>NC_091286.1:371289513-372734513 GCF_032444005.1 Ranitomeya imitator
TCCCATATCTATATATCCCCTATCTATCTATCTATCTATCTATCTATCTATCTATCTATCTATCTATCTATCTATCTATCTATCTATCTAATATCTATATATCCCATATCTATATATCCCCTATCTATCTATCTATCTATCTATCTATCTATCTATCTATCTATCTATCTATCTATCTATCTATCTATCACATATCTATCTATCTATCCCATATCTATCTAATATCTATCTATCTATCTATCTATCTATCTATCTATCTATCCATCTATCTTTTTTCTATCCATACATACATTTATCTGGTAAGGTGTGTTGGATAATTGAACAGTGTAACAGGAGACACATCTGAAGAAAGCGTACATTACAAACCTCTAGAGAGCTCATAGATATTGTTGAACCTGTTTCGCTCCTTGATAATCCAGCACTGTCATCCATCTCTGAGGCTATGAAGTTCTTTACTGCTGTGCGAGGCTCAAAAGGAAGGCTCTGCATGTGTTCTTGAGACACAAGATGCTGATCTAAATTTATCCCAAATTGTTCCATTACAGCTGGATTCATGCTAAACTCAGGACTGACTTTGTAGTGTAATAGCCTCTCATGAGGCAATGTATCCATAGCTATGTTCATTTTATTTTCATCTTTCATGTTCCCGGAGCCTCTTGGCATTACAATATAGTCACTCTCCATCATTCGCTCCTGGGGATGGACCATATCTAAGTCTCCAGCTCGGAGGTTGTCATCTGTGCATAAGTACACAGTCCGTCTTAATTCACTATTCTCTTTTTTCAGACATTGATCGGCCATCTCTCCCATACTCATGGGCATGTGCAAGGCAGATGGTTGCTGAATAATAACTTTAGAAATGATGTTTCCTGGCAAGGTAGAATAGCTCATTCCTTCTGGGTTCATTGCCTTTTCCTCTTCCTCATCATTCAGCGAAATCCTGGAGAGGGTGCCTGTTATTGTAGCAGCTCTGCAGGGGCCAATGTCCTTGTGTAAAACTGCAAATTACAAAGCATATATTATGGCATGATTGTATGCATGATTTGTAGTATAGAAATGTTTTGTGCTAAAGTATTTTGCATTAAAAAGCTTGAGCTTAAAAGTGTCTTTTTTTCTGATCTCTAGTTTATTAACATATACTGTGGTTTAGGTTGATCACAGTTGACATTTAATCTTCTGCTCATAATAGACTTGTCTGCGCTGTGTATTCATGTGAGACACTTCATTGTTTATATTTGTGTCTTTCAAGTGATCTCCAAGACTCCAAACTTTACGTAAGGCCTATGCTCAATAATCGAAACGTGCGTTATACAAAAACTCATTAAGTGTTGAAGTGCGCATTCCGGAATTATCTATAACTTTACCATTCCAAGGCAGCAGGAGAGCAAGATGTCTACAAACGACATGGCTTCCTATTCTGCGGTTGACACTACCAGTACTACTCTTCACATCTTACTACACATCTTCATTGTAGGTGACAATATCAGGAGAGATCATCTAATGTGTACTTTGATATAATGTGGGACTTTGATATACTGTAATGTAGAAAAGACTCTTAGGAAACTAAAGAACCACCTTGTAATTTGTAGGTTATGACCAGTGGTGGCCAACCCATGGCTCACCGGCTCTTGCAAATTCTACGATCACATAACTAAGCCATGACGGGTTTTGGTAGAGCCATGAAATGAAAACTACTGAACTCTATTGCCAGAATTCCGAATATTGTAGATTTGAAAATGTTGGAGGCCACTGATTTAAAGCAACCTCCCACAGTAAGTGTGACTATACACTTTTGAACTATAGTCACTATATATAATGGCCTCTGTTCTTCTGCTGCCCCTTTTGTCTTTGAGACCGATGTCCCATTCCTTCATCTCCAAAATGGGCGCTGAAGAGGCATGGGGAATTCTGTAGAATGTCAGAACCTTGACTATCCTGCCTCTCATTGGGTTCTGGGCGGGACTAACACTAATGATGATATTGTGTCAATCATGGAACTGAGAAAGACAGACAAAGCACGGTTCAGACTTTCCCCATCGTTCCCCGAGTCTGCGGCAGTCCTTTTGGGCATGAGAATGGAGTAACGAAGGAGCAGCAGCAGAACTGGAGGGAGGGTAGCTTTGGTCCTCACAATGTATTTATCCAGTTGTGTGATGGGAGTGGGAACTTTGTAACAGTCGGTGAGTTTCAGCATAGACAACATTACTATACATATTCAATAGGGTTATTTTTTCATTGTATGTCATGCAATATATTCTATAGCCAGCTTCCTCTTAGTGATTCTTAAATATATAAGACTATTATAACTTAAACACTGTTTAGACAATGTACAACCTTAAGATATTACCTTTCTTACCATCATTGTCCAGGACTAGTATAATAACCACCATTCTTATTAATGTTTTCTATACAGTTTTACATTGCAGTAGATTTTACAAAGTATATTTACAGGAATTATAAAAACACTCCAAAAACAATACCTGTCCATGTTAAATGGTTCTAAACTTTAATACCATACAAATCCTATTGATAGACGTGTATAGGAGGAAAACAGGGACACGTTTCTGTTGCTCTACAACCCCTTCACCCTTGTGTATTGCAAATGCAGGCTGCAGGTCTGAGCCTTTGGCAGAAGTAAACATTCAGTGTCATTAAAACAAAACTTCTAAAGTAATATGGATTTGTTGCTTGGGGTGATGGAGACTGTACGTTTTATCTACAACAACAACTGAAGCAATGTAGGATGCTTAAAGGGAATCTGTCAGCAGGTTTTTGCAAACTCGTATGAGAACAGCCTGATGTAGACAAAGAGAAGATGACTACAATGATGTATCAAGTAGACTACTGGGTTCAGCCGTTCTCACACAAAGTTTTTAGATTTCGAATGAAGCAGAGCTCATGAAGCTAACCCCGCCCACAACAGGCTATCCACATACAAAGTTCATAAACTGTGAGGTGCTTAGTTGCTGGACTAGTCTGGCAATGTTAATCTCTTAGTGATACATTTTTCACAGTTAGCAAACAATAGTGATGAGTGAATATACTCGCTACTCGAGATTTCTCGAGCAAGATTGGGGTCCTCCGAGTATTTTTTAGTGCTCAGAGATTTTGTTTTTCTTGCCGCAGCTGAATGATTTACATTTGTTAGCCAGCATAAATACATGTGCGGGTTGCCTGGTTGCTAGGGAATCCCCACATGTACTTATGCTGGCTAATAGATGTAAATCATTCAGATGCGGCAAGGAAAACTAAATCTCCGAGCACTAAAAAATACTCGGAGGACCCCCGAGCGTGCTCGAGAAGTAACGACTATATTCACTCATCACTAGTAAACAACAGTACGCACATTGGCAAGTGACACATCCCTGAAATCAGCATCTCAGCCTCTATCTCCTGCTGTCTTCAGATTACATTGCAAAAACCTGCTGACAGATTCCCTTTAATAATTTGATTTACCACCTACATTAGCTTTTTTGTTTGTGAAAACAGGGTATTGATCTATTCTATATAAATGCCATTTACATAGCTTAGCTCTACTCCTAAAATCGGCTCTATAATATTTTGTAGGTCTTTTGTGCCCTCCAAAAGAGCACTGACCCATTGAGATATGGAGGACACAAGACCTCTGAAGTTGCCTTGTAATATCTAGTACCAACAAGTCAGCAACAGTTCTTTTAAGTTCTGTGTATTGTAAGGTGGGGCCCCATGACTCTTGTTTTTTTGGGACATTCCACTGATATTCCAATTTGTCTGTGGTCTGACTCTTTTCTATCATAGCCAGCATTAACTCTTCAGTAATTAGTGTTAGCTTTGGTTCCCTATGTAAATTAGTAAATTTCACTCTATCATAGCACCATTGTCAGTTCGCCAGTTATACTTGCTTGTGCTTTCTTTAGCACCAGAATTACTGCAGATAGGGAAAACTAGTAGTCATTTTGGAGATGCTCTTTCTCTGTCATCTCGCCATCACTCTTTGCCCCTGTTCAAAGCAGTTCAAATCCTTAGGCCGGGTTCACATTGCGTTAACAGCAGCCCGTTCAACACATACGTTAAAAGGCTGCTGTTATCGCAAGTGCCAGTATGGCAGCGCGCTAGCGCAGATAGAGATAGCAGATGCTCTATCTGCGCTAGCGGTGACGGACCCGGAAACGCTGCAGCCCGCGTCTCAGGGTCCATCACTCAATGACGGCACATGGCTAGCGCACGCCCAGCGCTAGCGTGGTGTAACGTAGTCGTAGTCCGTCTAACGGACGCCAGCAACGCAATGTGAACCCGGCCTTACACTTGCCCAAGTTTCTTGCTTCCAACACATCAACTTCAAGACCTTCAGAACTTTTTGCTGTCTGGCTAATATATCCCGCCAGATGACAGGTGTTCAATGGGATTCACTTTTTCATTTAGATTTTTGGAGTGCTGCCTGTTTTTTTCCGATTTTCTACTTTGGAGATTTGGACATCACCGATACAGGTTTTATTGCACCAACTTTTTTTTGGTTGTGCTACCAAATTTTCTTATAATATATATATATATATATATATATATATATATATATATATATATATATATATATATATATATTCCTGACTCCTCTATGTTGTCTAATAAACGTCATTATACCATATATTTAAAAAGATAAGGTATCATTATTTGGTACCTGGCTATATTGGTTAGTAAGAGCTGTAAACATCTTCAAATTGTCTAATCAAGATGTGAAATATATTTGCGATAAATACAATTTTTTAGAATTCACATCAGGGCAGCTTGTTAAGTTTCTAATGATTACTGATTGTTAGAAAAAGAGAGGAGATGACACTTGGGTTATGCTGCATCAAGAACTGTTAATATCTTCAGCCTACTGAAATGGAATTCTTTGGGTGACTAGTAAGGACAGTAAAGTAAGTTCATAAATCCATTACTTTTATGTATAAAAGAAAACGGAAACAAATCAAGGATAACAATATTATTAGCAACTGAATACAATTTCTTGGAGTTCTTCCATCCATTGCTGAGAAAGTTTAACGTTTTTATTGTGGATACCAACACAAACGTTATCGCCTAATGTTCCTCAGGACATCAGTATAGATCCATGTAAGTTAAAGTTAGATGGAATAGGAAATAACTATGCCCAAAATTGCCATAGTGAACACATATAAGTCTTGTACTATATATACATGAATGTGGCTCTCAGCCGCTCATCATAGTTGTAGACGTGACTCTTTTAGACACTAAAGTCTCAAAATTAAAAAGTATCCGTGGACGGATTGTGTTGTAATCCTGTGGTGTGTACACCAATCAATGGCTGTATTTCCTACTGAATAGATGCTTTTTCTTAAAGCTTTCATCTATGAATGTTTTAGTGTCGTTCTATCCTTGGTGCAGAAATCCCAAATACTGCACGGCACTGTTGCTCATGATCTCACATTCAGTGCGGGTTACACAGTATTATCCTTGCTTCAAGTCTTCACACTGGCAAGCACCATTTTATTTCAATTTTGAAAAATGACTGCGCATGATACCCATTTTTTTAACTACAGGGGACCTCGTAACCTCTGTTTGTAATCATAACTTGTAGCGCTCGCACGGTGTTGTATCGATTTTTACTTGACATACTGTATGCTCTTACCTGACCGACAAGCAATGTCCACGTCTTTTTCAAAGTCTGTCTGTTAGTGAAAAAGATATAAAGATATAAGTATATATACAACATATGGTAACCAAAATATGTATGCCATTATCTTCACTATGCCATGCGTTAATAATGTACTGTGCATTATTGACAAGAAATATTGGTGGAAAGGTCAATACAATTATTAATAAACTCAATATAGGTCATTCCACTACGTACTGAATACACAGTAGATTGGTAATGGGAAAGTGTCACATTGAATAATGCTGTTACCCTGCAGATATAGTGATAAGGTATATAGTGCTAGAAACGTGCCCAGCCACCATACTGAAAGCTCAGCAGGATGTCCCAAAAACGTATACTGATGTATGCCAGCCTATACCCTGCACTATACCCTGCAATGATGTCTGCCAGCCTATACCCTTCACTGTACAGTGCAATGATGTATGCCAGCCTATGCCCTGCACTACACACTGCAATGATGTATGCCAGCCTATACCCTGCACTACACACTACAATGATGTATGCCAGCCTATACCCTGCACTACACACTACAATGATGTATGCCAGCCTATACCCTGCACTACACACTACAATGATGTATGCCAGCCTATACCCTGCACTACACACTACAATGATGTATGCCAGCCTATACCCTGCACTACACACTACAATGATGTATGCCAGCCTATACCCTGCACTACACACTACAATGATGTATGCCAGCCTATACCCTGCACTACACACTACAATGATGTATGCCAGCCTATACCCTGCACTACACACTACAATGATGTATGCCAGCCTATACCCTGCACTACACACTGCAATTATGTATGCCAGCCTATACCCTGCACTACACACTGCAATGATGTATGCCAGCCTATTCCCTGCACTACACACTGCAATGATGTATGCCAGCCTATACCCTGCACTACACACTGCAATGATGTATGCCAGCCTATACCCTGCACTACACACTGCAATGATGTATGCCAGCCTATACCCAACACTGTCCACTGCAATGATGTATGCCAGCCTATACCCTGCACTACACACTGCAATGATGTATGCCAGCCTATAAACCTGCACTATACCCTGCAATGATGTATGCCAGCCTTTACCCAACACTATACACTGCAATGATGTATGCCAGCCTATACCCTGCACTACACACTGCAATGATGTATGCCAGCCTATACCCAACACTGTCCACTGCAATGATGTATGCCAACCTATACCCAACACTTGAAACTCAACCTCTCCAAAACTGAACTTCTTCTGCTCCCATCTACTAACCTCCCTAAATCGGACATTTCCCTCTCCGTGGGTGGCACCATAATAACACCCCGGCAGCAGGCGCGCTGTCTGGGTGTTATGTTTGACTCCGATTTCTCCTTCACCTCCCATATACAATCTCTTGCCCGCTCGTGCCGCTTACACTTAAAGAACATCTCTAGAATCCGCCCTTTTCTCACCATGGAAACAACAAAAACCCTCACTGTCGCCCTGATCCACTCCCGCCTGGACTACTGTAACGCTCTACTAATTGGCCTCCCGCTCACGCGACTTTCCCCTCTCCAGTGCATCCTTAATGCGGCAGCCAGGGTTGTCCATCTGGCTAATCGTTACTCGGATGCGTCCGCTCTTCGCCAGTCGTTACACTGGCTGCCCATTCATTACAGGATACAATTCAAAGTACTTGTTCTCACCCACAAAGCTCTCCACAGTGCGGCACCCCCTTACATCTCCTCCCTCATTTCTGTCTATCGGCCTAACAGAACACTGCGCTCTGCAAATGTCTTTTGACTAACCTCTGCGCTAATCCATACCTCCCACTCCCGACTCCAAGACATCTCCCATGCTGCACCAATCCTCTGGAATGCTCTACCCCAAGATATTAGGACCATTCACAATTTGCATAGTTTTAGGCGCTCGCTCAAAACACATTTGTTCAGAGCGGCCTACCACGGTCACTAATCAAAGTCATTTTATGTTTGTGTGTGTGTAGCCCATTCACTATCTCCATCTATCCCCCACCCCCTGAAGATGGCTGGACCATCATTGTAAATACACACCTGTGCTTTGTATCTCCCCCACCTCATTGTAGATTGTAAGCTCTCACGAGCAGGGTCGTCTTATTTTGCTTTAATTATTGTATTGTTAACGTTGTTACTGTTGTGTTTGATACTGTTAAACTGTAAAGCGCTGCGGAATATGTTGGCGCTATATAAAGATTATTATTATTATTATTAACACTATACACTGCACAAAACTAGGTAAATTATAAATGGGCCTTTTTAGATAATAAATATGTACTTTGGTATACAGAACAGCTTACTACTTTAGCCTTATGTGAAAATGTAACTGCCCGTTTCTTACTACAGTAAATCACCGTGTCTGCAAATGGAGATTCTGATTTAGCTTGTATTCTAAGCCATATTGTAAGGCTCATTAAATGATGGGTAGTGACTTGTGGGATTGCTGCTTACAACAGGTGGCGCTATAGAGTTCTAGTGCTCTTCCTCTCTGAAGAGGCAATTTGCATATTTAATTTCCCAGAGGAGCATTGCATGGTAAATAACAACCCTTATATTGGCAAGTCAGTGCCAGTATGTCACTCTCCACAAGGAGAAAATTTACCCCTCAGACCCCAGTCCAAAGCCTCTCACCCAGCCAAATCAGATCTTGTATATTGCACTGATGAGGGGCAATACACTGAAACATCATGTCTGCAAACTGAGATTCTGATTTGGCTTTTATCGTAAGTCATATTGCAAGGCTAGTTATTGGGTCGACAGTGACTTGTAGGATTGCTGCTTCCAACAGGTGGTGCTGTAGAGTTTTAGTCCTCCTCCTCCCTGAAGTGGGTGAGGGGCAAATGCTTTTCACAGCCCAGTATATTGTAGTTTATAGGCTGGCATACATCAGTATGCATTTTTTTGAATAGTCCGAGTTGTTCCATACAAAGGCACCAAGTAAAAACAAATACTATGCGATGTATGTTTTTTAATATGTTAAACTATGGGGGATGGATGACATTGTATGCCACTATAGTAGCATGTGTCAGGGGCAGTCAGGGGACAATTGGAGAACACTTCCTACGCATACCACTGACGGACATTGCTAAGAACAGTGGTTTACTAGTCCTCTAGCGATAATCTCCTGCTGATAATGATTTTATCAAAACTACACTCAGCAGCGCCGTAAGTGACACATTGCTGGAATCAGAGTCTTTGCGTCTACAATATATTGCTCTCAGATTAGGGGGCACACTTACTTTAAGTGAAGACTATTAAAGATATAATATTTAATGTCATTTTAATATCAATCAAGAATTGGAGCTTATGTATAGGGGTTGTTCAGCCCTATAAAGTCTATTCTCACCTCCTGTGATGGCGCTGTTCCCCCGGTGTCGGCACTCAAAGTCCTGGGGCTGTGATGCGGTGGAATGACATGTGATACCCGGCGCCCAATCAGCGCTGGCATCACTGTCTCCGCCTTCGTATGAATGGAACATGATGAGGAAGTCCGGGATCAGCTGATCTCTCACTTCCTCTTCGTGTTCAGTTTGTCCGAAGGCGGAGACAGTGACGCCAGCGCTGATTGGGCGCCGGGTATCATATGTCATTCCACCGCATCACAGCCCCAGGACTTCGAGTGCCGACACCGGGGGAACAGCGCCATCACAGGAGGTGAGTATAGGCTTTATTATTTTATCGAGGCTGAACATTTAGTTTACAAAGGGGTTGTTGCTAATAGTGGACAAGCCCTTTAAAGTGAGTGGGACTATTGATATTTTTTAATGTGTCACAACATATACAATAATTATCATGACATGAAATGGACTGTAATGTAAAAATAAATAGCGATATATTTAGTATTTTTTATTTAGTGGTGAAGATAAACCCCTATCTCCTGCACATTAGACTGTGATGTATTACACAGTGAAATATTTTCGTCTAGTTATAGAGATTACACTTAGCAGTGCTCAATGACTAGCATATACATATCCCTGCCAAACAAATATGATAACAGGTTTCACCGAAATTGAATGCCGAGGAATTTATGGCAACATTTATCTGGAAGACAGAGGTGAAGGCAGGCAGCAGGCATTAACTACGCAGCGGCGCAGAGGCTCCACTATGACATGCAAGATGAATATTAGTAATCAAGTCAGTCCACCATACAGAAAATACTTATTAAATCTTCTAGCTGCTGCCCTGTACGCCATATGTATCTAATTTTAATTATACTGCGACTATCGCCTTCATTTTTACTCCACCAGTAGCCATTGTTCCCACTTTAGGGCTAGCTATCAATTGTGTTGTTTTATATCCTTAATAATGGAATTCCACAAGTAATTCAGTGATACGTTATTTTAATTGACAGAATAAAAACAAATGTTTGTGGACCGACTGGAAATATTGAAATTTTAATTGGTGCGGTTCTATTGCGCTCAAGTGGCCATCTCGTTGAATATCCTAATCGACCACTAGGGGAAGCACTGAGTTGTGGCCCAGAATGAAATTCTATTGCTTCCAGCTTTCAACACGTACATGTTAGTGTGCAGAAATGACATAGAGAGAGTCTTTCTGTCTGCTCCTTTATTTTCTGCAACCTCCAACATTACTAAACAGAAATGTCTAACATAATAACGTTTGCAGAATACTTCTGACAAGACGATAAGCATGCAGTCCTCTTTAAGCCAGATGATAAAAGCACTTTACTAAGTTATCTGACAACTCAGTAAAGGAGCTAGAGGGGACCTCTTATTTCATATGCAAACACACTGTCTCCTCTAAAAATACTGTTCAATTCTTTTTCCTACACTTAGCACCAGTAAAGATAAACTATCATGGTTATGTTCTGCAACCACCACATGTCCCCTGTAGTTACCACTAGAAAAATGACACAATCCCAAAATTAAGTTTCATTAAATGATCTATTATGTGTATTTTGTTGAAGGACAGTCTACATATTATTTAATATTGCACTTCACAATTGTAGTATGAAGGTTAAGAAACATCCCAACATCGGCAGCCATATGGTGACCTTACACATTGAAGAAAAGTCAGTTAAACACACTGGCTTCAGCAATGCATCCTGATCATCTCATGAGTATGAGAGCCTATTGACTCTAAACCAGCAGATGATAACAGGAAGAAAGGATCACAATTTTAGCTCCCAAAGCTTTGTTTTCAAGGAACATAAGCCACTGCCAGATTGTGTATGTGGGAGTTCAGGAGGAATAGATTTTTGTCCGAAGAAGCATTCAGCCAAAAGTTATTTACTCTGGTTAATAGTCATATTCAATAGTCTTATAGCAATATTCAATAGTCATATAGTAATATCAATAGTTATCACTCACACGTCATTTCTGAGCAGAGATATGCAACATTTAGGCTCCTAGACCCCATAGCAGCTACAATATCCCAGGTAACAGCATAACACTAAGATGTTGTCAGCATCTCTGAGACGTCGAGGGAAAGCATTTGCCATTTCCATGTATGCCATTGTAAGGGTTGGATTGCTTTCATTGAATTACTATTCAATTAGCACAGACAAAGTGCCCCAATCATTATTTGTATTCTTCTTTAAGTCACTTTTCATTTTTGTATTTTGGTTTCTGTTGCCATTTTCTGAAACAAATTTTTCAAAATGGCATGTGTGCTTCATAAACGTTGCACAAAATCAAAATTGCTGTTTTTTTATTTGACCAATTGTGCAACTTTTTAGTGCAAAAAGATATTCATTTTGCAAAATTTGGCCAAAATAAATATTCATAAAATCACTCTGGGGGGGATGGATGGGCCTGGAGTAGTTCTTCACCCACTTTTTCAACTTTTAACCTCTTTCTGACCTCGGATGGGATAGTGCGTCCGAAGTCAGATACCGCGCTTTGATGCAGGGCACCGGCGGTGAGCCCGCATCAAAGCCGGGACATGCCAGCTGTTTTGAACAGCTGACATGTGCCCGCAATAGCGGCGGGTGAAATCGCGATTCATCTGCCGCTATTAACTAGTTAAATGCTGCTGACAGCGGCATTTAACCGGCGCTTCCGGACGGAAATGAGCGCATCGCCGACCTCCGTCACATGATCGGGAGTCAGCGATGCATCAGAAGGGTAGCCATAGAGGTTCTTGAGACCTCTATGGTTACTGATGCCGGCCTGCTGTGAGCGCCCCCCTGTGGTCGGCGCTCACAGCACACCTGCATTTCTGCTACATAGCAGCGATCTGATGATCGCTACTATGTAGCAGAGGCGATCGAGTTGTGCCAGCTTCTAGCCTCCTATGGAGGCTATTGAAGCATTGCAAAAGTTAAAAAAAAGTTACAAAAAATGTGAAAAAAATAAAAAAATATAAAAGTTTAAATCAACCCCCTTTCGGCCCATTTAAAATAAATCAATAAAAAAAAAATCACACCTACACATATTTGGTATCGCCACATTCAGAATCGCCCGATCAATAAAAAAAAAGGATTAACCTGATCGCTTAACAGAGTAGCGAGTAAAAAAATTGAAACCCCAGAATTACGTTTTTTTGGTCACCGCGACATTGCATTAAAATGCAATAACGGGCGATCAAAAGAACGTATCTGCACCAAAATGGTATCATTAAAAATGCCAGCTCAGCACGCAAAAAATAAGCCCTCAACCGACCCCAGATCATGAAAAATGGAGACGCTACGGAGATCGGAAAATGGCGCAATTTTTTTTTCTTTTAGGAAAGTTTGGAATTTTTTTCACCACTTAGATAAAAAATAACCTATTGGGTGTCTATGAACTCGTAATGACCCGGAGAATCATAATGGCAGGTCAGTTTTAGCATTTATTGCACCTAGCGAAAAAGCCAAACAAAAAAACAAGTGTGGGATTGCACTTTTTTGCAAATTCACCGCGCTTGGAATTTTTTTTCCCGTTTTCTAGTACACGTCATGCTAAAACCAATGATGTCGTTCAAAAGCACAACTTGTTTTGCAAAAAATAAGCCCTCACATGGCCATATTGACGGAAAAATAAAAAAAAGTTATGGCTCTGGGAAGGTGGGGAGCGAAAAACGAACCCGGAAAAAAGGAAAATCACAAAGTCATGAAGGGGTTAAAAAAAGTCGTATTTCATGAATTATTGCAGTTTAAAACATTTGAAAAAGTCATATCGACATAAAAATCCAGAAAATTGATTAAACAGAAAAAGATAACTTAAAAAAAATGTACTAATGGCTTAATTAATTTGTGTCAAATCAAAAAGTCACTAATTGAGATGTAAGGTATTCATGACAAAAAAATGGAGAAAATGCAAAGCATTATTTTAATAAAAAAAACCTTTAAATATATTTTTGCTGCTTTACTTTAGATATGGTGTATGGTTCTGTTTCATTTCCAAGTTTTTTTCCCGCATTACTACAGTACCTTTAATTGCTGTCAACCTCCTGTGTCTACTTCTTAGTAATGTCTGCCTCATTACTTTCCAATACATCCTCCCCCGCCCTTAGGCTATATTTACACTTAGCGGTTTTTACCGCGGAACCGCCGCGATTTTGATGCTGCGGGTCCGCAGCAGTTTCCATAGCGTTTACAGTAACATGTAAACCCTATGGAAACCGCAAACCGCTGTGCACATGCTGCGGGAAAAACCGCGCGGGAACGCAGCGGTTTACAACCCGCAGCATGTCACTTCTTTGTGCAGAATCGCTGCGATTCTGCACCCATAGGAATACATTGAACCGCTTACTTCCCGCATGGGGCTGTGCCCACGTTGCGGGAAGTAAGCGGATAATGTGCGGGTGGTACCCGGGGTGGAGGAGAGGAGACTCTCCTCCAGGCCCTGGGAACCATATTTGGGGTTAAAAAATAAAAAATCTGGTTATACTCACCCTCTGATGTCCGGAGCTCCTGGGCGCTGCACGCGGCCGTCCGGTCAGAGTTGCTGTGCGACCAGGACCTGCGGTGACGTCGCGGTCACATGACCGTGACGTCACGAAGGGTCCTTCTCCCACAGCATCTTTGGAACCGGACCGCCGGGTGCAGCGCCCAGGAGATCCGGACATCAGAGGGTGAGTATAACCAATTTTTATTATTTTTAACATTACTATTGATGCTGCATATTGCTGCATATGCAGCATCAATAGTATAGGCGGAAACCCGCAGCGGAAAACGCGGAACAAACCGCGATAAATCTGCAGGGAGAACCGCAGTTGTTTTGCCCTGCAGATTTATCAAATCCGCTGCGGGAGAACCCGCAGGGACCCGACGCAAGGTGTGCACATAGCCTTAGAGTCACAATGCAACCTGCTATAGACTTGATTTCCTTTCTAGATTACAAAGCATTTAATATTGTATTCTACTGAAGCTCTACTGTTTTTCTTCTTTAAAATAAAAATAAAATGTCTTTAAAGTACAGCCGAATCATTTTACTCTACTTATTGTGTGAATCATTTTTTGCTTTTGTTATTTTGTCCCTAGGTTTGGATAATAGGTTTTTGCCTCCTAATGAAGTGTGTGACACTTATTCCCAGAAGTACATTGGCTGTAAGTGACATTTAATAAACCAGCATTACAGTGACATTTTATAATTACTCTAATATACAGCTCTCAAGAACTTTTCTGGTGAATCATTCTTAGGAGGGAAATTATCATTTTCCTTGCTATGTCAGTCAACTTACTTTGCTTTAATGAAAATGACTACATTTCTTACTTTGCATCAATTTTCTAGTCATTTTTCGACATAGATTAGTAGTATATCAACCCCTTCACGACATGCACCGTACATGTACGGCGCAAGCGTGTGTATGGAGTGGGCTCACGGGGTAAGCTTGCCCTATATCTGTGAGGTAATGGCTGTATGTTACAGCTAGTACCTGCTCAAGTAACCGTGCTTGGCGTGGAGTGGCGCCCACGATTGTAAACCTGTTAAATACCGCTGTCAACCTCTGACATCGGCATTAACAATGCTATATCTACATATTAGCAAAATATAGATTCAAAAAGCAGAAATAGCCAATCTTAGCCAGAAGCATTCTGTACTTGCTTCTCTATAATAAACAACCTATTACCGATTAGTGGACAAGTCCATATAGCTACAACAATATGAGTACTAAGTACCCACAGACCACTATATCACACTGTTATAAAATCAATAAAGTTTATTGAAAACAAGTTAAAAATAGTACATCCTACCATATGAAATTTGTCAAAGAGAATTAGTCAAAAAATTCCATGAGCAGCAGAAAAAATCGCATCCAGCCATGTCATGTCAAGCATTGAAATACAAAATCTATTACAATCACTAATCACACATGTAGATACAGAGTTCCCAACACATCCTTTAAGGATAAATACAACATCTATTGTTCCCGGATGATGAGAATTCAATGTGCAATGTGAAAATCAGCTAGTAAATGAATCATGCTTACCCATGGCTTGTGCTCTGCTGCCCAGGAACGCCCCGACGCGCGTTTCGCCCGTGCTTTTTCAAGGGGAGTGTCATTTGTCTTTGACAAATTTCATATGGTAGGATGTACTATTTTTAACTTGTTTTCAATAAACTTTATTGATTTTATAACAGTGTGATATAGTGGTCTGTGGGTACTTAGTACTCATATTGTTATATCTACATATTAGGTTGTAAAAACCTGGTAACAGATTCCCTTTAAAGTAGATCTATCACCACATTTCTCAATACAAACTTAATGCATTATTACACAGATCTATTAGATCCAATCAGGCTGGTTACTTCTGTTAAAAACAATGTCAAAATGGCCGCATTTTCTTTTTATAAGTTTTATCACCTGGGCATAGTTGGGAAAGATTTTGAAATTGAATGATACAGTATATCTGATGTGAATTCTCATAGCCTCATCAGGCCTAGGAGATCAATTTAAAGGGGATCTGTCAGCAGATTTTTGCTACCGCATCTGAAAGCAGCCTAGTGTAGGCAAAGAGACCCTGAATCCAACAATGTGTCAATTAGATTACTGGGTGCAGCCGTTCTGACACAATCAGAGCTTGATTTAGCAATGAAGCCGAGCTGAGGAAGCTAACTCCGCCCACACCAGGCTGTGTATGTACAAAGTCCATAGACAGTGAGCTGCCTATCACAGGAGGGAGCGTTGCCAAAGCAGGAGGCATGTGCTGCTGCGCCCCAACAGTGATGAGCTCCTAGTGCTAAAACAATCATTGCAAGCAGGCAAAACCTTGGAGAGGAATCGCTGAAATCTGTGTTTTAACTCCTACATCATGCTGCTTTCAGATTACATAGCCAAAACCTGCTGATAGATTAAATGATGCATGAACCCTATGTTAAGGATTTTGTTGAATGAAATGTAATGCAATCTTATATACTGATGATGTCAATACAGTGTAATTATGTGTGACAGTTGGCAAAAGACAAAGGGTTTCCCTAGAATAAATGCTAAAATACGAAATACATGATGTAAATATAGAATCATTGTCGCACACCATCCCTAACCTCCAATGACTGCCCAGATTTAATTTCCCCGATAATATGCTTTAACTCATCCCAATAGTCATTGCGCACACCAAGCGTACAACCTTTGCTGTATGACAAGAAGTTCTTAATACCAGGTAAAGCATTCAAAGGTAATTTTTATTCATTAGCGCTATGAATACATGAAGTATTTTATAATTAAAGTCAATTACAATTCATTACCGAGAATTTGTCTTCACATCTCTGCTTTAATAAGCCGCGAATCTTCAGCTTACTATTCTTGCCCTTCTAATATCCATGATATCGTGCAGCATATTGCGCATCCTTTGTTCTCCATAGGTAATTTCTAACATTCTACACTATTATATAAATATACGGTAAATGATGTCTTTTCTTTATGCATTTATTTCTTTTTTTATTGCCCTCTGAATGTTCCAGAAATCCTGCAAATTACAGTACACTGAAATCCACTGTGGCATTTTTGTGATCACAGTATCATTTATAGAAATAGCCCAATACTTTTGGGAGCAGAGCAATTTCCTAAAATGAAATCTTCACATTATTACTTATTGACAATGACAGGCAAATTCATTTTGATGACAGATACACTGCCGCCTTCACAAACATAAATTCCTGTCACTTTCAAGTTCCATTTGTAATGTAAGTTGTCCCCATAAGACCGTACCATTGGGTAAAGCATTATCCGAGGACGGGTTGATGTCAAATCTAGACATCTTGACAAGGTGCCACAAACCTGACAAACATGATTGTCAAAGTAATATTATTCTACTTCTATTATAATATCTTTCGACTGGTTTGAACAAAATGCAACTTGGTTACGTATATATGCTATTTCCAATTAGTTGAGGCATCTATTTTAGAGAGACTTTATTGTAATGCAGCCCATAAAATCATAGAAATGTCATAATCCAGTTTTGGCACTATCAATGTTGGCGGAATAATGCCTAATTATTTCCCAGATATAAAATCTGATAACTCTATGCAGTATTTGTCAAGGTCATGACTAAATTGAAGAAAAATGTGTGGCGCCTGACTAAAAGGTTAGTTTTAGTGTATTAAATGGAGCCAAAATCAGTAGCAATGGTGACAACTACTATATGTTTTTGGCACTAGTGGAGGAGAATGAGTAGAGAAGAGAAGGAGACAGCATCAGACATTAATGTATATATTCTAGTGGAATTGAGTTCTACTTGAATTTTACAAAAATTTGCATTGGCCAAAAGTCTTATTTTTTGTCATTTGCTTCAGAGCAGATTTTGAAAACTTGAGGCACCTAGCAGATATTTTGTAGTATTATAAGGAATAATCAAAAGATTAATAAAAAAAAATTATACTCACTTAACGGTTCACATCTCCCTCCCCTCCTCTACTCACTGTGACCCATCCAGTCCTCGTTGAACCTTTTGATCGCTGCCCTCAGCGCTGAGTCCCCAGGTCTCTTTACTATAAGCTGGGACTTCTGGCTCTGATAAGGCCAAGGATGGTTCTGTACATGCATGCGCAACATCATGCCGCACATTAAGATGCCATGCCATCATGACTTTACAAACGCTTGCTAGTGTGAAGAGTTGCGATGAGGACCGCATGGGTGACGGAGAGGAATGAAGAAGTGAGAAAAGGGGAGTATAAGTACTTCTATTATTTACACCTTACGATTCTATATCCTCTGGGGTCCATTAAGACCCCAGAGCATAATAAGGGACATTTCATTTGCAAGGAATAACTTCTCTGCAATTCGAATTTCCAGAGAACATCCGCACAAACAGATGAATTCGAATTTTGCTTGATCTGCTCTTCTCTAGCAAGCATGGAACCAAATAAATAGATAATGGAACAATATAAACATAGAATATAAAAACATTATTTAAATCGCACAGTCTCTATTGATTTGAATATGCAAAAAGTTTATACTAATTTTGTCCTACGGCTTCTTAAAGTAAAAATGTACGGAGTAGCATATGCCGTACCATTACTAATCTAATTTCCCTGACCCTAGTTTTACCAACTGCTGTCTTCTTCTCTTCCCAGTGCCACTCTGGTCCCACATTGCCATCTTGTGACTGCAACTTCTGACCTACCAAAATTCTAAGATAAAAGTCACAAGCTTTCAGTGTAAGTCTGTGAAACTCTCGTTCTTGCCTCGTTCTGGCTCTCATAGACTTACAATGAGTTGTGCTTTTTGGATTGCCCAGCAAACACTGGATATTCGGCAGGTCACAACCCGCAGAAGACCAATTGGAGCAGCGCCAATAACAGATGAAGATGGCAGCTGGTAAGTCTATAAGACTAGGGGCAGGGAACTTAGATAAGAAGCTCCACTCCAGCCCTGTAATAAAAAAAAATGCTGGAGTGATTCTTTAAAAATTCTTTGCATGAAGAATTTATCAGTAACATTTCATGATTTTGCTGTGGTTGATGAAAGTTTGACAGCTACAACCCCCAGTAATCAGAAAGCTGCAAGGAACTGTGTATTTTGCTTGCAGTGTAGAAGTGTGATTTTATTTCCTTTAAGACAATAGGCAACTATGTGCTCCAGAATATGAAGAACTGTTAACAATGGTAAAGTACATTGTCACAAATGTACTAATCTTTATTTCTATATACTGTAACCACTGTAGGATTCACTCTCTCTGGTAAGCATTAGGCCTTAGGTAGCACAGGCAATTCAGTTTTGGCCTAAACACGTGTAGTAGTTATTGCTTTCCACAGGTTGGCCATCACCAAAACAAAGTCATAAGCATAAATACTTCGCATTGTCCAGGCGCCAACTAAACAGAGCAGACCCTGGCTACTTACACACGGTTGAGCTAGTCCCAGCTTGGTCAAACAAAACAGCAATTGTCCATAGCAACCAGTGCAGGTTATCTGCACATGGTCTGTGCATTTAATCATGACACACAGGTCAGTGAGGGCTCACCCAAACAGATTACAGTCCTTTCTCCAGAGTAGACTCCATGCACAGAAGAGTCAAGATCCCACCAGTTGCTGTATCCCTTCAGCCCAAGATCCAGCAGCTTACAGTGCCAAACAGAAGTGTTCAACTTTGTGCAGCTTACACCGAACACGCTGCAGCATCTACATGGTTCTCTACAGCTGCTGAGCGCAGTCTCCATTCAGAGAGAGACTCCGGCATGACTCTCTCTCTCAGTTACAGCTCACATTTTGGCTGGACACTCACGAGCAGCACACTTAACTCTGCTTCATTCAGTAGACTGACACCTACAGAACAAAGGCCCTGATTCTAAGTTATAGCAAGTCATGTACACCTTATTAAGACTTGCAGGGCTAGGATTTAACCCAGTCCTACCTGGCTTTGCTACATCACCTATATTAAATAGTATATAGAGTACAGTATTTTCTTGCTTAAATTTCAGACAGTTGGATAAAATTATATAACTTGTCTATTATGATTATTTCTGACCAGTAGAATATCTTGTACATGTATATATTTTGATCAGTGATTTGACAGTCTTTGCAAATGTCCTCTTCTATGTTTGATTTTATTAATTTTGTAGATATTTATTTAATGTTTCTTCAATTAATGTTCTTTAAATTTTTTTTACTTTGTAAATAAAAGTCAGCACACAGACATTGACATGGATGTGCAAATGCACCTTAAGTCTGAGTCTGGCTACATTTGGATCAAGAAGATGTCAGTAATTAACATATTCTTCTGTCCAGCCATATATAAGTGCATTGTTACAATTCTATACATTCTAGATCTCTAATAGTAATAGTAATACCCATCAATAAATTATATCAGATTAAAGAGACAATTTCACATTTTAAATTCATCACTAAGTTTAGCTGGCAAGAAACTATTGATCTTGGTACATTAAATGAGTTGTAAAGATTAAACAAGGGATATATTTTTATACATACAAAAATCTCAGCATTTGTCCATAAGCTGTATCTGGTGTTACAGGTTTTTCACAGTTAAATGAATGTGAATGTACCTTAAAGCCAGATAAGCACATGGGCAGACATGGCAAAAATAAAATAACTAAACAGATCTTATTTTCTAACCTTAGGAAACCCTTCCATTTACTCTACGAACAATTTGAGAAGATTATTTTTTGCACATAACTGACCTCTTTATTTGTAGTACATTAAAGGGAACCTGTCACCCTCAAAATCGAAGATGAGCTAAGCCCACCGGCACCAGGGGCTTATCTACAGCATACTGTAATGCAGTAGATAAGCCCCCGATGTATCCTGAAAGATGAGAAAAAGATGTTAGATTATACTCACCCAGGGGCGGTCCGGTCCAGGGTCTCCCATCTTCTTACGATGACGTCCTCTTCTTGTCTTCACGATGCGGCTCCGGCGCAGGCGTACTTTGTCTGCAGAGCAAAGTACTGCTGTTCACAGGCAGGGCAGACAAAGTACGCCTGCGCCGGAGCCATAACGTGAAGACAAGAAGAGGATGTCATCCTATGAAGATAGGATCGCCCCCTAGGTGAGTATAATCTAACCTCTTTTTCTCATCTTTTAGGATACCTCGGTGGCTTATCTACAGCATTACAGAATGCTGTAGATAAGCCACTGAGGCCGGTGGGCTTAGCTCTTCTTCGATTTTGGGGGTGACAGGTTCCCTTTAACTATTTTGCCAGATATCATAATTATAAAAAAATAGAGCTAACCATGATTTGTGCATGTCCATTGGGAAAGGAACTTGATGAATCTGCATTAATTGGATCTTGACAGTTTCTCAGTCGACATCTAAAAGCATCTTGGACCTACAAAAAATTGATATAGTATTTTTTTAACATTTAAATGATTAGTTTACATAACACAATACTAGTAGAATTTTCTGATCTCTGAATACAATTACTGTAGAAGAGTGAAATACATTTATTCTGGTATATTATAATACAGAAACTCTAATAATCCAGCACAAAACAACATTATAATATCCCATCAGATTCTGTATTGCCCAAGTCCCTGGTATATCATTTATGATCTACTTTCTTGGACCAAAGTCGTTTTCCTTTGTACAGCTGGGTGGTTACCAGTTGAGCTCTTTCTTCAGTACATTGCACAAACACCTTGAGATTGTAGACATGCCAATACATTTTCCAGGAATTTAAAGCTCAGTCCTCCACATACCTGAGTGTGCATTGAATAGTAACATTAAATGAGAAAATCCACTAGCATTATACAGTATGTGAGCATGCCTATCATATAATTATTACCCTTAAGGCTAGGATCAGTGGCAATACAACATTTATCTGAAATAACAGATTGAATATATGATTGTAATTTGTTTTATGATATAGTCTCAGACTGCTCCTTTTATGCAACAGGATGACATAACTTCTAGTCTTTATCAACATTTAGTCTAGTCCCTAAAATGATAGACAATTCACAAAGAAGCTTAGGAGAAACAGAACAAGCTTCATCCTTGATGCCTAAAGATGCTATAGAACTTGCCTTCCAGTCATTGATTAAGGTGTGATAAAGAATATCAGAGGCATAATTATTGGCGTGCAATGTTAGCACTTAGGCCATTTTCACATGTTGACTATTTGGTCAGTAATTTACATCAGTATTTGTAACCCAAAACCAAGAGTGGATGAAAAAAACAGAAGTGATGATGTGTTTCTATTATACTTTTCCTCTAATTGTTCGATTCCTAACACTGGCTTACAAATACTGATATAAAATACTGAGCAAATACTTAGACGGGTTTTGTGCTGAGATCCTGGAGTCTAAAGGGAACCACAGTTTTCTTTATCACATACGACAACACCAGTTAGATAAACAGCAAATTGGAGGACAGGGTGCCTAAAGTATCCCTTAGTCTTGTGGAATGCAGGTAAGTACAAAAGTGGCCATGTGTATAGAGGAATTTTATTAGACTCATAACAATTTTTGTGGTGGCACAAGGTTCAAACAGAAACGTAACAAAAAGAATGTGATTTGTTTGTAACATGTAACTATGATTAGGCTCTAATTGGGCCTCACTAACTGATACCTATTTTGTATGCATTATCAAACCTTTTGAAATTTGAACTTCAAGGTTTGGTGAACTTTTCCCAAAAATTAGATTTGCAGCTAATTGCAGTTAGTCTAGTTATCCTAAAATGATGTGGCTAACAGATTGCAATTTCTAGCAGCCTATGTTGATTTTCTTATATGTTTAATGTGCCCGAGTAATTTGTAAGTGAGCTGTGATAGAGACAAGAGCACATCTGGATCAGGATAATCAGTGGTGGTTATGTTAGTCTACATTGACACGTGACTCTTTTGTCCGTTCGCTATAGTTATTACATAGAATTGGCCTTTGCTAGGTGATCTGAAAAGTGATACCTAATACTTGGCAGGTGTTCAGAAGCAAGGAACACAAGACCGGGAAGAGAGAATTCAGCACAAGGGAACACAAGACCCGGAAAAAAGAGAGGGTTCAGCACCAGGTAACACAATGACAAAGAGAAAGAGAGTTCAGTACCAGGGAAAACAAGAACAAAGAGAAAGAGGGTTTAGTACCAGGGAACACAAGAACGAAGAGAAAGAGAGTTTAGTACCAGGGAACACAAGAACAAAGAGAAAGAGAGTTTAGTACCAGGGAATACAAGAACGTAGACAAAGAGAGTTTAGTACCAGGGAATACAAGAACATAGAGAAAGAGAGTTTAGTACCAGGGAATATAAGAACGAAGAGAAAGAGAGTTTAGTACCAGGGAACTCAAGAACAAAGAGAGAGTATAGTACCAGGGAACACAAGAACGAAGAGAAAGAGAGTTTAGTACCAGGGAACACAAGAACAAAGAGAAAGAAAGTTTAGTACCAGGGAACCCAAGAACGAAGAGAAAGAGAGTTCAATACCAGGGAACTCAAGAACAAAGAGAGAGTTTAGTACCAGGGAACTCAAGAACAAAGAGAGAGTTTAGTACCAGGGAACACAAGAACGAAGAGAGAGAGTTTAGTACCAGGGAACACAAGAAAGAAGAGAAAGAGATTTTAGTACCAGGGAACACAAACTAGAAATGAGCGAACTAATCAACTAGAACTTAGTCCTACTCAAATGTTACAAAAATTCTCATTTGCCAAAATCCGCATTTTTTGTCATTCGCTTCTGATCGGATTCAGCAAGATGGCAGCCACCAGCCACCCATCAAAATGTTTATAAAAAAAGCACAGCCGGCCCCACTGCATCTTCAAATTGCTGTTTTGGTACTTTTGGCTTTAATGAAAGTTGTGAAGTGCTGCGTAAGTGCACAAAGGGTCTGTTAGGGGTTGAGTTCCCGCTTCTGCACAGGGGGAATCTCGAGCCACCTCCGCTGCGGTCTCCCATTCTTGTCCAGCCGCAGTGGAGTCGGTCCCAGCGTCTTGCTCATTCTCACTCTGTTCTGAGAGTTACTGCTGCTTCTCCAGTCTCTGCTATTAAAGTCTGTGCTGGTCAGCAGCGAGCGGACTTCTCTGGGACTAAGTCCTTGTCTGCACGTACTGAGCATGCCCAGCGTAAGGTCTCCCGTTGGAGATCGAGGGTCATGTGCTCAGGCTCTGCAGCACATTCCATTGGTCCTCTTGGCAGGTCCTAGAAGGGCAAAAGTGCTGTGGCCACTTCCTGTGCTGCTGCTATATAAACTGCGCATGACCGCACGGCCATGCGCTAGTATTGTCAAACAATTGCTAATGTGTGTATGTTGTGAGTGCAAGTCGTCCTTGGATACCCCTACCCTATAGTATGACTGTTCGCGGAGGGTGTATGGCTGCTACCTAGCGCCCGACTTATCCTACAGCACTAGTCACACATTATAGCGTCCAGTTGCTGTGACCGCCAGTACGGCGCCGTGCACTTCCTCTGTGCTTTCCTTACCCAAGCCTGGGTGGTTAGTGGCGTTCGTCAGTGCGGCACTGCATGCTCTTGTTTCATTTCACACCCAGTTGCGGTGTTGCGCCAGCAAGGGTCTAATCGGACTTCAATCCCAGTTGGGGTTGAGTTCGCTGACTACTTGCTCGCGCTTTAGGTGCGGTACCGCGGTCCTGTGCCTTAACAGGATTGCTTCTTTCACGCTGGGTGAGGTTAACCCACGCGTGTATACTCTAGTGTACCACCATATAGTCTGCTAATTGCTAGCAGCAGGTTTTCACCTGCACGGTGGACCCCGGACTGCGAACGCATCTATACCATCTGTCTTGGTGCGTTCCGCCAGTCCTAACAGAATACTAGCGCCAGGGTCTGGCTAGTAAAATGGCGGACGACCAGCGTTTACAGCGGTACATCCAGCAGCTGGAGGGAAGGTTGGCGGCTCTTGAGCGTTCAACCTCAGCTGTGGATGTTACTGCTGTCGCTGTTCAGGCTGCATGTGTGGCTGCAGCTACCTTGTCCACTGCCGCTCCTGTACCGACGCTATCTCGCCTCCCGCTACCAGAGAGATTTTCTGGTGACAGTAAGTCCTGTAGGGGTTTCGTGAGTCAGTGCTCAATACATCTCGAGCTTCTGGCCTCTCGTTTCCCTACAGAGCGGGCTAAGGTGGGCTTTATAATTTCCTTATTGTCAGACAGGGCGTTGCAGTGGGCTACGCCGCTGTGGGAGCGTGGCGATCATGTGGTGCAGAGTGCTCCGTTATTCCTGAGCACTCTGAAACAGGTCTTTCTATGACCTCGTGTCACCCATGACACGGCGCTCCAACTGTTGGCACTGACTCAGGGCTCGTCCTTGGTCAGCCTTTTTGCCGTCCATTTCCGCACTCTGGCATCTGAGCTGGAGTGGTCGGATAAAGCCCTTATCCCTATATTTTGGAGGGGGCTGGCTGACCACGTTAAGGATGCTCTGGCCACTAGGGAGATTCCCGCCACACTGGAGGAGTTAATAGCAGTATCTACTTGCATTGACCTCCGTTTTCACGAGCGGAGGTTAGAGCGAGCCCAGTGTAGGCAGAGGTTTCGACTGGCTCCCACCTTCGCCAAACCTTTGGAATCTCCAGTCCAGGCTCCTGAGTTCCAGGAACCTAAGGTGGTGTCACGAGCGGGATCTAAGTCCCAGACCGCTCGTGCACTCCAGGGTTGCCATGTTTGCCAACAGTCAGGACATCTTGCCACCAGATGTCATCAGCGGTCGAGGAAACGTCAGCGTCTAGTGGTAGTAGGTGGAGGTGCACTAGACACTGCGACGTTTGCCTCCAAATTGTCCTTTAAGGGGACAATTACCTTTGGCTCATCCTCCCACTCGGTAGACCTCTGCGTGGATTCTGGGGCGGAGGGCAATTTTATGTCTTCTGCCTTCGCCCAACGTCACGCAATACCCCTGGTTATGCTATCTCAACCAGTAACGGTACGAGTGGTGAATGGGTCGACACTCCCCGCACAGATAACACATCACACCATCCCTGTTACTCTGTCCCTGTCGCCATCCCATCAGATTATTTCTCTGCTCGTCATTCCTGAGGGTATTGATGAGGTCCTGTTGGGGATACCTTGGCTACGGTACCACTCTCCTCACATCGAGTGGTCCTCAGGCAGAATTCTGGGATGGGGTGAATCATGTGGGGGTAGGTCTCACCGAGAGTGCGTTCAGGTTTCTACTAGTGAGGTACCCGCAGATCTGTGCTCTCTCCCCAAGCAATATTGGTCTTACGCAGATGTGTTCTCCAAGAAGGCGGCGGAGACCCTTCCGCCCCATCGCCCCTATGACTGTCCTATCGATCTCTTGCCTGGTGCGGAGCCTCCCCGGGGTCGAGTTTATCCATTATCTCTCCCGGAGACGGAGGCCATGTCTCAGTACATTCAAGAGAATCTGGCAAGAGGGTTTATCAGGAAGTCAGTGTCACCTGCTGGGGCAGGGTTCTTCTTCGTGCAGAAAAAGAATGGGGAGCTACGTCCATGCATAGACTACAAGGGTCTTAACGCTATCACCGTTAAGAACAAGTATCCTTTGCCCTTGATATCTGAGCTCTTCGATAGGCTTCGGGGAGCAAGGGTATTTACTAAATTAGATCTGCGGGGTGCTTACAACCTGATTCGCATCCGTGAGGGGGATGAATGGAAAACGGCGTTTAACACCAGAGATGGGCACTATGAGTATCTGGTGATGCCCTTCGGGCTCTGTAATGCCCCGGCCGTTTTTCAAGACTTTGTCAACGACATCTTCCGGGATATGCTTTCCACCTCAGTTGTAGTCTATCTGGATGATATTCTCATCTTTTCTCCAGATATTGACTCCCACCGGAGAGATGTTGGCAGAGTCTTCGACCTCCTACGGGCAAACTCTCTTTACGCTAAGTTGGAGAAGTGTATGTTTGAGCAGGAGTCTTTGCCGTTCCTGGGCTATATCATCTCCGCCCAGGGATTGGCTATGGATCCTGCCAAACTACAGGCTGTGATGGACTGGCAAGAGCCCCATTCTCTTAAAGCGGTGCAGCGCTTTATGGGGTTCATTAACTATTACCGCCAGTTCATTCCCCACTTCTCAACTCTGGTAGCTCCCTTGGTAGCCCTCACCAAGAAGGGAGCGAATCCTAAATTGTGGTCGGAAGAGGTCTCCAAGGCCTTCACTTCTATTAAGTCCCACTTTGCTAGCGCTCCCATTTTACATCGTCCCGATGTGGATAAGCCATTCCTAATGGAGGTGGATGCCTCGTCCGTTGGTGCTGGAGCAGTCCTCTACCAGAAGGATGCTCAAGGTCGGAAGCATCCATGCTTCTTCTTCTCTAAGACTTTCTCGCCAGCGGAGAGAAACTACTCCATCGGGGATAGGGAGCTGCTAGCAATGAAGTTGGCCTTTTCAGAGTGGAGACATCTTCTGGAAGGTGCGCGGTTTCCCTTCCAGGTTTACACGGACCACAAAAATTTGGTCTACTTACAGACAGTCCAGCGGCTAAATTCTCGCCAAGCCAGATGGTCCTTGTTCTTTTCCCGGTTCCACTTTTCTCTTCATTTTCTCGCCGGGGAGAAGAATATTCGTGCTGATGCTCTCTCTCGCTCCCTTATGTCAACTGAAGAGGAGGAAGAGGAGCCTCGGCTTATTGTTCCCTCTGAGAGCCTGAGAACCGTAGCACCGGTTTCGCTTGAGTCTGTGCCTCCGGGCAAGACTTTTGTGCCCATTAATTTGCGACCGGAGGTTCTCTCTTGGGCTCATTCGTCCAGAGTGGGTGGATACTTTGGGACAAAGAGGACATCTGAGCTACTGGCGAGGACGTACTGGTGGCCGCATATGGTCCGGGATGTCAGGGATTATATTCTGGCGTGTCTCCTGCGCCAAAAATAAATCTCCGCGTCAAAGGCCAGCTGGGTTGCTCTATCCCTTGCCGGTGGCAGATAGGCCCTGGGAGATGGTCGGGATGGACTTTGTCGTGGGTTTGCCCAAGTCTCGCGGCTGTACCATCATTTGGGTCATCACCGATCATTTCTCAAAAATGGTGCATTTGGTGCCGCTACCACGGTTACCTTCTGCACGGGCCTTGGCTGCGTTGTTCATTAAGCACATCTTCCGCCTACATGGTATGCCTGACAAAATTGTCAGTGACCGGGGTCCCCAGTTTGCGTCTCGGTTCTGGAGAGAGCTGTGTCATCTTCTCAGTATTGAGTTGAATCTCTCTTCCGCTTATCATCCCGAGACGAATGGGTTGGTAGAGAGGGCCAACCAGACCTTGGTCACATACCTGCGACATTTTGTTTCAGCCAGGCAGGATGACTGGGCATCCTTGCTATCATGGGCAGAGTTTGCGCTGAACAACGCCGTAGCCGACTCCACTGGACAAACCCCATTCCTCCTCAACTATGGTCAGCATCCACGGGTACCTGTGCCTATGCCCGTGTCTTCCGCAGACTCCAGGGTGGCAGACTGGGTTGTGGAGGCACGGGATATTTGGGACCGCACTCAGGATGCCATTCGGGCCTCTAAGGAGAGAATGAGGTCCTCCGCCGATGCTCATCGGCGCCCCGCCCCGTCCTTTGCTCCTGGCGACTTGGTGTGGCTCTCTGCCCGTAACATCAGGCTGCGAGTTGAGTCCACTAAATTTGCTCCTCGCTACTTGAGTCCCTTCAAGGTCCTCGAACAGGTTAATCCTGTGGTCTACCGTCTGGCCCTTCCTCCACGCCTTGGTATCACCGACACCTTTCATGTGTCCCTCCTTAAGCCCGTATACATGTCTCGGTTTTCTGAGTCATCTGCCGGGACATCGGGTTCGTCTACGGACGATTTCGAGGTGAACGCTATCTTGGGGTGCAAGGTGGTACGTGGCAAAAAAATTTTTTTGGTGGACTGGAAGGGTTACAGCCCTGAGGATAGGTCCTGGGAGCCTGCTGAGCACATTTGGGCTCCGCAGCTCATTGCTGCCTTCGAACGTAGCGAGGCCCAAGGAGGGGGGGGCCCTAGGAGGGGGGGTAATGTTAGGGGTCGAGTTCCCGCTTCTGCACAGGGGGAATCTCGAGCCACCTCCGCTGCGGTCTCCCATTCTTGTCCAGCCGCAGTGGAGTCTGCTCAGCAAGGACGTCGGTCCCAGCGTCTTGCTCATTCTCACTCTGTTCTGAGAGTTACTGCTGCTTCTCCAGTCTCTGCTATTAAAGTCTGTGCTGGTCAGCAGCGAGCGGACTTCTCTGGGACTAAGTCCTTGTCTGCACGTACTGAGCATGCCCAGCGTAAGGTCTCCCGTTGGAGATCGAGGGTCATGTGCTCAGGCTCTGCAGCACATTCCATTGGTCCTCTTGGCAGGTCCTAGAAGGGCAAAAGTGCTGTGGCCACTTCCTGTGCTGCTGCTATATAAACTGCGCATGACCGCACGGCCATGCACTAGTATTGTCAAACAATTGCTAATGTGTGTATGTTGTGAGTGCAAGTCGTCCTTGGATACCCCTACCCTATAGTATGACTGTTCGCGGAAGGTGTATGGCTGCTACCTAGCGCCCGACTTATCCTACAGCACTAGTCACACATTATAGCGTCCAGTTGCTGTGACCGCCAGTACGGCGCCGTGCACTTCCTCTGTGCTTTCCTTACCCAAGCCTGGGTGCTTAGTGGCGTTCGTCAGTGCGGCACTGCATGCTCTTCTGTTTCATTTCACACCCAGTTGCGGTGTTGCGCCAGCAAGGGTCTAATCGGACTTCAATCCCAGTTGGGGTTGAGTTCGCTGACTACTTGCTCGCGCTTTAGGTGTGGTACCGCGGTCCTGTGCCTTAACAGGATTGCTTCTTTCACGCTGGGTGAGGTTAACCCACGCGTGTATACTCTAGTGTACATAGAGTCTAGTGTACATATAGTCTGCTAATTGCTAGCAGCAGGTTTTCACCTGCACGGTGGACCCCGGACTGCAAACGCATCTATACCATCTGTCTTGGTGCGTTCCGCCAGTCCTAACAGGGTCTCAGCTTTATGAAGTCACGGTGTGTACTTTGCCCTTGCATGAACATGCATTGAACGCTCCCGAGCTCCATTAAAGCCAAAAATCCTGGCCCAGCGTAAGAGACCTGGGGATTTTAGTAAGAGAGGTGGTGATCTGAAGATCTTCGTGAATTGACATTTTTGTAAAATTTGAGTGTGATTTGATTCCAGTAGTATTTCCCATGAAAAAACACGTGCATAGGCAAATTTGAATTTTACTTCATCCGCTCATCTCTACTTGAAACATACTTGTCTGTTTATCACACACATGCAAATATCGAATTATTTCAGATTAAGTTCAGCTGGGGCAACCAATATTTGCTAAGCTCTATTTTATCTGATCTGCAGAGAACACAACATTGATGATTGACTCAATATACGGTATGTGTAATCTGGTTGTAGAGAAACATAGTAGGTCAGTACAAACCACCACTGTCATAACATTAAAATTATTGAATTTAGCTCATGAATTTCAAGGCTCAGAATTACTGAATGACTGTTGTATAAGCATAAGAGGGAGCCCAACCATGAGCCATGGAAGAGCAAGAAGTGCAATATGGTGACAGGATTACGGGATATTTTGCATGGCAAAAGTAGAAGATGGTGAGCAGCAAAAAGATAGATGGATGTTATTCCAATCATAAAATCAATGAAAAAATATTTTTGTGGGCTTCTGTGTAGCTAGTGTTCAGTACTATACTTTTTATTCTAAAACTTGATTTTGATGGAATTACTTATTATAGTCTCTGTTACTGACATTGCTGATGTTCTAATGAACATTATGGTGGCAGGTCCTCACTGTCTTTGGTTGATTTAAAGTGTAAGTTACTTTTTTCTTTAATCATATTCCGCTGATCTCTCAAAAACTGTTCTAAAGCACGCGACTATGTAGGCAGACGGACTGAAGCATTGTGCTAAAGAGCAAGAAGCTGTCGGCCCTTCATGAGTATGGTCCCTTAGGACACCCTTCAGGTTAGTCCATACAGCATTTTGAAGTATGCTTATACAGGAGCTTACTCGGGAGCACAGCACTTCGGATTACTGAGATGCACAATTATGAGCATTTTTTTCCAAGCGACCATTGAAGGTCTTAGGACCCTGACCAATATGCTGGATGTGAAATGGCCTAGAACATATAAATAATTTATAGGTATACGGTAAGGACATACACATTGTTCCTATAGAGATCTATTCCAATTACAAGTCTGCACGTAGCAGTTCTCACAGCTTATTGGAGTATCATTGTTTCTATGTGGACTTGTTTGCTATTAAATGTGCATGAGGATTTACGGCTAGATGGACCTGGCTTAGTTCGAGAAAATATTGACATCATAAATCAATAGCAGGCACACATTGTTACATTTTACTTGTCTCTCTTGACCTTGTAAGACAAACAGGCTTTGAAGAACTGGACTAAGCTTTAAAGACAACCTGCAATGTCGAATCTGACATTTGATGTGCAGGAAGTATGATAGTTAGTGGCAGGAGCTGAGCACATTGCTTTAACTGAAAGGTAAAAAAATCAGTATAACTGGCACTTTATGGGGCAACACGATGGCTCAGTGGTTAGCAAATCCAAGGACAACATCTGCAAGGAGTTTATATGTTCTCTGTGTGTGTTTCCTCTGGGTTTTCCAGTTTCCTTCTACACTCCAAAGACCTACTGATAGCGAATTTAGATTATGATCCCCAACTGAGAAAGTGATGTGGAAATTGAAGATGCTATATAAGCGAGTACATTAAATACAGTTTTTAATTATTTAAATTACATCTCACACTATGTTTAAGAGTCAAGTGGGAGGTCCTCACCAGTGATTGACAGCCTTATCTGTTTTAGTATGCAGACAGAAATAACTATCAATCATGAAGTAGAACAGCTCACTGAGCTCCTAAGTCCGGAAAGTCCAAAGATTTAAATAAATAAAACACAACCTATACTGCTTTTTCCATCACAAAATATATATTAATATGTATGGCTCCTTCTGTTACATAGATTTCTGCATTTTCACAGAGATAGATATTTCCCTAGTGTATCTCCTATTGTTAAATGGGCAAATAGTTATCCGGTAAGCTGCAGGTAAAATTACCAGTGCAGACAGCACTAACAACTTATAGTAATATCACAAAAAGAGAGCATGTTTTTAGCATACAATAGATATAAAAATACTAGTACTTATCAATACACAAGTGGCATATTTATTTTATTTTTTTTATTCTTCATTTGAAGATTTAAAGAACATGTCGATCAACTAGTAAACTTTTTTTTTACATCTCAGCACTGTAGATACATTAGTTTGAATGTTGTTTGCGCAACCACGAAAAAAAAATTAAATTAGACAAATAGAAAAAAAAATACCAAGACACATAATAAAGAGAAAGCTAAATTGTGGTGAATGACAGATCAGAAAAAAAGCAGTGCTAAAAGTAGTGATATGTTTAAGTGAAGGCTCCAAGATTTAAGGCTATCAAACAAGTGGTGTGGGAGAAAAGCACTAATCCGGAGGAGCGTAAGGCAGGACAAATACCAACACTGTCAATCAGTAGGGAAGAAAAGAGGCCACTAGATGAGTTTTACACTAATTTTACCATGTTTTTCCCAGCTAGGCTTTTCAATAAAAAAAATGCTTGACCTTATTTGTCCATACCTAGAGAGTAGAGTAAGGACTGTACCCAATTATATCTGTTACTGGTTTTACTGGGGCCAAAAGTAATTAGATTATGATTTGTTTGTAATAGTTTAAAGGCCTTGAAATGATGGTTTTAGATAACTCTAGTCATGAATATTCATTAATAGCTGAGAGAAAAAATGATATGTTTGCCAAACATGTTTTATTTGAAGAAAGTTAAGGGGCAGTTTAGGTGCTGAGGATGGCCAGGATGAATTGGGAATCATTATGTCTGCAATGGATCCCCATAAATTTTTAATTATCGACTAAAGGAGGGTTTAAATATTATGAAATGGCACATGATAGAAAAAGATAGGATGGAGTAGGAATAAGATTTAATTTGCTCTTAAGGTTGGGCCAAGCAGAGAAGGTTGTGGAGGTGACATTACTGATGATCTCATTATCAAACTTTAGACGCATGTTGAGATGAGATGAGAAACTTTATTGCCTAATAGGAGACATTCAATGTCTTCCCGATGTGACTGAGTAGTTTCACTAAATCCATACGTGACCTCAAGTGTATGGCCTTATAAAAGACTTGAAATTCGGGAACCCTCAAGCTAATTAGATAGTAAGAGTAACTTAAATCAAAATCTTTGTAATTTTAAGGTCCAGTGATATTGTAAGATCATTGTTTGCAATGGTTAAAAAAGGATACATGTACTGTAATTTTATGGAAACCACAGACATAGTATGGTATACAACTCTTTAGGAAGAATATAGGGTTTAGGGACATTTTTCCCACCTATCCAAGAGAGAGCGAGAATGTCTTATGTGGACAAAACAATTATGGTAGCTTTTTTCAGAATGGGGAAAATTATGTGAGAACAGTAGTTTAGTAGTTTGGTAGTTTAATCTTTTTTATTTGCACACTGAAATAATTAATCAGAGTATTTGGCTATTTGAAAGAAGTACTGTTTTTTTATAATTTGGATATCCCTTCAGGAAGGAAATATTGACAGCCTGTGATTAATCTAAATTTCTTTGAAATTGGAAAATTCACCAAAGTGGTTGAAAATTAAGAAAAGTTGAGGAAATGCATTAACGTCCGGATCTTGTCTTACACATTGGATTATAGTCTCCATTTTAAAGATATTTAATAAGGGAGACAAGGGCACCATTTATGCTTATGTTGAATCCTTTAGGAGAACTCCATTGATCTAAAGATTGAGAGTATAAGGTTTAAATAGCAGGAATCATATGTAGTGTGAAACTAAAACATACCATAGTGCCCTCCAAATAGTTCAAAGCTTGTTCCAGCAAACGCCTTTTCAGTGCTAGTTGTCAGGAGCATCAAGGGTACTTTTGGTAGCATAGAAAATGGTGTGGATCAACCTGGTGTAACATCACTGCCTCTATCCATGCTTAGCTTCCCATCCCCCACAATGTAAGGACACCGATGCACTCACCACCCCAGAACGTGCAATGAGCTACTTGTCCTCTGCTTGCTGTTCATACTTCAGGCATCTTCTGAGAGGCACTTGGTACTTAATGCACCTCCACCTGATGCAACATTGTCTTTCAGTGTGTGTGCAACTACTGAGTTGCTAGGTCAATTCCTGTTCCTGCCTCCCTAGGGGCTGGACATCCAGGCCTGAACCCTGAATCTGTACTTGTATCTGATTTTTTCTCTTTCTGTCATCCTGGGGGCTGAATACCCAGGCCTGGACACTGAACCCTGTACCTACATCTGTCCTTGTCTGAATTAGGACCAATCCTTGAAACTGTTTGTATCTGGAAAATTCCCTGTGTCTGAACGTGTTCCTATATCTAAAACCTGCATTATCTGAACCAGTACCTATTTCTAATACCTGCAGTGTCTGAACATGTACCTATCTCTATTCTGTTGCCCCTGTGCAACATTAGTTGTTTACATGTACCCTTGTTACTTCATTGTAAGTATCTTGTGTGAGTCTGACTTTGGCTGTCCTGTGTGTACCTGTCCTTGTATCGGTCTTGTGTGAACTTGGTCCTAAGTGTGCTTGTCCTTACCTGACCCAGTCTGCTCTATGTTATCTTGCATCTGTGGTTCTCTATCCGCATCTGCAGTTCCCTGTCTGTCCGCATTTGTGGTTCAGTACACCCTTGCCAGAGACCCAGTTCTTCCAGAAGCTGTTTCTATCCATCCTTTCTGAACTGAGTCTTACCTGTTCCTCTATTCCAATTGTACCTGCCAGTGACCCAGTTCTTCCTGAAGCTGTCCTGCCCATCCGGAACTGGGTCCTACATCTGCCTGTATATCTTTGTGTCTATATCGTGTCTGCCAGGACCTTCATATCTTGGTGAGGGCTCAGCTGCCATGTGACCAAGGTCAGTCCTGGAGTAACAGCTGGTAATGCCTCCTCGGATCGCGGCATCGTCAGTTGCCGTGCATCTGGGGTCAGTCTTGGGGAGGCACTTAGGCTGCTCCCAGCTCTCCTCAGCCCATATCACAGCAGGACCACAATCCACGCTATCGCTGAACCGTCTGAGAGCGAGCGTAACACTTGGTTGGATTCTTTTCCCTTTCACAAAACTCAACTGGTCTGAATTAATGTTCTAGCTAAATGTTTAGCCCACACTTTTATATCTGCCTTTGTGAGAGAGATGGGAAAGGGAGGAGCTATAGTTACCGAATAATAGAGGTTTTTACCTTTTCTCTATAAGATGGTAAACCTTCAAGGCTTTTCTAAGGAGGTGTGAGAAAACCTTCCAGCAAAAAGGGATACTAAGGAGGGCAGCAGAGTGTTTAAAAGTATTTTTAGACAAGACCAGATGATTAACCAAATAGGTCTCAAGTTCAACAGGTCTGAAAGGGAAGCTATTATCAGAAAATTACCTATTGTTTAAATAAGGTTTTTGTTTAAATGCACACTGCACGCTGTAACACTGCTTGCTGTGATTTATTGGATCTTATATGCTGTGTAAAGAGGTGTTACCTGTCATTGTAATTCAGCCCATGTTAACATGAAGCTTTGGTTCAAATTCTTCCAAATTGACCAATGTGAAAATCGCAAGATTACTAATTTTCTTTCTTTCTTTTTTTTTTTAAGGTTGTGATATCTAAACAAAAACATTGGCAATATTTTTTTTTACAAATCCATGCAACACTAAAACCTGATTTAAACAATTGGTAACTTTTTGATGTTAGCTTCCATTTAATGTTGCAAGTTTAAGGGAGTCTAAAAGCTTGTAGATGTTTGTGAGTGCTAAACTTGAGTCACACAATGATGGGTGATCTATGCTGTAAATGGACTCATAAAAGAATTTGAAGGAGTCCGCTATCTTGTCCTTTAAATGCACAAGACCATTTCTGGACTTCTTAGTGTTCTGGGTAAAAGAGACCTGATTATATTTTTTTGGTTTACACCTCTGGTAGATTTTAGCAGAGTTTATAACCAAATGTAGTAAATGACTGGGGGTGCCGTGCAATTTAATTAATTCTTCTATAAAAAAAATTTCTTCTAAAGGACTTTTATGTTAAGTACCAGGTGAAAAAATGAAAAATTCTAAAAAAAATTGTTTAAATTTGCTTGTTTATGAAGTAGGTGCAGTAAGTACCAGTGAAAAATAGATGTTGCAAATGCAAAGAACTGAAAATACTGCAAAATTGCACATTTTTTCCACGGCATCATTAGTCATCCGTAACAGCATTAGTAGTCAAGGCAACCACTGCGGTTTGAACTAAGCAAATGTCAACCGATTCAAGTTCAGGTATCTTGGAAACAAGTAGTTTAGGGAGGTATTAGTAATGAAAACAGTTAAACCTTTGCAAACATTGTGTAGAATATGCTATAGCAGGCAGAGATTGTAAATGTACCACAGCAATGAAACATTTGCCTTTTTTCGGTAGGATAGCATCTCTGAGATATCCACTGGAGAGTCAGTATTGGGCCACGTTCACACGTTCAGTATTTGGTCAGTATTTTACAGTAGTAATTGTAAGCCAAAACCAGGAGCGGAACAATGACAAGAAGAGTACCAGTCCTGTATTTTTCACTCTTGATCTTGGCTTAATGATCAAAACACTGAACGTGTGAATGTGGCCTTAAAGTAAGTCTGACACCCCCACAAATCTCAGTTAACCACTTATGGGAATGTAGGGAACACTATATACCAGGAGCACACATTTTAGTGGTTCAACTGCCAGAAAAAAAAATGTCTACAAATGAAAAGGCGTTGGTGCACCCCTACATGGCCAATGGCTCTGTTCACCATAACACTTCCTAAACTTGTATACTGAGCATTGTGCATCAGCTCTGAACCTCAACACATTGCCGGAACCCCACAGTGTCGGTGTGCACGCTCATTGCTGGGTCCTCTCTGTTACCGCAACTTGGTACTGTACTGTAGAGATGAACCAGCAACGGAAGCCCACTAGGACACTATGTAAGTGCATCTGGGCTCCTACACTGTCCGTGCTGCCAAGTGCTCAGTGTGAAAAATTGAGGGGATACAATGGCACCTTGACCCCTCATTTGCATACAGAACTTTGTTTTTTTCCGGCAATTAAATCACTAAAACTATAATATAGGTATCATTTTTATAGGGGTTAACTCACTAACGTACCTGTATATGAGGTTTTTGGGGGTGACAGACTCTCTTTAAACACTTATACACAAGGTTAGTTTCTGAATAATGCTTTAGTTATAGAAGAATGTTAGCATCAGCCTGTAAAAAGCTAAAGTCCTCAGGTCTTGAAATACTCGCTGTCCTCTCTTTGACAGCAGTCATCATTTTGACTGAATTAATTGATCCAGGAACCTTTAATTACTTGAGATGCACATACTCCGCCAGTCTGCCCCTGAATGATAAGCGCTCTGCTGCAAGTAATATGTAAGCAGAGGAAAAAGCGTTAAATGTTGCCCTTTATACAGGACATATTATGTATGGTGATTAAGCAGAGGATATCACTAAGCTAGGAGTCTAGTGTCAGGAATAAGCTAGAAACTAGACACTGGGCACATGGAAGAAATATTTTTTTCATTTTGTCAGTCACTTTTATGCATTGCGAAAAGGAAGAAACATCCCCCATGCAAAAAAAAAAAAAATCCAAAGCTTTACACATTGGCAGCCATGTGCATTGCTTCTGAACTGGACTTACAAATGTTGACGACCAAAATATAGTTTCCGGCTTATTGCTCTCCACACTGTCCCAGGATGATGCTATACAGTATGTGTTTTTATCTTTTCTTAATAAACAAGTGTTATGGCTGACAAATCTGTTTCGAAGGCAATGACTATATTTGAGTCATTTTGGTTATTTTTTTGTTCTTGGCACCAGCTGCTATGTTTTCAGGCTTTCTAGATGTCTGACTCAGCCTACACCCCGCCTCTGTAAAACTTTAGGAACTGAACATTTTTTTTATGTCACAGTCAATAAATGAACATCTCATTTTGTCTTTATAGCCCATTTTTAAAGATTTTCAAAACAAGATAATTTGGCTCAATGAAACAGAATGGTCCTCTCGAACTTGCAAAATTTCAATTTGTAGGCGACAGCACTTGTGTCTAGACTGGTGCTGTACAAGTGCGGACCCTCGGAGGACAAGAACCTGCAGTAACGTCTTGCTTCATTCAGTTTGGTATCATTCCGACCCAATCGTCATTTCAGTAGAAAGTGAGTGGGGAAAGGAAAGCACCACATGACCGACTTCCTTGTTAGAAGAGGCAATTATCGCCTACTGTGAAACATCACGAAACTTTGCTTCTGCGCCATCATCACACCGAGATTGTGCAACAACATTTGTCAGTAAAGCATTTAACTCCCCAATTAGCACTAATAAGCTTCCTTCATGGACGTGAGCACAGAATAGTTTCAACATACAATGGTGTCTATAGCACATTAGAACTAAGCTTAATTCCATGTACAGTAATCCGTTATATGGGGTTGAGCTATTGTAGGGGAAAGGTCCGGTTACAGGAGGAGGATATGTAAAATAAAATATATGATGTTTAAGTAACTAGTTTTAGAACTCACACAATCAGTAATTGTGAGTCGGATAAAGTCAATACATAAAACAACTACGGTATATCTAAAAGGGACGAGTGAGTTATTTCCTGGCAAAATAAGGCTTTTAAGGCAATTAGTCTCCAGGTCACTCAATTATTATAAATTTAGTTAGCAAATAAAAGTAAAGAAATGTATTTGTCACAAAATTCTGACATTTAAAACACAATGGATTAATTTATACCCAACCAATGAAACACAAATTAACCCCTACATGACCTATGACATATAGGTACGTCATAGTTTGTGCCCATTACAGCTTATTTTATCATGCATTAAAAATTTTTTACAACCGTGTACGAGCATAGCACAGCACAAACACTTGGGACCTCCACACTGATACATTCAGAGACAGAGAAGATTAGGATGATTTTATGCTTGAGATGAGCATTTTACATGTATCGCAATGTCACCACCTGCCTGTATAAAGGCTGATGATGATCTATGGCCTGTATGCACAAGATGGAGAGGACGGGCCCTCCATGAAACATGTAGCGGAATAAAAAGTTTTTATCCTACCCGGACGTGGCTTGAGTCATCTCTACCTTGAAGCAGCTACTAGATGCCACTTTCTTTATTTTTTTCCTTCCTTAAATCAATGGGGGGGCAGGGTTACACAGATATCATGAATATGGAGGCCTACCTGGCAGCAGGTTTACTAGTCCTCTTGTGATAATCTGCTGATTAAAAATTTAATTTATATAGCAAGCAGCTGAGTAAATGACACCATCCCTGGATTCAAGACCTCTGTCTCTACATTACGCTGATATCAGATCAGGTGGCAAAAACTGGGTATAGATTCTCTTTAAATGATGCAATTGAAAAGTACCAGTCAGGGAAAGGATGTTAGACCATTCCCAACTCGCTGAATTAGTTAAGAATAACTAAAGTTATAAAATCAGATATAAGCTTTCTTACTGTAAGATCCAGAATATGGAATAAAAAAAAATATTCATTTTTACCCTGTCATTAAAGCTAGTAAAACATTAAAAAAGTTTACAAAGTAGTTATCACCTGGTATTTGACCTGCAGAGTAAGGCTGCAAGGTAATTTTCACCTTACAGTCAACAAGGTAGGAATAGTCGAATTGTGCTTTTTTTTTTTTTTTTTCACCCAACAAATATTTTTTGCCTATTTTGCAGTTGTAGAATTAATATAATAGTGTCCTTCAAAATCACATTTCGGTAGGCAAGAAAAAAAAAATCACATAACTATGATAACGGAAAAAAATTATTAGGGCTCTAAAAAAAATGGGAAAGACAGCACAAATCCAAAAAATGACTGTCGGGAATGGATTATCTGATTTACTTTTGTATTTTATATAGTATTAATTATACTTTTGTATTGTTGCCCGCGGAATCCGCTATACTGTGCGAGTGTTAAATGTTTACACCCAGATTAGGAGCTGCAGCTTTTCTTCCGTAGTAATATCAATTTAATGAAGTCATCTGCATATTCTATATAAACTTAAATATAGATTTTTCCACCTTGCAGGATTTTTATGTGTGCCATGGCAAACAACAGTCTCCAGCCATCTGTGTACTTTTCAATGCTGAAAACTCTGTTTGCCAAACCAGGTATTCAGGGAGTTCACTTAGCAGCTAGGCATCAACCCAGCATTTACACGCCAATAAATCCATTCTGCTGCTAGCGGTATTGATGATTCCATACTGCAATGTTGTCTTCTTTTGATGATAGCGTACACTTGTTTAGCTATTTGCAAATCATTCATAGCAGAGATCTGATTCAGTGATTGTTAAAGTGAACCTGCTGCTTCACGCTGATCCATGGTCGATATATATCACCCGCTGGTTGAATCATTTCAGCCGGGTATGATTGACTCCGAAACGCTGCGGCAGGACTAAGGCCTCTTTCACACTTCCGTCTGCTGTGGAGCGTCATAATGCGTTGTTGTGACGTATCGACGGACGTCTTGAAAATAGTCAAAAATGTGCGCAACGCATCCAGTGTTTTGACGGATGCCTTGTTGCCTGAATTTCAATGGTGAAATTTCCAGGGAGACGAGAGAGAGACTTTTTCCCGGGCTTGAAAATCCTTCCGGGCATGCTCTGAGTGGAAAAATGGGATACGTCGATGGATTCCTGTATTTCACAGTCGGCGACGCATAGGCTTCCATTATAGCCAGCGATGGGCAGAGCAGGATGCGTCGCTGACCGATTTTCAGATGTGCAGAAAAAAACGTTCCTCTGAACGTTTTCTCCGCACGACGGACCGTTTTTGACCGACGGATCCAGTGCACGACGGATGAAACGGATGACCATCCGTCACAATCCGTCGCTAATACAGGTCTATGAGAAAAACCAGGATCCTGCAGAAAAATTTACAGGATCTTGTTTTCTCAAAACTCGACGGATTGTGACGGGAGATGAAAGACGGAAGTGGGAAAGAGGCCTAAGTCATACGGGAGAATGGTTGGAAAGGCGGCTTCTTGCCACTCACTGCCAGCGACTTACAGGTCTCTCCCTATACACTCATGCAGGGAGAGACCTGTCAGTCATTGGGCTAGAAGAAGCGGTCTGTCTGACTAGTCTCCTGTGCGGCTCGGCCTACCGCAGCTTTTATTGTATGCTAATCCGCAGCATATCTCAGTCAAACATACCAGGCTGAAATCACATAGCAAGTGTCTGCTCGTAGACCGGACAGCATAAATCAGCTGTCAGGTTCCCTTTAAAATATACCAAACCTTCATATACTTTTATATGCGAGGAATAAGGCAATAAATACCAATTTAACATCTACAGTTTGTATTCAATTCATTATTAATATACACAGTACATCTGATTAGCAAATAACATGCCACACTGTATTCTGTACTATTGTCTAATAATAGTAAGAGTGCTTTTTTGTCATATGTTTGACTTGTTTATAATGGCATTCCTAGTCATTACTAATTGAAAACTAGTACACTTTACACGGTAGGGCCCCGATTCATTATTTGCAATGTTCTTTTTTTTGTATTGTGGTATTTGCTGTTGTTTTTTTGCACCTAATTCTTCGATATGGTTTATAAATTTGGAGCAAAACCAAAAATGCTCAGTATTTTGAATTGACCACTTCTTTTGCGATTTTTAGAGCAAAAAGTTATAAATCCCTTAAAAAGTCACAAGTTTGTCTAATTTTGCCAAATCAAAAACACCAGGCAGGGACTTCAGTGAGATACAACAAAAAAAGTGACGTTCGGTAAGAATCGGATTTCATTAATTTGTCTAAAACATCTGTGTAAGCAAAGTTGCCGGGGGAAATGAAAGCGCTGTGGAAAAAGATAGCGCTATATTAGCAAAACATAATAAAACAAATAATGATGAATCAGGAATTAAAGGGACTGTCACCTGAATTTGGCGGGCTCTGTTTACCCCTTCCTTTCCTGCTGGCCGCAATATTGTCTTGAATTTGATTAGGTTTCCTCCGTAGTACACACGTGCGCAATGCAATCTTGCCTTGCGCACACGCAGTATGCTTTGCCCAACTGCGGGCAAAGCCAAAAAGCTTAGTACTTAGTAGTTTAGTTACTTATGTCCGGCTGTACTGTACATTACATTACATATACTGTACGGTGAAACAATTTGAATGGCCCCTCCAAGTATAATACCATTTAACTAGTCAAATTTATAAGCCACAAGCAAAAGTGATAATTGCGTATATTTATCTGTATTCTTTGTAAGTCTTAAAGGGAATCTGTCAGCAGGTTTTTGCTATGTAATCTGAAGATAGCATGAGGTAGGGGTTAGAATACAGATTTTTGCCTCTCTTATCAAGCTCTGTTGTTTTGTCTGCTTGCAATGATTGTTTTAGCACCAGGAGCTCATCATTGCTGGGACACTGCAGCATGTCCTTGCTAGTCCGACACGCCCCCTCCTGTGATAGGCAGCTGTCTATACAAATTGAATATGCAGAGCCTCATGTGGGCGGGGTTAGCTTCCTTAGCTCTGCTGTATTGCTAAAACTAAAAAGTCTGATTGTGTCAGAACGGCTGCATCCAGTAATCTAAGTTATACATTGTTAAATTCAGCTTCTGTCTGCCTACATCTGGCTGCTCTCAGATGGGGTAGCAAAAACCTGCTGATAGATTCCCTTTAAGACAATCCATACAATACAAGTGTATTTCACCCCAGCATATAGAGTAAAAATGAAGCTGTTCTTCAATTTCGGAAGTATTGTTTAATTATGTGAATACTAGGTATGCGATTTACTCATCCTATGCTAAATTGCAATCCGATAAAGGTGAAAACTTAAAATTGATTGATGAATTCATGATTATTGATCTGTGGCAAATGCAATTCTTACATTTTATCTTAGTAAAAGCCTAGAATGAAAGAGTTAGTTAAAATTGATAAGTAAGGCCGGCGTGCAGCAGAAATGTAACTAATGCTAATAAAGAAAACAAGGAAAATAATTTTCTCACCTCTCTTCGTAAAATGCAGTGGACCATCACAATGACAAATCCTTGTAATGAATCAAATACTGCAAAGAGTATCTGAAACAATATCGATCTCTTATCTGTCATTGCCAGGACAGCGGACATCCACGTCAAAGCCAGGAGTGGGAGGACAACGCAAGAACTCCAAAGGGATGCCCTATTCAGACAGAAATAGTCGTCTGCTGAACCAGATTGTGCATTGCAAAGAATAACGATACAATAATTAATTAAAATTAACAGCCAACACCCTTCAGTGCCGAGATGACCTGTGAATTATTTATATGGTATTTAACAATACTAGACTAGACCACCATATGCAACTGAAGGGGTTATTGCTGATGCAAGGTTTTTTTTTTTTTTTAACTTAATTTAATATTTTGATGCTAAAGTTTTAAAAACAGCAAAAGAAAATAAAAAAATAAATAAAACATAGAAGACAGTGTATTATTATTAGAAGAACACAAATTGTATCAGGCTATTTTCAGACATGCACGGTAAAAGATTTGTAACAAGAAGATGTAAATGATTTAGACTAACATGGCATTACTGGCGGTGGTGGCTGACAAAGCTGTTGTTGAAACTACTCCACACTTGGCACATTTGAGCGTCAAACCGCTATGAGGCTCACTCATCTGACTGCAAACAAACAGAACACCCACAAAAAGAACAAAGTATTCAATTTTCACCAAAATAATTGCTGCTGTAGATTTCTTTGATCGTTTTTAAATAAGGTCTCATGCATACGTAAGATGATGAATGCATCGATTTGTTTAATAATGGATTGGTGTTTTTTTTTGGTAATAGATATATCGAAATAATAGTTTGTGATAACTACTATGTATACAAGAAGGATAATTTCATTCATGCATGCAGGACTTGTATCTCTCTTTACAAAGTGAGAATCTCCCATTTTGCAAAAGTAAAGCAGTTGAATATACATTGAGCTTAACAAAAGCAGGTGCTAAATCAGACACATGATGACAGTCCTATATTCAGGCTCAAACGGGCTACTTCTTCACATTGTAATATGCAAAAATAGCAAAAATAATGATATCTATATATGAATTCTATCGATCCAAATAGCATAGAGACAGATTTAGGCATAGCCTGAATGTAGGAATTAAGTGAATGAAATTTGATGGTCTATCATAGCTGAATATGGTTATTGTTTGCTAAACAGTGCAGAAGCATCAGTTCACATTTCATATACAGATGTGTCCGTCTTCACCTTTCCTTTTGGCTCATCATATCCCTAGAAGTGTGGCATATGTTTATCTAATTTTTTCTATTATTATTATTATTTTGCAATACTACACTCTGTCACAAAATGTTTATGCTGTATGTTCCTATGTGTGGTCACTGAATGATTGTTATGTGAATTGCAGTCTGTCAATGATTTTGTTAGTATGTTGCGATATTTTTAGGGAGAATCTGGAGTGCAGAACTGAGCTCAAGAAAAGGTAAAGGTAGACACATCTGTATAATAAAAACTTTCTAATAAGTAAGAAGAAAATAAATTCACAACAAATTATCATATTTAGTGATTGTCTGTTCTGCAAGACATACCGGATAACCGCAGCTACCGCGTACAGTTTTTATTACCTGCATTCCTATCATACATACTAAAGCATTATTGCCTTGGTTAGTGGCTTAGTTACATAGGTTGAAAAAAAAAAAGTTCAGATGTAGCGATTCTTAAATTAATACATAAGAAAGATACCAAGACACAGAGAGCTAAATTAATGGAGCACTCTGGCTTTTTCTTTTATTTCTCCCTCTGTTAGCTGTCAGTATAGTGTGTGTATATAAAAGTACTTACCATATTTTTCGGATTATAAGATGCACTGCACTATAAGACGCACCCAGCTTTTAGAGGTGGAAAATAGGGAAAAAAATATTTGAAGGAAAAAATGTGGTAAAATATTTAATAACATAAATAACATGCTATGATATGTAGTGTTATTATATATAATAGTATGTTATTATGTTGGAAGCTACGGGTAGAAGATGGAGCTGCGGGACCAGTGTGGTGTCTGTAAAGTACTATACGTAGACGCTGGAGGGGAAGTATAAGAATGGGGCACAGGGCTTATATGTAAAGCACCACTTCAGCACTGAAAAATAACACTGGAGTGCTGCTTTAAGAACCCATGGGAGAACTATAACTTCCAGCATGTCCTGCAGATCCTGTGGCTTGCTGGGAGTTATAGTTCACCACAAGAGTGGCAGAGTGCATTTTTATGTGTTGTAATGACTAACCTTTTAATTAATTCTTACTTGTACATGCTGTGCAGGTCCTGCAGCCAGCCACACTGTGGTGAAATAAAGAAGAGCTGGAGCATCCCATGACCGCACAGAGCTCTCACTCTTATTGGTTCTGCACAGATCATAAGAGGAAGCTTGCAGATTATAGTGCCGTGTCTGCAGGACCTGTGATGACATCATGAAGAGGGAGGGCTTTCTGCTGTCATGTGATGCTCCAAACCGCCCTCTTCATTACCTCACACATGTCCTATACTGGAGTACTCAGCAGAGCAGGTATGCAGCAATCTCTCCTGTTGCACCCTGCTCCTGCCCCTTCCTCCACCGGATACACGATCTTCCCAGCCGTTGCAAGAATACGTGCTGGGGAAGCCATGTGGGCCCGCTGTTTAAGTGAACGAATATACATTTGTTGTTCCTCACTGACTGCTCGATGCTGACAGGGGGCGGGGAAGGGGCTAATGAATATTTCTTCACTTTAAGCATCGGGACCATGTGGTTTCCCCAGTGCTGGATTCCTGGAGCGGAGACACTTTCCTGCCTCCTGTGAGTGTGATCCCAGTGCGATCCCACTCCACTGCTGCCCCCTTCCCACATATTACATTTGGACCATAAGACACACCTCACACTTTTATCCCAAATTTGGAGAAAAAGTGTGTCTTATTGTCCAAAAAATATGGTACCTGTCACCATCTTTTCCCGTTTCCAGCGCTGCTCCGTTCCTCTCCTGCCACCTGTGACTACCATTATGAGCAGCGAGCTCACAAATAGTTTCTGTGTGGACCAGAAATCATTTACATAATGTAAGTCTATGAGACTCAGAACAAGGCTCTTATACACTTACACTAAAAAATGAATTAAGGGTCTGCTGCCTGAGTCGTCAAGTCAGGTCACATGATGCAAAAGACGATTGGAGCATCGCTGCAAACGGCAGAAGACTGTGACTGGTAAGTATTTTACTGCACACACAACACAATATTAATTACTTATAAAGGGAGGAACTAACAAAACCCCAAAGTGGTCCTTCATCACAGCCAAAAATTTGCATTGTTGGGTGTCGAATTCCAATGTATCTTCCAAGGATACCTTTTTGCATCATAATACCTTTGCTTTTTTTTTAACAATGACTATATCTGTAGGCCTATCAAGTTCAACTTTTCTCCATGAATTATACATTATCTAGTCATAACCCCAATGTCATTTGTTGACTATTTTTAAATGCTGATATAATATCTGCCATCGCTATCTCTGATGGTAGATGCTACCTCTTTCTTAGCTCGTTGCTAGAATCACATTTTCTCCGCACATAATGAATGTAACCTAGTCCTTTGTACGGCTCCCAGAAGGAATAAATCATGTGCCACACATGTACTTATACATGTAAATGATGTCCCCTATGAGACACCCTTTTCCTAAACTAAACAAGCCCAACTTTTCTAACCTCTTCTAAGACAATGCTTCTTGTCTTACCACAGCTAATACTAGAGGAATCAGCTCCACGGGGAATATAACCTATGTCACTTCCTGCTGCTGGAAACACATTTCATAAGTGTGCAATATGCAAACTGTTTGACTTAATTGGTACTTTCAACAAGTATTTTTATTGTTCAGTCCTCATTATAATTCAATGATAAAAATAAAATCAGAGAACAAACAGTTGTAACTAATTAGCTCAATGTTTACTGTACACAATACAGGATTAAAATATGCAACACATTTATCCAAAATTCTATTGCATGACAGTAGACCACAGGTGGCATATTTTGTGAATTATATCATTGCAAATGACAAATAATCACATTCTACGGGGAATTCTTTTCTCTCCAGCTAATTTATATACTGGCTAAAAGTGCCAAATTTTATGATTGCTTTAAAAAAAATGCATCATTTTCTCAGTGGTACCAATTTTTAAAGAAAGGCAATGAAAAAGTAGGTGTCATTAAAGGAAAAAAAAATCAGTAGTTTAAAAATGTACATACAATCAGCGCTGGGATACGGAAGAAAATATTTATCTCGTCAGTTCCTACTACCAGTTAAAGGAGCATTCTGGCAAGATTGGAACATTGTGTGATGCCTCCCATGAGCCCCCCGGAGGTGGAGCATTACACCCGAGTTCTCCATTTTTATATATCCTGCCATGTCCTTTCAAGATCTGCACTAGGTATAGCTAAGTGTATATATTTTGACATATGGGTTTTTTAAAATGTTATTTTGTTAACAGAATAGTTTGGGGCCTATTTATTGAATTGAGTGGGGGTGTGGACCTTAATTCTTCGCTTTAATTTACAGAACACTTCACTGATAGAATTTTAGTGCCTGTAGAAGATACCAACTTTGTATTTTACTTGCAGCACTTTTTTGAAATGCCCACCTTTTTACACCTTTTTGCAGGTCTTAGACCAGTGGTCCCCAACTCCAGGCCTCTAGGACCGCCAACAGTGCAGGTTTTCAGGATTTCCTTAGTATTACACAGGGGTTGGAATCATCACCTGTGCAGATGATCACATTACCACCGATGCAATACTAAAGAAATCCTGAAAACCTGCACTGTTGGCGGCCCTCGAGGCCTGGAGTTGGGGACCCCTGTCTTAGACCATAATCTAACATCATCTACGTAAAGCATCTGAAATGTTGGTTATGTCTGTATAGTTGTAATATAAGTCTGTTTTCTAGTCTCAGTTTTCTGGAAATCCATCACAATATGTTTAAGCAAATGAGCTAGCAAGTGCAGTGGGCTTGGCCTGTACTTCTAGCCTCCAGACTCTCTCCCTCTTTTTCCTCCTGCTGCCGGTCCCCTGTTACTGATAGGTCACTCTGGTTTGTGACGTACTCTTCCACCCGAGATCTTGCACAGGCACCATTAGTCCCGGGTGTGAATTTGAGAGGAGAAAGAGAGAGAGAGGCTGGTGAGATGTGATTCTATGCCAAGCCCTTGCACTTGGGAGGTCATTTGCATAAACATTTGCCTACCACTGACGAACCTGCCCGTTATTGAGGGGTAACAGTGCGCTCCATTAATCCTGGCTAGTTTCAGAGCAGTGCTTACAAGTTCAATGCAAAAGAGGTTGTAAGCACTGCATATGCTCAACCACCACTGCTAGACCAAAGTGGTGGATGGTGTATGCAGTGAACAATAAACAAAATATAACATTGATATTCAGAGGAGCAGAGTATAAAGCCTTCAACTATTTAGCCTAAGGCTACTTTCACACTAGCGTTTTTTTCAATACGTCGCAATGCGTCGTTTAGGGGAAAAAACGCATCCTGCAAAGTTGTCTGCAGGATGCGTTTTTGCCCCATAGACTAACATTAGCGACGCATTGTGAAGCATTGACACACGTCGCAACCGTCGTGCGACGGTTGCGCCGTGTTGTGGCGGCTCGCCGGGAGCAAAAAACGTTACATGTAACGTTTTTTGCTTCCGACGGTCCGCCATTTTCGACCGCCCATGCGCGGCCGGAACTCCTCCCCCGAGCCCGAGGCTAGTGTGAAAGTAGCCTTATGTTGAAGTCTTGAATAATTTAAGACAGACTTGTTAAATGATAGTAGCATCCAAAGGCACTAAGGGCCCCATATGAATGGAGCGAGGGTCGATCATGCGCACTAACACTCATTCTTATAGAAATGACATATCTGGTGGTTCCATGAAGAATTAATGAAGCGACAGTAAGCATGATCAATGCCTGCTATAGAGCGCCACTTCTCGGGAACGTGGAGATCCCAGTAGTCGGACCTCCAGTGATCAGGAAGTTATCGCGTAGCCTCTAGATAGGGGAAAACTTCCAAACTTGAGAATACCCCATTAATGCTGTAGTTGTTGAAAGCAAATAAGGAGAAATAAAATAAATATATGTATGTCTTTAGATACCATACTTTTAAGGAAAGTTCATTATCACAAAGTAACTAGTAATAGAGAGGGACAACTGCAATCTCATGGGTGCAGAGGACAGGTGAAAAGACACAGTATCCATAGCAACAGACTTTAAATTTAGCGAACAAAAGATAAATATAATTACACGGCAGTCGATGCCGATAACCAGATAACCTATTGATGATCTCTTTTCTAATAAGGCTTGTGATATAAAACACATCCATTCATTTGCTCACGCAGAAAAAAGGTCATTTTAGAAATATTGGTATTGTTTTCTCTGTTCTTTGAAATAAGGGGAAGGGTATAAAATCTTCGTAACAATGCTGACTAATTTATTTGATTTTAGTTGTTTCAGGGAAGATGAAATAATACATTATTTTACATGTTAATGTATTTCAATATATGCAGAGATGAAAAAATAATACCCCTCAAATGATTTTGCAATTCTCTCATCAGGTGTCGTAATTAACAAAGCGTTGGCCAGAAAATAACATGTAAGAAAGCCTAAATGTAAAAGAAAAGAAAGCTTTGATAATGATTTTCTAATGTTGCAATTATACTGTGACCCCCATGAAAGAACACCTGACATCAATCTGAAAATTCATTGAATTTGCCAAACAATTAAGATTAATAGCTTCTGTAGAGCCTAATTAAAAAAAGAAAGGGGTGTTTAACAGTTCGGTTTACAGACATTAAGGTATTACGAGTCTTTCATGCAAACACAAACTCTACACTACACACAATACATTGGGATGATTAGTTACATTGCTTTTTTTTGTACATATTGCAAAACAATGAAGTAATTTGGTATTAATCCCTGACTTGCAGAAAAGTTCTGCCTTTTATTTTTAGGTCTTCAAATCCCAATGGAATTGCTGTGGTAAATGAGTGAAAATCTGCTGCAAAATTTACATGCTACTTTATTGAACTTTGTTAGTGGAGAAAAAAAATCAGAAATTAGTATTAAAAAAATGTGTTTGTCACCATTTTTCAAGACCCTTAATATTCCCATTTTTAGTGATCTGGGTGATGGAATATTTGTTTGCGGCTTTAGCTCATGTTTTGGGGTATAAACAATGTTTTGATCGCCTCTTATTGCATTTTACTGCAATGTTGTGGCAACCAAAAAAACTGGAGTTTTGATTTTTTTTGTTTGTTACGCTGTTTACAGATCAGATTAATTTACTTTATATTTTGATAACGTGGACATTTTTGAACGCAGTGATACAAAATGTGTCGTTTTCATTTTACTTTAATAGTCTCCTTAGGAGAATTGATGCTGTGATCGCTCGATCGCTTGTACTATACATAGCAGGGCTTCAGCCCTATTATAGCCAAAATCACAATCTCCTATTATTGCCAGCCACAGGCCAGCATTCACAGGAGATTCACAATAACAGCAACGAGGATCTTCTGCAGATCATCAGCTGTCATAGAAACTCATCGGTGCCCTGCGATCACATGACAAGGGCTCTGATGTGTAAAATTTGTGACACGCTTCCGGCTAAAGCGTGTAAAATGCCGCTGTCAGTGATTGACAGAGGCATTTAACTGGTAAACAGCCAAGGATAGATGTGCTGGAGCCTGCATCAAAGGCAGGGACATGACCAATGATATACCATATTTTGCGGATTATAAGACGCACTGGATTATAAGACGCACCCCAAATTTTTACGAGAAAAATAAGAAAGAAACCTTTTTTTAATAAAATGGTGGTGCTTCTTATAATCCATGTTTTATTGCTTACCGGGGTGGTGGCTGCTGTGAAGCGAGGTCCCAGGGTCGCTGCTGGAGGAGGCAAGAGTGGAGCGTTGCTGCAGGCCACAGGGTGGGATGAGGGGGTGGTCGGATGTGTGGTGCGGTGCCCCACTGCAGGTGTTCGGTGCTATGGGTGTCCGGTGCTGTGGGGGCTCTGCTAACGTCTTGTGAAAGCCCAGAACCCCCACAGTCACATGGTTTCCTATGCTTTGGACTGGATTCCGGGGAAATGGCTGCCAGCCAGGGGCAGCGCATGCGCAGATGGAGATCTTGGCACCAAAATCTCAGAAGATGAGATCTCAGTGCAAATTTTGGGGAAAAAAGTGTGTCTTATAATCTGAAAAATATAGTATATACAGTACAGAGCAAAAGTTTGGACACACCTTCTCATTTACTTCTGTACCTCTGTGTCCCCGATTTTAGACAGCTAGAGCATACTGAGGTTTTTGTGAAATAATGTAATATTCTATAGTCAGTTTTATATTACAAAGGTAACTGCCCCCTTCTTCAAGGCTACCCCTGAAAGTCACACAGGTGTGTGCACCTCCTATTCTATCCTTGCAGTGTCTCATCAGTAGGAGTTTCTCCTGTGGATCTCAAGCAATATCGGTATAGCGTAGCTATATGCACCGACAGAGAACTACTTTTATATATATACATATCCCTGCTGTATTTTTGCACTTTGTTGGACAAAAAGATTTCCATTTGAAGAATACATTTGTCGGATGTTTCAATTTATATAAGATTTTAGAGAGAGTGAGACCACTCTGACACACTGGAATGGACTTGCTTTACTTATTACTGATTTTTTTTAAATGATCTGTGACAATTGTGCCAGATAGAAATTAAAGTCAGCATTTGATATTTATGCACAGATAGAATTGATTCTCCATACTACACTACATCAAGGTGAATATAACCTACGAATATTTTGTAATAGTAACCTCACTTTGCCTTTGACCTCTTTATTGAGAATACCAAAGTTTCAGGGGTTACATGCATCAACACTGATACGTGGCTCTAGTTTTCACAAGAACATAGTAACATAGTAACATAGTAAGGCCGAAAAAAAGACATTTGTCCATCCAGTTCAGCCTATATTCCATCATAATAAATCCCCAGATCTACGTCCTTCTACAGAACCTAATAATTGTAAGATGCCATATTGTTCTGCTCCAGGAAGACATCCAGGCCTCTCTTGAACCCCTCGACTGAGTTCGCCATCACCACCTCCTCTGGCAAGGAATTCCAGATTCTCACCGCCCTAACAGTAAAGAATCCTCTTCTATGTTGGTGGAAAAACCTTCTCTCCTCCAGACGCAAAGAATGCCCCCTTGTGCCCGTCACCTTCCTTGGTATAAACAGATCCTCAGCGAGATATTTGTATTGTCCCCTTATATACTTATACATGGTTATTAGATCGCCCCTCAGTCGTCTTTTTTTCTAGACTAAATAATCCTAATTTCGCTAATCTATCTGGGTATTGTAGTTCTCCCATCCCCATTATTAATTTTGTTGCCCTCCTTTGTACTCTCTCTAGTTCCATTATATCCTTCCTGAGCACCGGTGCCCAAAACTGGACACAGTACTCCATGTGCCAATAGAACAATAGTGGATACAGTGGTTCTTTCTAATTATATTGACTTTCAAGTTTATTTTCACAGGAGTGATGTAGTTTTAACCACTGATAAGTCACATTAATGGTCAACCATGCAATACATAGATGGGCTGGGTTTGTCTTTTATTTAGAGATACTGACCTAAAAAAAAACTTATTGACACCGGTATACCAAAATAGTGTATATGGAAAGGTTTTTTTAACCTCTTCTGAAACTGTGATTACAACCAACAGTCATACTAGACTTCGACAGACCGAACAATACCGAATGCATTCCCATTGGACAACGTAGTTTTAGTCAGTTTATAACAGTTTTAGCCATTCTGATTAAGCCATTCTCTAGCAGACTACCAGTATCAATTGATATAGTTAAATTGTAGAACTAAACCTTAACTCAACTTTAGTTAAATGATAATACAAAACCTAAAAAACACATTTTTTATGGGACTCCAAAACCCACAGAACTGCATATTTTCCGTACTCATCACTACACCCGCTACGGTCATGTTGACATTTCAGTTTATGATGATTCTGCACTTTTGTATTTAGACTTTTGGTCATTTTATTAAATGACATCTATAAACATGAATGAAATATCAGCTTCTCAATGAGGCATGCAGCTACGTAACAACTACAGAACGAAATTAAGAAAAATGAAAATGCAAAATGAAAAAAAAAAAAAGTGATTACACGTGGTAAGAAACTTTCAGAATCAGCTTACCCTGCTCTGTGTTTAAGCTTTTTATCAAGGATACCATCTCTTGAAACAAGTTTATTAAAGACCAAAATTCCAATTACCATGTTGACCTGCACAACAAAAAGGTTATTTAAACACAATCCCCATTGACACACTCAGCTTATGAGAAGAAAATTTATACAAAATGAAACAGATCATTAAATCTATCAAAAATGATCTGTCATTAGAATTTGCAAAAATTGTTTTCCAATATTTATGTCTCCAGTTTCCTTTCTGAATGTATAAATTTTACACTGAACATCCCGTTGCCTAATTCCTTGCAATTTGTGCAATGTCTGTTAATTTTCAAGTCGTGTCTGTCAGATACTTTGCAATGAAATATTTATAGAAAAAAATAATATTCCGACGAGACTTGGCACAATCTCTCATGGTAGTTTATTTCCATTTTAGAGATACAGATGTGCTGTTTGATGATCACACACTGGGGAATTTTATGCATAATTTGAACACTATTTATTGGACTAGTTTGCACATGAGATTTTGAACTGCACATTAACTGGATATAATACAACCCGCAACATTCGTTATCAAATCCGTTTTTGACATTGAACTTGTTTGAACCCTTCAGTGTTCTCAGGAACAAACCTTCTGCTAGGTGTGTTGAAAAATAAAGCAAAGCAAAAACAGTCATGTCTCAAGATGAACATATTTTATCAATCATTCCAGATAGCTTTACAGATATCAAAGGAAACATCACATTTTTGTTTCCTTAGCTTCAACGATGGAAACAAGATCGGAAGGCGCTCAATATTTAAAGAACATGAACATCTTTGGGATACTTTTTTTTAATACGTAAATGCATTTTCATATGCAATCTACAATCTACAGCCTTTATGTATGGCTGTACATGGCCGTAGAATGAATTGGACGTCTTTTGTATGGTTCACTCACTTGTTTCCATATATTTATATGTGTTTTTTTTTTCTGTATTGGTGTATAACTCTTTTGCAAGATATTTCATATGTAGTATTGCAAGATCTTTTCAATTTTAATACATTATCCCATGTCAGGATGCATGGTTGAGAAAGGGGGAGTTCTCCTACACATAACAAAGTTGGCATGCTGTCACACACATCTCTACCAAATGTCAGGATGGACATTTAACTATTACATTGATTTAAACGTTTTTCTTATATATTGTCCACTTGTAGGACTGTTTACATAGGAGTGGATAAGGCATTTTATTATTTATAAAGATTTACGCTAATGTACTATTTGCAAGAAGCAATAGATGTTCTCTATATATATCTAGGTATAGTAAGAGAGAGAACATACAAAAACACATATTACCCCTAAGGCTTGCTGACAGCATGTTTGGATTTCGAACCCAAATGGAGACAGGGATGATCATGTCAGTAAGGCACTATAGATTTACTGGCGCTACGCTATATAACATATACAGTATATATATATATATATATATATATATATATATAGTTTAATTGTTTCATATATACTGTATATATATATATATATATATATATATATATATTTTGCCTTTAAAAAACACTTTCATATTGTTGAACCTCCTGTGAAATAATCAGTCAGCTTGTTCTGATGGCAGAATTTGTAACTTTTTTTATATTTATTCCTTTGACTTTCCACTAAGCTGGTTTATCTCCACAACAAAGTTCCATTTTGCGGTGGTTATAATTCAGCTCGTAAGAGGGTTCAGAAAAAGAAAGGTAAGAGTTAAGATGTAGTTTATCATCAGAACTAGTTCACTCACTTTTGACACTGAAAATTCATTCTGAAGTCAACTATCAACTCTACATAGTGGCTGTAGAATCCAAATGGGGCAATGTTTTTAATCAAACCCTATGAATGCATGTTAGTAAAAAAAATTAAAAAAAAAAAAATCACAGGTATTTTCTGTAATAAGCAAGAGATACCTGTATTAACTTAACATTCATAAAGTGAAACCACCCATTTTGCATACCAAAGATGCCATCAGTTTCTTTGTTAAGTGCTTTACCTTTGCTACGACTTAGATAAGACACTTTCAACTCATGAACCATATCAAAGATATGTATATTTTTTAACTTTTTTTGCATTTATGACAGTTATTGAACTCTTTAATGCACAGCTAAAAACGAAACTAAAAAAGAAATGTCCGGTTTACCAAGACAACAGCAGCAGCAGGTCCAACAAAGGCATAAAGAAGACCTCCTTCAAGTGACAGCCAGCAGCTGGAAGTAAAATAAACAGAGAAAATAATACAGAATGTCATAAAAAGTGATGGGAGAGACTTGGAAAGCTTTGGCCATGTCCTCCCCTGGGTATCTCTGTCCACTTTTCTCGACACTTTTCAAAAGCCGTGAGAGAAAAGTTGCAAATTATAGCGCTATTCTACAATACCGGTGCAAATTTATTGATAAATGTTCCATATTTTCCATATTTTTTTAATTTAAATTATTTGTGCAGTTAAATGCTAGGGCCTATATGGGTATATGCACACGCTTTGTTTTTGATGCGTTATTTTTTGTGCACTTATGTTTCAGAAAAAAACGCAAAAAAAAATGGAATTTCTGAAATCTCATACACATGTTGCTTATTTTTTTTCTTTGCAGATTTGAAGCAGTTTCGTATCTGCAGCATGTGAACTCTTTCAGTATTTTTGCTGCGTTTTGTCACCTATTCAAATGAAAAGGGGAAAAAATGGATCAAAAACACATGCAAAAAAGCATGTATTTAACACAGCGTTTTTCCTGCCAAGAAATGCATTTTGATGCGGAAACCTCTGCTGCAAATACTTAACATGGGCACATACCTTTAGGCTGGATTCACACATCGCAGTTTAAGAACATGCCTTGATGCATGGACCGGACGCGGGTCTCCTACCCAAAACTCAACAGCCTCATAGAATTATATGAGACTGGTGAATTTGGGTCAAGAGACCGGCGGCCGGTCCATGCATCAAGGTACGTGCATGACAAAGATTTCGAATTAATTAGGAATTGTGCATCTTACAATAATGAATTACAGATTACAGCTACTAAACCAGTATCATTTTATATTAAATTGGCCATAAACAGCAAAATATATCCCAAAGACACCAACGTACGTTTACATATTAACTTATCTATGACGCATTCAGACCCTACTATATACTGGCGGTGACATTTTCTCATAATTGATCCAGTCAGGAACATAAACATTGCGTATACCCTTTTTTCCTTTTATATAAAACCACGATGGAAGATGTTTTACGTGATTAATGAGCACTTGCATTAAACAGAACCATTCACTTCTCTCCTGAGGAAGCCATAAATAGCCTAATTCTAACCACAATCCATTATCTGCTATGTTCTTGTCGAAACTGGCTAAAGTATTGGTTTCATTAATATATTATATATGTTTTGTTTAGAAAGATAAGTAGTGTTGATCTTACTTTATGTCCAGAGCAGACACTCTTTGGGCAACATTTTGCTTTTGGTAATGCTCTAGATAAAAATAATGTACCTTTTCAAGTAAAATCACGTATAAATAATGTAATTATATGGGAGCTAGCGAGCGTCAACGAATACACATTAGCAAAAATTATGGAAAGATAAGGGGGAAAGACTTCGGACTTCGCAAAGTTTCCTTGAAGTCTTTATCATGGACTTATATAAGTAGTGGAGCTATAGGATATTTTTAATGGAAAACATTTGTAACTTTTTTTTTTTAATTTTCATACATTGGAGTAAGAAAAATAATGCTAGTAATGGTGTGCACTTTTAAAAGAAAGATAACAAGATGCTACCCCTGGAAAATGAAACCAACTCCAAGCTAATGTACTTATTAACTAACAGTGGTTAAAAGTAGATCTACATCACCAGAACATAACAATATATTATTCAAAGGGTCAAGTCACTTACTAATGTGGAGTTCCATATCCCTTTGCTTTGGTAAAACCCATTGATATAGCTACGACCAGTGCTGGTAAACCTGAAGGCAATAAAAATGTACTATTAATGATAAGTATAGGTTAAAAGGGTTAAAATTAAAATATTATAAACTTTACTTCTGCAAAAAGTGAAATTTAACTAGCCAGAGCCTGAGAATTAGACATCTTAGCCTAGATTCAAGGAAAACAATTTACGGGGTTTTTCCCTTTCAGAAAACGTTATGCTATATGCTGTTAAAAAAAATTGCAAAGTGAGTATTATTACTCTCAGCATGGCCAGTAATGGCTCTATGCCACTGCCCCGATATCTGTTGCTTGACTGCATTAGTGACGTCATGTCACATCAAGTCACAAAAATCAGCACTTTTAGAAAGCACAAGACGCTGGTCACAGTGATTAATTGCAACGATGTCGATGAGATGTCATCACGGTGGCCAAAAAGCAGCAACCGGGGCAGTGGCTGAGAGCCAACACTGGGCTGGTAATACTGTTGTTTATTTATCGATAACTCGGCATACGGCACAAAGTTTTCTAAAAACTTATCTCCAATATATTGGCCACTGTTGCAGCACAAACATCTAAAGATTACTAGAATAGAAACCCAAAAGTTAATCTACTACAGTGGTCAACTTGACACGCAATTCATCATATCACAATGCGGCACAATTTCCATGGATAATGCTGTATTGAACGATGTGATAATGTTTGCTACATCGTATCATTGTGCTGAAATATGGGATGCCTTGAACTTTATCAAGTTATCATTTGTTGCATTCAGTTGTATGGAAAAGCATTGACTGTACGTTAAACTCACTTAAGGTAAAGATATGTTGACATGTATATAATAGGCAAATGTATGCCAAAAAGATAAAGGACGCTCTTTAGGCATTCACTATATCTGGCAACCGATACTTTATGTGTACACTTGGCATGCATGTTCTGATTGATGCTATTTAGCCAATTAGATGCCTCTATCAATCTCTTACACCAGCATTTACGTGGCTTGATGATGGATGGGGGTCTTATGGCATCCATCAACCACCCATGATGCAAGGCCCCCATCACTACCATTCTGATACTCCTTTGAAGCTAGGCCTCTGCTTGGGCTTTACAGGAAAACATTAAATTTACCAATATTTTTTGGTACGAAATTGAGCAAGTTCCATTCCCCTAAGAAGAGCTTAAAAATATGCAAAAAAAATAATTAAAACATTTGTTCAATTTATTTAATAAACACCTTAAAAAAACATATTTAGTATTACTGCATTTTTAAAAGTCTGATCTATGAAAATTGAACACATATGGATGGTAAACATCATACAGATGCATCTCACAAAATTAGAATATCATGAAAAAGTTAATTTATTTCAGTTCTTCAGCACAAAAAGTGAAACTCATATATTATAGAGTCATTACAAACAGAGTAACCTAGTTCAAGTTTTTACAGTTCACCACACAAAAACAAGCCTTTGTATAGCTACATAGATGGAAAATTAAAAAAAATATATGGGTATCAGAAAATGGCAACACAAACCAATATTTTTTTAGAAAAAAGTTCAGAATTTTTTTTAGAACCAGTAAACTTTTAAGAACTATTGAAGTTTGCCCTCCCTGTAATTATACTGACCTGTCATTAGGCCATTTTTGTTGCACATTAAATTATTTAAAAAGGAAACTCAAAAATAATGGCTGAACTGTGTCTTTTTTCACCATTTCATTTTTTTTTGTTTTTTTTCCATACATTTGTAATACAGGGTGGACCATTTATATGGATACACCTGGGCTCGCCATTTATAAAGTTGCATCCAAAATGGCCAACTTCAAAATGGCCGCCATGGTCACCACCCATCTTGAAAAGTCTTCCTCCTCCCATATACTAATGTGCCACAAAGAGGAAGTTGATATCACCAACCATTCCCATTTTATTTAGGGGTATCCATATACATGGCCCACCCAGGTGTATCCATATAAATGACCCACCCTATAGTATATAGCAAAATCAATGGTGTCATTCAAAACTACAACTCAACCCACCCCCAAAACAAGCCTTGTTGTGGCTTTTTCGAATAAAGAAAAAATTGGGGGAGGGGGGTGGGCTCGTGCAAGAAGGGGAGGAAAAACTGGAAATGAAAAAACAAAAAATGGCTCCAATAGGAAGGAGTTAAATATAGCTAGACAACAAGGACATTTTTTTAATTAAAATATCTACCTAGAATACTCGTTCATTCGAGAGCATAGAGGTAAAAGCTTTGGTGATAGTCTAGAAAAGTGGTTCTGGTCTCTTTTTCCAACTCTACTCAAAATGATTCTGCTTGGAACTTTGACGACAAATCAGAAAAGGATAAATGCACATTTGGACTTGTCAGCTTATTGGAAGCAATCAGTTGTTGGCCTTTCCATATTGTTGAATATTGGATTATTCCATGAATGATAATGTAAATTGCTCTGCATGCATACGAATTGGTTACAAATGCATTTTTAATAATGATCCAGCTACACAATGCATTCTATTAAATGATATATGAGCTGTGCAGATGTGGTCATCTATTTGCCAGAAATGAATAATTTATCGAGCAGTATATTTTTCAAATGATGTTAGATTTCAGCAGCGGATAAATTACACAAAGGTTGCTAGGTTACAACTGTTATCTCTTTTTTTGTTTCGGGGAGTAATATGTAAACTAGACTTGCAGTTCTTGTTCTTTTTCCTAACAATCAGTTCTTGTTTATTTGGTTCTGTATTCATTAGGTAAATGTCACCATTATGGATCATAATTGTGTGTAAATGATTTACTTGTTTATGAATGTTGCTAAATCTTTTTTTTGGGGATGCTGTTTTTCATCTTTTTCTTTGGAAGAGGGAAGTATATTGACCTTGAACCGCATTTTATCTAGGAAATTTATTTGAGCACAATGTGATGTAATCAATAAAATCAGCAGGTCGGAATGATATTGTCGTTCCCCATTATGTGGTAGAACGTGCAGTTTGTCTATTTGTTTAAAAGCACAAAAGTGGAAAAATAGAGAATTCGGGGAGGTTTTACGGTTGAAAAGAACAATTCAGCACCTGGAGACTTGGAATAAAGAAAAAAAATAAACTGGCATACAGTCATAAATGAATGATTCATACTACGCAAAGCTCTTTTCACAACATTAATCATGAAACCAACCATAGATAGAAAGACAAATATAAAGATGATAAGGAGATAGATAGATAGATAGATAGATAGATAGATAGATAGATAGATATGGGATAGATAGATAGATAGATAGATAGATATGGGATAGATAGATAGATAGATAGATAGATAGATAGATAGATAGATAGATAGATAGATAGATAGATAGATAGATATGGGATATAGATAGATAGATAGATAGATAGATAGATAGATAGATAGATAGATAGATAGATAGATAGAGAGATAGATAGATAGATAGATATGGGATAGATAGATAGATAGATAGATAGATATGGGATAGATAAATAGATAGATAGATAGATAGATATGGGATAGATAGATAGATAGATAGATAGATAGATAGATAGATAGATAGATAGATAGATATGGGATAGATAGATAGATATGGGATAGATAGATAGATAGATAGATAGATAGATAGATATGGGATAGATAGATAGATAGATAGATAGATCCTGCTGGGGAAAGAAGAGAGTGCACTGGAGATAGCAGCGCAGTATGTGAGTTCATGCCATAGACTGCGAGAAAGACAACTATGATATGTCATGGACTTCTATATCTCCCACCCTGAATGTGCCCTCATCCATCATTTCTACAGTCCCTATCCCCTCATTCCCATAGTCTCTATCGTATTCCCTACTGCACACCTGCTTTGGCAAAAGTAATATTTATTTGGTTCTGCCAATAAAGCTTCTTTGAATTTGATAGATGGATGGATAGATAGAAGAAAAAAAGGAAGGCAGCACTCCAATATTTATACAAAACAGTAAAATGGACTTTATTTGGCCCACATGGTGTGGTGACGTTTCGGCACACATGAGCCTTTCTCAAACCTTGAGAAAGGCTCATGTGAGCCTAACTGTCGCCACACCATGTGGGATAAAGTTCACTCTACTTTTTTGGGGTAAATATTGGAGTGCTGCTTCCTTTTTCACAGATAGATAGATAGATATTGTATTGACCCATCTCATATGTATTGGAGAACTTGATGCATTTGTTACATTTTACATAGATAGACCATATAAATGTATAGACAGTCACAGACTATAGCTTTAAATCAACAGTAGGACCATTATACAAGGGTGAATCCAATATTTTTCACAGTCTGGTAATATTAAAACTTTTGGGGAACACATCGTCTTATCAGCTCTTTCTACACAAAGCTGCAGTCCCACCAGTCACGGATGTGCAGGTTTGAACATGTAACATCAGTTTGTGATTGTTGTTCGAAAAACAATGGCGGCCCACTTGTGATTCATATTTTTTTTATCAAAGACTTTGTTCACAGTATAGGGAAAGTGTTTTGTTCCAAAGAAGTGTGTATGAAGAGATAAGAAACTTAAAGGAAGGTCACACAAGTATCATCCATACGGAAGAAGTTGGGTGCCAGTCCATGATCATGACTGATGACCACAGGGAGCATCCTAATCTTGTCCCCTTGGATAATCACCTATTTGGACCCCCTTAAAGAAGCCCTATAAGGACAAATATTCACATCTCATAAAGAAGTGAAGACAGCAGAGCATTCGTGGCTTGCAGCTCTGCCAAATATATTTTTTTTAATGAGGGATTACAAACGCAGCCTCTTGTAGACAGTATGACAAGGTGTATTGAAAATCAGGGAGACTGTCAAAAAAATTGATGTATTTGTCTTCTCTTAAAGTTGACTCAAATATAATTCTACAGCCTTAGCAGATAATCTGTGACTTGTGCATACATGAGTCCTACAGATTACTGCTCGTGTACACTTGCCGCTATAAAGTCTAGCACCATAAACGTCTTTCCAGTGTGTTCTGCACATGACTAATCCTATCGTGACAGGTAATGTACAATAAATATGATGTCAACCACACATTTCATTGCAGAATAATTCATTATTACTACCACTATAATTTGATACATAATAAATAATCACATTCTAGCTGCTCAACGACAGAATGATAAATTCAGACATGGCCCAGTTGCATACAATTTAGTGTGTAGACCGTGTAACAAAGAGAAGTATATAGGACATTTATATTACACACGGTGTTTACATCATATGAAATGGCCTATGTGCTTTGGGGGCCACAATATCATTTGAAAGTGAATTATCCCCCTTGTATCTAATAGTACACATGAGACACAACATGGAAGAGATAACCATTGAGTTATTTTTCACTCTGTCTTGACACATACCCCAACCGAGGCACAGAAACCGTTTTCTTATAACTCTCGTTCTAATTTTCCCGGTGACGGCCATGTATGACTGCCAGGCTTCTGTCAAAACCCAGCAGAAAGACGCAAGGAAGAAGAAGTGTAGGAAGGCTGTGGTCATGGTGCAAATACCCTGAGAAAAAAAAATGCAAAATTAAGATTATGATATGAGACACATGACAGATAGGAATTGTTGTGTTGTTTAACGCATAAAGTATTGAAAACGGTAAAAATATACAAAATCATGCAAAGAAATTACTTTTGTGCTTGGTTACTCCAAAGTTTATACAGACGTTCATACAGAAAGTTCATTGTTAACAAGAAAGTAAAAAAGACCATGCAAGCAGAATCGCCATCACTTCTAGTCAGTTTTTCATTTTTGTGCTTTTGTTTTTTGTTTCTTCCTCCTTTTTTTCTAAAAGCCATAATATTTTTAGATTTTTCAGTCGACATAGATGTATGAGAGGTAAGAAACAGGCAATCCCCACTTGTGTTGTGTCTAACAGCCACAGGGACTCAAGCATATTATTCGAGCATGCTCCACACCCAGGCGTTGCTCGGATAACACATTATCCAAGCACGTTCGCTCATCGCTATTTCCTGAGATGTGTAAAATTTTTCCAATATTTTTACTTTTCTATCAATGGAGAGGTATGATTGCATGTTTTTTGAGTGGCAAACTGATGTTTTTAATTGATAACATTTTTGGGTCCGTGTGATATTATTATCACTTTTACGGTAATTGTATTTTTTTAGGGAGGTTTGGCGACTGAAAAGTTCTGGCGTCTTTATTTTTCTTCTCGTTATGTTGTTTACTTATTGGATTAATTAACATTATATTTTAACAGATAAGACTTTCACAGTTATGACAATACTAAATATACATTTTTAGTCTTATTGGGTGGGAACCAGGAGTGGATTTTTTTCAATTATTTGTAATCTTTTGAAAAACCTTATTTTACTTTCATTTTTTGAGTTTTCTGGGCATGTATTGATCATCTATCACTGGGATGATTTTCTCATACGGAAAATTGGCACGTTCCAATGCATGTTGCAACATGAAGGAAAAGTTGGAGTGGGGAAAATGAGTAAATATCTGGTGAGGGGGTGTTTTGTTTTTTTTGTCACTAGTCTGATGCCTGATATAGGGTCTGGCCTGGGTTTCTAATTTGGGTTGGAACCTATTGAAATGAATTACATGACAATGCAGGAGCACTTTCTTAACATAAACCTGGTGTTGCTGTAGGAGAGCACATATCACTGTTAACTGAATTCAGCATTGCAAAGTGTTATCACCGCGAGAGACTTGATAATGATTATTTAAAAACTAGGACTAGAGCAGCCTATGCTTAATGATGTTGTCACTTTCCTATTTTTCACTTTAATTTGTAATGAGCTTCTCTATTCTTAGACACTAATCAGAATTCCTGAATCATCGACTTCCTTTCAATGTAACTTTTATGCTACTTTAACTTTAGAATTTTTCCTACCATATGTCGTATCAGATATCACTTATTTCTTAGCTGAATGAATATTATACAATAAGGTCTAAGAAATTTTTTCATGTTTATACATTTTATAAAGGGTAGAACTGTTTAGTAGTGTGCAACCCATGGCATTGCGCAGTGTGCTGCAATGTCTCTGTATCAGTGGATGTTAACCCCTTCCCGACCTTTGACGCAGCGTATGCGTCATGAAAACCCGTGCCAATCTGACCTGTGACGCAGCATATGCGTCATGGCCGGATTGGGCTCTTGCAGGCCGGGTGAAAGGGTTAACTCCTATTTCACCCGGCCTTCAGGGACAGGGGGAGTGGTAGTTTAACCCGGGGGGGGCTTCACCCCCCAACCCCCCGTGGCTACGATCGCTCTGATTGGCTGTTGAAAGTGAAACTGCCAATCAGAGCGATTTGTAATATTTCACCTAAAAAACTGGTGAAATATTACAATCCAGCCATGGCCGATGCTGCAATATCATCGGCCATGGCTGGAAACACTTTTGTTCCCCCACCCCACCCCACCGATTGCCCCCCCCAGCCCTCCGATCTGTGGTCCGCTCCCCTCCGTCCTGTGCTCCGCTCCCCCGTCCTCCTGTCCGCTCCCCCGTGCTCCAATCCCACCCCCCGTGCTCCAATCCACCCCCCTGCACACCGATCCACCCCCCCGCACACCGATCCACCCGCCCGCACACCGATCCACCCCCCCGCACACCGATCCACCCGCCCGCACACCGATCCACCCCCCATGCTCCGATCCACCCACCCGTGCTCCGACGCCCCCCCGTGCCCTGATCTCCCCCCCGTTATACTTACCGAGCCTCCCGGGGTCCGTCCGTCTTCTTTCCTGGGCGCCGCCATGTTCCAAAATGGCGGGCGCATGCGCAGTGCGCCCGCCGAATCTGCCGACCGGCAGATTCATTCCAATGTGAATTTTGATCACTGTGATAAAACCTATCGCAGTGATCAAAATAAAAAAAACAGTAAATGACCCCCCCCTTTGTCCCCCATAGGTAGGGACAATAATAAAATATATATATTTTTTTCCACTAAGGTTGGACTTAGAACTAGGGTTAGGGTTAGGGGTAGGGTTAGGGGTAGGGTTAGGGTACGGTATGTGCACACGTATTCTGGTCCTCTGCGGATTTTTCCGCAGCGGATTTGATAAATCCACAGTGCTAAACCGTTGCGGATTTATGGCGGATTTACCGTGGTTTTTCTGCGCATTTCACTGCGGTTTTACAACTGCGATTTTCTATTGGAGCAGTTGTAAAACCGCTGTGGAATCCGCAGAAAGAAGTGACATGCTGCGGAATGTAAACCCCTGCGTTTCCGTGCAGTTTTTCCGCAGCATGTGTACAGCGATTTTTGTTTCCCATAGGTTTACATTGAAATGTAAACTCATGGGAAACTGCTGCGGATCCGCAGCGTTTTCTGCAGCGTGTGCACATACCTTTAGAATTAGGCTATGTGCACACGGTGCGGATTTGGCTGCGGATCCGCAGCGGATTGGCCGCTGCGGATCCGCAGCAGTGTTCCATCAGGTTTACAGTACCATGTAAACATATGGAAAACCAAATCCGCTGTGCCCATGGTGTGGAAAATACCGCGCGGAAACGCTGCGTTGTATTTTCCGCAGCATGTCAATTCTTTGTGCGGATTCCGCAGAGTTTTACACCTGATCCTCAATAGGAATCCGCAGGTGAAATCCGCACAAAAAACACTGGAAATCCGCGGTAAATCCGCAGGTAAAACGTAGTGCCTTTTACCCGCAGATTTTTCAAAAATAGTGCGGAAAAATCTCACACGAATCCGCAACGTGGGCACATGGCCTTAGGGTTAGGGTTGGGTTGGAATTCGGGTTGTGGTTAGGGTTAGGGGTGTGTTGGGGTTAGGGTTGTGGTTAGGGTTACGGCTACAGTTGGGATAAGGGTTAGGGGTGTGTTGGCGTTAGAATTGAGGGGTTTCCACTGTTTAGGCACATCAGGGGGTCTCCAAACGCAACATGGCGCCACCATTGATTCCAGCCAATCTTTTATTCAAAAAGTTAAATGGTGCTCCCTCCCTTCCGAGCCCCGACGTGTGCCCAAACAGTGGTTTACCCCCACATATGGGATACCAACATAGTCAGGAAAAAATGCACAACAATTACTGGGGTCCAATTTCTCCTGTTACCCTTGAGAAAATAAAAAATTGCTTGCTAAAACATCATTTTTGAGGAAAGAAAAATGATTTTTTATTTTCACGGCTCTGCGTTGTAAACGTCTGTGAAGCACTTGGGGATTCAAAGTGCTCACCACATATCTAGATAAGGTCCTTGGGGGGTCTAGTTTCCAAAATGGGGTCACTTGTGTTTCTACTGTTTAGGCACACCAGGGGCTCTGCAAACGCAACGTGACGCCCGCAGACCATTCCATCAAAGTCTGCATTTCAAAAGTCACTACTTCCCTTCTGAGCCCCGACGTGTGCCCAGTGGTTTACCCCCACACATGGGGTATCAGCGTACTCAGGAGAAACTGGACAACAACTTTTGGGGTCCAATTTCTCCTGTTACCCTTGGGAAAATAAAAAATTGCGGGCTAAAAAATAATTTTTGAGAAAAGAAAATTTTTTTTTCATTTTCATGGCTCTGCGTTATAAACTTCTGTGAAGCACTTGAGGGTTCAAAGTGCTCACCACACATCTAGATTAGTTCCTTTGTGGGTATAGTTTCCAAAATGGGGTCATTTGTGGGGGATCTCCAATGTTTAGGCACACAGGGGCTCTCCAAATGCGACATGGTGTCCGCTAATGATTGGAGCTAATTTTCCATTTAAAAAGCCAAATGGCGTGCCTTCCCTTCCGAGCCCTGCCATGCACCCAAACAGTGGTTTACCCCCACATATGGGGTATCTGCGTACTCAAGACAAACTGTACAACAACATTTATGGTCCAATTTCTCCTATTACCGTTGGCAAAATAGGAAATTCCAGGCTAAAAAATCATTTTTGAGGAAAGAAAAATTATTTTTTATTTTCATGGTTCTGCCTTATAAACTTCTTTGAAGCACCTGGGGGTTTAAAGTGCTCAGTATGCATCTAGATAAGTTCCTTGGGGAGTCTAGTTTCCAAAATGTGGTCACTTGTGGGGAGCTCCAATGCATAGGCACACAGGGGCTCTCCAAACGCGACATGGTGTCCACTAACAATTGGAGCTAATTTTCCATTCAAAAAGTCAAAAGGCGCGCCTTCCCTTCCGAGCCCTGTCGTGAGCCCAAACAGTGGTTTACCCCCACATATGAGGTATCGGCGTACTCGGGAGAAATTGCACAACAAATTTTAGGATCCATTTTATCCTATTGCCCATGTAAAAATGAAAAAATTGAGGCGAAAAAATTTTTTTGTGGAAAAAAAAGTACTTTTTCATTTTTACGGATCAATTTGTGAAGCAATTGAGGGTTTAAAGTGCTCACTAGGCATCTAGATAAGTTCCTTGGGGGGTCCAGTTTCCAAAATGGGGTCACTTGTGGGGGAGCTCCAATGTTTAGGCACACAGGGTCTCTCCAAACGCGACATGGTGTCCGCTAACGATGGAGATAATTTTTCATTCAAAAAGTCAAATGGCGCTCCTTCCCTTCCGAGCCTTACCATGTGCCCAAACAGTGGTTTACCCCCACATGTGAGGTATCGGTGTACTCAGGAGAATTTGCCCAACAAATGTTAGGATCCATTTTATCCTGTTGCCGATGTGAAAATGAAAAAATTGAGGCTAAAAGATTTTTTTTGTGAAAAAAAAGTACTTTTTCATTTTTACGGATCAATTTGTGAAGCACCTGGGGCTTTAAAGTGCTCACTATGCATCTAGATAAGTTCCTTGGGGCGTCTAGTTTCCAAAATGGGGTCACTTGTGGGGGAGCTCCAATTTTTAGGCACACGGGGGCTCTCCAAATGTGACATGGTGTCCGCTAAAGAGTGCAGCCAATTTTTCATTCAAAAAGTCAAATGGCGCTCCTTCCCTTCCAAGCCCTGCCGTGCGCCCAAACAGTGGTTTACCCCCACATATGAAGAATCAGCGTACTCAGGACAAATTGGACAACAACTTTCGTGGTTCAGTTTCTCCTTTTACCATTGGGAAAAAAAAAGTGTTGCTGAAAGATCATTTTTGTGACTAAAAAGTTAAATGTTAATTTTTTCCTTCCATGTTGCTTCTGCTGCTGTGAAGCACCTGAAGGGTTAATAAACTTCTTGAATGTGGTTTTGTGCACCTTGAGGGGTGCAGTTTTTAGAATGGTGTCACTTTTGGGTATTTTCACCCATATAGACCCCTCAATCTGACTTCAAATGTGAGGTGGTCCCTAAAAAAAATGGTTTTGTAAATTTCGTTGTAAAAATGAGAAATCGCTGGTCAAATTTTAACCCTTATAACTTCCTAGCAAAAAAAATTTTGTTTCCAAAATTGTGATGATGTAAAGTATACATGTGGGAAATGTTATTTATTAACTATTTTGTGTCACATAACTCTCTGGTTTAACAGAGTAAAAATTCAAAATGTGAAAATTGCAAAATTTTCGAAATTTTCGCCAAATTTCCGTTTTTGTCACAAATAAACACAGAATTTATTGACCTAAATTTACCACTAACATGAAGCCCAATATGTCACGAAAAAACAATCTCAGAACCGCTAGGATCCATTGAAGCGTTCCTGAGTTATTACCTCATAAAGGGACACTGGTCAGAATTGCAAAAAACGGCCAGGTCTTTAAGGTCAAAATAGGCTGGGTCATGAAGGGGTTAATGAAAAACAGCAAAACCCATCTGCAAATGGCACAATCTCCTATTTACTTCACTTAGTCAAACTTTGAAATAGCAGCAATGGTGAGTATAATAAAACTTAGCTTTTAATATTAGATACAAAAAGACATACTATCACATACCAAAATTAAAATACCCTTCTGCTCCCAGTTAACTGGTACGAACTTCAGGACCACAATGATTGACACTGAGCCAAATGAAGTCTCAACCACTTAGGACCAGACTCAAGATACATACATAGCCCTTATGACAGAGGTCATCCAATTCATGTGCTTACTGCATGTAGAAAAAACTAGACTGCTATAATAATAATAATCTTTATTTATATAGCGCCAACATATTCTGCAGCGTATAATACCAGATAAGTATATGGGTAGGCAAATCAATGATGAGTGTAGAATAAATGGAACTCTCTCACTGCTTCATCTACATAAAGTATATGAGGTCCTTTCTTTAAGATGTTGCTTGCAGGATCCTCATCTGGTCAGACAAAGCAGTGCCTGCAGCTGGCCCTAATGTGCCCTAGTTTGCCACTAGGTAGCCCTATTGCCTCAAAAGACTACCACTTTTACAAGGGCAGTCCACAGGTAAACCTGCTAGTTTGGTCTATAATCACCCTATGTGGCTTCCAACGCATTTCTCGTGTAATACATCTTCAGGAAAGAGCTTCTGCACGTATCATAACCCATATCGGTCAGAATTCAGTGCATCATACACTCCATGTGGATGAATCAAGTGACTGAGAGGGTTCCAGTTATTCTACACTCATCACTGATTTACCTACCCACATGTATGTTTGGTATTAGACTATAGTTTTTACTACATGCACTATGCACATGAATTGGGTGACCTCTGTCATAAGGGCTATATATGAATACTGAGTAAAGTCCTAGCATTTGACAAAAAGGTAGCATGAAATAGAAAGCTGTAACTTGACGCTCAACCAATAAAAGGCACTAAACAATTCGGGTTCCATTCTTATGGATGGAAGTTGAAGCTGTCTATCTTAAATTTTTTGGCCAGCACAGAAATATGTGATCTGAGCATGCACATCCTCTTTAGAAAAGCACAGCTACTGGACCTAACTAATGGTAACGTAAAGAAATAGCAAGTGCACCACTGACCACATAGCAAAGCCGTACAAAGTGTATATTTGGAGATGGAAAAATATTTAGAATTGAGAGTCCTCAGTGGTTGATACCTTTCATAGCTAACTGAAAAGATGGTAACAAATTGCAAGCTTTCGGGACTACACAGGTCTCTTCATCAGGCAAAGACTAAAGCAAACAGTCTTTCTTTGCTTTAATCTGTGCCTGATGAAGAGACCTGAGTAGTCTCGAAATCTTGCAATTTGTTACCATCTTTTCAGTTAGCCATTAAAAGGTATCAACCACTGAGGACTCTCAATTCTAAATATTTTTCTATCTACTGGCTAACCCGGTGCCAAGATATATATCTTTCCTGTATCTATTTGGAGGTGGGCATTTTAAGTGCATTCCTGGGGTTGGGTAGTTCCTGGGGTAAGTGGATCGAACTTCCTATGCATCGTAAATGTTGACAAATATTATCTTGGCACAAAATTATGACAAAACTCTGGGGGTCTTAATACTTTGGGGGACCTTGAGAGGAACTATTTCTGTGTTGTACAAACTAAAATGGCTCTGGGGCCATAGCAGAAAAATAGGGCGTTGTGCACAGGAAATAGTTGTGGCTGGAAGAAGTCTACATTGCATTCTGGGCTTAACTAGAGAGGCAAGGGGAAAGGGACTCCACATGGAGGAGACATTACTTGTGAGTCATCAGATGAACTGTACTTTATTCAATTTTAATGCAAAGAACAGATATATAAACAATAAATAGTGACTACACTATTAAGAGCTATGGAAAGAGACACAGAGCTGATCAGCTGTATTTAAGTCTGCAGTGTTATAAAATATATCTTATGGCTATTCTGTTTCTGAAGTTTTGATATATATTTATACCTTTTCTTTTACGAAATGAGCGTAAAACTTCTTGAAGTGACTCTGGCTGCTAGCGCCGTACAAGAGGTTGGTACACAAAATGAGAATGCTTGGTCTGGGGGAAAATGTGTGTAAATGGGTTAGTAACTGGCTTAGTGATAGAAAGCAGAGGGTGGTTATAAATGGTATAGTCTCTAACTGGGTCGCTGTGACCAGTGGGGTACCGCAGGGGTCAGTATTGGGACCTGTTCTCTTCAACATATTCATTAATGATCTGGTAGAAGGTTTACACAGTAAAATATCGATATTTGCAGATGATACAAAACTATGTAAAGCAGTTAATACAAGAGAAGATAGTATTCTGCTACAGATGGATCTGGATAAGTTGGAAACTTGGGCTGAAAGGTGGCAGATGAGGTTTAACAATGATAAATGTAAGGTTATACACATGGGAAGAAGGAATCAATATCACCATTACACACTGAATGGGAAACCACTGGGTAAATCTGACAGGGAGAAGGACTTGGGGATCCTAGTTAATGATAAACTTACCTGGAGCAGCCAGTGCCAGGCAGCAGCTGCCAAGGCAAACAGGATCATGGGGTGCATTAAAAGAGGTCTGGATACACATGATAAGAGCATTATACTGCCTCTGTACAAATCCCTAGTTAGACCGCACATGGAGTACTGTGTCCAGTTTTGGGCACCGGTGCTCATGAAGGATATAATGGAACTAGAGAGAGTACAAAGGAGGGCAACAAAATTAATAAAGGGGATGGGAGAACTACAATACCCAGATAGATTAGCGAAATTAGGATTATTTAGTCTAGAAAAAAGACGACTGAGGGGCGATCTAATAACCATGTATAAGTATATAAGGGGACAATACAAATATCTCGCTGAGGATCTGTTTATACCAAGGAAGGTGACGGGCACAAGGGGGCATTCTTTGCGTCTGGAGGAGAGAAGGTTTTTCCACCAACATAGAAGAGGATTCTTTACTGTTAGGGCAGTGAGAATCTGGAATTGCTTGCCTGAGGAGGTGGTGATGGCGAACTCAGTCGAGGGGTTCAAGAGAGGCCTGGATGTCTTCCTGGAGCAGAACAATATTGTATCATACAATTATTAGGTTCTGTAGAAGGACGTAGATCTGGGGATTTATTATGATGGAATATAGGCTGAACTGGATGGACAAATGTCTTTTTTCGGCCTTACTAACTATGTTACTATGTTACTAATTGGTCACTAAAGGCCGGGGTCACACTTGCTAGTGCAATGCGACAAACTCGCGCAAGTCTCTTGCATCAATATCCGGCACTGCCGCTGGCACTCGGGACCGGAGCATTCAGCTGCATAGAAATACATGCCGAGTATTGATGCGAGAGACTCGCGTGAATATCTCACATTGCACTCACAAGTGTGACCCCGACCAAAGAGAAAGACCCAGTGATAGTGATGGAATTCCCAGACAGCTGCACAGTCCTAAATAGCAAACTTTTTGTCTATATACAAATGAAGTGCTAGGATAACTGTGGACAGGGACGCTTGGTCTGGACCACACGTCTTCAGTTTCATCTGCTATCTCTGCCTTGGCTGGATTGATCTAAAGTACATTACTGACTTTACATAAGTCATGCTATCTTCGCTGCAATTCCACGCATGTGGCAATCATCACATTCACTGTGCAGGCGCAAAACAAGGAGCAGACAAGTGTGTTGGTGCAGTCCTTGCATACACCGAGATTGTGATAACTGACTCATGCGCAGGATTTCAGAAGAAATAGCGGTGGCTCAAGAGAAGCTGCATCTATTAATCAATACAGAGGGGACCAAAGATAGGTAATAATCTGCTTAAGAAAAGGTCCTTCATACCTTATGGCTTTGCCCACCCTGCTCAGAGAACCATATTTGAATATGGACAAAAAGAAGGTTTTCTCAAAACTGTTTACTGGATTTTTTAAAGAAAGGGTCATCTTAGAGCAAGGTCTACTACAAGGACATGAGCAGACTTTGGTGGCAATATTAGACTCCCTTTACCTTCTCTCCGACACATTTGGAAATAAAAGGAATGAATATTAACTAAAGGAAAATACATGTATAAGGCCACATTCACAGAAACAGCAAAGCACAAGATTAGCCCAAAGAAGGACTTTTAGCATGATAGTTCAGCATAGTATCACCAGTAGGGGACTCTGATTCCTAAAACTGTGCAAACAGGCCTGGACAACTACTCTCTCCCTCCAATGAGTACTGTCCCTGAGCTGTGCAATGGTGTCAGTCTGCTGAGCATGACGGCATCGGTCCTTTTATAACCTCTGATGAGATAATGAGGCCAGCCAATCATAGTAATTCCACCACCAAGATTGGCATTATAGTGACTGACAGGCAATCCCCACATGTTTAAAGGCTGTGTAACAGGCGCCAAAAATACAGGCCAAGGATTCAAGTATACCCAGATGCTTGAGTGATTTCCGAGTTTCATCAAGCACATTTGCTCATCACTAATAAAAAATCACTAATTGAAGGGGGCATTATTTTAGCAATAGCTCAGGAACATACAGCCATTTTAATTTTTTCCTATAGTGATTGGAACCTACAGTGTACGACCACTAAGAGTTTTCTAACTAAGGCCGGCATCACACTAGAGAGGAATACGAATGAGTGCTATGCTATGAAAAATCGCATATCACTCGGACCAATGTTAATCTACGGAGCAGCTTCCATCATTCATTTTTTTTCTCGGCCATATTATGCATGCGAGAGAAACCGCAGCATGCTGCAATTTGCACCGTATCTCGGCCTAGACTCGCCAATGCAAGTCTATGGGTGCGAGAAAAAAACAGATTAGACACAGACCATCAGTGTGACTTGTGAGAAATATGCAAGACTTCTCCAAGTGATAGAAAACTGAATCATCCATTATCAGGAAGCTTCGGCATGCTAATTAGCCTGGGAAGCTCTAGAAAAATCCAGGAAGCATGCCTCCTCGGATCCACAATCGGCGGGTATTGCTCCCCAAAACGTCGGGACAAAACCCAGTTGTAAAGCACACGCTCAGTAGTGTTGAAAGTAAGCCTGTTTGACATGTTTGACCAAAAGCAGAAATACCACAACACAAGCATGGACTCTAATGCAAAGATTGGAGGCTGACACCTGTTGTCGAGCCATTAAATAGGGTTGTTGATTATGATTTTAATTAATTTCAGGCCTAAGAACCATTATATGTCCATTTTGCAAGGGTGGAATAAAATTACGCCATACGGATGCCATACAGATTGCATATGGATGTCATACGGATACTTAGATGTGAGGAAATTGCATCCTCGCATTGCAAACAGATTACATACGGGTCACTGTTCAGGGAACATTTGAGCAATTCTCGGCCATCAAAATTAGACAGATATTTTATACGTTTAGTGTGACTTCAGCTTAACTATTACTATATGAGAGGCCATAACCAAGGATACCTAAGCTACTGCAATGCCCTACATGAGAGAAGCAACATAGTGAATCTAAAGAACTATACTACATTTCTAATTGGAGATTTAGGCTAATATTATTATTTTTACACCTACTACATATTAGGATAGGATCTCAGAGATGGGAATACACCTTTAAATGCATACTTATGTTTAATATGCAGACTAAGCCCAAAATAACTGTCAAGATCCATTTTTGGATTTGTGGCAGCTCTGGTTCCACTCAGTTTAAAACTTTTTTGGGACAATCGGGGGTTAATGTCAGTTTTTTCCCTCCCACTGGCTATCTGGTGTTACTGCAGTGCTGCTGGGTCAGCTGATGCAGGTGGTGACCACTCCCACCATCCTTTAAAAGGTCACCTAATGCATCAGCTGACTGTTGGTGATACAGTTTCTTTCTGGAGACCAGCCTAGTAAGGGCAGCTCTCTGGTGTTAGCCACGCCTGGCTATTGGAGTCCAGTTGCTGTTATCTGCGGTGTGGAGCGTAGCAGAGGCGTTCATAAGCTAAGTGTGGTGTTTTTGTTAGCTTGTCCCTTTGGTGTTTGTCACTTGCCCTGTGTGTATTATCTGCAGAGGTGAGGCTAGTGCTCCTTGCCAGCCAGTGCACTAGCCAGGGAAGTAATAGGTGACTACTAGGAACTAGGAATCCTGACAGCGGCAAGGGGGAAGGACCCACATAGGGCATTAGGGGAGTGCAGGGACAGGTTCAGGTTTGAGCTCAGCTGGTGACCATTCCCCATTCGCTACGGGTAGGGTCTTCCTCTCACATTTTCCTTCCTGTTGTTTGTGAGTTGTGCCGTCCATTGACCGACCACCCGTGGGCTCGGGTCACACCGTGACAATAACATTTCTTTCTTGTACCTTTCTGTCTTTTTTCATTTCTACGTGCCCCTCAGTGTATCCAGCTTCACATAGCTGAATGGGCAGTCTTATTTTTACCTGTTGAATTACATTCCCAGAAGCATTTGCTTCTCCTTAGTGCTGCAGACCCCTCTCTATTCTGTGTTCTTAACTAGCCCAAGCTCTCCGAGTTATCACCAAGTTAATCTAAGTGTAGGATTCATCTTATGATTCTGTGCATTCTGCTCCTGGATAGGTCCCTGTCTAAGCAATTTTATCTTCTGCCATTTACAGCAGTACAGGTGCCTTTATGGCTGTACAATATTAGCTGGTTCTAGCAGAGCTCAAGTCTTCTGCACTACTCCATGACAGCAGTGTAGAGTTGAGTTTATTGCCTGATGCAGACAGATTAGTGATGTGAAGCTGAAATTTTTTTTCTGTTGAAGCATATGACAGAAGATTATCCTCTTTAATTTACAGAGCAGCATTTGCAGCTTCACATCACTGAACTGCTAGTAGCAGCAAATAAACACAGCTCAACTAATCTCAGTCCCTGTATATAGCCCCATCCTGCAGTATATCTCACCTCTTAGCCTTTTGTATATAGCCCATCCTGAAGTATAGCTTCCTTTCTGTCCCCTCTATATATAGCCCATCATGCAGTATATCTTTCCTCTCAGCCCCCTGTATACAGTCCATCTTGTAGTTTTAGCTCTATTTTAAGAACACTCTATATGCAGGTCATCCTGCAGTACGTCTCTCCTTTCTATCCCCTCTATATAAAGCTCATCCTGCAATACATTTCTCGTTTCTGTCAGCACTCACAGTGTAATGATGGATGTCCCATCCCTTTCAATGACATCATCCCTCATAGTAGCAGAGATAGCACTGCGTATGATTGATCAGATCTCCTGGTACAACAGGATGGTTTCAATGACAAGTCAATGGTAAACAAAAGTTGGAGGGGCATCCCCAGGGGGGCAATATGTGCAAAACAAGGCAGATTTAGCATTATTTTGGCACACATTAATAAATATGTACATAATTATAAGGCCACTATGTGATCATTTTTGGATATCTTTTTAATGGCTTTGATATGCTAAATCAGGGGTCCCCAACTCCAGTCCTCAAGGCCCACCAACATGTCATGTTTTCAGGATTTCCTTAGTCTTGCCCAGGTAATAATTGCATCACCTGTGCAATGCATAGGAAATCCTGAAAACATGACCTGTTGGTGGGCCTTGAGGACTGGAGTTGGAGACCCCTGTGCTAAATGATAGTAGATACATTTTGATTTAAAGAAATTGTCTTAGGTTCCATTTCAAATACTTTCAAAATACTTTTATATTCTTTGTCATTTAATAACATATTATGAACACCACTTTTTCTATTCTATTTTTTTTAATTGTCAACACATTTTTCAGCCATTTGGCTTCATTCATTCTGTAGAAGGACGTAAATCTGGGGATTTATTATGATGGAATATAGGCTGAACTGGATGGACAAATGTCTTTTTTCGGCCTTACTAACTATGTTACTATGTTACTATGCAATAGCTTTGTGTACAGCCTCCATTACAATATTGTTTTGTGCATTGTTTTCAAGGGCAGCTACTGGGAGCAGGCTGAATATTTGTTTAGACATCTGGTGGCATGACTAACATTTACAGCTTCCCACAACCATCAGGAAATCATTATCAGCAGCACTGATTAGAAAGGTAAATGATGTCACAGATGGAATATTCCAAGAAAAGCTTGTGGCTATGTTGATTTCTATGAGTCACAACGCAAATATAAGAAATCCTTGAATTGCATAAACCATAACCAACATTGTACTCAACGAAAGGTATCGCACAGCATTTATTGTATAATAAATTACTATGATATCTTACATTATCCTGACATCGACTTCAAATAAAAATCCTAATTTTCTAAAGACACACTTAATTCGCTATGAACAAAATCTGGCAGTATTTTTTTTAACTTCTTTCATGACAAGCCATTACAACTTATCATGTTTATGGGATTGCATACAGTAGAATAGGTCCTAAATTGGAGATTGGTGGGTCTCTGACACCCAGTACCCCCATATTCAAGTCAATGGGAGATAAACTGCAGTACTCGGCAGGTCACTAACCAATATATGGAGCTGTGGTTCTGCTCCTTACACTGCTTAGATCCAACCAATGCCATAGTAGTCATCATCTAATTGGTGGGATGATAAATATCAGTCCCACATCAATCTCATAGGCATACGCCATTAATATGCTATTCCCGTTCAACCCCCTACCCTTCCGATGCACTGGTGATGGGAAAGCATCAAGGGCACTATAGGCATATACATTTCTCGAAATATGTTAAAATCAATGATAAAGCAAATATGTAACAGCTTGCTTTCTTAAATTTACATTTCGGTGTCAATATTTGTGTGAAAAACCCTTTACATGAGCTGTTTCGATGATAGTGAAGGCTTCCTCACAAATGATCATTTGTGCGATCATTCATTCAAAACACTTCACATTGTTATTCTAAGCTTAAACAATGAGACCGACAACTGATGACTTTTGTGTAATTATAAATGCTGCAATCACTGACAATCAAATTATTGCTTCTTGTTGGATCCTTGAACAATGATAAGGAACAAATGTTTAGTCTCCTGTTGGGTCTGTTCAGTTATTTTTCTGAGGTTGCTTCGTTAGTGCCTAACTATAATTAAAAAGCAAGGTAACAAAGGATAGTCTACATTTGTGTGAGAAAACTCTTATACGAGCTTTAAGGCTTAAATTTCACCTGAACGATACAATATTACGAGATAACACCTGTTAAATTGCCAGTTAGTTTGGTGTTTCCCAGAGGTCTTTGTTTACTTTGTTGCAGAAATGTTGTCTGTCTATCCCACACGAACAGCTCAGCCACTCACTGGCTTCGACTCTGTATGGCACTAGACTGCTAAGGTGATTGGCTGCAGCAGTCATGGGGTTAAAAGGGATGTCAAGTAAAAAAAGACTGACTGCGAAATCTGAAATGGAAGCTTTAAAGAGGCTGCTGATTTAACAAGTAAATAATGGTTCTTTTGTTATTTTAATATGCAAAAGGCCTCTTCAGAGAGGAATGTTTTAAAATAACAAATGAGAAACGTTTGGCCTCATAGAGAATGCCGATCTTGGAATGAAAGTGTAAGGAAGCTTATAAGCCATGCAATGCTCTTCTGGGAAATTAAATATGCAAATTGTCTCTTCAGAGAGGAGCACTAGAACTTTAGTGTCACCTGCTGGAAGGAGTAATCCTAAAAGTCAATATCAACCCTTTGACAAGGCTTGCCACATGGATAAAAGCCAAACCAGAATCTTTTATCACAAGGTCATGTGGCAAAGCTCATTAAAGGGTCAATATTGACTCTTAGGATTCTTACATCCAACACATGGCACTAGAGTTCTAGTCCTCTTCATCTCTAAAGAGACAATTTGCATATTTAATTTCCCACATCAGAATTGCATGGCTTATAAGTCTCCTTATACTGGCATTCCAGGAATGTCACTCTCTATAGAAACGTTGCTCATTTGTTATTTTCAGCAACTTTGCAAAGAGAACGACAACAATCCGTGATGTTGCAGCGTCCTGGATAGCGATCTCGTTGTGTTTGACACGCAGCAGCGTGCCGTCTGGATCTCGCTGTGCCGTCGCTGGTCGGAGCTAGAAGTCCAAAACTTTATTTCGTTGCCAGGTCGGCGTGTATCATCATGTTTGACATCAAAAGCAACGACCAAAACTGGATAACTCAATTATATAAATAATCTTTATTGAATATACAAAATATTGTACATAAAAATCATGACAAAAAATAGGACATAAATGGTACAGTGTGGGACCATGGTGCGAGACACCGCAAAGAGATGTAATTGTGCCAGCGGATCGGGAACCACAGACTCCTAATAATAAAAGATGTCTATATAGAGGAGAGGACACCAGAGTATAGGTATCAATCATAGGGATATGGTGCATTAAATAATGCTGAGACTAATCCTGGGATGTAGGTGCTACAGTGTACCAATAATTATAGTTTATACCACATAGGGTTAATAAGATAAGTATCTGTAGCCCAGCAAAACATACAAATCACTAGGAAAACCAAATGGGGAAGGAAATCAAAGATGCACCATCAGCTTTGCATACACAGATCCCCCCATGGTCAGAGTTTGACCGAATGTGATCCAAATCCAAATATAATTCCATAGGCTAGCAGCCGCTAAGCCCATATATATTACCTCTCAAAAAGGGGGGAGCTCTCTAGTGTCCCTGGGTCCGGTCCGCTGGTAGCCCGACGTGCGTTTCGGAGCTGAAAGCTCCTTCGTCAGGGGGCGTGTCTAATGGCCAGGACGGCGGGGTTTAAATAGAGGGAAGCCGAAGACAGCTGCGGCGCCGACCGGAAGTGACGCAGGCGTCGCCAAGGAGACCCGGGACCCCAAGCGGCAGCGGCGTCATACAAGAACGTCGCCATAACAATGGCGACTACCCAAGCATAAAGACGCCGCAAGTCGCCGAGAGTGACGGCACCAAGCGCGCATGCGTACAGGCGGCGCCGCAGCGGTGAACGGACCAACAAAGGAAATGATTATAAGTGAAGGAAAAAATAAATAATAAAGAGAAAATAAACATAAAGAGGAGGGGAAGAATAAGAAAAGGAAGAGTGGGGAAATAACGAATAATTCAAACAAAAAGGGGAGAAAAATAATAAATGCAACCCCATAATGCTATTGCAACTCACTAAATAATCATAGACCATAGTATGAGGCACATAACATAGTGGACCCATATTAACAAACATTCCCACCTACCCCCAATTACAGACTAACAACAGGAACCCCCCCACAAGGGATATCAAGAATAAAAATTACTGACATGAAAACAGGACCAAAAGCAAAAAAACATATAGAAAAAGATAATACCACATACACGAAACACTATATACAAACTATACAAAGACAAAAAATATATATAAGAATGTTACAATAAATAATCCACAGACAATGGACAAAAATGATGAAAAAATGATGGAAAAACTTGAATCCCAAGTGAGAGCCATCAGACATATCCATAGCATATACATATCTAAAAAAGAATAAAAACAATAATTAAAAACAAGCACAAAAAACACCAAAATGCGGGTGTACCACACCACCCGTGCAATGCCAAGATCATAAAAATGGCGCATAGCTAATAGTTTCATTTAATCCATGAGGGTGGACAGTATTTAAAGTCCACATCCACCGAATCTCGAGCTGTGCCAACCGTTGGGAGATTCGGCCCCCCCCTGATATTCAACTCCACCATATCGATACCTTTGACACGTAAGGCACTGCTATTGCACTGATGGTGAGATTTAAAATGCCTAGGTATCGTTTTTAGCGTGTGAACATCCGTTATGTGTGCTGCTGCCTCAATCCCCAGGACGTGTTCTCGCACTCTTGTTTTTAATTGTCAAGTCGTTAGCCCTACGTAAATCAATGGACAGGGGCAGACCGCATAGTATACAACGTTCTTTGATGTACATGTTATACATTTAGTTATTTTAAAACTTTTCTGTCCTGAGGAGTCCACAAACGTGTCATCCCTAGAGATATTACTGCACGCCACACATCGACTACAGGCACGACAGCCACCACTTGGTTTTTGTTGAGAACTATTTAAAAATGTTCTCAATGGGCTATACGTATAGTGGCTGCGTACCAAATGGTCGCGTATACTTTTGGCCCTGCGGAATGTGATGGATGGGCGATCAGGCAGTAGTTTAGCCAATGTCAGATCAGTTTTTAAAATAGGCCAGGCTCGTTCCAAAACATTCCGTATAGCAGTAATATCGCTAGGGATGACACGTTTGTGGACTCCTCAGGACAGAAAAGTTTTAAAATAACTAAATGTATAACATGTACATCAAAGAACGATGTATACTATGCGGTCTGCCCCTGTCCATTGATTTACGTGGGGCTAACGACTCGACAATTAAAAACAAGAGTGCGAGAACACGTCCTTGGGATTGAGGCAGCAGCACACATAATGGATGTTCACACGCTAAAAACGATACCTTGGCATTTTAAATCTCACCATCAGTGCAATAGCAGTGCCTTATGTGTCAAAGGTATCGATATGGTGGAGTTGAATATCAGGGGGGGGCCGAATCTCCCAACGGTTGGCACAGCTCGAGACTCGGTGGATGTGGACTTTAAATACTGTCCACCCTCATGGATTAAATGAAACTATTAGCTATGCGCCATTTTTATGATCTTGGCATTGCACGGGTGGTGTGGTACACCCGCATTTTGGTGTTTTTTGTGCTTGTTTTTAATTATTGTTTTTATTCTTCTTTTTTAGATATGTATATGCTATGGATATGTCTGATGGCTCTCGCTTGGGATTCAAGTTTTTCCATCATTTTTTCATCATTTTTGTCCATTGTCTGCGGATTATTTATTGTAACATTCTTATATATATTTTTTGTCTTTGTATAGTTTGTATATAGTGTTTCGTGTATGTGGTATTATCTTTTTCTGTATGTTTTTTTGCTTTTGGTCCTGTTTTCATGTCAGTAATTTTTATTCTTGATATCCCTTGTGGGGGGGTTCCTGTTGTTAGTCTGTAATTGGGGGTAGGTTGGAATATTTGTTAATATGGGTCCACTATGTTATGTGCCTCATACTATGGTCTATGATTATTTAGTGAGTTGCAATAGCATTATGGGGTTGCATTTATTATTTTTCTCCCCTTTTTGTTTGAATTATTCGTTATTTCCCCACTCTTCCTTTTCTTATTCTTCCCCTCCTCTTTATGCTTATTTTCTCTTTATTATTTATTTTTTCCTTCACTTATAATCATTTCCTTTGTTGGTCCGTTCACCGCTGCGGCGCCGCCTGTACGCATGCGCGCTTGGTGCCGTCACTCTCGGCGACTTGCGGCGTCTTTATGCTTGGGTAGTCGCCATTGTTATGGCGACGCTCTTGTATGACGCCGCTGCCGCTTGGGGTCCCGGGTCTCCTTGGCGACGCCTGTGTCACTTCCGGTCGGCGCCGCAGCTGTCTTCGGCTTCCCTCTATTTAAACCCCGCCGTCCTGGCCATTAGACACGCCCCCTGACAAAGGAGCTTTCAGCTCAGAAACGCGCGTCGGGCTACCAGCGGACCGGACCCAGGGACACCAGAGAGCTCCCCCCTTTTTGAGAGGTAATATATATGGGCTTAGCGGCTGCTAGCCTATGGAATTATATTTGGATTTGGATCACATTCGGTCATACTCTGACCATGGGGGGATCTGTGTATGCAAAGCTGATGGTGCATCTTTGATTTCCTTCCCCATTTGGTTTTCCTAGTGATTTGTATGTTTTGCTGGGCTACAGATACTTATCTTATTAACCCTATGTGGTATAAACTATAATTATTGGTACACTGTAGCGCCTACATCCCAGGATTAGTCTCAGCATTATTTAATGCACCATATCCCTATGATTGATACCTATACTCTGGTGTCCTCTCCTCTATATAGACATCTTTTATAATTAGGAGTCTGTGGTTCCCGATCCGCTGGCACAATTACATCTCTTTGCGGTGTCTCGCACCATGGTCCCACACTGTACCATTTATGTCCTATTTTTTGTCATGATTTTTATGTACAATATTTTGTATATTCAATAAAGATTATTTATATAATTGAGTTATCCAGTTTTGGTCGTTTTCTGTGGTCTCCACACCTTTCTTATTTCCAATTTTTGTATATGTTTTTTTGCGCTTTATTTTGTGCACCACTCAATGTAAGACATGAGTTCAATCATTAGGTAAGATATCCAAGAATCTTTGGTAATATAGAGTATAATCACTAGTTAAAATTTAACAGAAAAGGTTTTTTAAATATATTTTAAATATCTCCAGATATGCTTCAGATCACTGACATAATATAGAACAGAACAAATATTATAAAACCATAAATCATATTCAAACAGGTATTGTATTTTAGGAGCCAGACAGATATAACCCATTGTAGAATACGTGTCTGGCAAAATATAGAATATCTGTACCACTTCCAGGGGAGACGTTGTTCTTACGTAGCCAAAGGTGATTAATCATGTACCATGTAAAGCAGTGCAACCAGAGAATATTTATAAAGATTTTTAAAGGTCAAGATTAAAAGAGAAAATGTAAAATTATACATATACAGAAAAAGTCTTTGACGTTGAAATAATACTGTTCTGGATATACATGCGCACAATGGTGATGGTCATTAACCTCTATGAATTACTGTGACATTATACATCTCTACGGAAGAATTCATATTCACCAGAAAGAAAAAATCATCATGAATTCTATATGTTTGTAGTCTAAATGAAATAAAAGTTAAGTTCTGTCATTTTCATGTCAACATTTATTAAGGATTTAAACCCATTTCATTTTTTTAGTTGCTCGTTAATAGTTCACCTATCATTGTCAGCTTATGGAGAGCATACAGGTTGGTGATGGAAAAGGATGTACTGTGAAAGCTTAAATGGGGTTAGATATCAATAGTAACAAACAATAACGCTAAAAAGAAAACTGCACACTGAAACACAGCACAAATATCTCATCTGACTTTGTTTGTATAAGGTTCACAGTTTGGTCTCTTTTCCCTTCAGAAAAGAAAGAAGGCTCAAAAAGTAGAAGTGGTCAAGCTGTAAACATCATTTTAGCTTCATTTAGGGAAAGGGTGCAAATTATTGGCTTTTTTCAGCAAGACTAAAAAAAGCAGCCAGACAGTTATGAATGCACTAAAGTACCGTAATCATACGTCATGCGTTTTTTTTTAAACTATTTACAGTTCTGGTTAAAAATGATCCCTGTTTGGGAAGTAGCAATAGGCTTTTTGCTTGTTGAATGAAGAAGCTCTAACATTTTAACAAGCCTTCCAAAAACGATCCTATTTTTAGGAGCAGCAATAGGTTTACTGTTTTGAAAGAGAAAATGAAATGGCTTTTTAACAAGCCATCCAAGAATTATCCCAATTTTTGTATCAGAAATAGGTTGGCTGTTTGGAAAATGAAGACACAATGATGTTTTAACGAGTGATCAAAAAATTATCTTTTTGTTTGGGAGCAGGGTTTTTTTTGGAAAGTGAGCGATTACTAAGATCCTAAAAGCCATGCAAAAATGATCCCTTTTTTGAGCAGTTTTGGGTTTATTCATACTCTAAATGATAGGATTCCCAGAAGCAGGATGACATAACGATAGAGCACAATGTAGAAGCAGGAGATGTGTGGCTGTATCCTGCCATGGCAGTGGAATAAGTAGCAATGGCATAGTATAGACTATGAAGAGATGTGTGGTGGTGTCGGGCCAGCACTAGTGTCCTGGCAGCAGTGTACAGTATAGCTATAGAACACAATGGACAAGCAGGAGATGGGTGTCTGTCTATTGGCAGTAGAAGCAGCAGTAGCCGCACAGTATAGAATATGATAATCAAGGTATCCAGGACAGGAAATAAAATCAAAAGTCTTTATTTGGACAAATTTAGAAAGTAAGCTGCTTGACAAACCAGTGCATACTGGGGGAAAGAATGTCTTGAATAACTGGACGCGTTTCGAACACGTGTAGTGTTCTTAGTCCTCAGTTTCGATGCACAAGTACCTGGCGTCAAGCAGAGACGTTTCATAGGCTGTGAGAATACCATCACAAGGGTGAGCTGAATTATTTCCTTTTTTCTATAGAATATGATAAGACAGATAAGGATATGTGCAGCTGTGCATGGCCAGCGCTAACAGTCATTGCAGCAGCAGTACACTATAGCTGTATTATACCATGTACAGGCAAAAGAAGTGTGTCTATCAGCAGTGGCAAACTACTGCACTGATCTTCTTCACTGCTGCAGTTGTACACCACAAACTGTAGTATTTGACCAGTGTTTTGGGGTTTTCTATCCCTATCACTATTGCTGTTATAGCTGAGCTGTTAAGCTTTAATATCTTCTTACTATCCAGAATCATACTAAAAATGTCGGCTGCATTCCCTATACTGGCTTTTATACTGGCTATAATTGTAGTATCTCCTGACTGACTGCTCTATATCAAGTGATGTGATAGCCACAAAGCATTATGGGGAAGCCTGCATAGGTGCACCTTATGTCATATAAGCTTTCACTGCCTGATACAATCCTCTGCTTTGTGTAAAATGACAATGTGCATTTTTTGGGGTGATTTGCATATACTGAATCGCAAATTTCTCTAATGTACTGGCCCAAATAATATGCCAAAATTCTACAGAAATTTGATTTACATTGAATCGATTTTTTTCTTCTCTATCAACTATCCTAAATTCATTGACATAAAATATGACATTATGGTAAAAGTAAGCAATAAAGACACCTAAATTTAAAATGATTTAAAATCAACATTAGAGTAAAACAATTCAGGAATTTAGAAGATAAAAAAATGGTATAAACTATACCAAATTTAATAAAGTAGGTTTGTATTATAGATTTTGATCTACTTGCTAGCTCTAACAGATATTTACAACAATTATTTTTGCTAAACAAGAACTTAAGATAAATTTCTGTTGTATTTTCCTTGGTAAAGATTCACTATTATGCAATAGCAATTTTACAAACTGTTATAAAGAACATGGCTCTGATAATGTGCATTTATTATGACTAGATGGAGGCCTGATACTATCGCATCGGGAGGGCGGTAATGTCACGATGATGGCAAGCATGCAGCATTGTTGTTGCCTAATGGCATCCTGTGACAGTCTAATGACTTTTGCATCAGGAGACTCATGTGCTTGACGCCTATGCTTATATGCATTGTTTTTGTCCCAGCAATGCTGTTGCTCTTCAAGAGTCTCACTTGCCCTTTGTTGTCTTCGATGTTGTGCCTTTGCTGCTTTCCTTTCAATGTCATTGCCGTACTTTTTATGAGGGGCCATGTTGGCTTAGATATTTGCTTTTTAAAGGGGTTTTCCCAAGAGCAAGTTCATTTTAAAAGTCAATATATGTTATCAACTTGAAAACAGGTGGTGGTGGTACCGCGCAAGAGGCTGTGTGAGAGTGTGTGAATGTGAGTGTGAATGTGAGTGTGATTGTGAGTGTGTGTGAGAGTGTATGAGTGTGTGTGTGTATGGTGCGTACGGCGTATAGAGTGTGTGTGTGGTGCGACGGTGTTCCGGTGGTGGTACTGAGCAATAGGCTGGTACCAGCAGCAGTTTCCATATTGAGACACTCATCACTTGGGTGTCCCAATATGGCGGTCGGTGAACTTCCTCCTCTTGGAATTCTGTGATACGGTGACATCTGGACAGATCAGGAAATTAAAACATTACAAGGCAATTATATTAATAGATAAAGTTACTTGTTCACTGGTTTGCAGAATCATTGCACATAAAATATTGCCAGGAAAGATGTATTTAATTGGATTATATGCAGACCATACACAAACAAATGCAAGTGGAATGAAATAGATTAAGTGGAAACTTCCTTATTGTAAATGACCAGACATTTACCCAATACTGGTTTTATTTCCCTTACATTATAGCCTGAAAAATAAGTCACTTGTACATACAGTCTGACCAATTCCAGAGCCGTATCTGTTATCATCTGCCAGAAAATAAGTTATTAAACTTGTCGTTTTAGTTTTATGTTGTAGCCATGCTTAATGCCATGTTATTCTTGGTAAGTCTTACAGAAAGCTTGTTGGTAGTTTTACTCAACTAACTGGATCAAGTGTGCGTTCTCAAAAAATCCCTTTGTTGTACCATGTCTCTAAAGCCCGAACCAAGGCTTATAAGCAGATCTGAAATTCTCTTATTTGGAAACCTGTATTTCCAGTCTAATCATATGTAGCAAAGTTTTAAAACAATGAAATACATAAAACACTACTGTATTCAAGTTGATAACATATATTGGATTTTTTTAAGAAAACAATAATATTACCAGGCTTTTTATTACCATGAGATGGTATAATTGATTTGTTAGGTTCCACAATAAGAGAAGCAATATTAAAAAAAGTCTATAAAGATGTCTATGTTTTTTAGATATTTGCTAAATGGCTATATTAGTAATTGCTATCTGTAGTTTGATTTGAAAAAGGGCTCAATTCGAGCCAGTGACGTAATAAATGTACTTGACTCTACCTGGAGTGTGGAACCTTTCATTCTTTACATCAGTGTTCCCCAACTCCAGTCCTCAAGAGCCACCAACAGGTCATGTTTTCAGGATTTCCTTAGTATTGCACAGGTGATAATTGCATCACCTGGACAGGCAAGCGTTCAATAACCTGTGCAATACCAAGAAGATCCCCAAAACATGGCCTGTTGGTGGCTCTTGAAGCCTGGAGTTGGGGAACACTGCTTTACATTATGGTCATCTTCATTCACCTACATTATCCTCTATTCGAAGCATTATCATAGTAGTACATGGGTCCTATTGAGCTGTGTGTCTGGATGATTTTTCCCACAGCGCTTCTTCTCTGTACTGGGCTATTCACCAATCTGTGGCACCTCAAGCACCATACATATCATTCTTGACTCCTCCTGTTTTATATCTTTCCTGTTTCCTCTTAATGAAGTTACATCAGCTGATGCTGACACAGTACAAATCCCTGTTCCAGGATCCAAAAGCCCTGTATCCTGCATCACTCAAGCATAACTTCATTCACTAAATAGACAGGTAAGACATCTTTTTGTAAGTGAACATGGACATGGACATTAAAGAAGTTGCCCACTAGTTGAACAACGTCTTGTCATACCCCTTGCATGGACCACTTAAAATAATAAAGTTTATACTCACCTCCCGTGCCGGCCCCATTCCCGCGGGCACTCGTTGCCCCTGGGGCTCCCGTGCTGTTTCTGTGAAACGTGATGCTGGCGCTCAATCTCCACCTCCTGTCAAATTGAGCATGACGAGGACATCCGAGATCAGCTGCAGCCCGGACTTCAACTTCATGTTCAATTTGTCCCAAGGCGGGGATAGTGACACCAGCGCTAATTGGGCACGGGCATCACGTCTCACAACAACTGCATGAAAGCCCCAGGACCGTGAGTGCCGACACCATAGAAACAACGTTCGCACGTGAGGTGAGTATAAGCTTTGTTATTTTATGGTGGCCCCACATTTTGATCAAGAAGGGGTTGTCCTAGTATTGCCAACCCTTTAAGGATAAGAAATGCACTTGTAGCATGTATTATATCATGATAGTAAGGCAACACAGCAAAATGCTGATAAAGGTTAATAAACATAGCATATTGTTAGCCTTATTGGTGATAATATACATAACTGGAAATATTGTGCAATTAAGAGCGTTCCATGCTGCTTTTTTTTCAAATGGGTGTTGGATTAATGGCTTCATTATTCTGGCAGAAATTTAATTAAGCCTATAATATTGTAAACATCTAAAAAAATATAAGCGCACTTGCCAGAACAGCAAAAATTATACATGTTTAAGATAAATACATTTATATTTCACCTGTCATAAAAATTTCTATTACTAACCCCTTCCCCACCCACGATTTTCTGTGTTTGTGCTTTTGTTTTTTGCTCCCCTTCTTCCCAGAGCCATGATTCTTTATTGTTCTATAAATTTAGCTGTATGAGGAATTGTTTTTTGCGGGATGATTTTTCCATATAGCGTGCTGGAAAATGGAAAAAAAAATTTTTTAAGTGCGGTAAAATTGCAAAAAAAAGTGCAATTCCACAATTATTTTGGATTTTTTTTTATTTACCATGTTCACTAAGTGCTAAAACTGACCTGCCATTATAATTCTCCAGGTCAGTATACCGTATATACTTTAGTATAAGCCGAGATTTTCAGCCCACTTTTTTGGGCTGAAAGTCCCCCTCTCGGCTTATACTCGAGTCATACCCAGGGGCGGCAGGGGAGGGGGAGCGGGGGCTGTCTAATTACACTCACCTACTCCTGGCGTGGTCCCTGCAGGTCCCTGGCTTCGCCGGCGCCGGCAGCTTCTTCCTGTACTGAGCGGTCACATGGTACCGCTCATTACAGTAATGAATATGCAGCTCCGCCTCCCATAGAGGTGGAGCCGCATATTCATTACTGTAATAAGCGGTAACGGTGACCGCTCAGTACAGGATGAAGCCGCGGCGTCGGGGAAGCAGGGACTGCACCGCGCCAGGAGCAGGTGAGTATAATTAGGGGAGCGGGAGGGGAGCGCAGCGCTGCGCAATATTCACCTGCTCCCCATTCCGGGCGCAGCTCTGTCTTCAGCAGTGACGCTCAGGTCAGAGGGCGCGGTGACGTGGTTAGTGCACGCCCTCTGCCTGAACGTCAGTGCTGAAGACGCAGGTAACTATTGAAAGTGCCGGGGGCCTGAGCGACGGAGAGGTGAGTATGTGATTTATTTTTTTTTATCGCAGCAACAGCAAATGGGGCAAGTGTCTGTATGGAGCATCTATGGGGCCATAACGTTTGTGCAGCACTATATGGGGTCATAACATTTGTGCAGCACTGTATGGGGCCATAACGTTTGTGCAGCACTATATGGGGCCATAACGTTTGTGCAGCACTTTATGGGGCCATAACGTTTGTGCAGCTCTATATGGGGCAAGTGTTTGTATGGAGCATCTATGGGGCCATAACATTTGTGCAGCACTATATGGGGCCATAACGTTTGTGCAGCACTATATGGGGCAAGTGTCTGTATGGGGCATCTTGTAGGGCCATAATCAAGGTTTGTGCAGCACTACATGGGGCAAATATCTTTATGGAGCATCTTATGGGGCCATAATCAGCCTTTGTGCAGCATTATATTGGGCAAATGTGTCTATGGAGCATCTTATGGGGCCATTATTAACCTTTATGCAGGATTATATGGGGCATATTTTAATATGGAGCATCTTATGGGGCCATCATGAACTTTATGGAGCATTATATGGGGCTCCTGATTCAGTATGGATATTCAAAAACACTTAACCTACTGATGTCTCAATTAATTTTACTTTTATTCGTATCTATTTTTACTTTTGACATTTAACGGTAGCTGCTGCATTTTCCACCCTAGGCTTATACTCGAGTCATTAAGTTTTCCCAGCTTTTTGTGGCTAAATTAGAGGGGTCAGCTTATACTCAGGTCAGCTTATACTCGAGTATATACGGTATGTACGCAGATACCAAATATGTATAGGTTCTTTTTTATTTAAGTGGAGAAAAAAAATCCAAAGTTTGTAACAAAAAAAGTCGCTATTTTCGGAGACCTGTAGCATCTAAATTTTGGGGGATCTGCGGATGTGTGAGGGTTTATATTTTGCATGTCAAGCTAATGTTTTTATTAATACCATTTTAGGGTAGATGTGATGTCTTGACAGCCCTTTATTTCATTTTAATGCTATGTTGCGGAACCATTTTGATTTTTTTTATCATTATGCCATTTACGAATCGGATTAATTTACTTCATATTTTGATAGATCAGGCGTTTATGATTGCAGCGATACAAAAAATGTGTATTTTTAATTTTTTTATTGTTTTATTTTGAATGGGGCAAAAGGTGTGTGATTTCAGCTTTTAGTGCTCCTACTCACTTGCGAGCAACTCGGATGAGTTTCGCACGGCAATACCAGGCACTGCACCCCGAACTCAGGAGCAGAGCGTGCGGCTGCATGTATTGCTATGCGGCCGCACGCTCCAATCTGATTGCCGGCATCAGCACCGGGTATTAACATGCGACACTCATCTGAGTTTCTTGCAAGTGAGTATGAGCCCTTAGGCTAAGTTCAAACTAGATGTTTTTGCAGCTTTTTTCATGCATTTTTAATGCAAATTTTCAGCTGCATTTTATAGTACCATCAAAGTCTTTGAGATTTCAGAAATCTCATGCACACAGCTTAGTTTTTTTGTCATCAGGACTTTGTGCTTTGCATGGTTTCTTGCACAATGAAGCATGTCACTTCTTTCATCATTTTTTCAGCATTTTTCAACCTTTGAAATGAATGGGTGGTGAAAAAATGCAACAAAAATGCTGGTATCAGATTTTGCTGTGTTTTTTTGTGCCAAAGCTTAATTCTATAGAATATGACTTCTTTTTCAACACTAAACTTTATCAGCATGCAGAAGAGATACATTTAGCATGCCAAAACCAAAGAAAAACCGCAGCAAAAATGCAGCAAAAAATGCAAGAAAAACAAGGAAAACATGTTTTTGCAGCTTCTTTCCTGCCAAGAGATCAGGTTTTGCTGCAGAAAAAAAACATTGAAAAGAGGCCTAGTGCTAACTTACCCTTATGGTTTTTACATTTTTTTCAATATTTTTAAAACTTTTTTTTTTTTACGTTTTACCTGCTCCAATAGTTCCCTTAGGAGACGTGAACTTTTGGCCGCCTTTCATAGGAGAGTTACAATGAAAGGCACGACGATGTGTGATGTGCTTCCACTTGGCGTGTGTTAAATGCCGCTGTCAGAGATTGACAGATTTTAGCTTGTTAAAAGCAGCGGGTGGAGCACAAATCCACCTGTGGCTGTTAGATACACATGACAGCTGATCAGATGCAGGGAAAGATGTGGGCTCAGCGCTCGAGCCTGCATCAACTGTAGGGACACGAATTTGGATCTACCTATACGTCCAACGTCATAAAAGGGTTAAATTGAAACTTTCATTTTCACAGTAAATCTCTATGTGAATGAAATGAGAAATGTCAAGATTCCATTATTTTGGCTTGAGTTTAACTTTAAAAACTGAAGTTGACAATGTGGTCCTGCTTCTGTACTACCCATTTAAAAATATTCTACTATTTATGACAATCTAAAATGGTGACAAGATAGCATGATTCCGTAACTAGATGACAGATGATACAAAGCTACATCCACAACATTTTTGGAAGGTGTAGATGTCTTTCAATTAGCACATTGCTCAGACACATTGGAAGCAAATAAGTTAAAATCCACAGAGAAAGGAACCATCTGTAATTTGAAAATATCACAAAATGTTTTAGTGCTTGCTTTAAGATTTGTATCTGTAATTTCTAATGGCTTGTCAGCTTGTGAAAGTTATCAGATCACCTCTTGAAAAGCGGGAAGACTCATTTAAAATGTCAGATGTCTGAAAGGCAAAGAAAGTTTAGCTTGCAGCGTCAGTAAGCTGCATGATCCTTTCACCCATGGGAATGAGTGAATTGAAGTGTTTTGACACAAAAAACTAGACTAGCATTCATAATTGAATACAAATACCTTAAATGACCCCCACAAAATGGACCTATTAAATAGTTAGAGAATGACAATGATAGATTGCCCAAATATACACTAATAAAAATGAAGTTGAATAATAATCTATCTTTATAAATCCTTTATTCTATGTGTTAATGTCCACGCTGTGTGTATAATAGACAGATAGACAAATGGTCTTGATCCATTAAAACCATTGTTGCATTTTCTTGTTTATTCTGCCGAGCTGAAAATGAAAAATCATTAGAGGAGATTTCCTTGACTGCACAAGTCTTTCATGATACTGTCATTAAACTTAGAAAATAATGCTAAAACCATGCATATTGCCACTACAAGTAGTACCAGTCATGGCACATTAACACAACCATGGCACATTCTAACCCACTGACTCAAAATGAATGCCGACTCTGAGCTCCTGTTTTCATCCTTCAAGTCATTATGGTCTTTTTTTGCAGGACACTCTAGTCATAGTCCCAAAGGTAGCTTTAGATGGTGAAGAAATGCCTTAAAAGAACCAGCAGGTCCACAGAGCTGAAATTAATTGCATGCAATTAGGGCAAAAAATCATATTTGCAATTGGATTTCAGTAAAAATTTGGCATTCTTTGCCTCTAATAGCCTTGGTAATAGACTGTGTATTGGTGGCTGTATTTTGAGTTGACGGGGTTGGCCACATTATCTTAAATTTCATCACATGTATTGGGGGCATGATTTTGTGGCACTTACAATATTATATAGGTGTTAGTGGTTCTCCTCCTGCACTTATTAGTGTACCTTTTTCACAAACTGCACAGCTCTCCAGTCCATAAAATAGCTGCTGGCAGTGGAGCATCTGATCAGCTTTGTCCAACTGAAAACGTCAAGTGAGAAAACTGCTTTTCAATTGGAGGAGACTGATGGACAGGTCTGGTCACATGTTCCTCCACCTGCAGCCATTTTTTTGGACTGGAGAGCTGTGCAGTCTGTGAAGGAAGCTATAATAACAAGAGCAGGAGGAGAGCCTGTCATATCTGTGACAATGAGTCACTTCTCACTGCCAAGCCATGAGACAGGATAGTCAAGCAGTCTGAGGTCAAAAGCCAGGCTGGTAAGTAATAAACAGAAGGAAGAGACAAAGGCATAGTCAGGTAACATTCCAAGGTCAGAATACAAGGAGGATAGTGGATCTGAGTAGAAAGGTTTAAGCAGATGGATGGTCAGAACAAAGTCTATGGTCAAAAAACGAAAGCTCTACAAATAGAGCACAGGGCATAGAGTGACAAACCTCACAGTAGCTGAATGTGCCTCTGGCAGGGGTCTGGAAGTAACAGCCCAGTTAAGTAGTCTGGCAGTCACCTGGGACAGTGAACACCTGGAGACAGCCAGCACCTCCCATTCTCATACTGGAAGGCTGTGCTGTTAATCAACACAGACAGTTCAACACGCCACTGCACCAGACTGGATGACTGAGCTGTCGATCAAAGTACTGACAGCTTCAGCATGCCCCTGTACTACATTTGATGGCTGCACTGTCGGTAACTGCATCCCAGACACATTGAGGGATGGAATCGTGACAATATCTATGTAAGTGCCACAAAATCATGCCCCCAACAAATTTGTTAAAATAATGGGGTTGGGCACATTATCATTAACTGATTCTGCAGCTAGCAATAGAGAGTGTAATATAGTGGATATAGGAGGCAAACAGTGCAATGTTTTTAAAGAGAATCTGACACCACATTTGACCTATCCAAACTATTAATATGGATATACAGGCTATAGAATACTGAAAACAGTCCTCCCTGTGCGTCTCATATCAGATCTGTTGTTGCTGAGAAATCACTTTTATCACTTTATATAAAGGACCTCTCTCAGGCTCTTTGGAGGATGGTATTCAAAAAGGAGAAACATTGGAGTTTTTGGCAACATTTCTATAACAACCGTTATTGAAACAGACCATCAAACATATATTAAAAAGGACACCAACACTGGCTGCACTCAGTACTAAATGTAATACTAAAGGGCTTCAATCAACATGATATTTTAAGGACCCCATCACCTAGAATATCCATCCACCTGCTCCCAGAGGTTAATGGAGGAAGGACATTAATCAATACAGCCCAGTGGCTGTTGTAGAATCTTCTCTGGGGATTCCTCTCCCATACTGCCCCCTTAATGCATATGGTCACAAAAATCAATCTATGTTAAGTTGAATAAAAGGGTCATCTTACCCAGACTGAAGCACACCGCTGGACGCACCCCTTGATCTTTGGAGGATGGTACTTGGAAGATAACTCTGCCTTCAGGGCTTGTTTTAAATATAAGGGGGTGTTACCAGTGTGATGTGTGATGGCCGTTCTCTGCTCTCCTGATCTCACTGCAGAGCTGTGTGTGATTATAAATGACACATCTGAAGGTTCCTCTCAGCTTCAGCTCCATCTTACAGGCACACAGGGTTGCAATATTGTTACAATACAGCAGAGCTGAGAGAGAAGCAAAAATGACAAAATTCATTTCTCCTGTTCTGTGTTAGTTACTTGTCTCACACTGGTAACTCCTCGTTATGTAAAATAAGCTGTGGAGGCAGTGTTATCTCCAGGCACCATCCGCCACAGAGCCTGGAAGAGGTAATTTATATAACGTGATAAAAGAAGATTTCTCAGCAACCACACCGCTGATATGAGACATACAGGGACTACTGTTTTCAGCAGTCTATGACCTGTATGCCCATATTAATAGTTTAAAAAAGTCAAGTGTTGTGACAGATACCCTTTAATGAAACCCAATAACAAAAAAGATTTTTAGTCCCCAAACGCATGTAGTAAAGCAAGATTTTTTTTTCCCAAAAGGTGGACAACTGCTACAATTAAACTTAACTCGTTAAGTGACTATACTTTCAGTGCAAATATCTCTACAACAGAGAGACAGAATTAAAAACAAACAAAACCGTTGTATTCCGCTCTGCAGCCACTACTGCACTGTGTGTCCAGTAGACAGCCAAAGTGAAGCCAAACTGTAACCACTTAGTACTTGATCCATTTTTAATTTACACATTATATCAATATAATCAGTTACTAAGGCTCCGTAATATCCAGTACACAATAAAACTGTAGAGTTTATACCGGGCCATTTTATGCCATTCCCCACTAGCACAAACAGATCATCGCTGAAAGCATCCAACTGTTTTTACCAATAAAACATGACTGTGAGACCAGATTGATTCACCAATTCATACATGGTGTAAAATATCAAATAGTTTCTGGATAATTAAAAACAGAAAAAAAGTGTTTGCTTACCCTCTGCAATATAACCTTTCCCTCCGGTTGATTGATGATCCAGGTAAATTAAGTAACAGAATCCGAACTACCCCATTTTCCAGCCTATTAAATCCCAGTGCCTGGCAGTTATTTCTGAACTTTTGTTAGTACCTGCTTGCGGCTCAGTCCATTATTAGCTCTTACTGTATGCAATTAATACCTACTACTGTGTGCCTTCTAATGTTTCAGAACTTTAGGTAAAGTTCATTTTAAACTTAAGGTTTCTCTAGTAGTAATTATATAGGAAAATAAGCTCTTGATTTATCCGTGCAAAATCTGTAATAGGCTGGATAGCAGGGAACAGAGACATCATTTTAATAGATGGTGACACTCGGGTCCCAGTGTCTGAAAAGTTCCAAAATCCCTCTTGCCACAAAAGAAGACAGCAGTCGTATAAATAGCACAGGAGAGGTGGGGGTCTTATTATGGGTTCTGCATTAGGATTGAGATTCCAGCTATGCCTCTGCAGGGAACACCAACTCAGGTTCACCTCTGGAACCATCGACTGTTCTTTACGCCGCTCGCTCAGCTTCTACAGCTGCATCACTAACCAAGGGAAAATGATACTTTTCCAAGACTCATGCTGCTTTCCTGTCGTAAAACTATACGCAATGCAACGGCATGTAGAGCTGGCAATACCGATTAGATGAAAATTTGCCAAATCAACAAGTTTTTATGAGTTCACCAGACAATGCAGTGTGTATTGGAGCAGCTCTATATTTATTTTGAGCAAAGAATGACTGAGCCGGTGGAATTTCTGCATGCCCGACCCTCATTTCTTGGGAGATAAACTTCCACCACTGTACTTTCCCAATGTATTACTAGTTTTATAGTATTCATAGTTTTGGCAAACTTTGTTTTGAAATATTACATACATGTCCATTTTATAGAGCATATATCCTAACTCACGTTTATTGATGATGATAAAGTAGCGGTCTGTGACGAAGCCAAGCATTTCCTGAGTCAATAAGGTTGTTGGGCAATGAGGATTCATTTTATTTTTTTTGCTTTAAATCCTTACACCGGGAGTATTATACACATTAAAGGCTTTACGATACGATAATCAAACTGGCACTGCTTGCTGTTTTCATTTCTAATTTCAATTCCACTGCTAATGATATTTAAAACGTATTTTAGCTGATCACTTTAATGCAAGCTGAAAAATGCATTTCCCATCATTGTGCACGTAGCAGATTACCCTGCACTCTAGGTCAGCAGGCGTGAGATTACACTAATTGATAGGTTGAGAATAAGAGTGTTTTGTTACAGCTCATGTTAATGTATGATCGTAAGCTTTTTATCAGAAAAAAATACTATGATAAATAATACAATACGCTACATCAAAAAGAACATTTGGCAATCATTCTAGTTTTATTTTTAATATATTTACATTATTGTTTTTTCTGTTCTTAATCACTAAATCATTGGAATGACCATTGTACTTAGTACTATGTGCCTAAAAGCTTCTGTTATGGGAATATGAGCAATCTAAATCCTTTGCCTGACAAGACTTCCCTGCTGGAAGTCTAATCTCCAAACTGTCAGCCATCGCAGAGGAGCCATTTATTATTTGCACATGCCTCATCAAAAGCTTTTCAAGTCTGCCATCATTTCCAAATTTCCCAAATGAAACACAAGAAAATATGCAAAATAAGGTAAAATTTTGAAAGATGTATAAGGATAAAATATTCGCTCGCTGCATATTATTGGCGCGAAGACTGAGAAAATAGCTGCATGTTTGCAGAAAGCTATCAACCTATCTATCTATCTATCTATCCCATATCTATCTATAATATATCTATCTATCTATCCATTCTACTGTTTCTCCATAAATAAAACAAGGGTCTTACATTATTTTTTCTCCAGAAACGGGGACAAATTTTTGTGGATATCCTCCAAGCTACTGTGTAATTAGACGTCCTGGCAGGTTGAAGATAAAACTGATGTCAACTCCTGAGGAAGAAGTCTTTTGACTTCGAAATGCATTGAGAATCTGAATAAACCCCCACATTTAAAGGGACACTGTCACCTGAATTTGGAGGGAACAATCTTCAGCCATGCAGGCGGGGTTTTTGGGTGTTTGATTCACCCTTTCCTTACCCGCTGGCTGCATGCTGGCTGCAATATTGGATTGAAGTTCATTCTTTGTCCTCCATAGTACACGCCTGCACAAGGCAAGATTGTGATTACACAGTAGCGCGGAGGATATCCACAAAACTTTCTCCCCGTTTTTGTACTTTGATAAGTCACTGGTTTGACCTGTGGATCTGCAGCCGCTGTTGACTTTGATGAACTACATGTCTTCATTAAGATACGTCAGGTGAGTGCAATCTGATCGCAAGTTTTAACCCCTTCAAGACCCAGCCTATTTTGACCTTAAAGACCTTGCCGATTTTTGCAATTCTGACCAGTGTCCCTTTATGAGGTAATAACTCAGGAACGCTTCAACGGATCCTAGCGGTTCTGAGATTGTTTTTTCGTGACATATTGGGCTTCATGTTAGTGGTAAATTTAGGTCAATAAATTCTGCATTTATTTGTGATAAACACGGAAATTTGGAGAAAATTTTGAAAATTTCGCAATTTTCACATTTTGAATTTTTATTCTGTTAACCCTGCTGTTCTGTTCGGTCTGGGGAGACCTATTTTGAACTTTGGTATTTTTTGGGGTGTTCAAGATGCGGTTCTGAAACTTGTGGTTGATTGACTTAAATGAGGATGGGTCGGTCGGCCACGGGTTTCAGAGCCGCATCTTGAATATTTTAAAGAATATTGAAGTTCAAAGTCGGTCATTTTTGACCAACAGAATAGCAGGGTTAAACCAGAGAGATATGTGACACAAAATAGTTAATAAATAACATTTCCCACATGTTTACTTTACATCAGCACAATTTTGGAAACAAAATTTTTTTTTGTTAGGAAGTTATAAGGGTTAAAATTCGACCAGCGATTTGTCATTTTTACAACGAAATTTACAAAACCATTTTTTTTAGGGACCACCTCACATTTGAAGTCAGTTTGAGGGGTCTATATGGCTGAAAATACCCAAAAGTGACACCATTCTAAAAACTGCACCCCTCAAGGTACTCAAAACCACATTCAAGAAGTTTATTAACCCTTCAGGTGCTTCACAGCAGCAGAAGCAACATGGAAGGAAAAAATGAACATTTAACTTTTTAGTCACAAAAATTATCTTTTAGCAACAATTTTTTTATTTTCCCAATGGTAAAAGGAGAATCTGAACCACGAAAGTTGTTGTCCAATTTGTCCTGAGTACGCTGATACCTCATATGTGGGGGTAAACCACTGTTTGGGCGCACGGCAGGGCTTGGAAGGGAAGGAGCGCCATTTGACTTTTTGAATCAAAAATTGGCTCCACTCTTTAGCGGACACCATGTCACGTTTGGAGAGCCCCCGTGTGCCTAAAAATTGGAGCTCCCCCACAAGTGACCCCATTTTGGAAACTAGACGCCCCAAGGAACTTATCTAGATGCATAGTGAGCACTTTGAACCCCCAGGTGCTTCACAAATTGATCCGTAAAAATGAAAAAGTACTTTTTTTTCACAACAAAATTCTTTTAGCCTCAATTTTTTCATTTTCACATGGGCAACAGGATAAAATGGATCCTAAAATGTGTTGGGCAATTTCTCCTGAGTACACCAATACCTCACATGTGGAGGTAAACCACTGTTTGGGCACATGGTAAGGCTCGGAAGGGAAGGAGCGCCATTTGACTTTTTGAATGAAAAATTATTTCCATCATTAGCGGACACCATGTCGCGTTTGGATAGCTCCTGTGTGCCTAAACATTGGCGCTCCCCCACAAGTGACCCCATTTTGGAAACTAGACCCCCCAAGGAACTAATTTAGATGCCTAGTGAGCACTTTAAACCCTCAGGTGCTTCACAAATTGATCTGTAAAAATGAAAAAGTAATTTTTTTTCACAAAAAAATTATTTTCGCCTCAATTTTTTCATTTTCACATGGGCAGTAGGATAAAATGGATCATAAAATTTGTTGGGCAATTTCTCCCGAGTACGCCGATACCTCATATGTGGGGGTAAACCACTGTTTGGGCATTCGGCAGGGCTCGGAAGAGAAGGCGCGCCATTTGACTTTTTGAATGGAAAATTAGCTCCAATTGTTATCGGACACCATGTCGCGTTTGGAGAGCCCCTGTGTGCCTAAACATTGGAGCTCCCGCACAAGTGACCCCATTTTGGAAACTAGACCCCCCAAGGAACTTATCTAGATGCATATTGAGCACTTTAAACCCCCAGGTGCTTCACAGAAGTTTATAACGCAGAGCCATGAAAATAAAAAATAATTTTTCTTTCCTCAAAAATGATTTTTTAGCCTGGAATTTCCTATTTTGCCAAGGATAATAGGAGAAATTGGACCCCAAATATTGTTGTCCAGTTTGTCCTGAGTACGCTGATACCCCATATGTGGGGGTAAACCACTGTTTGGGCGCACGGCAGGGCTCGGAAGGGATGGCACGCCATTTGGCTTTTTAAATGGAAAATTAGCTCCAATCATTAGCGGACACCATGTCACGTTTGGAGAGCCCCTGTGTGCCTAAACATTGGAGATTCCCCAGAAATGACACCATTTTAGAAACTAGACCCCCAAAGGAACTCATCTAGATGTGTGGTGAGGACTTTGAACCCCCAAGTGCTTCACAGAAGTTTATAACGCAGAGCCATGAAAATAAAAAAAAAAATTATTTTCTCAAAAATGATCTTTTAGCCTGCAATTTTTTATTTTCCCAAGGGTAACAGGAGAAATTTGACCCCAAAAGTTGTTGTCCAGTTTCTCCTGAGTACGCTGATACCCCATATGTGGGGGTAAATCACTGTTTGGGCACATGCCGGGGCTCGGAAGTGAAGTAGTGACGTTTTGAAATGCAGACTTTGATGGAATGCTCTGTGGGCGTCACGTTGCGTTTGCAGAGCCCCTGATGTGGCTTAACAGTAGAAACCCCCCACAAGTGACCCCATTTTGGAAACTAGACCCCCAAAGGAACTTATCTAGATGTGTGGTGAGCACTTTGAACCCCCAAGTGCTTCATAGAAGTTTATAATGCAGAGCCGTGAAAATAATAAATACGTTTTCTTTCCTCAAAAATAATTATTTAGCCCAGAATTTTTTAATTTTCCCAAGGGTAACAGGAGAAATTTGACCCCAATATTTGTTGTCCAGTTTCTCCTGAGTACGGTGATACCCCATATGTGGGGGTAAACTACTGTTTGGGCACATGCCGGGGCTTGGAATTGAAGTAGTGACGTTTTGAAATGCAGACTTTGATGGAATGCTCTGCGGGCGTCACGTTGCGTTTGCAGAGCCCCTGATGTGCCTAAACAGTAGAAACCCCCCACAAATGACCCCATTTTGGAAACTAGACCCTGAAAGGAACTTATCTAGATGTGTGGTGAGCACTTTGAACCCCCAAGTGCTTCATAGAAGTTTATAATGCAGAGCCGTGAAAATAATAAATACGTTTTCTTTCCTCAAAAATAATTATTTAGCCCAGAATATTTTATTTTCCCAAGGGTTACAGGAGAAATTGGACCCCAAAAGTTGTTGTCCAGTTTCTCCTGAGTACGCTGATACCCCATATGTGGGGGTAAACCACTGTTTGGGCACACGTCGGGGCTCAGAAGGGAAGTAGTGACTTTTGAAATGCAGACTTTGATGGAATGGTCTGCGGGTGTCACGTTGCGTTTGCAGAGCCCCTGGTGTGCCTAAACAGTAGAAACCCCCCACAAGTGACCCCATTTTAGAAACTAGACCCCCCAAGGAACTTATCTAGATATGTGGTGAGCACTTTGAACCCCCAAGTGCTTCACAGACGTTTACAACGCAGAGCCGTGAAAATAAAAAATCATTTTTCTTTCCTCAAAAATTATGTTTTAGCAAGCATTTTTTTAGATTCACAAGGGTAACAGGAGAAATTGGACCCCAGTAATTGTTGCGCAGTTTGTCCTGAGTATGCTGGTACCCCATATGTGGGGGTAAACCACTGTTTGGGCACACGTCAGGGCTCGGAAGTGAGGGAGCACCATTTGACTTTTTGAATACGAGATTGGCTGGAATCAATGGTGGCGCCATGTTGCGTTTGGAGACCCCTGATGTGCCTAAACAGTGGTAACCCCTCAATTCTAACTCCAACACTAACCCCAACACACCCCTAACCCTAATCCCAACTGTAGCCATAATCCTAATCACAACCCTAACCCCAACACACCCCTAACCACAACACTAACCCCAACACACCCCTAACCCTAACCACAACCCTAATTCCAACCCTAACCCTAAGGCTATGTGCCCACGTTGCGGATTCGTGTGAGATATTTCCGCACCATTTTTGAAAAATCTGCGGGTAAAAGGCACTGTGTTATACCTGCGGATTTTCCGCGGATTTCCAGTGTTTTTTGTGCGGATTTCACCTGCGGATTCCTATTGAGGAAGAGGTGTAAAACGCTGCGGAATCCGCACAAAGAATTGACATGCTGCGGAAAATACAACGCAGCGTTCCCGCGCGGTATTTTCCGCACCATAGGCACAGCGGATTTGGTTTTTCATATGTTTACATGGTACTGTAAACCTGATGGAACACTGCTGCGAATCCGCAGCCAAATCCGCACCGTGTGCACATAGCCTAATTCTAAAGGTATGTGCACACGCTGCGGAAAACGCTGCGGATCCGCAGCAGTTTCCCATGAGTGTACAGTTCAATGTAAACCTATGGGAAACAAAAATCGCTGTACACATGCTGCGGAAAAACTGCACGGAAACGCAGCGGTTTACATTCCGCAGCATGTCACTTCTTTGTGCGGATTCCGCAGCGGTTTTACAACTGCTCCAATAGAAAATCGCAATTGTAAAACCGCAGTGAAATGCGCAGAAAAAAACGCGGTAAATCCGCCATAAATCCGCAGCGGTTTAGCACTGCGGATTTATCAAATCCGCAGCGGAAAAATCCGCAGAGGACCAGAATACGTGTGCACATTCCTAACCCTAACCCTAGCCCTAACCCTAGCCCTAACCCTAACCCTACCCCTAACCCTAACCCTACCCCTAACCCTACCCCTAGCCCTACCCCTAACCCTACCCCTAACCCTACCCCTAACCCTAACCCTACCCCTAACCCTATTCTAACATTAGTGGAAAAAAAAAATTTCTTTATTTTTTTATTGTCCCTACCTATGGGGGTGACAAAGGGGGGGGGTCATTTATTATTTTTTTTATTTTGATCACTGAGATAGATTATATCTCAGTGATCAAAATGCACTTTGGAACGAATCTGCCGGCCGGCAGATTCGGCGGGCGCACTGCGCATGCGCCCGCCATTTTGGAAGATGGCGGCGCCCGGGAGAAGACGGACGGGACCACAGCTGGATCGGTAAGTATGATAGGGTGGGGGGGATCACGGGGGGGGATCGGAGCACGGGGGGGTAATCGGAGCGCGGGAGGGGTGGAACGGAGCGCGGGGGGCGTGGAACGGAGCACGGGGGGGCTGGAATGGAGCACGGGGGGGTGGAACGGAGCACGGGGGGGTGGATCGGAGTGCAGGGGGGGTGATTGGAGCACGGGGGGGTGATTGGAGCACGGGGGGAGCGGACACGAGCACGGGGGGGAGCGGAGCACAGGGCGGAGGGGAGCCGGAGCAGTGTACCGGCCAGATCGGGGGGTGGGGGGGCGATCGGAGGGGTGGGGTGGGGGCACACTAGTATTTCCAGCCATGGCCGATGATATTTCAGCATCGGCCATGGCTGGATTGTAATATTTCACCCGTTATAATGGGTGAAATATTACAAATCGCTCTGATTGGCAGTTTCACTTTCAACAGCCAATCAGAGCGATCGTAGCCACGAGGGGGTGAAGCCACCCCCCCTGGGCTAAACTACCACTCCCCCTGTCCCTGCAGATCGGGTGAAATGGGAGTTAACCCTTTCACCCGATCTGCAGGGACGCGATCTTTCCATGACGCCGCATAGGCGTCATGGGTCGGAATGGCACCGACTTTCATGACGCCTACGTGGCATCATGGGTCGGGAAGGGGTTAATATCTCCATTGGATAAGACCATATTTGTGCTTTATTTCTCCTACAGTATCAGTTACTATTATTTTTTCTCCGAAAGAGAGGTTAGGGATTATACTTGGGGGATGTCTTTTTTTTTTTTCCATGAACAACAATCCACATTTATTCTTGACAAAAAAATCTACATCTATTCAAATATAATCATGTCATCACATACACTGCTTATATGGTACAAACCAGTTTGTCTTCTCTTCAGTTCCTCAAGACTCCTGCATTTAAAGGACCTTGGGTGACTACATGAACAGATGACCATGATGTCACCAAAGGTTTTTGAGCTGTTTTAGCCTCGGAATAGAATTGCCGGAGGACCCTAAGAGAGTGGAGGTCCTGGGTAATTGACCAGTTCCCTTCCAAAACACCGGTCCTGACTGTAACTAGGGCCTATTTTTGGAGTAGGGCTTCTATTTCAAGCATACTTAAAAAATCCTGCAAAATCATGCTAGGGCTTATTTTTGAGGAAACAAGGTTTATATCTTTTCTGTATATTCTATCTATCCACACTATCTGTCTGTCGGCCTGTCTATCTCTATCTTTCCTAGTCTTTTAAAATACTGATTTAGAAAAGTGGATGAAAAAATCAAAATTGACTGCAACCCTCTATTATTTTAATGGAATGCTACCTACCCTAAAAAGGAAAAGTTCACAGATTTTTGCAAACTCCTTTTAGCAAATCTGATCATGTTTTTGTATTAACCTTCTTAGACAGCACTGTTCTACTATCAAGGACCATTTAACCTAAACTGTCTGCATAGAAGTTTATTGCTAGGTAATGGCTGATGACTGTGTTTTATAAGAAGCCCAGGGCAATTGGCAATAGTAGAATAAATGACAATTTCACTTTACAGCTATTTGTTTATCTTTAGTGGAGAAAATAAAATTCATCCCTATAGTTTATATGTCATTCTGTGTAATTACCACAGAATGATGTGTGAGCCGTGCGTCAATTAAATGAACCATGTTCTAAAACTTAATTGAATACTTTCAGCATTAAGCCCCACATTCCATGCAAAGAAAGTCACATTTACAAACCAGCTAAAAGTTTATAAATTTCTCATTGGAAGTATTTGCTAATATTATTATTATTACACCTATTAAATATTGAGATAGGATCTTGGAGAAGTACCCACTAAAGTATGTATTTTTTATTGTTTTAACCTCTTCTCAGCCCTCTGTAATCTAGAAAAATGGTGACCAGTTGGATTCGCTGGAAACAAAATGCAATAAAAAAAAATCATATTTTAGAAAACCTGAAATTTTTATAACATTTGTCAATGAGATTTGTTTATTTCTACTGGTAAAATATTACATTAGGGACGGAACATTATACGTTGAGATGATTACATTTTTTTCCTTTGGCTTTTACAAGTTTGTGCATTTAACGAATCAATTAAAATAACTTACATACCATCCACACGGCCACTGCATGTTGTGTCACATCCCACCTTTTAGTAAGTTACATATTGTAATGAAGTGGTTCATTGGGTACACTGATTTATTCTCTTTGGAGTCTCTAACTTTCACATTTTTCCACAATGGAATTACTCACAAAAGGTTGAGAAAAATACACACACATCACTTGCATATACCTGCAATTTTAGGTTAAACGCTACAAATTAAATCTCTTTAAGACAAACACCCGTCAATGATTTGATAAGTGATCTTCTAGGGGAAAGACGGCCAGAATGCATAGTATATGGTAAAACCTCAAATCTGTTTTAGGAAATTTGCTCCTGAGGGGTGTGGAAGATTGTCTCTCTCGGCTGCTCACAGAGGTAGACACAGGAACGTTTCTTCGCTGGTTTGTTTAAAATATATACAGGAAAGAAAGATATCTTGGTACCGTGTTAGCCAGTAGATAGAAAAATATTTAGAATTGAGAGTAAAAGGTATCAACCACTGAGGACTCTCAATTCGAAATATTTTTAAAATATATGGCATAAACCAACGCAGGGCTCAACAAAATAAATATGGCCTTTTTGACATAACGGGAAAACAAATGATAACATATAGTGCTGTCCATATTGCTGTGGGAATCCGCCCATTCAGGGTTCAGTAGTTAGCCTATACAATAAGCAGAGCTCTAGACCTCTCGCCGCCAGGCACACCAAACACCGAATAACTCAAAAGGCTGACTATTTACCTTCTAAACCCCACCCTGGGGAGGAGATATGGTGCACAGCCTCCCAGCTACTCTTCAGCTGTTCACTTAAAAACCTAGCCCTTTAAAATGGCCAATTAACACTTTCAGCACTTATTATGCTGGGGCATTTTCCCTAAGTTCATATCACTGAAGCTAATAACCTCAGTAATACATATCTCCCAGCTGCTACTTTACCAGTTATTTTGTCACAGGGGATAATCATTTCAAAGAGGCCCTTAGAGGTTGTCTCTTTTCAGAAAACATCCTCCTATATGCACAGTTAATTTGTTTTTCAAGCATTGTACTTGCCTTACATTTGCATCTTGTACTAGTAAGGATGGATTTTGCGAATACATCTCCTTGCTTTTCTCCAAAGTAGAGATGCTCTTAAATTTGAAACGGTATACCCTTACTATATTTATGATTCATTAGTGTGACTTTCAGAAATTAAACATTTGTAAATTATCTTCAACTAGAAATTATAAAAATTCCACCAGTGTGCTAATTACATTGCATTAAGCTAAATTTAATCATCCCAACTGATTATTAGTTAAGATAGGGCTTTCATAATTAAATTGTCATGAGTTGATTATAAGGCATCTTTCTTTATGACAGAACTCTTTGACTTATCATCTATATCATGCCTTGATAGAGAATTCCGGCTTTTTTTTAGTTTTGCCTTCAGTAAGTGTGCTCTATCTGGATGAGTCAACTGAATCAGCAGATTTACTATATTGCATTGCTCTACTTTAAGAAGCCATAGGGTTGCATTTGGCACTTGTTTTTGGTCATCATACTTCTATACTGTAAAAAACTTTCCAAAAAGTTTCAGCAGTAGGACAGGGGCAGACAATTATATTTTTGGACTGATTGAGATCCAAGAAAACTTCGAATCGCTCTCGGACCAATTTTAGTCTATGTAGCCATGCACATGTCAGACTTTTTCCTCGGACCGAGCCAGTGCCTAGAAAAAATAATCGATACATGCTCAAGTATAATCCAATATTCAAATTATACTCAGTCACGCAAGTCAATGAGTCTGTGGAACCCATCGCACTGCACTTGACTGACATCTGAGTGTAGTCCGATTTCCACTGACTGATGGAGAATGGAGAAAATGGTGATATTTTTTTCTCAATCACCTCACACTATGCTCACACTCTGACCAGAGTGTGATAAGCATAATTAACCCTATTCTCTTTGATGAGAAAATACACTGTTATCTGCCATCCATAACCTGTCTCCTCCATATATCTCTGAACTAATCTCCCGATATCTTCCCTCACGTGATCTCCGGTCCTCCCAAGACCTCCTTCTCTCCTCCACACTTATTCGCTCCTCATCCAACCGCCTCCAAGACTTCTCCCGAATATCCCCATCCTCTAGAATTCTGTGCCCCAACACATCTGACTATCAACCACATTCGGTTCCTTCAAACTGAACCTGAAAACCCACCTCTTCAAGAAAGCCTACAGCCTGCACTGACCCCGCTGCCTCCTCATCACTACCGGAGCTACCGCCTCACTAACACCGGAGCAGCTGCAACCCTCCCAACCTACTGTCTCCTTCCCCACCATCCTGTAGAATGTCCTCTCCCCTCTGTATCAGTCTGTCATTGTTAGTTTGCTTACTGTAAGTGATATCCGTAATTTCTATGTAACCCCTTCTCATGTACAGCACCATGGAAATCAATGGTGCTATATAAATAAATAATAAACTGCACCTGCCCTTAGGCTGAATGTGAGCACAATGCATATCTCTGTACACTTCAGAAGTAATCCTCTACTTTTGTCTGCCATTGCCAGACACAATAGCAAATGGCTGGCTTCTCCAGTTTTAACAAAATTTTTATAACAAAACTTCATTGGATCACTCAAAATACCTGTTTCAAAATCAATTAAAAAATAAATGAGGAAAAAACCTAAGGTACAAACACATAGTCAGATGACCACCAAATGTAAAAACTGTATGAAGAAAACAAGTCATAATGAGCAATATACCAGGTAGCACCAAAAAATAATTATCCAATCAAATAATAACCAAATCACAATACAGATAATGGAATATACATGGTAGAAAATAAAGTAAAAATAAGTAAATAATAGTAATGTAGTAACAGATATCAAAACTTTGCAAATATAAACCAAAAGTAGAGAAAATTCAGAAAAGACCATGTGGTTTTAGAGTCCTAGGTTTGCTTCATTTATTAGGGAATACCTGTCTCTGTCATATTTGACAGATGTTAATTATTGTTTAAATCATAAGCTTTTCCTCTCTATTTTGTTATTGTTGGCTTCAACTGTCCATACTGTACAATTTTTCTACTAAGCTGGGCAGACTATAGAAAGTTATTGAGTCTACAGAAATCTAGCCTTTCTATTCTTCAGTGTTAATAGTGGTTTGATTATTGAGAAAAACCCTTGAGATTTACATCCATGACAGTAGCTTCTGTTATAAGTCTTTGACAACTCAGCGATCATCCTCTTAAGTTGTCTTCTATGCTTTTCGTTTGATGTGACTGAGCTCACTAGTGGTTTATTTCTTTTTAACAATGTACCATATTTTTGACTTGGCCAATTTCTGCTTTTACCTGTGGCAGTATTTTTCACCCTAATGATGGCCTCCTTCATTTGCATGAACATCTTTTTGGAATGTACTGTATATTGACAGTTTGTTTTTATACAGGGTGGAGCGCGGTAATTTGCTTTTTTGCACTGCATGCTGTGACGGCACTGTCGGTCGAAGAGAGGGGAGAGTGGGTGTGGCTTACAGTGGCTGATGGGAGATTTGTATTCCTCTGCCTTTCAGTTGCCATCATGCAGTGGACACGTGAGGAGAGGTCATTTTGTGTAGAAGCGTATTTTTCAAATGCCCACTCGATCATTGCAGTGCAGCGTGCTTTTCGTTTACAATTCGCTGTTCCTCCACGCGGACGTGTTCCTGGACGGCAATCAATTGTAAATTGGGTGAATGCATTCAGAACAGCAGGGAATGTGTCATGTGTACGATGGGGACCTGAGAGAAGGATTACAACACCACAAAACATCGAGAGAGTTAGAGCAGCAGTACTGCAATCTCCGAAACGCTCTGCTCGGAAGCAATCATTTGCTCTTGGCATTTCAAGACGTTCTCTCCACCGGATTCTTCATGATGAACTGAATTTTCACCCGTATAAAATGTGCGTGGTCCAACATTTGTCAGCATGGGACCTCTTGTGAAGACATGTTAGCAACGATACCCCGTGACGCAATTGTGTTTTTTTCTGATGAGGCACATTTTCACCTCAGTGGGTGTGTAAACAAACAAAATATGCGTTACTGGAGTGAAACAAACCCCAGAGAAGTTCACGAGAGACCTCTGCATTCGGACCGCGTCACTGAGTGGTGCGCCATATCACGAGTAGGCATCATTGGTCCTTACTTTTTTCAGGATAATGGTCGTGCCATAACTGTGAACTCCGAACGGTACTTGTCTATGATACAGGATTATTTTCAGCCGGCTCTTGAGGCAATGGAACTAGAGGATACATGGTTCCAACAGGATGGTGCCACTGCACACACAGCGAGGGTTACCATGAATTGTTTGAGGCAAATGTTTCCTGGACGGCTTATCTCTTTGAGGGGAGATGTGAACTGGCCAGCACGCTCACCAGATTTAGCCCCATGCGATTTTTTTTCCTTTGGGGTTACCTGAAGTCTAAGGTGTATATCAACCGTCCCAACACCTTGGAAGACCTAAGGAACAATATTGAGGCTGAAATTGGCAGAATACCAGTGGACATGCTTGTTAGAGTTCATGAAAACTTCAGAAAACGTATGCAGCAGTGTGTGGATAGCGAAGTTCGACATTTGCCAGATACACTATTTAAAACCATGTAATTTAAAAATTCCATTACTGTTCAGTATAATTAAAATATAAAATAAATTTTTCTAATGATCATAATTTTTTTATTTCATTCCCAAATCAGCAAATTACCGCGCTCCACCCTGTATAATGAAGTAACGGGCCGCACCAAATCATTAAGTTGCACATAAATCAATTGTTTGGATAATTTTAAGATTGTAAACTAAATTGGCTATAATATTTTTTTATTTTTCTGTCAATTTGGCCATGTGACGGTTTATTTTTTGCAGGACGAGTTGTACTTTTGAACAGCATCATTGGTTTTACCATATCATGTACTGGGAAATGGGAAAAAAATTCAATGTGCGGTGAAGTTACAAAAAAACGCAATTACACAATTGTTTTCCTTTTTTTACTATGTTCACTAAATGCTAAAACTGACCTGACATTATGATTCTCCAGGTCATAACAAGTTTGCAGGTACGGAACATGCATAGGTTCTTTTTTATTTAAGCTGTGACAAAAAAGATTCAAAGTTTGTAAAAAATAAAATAAAAAATGGAGCCATTTTCCTAGATCTGTTGCGTCTCCATTTTTCAGGATCTGGGGCTGTGTGAGGTCTTATTTTTTATGTACAGATACTTCTAAGGCTAGTTTCACACTAGCGTTTTGCTGAGCTGTGGAGGGCTGTGGACTTCCTATGTGAAGCCCCACCCACAGCCGCAGCTCCGCCACTCAGCTCCGCCCACATCTGCATGCGGCCTGCTTACCTATCTTTAACATTAGGTATGCAGGTCGTGCAGATGTATGCAGAAAAAAAAACAAATTTTAACCAGCTGCGTTTTACGCGGGTCGCCGCATCGTCAAAATGACGCATGCAGAGGCATCCACATGCATCCGCACGACCTGCGTACCTAATGTTAAAGATAGGTACCAGGCTACATGCAAAAGTGGGCAGAGCTGAGCAGCTGTAAGCGGGGCTTCACGGAGGAAGTCCGCAGCCCTCCACAGCTCAGCAAAACGCTAGTGTGAAACTAGCCTAAATCAGTGAAAAAATAATTATAGGTAGGTGTGGGAAAAATGCTGCAAAGTAAGAATGCTTTCAAAAAGAGAAGTGTTAATTCATTTAGATCAATTATCAAAATACAAAGAGAATAAACAAATAAATAATCTAAATCAAATCATAATTTTGTGTAATCACCTTCTGAGCCTTCAAAACAGCACCAATTTATCAATTCATCTAAGTACAATTGCACAGTTTTTGAAGGTCGATAGTTTGCTCTAAACATCTTGGATAATTAACCACAGATTTTCTGTGGATGTAGTCTTGCACAGATTCTTCTTTCTCTTCATGTATTCTTAGATGGACACAATGACATTGAGATCAGTGCTCTGTGGGGCCAGATTATATAATTGCTTCCAAGATTCCTTGTTCTTCTACATACTGAAAATAGTTCTTAATGACATTGGCTGTATATATGGAGTCATTGTCCTGCTGCAGAATAAATTTGGAGCCTATCAGATGGCTTCTTGTTGGAACTGCATGATGAATAGGTATCTAACTGTATTTCCCAATGTCAAGGACACAAAAAATGACAACTCTGAGAACTGTAGATGCAGTGGTTGGCTTAACTTCCTCTCAAAATTGAAATGTGCTTACTTCCCTTCGTAACTGGAAGATGTTCATGAGTGCCATCAGCTCAGAACTGGCAGCAAACTTGGACCACACTACACCAGTCTACTCTTTGGAGAAGTCTCACCAAAAATGGTCTACATGGAAGAATTGCAGTCGAAAAACATACATTCGACAAGGGAAAAAGACCAAGTGACTCAACTTTCCCCAAAAAACATAGGAAGTAGGATGCTGAAAAAAATGGCAGCAGATGCTCTGGACTGATGAGTCAAAATTTTAAATATTGGTCTGTAACAAAACGGCAATTTTTTGCCAAAGGGCTGAAGAGTATTACAATATTGAGTGTCTGAATACAGCAGTGAATCAGGGTGGAGGTTACTTGAAAATTTGGAGCTGCCTTTAAGCAAAAGTAATTGAGCATTTGGTCAAGATTTGTGTTTTTAATACTGAGAAATACAAGCAAATACGTATTCATTATGCAAATCCATCAGTGAGGCATCTGATTGGCTCTAAGTTCATTCTGCAGATGGAGAACAGCCCCAAACATACAGCCAATGTCATTAAGAACTGTCCTCAGTGTAAAGAAGAACAAGGAGTCCTGGAAGTGATTATATGGTCCCCACAGTGCCCAGATCTCAGCATCACTGAATCTATATGGGATTATATGAGAAGGATTTGCACAACCCTATATCCACAGAAGATTAGTTGTTTAAGAGGTTTTGATCAACCTTTCCACTGAGTTCCTTTAAAACTGTGTACAAGTGTACCTAGAAGAATTGTTGCTTTGATGATGTTTTAAAGTAAAATATTCAAACCAAGTATTGATTTCTTAGATTTCTCTTTTGCTCATTAACATTTCATTCTATTAATCAATATAAATAAACTACCATATATACTCGTGTATAAGTCGACCCGAGTATACGCCGAGGGACCTAATTTTGCCACTACAAACTGGGAAATCTTATTCACTCGAGTATAAGCCAGGTATGCATTGTCCCCTCATCACTATCCTGGCATGCATGGCTCCCCATCACTGTCCTTGCATGGATGGCTCCCCATCCCTCTCCGTGTATGCATGGCTCCCCATCACTGTCCTTGTATGCGTGGCTCACTGTCCCTGCCATAATAATAATATTAATTTTTATTTATATAGCGCCAACATATTCCGCAGCACTTTACAATTAAGCGGGGACATATAAAGACAATAAATTCAATACAAGTTAAGATAATTTAAACAGTGACATTAGGAGTGAGGTCCCTGCTCATAAGCTTACAATCTACACTGAAATGGGGGGGACACACCGTTAGGGATGGCAGAACGCACCGAGTAAATATAGAGATAGTACAGGTGCGTTCTCAGCCCGGGGTCCACCATGCAGGAGTGGAACCTGCTGCTAGTAAATGGCATCAATATATGGCGGTACTACGCCTGAATAGACATGGGTTCCGTCACCCGGTCTGTATAGGAGCAAACTCTGTTGCTTCACAGAGTCGCCGGGATTAAAGGTAACGCTGTACTCTGTTAAGCTCACAGAGGATTAAAGCTCACTAACGGAGCAGACAGCATACAGTGGACATACAGTCAGCAACAGCACACAAAACAACTCCTCTCCGGAGGTGCCGGAATTCTAAAGGCTATACACAAGCCCTAAATTTACACAGACAAACTCCTCTCCGGAGGTGCCGGAATTCTAGTGGCTTATAGCCAACCCTGAGCACATGCTGACACAAAAAAACAAGTAGCTAAGCTCACACTCTCATGAACATAAGTAGATACTAGCGCATGGCCGTGCGGCCATGCAAACCTTTTATAGAGAAAGCTCTCCAGGACCTTCCTATTGGTCCAATAGGAAATGCTTCAGGACCTGAGCATGTGACCCCCGACCTCCAATGAGAGGTTGTCCCCTGGGCATGCTTAGCAGAGGAAAAGCAGGACTTAGTCCCAGGAGCTTCTGCTCACCGCAGAACAGTGCTGGCTACAATGGCTGAACCTGGAAGATCAGTAGTAACCAAGTGCACAGTATCTGACTGAGCCAGATGCTGGGACCTACAGCTCCGCTGAGCAGGCTCCACTGCGGCTGATGAAGAATGGGAGACCGCAGCAGAGGTGGCTCGAGATTCCCCCTGTGCAGCGGCGAGAACTCGACATCTAACACACAATTGGTGAAAAGTGCTTGTTATTTCAGGTCTGGCAATTATAGTAAATACGGATTTTCATATGAAGCTGCATGATCCGATCATCAGCCCGTGTGTTTAAGTGCAATAGTCAAGTATCAAGTGCAGTTATCGTGTGTGTGGAGACAGATGAATAGTAGGGTGCAGATTCAGAATGATATTTGGAAGGAGGGAACAGGGCAAAGTTAGTTTACTGACTAGTTGATGAGGTAGGCTTGTTTGAAGAGAGGGGTTTTTAATGCGCGCTTGAATAGGTCGGGGCTAGGTATCAGCCTGATCGTCTGGGGAAGTACATTCCAGAGAGCTGGTGCAGCACGAGAGAAGTCTTCGAGACGGAGGTGCGAGGTTCGGATGTTAGTTTTAGGTCATTTGTAGAACGGAGGGCATGTGTTGAGCGATAGACAAGGGCGAGAGAGAACTGTGCAGAACTGTGGAGACCTTTGTGGGTGAGAGAGATGAGTTTATACAGGACCCTGCAGCGAATGGGTAGCCAGTGTAATGACTGTCACAAGATGGAGGCATCGGTGAAGCGGCTGGACAGAAATATGACCCTGGCTGCTGCATTCAAGATGGATTGGAGAGGAGAAAGTTTGGTAAGAGGGAGAGTCCTTGTATGCGTGGCTCTCCGTCTCTGTCCTTGCATGCATGGCTCCCCGTCTTCATCCTTGTATGCATGACTCCCCGTCCCTGTATGCCTGGCTCATTATCCCCGTCCTTGTATGCATGGCTTCTTATCCCCTATCCTTGTATGCATTACTTCCCATTCCTGTCCTTTATGCATGGTTCCTATATATAAAAACAGATCCTACTTGCCTTCTCTGGGCACCCTCGCTGCTCTTCTGGCCGAGTGATCACGTGTCCCCACTCATTGTGGTAATGAATATTCACTCCAGGCCTATGTGAGTGGAGAGAGGTGAATATTCACTATCTTAATGAGTGGGCACACGTTATAGCCTGGCCGCTGCTGGAAGCTGGAGGCTGCGGCTGTAACTGTTTGCGCTATAAGAGAAATGAATATTCACTGCCAGCGCAGTGAATATTCATTTATCTTTAGTACCGGGCACAGGCTTTAGCCACAGCCTCTGTGACCTGCTGCTCTGCCGCTCCCCCTCCCCTGCCGTCTTACTGGGGCAATGAGTTGTGTATAAGCCAAGGGGGGCGTTTTCAGCACAAAAAAAGTGCTGAAAAACTCGGCTTATTCACGAGTATATAGGGTACTAAATTTTCAAGTTCAAAAGAATTCTTATTTAGTAGTATTTTTGCCACACCTGGCTAAAACGTTTGCACAGTACTGTATATACTGTATATATTGTTTCCAAAAAAATTGGTTTGAATGGAGTCTACTACCCATGATTTGCAAATATCTATTAACCATGAATCACAAAGCATATCAGTGCCCAGGAAAGATGTGTGTAACACTCTGAGGCCTCCTAGGGCTTATTCTGAACACCTTTTATGCTCTTTAACACAAACACAGCCTTAGTAATGTATAAGTTACCGTAATATACTGTATACCAGGTGACGTTACTGTAAAAGCTGTTAGCAGCTCATGAAAATATGTTTAAAAATCATTGGCCATGAAAACAGTTATTAAACTTAAAGGCCACTGGCATAAATTTGACGAATAGGCAAACATTTACTTTAAACAATAAAATGTTATTGTAAGTAAATTTTTCCAAAGTAATAAAAAAGGCAAACACTAAAAATCCAAAGTAGTTGTCAATGTGTGTTGTGAAATGACTGGAACATTTACATTACAAACAGCACAGTACCTCTAGGCTAACAGAATGCCATCAGTCTCTTGGATTTGATAGTACAAGGAGTTTGTGGAACATTATATTTGCTTCTGGAAAGGCTTAAAAGGCGGCGCTGCAAATCTGGTTAGATAGGATGTCATAACCGCTATATATAATGCAAATCATTTGAAGATTGCACACTGCTTGGTTCATTCAGATTCAAGCACAATTTAACTACCAAAAGAAAGAGCAGAAAATCACTCACTAATATTCAATGTTAAGACTGGGAAAAAAAAGTCTCAATAAATACTATTTACATTTGAAGGGATTCTGTACTGCATCACACATTTGATTTTCAGGGACCCTGCCAATTATACTTTGCCTTTTAGAAGACATATCACCCTTGCTCATATCCGTGCGTTGCGTCTAGCATCCACTAAGCTACAATTCTAAAAAAAGTGCAAAGCTATATTCTATGAAAACTGCTCTTCCATTTGATAATATGTATCATTTATGAAAATATTATTGTGGTCCATATGATAATATGATAATATTACAATTCCCTCAAGAACCGGTCTTGCAATCCAATTAGCTTTATGTCAGCTACGAATATGATCATAGAAACACAATAGACACAAGCTATTTTTCAGACCAGTTATAAACCTGATGCACCTCACAGACCTGTGATTAGATTTCAAGAGCTTGATAGAAGTGCACAGCGAGTAGGCCTCTTTCACACTTCCGTCTTTCAGCTTCCATCACAATCCGTTGTTTTGCGAGATTGCAGGATCCTGTTTTTTCCCATAGACTTGTATTAGCGAGGGATTGTGACGAATGGCCATCCGTTTCATCCGTCGTGCACTGGATCCATCGGAAAATAGCGGTCCGTCGTGCGGAGAAAACGTTCAGAGGAACGTTTTTTTCTGCACGTCGGAAAATCGGTCAGCAACAGGTCCTGTGCTGCCCGTCATCGGCTATAATGGAAGCTTATGGACGCAGGATCCGTCGCTGACCGTCACACACAGGGATCCAGCGACGTATCATGTTTTTCCCCTATGAGCATGCCCGGAGTCTCTCTTTCTCTCTCTCGTCCCCGGTCATTTAATTCCCGGAAATTTCTCCATTGACATTGTGGCAACAACACAAACGACGCATCCGTCATTACACTAGATGCGTCACACACGTTTTTCACTATTTTTGTGACGTCCGTCGATACGTCTTTTCACAGCCCAACGACGCACAGCAGAAGACGGAAGTGCGAAAGAAGCCTAAAGGTACCTTCACACATAACGATATTGTTAACGATATCGTTGCTATTTGTGACGTAGCAACGATATCGTTAATGAAATCGTTATGTGTGACAGCGACCAACGATCAGGCCCCTGCTGGGAGATCGTTGGTCGCTGAAGAAAGTCCAGAACTTTATTTCGTCGCTGGACTCCTGCTGACATCGCTGGATCGGCGTGTGTGACGCCGATCCAGCGATGTCTTCACTGGTAACCAGGGTAAATATCGGGTAACTAAGCGCAGGGCCGCGCTTAGTAACCCGATGTTTACCCTGGTTACCATGCTAAAAGTAAAAAAAAAAAACACTAGATACTTACCTACAGCCGTCTGTCCTCCAGCGCTGTGCTCTGCACTCCTCCTGTACTGGCTGTGAGCCGGAAAGCAGAGCAGTGACGTCACCGCTCTGCTTTCCGGCTCACAGCCAGTACAGGAGGAGAGCAGAGAAGCAGAGCGCAGCGCTGGAGGACAGACAGCGGTAGGTAAGTATCTAGTGTTTGTTTTTTTTTACTTTTAGCATGGTAACCAGGGTAAACATCGGATTACTAAGCGCGGCCCTGCGCTTAGTTACCCGATGTTTACCCTGGTTACCGGCATCGTTGGTCGCTGGAGAGCGGTCTGTGTGACAGCTCTCCAGCGACCAAACAGCGACGCTGCAGCGATCCGGATCGTTGTCGGTATCGCTGCAGCGTCGCTTAATGTGAAGGGGCCTTAAGAGTACACACTTGATGGAAGGGATAGGTCAGAAAGGATACATATACAAGTAATCACTATTGAGAATCAATTACCAAATTAATTATATACATATAGATCCTTTACAAATATTAATAAAGATTTAGCTGACAATATTGTGATACAGTATATCATTACACAAGTAAGGCTACTTTCACACTAGTGTCAGACTCGGCCTGTCGCAGTGCGTCAGGCCGAGGTTCCGATGCTAGCAGTGAATGCGTCGCACAACGGAGGCGCTGCCCCATTGTGAGGTGCGGCGAGGTGGGGGTGGAGTTCTGGCCGCGCATGCGCGGTCGGAAAAAGCGGTCCGTCGGCAGCAAAAAACGTTACATGTAACGTTTTTTGCTCCCGGCGGACCGCCACAACACGGCGCAACCGTCGCACGACAGTTGCGACGTGTGTCAATGCGTCGCCAATGTTAGTCTATGGGGCAAAAACGCATCCTGCAAACAACTTTGCAAGATGCGTTTTTTCCCCTAAACGACGCATTGCGACGTATTGAAAAAAACGCTAGTGTGAAAGTAGCCTTAGGCTTTCACACACATATACACAATCTCACAATTACATCTTTACGCGTTACCTGACAATCATCATGTAACACTCATCCAGTTTGCTCCTATCTTATAAAATTCTGCCCTTCTGCTTCTTTTTGGAAAACAAAATAGGTAAAAAATATGAGTCCATGCTATTGTGCTCTTCCATTCTCTCTTACACGTTTAGGCTAGGCTCATACAGTATATCCCTTCTACCCAGATACCATTAATAAATACCATTATAACAATTTCTAAACTCAATTTCTTCACAATTTTCTACAATTCTTTATCCACATGATAGTAAATAATAGTCATCCAACTCTGAAAACTTTGACTTTCTTCCTTTTCTTTATAGCTTAGGAGTGGCCTTGTATTACAGTATGTATTGAAGCAACTTTGTACTCAGGGCAATAAGTGCTACTTTATGTTGATATTTAATAAATATGAAGAGTTACAGATACAGTCTAATAAATTAATTACCATGCGTTATCTTCATTGATTAAAAAAATTAATAAAATAGGGTAAAACTATTACCAACATGCATTTTGTAAAGATGCATCAGATATTGCAATCACTTTGTGGTGATCTAGTCATCTTTTAAAGCCATGCACTTCCATCAGAAACTTAAAAACATAAACGTTGACTTTAGATTCATGGTTTGTGGAACAGACATAATTTGGCCCCATGTGGTGAATATGTGCAATAAAAGTCCATTGGATTCAATACAATTCATTATATTGATATTGTAATAGAACAACCATTAAAAATATAAATCAGCGGGGGGCGTGTCCGGATGCCGAGCTGAGCAGACGTGTGGTGAGGGAGCTCCTGCCATCTTCCAGCTATAAATAGCATAATATCACCCTGCATCACCGGGTTCCACAGTCAGCATGGGGCCCAGGAAACCTAGAAACACACAGCAACCAGCGGTGGACCAGCCAGCGCAGCGGACAGCTCTGGACACCTTCCTGGGCCTTGAACAGGTCCAGGGAGATACTCAGGCACCACCTTTACAGAGGCAGGTCGGTGAGGAGGGGGTTTCCCGGCGTGACACTCTGCATCAGGACAGCATTCAGGAGGCAGATGGCTGCGGGGAGGAGGAGGAGATCTCCCCCCTCTACATCGGGGGAAGAGCCGTGCACAGAAGGAGCTGAACTTCATGGAGACCAGACCAGCACCACTGCTGACAGCAGCCACGAGGTGAGGGGGAGGGGGGATGTGGGGCCCCCCTTCCTACACCCGTCTTATCAGCTCACACAAACAAACAGCTCCTCTTCACATCAGGAGGCCCATGGACGGAATATTACACAGGACACTGCCTATATCCAACCCCATCAGGGACACTACTCCTCTCATCATCCACATTCTTCAGTTAACTATCCTCCTAACTCACAGCCTGTTGGCAGCTTCAGGGGGCCTCCCCCTCCCTCCCAAGACTGGCAGTCTATTCTGGCATCCCTACCATCTAAAGAGGACTTTAAGATCCTTATCAGTGAGGTCAAAGACATATGCAGGGCAGAAATAGCCAATGTAAGACAAGATTTACAACACTTAAATGGGAGGATAGAAGCCCTGGAAGAGGAACATGACTCCACAAGAAAACACATGACAGAAATTCACCAGCTAGTGTCCTCACAACAAAAAGTGATGGAGGAAATGCAGTCCCACTTAGAGGATTTGGACAATAGAGGACGCAGATGCAACATTCGTGTGAGAGGAGTGCCTGAGGTAGAGGACTCTGAATCTCCTGATCTGATCCTGCAGGACATCTTTAATAACATTCTGGGTGCACCTTCAACCAATATAACTAAGTTGGACAGAGCACATAGGGCGCTACAGCCTAAGAACATGTCTACTCAACCCCGAGATATTATATGCTGTGTTCACGACTTTACTACTAAAGAATTGATCATGTCCAAAGCCAGGACCCGGAACCAGATCCCCTCATTTCGGGGAACAGAGGTTCAGCTCTTTCCAGATCTCTCCCGTATTACCCTGCAGAAGCGGAGACACATCAGGCCCCTGTTGTTAATACTCCAGGAACACCAAATTAAATATAGATAGAAAAGAAAGGAAAGGCGGCACTCACAGATCCATTCCGAGCGGTTACTTTATTGCTTAAAAAGCCATCACAGCCGGGGGTACTGAACAAACAGTGCGGTGACGCTCACTCACTGACCCGTAGAAGCGCCAGGAGGGCGTGAAACGGCCGTCGTCAGGCTTGCCGCACTGTTTGTTCAGTACCCCCGGCTGTGATGGCTTTTTAAGCAATAAAGTAACCGCTCGGAATGGATCTGTGAGTGCCGCCTTTCCTTTCTTCTTCGTTGTTTGATATTGGACTTGTTCAGTGGCTGGAGCACCTCAGATCTGGCGGTCAGGACTCCCATCACAGGTGAGCAGGCACAAGTTATTTCCCTAGTACGGTGGTGCTGTCAGCTGAGTTTCTTCTGGATTGACTTAAATATAGATGGGGGTTCCCATTTGCCCTGACAGCCAGGAAGGATGGAAAGTCTGCGTCTCTGCGCACCCCTGCTGATGTGACATCCTTCTGTACAACCCTAGAGATCCCAGCGGTTGACATTCCGCCATGGGTCCTGCATGTCCCTGGGGCTCCCCCTCCGCCGGTGTGGACCAAGATGGGGAGAGGAAGGCGCGGGGCGCGTGGGGGAGGTGGGGGGAGGGGTGGCTGCGCCCCGTCTTCCCCCCGTGCCCGTTGACTTGACTCTTAGTTTAGGCTTGTTTAGAACGGGCCGCATACTCTCTTTTTCCCTAAGTCCCCCTTTCTGATTGGCCCCTCTGCTTTTTGGCCTGCGACGCTGGAAATGGGACATCCAAACCCCGCCGAGGGATGGATACAGTGCTACCCCTGTGTGTCTGGAGCCACATCATTTACTGAAACAATTGAAGCAGGTCACCCGGGAAGGTGGGTGGCGGGGGCTCCACCAGGGCCACTTCGGTTGCTTCTCAGTTGCCCCTTTCTTAACGTTGGAGGGGCGGCTGGCTGGTGATGGACTGGCTCTCTCGGATTTGGAGACTTCCACCTATCCTAGGGCTTCCCTGGGATTGATATTGAGACCTACTATTTCTACCACTCTGGCCCTCCGAGCCAAGAGTGGGTTTCCTCAGGGGATCCCTCTCCGGATTAAACCCCGGGTATTGTTCTCAATTGTTCTTCTATGTTTTTTCACTTTTTGGATATGTAATTTACTAACTGAGTGTCTATGTCTTCCCTTTTCCCTGCTGTTTTTATCCTACCCAACCATCCAAATTTCGTTTTCACCCTTGGTTCAATCCTTGACAGCCTTCATCTGGTGGACCAGCCGCGCTGAGATAACCTCTATGTTAACCTACACCTTCAAAGGTAACGGTCCCGACACCTGCACTACATTCCACTCAATACAACTAAGATGACACGTATTGTATCTATTAACGTGCGGGGTCTTAATTCTCCCCGCAAGAGGAAATTGCTGTTACAGGAGCTGCGCTCCACTAGGGCAGATGTGGCCTTTATCCAAGAGACCCACTTTGACTCTACAGGCTCATTTAAGTTTGCCGCCCACTTATTTCCCCAACAATACCTAGCAAGCACGAATTCTAAAAAAGGGGGGGTTGCAATCCTGATTGCAAAAAACTGCCCCATACAAGTCACTGGAAATCACTCTGACCCTAAGGGACATTACGTGATCCTAGAGGCACAGGTGGGGGGCTCTCCTCATATTCTCGCTAACATTTATGCCCCGAATGAGGGACAGATTCGCTTTTTGAGGGGGGTATTCTCACTAGTGGGGGGGCTTCCCCGCGCGGCAACGATAGTGGGTGGGGATTTCAATCTTCCATTCTCTGAAACATTTGACAGGCTCTCTCTCGGGGGGTTGCCGCCCTCTGACTCTGTAAAGAAGCTGTCTTTGGGCTTCCAGAGGATTATAAGATCTGAGGCTCTCTTTGACGCATGGAGGGTGGCACACCCTGGAGAGAGGGCCTTCACCATCTTTTCGCACCCACACCGGACCCATACCAGGATCGTTTACTTCTTTGTAAACTCTGCTATTCTTAAGAGGCTGGGGGGGTGGAACTGGGCTCCATTACTTGGTCAGATCATGCTCCTGTGATCATGGAACTTGAGGGAACCCACTCACGACCTAGATTTGGCCACTGGCGCTTAAATGAATCTCTACTCAAGGACCCGGAAGTTAGGGCCTCACTGCATAAGCAACTGGAGGAATTCTTCCAGCTCAATACGGGCTCGGTCTCCTCCCTGGGAGTTCTGTGGGAAGCACATAAGGCGGTGATGAGGGGCCATTGTATTAGGGAGGGCGCCAGGGCCAAGAGATCCGCAGGGGTCCAGAGGGCACATTTGACTTCTCAATTAAAGCTTCATGAGAGGAAACTCACTGAATCTCCCTCTCTGGCCGCTTTGAAAGCGGTGGTCAGACTAAGGGAAAAATTAAAAGATCTGGCGGTGGCGGGGGCGGAGAAGCTGCTAACTTTCTCTAGACAGAAATTCTATGAAAGGGGCAATAAGGCACATACCCTCCTGGCACGCCAGCTGAAGGAACGCTCCGCGGCTTCATGTCCTCAGGCCTTACGGGACGCTGCAGGGGTGACGCACTATCACCCTGATGCCATAGCTGACATTTTTTATAATTTCTACAAAAAACTGTACAATCTCGGTCCCCCATCGGCTGATGGTTCCCAGGGTTCAGGGGCTATTGGAGGCTATCGTGCTACCTTAGATCTCCCCTCACTACCTAGTGAGACGATTGAATCTTTAAATAGCGCAGTATCCCCCGAAGAGGTAGAGGAGGTTTTGGAGTCCCTACCCATGGGAAAATCACCTGGCCCTGATGGTCTGACGTATTTTTACTATAAGACATTCGCCAAAACACTTCTTCCTCACATGACCTCGGTATTTAACTCCTTCTTGCAAGGCGACCCAATCCCATCCACAATGCTACATTCCCACCTCATCCTCCTTCCAAAGCCGCCTAGGGACCCCTTGGACTGTGCAAACTATAGGCCAATAGCCCTTTTGAATTCGGATTTGAAGGTGTTCACCAAGCTGCTGGCCTCCAGACTTAATAAATGGCTACCCTCGATTATTCATAAAGACCAAGTGGGCTTTATTCCATGCCGTCAGGGGGGTGATAACACTAGGAGGGTTGTCGACTTGGTGGACATCTCGAACCGAAAGAAATTGCAAACATTAGTACTGAGCCTCAACGCCGAGAAGGCTTTCGATCGCCTCTCCTGGCCATTCCTTTTTAGTACGATGCGGGTCTTTGGCATTTCTGGGGGATTTTTGTCCGCGCTGAGATCCCTATATAACCACCCTACAGCGGCCATAAAACTTCCTCTCTGTACATCTAAACCATTCACTATATCGAATGGCACCAGGCAGGGGTGCCCTTTGTCGCCTCTTCTGTTTGCCCTTTGCATAGAGCCCCTGGCAGCGTCCATACGACGGGACCCCAATATCTCTGGGGTGATGGTTGGGAGTAAATCTTTTAAGATCGCACTATTTGCGGATGATGTTCTATTGACGCTTACTAATCTCCATGTGTCCCTTCCGAACCTCATGAGGGCTTTGAGGAGATACGGGGACCTATCTGGATATAAAATCAATTCCAGCAAAACGGAGGCTATGCCGCTGAACATCCCCCCTGAGGTATGGGACCATCTACGCCTGAATTTTAAATTCAGGTGGAAACAGGATGCTGTGAAATATTTGGGGGTGAATATTACGTCCTCATACGAGACCCTCTACAAACTAAATTTCCCCTCCCTCTTTAAAGAATCAAAAGCCCGCCTAACTAAATGGCAATCACTTCCTCTCTCGTGGATGGGTCGGATAGCGGCGGTAAAAATGAGTCTTTTACCCAGATTGATCTACGCCTTTGAGACCCTCCCAGTTGGAGTTCCGGTCTCGGAACTGAAGTCCCTTCAGGCGGCTATTATTAGGTTCATATGGCAACAAAAGCGCCATAGAGTGGCTAAGGAGGTTCTCACAGCTCATAAGACCAGGGGAGGGCTTTCTGTGCCAAATATTCTTAAATACTACTGGGCTACACACCTGAGGAGAATCCCCTGCTGGACGTCCCTATGGGCCTACAGCAGGTGGAATGAAATAGAGAAATTATGGCTTGCCCCAATACACCCTAACTCTCTTTTATGGTCGCCAGCACAATGTAAGTCCTTTCCCCCCCTTCTAGGCCCCATGCAGTCCACTCGTGACATTTGGAACACCTGCACACGGAGATTCGCCCTCATGTCACCTTGCTCCCCCCTGGTGTCCTTCATCTATCATCCACAGCTCCCAGGCAGTTTAGAATCTCCTATGGTTCACCCTTGGCTTAAAGCAGGCCTATTTAGATTTGCGGACATTATAGACGGGGAGACCATGGAGATTCACTCCTTTGATTATCTTAAGCAACATTTCTCGATTTCCAACAGGGAATTCTTTCAATACCTACAAATTAGAGATTTTGCTAACTCCCTATATGGTAAAGCGGGAGCTTCTATCCCCACGGATTTCGAGAAAATTTGCAGGAGAGGTGTGAACACCAGGGGTCTGATTTCAGAAATTTACAACATTTTATCGGATCCACAGGATGGGTCTGGTGAATCTTTTCTATATATGCGCAAGTGGGAGGCCGCCTTGGAGCGGCGTATTTCTCCCCGAGAGTGGTCTGTCATTTGGAGGAATGCCGCAAAATCATCAGTGTGTACTCTCTATAGAGAAAATATCTATAAGATACTAATGCACTGGTATCACACTCCAGAGTTTCTGCATGGACTGAATCCCTCTATCCCTCCCTCCTGTTGGAGATGTGGGGGAAGCACTGGGTCTCTTGTCCACATATTTTGGTCATGCCCAAAAATTGTGCCCTTTTGGGGTCAGGTTAAGTCCCTCATAGATAAGATATTGCATGCAGACATAGAACTAAACCCGCTAGTGCTTCTCCTGGGTCACGGGGCGCCGGGTATGGGCAAACTTTCCAATAGATTATTGCAACATATCCTTACGGCGGCCAGATGCCTGATTGCGCGTCTTTGGAGACAGCCGAGTCCCCCTTCGCTTCAGATCCTCCTTGGACGGATCATGGATGTCAGAAGGATGGAACACCTTACAGCCTTACTAAATGACTCGGTGGTGCGCTTCCAGGCTATATGGTCCCCGTGGGATTATTATGCAGCGGGATCCGACCTGTAGTGCGACTGAGTTCGGATTTGATTAATCGATTTAACTGAGGTTTTTCCCTTTTTTTTTTTCCCCTCTCTCTTTCCTCCCTTCCCTCTACCCCTTATTGTCTTGTCTTTGTCATTTACATCTTTGTAGAATTAAGGTCATTGATGGCCTTATATCGTCTATATTGTTTATATCGTTTACTGTTCATGCATTCTATACAGAAACTAAATGCTTGTAAGACCCTGTTTTGTTCTAAAATGTTTAATAAAATAAAAATTTTATGGTTAAAAAAAATATAAATCAGCAAATCTTTTGAAATTCATATTGGCAAGATCCTCTGAATCCTTCCCCCAAAAATTGATTCACAACAAATCAATTCATCGAGTATAAAAAAAACTACGACGTCTCTTACTGTCCTGAAAGTGTATAACACTCAGAGATCTGGTAACTAGAGTTGAGCGAATAAGTTCGAAATCGGTTGCCAAACCTAAATTTTCCATATTCGTGCCATTTTGGTACCCTATCTATGCCGAATTTATGTCTGATGATAAGATCCGAAAATATTTGTTAATTTCTACTCCCATTGACTCCAATGATGTTCGGCTGTGTTCAGCAAATATTGCAAAAATAATATTCGCTGACGATCATAATCGGAACCAAATTTTGAAAAATTCGCTCAGCTCTACTCTTTATGCTATATAAAAAACCTTTCAAGCTATTTAAAGCAAACACAGCATTAGTAGTGTCGGTGAAATCAAAATAAACGCTATGCGAAACAGATGGTGACTAGTAACATAGTAACATAGTAACATAGTAACATAGTTAGTAAGGCCGAAAAAAGACATTTGTCCATCCAGTTCAGCCTATATTCCATCATAATAAATCCCCAGATCTACGTCCTTCTACAGAACCTAATTGTATGATACAATATTGTTCTGCTCCAGGAAGACATCCAGGCCTCTCTTGAACCCCCCGACTGAGTTCGCCATCACCACCTCCTCAGGCAAGCAATTCCAGATTCTCACTGCCCTAACAGTAAAGAATCCTCTTCTATGTTGGTGGAAAAACCTTCTCTCCTCCAGACGCAAAGAATGCCCCCTTGTGCCTGTCACCTTCCTTGGTATAAACAGATCCTCAGCGAGATATTTGTATTGTCCCCTTATATACTTATACATGGTTATTAGATCGCCCCTCAGTCGTCTTTTTTCTAGACTAAATAATCCTAATTTCGCTAATCTATCTGGGTATTGTAGTTCTCCCATCCCCTTTATTAATTTTGTTGCCCTCCTTTGTACTCTCTCTAGTTCCATTATATCCTTCCTGAGCACCGGTGCCCAAAACTGGACACAGTACTCCATGTGCGGTCTAACTAGGGATTTGTACAGAGGCAGTATAATGCTCTCATCATGTGTATCCAGACCTCTTTTAATGCACCCCATGATCCTGTTTGCCTTGGCAGCTGCTGCCTGGCACTGGCTGCTCCAGGTAAGTTTATCATTAACTAGGATCCCCAAGTCCTTCTGTCAGATTTACCCAGTGGTTTCCCATTCAGTGTGTAATGGTGACATTGATTCCTTCTTCCCATGTGTATAACCTTACATTTATCATTGTTAAACCTCATCTGCCACCTTTCAGCCCAAGTTTCCAACTTATCCAGATCCATCTGTAGCAGAATACTATCTTCTCTTGTATTAACTGCTTTACATAATTTTGTATCATCTGCAAATATCGATATTTTACTGTGTAAACCTTCTACCAGATCATTAATGAATATGTTGAAGAGAACAGGTCCCAATACCGACCCCTGCGGTACCCCACTGGTCACAGCGACCCAGTTAGAGACTATACCATTTATAACCACCCTCTGCTTTCTATCACTAAGCCAGTTACTAACCCATTTACACACATTTTCCCCCAGACCAAGCATTCTCATTTTGTGTACCAACCTCTTGTGCGGCACGGTATCAAACGCTTTGGAAAAATCGAGATATACCACGTCCAATGACTCACCGTGGTCCAGCCTATAGCTTACCTCTTCATAAAAACTGATTAGATTGGTTTGACAGGAGCGATTTCTCATAAACCCATGCTGATATGGAGTTAAACAGTTATTCTCATTGAGATAATCCAGAATAACATCCCTCAGAAACCCTTCAAATATTTTACCAACAATAGAGGTTAGACTTACTGGCCTATAATTTCCAGGTTCACTTTTAGAGCCCTTTTTGAATATTGGCACCACATTTGCTATGCGCCAATCCTGCGGAACAGACCCTGTCGCTATAGAGTCCCTAAAAATAAGAAATAATGGTTTATCTATTACATTACTTAGTTCTCTTAGTACTCGTGGGTGTATGCCATCCGGACCCGGAGATTTATCTATTTTAATCTTATTTAGCCGGTTTCGCACCTCTTCTTGGGTTAGATTGGTGACCCTTAATATAGGGTTTTCATTGTTTCTTGGGATTTCACCTAGCATTTCATTTTCCACCGTGAATACCGTGGAGAAGAAGGTGTTTAATATGTTAGTTTTTTCCTCGTCATCTACAACCATTCTTTCCTCACTATTTTTTAAGGGGCCTACATTTTCAGTTGTTATTCTTTTACTATTGATATAGTTGAAGAACAGTTTGGGATTAGTTTTACTCTCCTTAGCAATGTGCTTCTCTGTTTCCTTTTTGGCAGCTTTAATTAGTTTTTTAGATAAAGTATTTTTCTCCCTATAGTTTTTTAGAGCTTCAATGGTGCCATCCTGCTTTAGTAGTGCAAATGCTTTCTTTTTACTGTTAATTGCCTGTCTTACTTCTTTGTTTAGCCACATTGGGTTTTTCCTATTTCTAGTCCTTTTATTCCCACAAGGTATAAACCGCTTACACTGCCTATTTAGGATGTTCTTAAACATTTCCCATTTATTATCTGTATTCTTATTTCTGAGGATATTGTCCCAGTCTACCAGATTAAGGGCATCTCTAAGCTGGTCAAACTTTGCCTTCCTAAAGTTCAGTGTTTTTGTGACTCCCTGACAAGTCCCCCTAGTGAAAGACAGGTGAAACTGTACAATATTGTGGTCGCTATTTCCTAGATGCCCGACCACCTGCAGATTTGTTATTCTGTCAGGTCTATTAGATAGTATTAGGTCTAAAAGTGCTGCTCCTCTGGTTGGATTCTGCACCAATTGTGAAAGATAATTTTTCTTGGTTACTAGCAGAAACCTGTTGCCTTTATGGATTTCACAGGTTTCTGTTTCCCAGTTAATATCCGGGTAGTTAAAGTCCCCCATAACCAGGACCTCATTATGGGTTGCAGCTTCATCTATCTGCTTTAGAAGTAGACTTTCCATAGTTTCTGTTATATTTGGGGGTTTGTAACAGACCCCAATGAGATTTTTGTTACCATTTTTCCCTCCATGAATTTCGACCCATATGGACTCGACATCCTCATTTCCTTCGCTAATATCCTCCCTTAAAGTGGACTTTAGACAAGACTTTACATAGAGACAAACCCCTCCTCCTCTCCGATTTTTACGATCCTTTCTAAACAGACTGTAACCCTGTAAGTTAACTGCCCAGTCATAGCTTTCATCTAACCATGTCTCGGTTATTCCCACTATGTCAAAGTTACCTGTAGATATTTCTGCTTCTAGTTCTTCCATCTTGTTTGTCAGGCTTCTGGCGTTTGCAAGCATGCAGTTTAGAGGATTTTGTTTTGTTCCAATATCCTCGCTGTGGATTGTTTTAGAAATGTTCTTACCTCCCTTCTGAGTTTGTTTTCCTGGATCTTCTTTGTTCAAGTCTAATGTAAGTAACTGAGCAACTCTCCTATATCTCGCTTTATAATAAAACCTTTATTATTCTCTTTTCTCACATACTAATCTTCTTCACTGCTGTGCTACCAGTACAGTTTCTTCAGTGTTTTATGGCTTTCCTATCTCTACAGCTAAGCTGTGAGCTGTAATGTCCTTTCACTATCCAGAATCACCAAAAATGGATGCTGCGTTCTCTGCTTCTGCTTTTATAGAGGCTAAGATTGTCCCTCCTAGTTGACTGTGCTGTTTATACCATGATATGATAGCTGAAGTAAATTATTATGAGGAACCCCAACCGGCTCTTAAAAATTCTCTAATAAGAAATTCTATTTCATACGTTAAACGGGCTGCTGTAACGCAAGTGCCGACTTTGGCACATTGCTAGCGCAGATAGAGCATCTGCTAGCTCCATCTGGGCTAGCATTGACGGACCCCGAAACGCTGCAGCCCGCGTCTCAGGGTCCGTCACTCAATGACGGCACATGGCTAGCGCACGCCCATTGTGGGCATACACTAGTGATGCGTCCGACATTGGAGTCAATGGCGGCTCTAGCGGACTACGTTACACCGCGTTATGCCGCGGTGTAACGTAGTCCGTCTAACGGACTGGGGGAACGCAGTGTGAACCTAGCCTAATGTTTTCTGTGGAATATGATTTCTGGGAGGGGAAAATAAAGGCACACTCAATTCGTGACACACTCCTGATTCCTTAAGAGGCTTGATTCCAACAAGACCCTTCATCAAAACCAATGAGAAAATCATCAAGCTTAATGAATCGGGCTTATGTGATTTAACTAGTAAAGAAGTAACCTTAATTCATATATTTACCCCAATGTACAGACAGTTTAGTTTCTATATTTATAAGATTACAATATTCTACTACTTTGAACAATAAGCTAGAGTAATGTGCATCTGCACATACAATAAACAGCAACATTGTCCAAAAATTAAATTTGCTTTCATACATTTTTTATGCAATTTTCAGCTATTACAGCATCAATTAAAAAAAAGAAATGTTTTGACTACAGGAGACAACTGTTGTATTATTATAACGCTGTCAAAATTACTTTAATGTATTTTGAAATTTGCCGGGAACAATTCAGAGGATTGGAAAGCACTATCTAAAACATTTCACTCTATATATTGTAGCGTGGCTAAAGGTCATGTGATTAATGGACGGTATGTATCACAGAGGTGGGTGGCCCTGTGATGGAAGCCTGGGTATGTTTTGCTCAAGCAGATCTACTGCTGAGGGATTTGTTTACATTGGGAAGGCTTCCAGGTGATTAGAGAGATGGGTGGGTTCAGTCACCTACAAACCCACCCTAAGAGGCGTGTTTGAATACCTAAGATGGTTTTGTGTTGAAGGACCTGTGGTGATGTCACACTCACCTGACTGGCCATGTGACAGGTATCTGGGTGTGGTTACACTTATGTAAAGAGGTGTGTGTAGCTCATGTAGAGAGTGTTTGGAAGTCTGTCAGGGTGGACAGATTTCCATGTGTCCTGGCTGGACACTGCAGAGTGGCCTGTGTGTTGGACGGTTCCAAGTGAGGACAGATGTCCTGAACAGCACACAGAGACCATATTTAGGCTGGAGAGCCTACGTGCTGGACATGGCACAGCCTGTATGCCTATAGGTCTGAGAGAGAGCGGAGCTCTAATATGGACATTGAGGATTCAACTGTCTGAAGTAAGACTGTTTAACATAGTAACATAGTTAGTAAGGCCGAAAAAAGACATTTGTCCATCCAGTTCAGCCTATATTCCATCATAATAAATACCCAGATCTACGTCTTTCTACAGAACCTAATAATTGTATGATACAATATTGTTCTGCTCCAGGAAGACATCCAGGCCTCTCTTGAACCCCTCGACTGAGTTCGCCATCACCACCTCCTCAGGCAAGCAATTCCAGATTCTCACTGCCCTAACAGTAAAGAATCCTCTTCTATGTTGGTGGAAAAACCTTCTCTCCTCCAGACGCAAAGAATGCCCCCTTGTGCCCGTCACCTTCCTTGGTATAAACAGATCCTCAGCGAGATATTTGTATTGTCCCCTTATATACTTATACATGGTTATTAGATCGCCCCTCAGTCATCTTTTTTCTAGACTAAATAATCCTAATTTCGCTAATCTATCTGGGTATTGTAGTTCTCCCATCCCCTTTATTAATTTTGTTGCCCTCCTTTGTACTCTCTCTAGTTCCATTATATCCTTCCTGAGCACCGGTGCCCAAAACTGGACACAGTACTCCATGTGCGGTCTAACTAGGGATTTGTACAGAGGCAGTATAATGCTCTCATCATGTGTATCCAGACCTCTTTTAATGCACCCCATGATCCTGTTTGCCTTGGCAGCTGCTGCCTGGCACTGGCTGCTCCAGGTAAGTTTATCATTAACTAGGATCCCCAAGTCCTTCTCCCTGTCAGATTTACCCAGTGGTTTCCCGTTCAGTGTGTAATGGTGATATTGATTCCCTCTTCCCATGTGTATAACCTTACATTTATCATTGTTAAACCTCATCTGCCACCTTTCAGCCCAAGTTTCCAACTTATCCAGATCCATCTGTAGCAGAATACTATCTTCTCTTGTATTAACTGCTTTACATAGTTTTGTATCATCTGCAAATATCGATATTTTACTGTGTAAACCTTCTACCAGATCATTAATGAATATGTTGAAGAGAACAGGTCCCAATACCGACCCCTGCGGTACCCCACTGGTCACAGCGACCCAGTTAGAGACTATACCATTTATAACCACCCTCTGCTTTCTATCACTAAGCCAGTTACTAACCCATTTACACACATTTTCCCCCAGACCAAGCATTCTCATTTTGTGTACCAACCTCTTGTGCGGCACGGTATCAAACGCTTTGGAAAAATCGAGATATACCACGTCCAATGACTCACCGTGGTCCAGCCTATAGCTTACCTCTTCATAAAAACTGATTAGATTGGTTTGACAGGAGCGATTTCTCATAAACCCATGCTGATATGGAGTTAAACAGTTATTCTCATTGAGATAATCCAGAATAACATCCCTCAGAAACCCTTCAAATATTTTACCAACAATAGAGGTTAGACTTACTGGCCTATAATTTCCAGGTTCACTTTTAGAGCCCTTTTTGAATATTGGCACCACATTTGCTATGCGCCAGTCCTGCGGAACAGACCCTGTCGCTATAGAGTCACTAAAAATAAGAAATAATGGTTTATCTATTACATTACTTAGTTCTCTTAGTACTCGTGGGTGTATGCCATCCGGACCCGGAGATTTATCTATTTTAATCTTATTTAGCCGGTTTCGCACCTCTTCTTGGGTTAGATTGGTGACCCTTAATATAGGGTTTTCATTGTTTCTTGGGATTTCACCTAGCATTTCATTTTCCACCGTGAATACCGTGGAGAAGAAGGTGTTTAATATGTTAGTTTTTTCCTCGTCATCTACAACCATTCTTTCCTCACTATTTTTTAAGGGGCCTACATTTTCAGTTGTTATTCTTTTACTATTGATATAGTTGAAGAACAGTTTGGGATTAGTTTTACTCTCCTTAGCAATGTGCTTCTCTGTTTCCTTTTTGGCAGCTTTAATTAGTTTTTTAGATAAAGTATTTTTCTCCCTATAGTTTTTTAGAGCTTCAATGGTGCCATCCTGCTTTAGTAGTGCAAATGCTTTCTTTTTACTGTTAATTGCCTGTCTTACTTCTTTGTTTAGCCACATTGGGTTTTTCCTATTTCTAGTCCTTTTATTCCCACAAGGTATAAACCGCTTACACTGCCTATTTAGGATGTTCTTAAACATTTCCCATTTATTATCTGTATTCTTATTTCTGAGGATATTGTCCCAGTCTACCAGATTAAGGGCATCTCTAAGCTGGTCAAACTTTGCCTTCCTAAAGTTCAGTGTTTTTGTGACTCCCTGACAAGTCCCCCTAGTGAAAGACAGGTGAAACTGTACAATATTGTGGTCGCTATTTCCTAGATGCCCGACCACCTGCAGATTTGTTATTCTGTCAGGTCTATTAGATAGTATTAGGTCTAAAAGTGCTGCTCCTCTGGTTGGATTCTGCACCAATTGTGAAAGATAATTTTTCTTGGTTACTAGCAGAAACCTGTTGCCTTTATGGATTTCACAGGTTTCTGTTTCCCAGTTAATATCCGGGTAGTTAAAGTCCCCCATAACCAGGACCTCATTATGGGTTGCAGCTTCATCTATCTGCTTTAGAAGTAGACTTTCCATAGTTTCTGTTATATTTGGGGGTTTGTAACAGACCCCAATGAGATTTTTGTTACCATTTTTCCCTCCATGAATTTCGACCCATATGGACTCGACATCCTCATTTCCTTCGCTAATATCCTCCCTTAAAGTGGACTTTAGACAAGACTTTACATAGAGACAAACCCCTCCTCCTCTCCGATTTTTACGATCCTTTCTAAACAGACTGTAACCCTGTAAGTTAACTGCCCAGTCATAGCTTTCATCTAACCATGTCTCGGTTATTCCCACTATGTCAAAGTTACCTGTAGATATTTCTGCTTCTAGTTCTTCCATCTTGTTTGTCAGGCTTCTGGCGTTTGCAAGCATGCAGTTTAGAGGATTTTGTTTTGTTCCAATATCCTCGCTGTGGATTGTTTTAGAAATGTTCTTACCTCCCTTCTGAGTTTGTTTTCCTGGATCTTCTTTGTTCAAGTCTAATGTAAGTAACTGAGCAACTCTCCTATATCTCGCTTTATAATAAAACCTTTATTATTCTCTTTTCTCACATACTAATCTTCTTCACTGCTGTGCTACCAGTACAGTTTCTTCAGTGTTTTATGGCTTTCCTATCTCTACAGCTAAGCTGTGAGCTGTAATGTCCTTTCACTATCCAGAATCACCAAAAATGGATGCTGCGTTCTCTGCTTCTGCTTTTATAGAGGCTAAGATTGTCCCTCCTAGTTGACTGTGCTGTTTATACCATGATATGATAGCTGAAGTAAATTATTATGAGGAACCCCAACCGGCTCTTAAAAATTCTCTAATAAGAAATTCTATTTCATACGTTAAACGGGCTGCTGTAACGCAAGTGCCGACTTTGGCACATTGCTAGCGCAGATAGAGCATCTGCTAGCTCCATCTGGGCTAGCATTGACGGACCCCGAAACGCTGCAGCCCGCGTCTCAGGGTCCGTCACTCAATGACGGCACATGGCTAGCGCACGCCCATTGTGGGCATACACTAGTGATGCGTCCGACATTGGAGTCAATGGCGGCTCTAGCCGCGTTATGCCGCGGTGTAACGTAGTCCGTCTAACGGACTGGGGGAACGCAGTGTGAACCTAGCCTAATGTTTTCTGTGGAATATGATTTCTGGGAGGGGAAAATAAAGGCACACTCAATTCGTGACACACTCCTGATTCCTTAAGAGGCTTGATTCCAACAAGACCCTTCATCAAAACCAATGAGAAAATCATCAAGCTTAATGAATCGGGCTTATGTGATTTAACTAGTAAAGAAGTAACCTTAATTCATATATTTACCCCAATGTACAGACAGTTTAGTTTCTATATTTATAAGATTACAATATTCTACTACTTTGAACAATAAGCTAGAGTAATGTGCATCTGCACATACAATAAACAGCAACATTGTCCAAAAATTAAATTTGCTTTCATACATTTTTTATGCAATTTTCAGCTATTACAGCATCAATTAAAAAAAAGAAATGTTTTGACTACAGGAGACAACTGTTGTATTATTATAACGCTGTCAAAATTACTTTAATGTATTTTGAAATTTGCCGGGAACAATTCAGAGGATTGGAAAGCACTATCTAAAACATTTCACTCTATATATTGTAGCGTGGCTAAAGGTCATGTGATTAATGGACGGTATGTATCACAGAGGTGGGTGGCCCTGTGATGGAAGCCTGGGTATGTTTTGCTCAAGCAGATCTACTGCTGAGGGATTTGTTTACATTGGGAAGGCTTCCAGGTGATTAGAGAGATGGGTGGGTTCAGTCACCTACAAACCCACCCTAAGAGGCGTGTTTGAATACCTAAGATGGTTTTGTGTTGAAGGACCTGTGGTGATGTCACACTCACCTGACTGGCCATGTGACAGGTATCTGGGTGTGGTTACACTTATGTAAAGAGGTGTGTGTAGCTCATGTAGAGAGTGTTTGGAAGTCTGTCAGGGTGGACAGATTTCCATGTGTCCTGGCTGGACACTGCAGAGTGGCCTGTGTGTTGGACGGTTCCAAGTGAGGACAGATGTCCTGAACAGCACACAGAGACCATATTTAGGCTGGAGAGCCTACGTGCTGGACATGGCACAGCCTGTATGCCTATAGGTCTGAGAGAGAGCGGAGCTCTAATATGGACATTGAGGATTCAACTGTCTGAAGTAAGACTGTTTAACATAGTAACATAGTAACATAGTTAGTAAGGCCGAAAAAAGACATTTGTCCATCCAGTTCAGCCTATATTCCATCATAATAAATACCCAGATCTACGTCTTTCTACAGAACCTAATAATTGTATGATACAATATTGTTCTGCTCCAGGAAGACATCCAGGCCTCTCTTGAACCCCTCGACTGAGTTCGCCATCACCACCTCCTCAGGCAAGCAATTCCAGATTCTCACTGCCCTAACAGTAAAGAATCCTCTTCTATGTTGGTGGAAAAACCTTCTCTCCTCCAGACGCAAAGAATGCCCCCTTGTGCCCGTCACCTTCCTTGGTATAAACAGATCCTCAGCGAGATATTTGTATTGTCCCCTTATATACTTATACATGGTTATTAGATCGCCCCTCAGTCATCTTTTTTCTAGACTAAATAATCCTAATTTCGCTAATCTATCTGGGTATTGTAGTTCTCCCATCCCCTTTATTAATTTTGTTGCCCTCCTTTGTACTCTCTCTAGTTCCATTATATCCTTCCTGAGCACCGGTGCCCAAAACTGGACACAGTACTCCATGTGCGGTCTAACTAGGGATTTGTACAGAGGCAGTATAATGCTCTCATCATGTGTATCCAGACCTCTTTTAATGCACCCCATGATCCTGTTTGCCTTGGCAGCTGCTGCCTGGCACTGGCTGCTCCAGGTAAGTTTATCATTAACTAGGATCCCCAAGTCCTTCTCCCTGTCAGATTTACCCAGTGGTTTCCCGTTCAGTGTGTAATGGTGATATTGATTCCCTCTTCCCATGTGTATAACCTTACATTTATCATTGTTAAACCTCATCTGCCACCTTTCAGCCCAAGTTTCCAACTTATCCAGATCCATCTGTAGCAGAATACTATCTTCTCTTGTATTAACTGCTTTACATAGTTTTGTATCATCTGCAAATATCGATATTTTACTGTGTAAACCTTCTACCAGATCATTAATGAATATGTTGAAGAGAACAGGTCCCAATACCGACCCCTGCGGTACCCCACTGGTCACAGCGACCCAGTTAGAGACTATACCATTTATAACCACCCTCTGCTTTCTATCACTAAGCCAGTTACTAACCCATTTACACACATTTTCCCCCAGACCAAGCATTCTCATTTTGTGTACCAACCTCTTGTGCGGCACGGTATCAAACGCTTTGGAAAAATCGAGATATACCACGTCCAATGACTCACCGTGGTCCAGTCTATAGCTTACCTCTTCATAAAAACTGATTAGATTGGTTTGACAGGAGCGATTTCTCATAAACCCATGCTGATATGGAGTTAAACAGTTATTCTCATTGAGATAATCCAGAATAACATCCCTCAGAAACCCTTCAAATATTTTACCAACAATAGAGGTTAGACTTACTGGCCTATAATTTCCAGGTTCACTTTTAGAGCCCTTTTTGAATATTGGCACCACATTTGCTATGCGCCAGTCCTGCGGAACAGACCCTGTCGCTATAGAGTCACTAAAAATAAGAAATAATGGTTTATCTATTACATTACTTAGTTCTCTTAGTACTCGTGGGTGTATGCCATCCGGACCCGGAGATTTATCTATTTTAATCTTATTTAGCCGGTTTCGCACCTCTTCTTGGGTTAGATTGGTGACCCTTAATATAGGGTTTTCCTGTTGTTCCTGTTGCTCTGTGGTTTATGGAGCAATAAACCTGTGAACTTTTAATGAAACGTGCCTCCAGAGTGTCATCCGCCGCACCTGAGCGAGTACAATCCCTACAATTGGTGTTTCGAATGCGGGCAGCGATCCAAGGAGCACATGTTGCAGCGATGGCTGGTCTGAGCCAGAAGAGTGGACGGTCTTGACAACCGTGAGTAATGCTGATCGGGATCAGTGAGAACTGCTGTACATGGGATACCTCTGTGGAGGAGAGGGATCCGGGAACCTGTGTGGCTGCCACCAACAGGTAACGGATGGAGATCCGTGTTATGCTGATTGGGATCAGTGAGAAAATGTGTTTGGGCTGTAAAGCTGAGAACGGATGGAGATCCGTGTGGTGCTGACCGGGGTCAGTGTGAAACAAAGAAAGAGACATTGTGTCTGGGGCACCTCTGAGGCCAAGAGGTGTCCAGGAACCCGTGCAGGTTGCCAGGGGGTAACGGTCTGAAAACCGTGTATTGTGCTGATTGGGATCAGTGATTTTTTTGTAACAGACAGGAGTCTGTGCTATGCTGACCAGAGGTCACTGAGAGACTGTGTTTTTTTTTTCTATAAGCACATGTGCAAGTGCTTGCTGTGGACAGGCGAGTCCATGTATTTCTTTTTTTTCTTCTGTGATCGACTTGCTGTGGCTCGGCGGGGCCACGAAGACTGAAGGCGTCTGGCGGTAACTCGGCGGGGTTACGAAGTTTTGCTGTGGATCGGCGGGTCCACGAAGTCCGCGGTGCAGAGCCTTGTGAAGTGCAGTTACAGCAAAGGAGAAAAAAAAAAGAAGACATTGCTGGTTTAGAGTGTGCAGACTCTTAAAGGGCCAGAGTCACATTGGTGTGCTGTGCAAACTGGGGCCTGAGAGTACTGTGGGAAGTCCACAGGGTGTACCCCAGAGTAGGGTGGTGTCCCTAAAAAGTGGGTGGAGTCCCAAAAACGGAGCAGTGCCCAAATAATTATGGTTGGCCAAAAAGGGGCTGCGTCTCAAAAGGGGGTGGAGTCCCTAAAAGGGGCGGTGGCCTTAAAGGAGAAAATGGTCCACAAGGGGACTGTAACCCAAAAGGGGGTGGAGTCCAAAAAGGGGGCGGCGACCCAAATAGGGGTGGTGGCCCAAAAAGGGGTGGCGGCGAATGCACTGATGGACTGTTGTCTGGTTCAGTGTTCGAACAGCACATGTTCAGAATATTGTACTGACTTTTCATCTGGCAAGATGACACAGAGCTGTTCTGTAGAAGTCAATGGAGTGTGCGTGACTGTATCTCTGGACTCGGGGAGCCTGGTGACGCTGGTGAGCGCCACACTCCCTGTCTATCTGATTCCCGGAAGGAAGATGGAAGTCCACTGCGTTTATGGGGTCGCTAGGGATTATCCGGTGTCCAGGGTAATCATTGAGACGCCCACTATTATTGCCAGCCATGATGTACCTGTAGTCCCAGACTTGCCATTCCCCGTTGTAATAGGCCAGGACTTTGAAAGGTTTTGGGACTTGTGGGAGGAAAGGGGAGTATCTGGTTGCTCAAAAAGGATCCAGAATGACCCTAAGGGAGCCCCACCACAACAGGCGGCTGTAGTGATTCCGAGTGGTGTGATGTGTGAAAAGGAGATAGCGACATCTAAGGTTAATAGTCCAGAGTTACGGGTGACCGGAAGAAAGTGTGGGTCTGACACCTGTTTAAGTGGGGACTTACTGTTCCAGGATGACAGAGGGAGAGGGGGTGACTCCTATTCAGACTGTGACTCGAGCGCAAATGGAAAAGAGTGCAGTAAGGAGGAGCCGAGTAAAAATCACAGATCTTCATCTCGTCGCGGGGGACGCAAAAAGGCGGGACAAGTTACATCCTCTGAGAAGAAAGATGATGAGGAAGAGACAGGGTCAGGTGCAGATAACATTATTGTCCTTGATGAGTAGGTCACTTTATCTCTGACAAACCCTAGCACTGAGGTAGTTAGTGTCGGGCTGGGGTTAGAACAGATCTGTAGTAGACCCACGTCTGCAATGCCCGGAAAGTCTGAACTGGCTCAGTATGATGAAGTACCTGATGCTGAAGAGATGGAGAACTCTGAAGTTACCAAGAGTCCAGAGGTACCGAACAGTAAACAGACAGAGAGTCCAGGAGAGACCATAAAGGTGGTTGCGGAAACAGGTGGAACTCTGAAGAGGCAGAGTGTGGGTGGACAAGAGCCCCCGTTTGATAGTTTAATTAAAGAACTGGTGGTGCGACATGTGCTGGCCAAAAGAGAGCAGGACCATAACATAGAGCTGCTTAAAGAAACTGTTGAACAAGAAAGGGTCCTGAGGCAAGCAATTGAGCACAAAGTGGGTGACCTAGAGAAGGAGGTCGTTGAACTCAGAGGTCACCTATCAGCGTGTCAGGCCATGAATAGGGCCATATTGAAAAATATGGATGTGCTCAGAATGGCTCAAGAAAAGCATCAGCAGGAGCTTCTCCAGAGAGAGGAGGAAGAGTTTGTGCTAAAAGCGGAACAAAAGAGTCACCCGGTTGTGGCAGATGTCCGTGAAGATGAGACCCCTCTTTTCAAGAGCATAATAGAAGTACCCGAAGACATGCGAGAAGTGTGCGCCAGAAAGGGTGCGCATGAAGCATTTAGAAAGGCACTAGAGGCTTGTAGTGTGCACTGGGCGCCTGAGACTCAGCAATTGGTCATACTGTCGACTAGGGAAGTCACAGTGAAGCGGGTGGCTGTCCTGAGGGATATGCACCTACACTGCCTCCGTACAAAGCAGAAGATCATTTTGAAGAACGATGAAGCCGTTCGACATTTGGAGCGTGAAAGGAAAGCTCTTAGTTGGCTGGGCTTAGTGGAAGACACAGTCCAAGTACCTAAAGGTCTGGTGGCGAAAGTCATTGGGAAACTTGGGAGAGTGATGCAGGAGATGGTGGATAAATATGGTCTGAAGAGACTGAGGATACCCGCTGATGAAGAGGTCCAGGTCATGGGTGAAGATGGGATGGTCCCATTCCTGGTTGTCGGATCCAGAGAGAGTCTTAGGAATATCCGCATGCTCCTGGAATATCGCATGGCATACCTAAGGGAGGTAGAGCAGTTGAGACTTGAGAGACTGCAAGTTAATAAACAGCTGCCAGAGAGGCGAAGAGGTGCTCTAAAGCCTGGAAGTCCTCAAGCTGAAGTTAACAGAGGATATAGACGTAAAGAGAAGAGCTGCTCTCCGAAGAAAGACAATAGGAGAAATCAACGACCGAGAGAGAACCGAAGGTGGTCAGATGGAAGAGTTAGAAGTAGTGACACCTCAGTTAGTTCAGGGCTCAGTGACCTAAGCGGGAGATCCTATAGCAGACGAGATGACAAGGGGTCATCGTTGTCAAAGGATGTGATGGAAAGGGATGACGAATGCCGACGAAAGGGTTCAATAACAGGCCCTGACTTAGACAGACGGTTTGACTGTCAAGGACGACTGAGAGGGGTCTCTAGTCGGTTTAGGACAAGTGCCAAGCCCCACGGCTTTAGGAAGAGGGGGGAGGTATGTAGCGTGGCTAAAGGTCATGTGATTAATGGACGGTATGTATCACAGAGGTGGGTGGCCCTGTGATGGAAGCCTGGGTATGTTTTGCTCAAGCAGATCTACTGCTGAGGGATTTGTTTACATTGGGAAGGCTTCCAGGTGATTGGAGAGATGGGTGGGTTCAGTCACCTACAAACCCACCCTAAGAGGCGTGTATGAATACCTAAGATGGTTTTGTGTTGAAGGACCTGTGGTGATGTCACACTCACCTGACTGGCCATGTGACTGGTATCTGGGTGTGGTTACACTTATGTAAAGAGGTGTGTGTAGCTCATGTAGAGAGTGTTTGGAAGTCTGTCAGGGTGGACAGATTTCCATGTGTCCTGGCTGGACACTGCAGAGTGACCTGTGTGTTGGAGGGTTCCAAGTGGGGACAGACGTCCTGAACAGCACACAGAGACCATATTTAGGCTGGAGAGCCTACGTGCTGGACATGGCACAGCCTGTATGCCTACAGGTCTGAGAGAGAGCGGAGCTCTAATATGGACATTGAGGATTCAACTGTCTGAAGTAAGACTGTTTACCTGTTGTTCCTGTTGCTATGTGGTTTATGGAGCAATAAACCTGTTAACTTTTAATGAAACGTGCCTCCAGAGTGTCATCCGCCGCACCTGAGCGAGTACAATCCCTACTATATATATATATATATATATATACAGTATATATATATGTATTATATGTATGCAGTATATATATATATATATATATGTATATATATATATATATTTATATATATATATATTTATCAACATAGCGAGTCTTGTTCTGATGATTTCTGCCACTTCATCCCAATATTCTTTTGAATCATAGTCTAATGAAATATCTTCATTCCGTCCACAAGACCTATATAACCTCTACATACTGAGTATTTTAACATTTCAAGAATTCTATCAGTTTAACAGCTTGAGGTATTTCTATTATAAAGAAAAGGAAAAAGTAAAGTTTTCCTACAGTGTCTACTAGTAACTTAAAAAAACACTCATTATGTGCCGCGCTGATTGCATACAAATGCTCAGATTACTTGTGCTGCATTTCCTTTCACTGTGCGGCTCTGTATTACCATATAATTGCCATACTTGGATGTGCAACTAAAGACAAGCTGTGGTCAGCTACAACTTCCAAAATGTAACAAATAGTCTGATAGATCATTGTGACTTTCATCTGTGACAATACATGGCTTAATGTTGTTTCATTATTTTTTGTCAAATATGCATGTGACAACCCCTTGACTGAAAGTATTAACTGTTCTGTCAATTTCTAAAAAAAACTGATGTCTTAAAAAAGGGGAACTTAAACAATTGCTATACGGTAATATATAAAAATATATAAAGCAGCTGGTGCGATTTGATTCCCATGACTCAGTCCATCGGCCATGTCAGTAATCTGTGGCTGATAAATGAGAGAACTGAGAACCTCCACTAAGTTGATGGTATTCCAGTTGACTTTTCAATAGTCCACCTATTGCTCTGGGATCTGACACACGCTCAATTTCAGGACTAATTTAATACCAGTATAACCACATTTGTTAAGAGTAATGGTAAGTAAAGAAGTTCTACTGAAAAAAAAAAACAATTTGTGTTAAACATAGAAAACAATTTAGTTCTCCAAATAAGTTTTTCTGTACGAGCTACCTGACTTACCCAAATTTACTTGTTAGTTTACATCAATATAATATTTATAAAAATGAGGTTCCTTATTGCCTGACAGTGCTAAGAACCAAATATGTCTACCTGTTTAAATAGACCTCCCACTCTATTATCCAGGGTTTACACATCTCATTCATAGAACCTGATGCAACTCAGCCAAGTCACCACTGATGGCAGAGCCAAGGCAAAACGGCATCAATTGCCATTGGGGTGTTTTCACAATTTTACTCATTGCTAGTCCGGTACTGCAATGAAATGTTACATGAAATGTTGTGATCAGGCCACGGGACCAGCATCTGCACCTCTCATGTAAGACAGTCAATGAACCGGAAATGCATGAAGGATCCCATTACAAACATTATTTCTTCAATCAGTTTCCATTCAGCATCGTAGATTAACTTTAAATGGAAACGACAATGCAGTGTGGACATATGTGTAGAGAGTCTCAGATCACAGTTTGAGTACTGGCAAGTTTCCATGCCAGTGTGAACTCAATGCCTATTCAGCTTTGAACTCTGGAAATTAGATGTATTAGTTGACATGCTGCTTAATTGGGCTATTCTAAAAATATATCTATGAAAATATCTATCAATATGGATATCTAAGCTGAGGGCACAATTGGCAATTTTGACCACATAATTATTTTTACGCATCTTTTCCAATTCCAAGCTGTATAAACTTGAATGCTTATTGGGTGAATTTGGATATATTTGCATAATGAGGGAGGTTGTGGCCTAAGGATTATCAACACCCTTTATCAAGGTGTGCAGAATTATTAGGCGGCTTGTTTTCCCCACTGGGCCACTGATATTTAACTGACTCCGAAAATTACAAAATTGTTAAAAGTTTTACAACAGGATGAAGCAATCTTGAAATTACTAAGATACTAGGTAGTTCATGATCACAGAACCATCAAAAGTTCGGCTGCAAATAGTCAACAAGGTCCCCAAAAATGTGCTGAGAAAAAAAACATACACATTAACTGCGAAAGATTTGAGATGACTAAAAAATGTGAAGAGACCAAAAACTCATTGTCCTCTAGCATTGTCCATGATAAGGAATATTGAAACCTTACCACCACTGAAAAAGACAAGACCGGGCCAAGAAATATCTGAAAACACATTTTTCAAAGATTTTTGGGACTGATAAGATACGACTGACTTGACAGATCAGATGGATTGGCCCATGGGTGGATCAAACCTTCACTTTGATTTCAACAAAGACAAGGTGGAGTGGGGTACTGCTGGGGTAGGCATTATTAAAGATGAGCGTATTGCACTTTTTTGGGTTGAAGATGGACTCAAAATCAACTCCAAAACGTACTGCCAGTTTTTAGAAGACACTTTCTTCAGGGAACAGGTCTACATAAACCATGATTTTAATACAGGACAATGCTCCATTGCATGTATTGAAGAACTCAACTGCTTGGCTGCCAGTAACACCTTAAAAATGAAAGAATAAAGACATGGCCCCTTCCCCACCTGACCTACTCTCTATTGAGAACTTGTGGTTCCCTCTTAAATAGGAAAATTTACAGTTAAGGAAAAAAGTACAGCTCACTAAACAGTGTATGGGATGCCGAAAAAGTTAAGTGGCAACAGAGTAATAAACTGATAAATTGATGGAAATCTTATGACTGTTGAAAAGAAGGGTGGCTATATTGGTCACAGATATTTTTTTTGAAATTTCAGAAATGTGTTTTTGTACATTTTTAGTTGTTTGGTTATTATTATCACTTTAACAGACGAAAATATACGATTGTGATGGAAATTTTTTTTTTTTATTTAATTGCATAATAATTCTGCACTCTAATATTTTCCCAATAATTATAGACACATATATAATCTCCAATGAAAGACAGAACCTAACTTTCACTTTCTTAAACATTCAGGTTTCATGTTTATCAACTCTTCGGATTGACAGCACTGCAGTTGTTCAATAAAAAATAAAATGTATCTTTAAAAATACAAATTGCCAGTATATATATATATATATATATATATATATATATATATATATATATACACACACATATAACTTATGATGTTTCAATTACAACCCAGTGTATTGTATTTTATTACCTTTTATTTTAGTAGATTTTTTTTCGTTTTCTTTAAAGGTGAAAACTAGAGATGAGCGAATCCGAACTATTTAGTTCGGGGTTCGTATCGGATGATATATGCTGCTGAACTTTGAACACAGACTTCACCTGGAAGTCCATTTTAGTGTTCGGAGAGAAAAAGTCTCCACTGACTTCTATGGGGTTCAGGTTCAAGTCCGCGTAGAGTTCTGATGCCCAAAATAAACTTTAGACTAAAGTTCTGTCAAACCTGACGAACCCAAACATCCACGGGTCCACTCATCCCTAGTGAAAACATTTGAAACCCAATGAAAGAATCTCATTTAGTTTGGACAGTCAGCTTGTGTTAGAAGGCTTCTCAATTGAGAAATTGTAAACTTTGTGGTAGACTGGTACCAAGTGTCTAATTTCTTCTCAGCATTATTGCGGTTCTGAGTAAAACCAATGGGTCACCCATGGGCAGTGTAGACATGCCAGTGCCAGGTCCTCCTAAGTGAGAGAGTCTTTATAGCTATACTACTAAATGATAACTGTCTTGATCGCAGTATCTTAAAGTATTTGACCACTAGTTTTCTGAATCAGACAATTGCTTTTCATACTACATAAAGTTGTATGAAGCTAAGGTCCATGATTTGTGATTTTTACGTAAGGGAATTATTAGAAAAGGAATATCAGTAACAGGGAAATGTATTACAAAAGCCAGCACAAGTCAGACAACTGGCATTTGTTCCTAGCTTTTAGGATATACATATTATTTCATATGTTTGATATACAAAGTGTGTCTCGTGACCATAGACAGCTGCTGTTTAATGTAAATCTCAGCCATTAAATGTCAGCAGATAATGACTGAACATTCACGGGAATCTACTATCTGCATTTCGCACAGCACTGGATGGATCTTCATTTTACTATCCGCGATATCTGCTCAAACGCCATCGTTTTCATTTTGAATATTTATTACTTGCGATTGGCTCAGTCACAGTTCTAAAATACTTAACAGGAAGATTTTGATTCTGATCTATTGTATTAAAAAAAAAAATCATTAGCCTTTGTACATCAGTTAGAAAGCAAGCCACGAACATCATAAATCATTGTCATAACTAACTGCAAGGCACAATCTTAATTGAACATGAAAACTTTATTTTTAGCTCTTATCGCAAATTTCTAAAGAAAATGATATCCTGAAAGAATAGCAGCAGTTGTACACATATCCGTGATAATCCAAGAGAGGCTTACGCTTGTAATCCCATTCTTTGTATTGATCTCTAAGAAAACCATAGACTGATGTATTTTAACACCAAAATGCACTTTTCTCACCACGCAGAACAGTTCAGCGTGTCCTGCGTACATTATTCATAGAAACAAATGTATCTTTACCTAGTGCCCAGTTGTAAAATGTAAGCCACGCTTTCCGAATATTCCTCTGTGTCTGGCCTCATACTTTCATCCATATAAAAGAGTCACATAATTGAAAGTTATTCCTCAAAAGCCATTTCTATTGTTCAAAGAATTTAATGGGTTACTCCTCATGTTTACGCAGATGGAAATATCGGAGACCATATTGTACAAAGGTGTAACAGGAAAAAAAAACAGCTGATTCAATAGAGGCAGGGGTCCAAGTTTATCAAAGACCAAGGAAGAAAAAAAAACTAAAAACAATAATGCTTTGTATAATTTAAAGTGTTGTGAAAATCCGAGCCATGGAACAGCATGTCCACATGGACTTTTCCTCTCTGAACCCTGTTCATACAGGTAATATACAGATGATCAAGTTTTTAAATACATCAGATAGGGATAATATACATTAGGTAGGACTGCTCTGATATGGGTATACCTTGACGTTTGGTGGAGCAGCTTAGTAGATATTTTTTGCAAAAAACGTATCAACCAAATACCCTGTTTTTTACATCTTTTTACCAGCACTTGCGGATTACTGTGATTTTTTGAAACTGAGTGTTTTTGGTTCTACTATGCTCTTTTGTGTCTTAACGTATGCAACATGTTGTTCGGTGCTGGTTTTTGCTGATGAGTACAACTACTGTAATTAAAATGGGTTGTTCACTACTAGGACAACCCTTTCTTCACATACATGTTTGGCCCCGATAAAATAAAAAAGGTTATACTCACATCTGCCGTCCCCACAATGTCGGCACTCACTCTCCCCGGGGCTCCCGTGCTGTTGTTTTGACAAATGACCCGATAATCAGCGCTGGCATCACTGTCTCTGTCTTCATATAAATTGAACATGAAGAGGAAGTACGGGCTGGTGGAGATAATGACATCAGCGCTGATTGGGCGCTGGGGTCAGAGTCACAACAATAGCATGGGAGCCCAGGTGGTGACAGCACCACGGGAACATCACCGGCACGGGAGGTGAGTATAAGCTTTTTTATTTTATCGGGACCAAGCATGAGGTACTTTTCCAAGTAATGGACAACTTCTTTTAGATTAAAAACTTGTAATCCATGTTATACATGCCAATTCTTAAAAAATAAGTGATGTTTTGCCCACTATCAGGTGCCGCAGCAGGGAATCCGGGAAAATTGATATTATTCTTTACATACAGAGATAACGTAACCATCCCTAAATGCTCCTTTGAAGATTCCCTACCTTGCTGCAGTGGTTGGCATCCTAATAAACACAAAATGACGCCCCCGCTCAACATCGACTGGCCCTAGTATGCCCTATTACACACTCTACCTCTAATGAAGTGCAAATTATAACATGTGCAAAATAACAACAGTGTAACAGTGATATCAATAGTATATTGCATTTCTTCATGGCCAAGGACCAAGTCCAAACAATACATGGCACAAGCCCCTTTGCTCAAATAATTAGTATATCACCGTATAGCATATAAGGGAAGCAGGATATCCAGGATTTCATTAAATATACATGCTCTATTAATATCTATGTTTCTTGAGTACTTATCCCATCACAGGGTGCGTTGCCAATGCATTCCTTCTGCACTGGCTTGTCCCACAAACTTTGTCCATTGACCGATCATGGTTCAATAAAGGATTTCGTTTACTCAGCTCATGGGTGAGTGCTGCATCTTTTTTTGCTTTTATATTTTCAATCATTGAAATCCCTGGTGTGTGCATGTGATTCCAGTAGGCGTTCCTCTTCAGTGATTGACAGTCTTCACCCGGTGTGACTGTACATGCGGAGATAATCAGAGATGTCAGTCCCTAGTAGGACCGCCCTCTGGACTCATATACATACAGACACCAGGGACTTCAGTAAAGAAGATACAAGCTATTCTGAATCTTTTCTAACAAACCTATATATCATTCTGCTCAGCTTATCCTCTATATACCATGTTGTCCACAGACCGGTCGGCATGAGCAACGTGACAGGTTCCCTTTAAATATCTCTGCACATACAAGCTCTGATTAATCACCACTGGAGCTTTGGATGCCAGTCTTGTTGAAATGTGCCCCTAATGTAAAAGGCGCCAAATGAATTAAGAGGCATGCAGCTTTTAATTAATTTGGCTCATCTTTCAGCTTCCATGTGCCACAGCCAGAAATGACTGTAGTCAGAGGCTGGAGTATAATTTTATGTTTTATGTCGCGTTTCTTGGCAACGCCCCTTCTCGCCTTGCGCTCTACCCACTTTTATAAAAAGCCACGACTGACAAAAAAATGAAAATGTTTATGTAAATTCAAATTTTTTTAATATTTCTTGCAGTTTTACACCAGAAATGAGGTATAAAGTGCTTATTGAATAAGGGCCATGGCCTCTTATGAGGAAATATCTTTAACCCTTACTATATGTATATTGGCATTCTCATCTTCTCCCTTCCCTGATGGTTTCAGTATTCACGTCACAACGCTATAAATGCAATGTTAATGCTTAGAAAAGCATGCACAATCTTCACAACCGAGTAAGAGGGCAGGGTAAGAAGGATCATCAGCCATAGACAGGAGGTAACAGCGGACTGCTGTAGAATTGGAAAGCTTCATAAGTACAGTACAATTGTTAGGACTGGCGGAACGCACCAAGAGAGATGATATAGATGCGTTCGCAGTCCGGGGTCCACCGTGCAGGTGAAACCTGCTGCTAGGAAATGACAGACTATATGGCGGTATCCAAAAGTATACACGCGTGGGTTAAACCTCACCCAGCGTGAAGAAAGCGATCCTGTTGCATCACAGGACCGCGGTACCGCACATAGAGCGCGAGCAAGTGGTCAGCGAACTTAACCCCAACAGGGATTGTAGTCCGATTAGACCCTTGCTGGCACTACACCGCTACTGGGTGTGTAAGGAAATATATAATTATAGCACCGAAGTGCGAACTGTGCCGTGCTGGCAGGTACCACAAAGCACCCAGACGTGGGTCAGGAAGCGCACACTGGCGCGTGGCACCGCACTGGCGGTCACAGCAATAGACGCTGATACGTGTGTGACACGTTGAGTGATTAGTCGGGCGCTAGATAGCAGCCATACACCATACGCGAACAGTCATACAATAGGGTAGGGGTATTTAAAGAACGACTTGCACTCACAACAAACACACGTATTAAATTGTACACTAGCGCATGGCCGTGCGGTCATGCGCAGTTTATATAGTTGCAGGACAGGAAGTGGCCACAGAAACTTTGCCCTTCCAAGACCTGCCAAGAGGACCAATAGAATGCGCTGCAGAGTCTGAGCACATGACCCTCGATCTCCAACGGGAGATCTTGCCCTGGGCATGCTCAGTGTGCGCAGACAAGGACTTAGTCCCAGAGAAGTCCACTCGCTGCTGACCAGCACTGACTTTAATGGCAAGAGCTGAAGAAGCAGCAGTAACTCTCTGAACAGAGTGAGACCGAGCAAGACGCTGGGACCGACGTCCCTGCTGAGCAGGCTCCACTGTGGCTGGATAGGAATGGGGGACCGCAGCAGAGACGGCTCGAGATTCCCCCTGTGCAGAAGCGGGAACTTGAGACCTAACAACAATAAATATATTAAAGGGGTACTCCTGGGAAATAAAAATGCACCTCAACCGAGATTCTGTCTAAAAGTATTAAGGCTCATATTCTTTAGCCTGTTCTTATATGTAACTTTATGTGATTTTACTACTTCTTACTGTGACCTCATGGCACAGCACTGCTGCTGCTTTTGAGTGATTCTGGAAAGCTATTCTGGAAAGCTATGTAATAAATCATAGCCCACTGATCAAGTCTTATCACAGTCCGTCTGCTAGTTTTCTCTCTCCCTTTCCCCGTTTTTTTCCTTCTCTTGCTTTGCAGCTCTCCCTCCAGTACTTGGCAGGACGCATACAAGCTGTGAAGGTGCAGGCATGCAGGCAGAGCGAAAGAAGAGTAAGGGGAGGGCTGATATTAAACATGCATACAACCTGTTATAAGTTATGATCAGGGGGTTAGTTTGCATATTTATACATACTATATAAAATGCAAGCTATGGTACATTAACTTTGATGTAGCGAGCCAGAAGGGAAGGGGAGCACTCAGCAGCAGCAGCAGCAGTGCTGTGACATGAAGTCGCAATAAAATGTAATAAAATCACATCATCTAAAAACAAAAAATATTTTATAGTTTTAGAAAGAGTGTAAATTGAAAATCATTTTTATCTCCCCCTAAGGACCCCTTCAAGCACCTTCTCTGAAAGTTTGTTTTTTTTCTTAAGATATGACATAATTGTATCTCATTTCTCTAATTTCTAAATTTCTAATGTCTCAGTTAATTCTGTGTGATATTTTACTATAGAGAATATGTTTCTAGTGGTATTATACTTATAGAAATTGCATTTGTTGAAACTTCTTGGGAGTACAAATAAATTATCGTGTAATTTATATAATACGCATTTGTGATGTAGATAAAAATAAAAAAGTTCTATTTTTTTTGCTTATTTTTATAATGCTTACATTTCACATAAAATAACTGGTACATTAATTCTTCAGGATATTATGGTCCTCCAGATTGGTAATAAGTGTAGTTTTTTTTATTATACATTATAAAAATATATATTATAATTTATTGCAATGTATTTGCAAGAATATGTACTTTCTACTACATAATTCCTTTTCTCTAATTTTGTTCATCAATATAATTTGAAATTAAATCTTTTTCACACTTTGAGTATTTGGTGAATTTTTACCTCAATATTTATAAGCCAAAACCAGGAGTGGGTGATAAATACAGAAGTGGTGCATATGTTTCTATTATACTTTTCCTCTGATTCTCCCAAATACTCAATGTGTGACTGGGGTCATATTTGTAAAATCTCATTAATGGATTATGGTTTTATGTTAACTTTAAATTGATAATGTATTAGAGTATGTTTTACTAATAAATGATCCTGTATGTTACTATGATACCAGTTGCTGTTAGAGCAACAGTACATTTTATATACAGATAACCCCAAGATTCACGTAGCACCCCAGGATTAAAATACCTCAGAGCCAGACCCTGATTATGTCACCGAGAACCAGCTGCCATCAGGTGGCCGTGCATCTGCTCTATGGAAACATTCTACAGCACCATAAAAAAAAGTGGCACTGCAAAATAATGATCACTGTAAAATGCAAATTGGCAAAAATTAGATGGTTAAAGAAGTTACCCAGCATAATTAGGTGGGTTAGTGGAATCTTTCAGAAGTTTATTTACTATGTAATCTGAAAACAGCATGAGGTAGCAGCTGAGACAAAGATCTCAGTGATATCTCACTTATTAGGCTGTCTGCTATTGTTTCCAAACAATGAAGGTTTTATAATCAGGAGATTATCACTGCCTGAGCTGATGCTCCCATGAGTCTTGGTCTGACTCCGCCCCCTCCTCTGATAACCAGCTCACTGTCAATAGACAATGTAAACACAGAGCCTGGTGTGGCCGGGGTCAGCTTTCTGAGCTCTGCTAAATGCTACATCTAAAAATGTTGATTATGTCACAACCGCTGCACCCAGTAAACTAAGTGCTACATCGTAGGACTTAGGATCTCTTTTCCTACATTATGCTGCTCTCAGATAAGATAGCAAAAACCTGGCGCTAGACTCTCTTTAAAGAAGATACCCATAAATAGTTATTTTGTAATAGAAAGGAACTGTAAAAAATAAGGAAAAAAAAACAATACTCAATTCGGCTCTCATGATCCCAACCAGACTTTGTCTACTTTGCTGCAGTGCTCACAAGTCACACACCTGTGTCCAAATGCAGCCACTGGGGTACGATTTTTTATACTCCCTGATATCGAATTAATTTATTAAAAAGCCTTATTCACCCGACTGTAGTATAAATCTACACAAAAGCAATATTATTATAGTAGCTATAAAAATAGGATAAGATCTCAGGGGAAAGCAGGAAAACATGCAGCTTTAATATAACCGTCTGAATAACGCTTAAGTAAAAGAGTTTATAGAGCTTGTCATATTCTTCAGGTCGTTCTCTTAACCTGAACCTGGAGCACCTAAGTGCTGAATGGACTTGTCAAGATTCTTAAGAGTCTGAGAATATGTCTCGGAAAACTGTTGGAAGGAGAGAAAGAGGAAGAGAGAGACGGAGAGAAGGAAAGAGAGAGACGGAGAGACAGAGCGATATTGTACAGTACCTTTATGGCATCAGTCATAGATATATCAAGGTCTTTCCTTGTCTCTATATCTGTCAATGTATCTTGAAACAATTATATAAAAAGATATTGAGCCTATTTTGGAAAATGTAAAGTATTATTATTTTTTAAAGTTAACACTTATTTACAAATAAGTAGACATTGTACTTACATTTGAAAATAAATGTATCACACATATATATATATATATATATAGGACGGTTTTTGTAACAAGTATCCATACAGACATATAGTCACATATAGTTTGCATATTTTTATTGTTTAATTCCACTTGTTTATTTATTTTTTTAAATTGTAGCATAGGTATACATAGCGCTTGGCTTGTAGAACTATCACTGTTAACAAGAAAGGATTCACAAGCAATTCACATACTTTTAACTAATGACGGAAATCATATTTTCAACAATGTATAGTCACAAACATTAATACTTTATCAAAACACATGGAAATGACTGTGATCAACCATGAATAAAAAGGTGGACGCAGCCCCAAACACACCGAAAACAAGAAGGATTTTGGCTTACAAATACTGATGTAAAATACTGACCAAATACTACTAGTGGGACAGCAGCCTTAGAGTTTATGTTTCCCTGGTTCCGGATTTTTTGTCATTGTCCCTGTCTGGGTGTATTGTATCCAATTATATTATTTCATTATAATAAACAAGATTTTGTATTCCTGTTACATAAAGCATATATTCTTTATGTATTGTGAGCAAACATAACATAACACAGACAACGTAAGCTAATATTTGGTGCCAGCCTATGTTATACAGTGCATTGTACGGTTTCTTTTGGTGCCCTCCCCATGTGATGTACCATTATGCAAAATGCAAACTACCATATATTGTAGCACTACATATACACACGTGGTCAAAATTGTTGGTACTCCTTGTTTAATAACAGAAAAACTCACTATGGTCACAGAAATAACTTGAATCTGACAAAAGTAATAATATTTATGATCTATGAAAATGAACAAATGAAAGTCAGACACTGCTTTTCAACCATGCTTCCACAGAATTTAAAAAAAATAAAACTCATGAAATAGGCCTGGACAGAAATGATGGTACCCCTGAAAATAATGTGACAAAAGGGACATGTTAAATCAAGGTGTATCCACCAATTAGCATCACAGGTGTCTACAATCTTGGAATTAGTGAGTGGGCATTTATATAGGGCTACAGATACTCACTGTGTTTGGTGACATGGTGTGTATCACACTCAACTGTAGCCAACCTCCCAGGATGTGGCTGCAGGAGGAAAATGTATGGCAAATCAAAGAGACGGATAATAGGAATGGTAACAAAAGAGCCCAGAAAAACTTCTACACAGATTAAAAGTGAACTTCAAGCTCAAGGAACATCAGTGTCAGATCACACCATCCGTCGTTGTATGAGCCAAAGTGGACTTCATGGGAGACGACCAAGGAGGACACCATTGTTGAAAAAAAAATCATAAAAAAGCCAAACTGGAATTTGCCAAACTACATGTTGACAAGTCATAAAACTTCTGGGAGAATGTCCTATGGACAGCTGAGACAAAAATGGAACTTTTTGCCAAGGCACCAGCTCTATGTTCACAGATGGAAAAATGAAAAGAACACTGTCCCTACTGTGAAACATGGAGGAGGCTCTGTTATGTGCTGGGGCTGCTTTGCTGCATCTGGCAGAGGGTGTCTAGTATCTGTGCAGGGTACAATGAAATCTCAAGACTATCAAGGGATTCTAGAGAAAACTGTGATGCCCAGTGTCAGAAAGCTTGGTCTCAGTCAGAGGTCATGGGTTTTGCAACAGGATAATGACCCAAAACGTACAGCTAAAAACTTCAATGAATGGCAAAGAGGAAAACATTGGACTGTTCTGAAATGGCCTTCTATGAGCCCTGACCTAGATCCTATTGAGCATTTTTGGGAAGAGCTGAAACATGCCGTCTGGAAAAGGCAACCTTCAAACATGAGACAACTGGAGCAGTTTGCTCTTGAGGAGTGGGGCAAAATACCTGTTGAGAGATGTAGAAGTCTCATTGACAGTTACAGGAATAGTTTGATTGCAGTGATTGCCTCAAAAGGTTGTGCAACAAAACATTAAGTTAATGGTACCATCATTTCTGTCCAGGCCTATTTCATGAGTTTTATTATTATTTTTTTTAATTCTGTGGAAGCATGGTTGAAAAGCAATGTCTGACTTTCATATGATCATTTTTTATGTATTATTTCTTTTGTCAGATTCAAGTTATTTCTGTGACCATTGTGGGGTTTTCTGTCATTAAAGGAGGGGTACCAACAATTATGTGTATGATATGCTGTGCTGCTACGGACATAAACTCTAAAACTAACACAGTGACTAATAGTGCCACAAAATGCCACGTTAATATGTCACGCAGGACACAATACTAATATACAATGATGTTTGAGATAGTAAAAGTGCTAAATGTCTAAATAATATGGATATACTATTAATATAACATTTGTGTTGATTAAAAGTCTCAAGTAACAAGTCTCAAGTGGGTCTTTTTTCAGCACTATGGCTAATCAGCTCTGTACCACTCCCCCCTCGCCCTGATAGGGGCTATAAAGTCTATCGTTGGCCATACATGTAGACAAATATCAATCAGCAGCCATAAATTAGCTTTGCATGGACCTATAATGTATCAGTGTATGTTATGTGATGAAATTCACTCTCTCAAAGGGATGAACAATCGTCACATATAAATAGTGTATTTCAGATTTCACTGACAGTAAAAGCTTACAGTAATTAGAGAATTTGTCACAGCACAGTAACTTTACGGTTGTCTTTTCTGCAGTGAATCAGAGCATGATCACCAATTAAAGCATTGTTGTAACAGAAGTCAGCACATAGCAATGATTTGTGTTGTACGGGTCAGTTCACATATCAAAATGCTGCATCTTACTCCTCTGGTCAACTGAACAACACATTATGCTTATTTTCCTGATCATTAAGGTTCTATTATTTCAACGCTTAACTCAAGTATTATTGGTATACATTGACAGCAGTTAAATATAAGACCCATTACGCCCATCACTAATGCCAGTAGTTAACGTAACATATTGCATTTCAGCACCTATCGGATGCAAACCAAATGCCCGCCAATGTTAAAATAGATTAATCTAATGCACACATAATAGTATTTTCAAAGGCTCATTTATAGAGAAAGCCAAAAATCCTTAACCCCCAAAATATTCCAAAATACAAACGCCTGGCTCAGTGTTCCCCAACTTCAGTCCTCAAGATCCACCAACAGGTCATGTTTTCAGGATTTCCCTAGTATTGCACAGGTGATGGACTCATTGCCTGTGCAGGTGATGCAATTATCACCTGTGCAATACTAAGGAAATCCTGAAAACATGACCTGTTGGTGGCTCTTGAGGACCGGAGTTGGGGAACACTGGCCTAGCTAAAGGTGAAGGACGTTGCTTACTAAAAAAAAAACAGCCTTTTCAATTGTTAACAACCAATCATACTACAGCTTTAATTAAAGCTATTTAAAGAGTAATTGTGGTTTTTAAATTTAGTTCATAAATCAAAAGTACACAAGAAATTAAGCAACTTTGTAATATATGTTATCAGAGAAATCTGCTTCTTCTGTCCCTGGACTGGTTATTCACTCTCAATTTATTGTTAAAAGCTGGAAAATCTGTATTCAGTAAAAACACGTTTTCCCATTACTGAGATAAAAGACGGTGCTTCTAAAATTCTATGGAGAGCTAGAGGCACAGACAATCTGCTACAGGTTCTTCTGAAACAACAGGTACAGTTCTCCATGGAACATTATGAGCACCAACCGTCATCTCCTCCTTTCACTGAAGACAGACTTTACCCATGAATTGCGAATTTTGAGAATTAATGATCAGTTCTTGCGGAGAAAGGAGCAGCTTCCTCTGATAAGATATATTAGAAAGTTTCTTATTTTCACGCTTACTATTGGTCTATGGAAAAGAAGTAAAACAAAGGTTACTTTTAAGAAATTAACCCTGTACTGAGACTGGTTGCTATTGGCAACAAAGCTATTTTTTTTAAATTTAATTAGCGTTCTGCTGCAATTAAAACATCAATGGATAATGTGGCAACAGTACTTGGACTAGTGATATTCATCTGATGACTATTCTCTTTTTTCATGTTCATATTGCGTTCCTGTACTCCAGTTATAACACCATGTGCTACCAACATCCACAATTGTAATAGTCACATATTACTAATATATTATTATTATTAGGTGTGTGGGTAGGAGAACCTCAAAACTAAAGTATCATAAATAGAAACACTTAGTAGGGACTTCCCAGTACTCAAAACTACAGTACACAAGGTAATGTAATGCATAGTATTGCCATATAATATTAAAAGGAATCTGTCAGTAGGTTTTTTTTATGCAACCTGAAGACAGAATGAGATAGGGGTTAAAACACTGAATTCAACGATGTGTCACTTATCAGGCTGTGCACACTTGTTTTCAAACAATGAATGTTTTATCACTAGGACATTATCATTGCTGTGACTAGCTGCCACATGCCAAGCTGTCTGACCACGCCCCTCCTGTGATAAGCAGCTCACTGTCTATAGACAATGCGCACACCGAGCCTGGTGCGGGTGGGGTTAGCTTTCTCAGCTCTGCTGCTTTGTACATCTAGGAGCTCTGATTGTGTCGCAACTGCTGCATCCAGCAAACTAAGTGATACATCATTGGAATCAGGCTCTCTTTGCCTACAACATGCTGCTCTCAGCTGACGTGGAAAAAACCTGGGGACAGATTCCCTTGAAGTAGTTTCTATTGTAATTTTAAAATAAATATATATTGTTAAAAAAAATTATGCGCAACATGATTACCATTATAATCTCTCACTGTGGTCCATTTTCCATAAATACATTTAATAAATACAATAATAATAATAATAGTCATCATAATCAGTGCACATGAGGTTTTAAAACATAATAACCAAAGCCTCTTTCCCGCACGCTACAGGGATAGTAACTCATTTGTTGTGCAAGTGCTGCGAAGAATATATAAATATAATCTATGGAGTTATGGCTCCATGATATCAAATCATTATGTCAACTCCATTTTAGCACGTTGTGGATGATAAATGGAAACATTTCCTGGAAATGGAGTGTGAGTTTCACTGACAGAAGAAATGACTTGCATTAATTTATTTGGTATGGCCAGTCAAAGTGATTGCATGGCATCAAATAGTGCAGTAAATGCGGACCTTTAAGTGAATTCTGCCATTACAGCCACTGCAAGACCTGAAGCTCATTTCACATATTTATCAAGAGAACTGATATACAAGCACGTCTGACCCCCAAATCCCTGCATTTATTTAATGTACATAGGATACCAATATTTAAAAGAAGACTAAATATATATATTTCGAATGCATACTATGCCTAACACTACTACATTCACACATCAGTATTTTTATGCCCAATCCAGTAGGGTCTTCAAAACAGGTGTCAATCTTTCAATTCCACTTTTTCTCTGTTAGTTCTGCTCCTGATTTTGGCATACAAACACTGATGCAAAATACTGACCCAATACTTATGTGTGAATAAGCCCTAATACAGCGTTTGGGCTTAGCCTGAAGAGTTCTTCCAAATATATTTTATCAGCTATGCACACAACATTTCATTCCTATTCCCATCATTTTTCAGTAAATGCCTAGATATCTACATATTTCAGTGAGCAATCATTTCTTGCAATGATCATGAATAGTTTTGAGCTGGGATAAGGTGTTATCTGAGCATGCTCAGGTGCTAACCAAATGTCTTCAGCGTCAACAGCCGCAACACATTCTGGGATTGCCTAAAGGCCCCTTCACATTAAGCGACGCTGCAGCGATACCGACAACGATCCGGATCGCTGCAGCGTCGCTGTTTGGTCGCTGGAGAGCTGTCACACAGACAGCTCTCCAGCGACCAACGATGCCAGTAACCAGGGTAAACATCGGGTTACTAAGCGCAGGGCCGCGCTTAGTAACCCGATGTTTACCCTGGTTACCATCCTAAAAGTAAAAAAAACAAACAGTACATACTTACCTAACGCTGTCTGTCCCCGGCGCTCTGCTTCTCTGCACTCCTCCTGTACTGTCTGTGTGAGCACAGCGGCCGGAAAGCAGAGCGGTGACGTCACCGCTGTGCTTTCCGGCTGACCGACGCTCACAGCCAGTGCAGGAGGAGTGCAGAGCACAGTAAGTATGTACTGTTTGTTTTTTTTACTTTTAGGATGGTAACCAGGGTAAACATCAGGTTACTAAGCGCTGCCCTGCGCTTAGTTACCTGATGTTTACCCTGGTTACCAGTGAAGACATCGCTGGATCGGTGTCACACACGCCGATCCAGCGATGTCCGCGGGAGATCCAGCGATGAAATAAAGTTCTGGACTTTGTTCAGCGACTAACGATCTCCCAGCAGGGGCCTGATCGTTGGTCGCTGTCACACATAACGATTTCATTAACGATATCGTTGCTACGTCACAAAATGCAACGATATCGTTAACAATATCGTTATGTGTGAAGGTACCTTAAGAAACAGACAATCTCTGCATGTGTTGCGGCTATCGAATAGCCACTGGGGCTCGAACGTATTATTCGTGCACACCGAAGACACTTGGTTAGCACCCAAGCATGCGCAGATAACGCCTTATCCAAGCACATCCGCACATCACTAATCAAGAACGACCTGTTCTTAATTTGTAATTCTTCTGTGTTTGCCAAGAATCATCAACAGATTCAGCTCTAAGAGTTTCGCGTATACTCAACATTGCAAAGACACATGTCCTCAGGGAGTTTACATTTGATTACTGCATATATACGGCATAATCAATAGAACGCCCAGCCAGAAAATCAACAAACCAGGCCCTACACTGTCACAAGCATGTAAAGAAGCTGCGGAGACACCATCACGTGTTTCTCGACGCAAGCAGTGAATAGCCAGGCCTTTCCCCGGAAAGGAACAACCACGGGAAGGGCAGCATCCTATGAAGGAAAGCCACCTATGCCAAGCATGGTATCCATCCACAGACAGCTTTACATGCATCTGCATATTTCCCATAAGGGATGGGGGCAGTGTTCTGGAATCACTGCGTTGAGAAACATGTGATGGTGTCTCCGCGGTGTTGGATGTTTTGGTCTCCCCGAGGCCAATCATCTGTGCCTACACTGTCACAAGACCAGCAATCAATTACCCATCATTTCTTGAACATTTGTCCATGCAGAAAAGAAACACATAACAGTATAGAAGTAAAATAAAAATCATATTTTGGTACTTCTAGAATAAGTTTCAATATATGGAAAAGTTGAGAACACGGGGCCATTAGCTGGCAAATTTCACAGTATAAAAAGCAATCTGAATACAAGTTTATCACGTTTTTTCTGGCTAAAAATTCATATATTGGTACATAATAAAATTCATTATTCATGAATGGCCGTCAATATTATCCTACAGCAAATGTCAGGCAAACCTATCCACCAAAACACAAAAATAACCAATTTATGAATCGGATCTCATTTGTCAAAACTGTCTAAAAATTATCCTGGTATTCACAGTAATTAATCACAGTTCTAGCTTAATTTCATCAATTGCCCTGGGAAGAGAAAAACCACATTCTGTTCATGGTTCCTATTGGCAACAAGAACATATTTTCTTAGTTGATAAATGAGGCCCAGTGGGTTTTTCTATGAGCTTAAAACCACATATTAAATGATCAAGAACATATTAAAGTGAAGTTGACAGCTGATACAGGCTGCCCGTTACATGCTGTATCAGGCACAGGCTGTGTGATCTCCGCCACACTGCGGCGTTTCAGAGAAAACACACTATAAAGCCACTGGGGACAAACCCAACGGATGAGTAGTTGGGCAGGTGGATCCTGGGTGGCTTCTCCCCGACTGCTGCCTATGACTGGCAGGTCGCTCCCTACACACGCATGCAGGGAGAGACCTGGGAATCACTAGCAGCAGGCGGAGAGAAGCCATAGCGGAATCTCCTCTTTGTGAAATCTCAGTCCCCATAAAAATATGTGTTTCCCTAAAATCCCGCAGCTTTTATAGTGTAACATACCTGGCTAAGATCTTACAGCCAGTGTCTGATATATGTTGCCTGTGGATCGGGCAGCATGGATCAGCTGTCAGGTTCCCTTTAAACAAAATTTTCATTTACTGGCAAAAAATTAAAATCATTTTTGTTAAACTGAATGTGAAATAGCTGACTTACCTTATTTTGTACTTGTGTTTGGCCCACCAAGATGAGAATGTTAGATGAGATGATGGACAGACAGAAGTTTATCAGAATGATTGACCTCTCAGATTTGATGTATCTGTAGAAATAAGAGTGAAAGTCACCACCTTAGTAGTCCGGTTTTGAAATTGACATATGAGCAGAAATATTGAAAGGAGTTTTCCGGGTTCATATAGATAAAGTGCAGCCTGGGGACGGGGGTTATTTTAATAAAACCCAACTGTGATTTACGTCCAGTGCTGAGTCTCTGCCGCCGCTGCCAGATATTGCTATTGTCTTCAGCAGTGAAGTCCCAACTACAGCACTGCGGCCAATAACTGAGCTCAGCAGCTCTGCGCGACACGCGCCGTCAACTGGCGCTCTCGATGTAAAGTCAGTGCTGCAGACAGCAACAGATGCCAGGAGCAGCAGAGGGGCCTCAGACCATCACCCGGGGAAGTATAGTAATGAATAATTTGGTTTTCAATCCGGAAAACCCCTTTAACCAAGAAAATATCAATCCAACCCTTTCTCTCCAATAATCAAGCAAAAAACACCTAAAGACCAATCTACTTTAGGTTCCTGTCCTATTCCTCCTAGAACTTCACGAAGAAGTGGTTGGAGAAGGGGTGTCTTTATGTAGAATGAGGTTAACCAATACTGATAGAGCCAGATTGTGTACAAACACATCTCCGTCTGGTAACACCCAGTTGTCAATTTTTTAATAAATGTCTAAGAGGAACGGCACAATGCGCAAATATAAGTAAAGATGTGCCGGGTTAGTTAGTTTAGGTGGAATACAAGCATTTAACAAAACAGACATGTCTGATCAGATCCTCGTTAAGTCTATTACTCCATCAGCAAATCAAACACCACGAAAATCATCAGCTCAGACCCGTATGTGCAGCAGACAGTCGGTGGCCTTACATATTCGGCCTCGGCACACCGGTTGCACGTGTTACAGATGTAGCGGTTGGTAACAAAGTCATCAGAACACTTTACGCAGTATCATGGAGCGTCTACACAGATGGCAGAGTGCCACCGCTCAGTCATTCAATCACACACTAAACAAATGTTTGTACTGCTCCGAGAGATCCTTCGATTGTTGCTACATATCCATGTTTAGCACTGGTTTAGGTTCTTCACATGTACCTAAGAGTGGTCAATAATCGAGAGCAAGCCGTCCTAGGAACGCCTGCTTCTTATTTATTGACCTAAATGGGCCACCAATCACCTGACGAATGAGCATAACACTTTACTCAACAGATTGCTTAAAAATTATCGTTCTTGGCAGCAAATCGTCCTTTTAAAACAAGACATGTGCTGCGGATAAGATCATGTTCTATGAGCACACAACAATAATAATGATTGCTTTGTGAACATCAAAGTGCAGTCTGACAGGCATCGGTAATCACTTAAAGGCTCCGGTCAGCCAGTGTAAATGCAGCCTTAAATTAAGACTATAATTCCATATGCAAATTGCCTCTTCAGAGGAGATGAACTCTATAGCGCCACCTGTTGGAAGTAGCAATCCTGCAAGTCACAATCAACCCTTTAACGAGCCTTGCCATATGACTTAGGATAAAAGCCAAATCAGTATCTCAATTTGTAGACACGGTGTTTCGGGCTGTTGGCCCTCATCAGTGCAAAGTTTGAAAACTGATTTGACTATACTTCCATGGATGCCATTTATTAGATCAAGCTCACTGAGTTAGAAGGAAATAGCAGGACACAATGGATGCTAATGACATTGGCTATAGTACGTTATGTAACCATCGTCATCATTTTCATGTCATTAATCAATAAATAACACATGTGAAAATAAGAAACTTTGTAATATATCTTATCAGAAAAATGGCTTCTTTCTGTGCCAGGACTAATCGTTTATATTAAAATTCTGAAATCATGGGTAAAAGTTGTATTTAGCGAAGAATTATACCTTACTGAAATAGGAGGTTACAGTCACTGCTTAGGCCGGGTTCACATTGTGTTAACAGCAGCCCGTTCAACACATACTTTAACGGGTTACTGTTAAGGCAAGTGTCGGTATGGCAGCGCGCTAGTGCAGATAGAGCATCTGCTAGCTCTATCTGCGCTAGCGGTGACGGACTTGGAAACGCTGCAGCCCGCGTCTCGGGGTCCGTCACTCAATGACGGCACATAGCTAGCGCACGCCCATTGTGGGCATGCGTTAGCGATGCGTCCGACATTGGATTCAATGGCGGCGTTCATGGACTGCATTACACCGCATTATGCCTCGGTGTAACGTAGTCCGTCTAACGGATGGGTTTAATGCAATGTGAACCCAGCCTTATAAGGTTCTCTTGTTTCTACAAGACTGGGGAGTCCATCACTCCTTTGTGGGTCATTTGCATTAAAGCTGTTCCATCCTGCATGTCCACATGGATATTCCCTCTCTGAACCCTGCTTATACAGGTACTATACAGATGATCAGGTTTGTAAATACATTAGATAGGGATTATATACATTAGTTTGGACTGCTCTATATGGGTATACCTTGACGATTGGTGGAGCAGCTTAGTATACATTTTTTTGCAAAAAACCGTATCAACTAAATACCCTGTTTTTTTTCCATCTTTTTGACTAGCACTTGCTTATTACTGTGATTTTTTTTTTACAACAGCGTATTTTTTTACCTCACTGTGCTCTTTTGTGTCTTCAAGTTTCTTGGTGGTGTGAACAGGTTTCTACAGACTTGTTCAATGTGCAAGTAGCCCATGTGTTTCTGGTTTTATAAGATTCTATGTAGATGAGAGGGGGAGGAGGATCTGTTCCGCTACCTCCTCGCCTTCTCCTTATCCTCCCTCTTCCATCTACATGGAATATTATGAGCAGCAATTTCCTCAATGGTAAAACCTGTCTTTGCTGAACACAGATTTTACCAAGGAATTGAGAATTTTGGAAATGACTGATGAGTCCTGTCAAAGAAAGCAGCAGATTTCTCGGATAGGATATATTGCAAAGATGCTTATTTTCAAGTGTACTATTGTTTTATAAAATAAGAAATAAAAGAACTGTTACTCTTTAAGATTAGTAGAAGATACGTTGAGAAACATAATAGAGTATTCGAAGATGCATTGACTCTAAATAGACATACTTTTATGAGTGTGTATATTAACTACAGTTATTATCATTTGTTCACATTCTGCATTATTGCTTTGATATCCTAAAGAAATGTTGGCAAACAATCTATAGCACAGAAATGCTAATATGATTTTTAAACATCCATTTCTAACAGAAAACACATATTAATGTGAACATTTCCAAAGCAGTGAAATAATACATGAGGTCCTAACTGTCAGGTCATATGAAACCTCATCCCCAAAATCTGGCACCGCTTTCTTTACAGATAATGGTGAATAAAACATAAGTCAGCTCGGAGCAGGCATTTGATTTTAGCCCAAATAATAGCACTACCTGTTTCACAGGATAATTGGATGTCATTTGGTACTTCATTAGAAAGAAAATCTGCATCCCAATGAAAAAATGTAAATGAACCCAATCCAAATGCCAACGTATAAATTATTCTCATTAATTTCCATGCCAATATATCACAAATTTGTTTTCATTTTTAACCTCTAAACAACAAACCAAAGTTGCATAACTAACGAAAATCCTTAAGAAATGTTCATTTTGTGTTTTTTTTTTTATACAATAAACTATGTATTCATGTATTCAAAAGGTTATTCCATATACTTGACTCTAGCGCTGATGATACATGAAAATTCTAATACATTTGCCATAGCAACATGCATTTATTTATATGCATCATTGTAATATTATGCAGTGTCATATATTACATATTTTGGCTTCTCTAATCTCAGCTAAATGTTCATGGATAAACCAAGCAAAAGAGACTAGATAGACATAGAAGAAGTAAAAACGTCTATACCAGTGGTAACTTAGAGGACCATGGACATAACTTAAACAACAATGGACACAACTTAGAGGACCATGTATATAACTTAGACGACAATGGGCACAACTTACAGGACTATGGATAAAACTTGAACTATGGACACAACTTAGCAGACCATGGAAACAACTTAAATGACCATGGACACAACTTAGATGAACATGGACACAACTTAGCGGACCATGGAAACAACTTAGATGGCCCATGGAAATAACTTAGATGACCATGGACACAAGTTAGAGGACCATGGACAAAACTTAGAGGACCATGGACACAACTTAGATGATCATGCACGCAACTTAGATGACCATGGACGCAACTTCGTGGACAATAGACACAACTTAGAGGGCTGTGGATGCAACTTACAGGACCATTGACACAACTTAGATGAAAATCGACACAACTTAAATGATCATGGACACAACTTAGAGGACTTTGGATACAACTTAGGAGACCTTGGACACAACTTAGCAAACCATAGACACAACTCAGAAGACAAAAATCATAACTTAGAGGACCATGACTCTCTCTCATGTGCTCCATTTGGCCGTATGGACATCAAAGAGAGAGTTCTCCATACCTGGTGACATCCCATTCAGTTAATGGAAGTGACAGCCACAAGAGGCTTTAATTTTAGACAATCTCATCCTTCCATATACCACCAACTGATTTACTCCCGTTTGGCCATTCACTTGAATAATAAGCATGAAATACTACATTCCTCCAACAGCAGCTGCTACAGGATAAAGATAATGTTGGATTTCTAAAGTTGGAGTTTCAGCCATTTAAACAAAGATCTCTCATGATGATGCCACAAGTCTAATTTATTGGGATTCATTAATGCGATTACCATATCCCATTTAATTTATTTCTTTACTTTTATGTTGCAGTAGAAAGCATTACATTGCAGAAGCTTTGCAGTAAACTCTTAGATGTGCGTCACCTTACATGACAATACACATCAATAACATTTAATGTTGTTCAAAATATGTCCTTCTCCTGATGTTAGGCATCCATAGACTGTATAAAAGAGGTATTCCCATCTACAAGATCATATCCCCATATGTATTAAGTGTAATAATAATAATATTAGCAAAGGCCTCCAATTAGAAATGTAGTATAGCTCTTCTGATTCGCTATGTTGCTTACCCCATGTGCAGGGCATTACAGTAGCTTAGCTATCCATGGTTATGTCCACCAGGGGCATCGCTAAGCACTTAGATCTAGGGTCTCAGGCTTGGATCATGAGTGCACTGCCCTAAATCTCCTGTTCACTTTTTTCTTTATATTGAATAAACTTTATTTTCCTTTCCCTGTCTGTATGATGCCCCGTGTTTGTGAAGCCCCCTTGTGTGTATGATGCCCCTTGTGTGTATGATGCCTCCCTGTGTACATGAAGACCCCTTGTGTGTATGATACCCCGTGTTCATGATGCCCCCGTGTTCATGATGACCCCCGTGTGTATTATGCTCCCCTGTGTGTATGATGACCCCCTGTGTGTATGATTCCCTCCTGTTTGTATAATGCCCCCCTGTGTGTATGATGCCCACATGTCTGTATGATGCCCCACTGTATGCATGATGCTCCCATCTGTGTATGATGCCCCCTGTGTATGATGCCCCCCTGTGTGCATGAAGACCCCCTGTGTGTATGATGCCCACATGTCTGTATGATGCCCCACTGTATGCATGATGCTCCCATCTGTGTATGATGCCCCCCTGCGTGTATGATGCCCCCCTGTGTGCATGAAGACCCCCTGTGTGTATGATGCCCACATGTCTGTATGATGCCCCGCTGTGTGCATGATGCTCCCATCTGTGTATGATGCTCCCCTGTGTGTATGATGCCCCCCTGTGTGTATGATGCCCCCCTGTGAGTATGATGCCCCCCCTGTGTGCATGAAGACCCCGTGTGTATGATGCTCCCCTGCGTGTATGATACCCCCGTGTTCATGATGCCCCCTTGTGTTCATAATGACCCCCATGTTTATTATGCTCCCCTGTGTGTATGATGCTCCCTTGTGTGTATGATGACCCCCCGTGTGCATGATGCTCCCATCTGTGTATGATGCCCCCCTGTGTGCATGATGCGCCCCTGTGTGCATGATGCTCCCATGTGTGTATGATGCTCCCATGTGTGTATGATGCCCCCTGTATGTATGATGTCCCCGTGTTTATGATGCCCCCTGTGTTTATGATGCCCCCTGTGTGTATGATGTCCCCCTGTGTATGATGTCCCCGTGCGTATGATTTCCCCGTGTTTATGATGCACCCCTGTGTGTATGATGTCCCCCTGTATGTATGATGTCCCCGTGTGTATGATTTCCCGGTGTTTATGATGCCCCCTGTGTGTATGATATCCCCCTCTGTGTATGATGCACCCGTGTATGATGCCCCCTGTGTGTGTGATGCCCCCTGTGTGCATGATGCTCCCATGTGTATATGATGCCCCCTGTATGTATGATGTCCCCGTGTGTATGATGACCCCTGTGTTTATGATGCCCCCTGTGTGTATGATGTCCCCCTCTGTGTATGATGCACCCCTGTGTATGATGTCCTCCTGTATGTATGATGTCCGTGTGTGTATGATTTCCCTGTGTTTATGATGCCCCCTGTGTGTATGATGTCCCCCTCTGTGTATGATGCACCCCTGTGTGTATGATGCCCCCTCTGTGTATGATGCCCCCTGTGTGTATGATGCCCCGTGTGTATGATGTCCCCTCTGTGTATGATGTCCCCGTGTATGATGCACCCGTGTGTATGATGTCCCCCTGTATGTATGATGTCCCCGTGTGTATGATGTCCCCCTGTGTTTATGATGCCCCATGTGTTTATGATGCCCCCTGTGTATGATATACCCCTCTGTGTATGATGCACCCCTGTGTGTATGATGCCCCCTGTGTGTATGATGCCCCCTGTGTATGATGTCCCCCTCTGTGTATGATGTCCCCCTCTGTGTATGATGCACCCGTGTGTATGATGCCCCCTGTGTGTATGATGCACCCCTGTGTGTATGATGCCCCATGTGTGTATGATGCCCCCTGTGTGTATGATGCCCCCTGTATGATGTCCCCCTCTGTGTATGATGTCCCCCTCTGTGTATGATGCCCCGTTTGTATGATGTCCCCCTGTATGTATGATGCCCCCTGTGTGTATGATGCCCCCTGTGTGTACGATGCCCCCTGTGTGTATGATTATGATGCCCCCGTGTTTATGATGCTTCCCTGTGTGTATGATGTCCCCCTCTGTGTATGATGTCCCCCTCTGTGTATGATGCAACCCTGTGTGTATGGTGCCCCCTGTGTGTATGATGCCCCCTGTGTGTATGATGCCCCCTCTGTGTATGATGCCGCCTGTGTGTATGATGCTCCCTCTGTGTATGATGTCCCCCTCTGTGTGTGATGCCCCCTGTGTATGATGTCCCCTCTGTGTATGATGTCCCCCTCTGTGTATGATGCACCCGTGTGTATGATGTCCCCCTGTATGTATGATGTCCCCGTGTGTATGATGTCCCCCTGTGTTTATGATGCCCCCTGTGTTTATGATGCCCCCTGTGTGTATGATATCCCCCTCTGTGTATGATGTCGCCCTCTGTGTATGATGCACCCCTGTGTGTATGATGCACCCCTGTGTGTATGATGCACCCCTGTGTGTATGATGCCCCATGTGTGTATGATGCCCCGTGTGTATGATGCCCCCTGTATGATGTCCCCCTCTGTGTATGATGTCCCCCTCTGTGCATGATGCCCCCTGTTTGTATGATGTCCCCCTGTATGTATGATGCCCCCTGTGTGTATGATGCCCCCCGTGTGTATGATGCCCCCTGTGTGTACGATGCCCCTGTGGGTATGATTATGATGCCCCTGTGTTTATGATGCTTCCCTGTGTGTATGATGTCCCCCTCTGTGTATGATGTCCCCCTCTGTGTATGATGCAACCCTGTGTGTATGGTGCCCCCTATGTGTATGGTGCCCCCTGTGTGTATGATGCCCCCTGTGTGTATGATGCCCCCTGTGTGTATGATGCTCCCTCTGTGTATGATGTCCCCCTGTGTATGATGCAACCCTGTGTGTACGATGCCCCTGTGGGTATGATTATGATGCCCCTGTGTTTATGATGCTTCCCTGTGTGTATGATGTCCCCCTCTGTGTATGATGTCCCCCTCTGTGTATGATGCAACCCTGTGTGTATGGTGCCCCCTATGTGTATGGTGCCCCCTGTGTGTATGATGCCCCCTGTGTGTATGATGCCCCCTGTGTGTATGATGCTCCCTCTGTGTATGATGTCCCCCTGTGTATGATGCAACCCTGTGTGTATGATGCTCCCTGTGTGTATGATGCCCCCTCTGTGTATGATGCCGCCTGTGTGTATGATGCCCCCTGTGTGTATGATGCCCCCTGTGTATATGATTATGATGCCCCCGTGTTTATGATGCTTCCCTGTGTGTCTGATGACGTTCATCTCTGTCGGTAACATTGTGCATTTGTTCAATATCATATTGCGCTGTGTGTGGCATAGTCAGAACTATAGTCTCATAGCATTTACCAGTCTGTATATACAGTACACTACAAAAATGGGATGTAAATGCATGTCAGTTATGTGGTTCCTCCTTTTGTTTTGTTTGTTCTGATAACACTTAACTCCTGCACGACATCCACCGCATAATTCGGGAGCTGGTGTATGGATCGGGTTCACGTAGTAAATTTGCCCCATATTCGGCATATAATGGTTGTGTGCTAAAGCCAGGACCCGCCTCTAATAAGATAAAATAAAAAATTAAAATAGCAAGCCAGTCAATCAGCATGACGACAGCAGTGATGTCCCATTGATAGAGCAGTCTGAAAGAGAAAGAGCTGCTCTGTGGTGTAAAGCAGCAGATTCGGCAGCAGGAGCTGTCTGTGATCACTCTGAGCAGAACAAGCAGATACTGTACATAGCATCTACCTGCAAATTCTTAGCTCCATCAGAAGAAACATAGAATAGTCTTGGATAACCCCTTTAAGGGAATCTGTCACCAGGTTTTTTCTACCTCTCCTGAGAGCAGAATTATGTAGGAAAAAGAGACAAATTCCAAAAATGCATCATTTAGTTTACTATTATTTTGTAAATGATTTAGATGTAGAATGAAGCAGAGCTCAGAACGCTAACCCCACCCATACCAGGCTCTCTATATCCATTGGCTAATTACAGTGAGCAGCTTTTCAGAGGAGGGCGCGTGATTGGTCTAGCAGGCATGTGAGCTGCATGATCTCTGTCAGATCCCCACTAGCACTGTGAGAAAATCTCTCATAGGTTACCACAGTTCAGCCCGGCTGGGAACGGAGCCTTAGTGACCGGAGGTAACCTCGATGATGTCACCGCCTGTTACTGAGTCTGTGCTCGCAGCAGCTCATACACCAGTGTGCGACCATCCAGGCTGAAAACTGTTTTTTTCCCCAGACATGGATTATGGCGTGGGATAGATCGATGGATAGGTGAGGGATATTGTTATTTTTAATTTTTGGTTTATTACAGGAGAACAAGGGCTTCGGTGTAATAGGCGTTTGGTGAGTATAACTGTTTGTTATTTTTCGATAAAAAAGTAAAAGTGTGTTTGTTTTATTTCTAATAAAAGACTTTATTCTAGTTGTGTGTTTATTTACAATGCAACTATAGGATTAGTAATGGATAAGTGACTTATAAATGCCTCTCCATTACTAAGCCGTGGGCTTGATGTCACCTGACAATACAAAGGTGACATCAACCCCACAAATATTAACCCCACTTGCCACAACTACAAGGCAAGTGGGAAGAGCCGGGCAAAGCTCCAGAACTGACGCATCTAATAGATGTGCCTTTTCTGGGTAGCAGCGGGCTACTATTCTTAGGCTGGGGGGTCCAATATCCATGGAAACTTACCAGCCTGAGAATACCAGCTCCGAGCTGTTTGCTTTAGCAAGGCTGGTTATCAAAAATGGGGGGGGGGGGGGGGGGCACAACCTTTTTTCTATATTACTTAAAAAATTTAAAAAAATACGGCGTGGGGACCCCTCTATTCTTGATTACTAGCCTTGCTGAAGCTGACAGCTGAGGGTTTCAGCCCCCAGTTGTGAGTTTTGCCTGGCTGGTTAGCAAAAATACAGGGGAACCCACAACGTTTTTTTTTTATTATTTATTTACAGTGTAGGAGCCGGCTAGTGAATACACCCATCAGTCGCTCCTGCTCTCGCTGTTATTAGTGGCAGCAGGTGTCGGATGATGGGAACAGTAGTCCCATCTGCTGACATCAGTGACCAGAGGTAAACTTTATACCTCTGTTAATAGATGAGTGCTTACGCTGTCTTTTGACAGTGTGGGAACCGCGACTCCCTGACCGGTGGAGATTATTTCACTGCCCATCGGAAGTGGGGTTTGCCGCTCTGCCATGCACATGACAGCATGACAAACACCCAGTATTTGGGAGTAGTGTATAATAGCCAGGTTTCGTCAAACTCAATCTGACAGGTGCCCCGCCCCTATCAAAGTGTATCAAAATGTGTAACCCCTCCCCTCCCCTTGTCTGACGGCTGGTATCCAGCTGTCCCTCCTTGTTTGATTCCCCCTTTTGATATAGTTTAATATAGTTTAATTTGTTGTAGTTTTGATATTATTCCCGTATTTTGTGGAATAACACATGTTTATAATTATAGCCTAGTCGTGTATTTATTTTACACGTGGTTTATAACACCTTTTTCATTTGTTTTATAATAGATTTTATACGTAGCCCCGAGTTTGATTCTGTAAGCTTTTGTTTTATTCACAGTGTATCCATATAGTGAATAGGGCTGATGTTTCTGTATGCAATCCTACAGCCTGTTATGTGAAAAGTATTCTCAAACACTAACTAAATGGTAAACATTACCTAAATTAGGTTAACTGTGGGTCAGAGGCTTATAGCACCTAGGTCAAGCAATTGTTGTTGTATTTGCGTACCCCATAAATGTTTATTCTCACAAACAGAAAAGTTATTGTGTCCTGAAGATGGCATCTGCAAAGTTATTTGTTATCTACTGAGGCCATTGCAAGTTGTGTTTATTCACATTGTAGCAGGTTTTATCCTTGTGGCTGCCTTATATACACAGAAGAGATATGCACCAATGTCACAACACAAGTTATAATATGACCCAATGTTACAACACAAGTAAGAAGCGTCGTGTTTTATACGAATAAAAGTCATTTAGGACTTATGTTATCATGTTTTTGCACTTTATTAATATGCGGACCACATAGGTCAGTGATTTTTGCACTTTATTAATATGCAGGCCACATAGGTCAGTGATTTTTGCACTTTATTAACATACAACACACAAGAAATAGACATTTAGAACTTATTTATGATTAATATGCGATTATTAGGCATTTAGGACTTATGTTATCATGTTTTTGCACTTTATTAATATGCTGACCACATAGGTCAAGGATTTTTGCACTTTATTAATATGCGGTCCACATAGGTCACTGATTTTTGCACTTTATTAACATACCACACAAGAAATAGACATTTAGAACTTATTTATGATTAATATGCGATTATTAAGCATTTAGGACTTATGTTATCATGTTTTTGCACTTTATTAATATGCGGTTATTAGTCATTTAGGACTTATGTTATCATGTTTTTGCACTTTATTAATATGCTGACCACATAGGTCAGGGATTTTTTGTACTTTATTAATATGCGGACCACAAACACTTCTGCACCCACGGGCACTTCTCAACCAACCATGCATCCGGTACTCATCAGTCACTGTGAAATAATGCAAGTAGCCCCGAGTTTGATTCTGTAAGCTTTTGTTTTATTCACAGTGTATCCATATAGTGAATAGGGCTGATGTTTCTGTATGCAATCCTACAGCCTGTTATGTGAAAAGTATTCTCAAACACTAACTAAATGGTAAACATTACCTAAATTAGGTTAACTGTGGGTCAGAGGCTTATAGCACCTAGGTCAAGCAATTGTTGTTGTATTTGCGTACCCCATAAATGTTTATTCTCACAAACAGAAAAGTTATTGTGTCCTGAAGATGGCATCTGCAAAGTTATTTGTTATCTACTGAGGCCATTGCAAGTTGTGTTTATTCACATTGTAGCAGGTTTTATCCTTGTGGCTGCCTTATATACACAGAAGAGATATGCACCAATGTCACAACACAAGTTATAATATGACCCAATGTTACAACACAAGTAAGAAGCGTCGTGTTTTATACGAATAAAAGTCATTTAGGACTTATGTTATCATGTTTTTGCACTTTATTAATATGCGGACCACATAGGTCAGTGATTTTTGCACTTTATTAATATGCAGGCCACATAGGTCAGTGATTTTTGCACTTTATTAACATACAACACACAAGAAATAGACATTTAGAACTTATTTATGATTAATATGCGATTATTAGGCATTTAGGACTTATGTTATCATGTTTTTGCACTTTATTAATATGCTGACCACATAGGTCAAGGATTTTTGCACTTTATTAATATGCGGTCCACATAGGTCACTGATTTTTGCACTTTATTAACATACCACACAAGAAATAGACATTTAGAACTTATTTATGATTAATATGCGATTATTAGGCATTTAGGACTTATGTTATCATGTTTTTGCACTTTATTAATATGCGGTTATTAGTCATTTAGGACTTATGTTATCATGTTTTTGCACTTTATTAATATGCTGACCACATAGGTCAGGGATTTTTTGTACTTTATTAATATGCGGACCACAAACACTTCTGCACCCACGGGCACTTCTCAACCAACCATGCATCCGGTACTCATCAGTCACTGTGAAATAATGCAAAAATACATCTGTGCGCGGCTGTCGGCATCAACATTGTGCTATTATAAGTTTATGGTTCTGTAAAGAACACGCAACACATACAGAACTCACACACACACACAAATACACACAGCACACAACACGCACACATTTCTCAAAATGCCATACACTTCAGAATATATTTGCAATTCACTACGCATGTAACACATATTTCTTCGCCCCACACGCATTTAACAGTCTTTCATATGTATCGCAGAAAGATTTTAGTTCCAACTGCGGGTCAGCGGCTTAAAGAAAAGTTATTGTGGCCTTGATTCTGGGGTAACACATGTTTATAAATATAACCTAGTCGTGTATTTATTTTACACATGGTTTATAACACATTTCATTTGTTTTTGTTGTTTGATTGTCATGTAAGAAGCGTTGTGTTTTATACGAATATAAAAGTGACACATTCCCATATATTATTACAGCTTTCATTAATTCTACATTATTTTAGCACATATTAATTTTACACTATTAATTTTACAGGAGCCTGTGCTGCCTATAATTTGACTCCTTTTTATACAAAGACATCTAACATATACAGACTTTTAATATTTTTGTGTAAAATCGCGGTCAGACAGGCACAAACACACACACACACAAATACACACAGCACACAACACGCACACATTTCTCAAAATGCCATACACTTCAGAATATATTTGCAATTCACTACGCATGTAACACATATTTCTTCGCCCCACACGCATTTAACAGTCTTTCATATGTATCGCAGAAAGATTTTAGTTCCAACTGCGGGTCAGCGGCTTAAAGAAAAGTTATTGTGGCCTTGATTCTGGGGTAACACATGTTTATAAATATAGCCTAGTCGTGTATTTATTTTACACATGGTTTATAACACATTTCATTTGTTTTTGTTGTTTGATTGTCATGTAAGAAGCGTTGTGTTTTATACGAATATAAAAGTGACACATTACCATATATTATTACAGCTTTCATTAATTCTACATTATTTTAGCACATATTAATTTTACACTATTAATTTTACAGGAGCCTGTGCTGCCTATAATTTGACTCCTTTTTATACAAAGACATCTAACATATACAGACTTTTAATATTTTTGTGTAAAATCGCGGTCAGACAGGCACAAACACACACACACACACACACACACGCACACAACACAGAACCACACACAACAAACACACAGAACCCACACACACACACACACACACAAGAAATAGACATTTAGGACTTATTTATGTTATTATCTTTATGCACTTTGAATGTGCTGTCTATAATTTGACTCTATCCTTGTTTTGTTGAAAATAACTGGACATACATAAGAAACCGGGCAATATATCTTTATAGAAATAACACTTCTGCACTCTTTGTGTATTTCTATCAGTTTTATTCAGGCATTTATAACACAACATGTTTGATATTGGTAATTTGATTCTGGGAACACATTTTAAGTTACTGCTGCACATGTATTACTGTTTTTCTTGTTTTTTTTTTTTTTTGTGTAAAATTTCGTTGTTGGCTTACAAAGACATTTCTTTGAGAAATGTGTAGCATAACCAATTACCCATCACGGCCACTAGATGGCAGAATATCATATTAATTATTCTGGGATAACATTTCTCTTTGGGCATTTCTATCAGTTTTATTTATGCTTTTATAACACAACATGTCTGCTATTGTTAATTTGATTCGGGGATAACACATGTTTATAAAAATAACGCTATAGCAAGCGGTAATGTCAAATTCTGAAAATAGCCATTTTATATTGAATTACTAACATTTTTCTATTTTAGCGCTGACACAGCCACATATATTATTCCAGCTTTCTTTAATTCTGCATTATTTTATCACATGATGAAAATAGTCATTTTATATTGAATTACTGCAGCTCGCGGCGCGTTACCACTGGACTCGTTTCTCAATTAATTTCCCAGCTGACGACGCTATCTATAATTCTGCGTATACCTTAGGCGTGTATTTACATGACAGTGTAATTATTTCTCACAATAAAACAACAGCTCAAATTTTAAGTTAGCTAACAGCATAATGATGACAAATGCATCTTTGCGGAATCTGATAACGACACGCTGAACAAAGGACGGAGCCTGACAAATACACACAACACACAACACGCACATATTATGAAAAATGACAACCATTGTATGTGATTTAAAAGACTTTAGTTAGATTTATCAGGGGTGATTTAGTTTGAAAGCACGCAGCTCCTCGGTAATGTCATGTGTTGGACACGCATTTAACAGTCTTTCATATGTATCGCAGAAAGATTTTAGTTCCATCTGTGCGAGTTTGCTTTGAGCGTACTGCGCAGACATGTCAGTAAACATTTTGACATGGTCAGCATCCCACGAAGGACGACCTGTGTAAGGTGTATGTACAGCAACTTTCTGCTTTCTACCTACACGGCGTCGGGATACGGTTCGTTTCTTTAGAGGTAATACAGGGGCAAAAACGCTAGAAAAGTCTGCAAGAGCAGTATCTGCAGATTGCACAGTCTGGCACACAGGTATATTGAGGGGCTCTGTGGGTGACCACATACCCTCGGAGAGCTGTTCAATTTCTCTGTTTTCAGGCGTAACTTGGGGTATGGCGCCTGTGCTATTGGCGGGACGAGTTATGCGGGGCCTAGCGTTCGGCGCTGCACGTTTCTCTCTTGAAACGTTCGTATATTTCTGATGTGAAATCTTGGGGCTTGGATTCCCGGGTTGTTTTGGTGCAGCGTAGCATTCATCACGATCCACAACACAGATGGGCGAGAGAGATGTTGTTCGCACCGCCGTATTAGCTCTTTGTGGTTGATTCTCTTCAGTGTCGTAATTACGCCGGTGCAAAACTCGTTGTTGAAGAGGCGACGTATCTAAAAGAAAAGATACAAGTGGCGGTTAGCCGCGAAACGGCGCAAAATTGGAAAAGCTAAACGGCGACGCATAGCTATGATCATACGTAATATTTGAAAAGTTAATGGGGACAGGTAGCCATGAAATCATTGTAACAATATTTACATAAACCTGTATAGAGCAGTCCAGATATATACTTACAAGTATGAAGCGGGAATTGTCCCACATCAGCTCCTGGTTTAACGGGATGCGCAATGCTCAAACTCGCAGAGGCGGGAATATTCTCTTTTTCAAGCTGTATTTTCCGGGCAACTAGATTAGCGGGTGTAAGTAAAAATATACCGATTAGCGAACACAGAATTGATTTTCTACACAAAACTGCAGCGATGAGAAGAATATATATATATATATATATATATATATTCAAAAATGAATTTTCTGACAGTTAGCTAGCAGCTGTAAGTAAATATGAGTATTACACAAAAGTGAGAATCGACTGTATTTCAAGTGAACAGATACCTTTTCTATTCTTGAAACATCGGCGTAACGAGTTGCCGCGTCTTTTAGGCGCATCGGGTTTCGCTGAAGTTGCAGGGTTCTTGACATCTATGATCTCCACGTCTGAACCCAGCGTATCGCGTGGTTCGGGAACACACCAGTTTTCAGCCATAGCGTCAGATGTCTCCGTGTCAGTATCTGTATGAGAAATTGCGCGTAGTTCGTGTTTACATACAAAGGATTAAAGCAACTGATATAGTATAATATAGTTTTACGGTATAAACATATTTGCGGTGTAAATTAATATAGCAAGACTTATGCCGCTATATATTAATAATTCAGTATTATATTGATGGCTACCGCTATTATTTGTTTTATTAATTTAATCATATATTTATTATGCCATAATTTGTGTAATACAATAGTTAATAGATGCTATAGTTTTACGCCATAAACAGTATATATTAACATAGATAATATATATATATATATATATATTTAGCTTTCTTACATGTGATACATGAAAGATAAATATCTTTGTACCGTGTTACAATGACATTTTTCCCTATCTAAAAGCAAAAAGGTGCTCCTAATTACCCATGATGAGATGAAGAGCAGGCCCATTATCGGCTATCGGCGCCACGGCTTCAATGCGCGCATAATTCTGCGTTATGAAATTATTGCGCCAATCGGGCGACATACACGGCTCTTAAATAAGAAAGAATGCATGAATATATAATTAATATAATTTACTTATAATATAATGACACAATCAGAATGAGTCAATACTCTGTACATTATACGCGTATAATACCGAGTTAATACATGCATTAATTGCATGTATGACTGTGTTCTGGGTGTTAACAGAAGGCGTGTGATGTGGCGTAACTGGGTGTGTTTCTGGGTGTTAACACCTGAGTTGCTTTCTGACACTCAGGATAAATACAGCTGCCTGTCCCACTACAGTACAACAGACATCCACCAGAAGTCCGACTAGGATAAAAAGCAGAGCTATTCTAAATGTAAGTATATAAGACAGTTGTGTTATTATTCGCAAATGCATAATTATATTTAACTATGCATCTCTAAACCATAATTAAGGATGTTATTTGTTTAATAAGTTAGTGTTATACTGGCAGCTAACTGCATATTTAGTAGCGATGTATAATATAGTTTTTTACTGTATAAGCAATATTTGTGGGACATAATTAATATAGAAAGGCTTATGGATGGGTCATAACAACCATTGTTATCTGACATGTGCGCGCAATTAGTCACGGGTGCCGTATAATGCTGTTTCCTGTAGGTGTGTTCACGGTGGGTGGTAATTTCTCTCTGAACAGTTGCGCTACTCTCTGAAAAGTAGGTGTTTACTGTTTTATTTGCGGTCTAATATTATCAATGCCTGTAAAGCATATTTTTGTAACGTAGTTTTAAACTGTATTTATTGGCGGCGCAGTTATAGATAAAACTTATCCCCTATTTATTTAAGATGGAAGCCCAATACCCTCGCGAGCAATGCAGCCCCCTTCTTGCAAGCACACAATTAGGTATTATACGCGTATAATGTACAGAGTATTGACTCATTCTGATTGTGTCATTATATTATAAGTAAATTATATTAATTATATATTCATGCATTCTTTCTTATTTAAGAGCCGTGTATGTCGCCCGATTGGCGCAATAATTTCATAACGCAGAATTATGCGCGCATTGAAGCCGTGGCGCCGATAGCCGATAATGGGCCTGCTCTTCATCTCATCATGGGTAATTAGGAGCACCTTTTTGCTTTTAGATAGGGAAAAATGTCATTGTAACACGGTACAAAGATATTTATCTTTCATGTATCACATGTAAGAAAGCTAAATATATATATATATATATATATTATCTATGTTAATATATACTGTTTATGGCGTAAAACTATAGCATCTATTAACTATTGTATTACACAAATTATGGCATAATAAATATATGATTAAATTAATAAAACAAATAATAGCGGTAGCCATCAATATAATACTGAATTATTAATATATAGCGGCATAAGTCTTGCTATATTAATTTACACCGCAAATATGTTTATACCGTAAAACTATATTATACTATATCAGTTGCTTTAATCCTTTGTATGTAAACACGAACTACGCGCAATTTCTCATACAGATACTGACACGGAGACATCTGACGCTATGGCTGAAAACTGGTGTGTTCCCGAACCACGCGATACGCTGGGTTCAGACGTGGAGATCATAGATGTCAAGAACCCTGCAACTTCAGCGAAACCCGATGCGCCTAAAAGACGCGGCAACTCGTTACGCCGATGTTTCAAGAATAGAAAAGGTATCTGTTCACTTGAAATACAGTCGATTCTCACTTTTGTGTAATACTCATATTTACTTACAGCTGCTAGCTAACTGTCAGAAAATTCATTTTTGAATATATATATATATATATATATATATTCTTCTCATCGCTGCAGTTTTGTGTAGAAAATCAATTCTGTGTTCGCTAATCGGTATATTTTTACTTACACCCGCTAATCTAGTTGCCCGGAAAATACAGCTTGAAAAAGAGAATATTCCCGCCTCTGCGAGTTTGAGCATTGCGCATCCCGTTAAACCAGGAGCTGATGTGGGACAATTCCCGCTTCATACTTGTAAGTATATATCTGGACTGCTCTATACAGGTTTATGTAAATATTGTTACAATGATTTCATGGCTACCTGTCCCCATTAACTTTTCAAATATTACGTATGATCATAGCTATGCGTCGCCGTTTAGCTTTTCCAATTTTGCGCCGTTTCGCGGCTAACCGCCACTTGTATCTTTTCTTTTAGATACGTCGCCTCTTCAACAACGAGTTTTGCACCGGCGTAATTACGACACTGAAGAGAATCAACCACAAAGAGCTAATACGGCGGTGCGAACAACATCTCTCTCGCCCATCTGTGTTGTGGATCGTGATGAATGCTACGCTGCACCAAAACAACCCGGGAATCCAAGCCCCAAGATTTCACATCAGAAATATACGAACGTTTCAAGAGAGAAACGTGCAGCGCCGAACGCTAGGCCCCGCATAACTCGTCCCGCCAATAGCACAGGCGCCATACCCCAAGTTACGCCTGAAAACAGAGAAATTGAACAGCTCTCCGAGGGTATGTGGTCACCCACAGAGCCCCTCAATATACCTGTGTGCCAGACTGTGCAATCTGCAGATACTGCTCTTGCAGACTTTTCTAGCGTTTTTGCCCCTGTATTACCTCTAAAGAAACGAACCGTATCCCGACGCCGTGTAGGTAGAAAGCAGAAAGTTGCTGTACATACACCTTACACAGGTCGTCCTTCGTGGGATGCTGACCATGTCAAAATGTTTACTGACATGTCTGCGCAGTACGCTCAAAGCAAACTCGCACAGATGGAACTAAAATCTTTCTGCGATACATATGAAAGACTGTTAAATGCGTGTCCAACACATGACATTACCGAGGAGCTGCGTGCTTTCAAACTAAATCACCCCTGATAAATCTAACTAAAGTCTTTTAAATCACATACAATGGTTGTCATTTTTCATAATATGTGCGTGTTGTGTGTTGTGTGTATTTGTCAGGCTCCGTCCTTTGTTCAGCGTGTCGTTATCAGATTCCGCAAAGATGCATTTGTCATCATTATGCTGTTAGCTAACTTAAAATTTGAGCTGTTGTTTTATTGTGAGAAATAATTACACTGTCATGTAAATACACGCCTAAGGTATACGCAGAATTATAGATAGCGTCGTCAGCTGGGAAATTAATTGAGAAACGAGTCCAGTGGTAACGCGCCGCGAGCTGCAGTAATTCAATATAAAATGACTATTTTCATCATGTGATAAAATAATGCAGAATTAAAGAAAGCTGGAATAATATATGTGGCTGTGTCAGCGCTAAAATAGAAAAATGTTAGTAATTCAATATAAAATGGCTATTTTCAGAATTTGACATTACCGCTTGCTATAGCGTTATTTTTATAAACATGTGTTATCCCCGAATCAAATTAACAATAGCAGACATGTTGTGTTATAAAAGCATAAATAAAACTGATAGAAATGCCCAAAGAGAAATGTTATCCCAGAATAATTAATATGATATTCTGCCATCTAGTGGCCGTGATGGGTAATTGGTTATGCTACACATTTCTCAAAGAAATGTCTTTGTAAGCCAACAACGAAATTTTACACAAAAAAAAAAAAAAAACAAGAAAAACAGTAATACATGTGCAGCAGTAACTTAAAATGTGTTCCCAGAATCAAATTACCAATATCAAACATGTTGTGTTATAAATGCCTGAATAAAACTGATAGAAATACACAAAGAGTGCAGAAGTGTTATTTCTATAAAGATATATTGCCCGGTTTCTTATGTATGTCCAGTTATTTTCAACAAAACAAGGATAGAGTCAAATTATAGACAGCACATTCAAAGTGCATAAAGATAATAACATAAATAAGTCCTAAATGTCTATTTCTTGTGTGTGTGTGTGTGTGTGTGGGTTCTGTGTGTTTGTTGTGTGTGGTTCTGTGTTGTGTGCGTGTGTGTGTGTGTGTGTGTGTGTTTGTGCCTGTCTGACCGCGATTTTACACAAAAATATTAAAAGTCTGTATATGTTAGATGTCTTTGTATAAAAAGGAGTCAAATTATAGGCAGCACAGGCTCCTGTAAAATTAATAGTGTAAAATTAATATGTGCTAAAATAATGTAGAATTAATGAAAGCTGTAATAATATATGGTAATGTGTCACTTTTATATTCGTATAAAACACAACGCTTCTTACATGACAATCAAACAACAAAAACAAATGAAATGTGTTATAAACCATGTGTAAAATAAATACACGACTAGGCTATATTTATAAACATGTGTTACCCCAGAATCAAGGCCACAATAACTTTTCTTTAAGCCGCTGACCCGCAGTTGGAACTAAAATCTTTCTGCGATACATATGAAAGACTGTTAAATGCGTGTGGGGCGAAGAAATATGTGTTACATGCGTAGTGAATTGCAAATATATTCTGAAGTGTATGGCATTTTGAGAAATGTGTGCGTGTTGTGTGCTGTGTGTATTTGTGTGTGTGTGTGTTTGTGCCTGTCTGACCGCGATTTTACACAAAAATATTAAAAGTCTGTATATGTTAGATGTCTTTGTATAAAAAGGAGTCAAATTATAGGCAGCACAGGCTCCTGTAAAATTAATAGTGTAAAATTAATATGTGCTAAAATAATGTAGAATTAATGAAAGCTGTAATAATATATGGGAATGTGTCACTTTTATATTCGTATAAAACACAACGCTTCTTACATGACAATCAAACAACAAAAACAAATGAAATGTGTTATAAACCATGTGTAAAATAAATACACGACTAGGTTATATTTATAAACATGTGTTACCCCAGAATCAAGGCCACAATAACTTTTCTTTAAGCCGCTGACCCGCAGTTGGAACTAAAATCTTTCTGCGATACATATGAAAGACTGTTAAATGCGTGTGGGGCGAAGAAATATGTGTTACATGCGTAGTGAATTGCAAATATATTCTGAAGTGTATGGCATTTTGAGAAATGTGTGCGTGTTGTGTGCTGTGTGTATTTGTGTGTGTGTGTGAGTTCTGTATGTGTTGCGTGTTCTTTACAGAACCATAAACTTATAATAGCACAATGTTGATGCCGACAGCCGCGCACAGATGTATTTTTGCATTATTTCACAGTGACTGATGAGTACCGGATGCATGGTTGGTTGAGAAGTGCCCGTGGGTGCAGAAGTGTTTGTGGTCCGCATATTAATAAAGTACAAAAAATCCCTGACCTATGTGGTCAGCATATTAATAAAGTGCAAAAACATGATAACATAAGTCCTAAATGACTAATAACCGCATATTAATAAAGTGCAAAAACATGATAACATAAGTCCTAAATGCCTAATAATCGCATATTAATCATAAATAAGTTCTAAATGTCTATTTCTTGTGTGGTATGTTAATAAAGTGCAAAAATCAGTGACCTATGTGGACCGCATATTAATAAAGTGCAAAAATCCTTGACCTATGTGGTCAGCATATTAATAAAGTGCAAAAACATGATAACATAAGTCCTAAATGCCTAATAATCGCATATTAATCATAAATAAGTTCTAAATGTCTATTTCTTGTGTGTTGTATGTTAATAAAGTGCAAAAATCACTGACCTATGTGGCCTGCATATTAATAAAGTGCAAAAATCACTGACCTATGTGGTCCGCATATTAATAAAGTGCAAAAACATGATAACATAAGTCCTAAATGACTTTTATTCGTATAAAACACGACGCTTCTTACTTGTGTTGTAACATTGGGTCATATTATAACTTGTGTTGTGACATTGGTGCATATCTCTTCTGTGTATATAAGGCAGCCACAAGGATAAAACCTGCTACAATGTGAATAAACACAACTTGCAATGGCCTCAGTAGATAACAAATAACTTTGCAGATGCCATCTTCAGGACACAATAACTTTTCTGTTTGTGAGAATAAACATTTATGGGGTACGCAAATACAACAACAATTGCTTGACCTAGGTGCTATAAGCCTCTGACCCACAGTTAACCTAATTTAGGTAATGTTTACCATTTAGTTAGTGTTTGAGAATACTTTTCACATAACAGGCTGTAGGATTGCATACAGAAACATCAGCCCTATTCACTATATGGATACACTGTGAATAAAACAAAAGCTTACAGAATCAAACTCGGGGCTACTTGCATTATTTCACAGTGACTGATGAGTACCGGATGCATGGTTGGTTGAGAAGTGCCCGTGGGTGCAGAAGTGTTTGTGGTCCGCATATTAATAAAGTACAAAAAATCCCTGACCTATGTGGTCAGCATATTAATAAAGTGCAAAAACATGATAACATAAGTCCTAAATGACTAATAACCGCATATTAATAAAGTGCAAAAACATGATAACATAAGTCCTAAATGCTTAATAATCGCATATTAATCATAAATAAGTTCTAAATGTCTATTTCTTGTGTGGTATGTTAATAAAGTGCAAAAATCAGTGACCTATGTGGACCGCATATTAATAAAGTGCAAAAATCCTTGACCTATGTGGTCAGCATATTAATAAAGTGCAAAAACATGATAACATAAGTCCTAAATGCCTAATAATCGCATATTAATCATAAATAAGTTCTAAATGTCTATTTCTTGTGTGTTGTATGTTAATAAAGTGCAAAAATCACTGACCTATGTGGCCTGCATATTAATAAAGTGCAAAAATCACTGACCTATGTGGTCCGCATATTAATAAAGTGCAAAAACATGATAACATAAGTCCTAAATGACTTTTATTCGTATAAAACACGACGCTTCTTACTTGTGTTGTAACATTGGGTCATATTATAACTTGTGTTGTGACATTGGTGCATATCTCTTCTGTGTATATAAGGCAGCCACAAGGATAAAACCTGCTACAATGTGAATAAACACAACTTGCAATGGCCTCAGTAGATAACAAATAACTTTGCAGATGCCATCTTCAGGACACAATAACTTTTCTGTTTGTGAGAATAAACATTTATGGGGTACGCAAATACAACAACAATTGCTTGACCTAGGTGCTATAAGCCTCTGACCCACAGTTAACCTAATTTAGGTAATGTTTACCATTTAGTTAGTGTTTGAGAATACTTTTCACATAACAGGCTGTAGGATTGCATACAGAAACATCAGCCCTATTCACTATATGGATACACTGTGAATAAAACAAAAGCTTACAGAATCAAACTCGGGGCTACGTATAAAATCTATTATAAAACAAATGAAAAAGGTGTTATAAACCACGTGTAAAATAAATACACGACTAGGCTATAATTATAAACATGTGTTATTCCACAAAATACGGGAATAATATCAAAACTACAACAAATTAAACTATATTAAACTATATCAAAAGGGGGAATCAAACAAGGAGGGACAGCTGGATACCAGCCGTCAGACAAGGGGAGGGGAGGGGTTACACATTTTGATACACTTTGATAGGGGCGGGGCACCTGTCAGATTGAGTTTGACGAAACCTGGCTATTATACACTACTTTTGGGCAGCCGAACCCGTACAGTAACACGGACTTCCCGATGAAGTCCATGTTCGGTGTCTGTGCCTGAACAGTAGGTGTTCGGTATGGACGCCGAACTTTATTATTTGTGTTCGCCCATCTTTACCCCTGACAACCGCTAACAACTAACTGTCACAATACGAGTGGTCATAACCATGGATACCTAAGCTACTGCAATATCCTGCACATGGGGTAAGCGACACAACTTTTCAGAAGAACTATACCATATTATTAATTGTAGGTATTTTGTAATAATATTATTATTACACCTACTACATATTGTGTTAGAATCTTGGAGATGGGTATACCCATTGAAGCATTGTTTCATAAATGCTCACTATTTTTTTCCCATGAGCTCTGTAATTTGAAATAGGTTATTCAGTGTGTCTGTATATATTTGTGTGAGCAGGTTACAAAGAAAGACAAAATAAAAGTATGAGCCTAATTAGTCTAGACTGGCATTTTGTTCACTAGTCTTCATGAAGACAGTGCTTGTGTAAGATGCGCCTAATTCATTAAGAGGCCCAAGTATCTTACAACTGCTGTGTGCCTTCACCAGAAATGTAAGGGGACATTTCTGGCATACTTTAGTCTGAATATTAATATTTATGAATATGTAGAATTATGAATAAGGATGAGTTGGCCGAATCAGCTTTGCCACGCAGTGTTCTGTCCTAGTTTTGCCCATTTTGGTAAAGCAGGGTATGACTAGACTAAAACTCTCAAAAGTTTCAAAATGTTTTTCAATTTTCCTCCCTTATTTGCATGCGTCTTAAAATTATGGATGAATAGGTGGCAATGTCAAAAACTATAGAAATACAATTCTGTAAACGGGGTTGAACCCCTTCTTTAAATGAAGTAGTCCCCCTTGTTAAATAAAAAAGAAAAACGGATACCCATCTCTAGCACCAGCATGTCAATGTTGACGCAAGGGATGAAGGTGGCTGCTCCATAATGGCCATTGGCAATGGCAATAATAACGTAATGTGAACCCTGGCAGAGCCGGTACTGACATAAATGGAACACCAAGTATCTTATTTTTTTTACTTTACAAAGAGGACTACTTCATTTATAAAAGGAGTGGTTCAGGTAGTGTATTTAGTACATAATTGTGTGTCATTTCTGACATTTGAGCCTGCTTATCCATGGATGGTAACATGGGTCTGTAACAGAAAATTTTGCAAGATTTAAATCTGAAAGTAAGAGTTTTACCAAGATTGATAGTTATTCCTTATCATTATTTGACCCCCGGGACCTCATCAATCAAAAGAACAAAGCCTTACAGAGCGAGATCCAGAAATAGTGGAACGCTCTGCTCAACTTTCTCCAGTAGTTCCATAGACAATGAATAGAATAAATGTACATGCATGGAGATTGCTCCATTCAGACAGGGATGTGTAGAAACCCATTATCTGGATCGGTAGGAATCCCTTTGGTCAGACCACCAACAACCAGTCTTGTATAACTTTCAGTCTTAGTAAAACCCCTATAATTGTAAATTCACAGATTGAAAAATTACAAAAATCCACGCAAAAGCGATAGATATTTCTGCAACAATGGTGCCACGTGTGAATTTACCATACGGTACGTGAAATTTGCATGTCAAACATGTGTATGGGGTCTCCGTAAGCCCATCCATCAGATATTGTCCGTACAGATTTTTGGAAAAAAATGTGAATCCGCAGAGAGCTGACTCCATATCCATTGTACATCAACGGCAGAAATCCAAGGTGTAGATTTCAGAAAACAAAACACAGGCCAGATTTTATTCTGACGTAGGAACATAGCCCTAAAGTTGGTCTTGTCTCCAGACACCATGCGCCACGAGTCAACCTGAGAACCTGATGTAATAATGATGCGAATCAAGCTTACGGTTATTAGCATAATTGTGTTTTTCTTTATTTCTATTTGTTGTACACTCATATTTTAATATGATCAATTGTGCACTTTACGTTACATCTCATTGTCGTGCACTGCCAAGCAATACCACTTTTGGATGGCTCAAACTGGAATGGCGGTCCATGACCGCCATGTCGGGCGGACACCACTCTGGCTTATGGACACTTTTGTGGCTGATGTCATTACATTATCCTAGAAGGCCTAATGTTCAAGCCTTTCCTTACATTTATTGTGGGGTTAAAGAGATTAATTCCCGTTTGAGAAGATTTGGAATATGTTACAACAAATTCTTTTATATGGTCACATCCAATAAAACAGATTTAGCAAAACTAACTTCAGGTATTGTTCAACTGGGTTTCGGCATTTAAAATTAGACCATTAGTTATGACACATATTAAAGCAAATAATAAAAAAAACTGATTTGAAAGTTGCATCCGTACATGCCTAAAAACCTGAAAAGTATAAACAAAACAACAAAAAGAAAACATACACTCCATGCTGGCTAGTATTTGTTACATTGTTGCTGATCAGATTGACAGCCGGCCATCCACTGGAATCCACTCCAAATGGAAGTCGGTGCTATTGGATGGCGAACTGGTGATCAGGGCCCAGTGGTGGGCATCTCCGGCATTTCACCGCGTTCTCCTGCATGCACGTTCCACAATAATTTGAATCACTAGTTACTTTTCTCTTGTTGCTAACTTCCCAGCTTTAAAATACTTAAGAAGCAGAAATAGGACAAAGCTTAAACACGAGGACAAGGCCTAAAGACGGGATTGGTTTGTGAGCAAACATTATTGTAAGACCTAGTTATATAAGATCTAACAAGACAAAGATACAACTTTATGGTTACTTTTACTAACTTTCCCAGGTATGGACTCCTCTGTTTCATTCACTAATTGTAGGTAAACATTCTAAAGTTAAAAGAGAGAGAGAGAGAAAGAAAGAAAGAAAGAAAGAAAGAAAGAAAGAAAGAAAGAAAGAAAGAAAGAAAGAAAGAAAGAAAGAAAGAAAGAAAGAAAGAAAGAAAGAAAGAAAGAAAGAAAGAAAGAAAGAAAGAAAGAAAGAAAGAAAGAAAAGTGCATTCTGCAAAATATCAGCATATACAAAGATCTTATAAGACAGATAGTTACCTCCATAGTGCTGCATAGACAACAGCAAGGGTGATCAAGGCCAAGCAGGAAAGACCACAGCCAATTATCAGGGTGACTGAAGGGGTGCCCGAATATTCCATGATCTGTAGATTGTATACAGGAAAAGAAGTGAATTATGTCCTTTCCATAGATAGATAGATGGAATATAGATAAGTATAAATACACAGATATTAGAATACACTTCTAGCACAGACACATACGTGACACCACAGTCACAGCAGGAAAACTTGATAAATCGGTGCAAGTCTTTGATGGTGATGAACTTTTGTGATAGTGACCGGGTGTCGTTAGTTTACTATGCTGGAAACTTTGCCCACATCCAAATCATTACAACCAATCCAACGTCTCCTTACTGACAATCCCCTAATGTGACTTTTCGGAGGACACATGTTAATGCAGTTAAGCTCCTGTTCATGTAAAAGTCTAGAATAAGAAGTGTCAGGAAAGTAGTGCTGACCTGGCATTCACTGCCCTGTGCCTACTGCCCTGTGCCTGCTCCGCTGCCCGGTGCCTGCTGCCCTGGTGCCTGCTCCGCTGCCCGGTGCCTGCTGCCCTGTGCCTACCCTGCTGCCCTGGTGCCTGCTCCTGCTGCCCGGTGCCTACTGCCCTGTGCCTACTGACCTGTGCCTGCCCTGCTGCCCTGTGCCTACTGCCCTGTGCCTGCTCCTGCTGCACGGTGCCTGCTGCCCTGTGCCTACTGCCCTGTGCCTGCTCCTGCTGCCCGGTGCCTACTGCCCTGTGCCTGCCCTGCTGCACTGTGCCTGCTCCTGCTGCCCTGTGCTTACTGCCCTGCTGCCCTGTGCCTGCTCCTGCTGCCCTGTGCTTACTGCCCTGCTGCCATGTGCCTGCTCCTACTGCCTGCTCCTGCTGCTCTGTGCCTGCTCCTGCTGCCAGGTGCCTACTGCCCTGTGCCTGCCCTGCTGCCCTGTGCCTGCTCCTACTGCCTGCTCCTGCTGTCCTGTGCCTACTGCCCTGTGCCTGCACTGCTGCACTGTGCCTGCTCCTGCTGCCCTGTGCTTACTGCCCTGCTGCCCTGTGCCTGCTCCTACTGACTGCTCCTGCTGCTCTGTGCCTGCTCCTGCTGCCAGGTGCCTACTGCCCTGTGCCTGCCCTGCTGCCCTGTGCCTGCTCCTACTGCCTGCTCCTGCTGTCCTGTGCCTGCCCTGCTGCCCTGTGCCTGCTCATGCTGCCCTGTGCCTACTGCCTTGTGCCTGCTGTGCTGCCTGCTCCTGCTGCCCTGTGCCTGCTCCTGCTGCCCTGTGTTGTGCCTGCTGACTGCTCCTGCTGTCCTGTGCATGCTCCTGCTGCCCTGTGCCTGCTCCTGCTGCCCTGTGTTGTGCCTGCTGACTGCTCCTGCTGTCCTGTGCATGCTCCTGCTGCCCTGTGCCTGCTCCTGCTGCCCTGTGTTGTGCCTGCTGACTGCTCCTGCTGTCCTGTGCATGCTCCTGCTGCCCTGCTAGCTGCTCCTGCTGCCTTGTGCCTGCCATGTGCCTGCTCCTGCTGCCCTGTGCCTGCTCCTGCTGCCCTGTGCCTCCTGCCCTGTGCCTGCTCCTGCTGCCCTGTGCCTGCCCTGCTCCTGCTGCCCTGTGCCTGCTCCTGCTGCCCTGTGCCTGCCCTGCTCCTGCTGCCCTGTGCCTGCCCTGCTCCTGCTGTCCTGTGCCTGCTCCTGCTGTCCTGTGCCTGCCCTGCTCCTGCTTGTCTCCTGTAGAGAAGGTCACTGAGCCTAAGACAATATCCCTGAGATGCCCAGTGCATGTCTGCAATGTATGAGGCAGTCTCCATGCTGTGGCCACTCTGCTATACAGGGTGCTGCCCCTATGCTTAGTGACCTGTGTGTGTTGCTCTGGCACAGATTAGGGGCTCTCTGTGAGACATGCAGCCATCCCCCCAGGTGCAGCAGGAGGACCAGGTCCTGTGCCATGGCAGTCTGCAGGGTGGCATCAGTGGCATCCATGCACGATCACGCTCACACATCCTTCCCCGCGGCTTCTGACAAGTCTTCCCTTCCTTACTTACTATTTCTCTGGGTTGCTGAGCCAAGATGGCGAAGGTAGAGAGACGCTCACAGAAGCATTTAGTGTGGGATGCATCGGTGAGCACGGTCCTGCAGCCCTGGGTGGACCAGGCTCCCAGAGACTCGTTCCTGTGGAAGAAGAGGGAGAACAGATGAGACTGTGATGGAGGACTGCTCGGGACTGAGGGGACGGGGAGCAGCGGTTACTTCCAGCGCTGGCCGCTCACTTCCCTCTCTCCGGTGCTGCGGGCTGCGGGCAGGGAGGGAGCTGTCCGCCGCCGCCGTGGTGCTGATCGCTGCCTCAGCTCCGGCCAGCCCCCATCTCCGGTGCAGCCCTCCTATCTGCAGGTCGCCCCCATAGAAAGCCTCGGTCCTCTCCGGCGGTATTAATGGATGTGAGAGGTGCTGGCGAGGGCTGGGGGAGGGGAGGATTTCACCCTGGAAACCGGCAGCGTCGGATCGCTCCACACCGCCTGCCTGCGCCTTACCTCTGAGGGAGGGGGCTGAGGAAGGGGACAAGGAAAATGGAGGGGAGATGGGAAAAGGGGAGAGACAAGCTGTGGGAATGCTGGGGTACAAGTGGCCCCTGACAGGCGCACGGCAAAGGGTTAAACGGGATTTTTCTGTATCCCCCGCGCTTCATTCTCCCATTTCCCCACGGGCTGCCATGTCACCGTCTATTAACCCATTGCAGCCCCCTGCCTGCCAGCCTAACAATCACCCCTCTGTCCCCACGGCTGCCTCCATCACCGGCCCACTCCTCCCCTCTGCATAGAGCGAAGCATTGCGGATGCTGTGCCCCCTGGCGGCGGAGGGGTTAACACCTTGCAGTATTGTCTCTAACACTCAGCAAATCTCCTTCTGGGGGATCAATAGGAAATCAGCAAAGATTTATCTAAAAGAAGCAAAAAAAAACATTGGCTCCATTGCAGGGGATGGAGGGCTGTCAGCACTGGCTGCACTCTCTGTGGAGCTATGCAGAGCACTCATGGTCATCCAATGAAATCCCCCCCAAAATAGTTCAAGCTTTGGCTTATATATGTATATACACATGGTGAAAGAATATATAGGACTTCCAGAGTGACATACAGCTGCTAATAGGCTTGTGATCCTGTACTTAGCACTGCAGCAGGACAATGCATGGAGAATGAAGAGAGATGGCTTCCCTTTACTCACTGTTGTATTTGGGGGTAGACTGTGATTCCTGGAACACCAGGGCTGTATGTAGAGCGCTGTGCACACAGTACACCATGATGACAACTCTGGCCATATCGCTTTTTGTACCCTCTCGTCTATATATGTTACAGATCTTTGCTAGATTACTAAGGTCTATGATCCACTAACCTTACTAGGAATTTAAAGGGAATCTGTCATTAGGATCACCCCTCCTAGCGCATCTATATGGGCATGGAAGTCATAGAAAGAAGAAATGACACCTTGATATTTGCCATCCAATGTCTTATTCTAGAGAAATCCACAGTTTTCTTAATATGTAATTGAGCTGTTAAGGTCTATGGGCCGGACATAGATCTCCCTGAGACTATGCATACAGGGATTATTTTTCATGAAAGGTGTCGTTACCAGCATAAGACATGTAATGGCTGACAGTCTGCTCTTCTGATCTATAGGTCTCACATAAGCTTCGGAGGCAGACTCTCGGGGCGATCTATCTCCCGCCCAGAAATCTTAACAGTTCATTTACATATTTAGAATAATGTGGATTTCTCTAGAACAAGTCATCAGATCAAAGATATCATTGTATCCAACTCTCTATGACCTGCATGCCCACATAGACAGCAAAGGAGGGTGGATCCTACTGACAGATTTCATTTAAAGGGAACCTGTCACATTAATCATAAAGTCTGATCTGCTAGAAACTTGTTATGGAGCAGAAATAACGTAGCAGATAAATAGGTTTGTGGGAAAAACAGTACACCTTCCGTTCCCGCTCAATTCAATAGTATCAAAATTCACCGCACACCCTTTGTGGAATATCTTGCAGAAATGCAACATTTTATTCAAATTATATGCAAAGTCAATCAAATGCCTTATTTACACTGGATGAATAATATGTAATAAATAAGATAGACCAAACAAGGCAAGTCTTTGTTGTCCAACCACCACAACCCCTTTGTATGCCAGACCAATGCCCAAACCCCATAACCTCACTCTCCAAAATCACTGAAGGGGAGCTTGCTCATCTTCTCTCGAAATCACACCTCACCACTTGTGCACTTGACCCCGTCCCATCTCACCTCCTCCCCAACCTCACCACTACACTAATCCCATCCCTAACCCATCTCTTCAACCTTTCACTAACTTCTGGTACTTTCCCTTCTGCCTTCAAACATGCCACAATCACACCTATCCTCAAAAAACCATCCCTTCACCCAAGCACTATGTCCAGCTATGGCCCCATATCTTTGCTCCCATTTGCTTCCAAACTCCTTGAGCAGCATGTCCATGCTGAACTTTCCTCTCACTTTGCATCTAACTCTCTCTTCGACAACCTACAATCTGGCTTCCGTCCCCACCATTCCACTGAGACTGCCCTGACCAAAATTACTAACGACTTACTTACAGCCAAAGCTAACAGACAATTCTCTATACTCCTCCTCCTAGACCTGTCCTCTGCCTTCGACACAGTTGACCACTGCCTCCAACTACAGATCCTCTCTTCTTTTGGTGTCAAAGACGTTGCCCTATCTTGGATCTCCTCATACCTTGCCAACCGCACATTTAGCGTTTCCTACTCCCCTACTACCTCTTCATCTCGCCCGCTCTCTGTTGGAGTCCCCCAAGGCTCTGTCCTAGGGCCCTTACTCTTCTCAATCTATACACTCGGCCTGGGACAACTCATAAGGTCCTAAGGCTTCCAGTACCATCTATATGCTGATGACACTTAGATCTACCTCTCTGGCCCAGATGTCACCTCTCTGCTGTCCAGAATCCCAGAGTGTCTATCGGCCATATCATCCTTCTTCTCCTCTCGCTTCCTCAAGCTCAATGTGGACAAATCTGAACTCATTATCTTTCCTCCATCACGCATATCTTCCCTTCCTGATCTATCTATCAAAATAAATGAAATCACACTTTCCCCTGTCCCCAAAATCCGCTGCCTTGGAGTAACCCTTGACTCTGCCCTGTCCTTCAAACCGCACATCCAAGCTCTCGCTACCTCCTGTTGCCTCCAGCTCAAAAATATTTCCAGAATCCGTCCTTTCCTCAACCCACACTCTACCAAAATGCTCGTGCTTGCCCTAATCATCTCCCACCTCGACTATTGCAACATCCTCCTATGTGGCCTACCTTCTAACACTCTCGCACCTCTCCAGTCCATCCTTAACTCTGCTGCCCGACTAATTAATCTCTCTCCTCGCTACACTCCTGCTTCACCTCTTTGCAAATCCCTTCACTGGCTCCCAATTTCCCAGCGTATCCAGTTTAAATTACTAACACTGACCTACAAAGCCATCCATAACTTTTCTCCTCCGTATATTTCCACACTAACCTCTCTATCTTCCCTCACGTAATCTCCAGTTCTCCCAAGACCTTCTCCTCTCCTCCAGGCTTATTCGCTCCTCCCTTAATCGCCTCCAAGACTTCTCCTGAATATCCCCCATCCTCTGGAATTCTGTGCCCCAACACATCCGGTTATCCACTACTTTTGGATCCTTCAAAAGAAACCTGAAAACCCACCTCTTCAAGGAAGCTTACAGCCTGTAAAGATGACACGGCCACCTCAACACCATTGGAGCTACTGCAACCCTCAACCTACTGTCTCCTTCCCCATAATCCTGTAGAATGTAAGCCCACAAGGGCAGGGTCCTCTTCCCTCTGTACCAGTCTGTCATTGTTAGTTTGTTTACTGTAAGTGATATTTGTATTTTGATGTAACCCCTTCTCATGTACAGCACCATGGAATTAATGGTGCTATATAAATAATAATAATAATAATAATATGCGACACAGATTACTGACGTTTTGACCACTCCCGAGTCTTAATTATAGGTCACTTTATCCTGGTGCAGTATAGGGCTCAAGATTAGAGAAGTGAGGTCCCCGTAATATCCAGGGGCCCAAAATCTTTTCATCCAAGGGATTATAAAATGCCTAACAGGGCTTGGGAACCTTGGTGAATGGCGTGGACGAGTGGCGCTCCTGCACCTTGCTGTGCGCTGTAAGTAAGGTATTTGATTGACTTTCTATATATTTTAATAAAGTTTTGCATTTCTGAAAGATATTCCACAAAGGGTGTGCGGTGGATTTTGATACTATTGATATTAGACGTTCATGGTCCATCATAACAGCTCCCTGATTTACCACAGAGTGCAGGCCAATTTCTGTCTATGACCTGCTCAATTCAAGGATAACAGTCAAAGGGGAGCTCTGCATCCATATCTGTTTGGTCACTTTTGCAAGAGCACCATCTTGGCCACTAAGCCCCAAATGAGCAGAGGTGATAAAGAATAAAATGCAAGTTATTCTTCACTCAGATGAAATAAAAATACAGACCATTTGTCACCAATGTCTGAATGTCCGTTATAAGCATCAGTGTGGCATCCGTTTTTTTCGCAGGCAAAGAAAAAATTTCCAAACTTCTGATACCCATTAAACAGTAAAAAAAAAACTGACAGCACTCAGATGACACATGGATGGTAACGATGTGCTTCCATTTGTCTCCATAGGCATTGCTTTGAATGCATTATTAGATCCATGCCCTGAATTAATGATGGAAATGTCTCTATTTTTTGTGTGACATGTCTACATGGGCAAGAACACGGTATGTGAAGTTTAATGTTGATAAAAGTAGAGTAGCACACCTAGGTTAAAGTAGTCATATTGCTGCATATACATAAAAAGGTTATTTTTTTGTATGAACTTACTAGAGGGTACCTTTCTGTCGTGCCTGGTGGTGATCTCTGCCGGCTCAGGCAGTGACTCTCCTACTTCCTTTGATGTCACATTAACAGAGGAGCTCTTTCTCTTCGTATCTGTTCTGTTGAAGAGGCACCACTGTCACGCTGATTGCCGGGAGTTAGGCAGTGGGGAGCCGGCTGTCAATCAGCGTGACATCGGCAGTGACGCCCCATCAACATAGCAGAGCGAAAGAGGAGAAGCTGCTCTGTGGACATGATGTTCCCGGAAGCAGGAAAATCACTGGCAGGAGAGGTCCATGACCACTCTAAGCTAGCAGAGAACATGGCTGGGCAGAAATGGTGGTGAATAAGAAGGTGTTCTTTACTGATAGAGTAGTTAGACTGGGGAATGCTTTACAGCAAGGGGTAGTTATGGCAGACACTATGACAGCATATAAACCAGGGCTGGAGGCTTTTCTCACAACAAATGGCATTGTGTGCTATAATCTAGAGCTAGAGAACTTTCAATTGGTGGAGAAACATGGGCCTGCATCTTTCTGCAATCTATATAACCTATATAACTGTGTAATAGTTTATTTTTTACTAATTAAAATAATACAAAGTGAATGAATAAATGAGATCAAATCAATTTTGGTGTGACCATGTTTTGCCATCAAAATAGCATTGAAGAATCAATTCTTCCAGATATACTTGCAGACAGTTTTTTTTTAAGAAATTTGACAAAAAGGTTGTTTTAAATATTTTGGCAAAGAGATCTTCTGTAGTTGTAGGCTTATGTGAAGTCTCTTCATTTAATCTCCCACAGCCTCAATGACCTTGAGATCGGAGCTCTAAGGGGAAATGTCATCACTTCCAGAACTCCATGTTCTTCTTTATGTTCAAGATACCGTAGTTCTTGATAGTTCTTAATGGTATTTCCTGTGTATTTGAGGTCAATGTCCAGATGCAAAATAAATCTAGAGCCAAACAGACACCTCACTGATGGTATCGCATGATGCATTAGTAGCTTCCTATTTTTCCTAGCATTGAGGACTAATTTTCCTTGGCAACAACATTGTCGACAGTCCTCAACATTGCCCATTTCTTGGTGCCGTCAATGCTGAGAAACACAGGCAGATACTTAACCATCAAGCAATACCATCAGGGAAGAAAGTGATTAGTTCCAAATGTATACAGCAGCAGGACAATTATTCCAAACATACAGCCAATATTATCTAGAACTATCTAAAATGTAAAGAATAAGAAGTCCTGCAAGAGAAGATATGGCCCCCCAAGAGCACTAATCTCAACATCACGCGTGAGATCACATGGTAAGACAGAAGCATTTGCACAAGCCTACATGAACAGAAGATCTATGATTGGTTCTCCAAGATGTGTGAACAACCTTTCTAACGAGTTCCGTCAAAAACTATGGTAAAGTGTACCTAGAAGAAGTGATACTTTGATTCTTTTTTGTATGAAGGGTAGTGATGAGCAAATATACTCATTACTCAAGATTTCCCGAGCACGCTCGGGTGTCCTCCGAGTATTTTTTAGTGCTTGGAGATTTAGTTTTCTTCGCCACAGCTGAATAATTTATATCTGTTAGCCAGCTTGATTACATGTGGGGATTCCCTAGCAACCAGGCAACCCCCACATGTAATTAGCCTGGCTAATTGCTGTAAAACATTCAGCTGCGGCGATGAAAACTAAATCTCCGAGCACTAAAAAATACTCGGAGGACCCCCGAGCGTGCTCGGGAAATCTCGAGTAAGGCTGCCGTCACACTAGCAGTATTTGGTCAGTATTTTACATCAGTATTTGTAAGCCAAAACCAGGAGTGGGTGATAAATGCAGAAGTGGAGCATATGGTTCTATTATACTTTTCCTCTATTTGTTCCACTCCTGGTTTTGGCTTACAAATACTGATGTAAAATACTGACCAAACACTGCTAGTGTGATGGCAGCCTAACGAGTATATTCGCTCATCATTAATGAAGGGGTTATCACAGCAAATATTGATTTGATTTAGACATTTCTTTTGTTTATTCATTTTACATTTTGGAAATTGATAAAAATAAACTTTTAGCACTTCTGCTCTAGAAAGCATTCTAATTTAATAGCTTTCTTCCACACATGCCTAAGACTTTTGCACAGTGCTGAATATAACACTCTGCTTAGTCTCTTTAACTTTATATCAAACTGACTTGTTCCCTTTTAGAAAACTTTGTTTGTCTTACCCTTGTATTAAAATTATAGCCAGTATTTATGGACACAATCTACAAAGTACTATTTTCAAAAACAGGCAGAGTTTAGTGACTATTCCACTGGATATTATCTTTGCAGTTAGTATTTAAAACCTTTTATACGTTTGAATGTGTAGAGCGCATTTTTATTGTTCAAATGCAGCTAAAAAATGAGAGATAGTCTGTTATCCTCAAATCGCTATCTAAAACACGTATACAGATTTTTAGGCGACTTAGCCCCTTTAAAAAAAATCATACCTGTGAGCACTGTCAGAACTCAATCAGCGACTCTACACAGACTCTCAATGTTGATACCGTGTACACAGTGGCGTAACTACAAAGTTATGGGCCCCAGTGCAAACTTTCAAATGGGGCCCCCCCCCCACCATGCCAAAATATTTTCCACCCAATTTCACATTTTCCCTATTAAATAATTCCATACATGTCCTGGCTGCCCCCCCTAGATACGCCACTGCCCTAGATATGCCTCCTTGCCTATTCCACAACTTCCATCATTTCCTCCTCCCCCACCATCCCCATCCTTGTCCATTCCACCACTTCCATCATTTCCTCCTCCACCACCATCCCCATCCTTGCCCATTCCACCACTTCCATCATTTCCTCCTCCACCACCATCCCCATCCTTGCCCATTCCACCACTTCCATCATTTCCTCCTCCACCATCGTCCCCATCCTTGCCCATTCCACCACTTCCATCATTTCCTCCTCCACCACCATCCCCATCCTAGCCCATTCCACCACTTCCATCATTTCCTCCTCCACCACCATCCCCATCCTTGCCCATTCCACCATTTCCATCATTTCCTCCTCCACCACCATCCCCATCCTAGCCCATTCCACCACTTCCATCATTTCCTCCTCCACCACCATCCCCATCCTTGCCCATTCCACCACCATCCCCATCCTTGCCCATTCCACCACTTCCATCATTTCCTCCTCCACCACCATCCCCATCCTTGCCCATTCCTCCACTTCCATCATTTCCTCCTCCACCACCATCCCCATCCTTGCCCATTCCACCACTTCCATCATTTCCTCCTCCACCACCGTCCCCATCCTTGCCCATTCCACCACTTCCATCATTTCCTCCTCCACCACCATCCCCATCCTAGCCCATTCCACCACTTCCATCATTTCCTCCTCCACCACCATCCCCATCCTTGCCCATTCCACCACTTCCATCATTTCCTCCTCCACCACCATCCCCATCCTTGCCCATTCCACCATTTCAATCATTTCCTCCTCCACCACCATCCCCATCCTTGCCCATTCCACCACCATCCCCATCCTTGCCCATTCCACCACTTCCATCGTTTCCTCCTCCACCACCATCCCCATCCTTGCCCATTCCACCACTTCCATCATTTCCTCCTCCACCACCGTCCCCATCCTTGCCCATTCCACCACTTCCATCATTTCCTCCTCCACCACCATCCCCATCCTTGCCCATTCCACCACTTCCATCGTTTCCTCCTCCACCACCATCCCCATCCTTGCCCATTCAACCACTTTCATCATTTCCTCCTCCACCACCATCCCCATCCTTGCCCATTCCACCACTTCCATCATTTCCTCCTCCACCACTATCCCCATCCTTGCCCATTCCACCACCATCCCCATCCTTGCCCATTCCACCACTTCCATCATTTCCTCCTCCACCACCATCCCCATCCTTGCCCATTCCACCACTTCCATCATTTCCTCCTCCACCACCATCCCCATCCTTGCCCATTCCACCACTTCCATCATTTCCTCCTCCACCACCATCCCCATCCTTGCCCATTCCACCACCATCCCCATCCTTGCCCATTCCACCACTTCCATCATTTCCTCCTCCACCACCATCCCCATCCATGCCCTCTCCTCCCTCTACACACACACACACACACCTCACCTCTCCTCACGCTCTGCCGCAGCATCTCATCGCCTTCCTCTGACACAGCCGGCCGCTGCCTGATGACGTCATCCAGCGGCGCGTCTGTGTGAGAGGAAGCAGGAAGACAGATCGCTGGGCAGCGGCGCTGCAGGGATTTCTCCCTGCCTGCCGCAGCCACTCTGCAGGGGCTCCCCTCCACCTCTGCTCACATTGGGAGTCGGCGCTCTGCAGCTTCTCTGTGCCGGCTGTCAGCTTGACAGTCGGCACAGAGAACAGCTGACTCCCAGTGCGGGGGGCGGCAGAATGCAGCCGCCGGGGGAGACGCTGCGGGCCGCCACATTAGGCGGCCCGACTGCGGCCCCCCCCCCTGCCGGCTGCGCCCTGCCCCCCGTAGATACGCCTCGGACTGTTGCCGTGCAGGAGGGATCTCCTGCACTGCAACATGGTGTCGGCCGGTGCCTCTGACCTGCCGGGCGGCAGGCCCCTGACCTGCCCGGCCCCGTCGCAATGGCGACCACTGCGACCGCGGTAGTTACGCCACTGCCTGTACACAGCACAGAGCTGCGGAAGCAGTTATGAGAGTTTTTCTGCACCTTTTGCCCGAAAGAATGCAATCTTCCTGTACCAGCAAGTTTAAAGGTAATCTGTCAGTGTGAAATATGGGCAGGACACTGATCTGCATGAGAATCTGCCTCTAGAGATTATTATAAATGAAAGGAGGAGTTACCGGTGTGAGACAGGTAACTAACACAGAACTGTGGAACTGAACTTTGTCTCCTTACAAACACGTTAGCAGCTGCAGCTCTCTCAGCTCTGCTGTATGTACTGTAACAATATTGCAGCCCTGTCTGCCTGTGAGATGGAAGCTGAAGCCGAAAGGAACCTGCAGATGGGTCAGCTATAATCACACACAGCTCTGCAGTGAGGTCAGGAGGGCGGACATCACACTGGTAACTCTCCTTCATGTGTAATAAGCTCTGGAGGCAGAGTCTCACGCAGATCAGTGTCTGGCCAAAAGATGTTAACAGCTCATTTACATACAAGAAAAAGGAGAATTTCTCTGGAATAAGACATCAGATTACAGAAATCAAAGTGTCATTTATTTATTCAGCTTCCTATGACATGCAACCCCATATACACGGCTTAGAAGTGTTGATCCAACTGACAGACTCCCTATAGCACCTGATTTATGTGAATTATTTCAGCGTTTTTCACCCATTGGAATGAATGGGAAAAATATATGCAAAAATTGTGTATTTTCCGCAGGATTTTTCTGCTGCAAATACTGTATGCGTGCACATACCAGTAGAGTACATCTTCTGTTCTTTATATGGATTTGAACACTCTCATGCACAGGACGGGCACTCAATTATTATTTTTACTGCAAGAACAGTCCTGATCCAGGTGATAAGTATGAAGCATTTTTATTTTATGGTGGAGTGATTTTGGACAATCACTTAAAGCAGCAGTGACAAATCTAATACACTTGCACAGGAGTCTGGAAATTCCTTACCATGCTTATCTTTCTACTTTAAGAAATTCCATAGAAGTGAATAGATAGAGCCATGCCTGCACAGTTACCTCTCCATTCCGAATATAGGGGGTCAGGGAACCCCAATTGTTTAGATAGAAATGGATCTTAAGGTAGCACTAACCCCAATGAAATATATATGTTCTAAAAAAATGGCACACATGTCTTAGTTATAAATACCCTTGTAAGGCCGCAAGTAGCTGCCACAGTTCAGTGAAGCAAGTTTTTGTGGCTCTCTATGGATAACGTTTGTTTGTACAATTTTTGTAGGCTAAAACTTTAACCTAAGAAAGGAAAAAAGATCTTGCAGAAAATTACGTGATACTATGGTAACAGTAATGTGCATTCAGCCCAGGGAGTTAGCACTGAGCAGTTAGGACATAGGTTAAAAAATGTAAATCCTGCTTGCTGAAAATGAAAAAAAAAAATAGTAGATATGCGCTTGATTATTGAAGAAAGAGTCCTCAGTCTCGGGGGCAGCCTTTGTCCCAAAGCAATTCAATGCTAGCAACGGTAAAACGTTACACTAAAAAGGTGAAAAATATTTCTGTAAATAAGCAGGAAATATAGAAATAGGATATAGTCAGGGTCGGACTGGCCATCGGGCATTTCTGGCAAATGCCAGAAGGGCCAGTTCCTGTAGTGGACCGCTCGATACGTTCTTGGTGTCAGGGAAGTCGGTAATAGCTAAATAGTTACGAGGAAGCTAAAGGACCTTCGGTGACGTCATGAGCATGTGATCAGTCACATGCACGTGTAGGCGGGATCAGAATACCAGCAGGGCTGGAGGTCACATGATCCATATCACAGAGATGAATTTGCCTGCACGGCTATGCCTTCTGGGATGGGGCACCGCAGGAGAGTGATAATGCCTCTGGGCGCTGCGGTCACCTGACCAGGATGGGGGTAGGAGCGCTCATTAACCCCTGCAGCACCGGACAGGTGTGTGAGGTGCCGCAATTGTGCTGTGGTGATGGTGAACTACAGGTACCAGGGAGGGAGTCTCTGCGTGCCAAGCAGTGTAGAGGTGTGTGGGACGGGGGTGTGAGAAAAACACAGCAGAAAAAGGGCAGCTGTATCATCACCAGGTCACAATACTAATGCACTGCAGCAGCTGCCACAATAAAAGGAGCAATGAACTGGTGAGCGTAACCACCATGGAGGGGACTGCCTAGTAATAAAACTGCCTCCTACAGCTATGGGTATATTCTGTGATTGTTTTACATGAATTACCTTTGATTCATTTTGATAACATCTGTACTCCTATTTTTCATGATATATTGTGTTGATTTATTCTTTATATTGGTGACAGGATAGGGGCGCAGGATGGGAGCACCATATGACAGGATGGGGCGCAGGATGAGAGCAGCACATGACAGGATGGGGGCGCAGGATGGGAGTAGCACATGACGGGATGGGGGCGCAGGATGGGAGCAGCACATGACAGGATGGGAGCAGCACATACCTGAATGGGGGCGCAGGATGGGAGCACCACATGACAGGATGAGGGCAGCACATACCAGAATGGGGGCGCAGGATAAGAGCACCACATGACAGGATGGGGGCGCAGGATGAGAGCAGCACATGACAGGATGGGGGCGCAGGATGAGAGCAGCACATGACAGGATAAGAGCAGCACATGACAGGATGGGGGCGCAGGATGAGAGCAGCACATGACAGGATGGGGGCGCAGGATGAGAGCAGCACATGACAGGATGGGGGCGCAGGATGGAGCAGCACATGACAGGATGGGGGCGCAGGATGAGAGCAGCACATGACAGGATAAGAGCAGCACATGACAGGATGGGGGCGCAGGATGAGAGCAGCACATGACAGGATGGGGGCACAGGATGGGAATAGCACATGACAGGATGGGAGCAGCACATACCAGAATGGAGGCGCAGGATGGGAGCACCACATGACAGCATGGGGCGCAGGATGAGAGCACCACATGACAGGATGGGGGCGCAGAATTGGAGTAGCACATGACAGGATGAGGGCAGCACATACCAGAATGTGGGCACAGGATGGGAGCACCACATGACAGGATTGTGGCACAGAATGGGAGCACATTACAGGATGAGGGCACAGGAAGAGAGTAGCACATGACAAGATGGAGGTGCACAAAACAGGATATGGCACAGTATGGGGCTGCACATGACAGGAAGGGGGCGCAGGATGGGTGCAGCATATAACAGGATGGGGGCGCAAGATGGTAGCAGCACATGACAAGATTAGGGCGCAGGATGGAAGCAGCGCATACCAGGATGGAGACCATATACCAATATAAATGCTGGCCACCCGGGCGTAGAATGGGTTCAATAACTAGCATATATGTATATATATATACTGTATATACAGTACAATGGAAGATTTACCCCTCTGCAGTTTATTGTAAAAGAATACAAACTTCTGCTGCGCCGGCGTCTATTATTGTCTGCATCTCTGGCATTACTTCAATAGCGCTAAAGAGGATTAGCTGCTGAGCTCCTGATTGGCGGCAGCACTGTTGACGTGACATCAGAACTGTAGACACTGTATCTACGGAGTGTGAATAAAGTGCAGTTTTTTATTCACACAATGTGGGGGGGTAGTGCCATGTGATGATTTATCGAATAGTACTCGGCCCAGTGTTATTCTATGGGGCAGAGCAGTTCAGCGATTATTTTCTCAAGCTGAATCGGCATTAGAGAACAATGGCAGCATGCTCTGCTCACTCGCACCCCCATTACAAGTCTATGGGTCTGAGTGAAACATCACACTGCACTCGGATACCACCCCAGTGCAATCCGATATACACCGAGTCAGGCTATGGAGGAGACGGAGTAATTTCTCCATCTCATCCATTACCTGTCTCGACGTATATCGGATTGCACTGGAATGACATCCGAGTGCAGTGTGACGTTTCGCATGCATCCATAGACTTGTATGGGGGTGAGTGAGACAAGTCTCTGTACCAATCGCAGCATGCTGTGATTGTTCTCTCATGCCGAATCAACATGAGAAAATAATCGCAGCTCTGGGCTTCAACAGAGGATAACACTGGGCCGAGTGCTATATGATGTTTTATCACATAGCACTCAGCCATGTTATACGCTCATGTGACCCCGGCCTTTGAGCAATAAATAGGACTGAGCTGTAATACTGTAGTACAGTATATAGTCTTGTTACACTCACATCACATCTTGTGACCTACTGGTGCACAAATCTACTGTATAATTGTCTAAGGGTCACTTCCGTCTGTCTGTCTGTCTGTCACGGATATTCATTGGTCGCGGCCTCTGTCTATCATGGAAATCCAAGTCGCTGATTGGTCGTGGCTGTTTTGCAGTGACCAATCAGCTACGGGCACAGTCCCGCGGCAACATGGCCGCTCCTTCCTCCCCACAGTCAGTGCCCCCTCCATACTCCCCTCTGGTCACCGCTCACACAGGGTTAATGGCAGCGTTAACCGACCACGCTATGCCACAGTGTAACGCACTCGGTTAACGCTGCTATTAACCCTGTATGACCAACGTTTTACTGTTGATGATGCCTAAGCGGCATCAATAGTAAGAAGATCTAATGTTAAAAATAATTAAAAAAATAAAAAATCTTTAAATACTCACCGTCCGTCGGCCCCTCGGATCCACAACAGGCCTTTCCCGCTCACGACGCTCCGGTAACCGGTTCCATGCTGCGATCTCGCGAGATGATGATGTAGCGGTCTCGTGAGACCGCTACGTCATCATCTCGCGAGACCGCAATGCACTCTTCAGACCGGAGCGCGCGAGGACTCATCGTCGGTAACTGCTTCGCTTGGATCCGGGGGCTCCAGAAGGTGAGTATATAACTATTTTTTATTTTAATTCTTTTTTTTTACAAGGATATGATGCCCACATTGCTATATACTACGTGGGCTGGGCAATATACTACATGGGCTGTGCAATATACTACATGGGCTGTGCTTTATACTATGTGGGCTATGCAATATACTACGTGACTGGGCAATATACTATGTGGATGGGCAATATACTACGTGGCTGGGCAATATACTACGTTACTGGGCAATATACTACGTGGCTGGGCAATATACTACGTGACTGAACAATATACTACGTGGTTGGGCAATATACTATGTCACTGGGCAATGTACTAGGTTACTGGGCAATATACTACATACTACGTGACTGGGCAATATACTACGTGACTGGGCAAAATACTACGTGGCTGGGCAATATACTACGCAGCTGGCCAATATACTATGTCACTGGGCAATATACTACGTAGCTGGGCAATATAGTACGTCACTGGGCAATATACTACGTGGCTGGGCAATATACTACGTGACTGGGCAATATACTACGTGACTGGGCAATATACTACGTAGCTGGGCAATATACCACGTGGCTGGGCAATATACTGTACTATGTGACTGGGCAATATACTACGTGACTGGGCAATATACTACGTGGCTGGGCAATATACTACGTGGCTGTGCTATATACTACGTGGACATGCATATTCTAGAATACCCGATGCGTTAGACAAGTGGGCCTGTGTACCTTCAAATGCCAGGGCTGAATTTTAGTCCCAGTCCGGCCCTGGATACAGGTACCAAGTTTAAGTCCGAAGTCATTCGCTACCCACTCCAGTGGGCAAGAAAAAATTCTGAAGAGTGTCATATGTGAAAGTGTTTTTCAGACACACATTTATTTATCTTTGGTATAGTTTTAAAGCATAAAGCAACGGAGGTCCAGACTCATAAACACACTATTTCCAAAAATGGGCTGACTTTAACCTGACTTTTTTTTTTCTTAAAGTGATGATAAAGGATTTTAAATCCAGAAAAGCAAGTTAGTGACTCCATTAAAAGAGTCAGGTAGCTCTGAAATGCATCAGATATTTTTCTACGCCTATTGCTAATCCTTTGAGGTGAAGAAACTGTATCAATAATTGGTGCAATAGAGTTTTATCTGAGTAACAGTGTGGAGATCAAAGGCAATAGTAGTCACCTGGTATTGTCATATGACCACAACAAGAAAGGTCCTAGGCTGCTGCAGACCCACAACTGAAAATAACTGAATTGATATGAAAGGGTTAATTCTGCACGGCCAGTAGAGCAAGGATGGAAGCGATATCCAGATATGTGTTTGATTAGTCACCGCATTTCGAAGTTCCAAACTTCTTCATAAGGACAATCCACAGTGGTTAGTCCTGTTGAAGAACTTTGTACGTGTTGCCCAATAAATCGCATATCTGGATATCGCTTTCATCTTCCAGCCTTGATCTACTGGATGCGCAGAATTAACTGTTTCTATCCAATTCAGTTATGATACTATTTTAGTGGAACCAGAATAAAGATTTTTTTTTTTGCTTTTAATTGAATTAAAATGTGTGTATGCACTCGGGGCGCGCTAAATTGTCAATACAAAAAACTAATATAATAAAGGTGCTACAACATGAATCGAACCGCCAATATCAGGAAGAAGAAGAAAAGGACCAAAACATATCAGATGTGCGCACCTAATTAGTCGATAAAAAATATGTTTTTATTAACACTAATGGACAAAAAAGTAAATAAAAAGAAAAACAATCAAAATTACACAAGGTTAAAATATAACATGAAGTGCTGAATTGAAAACTTTTATCATCACTTTTAACACAGCTATTTGATACCTCACAAGTAGGGATGAGCGGACTCGTAGAAGTTGTAGTAAGGGCTGAGGGGCTGCAAAAGGAAACAAAATGGGGGTAAGAGCAGGACAATTGCCCTGCAAACAAATGTGGATAGGAAAATTAGATAAAATAGCAGAATTGAAAAAAATAATAATCTTGAACCAGGAGGCAAGGTCCAAGTGGAGGAGTGGAGCAGTGCCTTGCATGTGTAGCTTACTGTTCTTGGTAACATGTAATCCCTGTGCGGGAGACTGGTGTACAGAAACTGAGTCTGATAGGAGCAGACAGTGTTTTACAGTAAGAGACATAAGTCCTGCTTAACTGCATCAGCTTGGCAACCTAGAAGAGGAGAAGCAGTAACAGAGGACAGGACTGATTGGCTGAGCAAGCTGGGGAAGAAAGGTGGAGGAGACAGTACCGGAGGACATGAGGGCTGTCAGTTATTACTGAGGAGAGACAGCAGTGAACCAGGAGAGCACAGTGTGCGGATGGATAGTTCTCCATGTGAGAGGACAGTGAGCCTTGGACCTGCATTAGAACTACAGACCAGACAGGTTATCCGGGGTTGCCCACATGCTACTGGCTCCCCATCAAGGGGATTAACTGTACCTTGTATCCCTAAGCATCCCACTAAAGCTCCCCACAAGATTCAGGTGGAGACACTGCATCATATTGAGGTAAGAGCTACCAGACACCCTGCTCATGGAGGTGGCTTAAAGGGGGGTTACAGTGGAAGCACTGCTGAGATAGCTCAAGACAGGTACAGCCATTATGGAAACATTAACTGAAGCACAAGTGTCCATATGGTGTGGGGAGATTGGCGTAACAGCAGAACACAGTTTTTCAGTGTGTTGTGAACTCACTGATGCATCTGATGAAGAGGTGCTACAGAGTGTGAACTGAATCCAGGAAGATGTTAACCCCTGAGTGCTTGACAGATGGAAAATGGGAGGGGACAATCATTGGCATCCCTGATTGCTACTGAAAGTACCCTAGAAAATGAGAACTTTCCATCAATCATTACTGTGCCCTTAAAACATGAGCAACGGTGAGAGGCCAGCAGCAGAGGCATCATGCTCAGAGTCAAGCACACCGGAGGTCTAGTAGAAGTTTACCTCCCAATCCCCACTTGGGACAAGCTTGAAGAAACTGCCACTACTGCGGATGTGGTGGTGGCAGTCATTGAGAAGTTAGTCGCCCAGTTTGCCAAATTGCAGCCTGAGGGGGCCTATCGTCGTCGTTTCCCAGGTAGATGGGAAATGGGGAAAGGGGCCAGTAGAGTCCCATATTGGCCCCCAACAAAATCAAAGGTGTACTGTACAACTCCATTTAACATTACACAGGCAGGAATACTTCCTAAAGGTTTCATGGGACCAACACCACAAGTATCGGCTTGTACCAGTGGCCAATCTTGCACTGTGTTGCTGGATAGTGAATCGCAAGTGTCTATCAATTTACACCTACCACATTACCTACCATATTATTTAGGTCAATAAATGGTTTGATCTGACAATCAGTGACATATAGGAAAAATAAGGAGTGTTTTTGAGAATCCCATCTTACTCATTTCAATTTTCTTTTGATGAAATTATTGACTGAATAAATCCATGTAAGAGACATTAAAAGAATCCAAGTGGAATGCATTTTCAAATACATTCCTTGGAGGCCTACTGTCATATAGAAAAATAGCTCCTGCTGCTTTCATATATAACATGCTGTTACATGAGGCATTAAAATCTCCCTAGTGACAAGTCTGATAAGAGTCAATCATTCTTGTCTTAGGCAAGTGTATTCTAGTGACATGGCCTTTAATGTGTCAAGGATTCTGTTGTACAAAACATTTCCATTAATCACATATGAATCCAGAAAGTTTCCTGGAATCGGCCTGTGTTCATCACTTACGAATAGACAATACACCTATATATGACATAGACGTAAATATAAAGCACTGTCTATTTTTATTTGATGTTAAAGCATTAAGCATCTACAGTAGATCCTTATATTTATTTCAGCATCCATAAATTGTAACTTGGCGGTTTCCTATAATATTCACACAATATTAACCTGGAGGTTAGAACTGCACTTTAATACACTTTAATATGGAGCAGCAAACAGAGTGAAGGTCAAAATTCACTGGAGCCCCTTCAGAAACATGATAAATGGGGGAGGGAAGGATTAAACCCCTCACTGATGTCAATGTCAGGTATAATCTACTATATAATTGTCTAAGGGTCACTTCCATCTTTCTGTCTGTCCTTCTGTCTTTCCTTCTGTCTGTCTGTCACGGATATTCATTGGTCGCGGCCTCTGTCTGTCATGGAAATCCAAGTCGCTGATTGGTCGTGGCAAAACAGCCATGACCAATCAGCGACGGTCACAGTCCAGAAGAAAATGGCCGCTCCTTCCTCCCCGCAGTCAGTGCCCGGCGCCCGCATACTCCCCTTCAGTCACCGCTCACACAGGGTTAATGACAGTGATAACGGACCGTGTTATGCCGCAGGTAACGCACTCCGTAGCCGCTGCTATTAACCCTGTGTGTCCCCAACTTTTTAATATTGATGCTGCCTATGCGGCATCAATAGTAAAAAAATGTAATGTTAAAAATAATAAAAAAACAAAAAACCTGCTACTCTCACCCTCCGTAGTCCGCCGAGCCGATCGCGCCTGCCACCATCTTCCGTTCCCGGCGATGCATTACGAAATTACCCAGAAGACTTGCGAGACCGCTAAGTCATCTGGGTAATTTTGCAATGCATCCTGGGAACGGAAGATGGCGGCAGCCGCGCGCGTATCGCCGGAGCTTCGGTAGATCCCAGGGGGTGAGTATATAACTTTTTTATTTTAATAATTTTTTTAACAGGGATATGGTGCCCACACTGCTGTATACTATGTGGGCTGTGTTAGATACCACGTGGCTACTATATACTACATAGGCAGTGTTATATACTATGTGGGCTGTGTGATATACTCCATGGGCTGTGCTATATACTGCGTGGGCTGTGCTATATATTACGTGGCCACTGTTATATACTCCGTGGGCAGTGTTATATACTACGTGGCTGCTATATACTGCGTGGGCAGTGTTATATACTACGTGGCTGCTATATACAACCTACAAAAGAACAGGAGTATGCCCTCATTTGATAGAAAAACATAATAATAGAGCCTAAGTCTAGAAGTGGTGATTTTCCAAAGTGGATATTTTATTAGACAATTAGCTCATAAAATAATACAAAAACGGCTAAAAAGCCCAGATGTGTAAATGCATGACAAAAAGACAAAGGGGAAAAAACACATAAAAAACAATCAGTCTGCTGAGGGGTCCATCCCCATATGCGAATGCTCAGAGTGGATTATAATCAGACATCCCCCAGTCAAAAAGACAAAACGGTTACATAGGGAGCCCATATATATGTATACCCCAGCAGGTAACACTGGAGTTACTATACTCATCGAGCGTAACATGCAAGGTGCTTACCCATGTGGGAGAAGGATATGGAGAGACCACGGCAGACTGAAAGGTAGGGCCCCAACGCGCGTTTCGCGAAGATGGCTTCCTCAGGGGACCATACGTGGCTGCTATATACTGCGTGGGCAGTGTTATATACTACGTGGCTGCTATATACTGCGTGGGCAGTGTTATATACTACGTGGCTGCTATATACTGCGTGGGCAGTGTTATATACTACATGGCTGCTATATACTGCATGGCCTGTGTTATATATTATGTGGCCAGTGTTATATACTGCGTGGCCTGTGTTATATACTACGTCGCCTGTGTTATATATTGCATGGCTGCTATATACTGCGTGGGCTGTGTTATATAGTATGTGGCTGTGTTATATACTGTGTGGCCACTGTTATATATTGCGTGGCCTGTATTAACGCATCGGGTATTCTACAATATGTATGTATATAGCAGCCACATAGTATATAGCACAGGCCACATAGTATTTGTCTGCTATATACTACATGGCTCCTATATACTACATGGCCTGTGCTATATGCTATATGGCTGCTATATACATACATAAATACATATTCTAGAATACCCGATGCGTTAGAATCGGGCCACCATCTAGTGTTTTATATCCATGCAATTAGTTTCACTGTTTCCCTATTTGATTCCTGTGCACCATAATCAAGTTTTTCCTACATCTATGTGTGTTGCCTTGGCAGACTACCATCCTGACTGCTACTACTTTATTGCATACCTGATTCTGCAAAATCAGAGTTCCTGACTAATCGGACTATATTCTCCTGACTATTACTATTGTACCACATGCTCGGCTCTACTTGGGTACTAAATTACTTGGTTTCCTGATAATTGGCTTCTTGACTATGCTTATGCTTGCAGCGCTGGGGTCCTGGGTTCTAATCCCACCCAGGACAACATCTGCAAAGAGTTTGTATGTTCTCTCCATGTTTGCGTGGGTTTCCTCCGGGTACTCCGGTTTCCTCCCACATTCCAAAGACATACTGATAGGGATTCTAGATTGTGAGCCCCATCGGGGACAGTGATGATAATGTGTGCAAACTGTAAAGCGCTGCGGAATATGTTAGCGCTATATAAAAATAAAGATTATTATTATTATGCTTTACCCTTAGTTCTGTGTGCCTACGTAACTCCATTGATGACTTAGGAAGTGCCTAACCTATCCTATGTTATACCCTTTACTATATGTTTAATTAAAACTTTGTTGTTGCTCATTTTAACAAAATCAATAATTGCTTCAATGTTTGGTCCGGTTCCTTACCAGCTAACAGTAGAGATGAGCAAGCTTATTCGATGCGAACTGAATTAGTGTTGACTTTTTTTAAATTCGTTGGACCAAGCAAATTCAAACAATTTGAAATTTGATTTGCGCGAATCACCTAAAATGTAATCCGTAATTTTACACAATGCAGAAGATTGTATCACATGACCTTAGGCATGACCAGGCGGATTTCCCAATAATGCCTTGGAGCTTTCACATCATAGTATTGTAGCCTGTATAAAAGCTCAGACAGGGAATGCAGTGCAGCAACCGATTTTGGGTGAATCTATTTCGTAACAGGATGTCATTGCTCAGAGAGAAGAAATAGAAAAAGGCAGAAACTCTGAATAAACTGTACAGAAACTGTGCATGACAATCAGCAGTGAAGACCAGTTACTGGGTTAGAGGGTTGTGTACAGTCCTAGGATGCCTCAGAATGTTATACATATCCTTTGAGGAAAATAAAAATACTTGCCATTCACAATGTATTTGTTCACATTTTTGATTTGCTAAAGCTGACAAATTTTTGCTTTCAAAATATTCGATCCTTCATAGTTTATAGTGATGAGAGAATAGTATAGAACCAGTATAATACTTAGAACTTAGACATACATAATTTCAGTGGTCCAGTTGAATATTTTGACCCTAGTCAAATGCTGAAAAAGAGAACTTCTATGGGTGAAATTGTTCTGCCCAGTAAGTTCTTTCTCTGGGAATAGGAATCAAACAATTACATGAACAGAAGAATTATATGACTTGTCCCAGAATCTCAATCAGGAGCACAGTACTCTCAAGCTTACCAGCTTCCTGCTTGCCGGCTGCACTGTGCTCCTGATTAACAGCTGGCAGCCTAACTGTGTGCTCAGTGATGATGCAAGTAGAGGCAGATTTGCCTCCACATCCTTGGAGGAGCACAGTGTTACTGGAGCTGGCTGGATAAAGTAATCTGGAAAGCTTCTGTGCAGCACTTACAAGATTTATAGAAAAGAGCTTGTAAGTAGTACACGTCTTGCCTAGGAGACCAGTCAACTCTGAGATACTGCAGCAGCGGCAGGTAACCTAGGCAATGAGCAATAAACAATAACATTAGATATTTTCCCTCCATGCTTAAAAACAAAGAGGATTTTTAATAACAAGAAAATTGCATTGACCCATTTGAAATAATGAGACAACCCCTATTTATAAGTTATGTCAAAATTAAAAACATCTACACCTATATGTGTGATTCAGTAATCCCGAAGATTCTAGTCTCCTTTTACAGAAAACTGTATTCTGCAAATAAATGGCTCACATGGCCGTTATGATGACCAAATGAAAAGGTTCTTTTAGAAGACAATTTAAGAACTGTAAAGAGCTTCTTCATTTAGCTGCACCACATGGTAGTTAGAAATATTTTATCGCGTTAGAAAAAGAACTATTTGTAACAATACAGTAGAGATTGGCGACAATTCTAAAATATTGCAAATATGATTATATCCAAATAAAGCCTTACTTCACTCATATGCAGTTTGGTTCTATGTAGACAGGATTTTAGAGTAAAATATTAAAAGTTAAATGCTAATATTAAAATATTGATGCCCCGAAAGAAGGCTAAGTACCCATACCTTGGCTATGAGGATTTTGCTAGGATTTTCTCTTTCATTGTATAAAACGAAGGCCAGTGCTCATGAAAGTCAAAATCCTTGTAATTTTTTGAGACACGTAAATTATTACACATCTCAGGAACATGAAAGGAACAACCTATACATCAGGGGTGTCAAACTGCATTCCTCGAGGGCTGCAAACAGGTCATGTTTTCAGGATTTCCTTGTACTGCACAGGTGATAATTTAATAGCCAACTCATTATTTGTGTAGGTGATTAAATTATCACCTGTGCAGTACAAGGAAATCCTGAAAACATGACCTGTTTGCAGCCCTTGAGGAATGCAGTTTGACACCACTGCTATACACTGATCAGTGGTGTCAGTAGGACCAGCCCTCCTAAACATCTATAATAGTTGAATAAAATGACACCTTGATATCTGCCATCTGATGTCTTATTTTAGAGCATGAAAGGTTTCTTATATAGAAATGAGTTATTCCAGGCTATGGGCCGGACACTGATCTGCATGAGAATTTGCCTCCAGAGCTTAGTTTTAATAAAAGGGGGCATCACCAGTGTGACACAGGTAACAAACACAGAAGATCATAACTGAACTTTGTCTCCTTACAAACACGTTAGCAGCTGTAGCTCTCACAGCTCTGCTGTATTGTAACAATATTGCAGCCCTGTCTGCCTGTGAGATAGAAGCTGAAGCCGGGAGGAACCTGCAGATGTGTCAGGTATAATCACACACAGCTCTGCAGTGAGGTCAGGAGAGCAGAGAGCGGCCATTACATGTCACACTGATAACGCTCCTTTTTATCGAAAAGAGGCAGATTCGCATGCAGATCAGTGTCCTCCTATAGCCTGGAACAACTCAATTACATAGAAAAATATTGATTTTTCTGTTATGAGACCCGGATCACACATATCAAGGTATCACTTTATTCTGCTTCCTATGACCTGCATACCCAAATACAGTAGATCGCTTAAAGAGGGCTGCTCCTACTGATAGATTCCATTTAAGTCAAAATTTCAACAACATTGCAGTCCCCTCCAGGCAGCAGAAAGAAAAGAAGTCAGGTAAGAAAACAGCCACAGAAGGCAATATGATACTATGATTATACTGTATGTGCAATAATATCACTGTGGCGTAACCTATGTAGAGTTAATGAAAAATCCAAATTGTGATCTCATTCATGAAATATCACCATGTTTGTAAACATATGTGAAAATAATCTATTACCAACATTACATTTTTACCAGTTGTTCAATTGAAACCCCCCAGAAATGATAAATATGATGTCAGTTTCTTACTAAATAGCTGGAGAATGCAATGCTATTAGTCTGGTGAATGACATGAAATATGTATGATGTTTGACAACTGAATTGACTTTGTTTACACATAAGAGAGAAAACGCCACCAATGCAATCAACAAAATTGGTATTGCAGAAATAAGCAGTGGTGATTCACATTGATTTCATCTAAAATTGCCTGCTAATTAATGACTCTGCCCAAGCAGTAACATGATACCTTCTGCAGGACATGTGATGGAACAGTAATTACTGACAACTTTCTCATCATAGTAACATAGTAACATAGTTAGTAAGGCCGAAAAAAGACATTTGTCCATCCAGTTCAGCCTATATTCCATCATAATAAATACCCAGATCTACGTCCTTCTACAGAACCTAATAATTGTATGATACAATATTGTTCTGCTCCAGGAAGACATCCAGGCCTCTCTTGAACCCCTCGACTGAGTTCGCCATCACCACCTCCTCAGGCAAGCAATTCCAGATTCTCACTGCCCTAACAGTAAAGAATCCTCTTCTATGTTGGTGGAAAAACCTTCTCTCCTCCAGACGCAAAGAATGCCCCCTTGTGCCCGTCACCTTCCTTGGTATAAACAGATCCTCAGCGAGATATTTGTATTGTCCCCTTATATACTTATACATGGTTATTAGATCGCCCCTCAGTCGTCTTTTTTCTAGACTAAATAATCCTAATTTCGCTAATCTATCTGGGTATTGTAGTTCTCCCATCCCCTTTATTAATTTTGTTGCCCTCCTTTGTACTCTCTCTAGTTCCATTATATCCTTCCTGAGCACCGGTGCCCAAAACTGGACACAGTACTCCATGTGCGGTCTAACTAGGGATTTGTACAGAGGCAGTATAATGCTCTCATCATGTGTATCCAGACCTCTTTTAATGCACCCCATGATCCTGTTTGCCTTGGCAGCTGCTGCCTGGCACTGGCTGCTCCAGGTAAGTTTATCATTAACTAGGATCCCCAAGTCCTTCTCCCTGTCAGATTTACCCAGTGGTTTCCCGTTCAGTGTGTAATGGTGATATTGATTCCCTCTTCCCATGTGTATAACCTTACATTTATCATTGTTAAACCTCATCTGCCACCTTTCAGCCCAAGTTTCCAACTTATCCAGATCCATCTGTAGCAGAATACTATCTTCTCTTGTATTAACTGCTTTACATAGTTTTGTATCATCTGCAAATATTGATATTTTACTGTGTAAACCTTCTACCAGATCATTAATGAATATGTTGAAGAGAACAGGTCCCAATACTGACCCCTGCGGTACCCCACTGGTCACAGCGACCGAGTTAGAGACTATACCATTTATAACCACCCTCTGCTTTCTATCACTAAGCCAGTTACTAACCCATTTACACACATTTTCCCCCAGACCAAGCATTCTCATTTTGTGTACCAACCTCTTGTGCGGCACGGTATCAAACGCTTTGGAAAAATCGAGATATACCACGTCCAATGACTCACCGTGGTCCAGTCTATAGCTTACCTCTTCATAAAAACTGATTAGATTGGTTTGACAGGAGCGATTTCTCATAAACCCATGCTGATATGGAGTTAAACAGTTATTCTCATTGAGATAATCCAGAATAACATCCCTCAGAAACCCTTCAAATATTTTACCAACAATAGAGGTTAGACTTACTGGCCTATAATTTCCAGGTTCACTTTTAGAGCCCTTTTTGAATATTGGCACCACATTTGCTATGCGCCAGTCCTGCGGAACAGACCCTGTCGCTATAGAGTCACTAAAAATAAGAAATAATGGTTTATCTATTACATTACTTAGTTCTCTTAGTACTCGTGGGTGTATGCCATCCGGACCCGGAGATTTATCTATTTTAATCTTATTTAGCCGGTTTCGCACCTCTTCTTGGGTTAGATTGGTGACCCTTAATATAGGGTTTTCAGTGTTTCTTGGGATTTCACCTAGCATTTCATTTTCCACCGTGAATACCGTGGAGAAGAAGGTGTTTAATATGTTAGCTTTTTCCTCGTCATCTACAACCATTCTTTCCTCACTATTTTTTAAGGGGCCTACATTTTCAGTTTTTATTCTTTTACTATTGATATAGTTGAAGAACTGGATGTGGAATATGGATGTGGGCATCCATACTGCCCACATGGAAACACTATACATTAACCATATACTGGATTATAAAGTGGCACAGGGTCAGTCGTTACTAGTCATGCAATGAGGCACATTTGTTGCATATGTTCCAAGTTGTACTAAAATAGGCAAAATGGTAAAGTTTATCTCATCTCTCAAAATATTGACTCATGACAAAATATGCTATATGGATTATATGTCAGGGTGCACCAAAAACAGTGCTCCTATAGGAAAATCTAATTACCGTATATGCTCGTGTATAAGAAAAGATTTTCAGCACAATTTTTTTGTGCTGAAAACGCCCCCCTCGGCTTACACCCGAGTCACGGTCCAAACAGCCAGCGGGGGAGGAAGGTGGCGGAGTAGCGGGTGACCGGAGACTGCGACTGTGGAACAGTGACAGCTGCAGCCGCCGGCTAACAGGAGGAGAGGTCATACTTACCCTCTGTCGCTGCATCTCCGTTGTCCTGGTGCCGGTGGCTCTCCTCTCCTGTGCTGAGCAGTCACATGGTACCGCTCATTGAGGTAATGAATATGGATGCGTCTCCACTCCCATAGGCGTGGAGCGTGTATTCATTACCTTAATGAGCTGTACCACATGACCGCTGAGCAGAGGAGAGGAGAGCAGTCGGTGCAGGGACAACGGAGATGCATTGATGGAGATGAAGGTTCGAGGAGGGTGAGTATGACAGGGAGGGGGGCAATGTGAGCCATGCATACAACCATGGCATGGGGGAGCCAAACCATGGGGGATGGGGGAGCCGAGCCATGGGGGATGAGGGAGCTGAGCCATTGGGGACCTGGGGAGCTGAGCAATGCGGGACTGGGGGAGCTGAGCAATGCGGATACAGGGAGACATGCACATACAACAGGGGAAGCCACATACCAGGACAGGATGAGGGGAGTCACATAGCAGGACAGGACGGGGAGCCACATACCAGGACAAGACAGGGGGAGCCACCTACCAGGACAGGGGAGCTGCATACCAGGACAGGGGGAGCCGCATACCAGGACAGGACAAGGGGAGCCGCATACCAGGACAGGACAGGGGGAGCCACATACCAGGACAAGTGGAGCTACATACCAGGACAGGACAGGAGGGCCACATATCAGGACAGGGGGAGCCACATACCAGGACAGGGGGAGCCACATACCAGGACAGGACAAGGGGAGCCACATACCAGGACAGGAGGAGCCACATGCCAGGACAGGGGGAGTCACATACCAGGACAGGATGAGGGGAGCCACATACCAGGACGGGGTGGGGGAGCCACTTACCAGTACAAGACAGGGGGAGCCACATACCGGGACAGGACAGGGGGTGCCACATACCAGGACAAGGGGAGCCACATACCAGGACAGGACAGGAGGGCCACATATCAGGACAGGGGGATCCACATACCAGGACAGGATGGGGAGCCACATACAAGGACAGGACAGGGGGAGCAACACATAGCAGGACAGGGATGAGGGGGACAATGCATACCAGGCTTATACTTGAGTCAATAAGCTTACCCAGTTTTCCGTGGCAATAGTAGGTGCATCAGCTTATACTTGGGTCGGCTTATACTTGAGTATATATGGTAAATATTATGGAAAACAATGTCATCAATGCACCTTCTGTAATCGGAGAGGCACGGCAAGGTTCGGTCCATAGTTTCATCTAAAGATTGGAGAAGCCAACATCAACGAATAAAAAACAATTTATTTTCTTTTTCTTTGTTGAAATAATACATGAGCCAAGTAAAAACACAAGAGAAAGTGTTCAATGCATTACACTCTTTCAGCCCTCAGTCATAATGACACTGTGTTTTTATATGGCCCATGTATTATTTGAACAAAGAATTAAATAAAGTGTTTTTTATTCATTGATGCTGGTTTCCCCTATCTTAAGTCCAATATTCAATATGATTTTTTATTTTTACGGCTCTGCATTATAAACTTTATGAATCACTTAATTGGTCAAAGTGCTCACCACACATCTAGATAAGTTCCTTAGGGGGTCTACTTTTCAAAATGGTGTCACTTGTGGGGGGTTTCAATGTTTAGGCACATCAGGGTCTCTCCAAATGCAACATGGCGTCCCATCTCAATTCCAGTCAATTTTGCATTGAAAAGTCAAATGGCGCTCCTTCGCTTCCGAGCTCTGCCATACGCCCAAACAGTGGTTTACCCCCACATATGGGGTATCGGCGTACTCAGAACAAATTGTACAACAACGTTTGGGGTCCATTTTCTCCTGTTACCCTTGGTAAAATAAAACAAATTGGAGCTGAAGTAATTTTTTTGTGAAAAAAGTTAAATGTTCATTTTTATTTCAACATTCCAAAAATTCCTGTGAAACACCTGAAGAGTTAATAAACTTCTTGAATGTGGTTTTGAGCACATTGAGTGGTGCAGTTTTTTGAATGGTGTCACACTTGGTTATTTTCTATCATATAGACCCCTAAAAATGACTTCAAATGAGATGTGGTCCCTGAAAAAAATGGTGCTGTAAAAATATGAAATTGCTGGTCAAATTTAACCTTTATAACTCTCTAACAAAAAAAAATTTTGGTTCCAAAATTGTGCTGATGTAAAGTAGATATGTGGGAAATGTTACTTATTAAGTATTTTGTGTGACATATCTCTGTGATTTAAGAGCATAAAAATTCAAAGTTGGAAAATTGCAAAATTTTAATAATTTTCGCCAAATTTCCATTTTTTCACCAATAAACACAGGTAATATCAAATAAATTTTACCACTATCATGAAGTACAATATGTCACGAGAAAACATTGTCAGAATCACTGGTATCAGCTGAAGCGTTCCAGAGTTATAACCTCATAAATGGACAGTGGTCAGAATTGTAAAAATTGGCCCGGTCATTAACGTGCAAACAACTCTTAATAATAATAATAATAATAATAATAATCTTTATTTTTATATAGCGCTAACATATTCCACTGCGCTTTACAGTTTTGCACACATAATAATACCCTTGGGGTAAAAGGGTTAAACACCTAAAATGAATGTAGCCCCAGCACAATTCTTGATATTAAAGCATGCCCAATTACTTTAACATTTCAGAAAATTGAGAATCAAAGCCATTTTTGATATCCCATTTTCTAAATCATTGTCTATGTCCTTAATGTCTTTGTTGTAAGCTAGACCTTTACTTACATTCTGTGAAGCTAATTAAGCCATCATTTTAGTCTTCTAATGCTAAGCTGGGTTAGATCAGTATCTTTAATATTTTCGTGATTTCTTAATGTCCCATTGCACCAAATAAGAGTATGCTTGACCTTGTATGAGATTGTTTTTCTGCTTAAAGCATGTAGTTTTATTTTTTAGTTGTCAAATTAAACAACCTTTGGGATTTAAATAAAATCTAGTCCAAAAAGTCCTGAATACACCAATTGCTTTGACTGGCAGACCCAGATGAGTTAAGATTCATTAAAAACCCCACTGATAACATAAGTGCCTTTATTATCCTACTCTTGTGGTGCCAAAAAACATAAGACTTTACAAAGTCATGGCTTAATTAAAAGGAAGCTGCTGCATTTTCTATGAATTTCTAATACAAATTGTAATATCTAGTAATCCATCAAACACCCAAGCAAGTTGATACTTTTATGCAAGGCATAAGCTGTCCTTATCATACATCTATATCCCAATCTCCCAACATTTCCACACATAAATTCCAGTCACAAGAGTTCATTATTTGCCCTCTTCGTGATTGCTTCTCGCACAGTTATATGCTTCTTACGTACTTTGGAACTCGCTACGCCAGCCGACCAGACTGTTTTTTTTTTTAAATAATAATAATAATAATAATAATTATTATTATTTTAAAAAATAAAGAGGTAGGGGTGTAGGGTACTAACTACTTTTATTATAGAGATACAACTATAATCATACCATTTACGGTATATACATCAGCACGGTGGCGCAGTGGTTAGCACTACAGCCTTGCAGCGCTGGGGTCCTGGGTTCCAGTCCCACCCAGGACAACATCTGCAAAGAGTTTGTATGTTCTCTCCGTGTTTGCGTGGGTTTCCTCCGGGCACTCCGGTTTCCTCCCACATTCCAAAGACATACTGATAGGAATTCTAGATTGTGAGCCCAATCGGGGACAGTGATGATAATGTGTGCAAACTGTAAAGCGCTGCGGAATATGTTAGCGCTATATAAAAATAAAGATTATTATTATTTATTATTATAGCGCCATTTGTTCCATAGTGCTTTACATGCGAAAAAGGGTATACATTAAAAAAAGAGTAAAGTAATCTTAAACAATACAAGTCAGGACTGGTACAGAAGGAGAAAGGACCCTGCCAGCAAGGGCTCACAATCTACAAGGGGTGGGTGAGGATACAGTAGGTGAGGGTAGAACTGGCTGTGCAGTGGCTTGGTTGATCAGTGGTTACTGCAGGTTGTAGGCTTGTCGGAAGAGGTAGGTCTTCAGGTTCTTTTTCAAGGTTTACATGGTAGGCGAAAGTCTGATATGTTGTGGTAGGGATTTCCAGAGTAGGGGTGATGCGCAGGAGAAATCTTGTATGCGATTGTGGGAAGAGGAGATAAGAAGGGAGTAGAGAAGGAGATCTTGTGAGGATCGGAGGTTGCGTGTTGGTAAGTACCGGGAGACGAGGTCAGAGATGTATGGATGAGACAGGTTGTGAATGGCTTTGAATGCCATGGTTAGGGTTTTGAACTGAAGTCTTTGTGTAATGGGGAGCCAGTGCAGGGATTGACAGGGGGGAGAGGCAGGGGAATAGTGGGGGGGACAGGTGGATTAGTCAAGCAGCAAAGTTTAGAATAGATTGGAGGAGTGCAAGAGCGTTAGAGGGGAGGCCACAGGGCAGGAGGTTGCAGAAGTCAAGGCCGCAGATGATGAGGGCATGGACTAGGGTGTTTGCAGATTCTTGGTTGAGGAATGTACGGATCCCTGAAATATTTTTGAGTTGAAATCGGCATGAAGTGGAAAGGGCCTGGCTTGAAAGAGAGATCAGTGTCAAGGATTAATCCGAGGCAGTGAGCTTGCAGGACTGGAGAGAGTGGGCAGTCATTTACTTTAATGGATAGGTCCGCTGGGGGGGGGGGTCGAGTGGGATGGGAGAAAGATGATGAATTCTGTTTTGTCCATATTAAGTTTTAGAAAATCTAGCGGAGAAGAAGGATGAAATAACAGACAGACATTGTAGGATTCTGGTTAGTAGTGAGGTGATATCTGGTCCAGAGATGTAGATCTGTGTGTCATCAGCATAGAAGTAATACTGAAAGCCTTGAGATCCTATGAGCTGTCTGAGGCTGAAGGTCTAAATGGAGAAGAGCAGGAGCCCTAGGACTCAACCTTGCGGGACTCCGACAGATAGGAAGCGAGGTGAGGAGGTGGTGTGCGAGTGGGAGATGCTGAATGTCCGGTCTGTTAGGTATGATGAGATCCAAGATAGGGACAAGTCTGTGATGCCAAGAGATGAGAGAGTCTGTAGCAAAAGGGAATGGTCCACTGTGTCAAAGGCAGAGGACAGGTCGGGGAGGAGGAGGACATAGTAGTGTTGCTTGGCCTTGGCGGTTAATAGGTCATTGTGACCTTAGTTACTGTCGTTTCAGTGGAGTAGTGCAGCTGGAAGCCAGATTGAAAGCGGTTGAAGAGGGAGCAAAAAGAGAGGTGGGCGGACAGTTCAAGATGGACGTGTTGTTCCAGTAGTTTTGAGGCATTGGGAGAAGTGATATAAGGCGATAGCTAGATACAGAGGATGGGTCAAGAGAGGGCTTTTTGAGGATAGGAGTGATTGAAGCTTGTTTAAAGCTTGAGGGGAAGACAACAGTTGTTAGTGAAAGGTTGAAGAGATGTGTTAAGGTTGGGATGAAGACTGTGGTGAGGTTGGGGATGAAGTGGGATGTGATTGCACAGGTGGTGAGATGTGATCTTGAGAGTTGAGTGGAGAGTCGATCTTCTGTAATGGTGGAGAAAGGGCTCTGGGGGTTGTTGTCCAAAACTGTCTCTGATGTTATCAATCTTCTGCTTGAAAAATGAGGCAAAGTCTTCAGCTGAGATGAGTGGAGAGGAAGGAGGTGTTGGGGATGGAGGAGAGAATAAGAAATGTTGAATAGCTGTTTAGGGTTGTGAGACAGGGAGGATATGAGAGATGAGAAGTAGGTTTGTTTTGCTGCAGCAAGTGTTACCTTGAAAGTAGTGAGGACTGTTTGAATGTGATGAAGTGCTCATTGAAGTGGGATCTTTTCCATCTCTGCTCAGCAACCCTGGAAGCCCACCTCAGTTCTTTGGTCAGGGTGGTGTGCCAGGGCAGCCTGTTAGTTTTGCAAGCTTTGGTATGTGTGAGAGGGTCAACAGATTCCAGAGCTACAGCTATTGTGGTGTTATATAGGGCAGCAGCGGCATCCGCATTGTGTAGGGAACATATGTCTGTAAGAGGGAGGAAGGATTCAGACAGTGAGTGTAGATTGAGATGTTTAAGATTTGTGCGAGGGTGTGCAAGTTTGTGGGGTGGGGATTGTGGACCTGGAGAGGAGAGGGAAGAGAATGTAACTAGGTTGTGGTCAGAAAGAGGTAGGGGTGAGTTAGAGAGGTTAGATAGGGAGCAGATGGGGGTGAAAATGAGGTCCAGTGTGTGACCATCTTTGTGAGTGGCTGCAGAAGACCATTGATTGAGGCTGAAGGAGGAAGTGAGAGATAGAAGTTTAGTGGCAGCTGAGAGGGAAGTGTCAATGGGGATGTTGAAGTCGTCCAAGATGATAGTGGGGATGTCAGCGGAAAGGAAATGAAGTAGCCAGGTGGTGAAGTGGTCGAAGAAGGTGGTAGCGGGTCCTGGGCGGTAAATGACAGCCAGTTGGAGGTTGGAGCAGGAATAGATGAGCACATAGTGCATGTCAAAGGAAGGGAGGGTAACAGAGGGTGGCAGTGGGATTGGAGTGAAGGAGCAGTAGTTATCTGATAGGAGAAAACCATCTCCTCCACCATGCTTGATGCTGAGGCGGGGTGTGTTGGAAAGTTGGAATCCATCATACGAAAGTGCAGCAAGAGAGGCTGTGTCAGAGGGGGTGAGCCACGTTTCAGTAATGGCGAGGAAGGAAAGTTTTTGAGTAATGAAAAAATCATGGATGTAGGAAAGATTGTTACAGACAGAGTGAGCATTTCACAGAGCTCCTGTTAGTGGGAATGGGGAAGCGGGGGCTGGGCGAATGGTTATAAGGTTAGAGAGGTTACGGAAAGTTGTGATAGAGCATGGATGGGAGGTAGAAATGACTGTGGGAATGTGGTGAGGAGGACCAGGATTTGTAGAGATATCACCGACAGTGAGGAGGAGCAGAGAAAGTGTTAGCAGGTGTTAGCAGGAGAGGGCATGAGGGGTCTGTCTGTGTTTGGAGACAGAGGATTGTATGTTGAGGAACAGTTCTGAGCAGAAGGTGAGATGAATGAGGAGGATGGAGGGAGAGATGAACAGTTCCTTACTAGGTGTAAGTTTTAGGGGGTTAGTAGAAAGTGAAGGATTATAGGGGTGAGGGTGAAAACAAACAGAAAAATTGTTTATTGTGACTGTATCCAGTTACCTTCAGTTCCCTTCTGGTTCAAATCTGGAATTAATTCTGAGCATCACACTTGTATGATACACACTTTTGTGATACACGGGGCAGACTGACGTCTTGGCAGACTTAGGGTCTGCAATATATTTGCTAGAAAGTGCATTCAGGTGTGAAGCAGATAGGAGTGGTGTTTGCTTATCTTGGTGAGATAATTAACAATGAGCCCCGACACCCATATTTTTATCTTTCATCAGTGTGTAACTTTATATATATATATATATATATATATATATATATATATATATGCAATAAAAGGTAATATTAGCAATAATTATGCATTGTTAATTAGCATACATTACATATGCATTTGAATGAAGTGGTGTTGTGACTGATGGTGAGGAGTGCGGTAGATCAAAAATGTTTATTTCTTCAAGTTCAAATGAGAGAAACAGTGCCCATAGAGCACGTATGTCAAACTCTGGCCCACAAGACAAATCTGGCCCACAGGGTGAGTATATTTGGCCTGCGATGCCAGGCAGGTCTTCCTCCCGGTATTGTACTTTCAACTATAATTGACATCCTAGATGGTGATACAGTTAAAAGCAATGATGGAGGAGGGAGCGTCAGCTAACACTCCCATTTCCCATCACTGCTCCTCTGCATCTGATGATTGCCTTACAACTTGCCCGGTGTACCAAGATGTGCAAATGATCTGAAGACATCATGAACAGACTGGAGCAGTGGGGGAAGAAGCAGAGGTTAGTTTTTTTGTTAAATGCGAGGCCTTTTATGCTGTATGGAGCACAATGTGGGGCCATTCTACAGTATGGGGCACTATAAAGGGACATTTTATTACATTGAGCACTATGTGGGGAATTCTACTGTATGGAACACTATGTGGTGCCATTTTACGGTATTATCATACCGTGTGTGTGGAGGAAATCACTGGGGATATCATACTGGATTTGGGGGCACTTTTGTTTGCATCATACTTTAATATCTGTATTATTCAAGGTTTATTATCCTTAGTCATTACATATTTAAATTAGAACAATGTATATGTTTTTTACTGTTCTTACATAAAATTTTATATTATTCCAATGTTTAATTTTATGGTCTATTAATTAAACTGTATTTTGGTCATGGGACAACCCCTTTAAGTTTGTTTCCATATGAAAAAGTTCATCGTTATATTAGGAAAAACTTCTTCAATTGTAGACATTTTTTAATAGAAATCAAGGTTGGCCTGCAACTTTGTCCAATCTTTTAATTTTGGCCCTGTGTATTTGAGTTTGACATCCCTGCCATAGGGGGTATATAACGGAAAGGAAAGTGGTTAGGAGGCATGCTTTAAGGAATAAAGCCAAGTAATGTTAGGACTGGCAGAACGCACCAAGTATAAGGTGAAATAATATTGGTGCGTTCGCAGTCCGGGGTCCACCGTGCAGGTGAAAACCTGCTGCTAGTAAATGGCAGCGCTATATGGCGGTGGAAGCGAACCCTGCAAAGCCACAGGTCTGCAATACCGCACTAATGAGTGCAAGCAAGGAGTCAGCGAACTCAATCCCTAGATTCAGGGATGAAGTCCGTTCAGACTACTTGCGCACAACACCGCAACTGGGTGTGTTAGGTAACAGATATAGTAAGAGCACCGAAGTGCAAACTGTGCCGTGCTGGCAGACACCACTAAGCACCCAGACGTGGGTTAGGAAGCGCACTACTGGCGCGTGGCGCCGCATTGGCGGTCACAGCAATAGACGCTGATTCGTGTGTAACACGTTGAGAGGTTAGTCGGGTGCTAGATAGCAGCCATACACCTTACGCAAACAGTCATACAATAGGGTAGGGGTATTTAATGAACGACTTGCACTCACAACAAATACACGTATACAATTGTACACTAGTGCATGGCCGTGCGGTCATGCGAAGCTTATATAGCTGCTGCACCTTCAGGACCTTCCAATAAAGGACCAATGGGAAGCTGCCACAGAAGTTAGCACCTTCAGGACCTTCCAGGAGGACCAATGGGAACTGCTGCAGCATCTGAGCATGTGACCCTCGATCTCCAATGGGAGATCTCACACTGGGCATGCTCAGAAGGGAAAAAGCAGGACTTAGTCCCAAAAGCATCCGCTCGCTGCTGCCCAGCACTGGCTTTAATGGCAAAAGCTGGAAAAGCATCAGCAAGCCTAAGCACAGAGTGAGACTGAGCCAGACGCAAGGACCGACATCTCCGCTGAGCAGGTTCCACTGCGGCAGGAGAAGAATGGGAGACCGCAGCAGAAACGGCCCGAGATTCCCCCTGTGCAGAAGCGGGAATTCGACCCCTAACAAGTAATTCCTTAATGTGTTTGTTAATCCATCCTAGTTTTTTTCTGCTCTAGAGACCACCTTATACATGGCATGTGACAACATGCATCTATACATCTTCACATGGGTTACATGTTTTGGCGCCAGAACATGCCTCTCAATATTTTGACTTACCACTAGCAAACCAACAACCAGAGGAACAACGCTATCTACAAAATGAAAGATGCTGCAACAACTGACAAGTTGAAACCAATTAGTCAGAGAGTAACCACTCTTACATCGGTAGGTATTCCCTTTAAGTTGTGCTTATGCAATTTTGGCCAGATAACTGGAAAAGGCTGATAAATATGTCCATATAGATACTGAATCGACATACTGAATTTTACTCACCATCCCCAGGTTCAGGATCAAGACTCCACCACTGCTTCCGATGTCTGATAATGGCTACAGTACTGAAGACATTTCAACAGTACAGCAACCAATCAGTGAGCTCAGCCGCTTTTCCCATGTAGACAGAACACCCCATTCAGAGCTGATGAAATCACATGATGGTTGTGGCACGGTTGACATAACTGTGGCATTGCAACTAATACCAGACAACAGGACCAGCAGTGGAGACTCAGCACAACCTTAATGACCCTTATTATGCTTTGGAATCTCCCCAGACCCCAGAGCTTAATAAACATAAGATGCAAAAAAAAAAAAATGTAAGAAATACTTACTACATCCCCTCTGCTCTTCACCATCATCTGTCCAGACCTTGTTGAATCTTCTTATCAACACATTGGGCACTTAATCCCCGTGCCAAGATGGGATGGTTCTGTACAAGCTTTTGTAAGATCACGACTTCATGATTTCAGAACGTGCTCGGTGACCTTGCGTACACATGTGCAGAACCGTCTCGGGCCTATCAGAGCCTGAAGTCTTGGCCGAGCATAAAGAAGCCCAGGGATTCAGTGCTTGCACTGGTGATAAAAAGATGTGATGAGGATGGGTGACGGAAGGCACCAGAGGCACCAGAGAGTTGATCAGTTAGATGAGTATAATTTTTAGAATTTTTGTTGCTAATTCCATGTGGAACGGAACTACAAAAAAATTTCATTTTGGCGACTGTGGATTCTGGGACTATTCAAATACAATTCAATTCCTCTCCAATACATTTGCTCATCTCTAGCAACAACCCTTCTGCTACCACACTGATTTATCAGTAGCTTCTACCTTTTCCTATAGTTTCTTTTCTCTTCCCCATAGATTGCATGTCCTCCTGAGCAGTATCTTTTCTCTCATGTACCTGTCTGTCACTTATTCAGCCAGGTTTACTTTTATTTGTTTTGTCCTTTATCTTATGTATTGTTAAAAGGCTCTTATCTGATGAAAACCCTGTATTCACATGTACAGTGCCCTAGAATTAAAAGCACTTTACAATAAATAATAATACAGTAGCTTCGAAAGCAACATGCTCAGGGTCAAAAAAGGAGTGATGAAATTGAAAGTGCAATATTGTAAGAACCACACTTGTTATGTATATTGGTAATAAAAAAATAGGTGTCACATTCAGGAATATTGGGGGAAAAATATAAAATGCAAGATTTTTTATTACCATTGCTAAGGCTTGAATGAGATTGGTAATTCTAAAACTGTTAGATGGTAATTATGACTCACGGTTGTTCTTAGAGGATTTTTATCAAACCAGTTAAACGCCCACGTGTGCAATAATTGTTGCAATTTTACATATACCGTAATATGTTACATGAATACCGGATGTTCTAAGTTTTACATAATGTGGCGCAAATTATCCTTTATATAGGTTGCCAGCAATGTATAATTTCTTTCCAGTAATCATATTATGTGTAAGTTGAAACAGAATGATATTGGGAAATAAATGTCTAGATTAAAATGTCCATTACTAATGCAATTGTGGACCTTTATATTAATTTATAGAATTAATTTGCTATTTAAGTTGTTAAGTCCCATAGTTACATGTACAACTGAAACTGATAGTTTTCTTGTTATAGAATGGCCTTATTAATGTTTTCTCGACTGGAAAATCTTTCTCCATGAGCCACATAGACTCACATCTCTGGCTCCTCCTTTATTATTCAAAATTAAAAAAGGAAATAAATGGACAAAAATGGACAGGATTTTACTACCACGGCCTCGACTTATCTCCTTTTATCCTTCCTGAACAGTTAAGGTATATGCATGAAGAGTGCTCTCCTCATGAACATATTCTTCATGGAGGAACTAGATAAATGATCCAAGAGGTTTTATGCCATATTTTCCATTAGCCATATAGACCTGGACTACACAGGCCTTTAAAAATATAAGATTTTTTAACTTAGAAATACAGCATGTTAAATAAGTATTTAACACGTCACCAATTTTGTAAGTAAATATATTTCTAAAGGTGATATTGACATGAAATTTTCATCAGATGTCGACAACAACCCATCCAATGCACACAGGCAAATATATCAAACCATAGATATCCATAAATTATGTTATGTGCAATAATGATAAATGACAAAGGGGAAAATTATGAAGAAAGAAAGATGGAATAGTAAAGACCTGTTGATAGTGACCCTTTAACCCCTTAGCAACTTATAATGTGTATATCCTTAATAGATCGCCTCCCCCTCTGTGTTGTGTGCTCTAGTGCTGAGCCCACACCTTTTCTGACACTTGACAGCTGATCTGATCAGTTGACATGTGCCCCTAATTGCGATCCACCCGTGGCTGTTAACTAGTTAAATGCCACTCTCAATTTCTTACAGTGGCATTTAACTTGCTCAAACCGGATGTGCGTCTAAGTAAGCTCTGCCCATCGCGCCCCTATCACATGATCATGGGGCACCGATGGGTTGGCATGACAAGCCGGAGTCTGCAGGATACCTCTGTGGTTGTCATTGCTGGACTGCTATGAGCGCCACCCTCTGGCTGGCAATCATTGCAGATGAGCATTTTTGTAAGACAAGGGATCAGAAGATCGCAGCTTTTAGTTTCCCATGAAAACTATTGAAGCAAGTAAAAAGCAAGTAAAAAACGTTTTAAAAAATATTTAAAAAAATTGAAAAATATAAAAGTTCAAATGACCCCCCTTTTGCCCCATTCAAAATAAAACAATAAAAATAAAAATACACATATTTGGTATTGTCATGTTCAGAAATGCCTGATCTATCAATATATAAAAAGAATTAATCTGATTAGAAAACAGTGTAATGTGAAAAAAATATCAAAACACCAGAATTAAGTTTTTTTGGTCGCTGCAACATAACGGGCAATCAAAACATTTTATCTATCCCAAAGTACAGTAGTGTGAATTAAAATGTCAGCTTGGCACGCAAAACATAAGCCCCCATCCAGACCCAGATTCTGAAAAAGTAAGGTGTTTTTTTTGTACAAACTTCAGATTTTTTTTCACGCCTTAAATAAAAAAGAACCTGTATATGTTTGGTATCTACAAACGTATAATGACCTGGGAAATCATAATGGCCGGTCAGTTTTAGCATTTAGTGAACATGTATATATAAAAAAACAATTGTGGAATTCCACTTTTTTCCCATTTCACCACACTTGGATTTTTTTTCCCATTTTCCATGACATGGTAAAACCAAAAGTGCCGTTCAAAACTAAAACTCGCCCTCACATGGTCAAATTGATTGAAAAAAAAAGTTATGGCTCTGGGATGAAGGGGAGCAAAAAAAGCGTAAATGCCAAAACAGAAATACCCCCTGGTCTTTAACCCCTTCATGACCTTGGGATTTTTCGTTTTTCCGTGTTCGTTTTTCGCTCCCCTCCTTCCCAGAGCCATAACTTTTTTATTTTTCCGTCAATTTGGCCATATGAGGGCTTATTTTTTGCGGGACGAGTTGTACTTTTGAATGACATCATTGATTTTACAATGTCGTGTACTAAGTAACAACCACAGGTACACCAATCACTAAATACCAAATGAAAATACCGATATAAAGAATAAAAAATAAACTGTATATATTAATGTCAGTGGCTAGTGTCCTGTGGAAAAAGAAGTGTAAGAAACACCAACGTACCACACGGAAGCAACCACAGCCGATATGGAATAATCCAAGAAGAGCCACCAGACAGGGATAAGGTACAAGAATGTCTTTATTATATCTGATTGGCAATTATTAACAATAATAAAAAATCAAAAAATTGTGCGCACAAAGGGACAATATAATTAATAATTAAAATTAATAAAGAATGGTACAGGCTGACCCAAAGAAAATATATAGATAAATGTAGAAACAGGTACATACACCCCCAGGTATCAGTCTACCACCCTACCCGTGCCCTCCGCTCCGCTAATGACCTCAGGTTAGCATCCTCAATAATCAGAACCTCCCACTCCCGTCTCCAAGACTTTACACGTGCTGCGCCGATTCTTTGGAATGCACTACCTAGGTTAATATGATTAATCCCCAATCCCCACAGTTTTAAGCGTGCCCTAAAAACTCATTTGTTCAGACTGGCCTACCGCCTCAATGCATTAACCTAACGATCCCTGTGTGGCCTATTTATAATAAAAAAGAAAAAAGTTTCCTCGCATCATGTTCTCATACACTTTATGCAGTTAATAGCCCTCTGTGTCTGTACTGCTACATACTTAGGCAGTTAACTGGTTCATGCAGCTATACATGAACACCCGAGCCTTACACTATGGCTGGTCCGAATAACTAAAGCAATTGTTACCCTCCACCTCTCGGGTCTCCCCTTTTCCTTATAGTTTGTAAGCTTGCGAGCAGGGCCCTCATTCCTCCTGGTATCTGTTTTGAACTGTGATTTCTGTTATGCTGTAATGTCTATTGTCTGTACAAGTCCCCTCTATAATTTGTAAAGCGCTGCGGAATATGTTGGCGCTATATAAATAAAAATTATTATTATTATATGGCCAGAGATTACATATACCTATCATGGATGTTCCAAAAATGTGCAAATTATAGCAAAGAGTCCTTGATCATAAATGCCAAGATGTGCGTGCAAAACTGCAGTATAAAGTGCTAAAAAAGGAGAAACCTTATATGAAAAAATAATAAATTAATATGGCATTTAATAATATGTCATAAGGTGTATAGTGCAAAAAAAGTGCAATGTGCAATATTGTGCAAGGACCGTAGGGGTTCTAACTAGCACGGAAAAGTGCATAGACCAAACAAATACAGAGTTAATGGCAGTGTATAACTATATTAAAATGTGCAAAAAGCGCCAAGAGTGGTCATATGTAAATAACTGAACGTTTGTACAATAGCATAAGATCTTAATGTTGTCCAAAGACAGGGGAAAGCTGCCACTGCCCGGCCACAGTTTAGCCTAAATACTACAGCGAGTAGTGTAGATTTGATTTTTTTTTTATTGATTTATTTTGATTGGGGCAAAAGGGGGGTGATTTAAACGTTTATATTTTTTTATTTTTTTCACATTTTTTTTTACTTTTCTTTAACTTTTGCCATGGTTCAATAGCCTCCATGGGAGGCTAGAAGCAGGCACAGCACGATCGGCTCTGCTACATAGCAGCGATATGATGTTCGCTGCTATGTAGCAGAATTGCAGGTGTGCTGTGAGCGCTGACCAGAGGGTGGCGATTTCACCCGCCGCTATTGTGGGCACATGTCAGCTGTTCAAAACAGCTGACATGTCCCGGCTGTCACCGCGGAGCCCTGCATCAAAGCAGGGGAGCTGACATCGGACGTACTATACCGTCCGATGTCAGTAAGGGGTTAAGGGGTTAAAAGAGTGTTGGTTGTCACATCACTGGAATTCTGACCTTCCTCAGAATGGTGGCAAATTGTGCAGAAAATACCTATAAACAATGCAGTAAGCAACAACATATAATTTAATAATTCATTATAAAATGACTCTGCAAATATTCAAAAGTTAAGAATTTATTTCTCTGGTAACTCATGGGAAAAGTACAGGAATATTAACTTAAATCTGGGTTCACATTGCGTTATGGTGGTACATTAGACGGACTACGTTACACCACGGCATAATGCAATGTAACGTAGTCCGTTAACGCCGCCATTGAAAGCAATGTCGGACGCATCGCTAGCGCACGCCCACAATGGCCGTGCGCTAGGGATGTGCCGTCATTGAGTGATGGACCCTGAGACGCGGGCTGCAGCGTTTCTGGGTCTGTCACTGTTAGCGCAGATAGAGCTAGCAGATGCTCTATCTGCGCTAGCGTGCTGCCATACTGGCACTTGCGTTACAGCAGACCATTAGCGTATGTGCTGACGCAGTGTGAACTTAGCCTAAGGGAGAACTAATTGTTAAGTATGTTGCCTGGTTTATAATAAGTCAGTAATAATTTACATAAGGCAGATATATTTTATTTTTTGGCATATTAAAAGGGGTTGTCCAATGAGAATAACTTTTCACCTATCCACATGATAGCATGTGGGACACTTGTATCCATATTAGAATGTTAGAATGGAACATCAGTGTGAGTGTTTGACCACTGCTCCATTCATTTCCTATGGTGCCGCCTATGCTACATTGCACTCAGCTTTTTCAGGCATCCTCATAGAGAATGGATGAAGCAGTGGCCAGAAATGCACCCTGCCTGAATGGTTGGACTCCTTACTGATCAATGATTAATCACTAATCCATTGGATAGGGGATAACTTATCTTCACTGGACAACCCCTTACGCTTTAGCGATTAATGCTATCTTTTCTTTTGTATCACCACTATTTAACAAGACATGTCATCTTAAAAAAGTTCTGTTAAACATTAAATCTGATGTATTCTAAAGCATGGGGTATCCAGCACTCAGCAATTGGAAGTCACTGGAGCGCTTTACACATTGGAATTAAGAAGATTGAAGCGCTCCTAAAAAGCAGAAAACTAATAATTTTAGATCATACCGCACATGGCAGTTCCTTAACCCCATTCACTTGCAAGAAGAAGCACTTATAAAAGACACTGAAGTGCTACAATAATTTCAAATAACTATGTATAACGCAAAGTAATTCTAAAGCGCTGAAGAGCTTCATTATTTTTAAGAAGGTTTTCAATATGAAAGTCAAACAGATTTCCAGTGCGGTGACAAATTGAACTGATTTCAGAAACCCTCATTCACGTTTACTTGGCACATTAGGCAATAAAGAAATACATACACCCATGCTCCAATGACTTTCAGGAGGGAGAAGGAATAAAAATGTCAGAGCGAGCAAACTAAAATCTTAATCTCCTAAGAATCAAGGGTCATGGAGTTAACTGATGTTTTTCAAACCAGTATGAAAATTACTTCTTGGTATGTCATTGACCTGTGTGTTGTTGAATGAAATAATTGGATTCATTGTAAGCAATTTTGTCTAGAAAGAACATCAAGAATATATGAGAGCAGCTTTTACAACTGTCTATGGACATTTGTTCGAAACTCATGAATGATATTAGGAAGGACGTGTAAAATTCTACACTGTCATGTAACTAACTGCTCTGGAAGGTAATGGCAAATTCTGCATTCGAAATGACATAATAAGCAATGAAGTTATGATTTCCCTCCTGTCATTAAAATTCTTGTGAGTTGAGCAAGGCATGTAGCGAACATTGCTTATAATTCATGGAAAACTTCATGTACCACAGCACTAATATCTTGTCATTTTCTTACCATAAATGGCGTAATCCAACTGAAAAATAGATTTCCCAAGTAGAGTGTTTTTTCAATTAGAGGAGATTGATGCGAGGCAGATGTATCACCCTTGCACTTACAATGGGGCCAAGAGATGGAGGGGTGCTCATGTTAACTGTACAGAGGCAGCTTATAATAAGGGCAATATCTTCACTAGTGATGCGCCGGACAGGGAGTGTTCCTGCAGCTCCACTGCCTACAGTTGAGAATAGTAGCAGAGCTGCAAAAACTGTACTTGGCTTCCAGGCCAATATTTTATCTATGACTCAGACGTGCACTTGCTTCACTTAGAAAGTACAAAGCCAGAGAAGGAAGGAAGTGATGCCACAGTGGATTTTCTAGAGAGGTGAGTAATTATATATACTTTTTTTAAAACATAGTGGCAAAAGAGCAAGATGGGGGGAAGCAAATTGGATGCTTTACAGGGACTTGTAATGAATTGGAAAGGTGATAGAGGGTAATATACAGGAACTTATAATGAACTGGAGGTGGGGGAGAATGCTTTACAGGCAATAAAATGAAATGGAGAGAGGCAAAGAACACTATACAGGTATATATGATGATTGGGGGTGGGGGAGGATGATATACTGGGACTTATAATGAATTTGGGAGTGGGGGAGGAAGCTATACAGGAACTTATAATGAATAAGGGAGAGAACACTATACAGAGACATGACTTAGGGAAGGGGGTGAGAGGACACAGCACAAAGACACAAAGGATGCTATTTAGGGACTTATAATGAATTAGGGAGGGTGTTGGACAAATCTGGCATTCAAGTTTTAGCAAAGTCAGCTTTTAATTTAATCTCAGGGAAATAGCTATAGGACTTGCCTGAGGGAGGGGAAAGGACCCTCGGCCACATAGGAAGACACCAGTATTAAAAATGGCAGATGGTCAGTGGGGAAGCATATTTGAGGGTTTGCATTACGCCTCTGTATCCATTTCTCAGAGGTCCCAGAATGGCATTATTCTAATCATAAGAATACAATAATATTAGGTTGGTGGTACTGTAATAAGGCTCAGTTAACACCATGTTTCGTAAATTCTCCTGTGGTATGATGTAAAAAGTAATATAAATGGTTAGTACTGTACGCTTTTACAGTTAAATACTTTTCGTTGAAAACGAATATTTGATAATTAGAGTTTTGTATGTCAGGTAGCATTGAGTGGTGGATCACTCATTACTGTCTAGCACTCAAACCTTTCTGGATGTTAGAAAATGTGGCTGATGGGGATCATAAATATGGCACTTAGCTGAATATAACATTTATAATATTTTTCCTTCTAAGGTTGAAATAATGAATCTGCTCAGCACTATATAGCATATTTGAACACGCACTGTTTAGCAATAATAATTTATCATCTCGGTCTTTGTTTTATTAAAACCTTTACGACCTGTATTTCAAGTACATCAATCAAATTGTAATCAAACCTCTGCATGTTTACCTTGTGAGAATGCATTATCTTACTGAAAGTCATAAAAATATCTTTGGGGATCATCTACTATGGTGAACACTTTTATTTCGAAACTATCACAAGATATTTAAAGATATTTTTCAAACATTTGATGGGAAGAACTGATCATGTCTCTGAAGACTTTCCAAATCTTCAACTTTAGACTTAAGAAACATAAATCAGGATAATATATCAACTACAAACACACGGAGTATAAGCAATGCGGTGTACTGTGACACCTGAGTGTTTATAGCCTGGGGAGATTATTTTATTTTTCTCAAAAAGAACATTAAAGATATAACATTATTTAGAACTGTTTTGTGATTGATATAACCTGAGTTATTACAAAGAATTAAATAATCTCAACTATCTTTTCAATTTAAATCTGAAGTCAAAAAGCCGTCCGTCAAAAATAATAAAAAAAAATAAAATCTGCTGGAAGAATCAGTCATTCAATTGTTCTCTTTAATCAAACGTTTGTTGTGCATGGTAGGTTGTACAGTTTGTTGCATATATAAATATGTCCTAGAAAAGCTTTATGATTAGACCAGTGTTGTTACTATTATAGTGAACCTACAAGGATGTGTTACTAAAGTCTTGAATTGCAAAAATGCGGTCATAAGGGTTCTAGTTCTTCTTTCTTCTTTTTAGGACAGTGTTCCTCAACTCTGGTCTTCAAGAGCCACCAACAGGTCATGTTTTCAGGATTTCCTGAGCATTGTGATGTAATTATTGTCTGAGGAGGTACTATGGAAATTCTGAAAGTAAGACCTGTTGGTGGCTCTTGAGGACTGGAGTTGTGGAACACTGTTCTAGGAGATACAGGGGGAATGTGATACTACACTGTACCAAATAAAGACTATGGTAAGCAATGTAATACTATGTCATCCTGAGAACTCCAGTATGGCAGTGGAATTACATATAACATTTATCTGATCAAGATCATTGATAAGTAAATTAATTTATACAAAAAGTTCCTCCAGTATTAAGTTAAACTTTACAAAATAAAGGGAACAGCCAAGACCACCTTGAAATCTGCTAAAAATGTTAAAAACTCATGTATGTCTGTTTCACTTATATATTTTTAACTTTAGACATTAATAGTATACTGTGTTTAATAATAAAAGCTCATGAAATTGTATTTTGTTTTTTTAACCCCTTAAGGACCAGGGGAAAAATTCCCAATGTGGTGAAATTGCAAAAAAAGTGCAATTCCAAAATTCTTTTTTGGATTTTTTTTTTACCATGTTCGCTAAATGCTAAAACTGACCTGCCTTTATGATTCTCCATGTCATTACGAGTTCACAGACACCAAACATGTCTAGGTTCTTTTTTATTTAAATAATGAAAAAAATTCCAAAGTTTGCAAAAAAAAAAAGTTGCCATTTTCCGAGACCCGTAGCGTCTTCATTTTTTGGATCTGGGGGTAGGTGAGGGCTTATTTTTTGTGCACCGATCTGACGGTTTTATTGACACCATGTTGGTGTGTATACGATCTTTTAATCACCTGTTATTGCGTTTTGTTGCAGTGTTGCAGCGACCTAAAAAACTTAATTCTGGCGTTTCAATTTTTTTCTCGCTACGCCATTTACTGATTGGAACGATTCTTTCTTTATATTAATAGATAGGGCGATTCTGAACGTGGCGATACCAGATATGTGTATATTAGATTTTTTTATTGTTTTATTTTGAATGGGGTGAAAGGAGGGTGATTTGAACTTTTATTTTTTTTAATTTTTATAATATTTTGAAAAACATTTTTTTTTACTTTTTACTTGCTTCAATAGTCCCCATGGGAGACTAGAAGCTGCAATCATCCGATCGCTTGTACTACATAGAGCAGGGCTGCAACCCTGCTCTATGTAGAAGATATGCTCACTTGGTATAAGCTGGGCAGCGCTCATAGCTATCCGGCTATGACAACCACAGAGGTCTCCTGCTGACCCCTGGATATCATACCAACCCATCGGCGACCCGCAGTCATGTGACACGGGCGCCAATGGGAGGAGGTAATGACGCGCATGCATGTTAAATGTCGCTGTCATATATATGCTGTAACTTTGATCATGTCAGCTTTACTTCGTAGATACTATTGTCAGTGCCACATGGGAATCATGGGCCCACTTGGCAGAAGTCCTAACTGGCAACTTTGCAGCACTTACAACACAATTTTGCCCCTATTGAAGCCCCTTAGTGTTCCCACACATTAAGAAACACTTTCATGACCCCATTAAGTATGATGCCAACAAAAGTGCCCCCAAACACAGTAAGATACCCCACAGTCCCCCACACACAATGTGATGGCCCTGACACAGCCCTCCATACAACATGATGACTCCTACAGAAGCCTCCATTCAGTGTAGAGGCCTACCAAACAGTACAGTGTCCCTCCATCCAGTATAACGGCCTCCACAAACTTTCACACTGTATGATAACTATCACACAACCCTCAGCATAAAATGATGAGCTCAGCACAACCCTCCACATTGTGATGAACCCCACACAAGCCTACACAATGTTGCATGATGCACACACCTTATAATGCATCCCACTAGCCCTCCACAACCCTATAGATAGTTTAATAGCCCTCACACAGCCTGCAAATTAGTATGATGGCCCCACATGGCCCTCCAAATAGTATGATGATCCCAACATAGCTGTCGTTCTGGGGTCGACAGGACACCCAACAGGTGGAACAATATGAGGGGAACACCGGGGAAGATGTACCAGGAAGACCCTGGTGATAGGGAGCAGAGAGATGAGTCACCTCCTAACATAAACCTGAGTCTGATTTCTGCACTCCCTATCGTGACTTTACAGGTTTTTCCCCAGTGCACAATCACATGCCTAGGGAATAGGCCAGCGAGACACTAGTCCCACTACTTCAAAAAGACAACACGAGGAAGGTGCGACTGGGAAAAGACACAACAAGCACTCCCTTACTTCTCCTACAGGAAACTTCACTGCTGCAAAAGGAACAAACACCACAGCTTCTCCAGAGAAAGGCTCCTTCAAATAGGTCAACATAGATGAACTGTAGCCATCAAGGAATGAAGCTGGCAGTGGGTTTATTTATTGTAAGGGAGTGGTCACAAGGTGCAGCAGCTGAGAACTTAAGCTGCAAGTTCACAGTCAAAAGAGAAAGGGTAATTAATCCTTTCAGCAACAAACAAAAGTAAATCCACTCCAATTCAAAGTAAATGATAGACGGATCCTATATAGAACCTGTAATCTATTAAACATTGTGACCTTCAAATCCCAGATCCTTTAGGAGTCACATCAGGATGTGACACACCTGTGAAAATAGCCCTCCAAATGGTATGATGGCGCCACGGCATAGGCCTCCAAATAGTATGATGGCCCCCATATAGCCCTCCAATTAGTATAATTGCTCCAACATAGCCCTATATATGGTATAATGGCCCCCACATATTACTCACTGATTAAAAAAATCTCCCCATTTCCTAATTACTATGGTCTCTGCAATGTGTAAGTCTGCAGTGCTTAGCATAGGAGTCATGATGTAGTTTCATCATCGCACCTGCTGTCCTGAGACATCAGATGCACAGGGAGAATTATTGGAGGAGTGAGCTGACAGCTCCCTGTTCCACCATTGCTTTCAACCGTACATCCAGGATGTGTATACAGTTGAAAGTGTGATGCTGGGAGGAAGGGAGCGGCGCTGGCACAGACCTCTGACTCATGGACCTTATAGCGGCAGCGTGGTCTGCCGCTATTAGCAGTATGCCACTGGTCAGTGGTGACTGCTATAAGGTTTCATCATACAGCAAATACCATCTCCTATCTTAATAATGGGAATGTCTGTCTTCACTGAATACAGATTTTACCCCAGAACTGAGAATTTGAGAATTTGTTCAGTTTTGGCAGCAAAAGAAGCAACTTTTTCTGATAGGATATATTACAAAGTTGCTTATTTTCATGTGTACTATTGATTTATGAAATAAAAGACAACCTTTTTACTAAGCATGCACTGTGAAGCAAAGTGCACTGTCCTATGCTTCACTTGCACAATCCACATGCATCCTCTGCTGATAGGCTTATCACCCAGGAAATATCCACCTACTACTTAATGCTGGAACTGTTGATATTGACCTGGACATGTTTGATATGCTAAACTTCATCAGCATAGCAAAATGCCGATGGCTTAGTGGCCTCAAATCTACTGACAGGGTCCTTTAAAGGCTTCATAATAATATTGGCATGCTTTACTATTATGAACTGCTACTTGTGTTAAATGGTCATTTTGCATTGTAAGTTTGTTCGAATGATAACGGTACCTGTGCAATTTATTCAAGCAGTTAATACAAGGCAATATCTGATTCAGATTTCATTGATTTGTGGCAAGTTCCAGTAGCCAGTTTAGTTGTGGCTCAATTTGCATTTGTCTAATAACATTTCCTCGCTATATAAGTGGTTTAATGATTTTCTGTGAGGCTTGGTTTTGAAAGCACTTTGAAAATGAACAATAGCCGCATAAAGGATTAGAGTCAATATTGTAATCTAACAAGAAGTCTAAATATCCAACTATAAATGTACGTGTGTAGTGTTTGTTGTTATTTGGAATCCTTTACTTTACTATATGTTTCAGTATAGCCTACTTGATGGCTTCTGCATGTTCATTTTTTAATGTATTTTATTTGGTCAATCATATACAGTTTATGCAACAGGCAGAATATGTAGTAAGATGTGTTAAGCAGTAAACCCTTGCATAAAGCCCTGGTGCGATTTAAAGCACCACTCCAGCATTTTTTTTATTGCGCCGCTGGAGTGGTGTTTTAAATGTAAGTCCCTTGCTCCCTGTCTGATACTCACCATCTGGCGTTTCCATCTGTTTTGCCCGTCACCCCCGATGGTCACCTGCAAAAGGTGACCTTCCTGCAGCTCCAGTGTTTCATGGCCCTGCGGGAGGACACTTTTTAATACAAGTCTATGAAAGCCTCATTTTGGCTTTCATGAACTTGTATTGAGAGCTTTTGATGTAACTTCTCACTAGGGTTGAGCGACCTTGACCTTTTTAGAGTCGAGTCGTGTTTCGCGAAACCCGACTATCCTAGAAGTCGAGTCGAGTGGAATCGGCCGATTATGGCAAAAAGTCGGGTATCGCCCGAAACACAAAACCCAATGCAAGTCAATGGGGGAGCATAGTCGGCAGTGAGTGGAGGCCAGGAAAACACCTACACTGCCCATTTTAATGGCAAAAACATCCATTCTTGTTACAGAAGCTTGTCAATCGTAATTTAGCTTATAATAATTGGAAGGCATTTGAAATTGGGGGTCATTTGGCTAAAGTTGTGGGGGGTAGAGCTGGTTCAAGTAATTAGTGGGCCCAGTAAATCTGGACCATGTCACGGCAGTGGAGCAGGGAGAGGTAAGTATTTCAACTTTGCAAATGCTGTGATCCTGAGCAAGCAGGGGGGCCCACTCGTTGGCATTGGCACTGGCACAGGGCCCCTCAAAGTACAGCGGTGTGTTTGCACGGCGGGGGCGCCTCCCACCGGCAGCAACACTTTTGCGTACTATGAGAGGCCCTGTGCCAGTGACGTCGCCAACTAGTATTCCTCCCCCCACCTGATGAAGGAACCTGCACTTTCATCTGCACCTTCCTCTTTGTCCCCGTGTAAGGTGGTATGGTATGCGGGAAGAGGAACCTGACTTTCAGCAGGGTCACAATCTTGCTGTGTAGCGTGCATGGGGAATTTTGCATTATGGGTCAATGTACCAGCAGACTCATCTATCACTGGCTGGGCAATGGGCAGGATGAGGAGGAAACACAGATATAGGCCCAAAGAATAAAGTTGGCTAAATGCAGTTCAAAATTGGTAACACAGGACTAACCAGGGGGCATTGCAGTGGAGGACAACTGGAATGAGAGGCTGACACAGAGAGTAGGCCCAAATCAGTAAGTAGTCGAAATGCAGTTCAAAATTGGCAACCGTAGTAAACAGGCGGCACAGCTTTGTTCAGTGGAGGAGAACAGCAAGGAGTGGCAGACACCGATAGTAGGCCCCAAACCAACTAGTACGCCAAATGCAGTTGTTCCATTTAACCACAATTTAATGAGAGCCTGAAGATAGAAGTTCAGGAAAGGCAACCTGGAGAACACCTTGGAGTGTAACACACCGTCTCTCTACACCCCATACCCAATTTGTAGGCCTAATGCAGTGTAGTTTTCTACAACTACTAAACGAGAGTCGGAAGACCGAAGCAATGTGGACGAAACCTGGGGAACACCTTGGAGTGGAACACACCATCTCTCTACACCCCATACCCAATTTGTAGGCCTAATGCAGTGTAGTTTCCAACAACTACTAAACGAGAGCATGAAGATCGAAGCAATGGACAGGAAACCTGGGGAACACCTTGGAGTGGAACACACCATCTCTCTACACCCCATACCCAATTTGTAGGCCTAATGCAGTGTAGTTTCCAACAACTACTAAACGAGAGCATGAAGATGGAAGCAATGGAGAGGAAACCTGGGGAACACCTTGGAGTGGAACACACCATCTCTCTACACCCCATACCCAATTTGTAGGCCTAATGCAGCGTAGTTTCCAACAACTACTAAACGAGAGCCAGAAGATCGAAGCTCAGGAAAGGCAACCTGGAGAACACCTTGGAGTGGAACACACCATCTCTCTACACCCCATACCCAATTTGTAGGCCTAATGCAGCGTAGTTTCCAAGAACTACTAAACGAGAGCATGAAGATCGAAGCAATGGAGAGGAAACCTGGGGAACACCTTGGAGTGTAACACACCATCTCTCTACACCCCATACCCAATTTGTAGGCCTAATGCAGTGTAGTTTCCAACAACTACTAAACGAGAGCCGGAAGATCGAAGCTCAGGAAAGGCAACCTGGAGAACACCTTGGAGTGGAACACACCATCTCTCTACACCCCATACCCAATTTGTAGGCCTAATGCAGCGTAGTTTCCAACAACTACTAAACGAGAGCATGAAGATCGAAGCAATGGAGAGGAAACCTGGGGAACACCTTGGAGTGTAACACACCATCTCTCTACACCCCATACCCAATTTGTAGGCCTAATGCAGTGTAGTTTCCAACAACTACTAAACGAGAGCCGGAAGATCGAAGCTCAGGAAAGGCAACCTGGAGAACACCTTGGAGTGGAACACACCATCTCTCTACACCCCATACCCAATTTGTAGGCCTAATGCAGCGTAGTTTCCAACAACTACTAAACGAGAGCATGAAGATCGAAGCAATGGAGAGGAAACCTGGGGAACACCTTGGAGTGTAACACACCATCTCTCTACACCCCATACCCAATTTGTAGGCCTAATGCAGTGTAGTTTCCAACAACTACTAAACGAGAGCCGGAAGATCGAAGCTCAGGAAAGGCAACCTGGAGAACACCTTGGAGTGTAACACACCGTCTCTCTACACCCCATACCCAATTTGTAGGCCTAATGCAGTGTAGTTTTCTACAACTACTAAACGAGAGTCGGAAGACCGAAGCAATGTGGACGAAACCTGGGGAACACCTTGGAGTGGAACACACCATCTCTCTACACCCCATACCCAATTTGTAGGCCTAATGCAGTGTAGTTTCCAACAACTACTAAACGAGAGCATGAAGATCGAAGCAATGGACAGGAAACCTGGGGAACACCTTGGAGTGGAACCCACCATCTCTATACACCCCATACCCAATTTGTAGGCCTAATGCAGTGTAGTTTCCAACAACTACTAAACGAGAGCATGAAGATGGAAGCAATGGAGAGGAAACCTGGGGAACACCTTGGAGTGGAACACACCATCTCTCTACACCCCATACCCAATTTGTAGGCCTAATGCAGCGTAGTTTCCAACAACTACTAAACGAGAGCCAGAAGATCGAAGCTCAGGAAAGGCAACCTGGAGAACACCTTGGAGTGGAACACACCATCTCTCTACACCCCATACCCAATTTGTAGGCCTAATGCAGCGTAGTTTCCAAGAACTACTAAACGAGAGCATGAAGATCGAAGCAATGGAGAGGAAACCTGGGGAACACCTTGGAGTGTAACACACCATCTCTCTACACCCCATACCCAATTTGTAGGCCTAATGCAGTGTAGTTTCCAACAACTACTAAACGAGAGCCGGAAGATCGAAGCTCAGGAAAGGCAACCTGGAGAACACCTTGGAGTGGAACACACCATCTCTCTACACCCCATACCCAATTTGTAGGCCTAATGCAGCGTAGTTTCCAACAACTACTAAACGAGAGCATGAAGATCGAAGCAATGGAGAGGAAACCTGGGGAACACCTTGGAGTGTAACACACCGTCTCTCTACACCCCATACCCAATTTGTAGGCCTAATGCAGTGTAGTTTCCAACAACTACTAAACGAGAGCCGGAAGATCGAAGCTCAGGAAAGGCAACCTGGAGAACACCTTGGAGTGGAACACACCATCTCTCTACACCCCATACCCAATTTGTAGGCCTAATGCAGCGTAGTTTCCAACAACTACTAAACGAGAGCATGAAGATCGAAGCAATGGAGAGGAAACCTGGGGAACACCTTGGAGTGTAACACACCATCTCTCTACACCCCATACCCAATTTGTAGGCCTAATGCAGTGTAGTTTCCAACAACTACTAAACGAGAGCCAGAAGATCGAAGCTCAGGAAAGGCAACCTGGAGAACACCTTGGAGTGGAACACACCATCTCTCTACACCCCATACCCAATTTGTAGGCCTAATGCAGTGTAGTTTCCAACAACTACTAAACGAGAGCATGAAGATCGAAGCATTGGTGAGGAAACCTGGGGAACACCTTGGAGTGGAACACACCATCTCTCTACACCCCATACCCAATTTGTAGGCCTAATGCAGTGTAGTTTCCAACAACTACTAAACGAGAGCATGAAGATCGAAGCATTGGCGAGGAAACCTGGGGAACACCTTGGAGTGGAACACACCATCTCTCTACACCCCATACCCAATTTGTAGGCCTAATGCAGTGTAGTTTCCAACAACTAGTAAACGAGAGCATGAAGATCGAAGCAATGGAGAGGAAACCTGGGGAACACCTTGGAGTGTAACACACCATCTCTCTACTCCCCATACCCAATTTGTAGGCCTAATGCAGTGTAGTTTCCAACAACTACTAAACGAGAGCATGAAGATCGAAGCAATGGAGAGGAAACCCGGGGAACACCTTGGAGTGGAACACACCATCTATCTACACCCCATACCCAATTTGTAGGCCTAATGCAGTGTAGTTTCCAACAACTACTAAACGAGAGCATTAAGATCGAAGCAATGGCGAGGAAACCTGGGGCACACCTTGGGGAGGCAGACACCGTTAGTAGGCCCTACCAAAGTTGTACCCCCAATGCAGTTTTAAAATTCCTAGAGGCTGAAAACAAGACTATTGACGCTCAGCTTTTTTCAAAGGAACACAGCTGAATTGAGTGGCGCAGACAGACACAGGTAGTAGGACTTAAACCAAAAATGTGGCTCACTGCAGCTTAAAAAAGTTACAGGGGTACACAAGCAGCAGTGCTCTGGGCAGTGGAGGACAATTTCAATAGTGGACCGCAGACAGACTTTGTATGCCTACTATTAAAAAAAGGATGCTCTATGCAATTAAAAATAGGTTCCAGGGGTCCACGGGCAGCAGTGGTGTGGTCAGTGGACGAGTATTGGAAGGAGGGACCGCAGACAGGCGTAGTAGGCCTAACATAACAAAATTAGTCTGTAGACAATGTAAAATTGGTTCCAGGGGTACACGGGCAGCAGTGGTGTGGTCAGCGGAGGAAAATTGGAATTAGGGACTGCAGACAGACTTTGTAGGCTGTCCCCTGTGGACCATGCATCCAACACATTAACCCAGTGCGCCGTAATGGACACGTAACTTTTTGTGGACATGCCTACTGGTCCATGCGTCTCTTGTCAGGTGCACCTTTCTACTGTTTGATTGCCTGAGTGCTATGACAATGCAGACTTTTTCATGCCGCTGGAGGGCTGGGATGGCTTTTTTCGCAAAAGAAATGTCGACTGGGTAGCTTGAACCGTTGCACAGCGTAGTTCATCTGGGCTTTCTAAATATAAAACAAAGAAAAAAAGGAGGCTACATGCACTTTCAGCTGGGTTCCAGGGGTACACGGCCAACATTGGTCTGGTCAGTGGAGAACTATTGGAAGGAAGGACCGCAGACAGGCTTCGAAGGCCTAACATAATAACAGATGGCTGTAGGCAATTTTAAATTGGTTCCAGGGGTACACGGGCAGCAGTGGTGTGGTCAGTGGAGGCCTAGTGGAAGGAGTGACCGCAGACAGGCATCGAAGGCCTAACATAATAACAGATGGCTGTAGGCAATTTTATTTTGGTTCCAGGGGTACACGGGCAGCAGTGGTGTGGTCAGTGGAGGCCTAGTGGAAGGAGTGACCGCAGACAGGCATCGTAGGGCTAACATAATACCAGATGGCTGTAGGCAATTTTAAATTGGTTCCATGGGTACACGGGCAGCAGTGGTGTGGTCAGTGGAGGCCTAGTGGAAGGAGTGACCGCAAACAGGCATCGAAGGCCTAACATAATAACAGATGGCTGTAGGCAATTTTAAATTGGTTCCAGGGGAACACGGGCAGCAGTGGCCTGGTCAGTGTAGTAGTAGTAGAAAGAACGGACCGCAGACAGGCTTCGAAGGCCTAACATAAAAAAATTGGGCTGGCTGTAGGCAATTTTAGATTGGTTCCAGGGGTACACGGGCAGCAGTGGTGTGGTCAGTGGAGGCCTAGTGGAAGGAGTGACCGCAGACAGGCATCGAAGGCCTAACATAATAACACATGGCTGTAGGCAATTTTAAATTGGTTCCAGGGGAACACGGGCAGCAGTGGCCTGGTCAGTGTAGTAGTAGTAGAAAGAACGGACCGCAGACAGGCTTGGAAGGCCTAACATAATAAAATTGGGCTGGCTGTAGGCAATTTTAAATTGGTTCCAGGGGTACACGGGCAGCAGTGGTGTGGTCAGTGGAGGCCTAGTGGAAGGAGTGACCGCAGACAGGCATCGAAGACCTAACATAATAACACATGGCTGTAGGCAATTTTAAATTGGTTCCAGGGGAACACGGGCAGCAGTGGCCTGGTCAGTGTAGTAGTAGTAGAAAGAACGGACCGCAGACAGGCATCGAAGGCCTAATATAAAAAAATTGGTCTGGCTGTAGGCAATTTTAAATTGGTTCCAGGGGTACACGGGCAGCAGTGGTGTGGTCAGTGGAGTCCTAGTGGAAGGAGTGACCGCAAACAGGCATCGAAGGCCTAACATAATAACAGATAGCTGTAGGCAATTTTAAATTGGTTCCAGGGGAACACGGGCAGCAGTGGCCTGGTCAGTGTAGTAGTAGTAGAAAGAACGGACCGCAGACAGGCTTCGAAGGCCTAACATAATAAAATTGGGCTGGCTGTCGGCAATTTTAAATTGGTTCCAGGGGTACACGGGCAGCAGTGGTGTGGTCAGTGGAGGCCTAGTGGAAGGAGGGACCGCAGACAGGCTTCGAAGGCCTAACATAAAAAAATAGGGCTGTTGGCAATTTAAAATTGGTTCCAGTGGTACAAGGGCAGCAGTACAATGGTCAGTGGAGGCCTAGTGGAAGGAGGGACCGCAGACAGGCTTCGAAGGCCTAACATAAAAAAATAGGGCTGTTGGCAATTTAAAATTGGTTCCAGGGGTACACGGGCAGCAGTACAATGGTCAGTGGAGGCCTAGTGGAAGGAGGGACCGCAGACAGGCTTCGAAGGCCTAACATAAAAAAATAGGGCTGTTGGCAATTTAAAATTGGTTCCAGGGGTACACGGGCAGCAGTACAATGGTCAGTGGAGGCCTAGTGGAAGGAGGGACCGCAGACAGGCTTTCGAAGGCCTAACATAACAAAAATGTCAATACAATGGTATTGTCAGTGCCAGGCATTGAAGGATGTCAGCGCATAGACTAAACATTGGTGGAGCTGTGAGAGATAATTTTGCAAGTGGTAGAGCACTGTTTGAGCTGGGGGGGGAACTGTCTTGTGGCCGGCGGTACAGGCCCAGGGCCCCTCATATTACAACGGTGTGTCTGACGTTGGGTGCGCACCACCACCACCAGAGACACTTTATTGTACTATGAGGGACCCAGTGGCAGTGCCGTCGACCAAAAGCGGGCACACCCACCTCTTCAGACAAACAGCACACTCACGGGTGCTGGCGCCAAGTGGCGATACCACGGCCCCGTGTGGGGAGTTTGGCCATTTACTGAGGTGTAAACATGTCGTATGCTGGATAGTGTTGAGCGATACCGTCCGATACTTGAAAGTATCGGTATCGGATAGTATCGGCCGATACCTGAAAAATATCGGATATCGCCGATACCGATATCCGATACCAATACAAGTCAATGGGACATCAAGTATCGGAAGGTATTCTCATGGTTCCCAGGGTCTGAAGGAGAGGAAACTCTCCTTCAGGCCCTGGGATCCATAGGGATGTGTAAAATAAAGAATTAAAATAAAAAATATTGATATATTTACCTCTCCGGCGGCCCCTGAACTCAGCGCGGGTAACCGGCAGGCTTCTCTGTTCAAAATCAGCGCTTTTAGGACCTGAGAATCACTTCCCGGCTTCTGATTGGTCGCGGGCCGCCCATGTGACCGCCACGCGACCAATCACAAGCCGCGACGTCACCGCAAGCTATTAACGCGCTCATTTTTAAAAATGAGCGCGTTAATGACTTTCAAAGACGTAGCGGCTTGTGATTGGTCGCGTGGCCGCGACCAATCACAAGCCGCTACGTCTTTGAAAGTCATTAACGCGCTCATTTTTAAAAATGAGCGCGTTAATAGCTTGCGGTGACGTCACGGCTTGTGATTGGTCGCGTGGCCGCGACCAATCACAAGCCGCTACGTCTTTGAAAGCCATTAACGCGCTCATTTTTAAAAATGAGCGCGTTAATAGCTTGCGGTGACGTCGCGGCTTGTGATTGGTGGCGTGGCCGCGACCAATCACAAGCCGCTACGTCTTTGAAAGTCATTAACGCGCTCATTTTTAAAAATGAGCGCGTTAATAGATGCGGTGACGTCGCGGCTTGTGATTGGTCGCGTGGCGGTCACATGGGCGGCCCGCGACCAATCAGAAGCCGGGACGTGATTCTCAGGTCCTAAAAGCGCTGATTTTGAACAACGAAGCCTGCCGGTTACCCGCGCTGAGTCCAGGGGCCGCCGGAGAGGTAAATATATCAATATTTTTTATTTTAATTCTTTATTTTACACATCTCTATGTATCCGATACCGATACCCGATACCACAAAAGTATCGGATCTCGGTATCGGAATTCCGATACCACAAGTATCGGCCGATACTTGCGGTATCGGAATGCTCAACACTAATGCTGGACAATCAGGTGCAGAAAATTACGAGATTGGAAAAGTCATTCAGAATAGTCCACAGGCAAGACCTTTTCATAGGAAAGCTAGGTGTCAGCCGGGCAAGGTGGGGCAAAAGATTTCGAAATCCAGTTGTGGTTCATTTTAATGAAGGTTAGATCATCTACATTTTGGGTAGCCAGACGAGTCCTTTTTTCTGTTAGTATTGAACCTGCAGCACTGAATACTCTTTCTGATAGGACACTAGCTGCCGGGCAAGCAAGCTCCTGCAATGCATATTCTGCCAATTCTGGCCAGGTGTCTAATTTTGATGCCCAGTAATCAAATGGGAATGACGGTTGAGGGAGAACGTCGATAAGGGATGAAAAATAGTTAGTAACCATACTGGACAAATGTTGTCTCCTGTCACTTTGAATTGATGCTGCAGTACCTGTCCTGTCTGCGGTCATAGCAAAATCACTCCACAACCTGGTCAGAAAACCCCTCTGGCCAACGCCACTTCTGATTTCTGCCCCTCTAACACCTCTGGTCTGCTGGCCCCTGCAGCTCGTGTTAGAACGATCACGGGCGCTGTGTGCAGGGAATGCCAGAAGCAAACGGTCAACAAGAGTTGATTGTTTGGTTGCTAATATTAGTTCCAAGTTCTCATGTGGCATTATATTTTGCAATTTGCCTTTATAGCGAGGATCAAGGAGGCAGGCCAACCAGTAATCGTCATCGTTCATCATTTTTGTTATGCGTGTGTCCCTTTTGAGGATACGTAAGGCATAATCCGCCATGTGGCCCAAAGTTCCAGTTCTCAAATCTGTGGTTGTGCTTGGTTGAGGGGCAGTTTCAGGCAAATCCACGTCACTTGTGTCCCTCCAAAAACCAGAACCCGGCCTTGCCGCGCCAACAATTTCCACTGGCCCCGGAAAAGCTTCCTCATTAAAAATATAATCATCCCCATCATCCTCCTCGTCCTCCTCCTCCTGTTCGCCCGCTACCTCGTCCTGTACACTGCCCTGGCCAGACAATGGCTGACTGTCATCAAGGCTTTCCTCTTCCTCAGCTGCAGACGCCTGATCCTTTATGTGCGTCAAACTTTGCATCAGCAGACGCATTAGGGGGATGCTCATGCTTATTATGGCGTTGTCTGCACTAACCAGCCGTGTGCATTCCTCAAAACACTGAAGGACTTGACACATGTCTTGAATCTTCGACCACTGCACACCTGACAACTCCATGTCTGCCATCCTACTGCCTGCCCGTGTATGTGTATCCTCCCACAAAAACATAACAGCCCGCCTCTGTTCACACAGTCTCTGAAGCATGTGCAGTGTTGAGTTCCACCTTGTTGCAACGTCTATGATTAGGCGATGCTGGGGAAGGTTCAAAGAACGCTGATAGGTCTGCATACGGCTGGAGTGTACAGGCGAACGGCGGATATGTGAGCAAAGTCCACGCACTTTGAGGAGCAGGTCGGATAACCCCGGATAACTTTTCAGGAAGCACTGCACCACCAGGTTTAAGGTGTGAGCCAGGCAAGGAATGTGTTTCAGTTGGGAAAGGGAGATGGCAGCCATGAAATTCCTTCCGTTATCACTCACTACCTTGCCTGCCTCAAGATCTACAGTGCCCAGCCACGACTGCGTTTCTTTCTGCAAGAACTCGGACAGAACTTCAGCGGTGTGTCTGTTGTCGCCCAAACACTTCATAGCCAATACAGCCTGCTGACGTTTGCCAGTAGCTGCCCCATAATGGGAGACCTGGTGTGCAACAGTGGCAGCTGCGGATGGAGTGGTTGTGCGACTGCGGTCTGTGGATGAGGTCTCGCTTCTGCAGGAGGACGAGGAGGAGGAGGAGGGGGTGCGAACGGCTACAGCCAACTGTTTCCTAGACCGTGGGCTAGGCAGAACTGTCCCAAACTTGCTGTCCCCTGTGGACCCTGCATCCACCACATTTACCCAGTGTGCCGTGATGGACACGTAACGTCCCTGGCCATGCCTACTGGTCCATGCATCTGTTGTCAGGTGCACCTTTGTGCTCACAGATTGCCTGAGTGCATGGACGATGCGCTCTTTAACATGCTGGTGGAGGGCTGGGATGGCTTTTCTGGACAAAAGTGACGACTGGGTAGCTCGTAGCGTGGTACAGCGTAGTCCATCAGGGCTTTGATAGCTTCGCTTTCAACTAACCGGTAGGGCATCATCTCTAACGAGATTAGTCTAGCTATGTGGGCGTTCAAACCCTGTGTACGCGGATGCGAGGCTAAGTACTTCCTTTTTCTAACCATAGTCTCATGTAGGGTGAGCTGGACTGGAGAGCTGGAGATCGTGGAACTAGCGGGGGTGCCGGTGGACATGGCAGACTGAGAGACGGTGGGAGATGGTATTGTTGCCGCCGGTGCCCTAGATGCAGTGTTTCCTACTACGAAACTGGTGATTCCCTGACCCTGACTGCTTTGGCCTGGCAAAGAAACCTGCACAGATACTGCAGGTGGTGCAGAAAATGGTGGCCCTACACTGCCGGAAGGGATGTTGCGTTGATGACTAGCTTCATTGGCCGAGGGTGCTACAACCTTAAGGGACGTTTGGTAGTTAGTCCAAGCTTGCAAATGCATGGTGGTTAAATGTCTATGCATGCAACTTGTATTGAGACTTTTCAGATTCTGCCCTCTGCTTAAGGTAGTTGAACATTTTTGAGAGATGACTTTGCGCTGATCAATTGGATGTTGTTTAAAAAAATGCCAGACTGCACTCTTTCTAGCATCGGATACCTTTTCAGGCATTGCAGACTGAGCTTTAACCGGATGGCCACGCTGTCCTCCAACAGGTTTTGACTTTGCCACGCGTTTTGGGCAAGATACGGGCCCGGCAGATGGAACCTGTTGCGATGTTGATGCCTGCTGCGGCCCCTCCTCCTCCGCTTCAGAACTGCTGCCGCCTGCACCCTGTTCCCCCAATGGCTGCCAATCGGGGTCAAGAACTGGGTCATCTATTACCTCTTCTTGTAGCTCGTGTGCAACTTCGTCTGTGTCACCGTGTCGGTCGGTGGTATAGCGTTCGTGATGGGGCAACATAGTCTCATCAGGGTCTGATTCTTGATCAGCACCCTGCGAGGGCAATGTTGTGGTCTGAGTCAAAGGACCAGCATAGTAGTCTGGCTGTGGCTGTGCATCAGTGCACTCCATGTCAGATTCAACTTGTAATGGGCATGGACTGTTAACTGCTTCACTTTCTAAGCCAGGGACGGTATGTGTAAAGAGCTCCATGGAGTAACCCGTTGTGTCGCCTGCTGCATTCTCCTCTGTTGTTGTTTTTGCTGAAGAGGACAAGGAAGCGACTTGTCCCTGACCGTGAACATCCACTAACGACGCGCTGCTTTTACTTTTACCAGTTTCACGAGAGGAGGCAAAAGAGCTAGAGGCTGAGTCAGCAAGATAAGCCAAAACTTGCTCTTGCTGCTCCGGCTTTAAAAGCGGTTTTCCTACTCCCAGAAAAGGGAGCGTTCGAGGCCTTGTGTAGGCAGACGACGAACCTGGCTCCACAGCTCCAGACTTAGGTGCAATATTTTTTTTCCCACGACCACCTGATGCTCCACCACTACCACTACCCTCATTACCAGCTGACAATGAACGCCCCCGGCCACGACCTCTTCCACCAGACTTCCTCATTGTTTTAAAAACGTTACCAAACTAACGGTATTTGTTGCTGTCACACAACTTACACGGTGAGCTATAACTTCAGTATGATTTAGCTACGCCTTTACAGGTGGGTGAGACCACAACGAAAATCAGGCACAATGTTACACACTCTGTTGTTGGTGGCAACAAATGAGAGAGATGCCACACACACAGGACTGTCACTGAAGCGCAAATGTAAATATTAATCTCCCACTGATTTGTTTTTTTTTTTTTAAAAGGGAGACTTTAGAAAAAAAAAAATAATAAAAAAAAATGATTTTTTAAGGAAGAATTTATAAACCAAATAAAATGAAATGATTGTTTCAGGGAGAATTTAGAAAACAAATTAAAAAAAAATAGGCTTTCTATGGCCCACTGAGTGAGAGAGGACGCACACAGGAGTCAGGAGTGGCACACAAGCCCAGAGGCCAATATTTATCTCCCACTGATTGATTTAGTGATTTTTTCAGGTAGATTTTGGAACCCAAATCAAGCAAAAAAAAAAATAGGCTTTCTATGGCCCACAATTGGAGAGAGAGAGAGAGATGGCACACCCAGGAGTCAAGACTGGCACACAAGCAGAAAGGGCAATATTAATCTCCCACTGATTTGATTTTTTTTTTTTTTTTTCAGGGAGACTTTAGAAAAAAAAAATACAAAAAAATGAATTTTTCAAGAAGAATTTAGAAACAAAATAAAATAAAATGATTGTTTCAGGGAGAATTTAGAAAACAAATAAAAAAAATAGGCTTTGTAGGGCCCACTGAGTGAGAGAGGACGCACACAGGAGTCAGGAGTGGCACACAAGCCCAGAGGCCAATATTTATCTCCCACTGATTGATTTATTGATTTTTTCAGGTAGAATTTAGAACCCAAATCAACCAAAAAAATAAATAGGCTTTCTATGGCCCACTATTTGTGAGAGAGATGGCACGCTCAGGACTGGCACACAAGCCCAGAGGCCAATATTAATCTCCCACTTTTTTTTTTTTTTCCAGGGAAAATTTATAAACCCAATAAAAAAAATAATAAATAGGCTTTCTATGGCCCACTATCTGAGAGAGAGAGATGGCACGCTTAGGACTGGCACACAAGCCCAAAGGCCAATATTAATCTCCCACTGATTGATTTATTGATTTTTTTCAGGTAGAATTTAGAACCCAAATCAACCAAAAAAATAAATAGGCTTTCTATGGCCCACTATTTGTGAGAGAGATGGCACGCTCAGGACTGGCACACAAGCCCAGAGGCCAATATTAATCTCCCACTTTTTTTTTTTTTTCCAGGGAAAATTTATAAACCCAATAAAAAAAATAATAAATAGGCTTTCTATGGCCCACTATCTGAGAGAGAGAGATGGCACGCTTAGGACTGGCACACAAGCCCAAAGGCCAATATTAATCTCCCACTGATTGATTTATTGATTTTTTCAGGTAGAATTTAGAACCCAAATCAAGCAAAAAAATTAATAGGCTTTCTATGGCCCACTGAGTGAGAGATGGCACACACAGGAGTCAGGAGTGGCACACAAGCCCTGAGGCCAATATTTTTCTCCCACTGATTGATGTTGTGATTTTTTCAGGTAGATTTTGGAACCCAAATCAAGCAAAAAAATAAATAGGCTTTCTATGGCCCACTGAGTGAGAGATGGCACACACAGGAGTAAGGAGTGGCACACAAGCCCTGAGGCCAATATTTTTCTCCCACTGATTGATGTAGTGATTTTTTCAGGTAGATTTTAGAACCCAAATCAAGCAAAAAAATAAATAGGCTTTCTATGGCCCACTGAGTGAGAGATGACACAGACAGGGATGGCACTCTAGCAGAAATGCCAATCTTAATCTCCCACAAAAAAAAAAAAAAAAAGGAACTGTCCTTCAATTACTATCTCCCTGCAGTAATCTCAGCCAGGTATGGCAGGCAGCAATAAGGAGTGGACTGATGCACAAATTAAATAAAAAGTGTGGACAAACAAACAAGATAGCTGTGCAGAAAGGAAGGAACAAGAGGATTTGTGCTTTGAAAAAAGCAGTTGGTTTGCACAGCGGCGTACACACAGCAATGCAGCTATCAGGGAGCCTTCTAGGGCAGCCCAATGAGCTACAGCGCTGAGGAAAAAAAAAAAAAGTAGCTTCCACTGTCCCTGCACACCGAAGGTGGTGTTGGGCTGTGGAAATCGCTACAGCACAAGCGGTTTGGTGGTTAATGGACCCTGCCTAACGCTATCCCTGCTTCTGACGAAGCGGCAGCAACCTCTCCCTAAGCTCAGATCAGCAGCAGTAACATGGCGGTCGGCGGGAACGCCCCTTTATAGCCCCTGTGACGCCGCGGACAGCAAGCCAATCACTGCAATGCCCTTCTCTAAGATGGTGGGGACCAGGACCTATGTCATCACGCTGCCCACACTCTGCGTTTACCTTCATTGGCTGAGAAATGGCGATTTTCGCGTCATTGAAACGCGACTTTGGCGCGAAAGTCGCGTACCGCATGGCCGACCCCGCACAGGGGTCGGATCGGGTTTCATGAAACCCGACTTTGCCAAAAGTCGGCGACTTTTGAAAATGAACGACCCGTTTCGCTCAACCCTACTTACAACTCATAAAATGTGGGCATTAGAAACATGTGGGCTAACATCTGTTAGGTGTTTTACTCTTGTCAATCTTTTTTAGAGTACAATATAGTTATTTGGTAATATATACAGTAATATGCCAGCTGTGGTCTAATAGGTATGGTATAAGAGCTGTGACTATTTGTTATTACCTCGGTAGTTAGACAATTTATTCACATATTGCCTTACATAATTATAGAAGATAGGTGTCATTGTTCTATTGAGAGAAGCAAAGAACAATATAGATGTGAATCGGCACTTTACCGTCAGTGTGCAAATAGTCAGCTCATGACTGTCAGTGCGAAAATCACATACTGGAGGTTGTATGTCCGCTTACTCGATCTGGCAAATGAAGAAAATCCTGACAGTGTGTATAATGCATGCTATCAGTCTTCTTCAATCTTCAGTCACAAACAGTTGTGTGAAAAAGGTTTTGCTCTGTCTTGATTTCCTATTCTTTTTCATGTTTGTCACACTTAAATGTATCGGATCACCAAACAAATTTAAATATTAGTCAAAGACAACACAAGTAAACACAAAATGCAGTTTTTAAATTAAGGTCTTTATTATTAAGAGAAAAAAAATACAAACCTACAGGGCTCTGTGTGATGGTTTATCACATCATTGGGAAGCTGTGATCAAATTCCCTTGCCACACCCAGGCCTGATTACTGCCACACTTGTTCTCAATCAAGAAATCGCTTAAATAGTACCTGCTTAACAAAGTTGAAATAGACCAAAAAATCGTCAAAAGCTAGGTATCATGCTGCAATCCAAAGAAATTCTGGAATAAATTAGAAACAAATTAATCTCAAACAAATGATCTCAAAGTACTTGAGATCTATCAGTCTATAAAAAGGTCATAAAATCATTTCTCAAGCTTTGGGACTCCAGCGAACCACAGTGAAAGCCATTATCCACAACTGGTGAAAACATGGAGCAGTGGTGAACCTTCCCAAGAGTGGCCAGCCAAACCAAAATTACCCCAAGAGCGCAGCACCGACTCATCCAAGAGGTCACAAAAGACCCCTCAACAACATCCAAATAACTACACTCCTCACTTGCCTCGGTTAAGGTCAGGGTTCATGACTGCATCGTAGGAAAGAGACAGGGCAAAAATGGTGAAAACCACTGCTGAGAAATAAGAACATAAAGGCTTGTTTCTATTGCCAGAAAACATTTTGATGATCCCCAACACTTTTGGGGTGTGTGTCCCATTACATCTGGCATAGAAATAAGACAGCATTTCAAAAAAGGAACATCATACCAACAGTAAAATATGGTGGTGGTAATATAAAGATCTGGGGCTGTTTTGCTGCTTCAGGACCTGTAAGACTTGCTTTGGCAAATGGAATCATGAATTCTGCTGTTTAGAAAAAAATCTTGAAGGAGAATACTTGGCCATCTGTTTGTGACCTCAAGCTGAAGTGCACTTGGGTAATGTAGCATGACAATGATCCAAAACACACCAGCAAGTCCTCCTCTGAATGGCTTAAGAAAAAAAAAAATTAAGACTTTGGAGTGGCCTAATCAAAGTCCTGATCTTAATCTGATTGAGATGCTGTTGCATGACCTTAAAAAGGCAGTTCATGCTCGGAATTCCTCCAGTGGTGCTGAATTATAACAATTCTGCAATTATGAGTGGGTCAAAATTCCTCCAGAGCGTTGTAAAAGATATATTTCCAGTTATTGCAAATGCCTGATTGCAGTTGCTGCTGCTAAGGGTGGCCCAACCAGTTGTTAGGTTTAGAGGGCAATCACTTTTTCACACAGGGCCCTGTAGGTTTGGATTTCTTTTCCCCTTAATAATAAAGACCTTCATTAAAAAACTGCATTTTGTGTTATTCTGTGTTATCTTTGTTTAATATTTAAATTTGTTTGGTGATCTGAAACATTTAAGTGCGACAAACAAGCAAAACAATAGGAAATCAAGAAGGGGCCAAACACTTCTTTACACAACTATACTTTACAGTGACTGCAGAAATTTATCTCATGCCTGGAAACCCTCTACAATTTGTAAGGTTTTTTTTTTTTAAACTGTAGGACAAGTTGTAAGTTTTTCTTTGTAATAAATGATTCTTAATGCTTCTTACTTTACAAAGTGTTTTCTTAGCTCTTAATAGAGCAAATTACATAAAATATTTTTTGTCATACAGTGTATGCAGAGTAATGTTACTTGTGTTTCTTTATGCCAATTCATTATTTATACTTACAGTTGTATAATGTTAAAAAAATATGCAAAAATACTACAGATTATATTAAAATACATAATGCTGCAATTATGAACTACTTAGCTGAATATATGAGACATTTTTTTCATTCCAATTCGTCTGGAGCAGCATCTGCAATACTATTGTTGTATCTATTCCTTTTGAAAGGAATTTAAATCTCATGTGTAGCTCATGGGGATAGTGGTGAAAATAAAAAGTAGCATGCACTAAAAATATTATTTCAGGGCCTACAGATCAGCAGACGGTGCAGCTTAAAGGATACTGATCGATTGATAAAGAAGCCAAAATTCTTTAATATTTTATTCAAAGCCACTCCAAATTGGACATTAAAAGGTACAGAGTTAAGTTATTCTACCCAGAAAGCCAAAATCATTAGCCGGTCTTCCTTAGATATGTTGATAGAAGTGTCACCTTTCTATCAGTACAGAGGGGTGAGGGTGGGTATAGAGAGGTTGAAGCATATTTTGCATACATTTAGGATAAGGCAGTTAAGAAGCAAATCTTAAAATCTTTATGTGATTAAGAATAGACTAAAACACAAACAAATAAGCAATACTGATTCTCAGCAGGGAACAGTTTGCAGAAAGAATAATAATTTGGCAGAAGTCATTAATTCCACTTCATCGTTAGCTACAAATATCTAAATCTCAAAAAATAATAGAGTTATTTTTCAAGGTTGATTAGCATACAATCAACTTTATACATACAGTGGGGCAAAAAAGTATTTAGTCAGTTAGCAATAGTGCAAGTTCCACCACTTAAAAAGATGAGAGGCGTCTGTAATTTACATCATAGGTAGACCTCAACTATGGGAGACAAACTGAGAAAAAAAAATCCAGAAAATCACATTGTCTGTTTTTTTTATCATTTTATTTGCATTTTATGGTGGAAAATAAGTATTTGGTCAGAAACAAACAATCAAGATTTCTGTCTCTCACAGACCTGTAACTTCTTCTTTAAGAGTCTCCTCTTTCCTCCACTCATTACCTGTAGTAATGGCACCTGTTTAAACTTGTTATCAGTATAAAAAGACACCTGTGCACACCCTCAAACAGTCTGACTCCAAACTCCACTATGGTGAAGACCAAAGAGCTGTCAAAGTACACCAGAAACAAAATTGTAGCCCTGCACCAGGCTGGGAAGACTGAATCTGCATTAGCCAACCAGCTTGGAGTGAAGAAATCAACAGTGGGAGCAATAATTAGAAAATGGAAGACATACAAGACCACTGATAATCTCCCTCGATCCGGGGCTCCATGCAAAATCCCACCCCGTGGGGTCAGAATGATCACAAGAACGGTGAGCAAAAATCCCAGAACCACGCGAGGGGACCTAGTGAATGAACTGCAGAGAGCTGGGACCAATGTAACAAGGCCTACCATAAGTAACACACTACGCCACCATGGACTCAGATCCTGCAGTGCCAGACGTGTCACACTGCTTAAGCCAGTACATGTCCGGGCCCGTCTGAAGTTTGCTAGAGAGCATTTGGATGATCCAGAGGAGTTTTGGGAGAATGTCCTATGGTCTGATGAAACCAAACTGGAACTGTTTGGTAGAAACACAACTTGTCGTGTTTGGAGGAAAAAGAATACTGAGTTGCATCCATCAAACACCATACCTACTGTAAAGCATGGTGGTGGAAACATAATGCTTTGGGGCTGTTTCTCTGCAAAGGGGCCAGGACGACTGATCCGGGTACATGAAGGAATGAATGGGGCCATGTATCGTGAGATTTTGAGTGCAAACCTCGTTCCATCAGCAAGGGCATTGAAGATGAAACGTGGCTGGGTCTTTCAACATGACAATGATCCAAAGCACACCGCCAGGGCAATGAAGGAGTGGCTTCGTAAGAAGCATTTCAAGGTCCTGGAGTGGCCTAGCTAGTCTCCAGATCTCAACCCTATAGAAAACCTTTGGAGGGAGTTGAAAGTCCGTGTTGCCAAGCGAAAAGCCAAAAACATCACTGCTCTAGAGGAGATCTGCATGGAGGAATGGGCCAACATACCAACAACAGTGTGTGGCAACCTTGTGAAGACTTACAGAAAACGTTTGACCTCTGTCATTGCCAACAAAGGATATATTACAAAGTATTGAGATGAAATTTTGTTTCTGACCAAATACTTATTTTCCACCATAATATGCAAATAAAATGTTAAAAAAACAGACAATGTGATTTTCTGGATTTTTTTTTCTCAGTTTGTCTCCCATAGTTGAGGTCTACCTATGATGTAAATTACAGACGCCTCTCATCTTTTTAAGTGGTGGAACTTGCACTATTGCTGACTGACTAAATACTTTTTTGCCCCACTGTAGCACAAAATATTATGCCATACCCAGTCTCTTTTGTGAGCACACTGCTGTATCTTAATATCCATAGACACGGCTAATACTAAATACTTATTACAAAATAAGCCTCCTGCTCTGTGTTAAAGACATTGACCAGTGTATCTACTGACAGGGGGGGATTTTCTTTGTAAATCAATCAATGCAGCAAGTCTCCATTTTGGTTGTGACACAATTTTTTATTTAGTATTCTAAAGATAAGTCATATGATTATTGAATACCTTTTGAATTGTTTTGTTTCATTCGGTGAGATTATAAAATGTTAGCGATAAAACCAATGGGAAAAGAATAATTTCACTTTTTTAGATCCAAAGAAAATGCAAGACATATTGATTTTGAAATTAATAAAAATCTTTGTCCTTAATACCAACTAGGCTGTATCTTTTAAGGCTTAAGAAGTTATAGAGTCGTTGCTTTAGCCAAAATACCGGTCACTCTCTTCAATCCCATGAATGCATCTTACATGACTTATAAGACTCAGTCTGACTCTGCATTTCCAAAACTGCTACACATAGGAAGCTACAAAGCAGTATGTTATTTAAGAAGCTCCACAATCTTTATACACAATAAGTGGGATGTGGCACAGTGACCCATAGCATACTTATTAAGACCTCACTTGGGTTCCATGGGATAAGGATATTGAGTCCAGGAAAGTGGAAACTTTGAGAACAAGACTGCCAGTGGGAGGTAAAGCTGCAGATCAAAGACAGAACATCACTAAAGACAATGATGCCTTAAAGAAACCCTCTGTGAAAAACCTGTGAAACTATTTCAGCCTGGAGAGATCTAAATAAATACCTTGAGCTTAGGTAAACTTTTTCAGTAATTTTATATTTTGCTTGTGCAGTTGCTGGTCCATGTAAATTGTAATTTAGTGCTCGCTGTATAAGTTCCCTACAGGGTGTTAGGGTGCCAGGAGCTCTATGGCCACTAAAGTAAACTGGCTCCAGTTGTGGGGTAAAAAAAAGAAGCTGAAATATAGATTTGGTCATGATTATGAAGAAGACAAATTTTGATTCGTTATTCAAATGAGTTGGCGAACCCATAGGGTAATCCCAATCACAGCAAGAGCTCTGGTTCTCTACAGTAATTTCTTCCTTGTACCTGTCTTGACACCGGTACTCTTCTTCTTTCTTCACTCTTGCACTGTTTTCCATTCACTATGCCCAATGTTGTCACATATTTGGTCAAACATGGTGTCACACACATCATTGAGGTGCATCATGACATATGGGGTTTGGTGAATGGAAGATCCAGCCGGAAGGGAGATAGAAGACAAGGGAGAGAAGAGCAGATCAGACACAGAGATGGGACATGGAAAGAAGGGGTTCAGTAGAGGTGAGTATAATTTTTCTTTTACCTCCCCCATGACTTCTATAATTGAGCAAAATGGCAAGTAAATGACCAGCATTTTACTAGATTAGCTCAAAGCTTCTTCTAAAATATTTGGATTCTGGTGAATCCAAATGTTTTGTAAGATTTGAAGCAAGTTTGATTTGTCTCCAATTGATTGTTTCCAATAGAACATTTATCACTATTTGTCCTAGACTATACCAAGAATACTGTAGTACAGTATAACTGCGGAGGTACTGTAGGTATAATTTCTGCTTCATCTATAACATATAAGTAAGGCTACTTTCATCAGTTTTTTGCCTTCAGGCATAATCCGTCTATTTTTGAAACAAAAACGGATCCGGTGCAAAGTGTGAAAAACTGATGCACCGGATCCGTTTTTTTTTTGCTGGATCCATTTTGGTTTATCGGGCATACAATTCCTGTTGCAAGGATGAGAGAGGATGAGAGAGAGAGACTCTCCAGAATTGAAAATGCAGGAAAGGGGCATGCTCAGTGTGAAAAAACGGAATCAGTAGCCGGATCCAGTCAATACACCACACGTTTCATCCGTTTATCACTGGAACCGTCGCTGGGCGTTTTTTCGCCGGACAGAAAAAACGTTCATATGGACGTTTTCTCCGTCCGCCGGAAAATAAATTTTGGACGGATCCTGCAAAAAATGGATGAAATGTGTGGCCATCAGGCACAATCCGGCACTAATACAACTCTATGAGAAAAAAACGGATTTGGCAGAAAAAATGGATCCGTTTTTTTCAAAACTCACCGGATTGTGCCTGACGGCAAAAACCAAGAAAGAAACCAAGTAAGGACTGGACTTCTGATTAAATCCTAAAGGGAGATATTTAAGTGGTTAACATACAGTGCCTTGCGAAAGTATTCGGCCCCCTGGAACTTTTCAACCTTTTCCCACATATCATGCTTCAAACATAAAGATACCAAATTTAATTTTTTGGTGAAGAATCAACAACAAGTGGAACACAATTGTGAAGTTGAACAAAATTTATTGGTTATTTTAAATGTTTGTGGAGAATCAAAAACTGAAAAGTGGGGCGTGCAATATTATTCGGCTCCTTTAACTTAAAGGGAACCTGTCACCCCGAAAATCGCGGGTGAGGTAATCCCACCGGCATCAGGGGCTTATCTGCAGCAATCTGTAATGCTGTAGATAAGCCCCCGATGTTACCTGAAAAAGGAGAAAAAGACGTTATATTATACTCACCCAGGGGCGGTCCCGCTGCTGGTCAGGTCGGATGGGCGTCTCCGGTCCGCTGCGGCGCCTCCTATCTTCTTTCCATGACGTCCTCTTCTGATCTTCAGCCACGGCACCGGCGCAGGCGTACTTTGCTCTGCCCTGTTGAGGGCAGACAAAGTACTGCAGTGCGCAGGCGCCGGGCCTCTGACCTTTCCGGCGCCTGCGCACTGCAGTACTATCCTCTGCCCTCAAGAGGGCAGAGCAAAGTACGCCTGCGCCGGAGCAGTGGCTGAAGATCAGAAGAGGACGTCATGGAAAGAAGATAGGAGGCGCCGGAGCGGACCGGAGACGCCCATCCGACCTGACCAGCAGCGGGACCGCCCCTGGGTGAGTATAATCTAACGTCTTTTTCTCCTTTTTCAAGTAACATCGGGGGCTTATCTACAGCATTACAGAATGCTGCAGATAAGCCCTTGATGCCGGTGGGATTACCTCACCCGCGATTTTCGGGGTGACAGGTTCCCTTTAATACTTTGTTGCTCCTCCTTTTGCTGCGATTACAGCTGCAAGTCGCTTGGAGTATGTCTCTATCAGTTTTGTACTGAAAGACTGAAATTCTTGCCCATTCTTCCTTGGCAAACAGCTCGAGCTCAGTGAGGTTTGATGGAGATCCATTGTGAACAACAGTTTTCAGCTCTTTCCACAGATTCTCGATTGGATTGAGGTCTGGACTTTGACTTGGCCATTCTAACACCTGGATACGCTTATTTGTGAACCATTCCATTGTAGATTTTGCTTTATATTTGGGATTATTGTCTTGTTGGAAGACAAATCTCTGTCCCAGCCTCAGGTCTTTTGCAGACTCCAACAGGTTTTCTTCAAGAATGGTCCTGTATTTGGCTCCATCAATTTTAACCATCTTCCCTGTCCCTGCTGGAGAAAAGCAGGCCCAAACCATGATTCTGCCACCACCATGTTTGACAGTGGGGATAGTGTGTTCAGGGTGATTAGCTGTGTTGTCTTTACACTAAACATATCGTTTGGCATGGTTGCCAAGAAGATCAATTTTGGTTTCATCTGACCAGAGCACCTTCTTCCACGTGTTTGGTATGTCTCCCAGGTGGCTTGTTGCAAACATTAAACAACACTTTTTATGGATGGCTTTGAGAAATGGCTTTCTTCTTGCCACTCTTCCATAAAGGCCAGATTTGTGTAGTGTGCGACTGATTGTTGTCCTATGGACAGACTGTCCCACCTCATTTGTAGATCTCTGCAGTTCATCCAGTGTGATCATAGGCCTCTTGGCTGCATCTCTGATCTGTCTTCTCCTTGTTTGAGATGAAAGTTTAGAGGGACGGCCGGGTCTTGGTAGATTTGTAGTGGTATGATTCTCCTTCCATTTCAATATGATCGCTTGCACACTGCTCCTTTGTTTAAAGTTTTGGATATCATTTTGTATCCAAATCCAGCTTTAAACTTGTCCACAACAGTATCACGGACCTGCCTGTTGTGTTCCTTGGTCTTCATGATGCTGTCTGTGCTTCAAACAGAACCCTGAGACTATCACAGAGCAGGTGCATTTATACGGAGACTTGATTACACACAGGTGGATTATATTTATCATCATTAGGCATTTAGGACAACATTGGATCATTCAGATATCCACAATGAACTTCTGGAGTGAGTTTACTGCACTGAAAGTAAAGGGGACGAATAATATTGCACGCCCCACTTTTCAGTTTTTAAATTTCCACAAATATTTAAAATAATGAATAACTTTCGTTCAACTTCACAATTGTGTTCCACTTGTTGTTGATTCTTAACCAAAAATTTACATTTGGTATCTTTATGTTTGAAGCATGATATGTGGGAAAAGGTTGAAAAGTTCCAAGGGGCCGAATACTTTCGCAAGGCACTGTATTCTAGAGAAGCTGATAAATGACATCTCAAAAAGTTACTATAAACCTTGGATCTTTTGGACATTATCAGCAAGAATCAAACAGATTTATAAACAAAAAGGTAACTATTGTTACAAGACACCTGAATAATTGTTATAGGCATACGCAAATAGCTGTCAGTCTTCTCTTCAAATAATAGTAACGAGGAAGGTTGGATTTCTATTTGACTGATCCCAAACCATATAGAAATCTAAAAATATGACTGTATTCTATCACTTTTAACCCTTCCCGACCTGTGACGCCATGTAGGCGTCATGAAAGTCGGTGCCAATCCGACCTGTGACGCCTATGTTGCGTCATGGAGGGATCGCGTCCCTGCAGATCGGGTGAAAGGGTTACCTCCAATTTAACCCGATCTGCAGGGACAGGAGGAGTGGTACTTCAGCCTTTTTGTGCTGATCCTGCAGCGTTTTACACCTGTTCCTCAATAGGAATCCGCAGGTAAAAAACGGACAAAAAACACTGGAAATCCATGGTAAATCCGCAGGTAAAACACAGTGCCTTTTACCTGCGGATTTTCAAAAATGGTGCGGAAAAATCTCACACGAATCCGCAACGTGAGCACATAGCCTTAGGGCTAGGGTTGGAAATAGGGTTAAGATTAGGCTTGTGGTTATGGTTAGGGTTTGGGGTGTGTTGGGGTTAGGGTTGTGGTTAGGGTTGGGATTAGGGTTAGGGTTGGGATTAGAGTTATGGGTGTGTTGGGGTTAGGGGTGTGTTGGGGTTAGGGTTGTGGTTAGTGGTGTGTTGGGGTTAGGGTTGTGATTAGGGTTAGGGGTGTGTTGGGGTTAGTGTTGGAGTTAGAATTGAAAGGTTTCCACTATTTAGGCACACCAGGGGTCTCCAAACGCAACATGGCACCACCATTGATTCCAGCCAATTTTGCGTTCAAAAAGTCAAATGGTGCTCCCTCCCTTCTGAGCCCCGACGTGTGCCCAAACAGTGGTTTACCCCCACATATGGGGTACCAGCATATTCAAGACAAACTGGGCAACAACTATTGGGGTCCAATTTCTCCTATTACCCTTGCAATAATAAAAAATTGCTTGCTAAAACATAATTTTTGAGGAAGGAAAAATGATTTTTTATTTTCACGGCTCTGCATTATAAACTTCTGTGAAGCAATTGGGGGTTCAAAGTGCTCACCACACATCTAGATAAGTTTCTTGGGGGTCTAGTTTCCAAAATGGGGTCATTTGTGCTGGGTTTCTACTATTTAGGCACATCAGGGTCTCTGCAAACGCAACATGACGCCCGCAGTCCATTCCATCAAAGTCTGTATTTCAAAACGTCACTACTTCCCTTCGGAGCCCTGACATGTGCCCAAACAGTGGTTCCCCTCCATATATGGGGTATCAGCGTACTCTGGACAAACTGGACAATAACTTTTGGGGTCCAATTTCTCCAGTTACTCTTGTGAAAATAAAAAATTGCTTGCTAAAAATAATTTTTGAGGAAAGAAAAATGATTTTTTATTTTCACGGCTCTGCATTATAAACTTCTGGGAAGCACTTGGGGGTTTAAAGTGGTCACCGCACATCTAGATTAGCTCCATGGGAGGTCTAGTTTAAAAAATGGCGTCACTTGTGGGGGAGCTCCAATGTTTAGGTACACAGGGGCTCTCCAAACGTGACCTGGTGTCCACTAACGATTGGAGCAAATTTTTCATTCAAAAAGTCAAAAGGCGCTCCTTCCCTTCCGAGCTCTGCCGTGTGCCCAAATAGTGGTTTACCCCCTCATGTGAGGTATCAGTGTACTCAGGAGAAATTGCCCAATAAATTTTAGGATCCATTTTATCCTGTTGCCCATGTGGAAATGAAAAAATTGAGGCTAAAAGAAATTTTTTTGCGAAAATAAGTACTTTTTCATTTTTACGGATCAATTTGTGAAGCACCTGGTGGTTCAAAGTGCTGACTATGCACCTAGATTAGCTCCTTGGGGGGTCTAGTTTCCAAAATGGGGCTCTCCAAATGCGACATGGTGTCCGCTAAAGATTTTTGATTGAAAAAGTCAAATGGCTCTCCTTCCCTTCCGAGGCCTGTTGTGTGCCCAAACAGTGGTCCCCCCCCTACATATGGGGTATCGGCGTACTCAGGACAAATTGTAGAATAACTTTTGGGGTCCAGTTTCTTCTTGTACAATTGGGAAAATAAAAAAATTGTTGCTAAAAGATCATTTTTGTGACTAAAAAGTTAAATGTTCATTTTTTCCTTCCATTTTGCTTCTGCTGCTGTGAAGCACCTGAAGGGTTAATAAACTTCTTGAATGTGGTTTTGAGCATCTTGGGGGGTGCAGTTTTTAGAATGGTGTCACTTTTGGGTATTTTCAGCCATATAGACCCCTCAAACTGACTTGAAATGTGAGGTGGTCCCTAAAAAAATGGTTTTGTAAATTTCGTTGTAAAAATGAGAAATCGCTGGTCAAATTTTAACCCTTATAACTTCCTAGCAAAAAAAAAATTGTTTCCAATATTATGCTGATGTAAAGTAGACATGTGGTTAAAGTTATTTATTAACTATTTTGTGTCACATAACTCTCTCGTTTACCAGAATAAAAATTCAAAATTTGAAAATTGCAAAATTTTCAAAATTTTAGCCAAACTACTTTTTTTTTTACAAATAAACGCAAAAATGATCGACCTAAATTTACCACTAGCATGAAGCCCAATATGTCACGAAAAAACTTCTTAGAACCGCTAGGATCCGTTGAAGTGTTCCTGAGTTATTACCTCATAAAGGGACACTGGTCAGAATTGCAAAAAACGGCAAGATCATTAAAGTCAAAATAGGCTGGGTCATGAAGGGGTTAACATCTCCTAAAGCATTTTATTTGTATAGATCCTCATTTACTATATTTACTGTCTTAAAGTGTATCACAAAACCTATCTTTATAAAAAGGACGAGGGGGGTTCCTACGCTACTTTTTATTACCTCATTTTGTTCATCTGTTTGGCTTTTCAAAGGACACTGCTTGAGATTCCCAACGCGTTTTACAGATTGCATTATTGTAAAGGGCAAAATATCTCTGAAAGAAACATTTTATTATTCCTATCTATTCTTATAGAAATACAATATAAAATGCAATAAAACTGAAATGTATACATTAATGATGAGACGGACTAATGGACTATGCTTTGTATTGCAGACAATTGAGTAACAGAAGAACTGAGCTCAAGGTGAACTTATATTTGAGGACTAAAATGTAAACTGAAGCAACTAAAGGCTTGTTAGTTATATTTAAATAAAACTATGCAGAAGATTGAATGCCAACAAATACCATACAGCACATTGGATCCCCTTGAAAGAACTATTGATGGTGCTCTCTGCTAATTAGTTTGCACTGTACTCCCAAGTGTTGCCACTCACAGTTACTCAATTTAAATAAGATGTTCCTTCTAATTGGCACTAATTTATATTAGCATATTTCTCCAAAGCGTTTACATTATTTTTTAGATATGCATGAGTTATTTTCCTTGCTCATAATGTTTCCAGGACACATTATCTATCTATCTATCTATCTATCTATCTACAGTGGGGCAAAAAAGTATTTAGTCAGTCAGCAATAGTGCAAGTTCCACCACTTAAAAAGATGAGAGGCGTCTGTAATTTACATCATAGGTAGACCTCAACTATGGGAGACAAACTGAGTAAAAAAAATCCAGAAAATCACATTGTCTGGTTTTTTATCATTTTTTTTGCATATTATGGTGGAAAATAAGTATTTGGTCAGAAACAAACAATCAAGATTTCTGGCTCTCACAGACCTGTAACTTCTTCTTTAAGAGTCTCCTCTTTCCTCCACTCATTACCTGTAGTAATGGCACCTGTTTAAACTTGTTATCAGTATAAAAAGACACCTGTGCACACCCTCAAACAGTCTGACTCCAAACTCCACTATGGTGAAGACCAAAGAGCTGTCAAAGGACACCAGAAACAAAATTGTAGCCCTGCACCAGGCTGGGAAGACTGAATCTGGAATAGCCAACCAGCTTGGAGTGAAGAAATCAACAGTGGGAGCAATAATTAGAAAATGGAAGACATACAAGACCACTGATAATCTCCCTCGATCTGGGGCTCCACGCAAAATCCCACCCCGTGGGGCCAGAATGACCACAAGAATGGTGAGCAAAAATCCCAGAACCACGCGGGGGGACCTAGTGAATGAACTGCAGAGAGCTGAGACCAATGTAACAAGGCCTACCATAAGTAACACACTACGCCACCATGGACTCAGATCCTGCAGTGCCAGACGTGTCCCACTGCTTAAGGCAGTACATGTCCGGGCCCGTCTGAAGTTTGCTAGAGAGCATTTGGATGATCCAGAGGAGTTTTGGGAGAATGTCCTATGGTCTGATGAAACCAAACTGGAACTGTTTGGTAGAAACACAACTTGTCGTGTTTGGAGGAAAAAGAATACTGAGTTGCATCCATCAAACACCATACCTACTGTAAAGCATGGTGGTGGAAACATCATGCTTTGGGGCTGTTTCTCTGCAAAGGGGCCAGGATGACTGATCCGGGTACATGAAAGAATGAATGGGGCCATGTATCGTGAGATTTTGAGTGCAAACCTCCTTCCATCAGCAAGGGCATTGAAGATGAAACGTGGCTGGGTCTTTCAACATGACAATGATCCAAAGCACACTGCCAGGGCAACGAAGGAGTGGCTTCGTAAGAAGCATTTCAAGGTCCTGGAGTGGCCTAGCCAGTCTCCAGATCTCAACCCTATAGAAAACCTTTGGAGGGAGTTGAAAGTCCGTGTTGCCAAGCGAAAAGCCAAAAACATCACTGCTCTAGAGGAGATCTGCATGGAGGAATGGGCCAACATACCAACAACAGTGTGTGGCAACCTTGTGAAGACTTACAGAAAACGTTTGACCTCTGTCATTGCCAACAAAGGATATATTACAAAGTATTGAGATGAAATTTTGTTTCTGACCAAATACTTATTTTCCACCATAATATGCAAATAAAATGTTAAAAAAACAGACAATGTGATTTTCTGGATTTTTTTTTCTGTTTGTCTCCCATAGTTGAGGTCTACCTATGATGTAAATTACAGACGCCTCTCATCTTTTTAAGTGGTGGAACTTGCACTATTGCTGACTGACTAAATACTTTTTTGCCCCACTGTATCTATCTATCTATCTATCTATCTATCTATCTATCTATCTATCTATCTATATAGCTATCTTTCTATCCCATAATCTATCTATCTATCCCAATATCTATCTATCTGATGATCGCTGCTATGTAGCAGAGCCGATAAGGCTATGCCAGCTTCTAGTCTCCCATGGAGGCCATTGAAGCATGGCAAGAGTAAAAAAAATGCTTTAAAAAATATGAAAAAAATAAAAAAATATAAAAGTTTAAATCACCCCCCTTTCACCCCATCCAAAATAAAACAATAAAAAAATCAAACATAGACATATTTGGTATCGCCGTGTTCAGAATTGCCCAATCTATCAATAAAAAAAGGATTAACCTGATCGCTAAACAACGTAGCAAGAAAAAAAATTAAAAACGCCAGAATTACGTTTTTTTGGCCGCCACGACATTGCATTAAAATGCAATAACAGGCGATCAAAAGAACATATCTGCACCAAAATGGTATCATTAAAAACGTCAGCTCGGCACACAAAAAATAAGCCCTCACCTGACCCCAGATCATGAAAAATGGAGACGCTACGGGTATCGGAAATTGGTGCAATTTTTTTTTTTTAGCAAAGTTTGGAATTTTTTTCATCACTTAGGTAAAAATAACCTGGACATGTTTGGTGTATGTGAACTCGTAATTACCTGGAGATTCGAAATGGCAGGTCAGTTTTAGCATTTAGTGAACCTAGCAAAAAAGCAAAACAAAAAACAAGTGTGGGATTGCACTTTTTTTGCAATTTCACCACACTTTGAATTTTTTTCCCGTTTTCTAGTACAAGACATGGTAAAACTAATGGTGTCTTTCAAAAGTACAACTCATCCCGCAAAAATAAGCCCTCACATGGCCATATTGATGGAAAAAAAAGTTATGGCTCTGGGAAGGAGGGGAGCGAGAAATGAAAACGCAAAAACGAAAAAGGGCTGTGGCATGTAGGGGTTAAACTGGCTACCACTACTCAGAATCCTTTTCACAATTACTTCATAAAATAAAAGCAATTTGTACTTGCCGTTGTTGCCGGAGGCATTCCAGCAATGATGGCAGTGGCTCTCACGAGGCTCATATGACGTTGATATATCACATAAGCCCTGTAGTCAATCAGGGGCCACTTCATTCGCACTTCCTTCAGATGAAACAGATTCCTGGCAGTGAGAGATGCTGATGGTTTCTGACTTCCTCCAAATGTTAGCAACATCTGAAGGAAGTGAGCGTGAAGTGGCTGCTGATTGGTTGCAGGGCTCACGTGGCATAATGTTGCATCAGTCCTGTGAGAGCCAGTGCGGTCATTTGCTGGAAAAGCGCTCGCACCAAATGTCAGTATAAGTTCTTATTTTATAAGGGGACTATAGCAATTGAGAAGTAGTTGTCCGAGTAGTGGACAAACCCTTTACGGTTACCCATGCTATTATCTGACAATTAATCAGTCAATTAGCTGTTCATCTATTTGAGATGTACTTTATATTTCTATATTTGCATGTATTTACAGATAGAGCAAATGAGAAACAAAAATTTGGTGCATCCTAAGTGTTTATTATTATTATATGCCGAATGTGCTGGTACAGTTTGCATAGTGCTGCCACTCAAATACAACATTAGTAGCTCCCCTATGCAAGTGACATAGGCACTTTATACTATCTCCCTCTTTTTGGGTCTCTCCATTCATCTGACAGATCTCATCATCTGATCCGCACATCCTATATGACATTGGGGGCTTTAAATTCCTGATGACATAGACTGCTTTTGTACTTTTGCAAAGATAAATTGCTGTAATTTTTCTGGTGTTTTTGTTAGCAATTAATGAAAACAAACCTAATTTGGTTTAGTCATTAGATCAAGATGTCAGCTTGTGGTTGATAAATTGTAAGTTTGATTTGCTTCGTCTGTTAATATACGCAAGGAACAAATGCTAAAGCCTTAGCAGAATTTGTAGAAAATGCCATAAAATTGTATTCATGCCTTCTAAACTCACTAGGAAGCATTTAATAAGCTTTACCGAATGATTAGTGTGATGAATCTTACTTTTTGTTACTGTCTAGTTTTCTGTAACAGGAGGGGCTGTGCAACTCTTCTACCATAGAAATCTTGCACAAATAAGAAGCCTGCGGCAACTTGAATGTGGAGATAGAGATACAACAAATAATCCATTCGTTTTATACACACAAATTTTGGGGCAATGAATTACTCAATCATTCTGCAAAATGAAGAAGCCAATGTTAATTTTTGTGTACCTTACTCAAGAGCAAGGATAGGTCATCAATTTCTTGTGCCTTTAATTTTTACTGGTCTTCCACAGAGTATGGCTGAGAGTAGAGAGACCTATTACCAGATCAGTTTGTGATCATCTTATTTTAATGCTATTCTTCTCGAAAGTAGAGTTTGTCCAAAGCAGAACGTTCTGATATTTTTATGTTTGTGGCCGCTAAATGTTTTTACCTCAATTTGGTATCCGTTTTATATCCATGTTACGTGTAAAATGGGATAAAAAAACAGATCAAAACCTGAAGTTTAAAGGATGTCTTCAGCTTTCTATTCATTTTTAATGTATCCCATAGACTTTAATGGCCCAATCCGACACGCAAAATAGATCAGAATAGGACATGTTGATCTGACTTTTAGATCTGTTTTAAAAACAGATGTGTTTATTGATTAATGAAGCTCTATGGGTGCTTGTCTTCTCCATGAAAAAAAGACAACACATGGACATGTACAATGGATGTGTTAACGCAGACTCCAGATTAGATTGAATGGGGATAACATTGGAGCTGTGAGATCCTTTGTAATCAGATAATTTTTATTAACATTTTCTAACTACAAAAAAATACAAATACAACAGAGCTGTAAGATCTTTAGCTCCAGACCACCTTATCATCTTGACCTAGGGGGCACCACAAAGAAAAAATGCTGCTGCTATGCTGTTAGATACAAGAGTGCAACTACTATGATCAGTTTCAAGTCAGTCAAGTATCAGCTCAGCATGCAGATGACGTGTGAATCAGTCAAGTGATTCTGCTCTAAACTATAATACCTAACTCAACATGATCACACCTAAGAATGGAGGAAAGCACTCAGGGAGCATTGAGTGTTCCTGGCATAACTTTCCATTCCTCACTCCCAAACTCTCTGGCTACTGATGCTATACAGCATCAGAATGTATTGTTCTCTGATATTAAAATAAATCTAAGCACCTTTACTCCAAAACACTTAAAGTGGTTCTCTAAAAATATATTAAAATGGTCCTGGTCATTGAATTCAAATGGCAGTCCATCCTAGCAGCAAATCAGAATGGGCTGCAGTCTGAAGAAAAACAGCTCTTGAGACCTGTGTCTCAACTGACAGAATTCTAGTATAGTTGTGTGTGGCAGAAGAAATAAATATTCTCTTCAGTGGACTGAACATAAAGGATTTTTCCTCTAACCTCAGTCCTCCAAGCTAAGTCAGCCGAGGAGAACATTTATTTTTTTCTCCTGTCACATAATGCTCCAACATCTCTGGTATGGGTGCTTCTGATACAGCTCCTTCATCAGTTAGATACAGGTCTCAGAAGCAGTGTTTATTCAGATTGCAGGCATTCCTGACACGTGACTAGGACAGTTTGCCATTTGAATTATGTGACGGAGGCAATTTATTATATTTTTGGAGAACCCGTTTCAATTCCATTTAAATGAGCTGATTATCAGTTAGAAGCGTATGTTAGAACAATGGTTCATCAATTATTGGCTTGTGTAAACATAAATCTACAAATGAGTAAAACACTTGATCATTAATACTTCCATTAAAATCATTATCAGCAGCAAATGTTCTATATTAAATTGCAAACAGGAGGTGTGATTGCAACAATAATATTCTATGCATACAAAATGACCATATTAATGGTCATTCTTTGCTCATAGAATTCTGGTCAAATTTTCTAAACAGGCCATTACTGGACATACAATTGGCTTGAATATGGTCAATCGAAAGCCATTTAAGGGGTCATTCAAACACCCCACTAGAACTACACAGTAATCTTTTTTGCCTGTTAGTGTTGAAATCTATTATTTCTTTATTATGCATTGCTTCTGTAGCACTATCATATAACACATCGCTTTACAGACATTATCATTGTGTCCCCAATGGAGCTCACAATCTAAATTCCCATACTGATGTCTCTTTGGAGTGTGGGAGGAAACCGAAGAACCCAGAGGAAACCACACAAACACGGGGAGAACATATAAACTCCTTGCAGATGTTGCCCTTAGTGAAATTTGAACCCAGGACCCCAGCGCTGCAGAGCAACAGTGCTAACCTTGTAAATTTACCAACATTTTTATGCTTTCACCTTGACAGATTACCCTTGAAACTGCTTGTATGCTTGTATTGAACACTGCAGATAGTCATTCACAAGACTTGTTCATACCAAAATCTATATCAATTGCCCATTTAAGTTACGGAAAGCAATGTTGTATGTTAAGAAGGATGCCATACTCAATGGCTATATAGTTCATTAACTTTATTTTAAGGCTGTGCCTAAAATTGCCTTTAAAGTGACACACAGTCATCTTCCCTGTCAGGTCTTTACATAAATCACATAAGACAGCTTATTTTGCTTTTTTTACTAAGCTCAATGACAAAGGGTCTTCACAAATCACACACCTTGTTAAAAAATGACAGAAGTGTTCTTAAGCCAAAGCAGTAAGTCTGATTGATTCTTTACTCGTGAAAAACTGATAGATGGCTCAAGTTTGTCATCTTATGAATACAGATATATGAAATGAAAATGAAGACCATATTATGATACATTTAGCACTCAAGGGAATGGAACAAGACAGCTAAATCTTCCTTTCATAACTAAAGAGTTGGAAAGATCAACAGTATGGAGCTCACTAAGGATAAGTGTCTATTTTTAAATAAGCCATTACCATAGTCAATTATGTGACTAATATGCATTTTTATGCATACTTTTTAAAGTTATCCCTGATATTTATTTAAAAGTTTGCTGCCCACATATGACATCGTTTAGAGTATCTTCTTGTTTGGTAGACATTGTCAGGTCAATGCTTTTATAGATGTACCATTTCCTAACTTGACTTTCACATTTTTAACTGGTTAAAATTTCAAGAAACTCGTAGAAAAATCAACTTTCGATTCTCAACAACAATGGGATTTTTTATTTCATAATCTATTGCAAATTGTCTCTTTAGAGAGGAAGAGGACTAGAACTCTAGTGCCACCTATTGGAAGAAGCAATCCTAACCGTTAATGTCGACTCTTTAACGAGCCTTGCCACATGACTTAGGATAAAAGCCAAACCAGAATCTGAATTTGCAGACACTGTGTTTCGGGGTACTGCCCCTCATAAGTGTAAAGTGAAGATCTGGTTTGGCTGAGTGAGAGGCGTCTGACCGGGATCCAAGAAGTATCGTTTCTCCTTGCAGAAAGTGACATGATAAGCATGTCGAGATGAGGAGACTTAAAGCCCCAATGCTCCTCTGGGAAATATCCAAATTGTCTCTTCAGAGAGGAAGAGAACTAGAACTCTAGTGCCACCTATTGGAAGTAGCAATCCTAACAGTCAATGTCAACTCTTTAACGAGCCTTGTCACATGACTTAGAATAAAGGTAGTCTACTGCTACAGTCTTGGTTACCAACCACATCTGTATTCTATCAGCAATGGCTGGTTTACAAACTTAGGAGTGCAAACTTACAATCTGTTCGCTATATAGATCTTGCAACAACAGCTCTAAAACTGATCCAGACAGCTTCAGGTGCCCCAGTATTAATTTGATAGTACAAAGGGGAGCACACAGTTAAGACTAGCAACTCAACCATGCTGCGAGTCTGAACTGCCAGCAAGCAGAAAGCTAGGAGGCAGTGGAGAAGTGCACTTATCAATAAGATTAGATAAAACTTTAACTTCTCATTTTTCCAACAGACCATGGTGACAATTGGATAAATAAACGAAGGCACAATAGCACTTTATATGTTGTGCATTAAAGCGGGCACAACACCACTATCAGCAGTGCATCAAGTGTGCATAGACCAAGCCTCGAGTCAATGCTGTCCAACTGATTGGATTATCCCACTGGATCATCAGTCTGCAAATACGTATTGTACTTCATGTTTTTAACAAGATAATGAATTGTCTGCAATGCTGTGGCCATATAAAATAATACACTGTATCACATATCACTTTGTTGAAAGCTAAATAATATAGAACCAGTTGAACTTTTGAATTTCTTAAATTATCTTTTCAAAATTTTATTTAACAGTTATTCTACCAATATAAATGTAAAAGCATGTACACCAAATTGTGTAGATTAGGGTCAAGGTAATATGTAATGCACTGTATTAAGTGAAACATAAAATGTTACTACAAACTCTTTAATGCTACATGACATGCACAGTGATCAGCATAAATTAAGCATAAATGAGTACACCCCAATAGATTTGTGAGATTATCTTTAGTTTCCTTTCAAAATCAACATTTTCTATGGAATGCCATACTGAAACATATTCCCACAGATTTTGGCCATTGATTGAAAACGAGATTTGTTATTTTGCATACCCCAAAAAGTAATTTTTCCAACAAATAACAACATAAGCCCATGTTGCAAAAATGAGTACATCTCAAGGAAAGTCTTAGGTGCAAAGCTTTGTTTAGACTACAAGATATTAATTAACAAGAATTCAACAAGAAAAGTGAAAGAGAAAACATCAGCAAAGCTTTACTTGTCAGTCTTAATACTGTAGTAAAAGTGATACAGAAATATAACAAAGATGGAACTCTAAGGCTATGTGCACACGTTCAGGATTTCTTGCAGAAAATTCCTGAGAATTCCGGACATTTTCTGCAAGAAATCCGCAAGAAAACCGCATGCGTTTTTGCCGCGATTTTGCCGTGGTTTTGACGTGTTTTTACCGCGGTTTTGACGCGTTTTTGCCGTGGTTTTTTTCGGACACTTCCCAATGCATTTTGGAGTGGGAAATCCGCAAAAAAACGGAAAATTAATGAACATGCTGCGTTTTTTGCCGCAATGCGTTTTTTTCGTGGAAAAAAAACGCATCATGTGCACAAAACATGCGGAATTCATTCTAAATGATGGGATGCTTATTGTATGTGGTTTTTTTGCGGTTTTATAGCGTTTTTATCGGGAAAAAACGCTAAAAAAATGCAAAAAAAACGCAACGTGTGCACACAGCCTAACAGAGATGACCTACCACATGAGTTAGGAGTGTCTACTGATGAGAAGGGTGAAGAAAATCAACATGCAAATTCACTGTAATTAGCTAAACAAGTAGAAAGACAAACCAAGGTGTTTCCTGTGTCACAATATGATGTACACTGGAGCTGATTGGCAGGCAAAGTGTGTTGTAATATAATTAAGCCTGTCTTAAAGCCCATGCACAAAAAAGTTCACCTACGCTACAATTTGCCAGGGACAATGCTGGAAAATATGAATACTACTGGGACTCTATACTCTAGAGTGACAAGACTAAGATTAATGTTTTAAAACTGATGGCTTCAAAGCTGTATGGTGTTGCAAAGGTAAGGCATACAAAGAAAAATACATAGTGCCTACAGTGAAACATGGTGGGGTCTCAGTGCCTTCATGTGGGGCATGGATGAGTGCTGCTGGCATCAGGGAGCTACCTTTCATTGATGCTATCATGAATTAACAACTGTACTGCTTACTGTATGTTGTGTAGGGATTCACGCTCTTTGGCAGCCGGTAGACTAAACACAGGGATCTAGTTCTTGTGCCTAAAGAGTGAGTAGTTTATTAAACATTCATAAATGATCACAGCTCACAACTGAAAATGGACTTTTCTCAGCAAAAAAAGTGAAAAAATAAGAAAAATAAGCATAACAGTTCACATAGCAGATACGGGCTTACCCCTTTACAACAAAATCCACTCTCAGCCACTGGTAGAGACTGACAAGCACAACTAGGTCCTTTTCTCCACCCACATACAGACAGCTTGGAGTCTGCTCAGCTGCCTTATAAAATGTATGGAAAAACTGGACTGGAGATATGGGAGCAACCATTCCCACCCAAGCTCTTCTGGTTGCTTTTAAAACCCAGACCCAAAATCTGGTCCCGTTAGAACTTCTCAGCAACCTACTGTTCCTGGAACCTCATCTCCAGGACTTACATCACCAAGGCTAACAACCTCCATGACACATACCTTCTATGGAAGACCTTACTACCAGCTTGCCTACGATGGAAAAAAAATATGCTACTATGACATTGTGCTCTTGGTAGACGTAGATTTTTCAAACATGACAGTGATCCAAAATACACATTTAAGGCCATTGTTTGTTTCTGAATAAAGGTCGGGTGTCAGTGATTTAGTGGCCAAGTATATCTCTTTATCTGAACCCAATTGAATGTCTATAGCAAGTTATGAACAGACAAATTGAGCATCACTCTCCATCCAGCATCTAGGTTCTAACATAGGGCCTTCTTAAAAATTGGAAAAAGACAGATATTGCAATATGTTGCCAAATTGATCATTTCATGCCTAGAAGACTTGGTGCTTTCCTTAAAATCATGGAGGCTACACAAAATACTAGTAGTAGTTGCTTTTTATATGGATGAATTCATTTTTGCATTATCAAGTTTGAGTAACATTGATGATTTTGTAATGAAAGTTATATTCTTAACATAAGCATTCATGTTATGGGTTAAAAATGTTCTAAGAAACTCAGTCTTGTCAACATTTTGGAAACAGTTCTTGTATTCAGTGAGATATTGATTAAAATCTTACTTTTCAAATGGATTGTACTAATTTATGTTGAGAATTGTACATCAGTCTTAAGGGCTAATTAATATGCGCTCCATGGCAGATGTATACACATTGTGATAAGGTGGGTACTGCTTGTGTGTATCTGTGTGATCAGCTAAAGTAGCCTAAAGGCCCCGTCACACATAGCGACGCTGCAGCGATATCGACAACGATCCGGATCGCTGCAGCGTCGCTGTTTGGTCGCTGGAGAGCTGTCACACAGACAGCTCTCCAGCAACCAACGATCAGGGGAAAGACATCGGCATCGTTGAAACTGTCTTCAACGATGCCGAAGTCCCCGGGTAACCAGTGTAAACATCGGGTTACTAAGCGCAGGGCCGCGCTTAGTAACCCAATGTTTACCCTGGTTACCATCGTTAAAGTAAAAAAAACAAACGCTACATACTTACCTACCGCTGTCTGTCCCCGGCGCTGGGCTTCTCTGCTCACCGATTCAGCGATGTCAGCGGGACCTCAACGATCAAAAAATGGCCCAGGCCATTCCGACACGACCAGCGATCTCACAGCAGGGGCCTGATCGCTGGTACGTGTCACACATAGCGAGATCGCTACTGAGATCGCTGTTGCGTCACAAAACTTGTGACTCAGCAGCGATCTTGCTAGCGATCTCGCTATGTGTGACGGGGCCTTAACTGACATACACAGTTGGTTCCCACTGAAACAATGATTCCTATAGTTTACCTCTGCTATAAATACTGACATTGGTTTCTTAGTGGTCTGAAAGAGGGAAATGGCTCCTTCTGCGAGCTCATTGGTCCTGCTTCAATCCAAATGCCTCTACTTCGGCCCCCCTCCAATCTGCAATTGTATTCTTTCTAATTGCCTGTCATTGTTCAAGTAGCAGCTGCAGTACCTGGCAACAGCCACTACACATTGAGTGGAGCTGTGCAGTGCTGCTCAATTCAATGAGTTTACATCCAATCATCAATGGACATTATAACAACAGATCAGTGAGAATGTTTAACCCCCTCCAATCCAGAGCATAATTCATCATTGTGACTGGACATCCCATTTAACTCATCCCACTAAAAACAAGCTGACGAACAACACTTAGTTGACAGAAAAATAATAAAGTTATAGCTTACACAATATGGAAATAAATATATACGGAATATATATATATATATATATACATATATATATATTTAATGGATATTATTGCATAAAGGATGGTACACATAAATTATACTTTATAAATTTGTCGTTGCCTTCATAATTATTCTGACCCATAGAATCGGGTGATTATTATTTGAATATCACAAAATTTATTTTTTTCCATTCCACTCAGGAAAAAAATGTTTTTTTTAGTACATCATATGCACCCCAAGATGGCAACATTACAATTTCAGCTCATTCCCTTCTATGACTTTGTTAACTGAAAAATTAAACATCTATGCCTCTTAGAAGACAGTTATTAAAAAATTGCTGTGTCCTTAAAGTCCAAAATATCTGCATCCTTATGGTGTTAAAAATGTGTAACTGTATATAACACTGAGGCTGGCTAATTCCTACTGCATTCTAAATAGGGTTGTCAGATGGTGCTTCATTAGTACCACATCATGTTCTGAAATCAAGGTTAAATTGCCACTATTTGCAGCACAGAAGAATGGAGATTGAATGTAAATAAGCAAATAAATCACTTCATAATCTCAGAAATTTGAAGAAAAAAAAGTTGTGTGGAGAAGTTGCAATCAACGAGAATGCAATGAATGACAATAGGGAATCTTGTGTAAATGAATGTAAACAGAATGTTAAGAGGGTTGTATCGAATCAGAAAAATAGATGGAGATAGACTGCAATACCAGATGTAAAACACTGACAAGAATGGCACTAATTCTGGGGAAAAAAGCAAATTCCCAATTTTAAACAAAACCTTAAACGAAGTCATGACTGTTCAAACCAAGTGCGTGCACTAAGTGCACCCTTATCATGGCCAACCATTTAAGTGCACTTTCCACATGCCGACAGAGTCCCTTTAAGTTATATATGCATTGGTGAGCCTAAACAAATCAGAAGAATGTTCCTGAATACTTCATGAATATTTCCAATTTGGTAGGTACCACAGCTATTTATTTTTTTCGTCAGTTCAGTAGATTGTATATATATGTCAGTAAGATCATACTTTGATGGAACAGTAATAAGAAGGTTCCATTGTTTCCTGGGGCTTTGCAACATCTGTCAGGACATAACCACTTGTGTGACAACCCTAAAGCAAAATTTGTTCATCATATTTGGACAGCATTTCCAAAAAGCAATCTTGCATAAAATAGCCATAGGTTGATTTATTTCAGCAGCTGTCGGCAGTTATATTACTTTGTCCTGCAGGGGGTATTTTAGACAGTTTGCGGTTTCCATTAATGTCCAAATTTCAATTAACACATATTCCATATTCACTTTGCATTCAGTACACACATTTCTATGTCTGCTGCCAACATTCAAAGACTGGAGCACCATCTACTGAACAGCAATTGGAAATTGCAATACCATTATGAGAAACATTTCCATTCGCATGTCTATTAAAAAGATATTAAAGAGGTTTGCCTGGATGAAAGCTTTGTGCCAATAAACCTGTCTCCCATCTACAATTTTTGTAAAGGCCAATTTAGACTGGCTGATAATTGGCAAACAAACGATTATTGGGCTGTCTAAACAGGACAGAAATCACCCAACAAATTAGCAAAATTCGCCTATGTCAGTTGTGATGATTCTTATGCAGTCTAAAATTGTTTTTTGCAGAATATTAACCTGTCTAAAATGACATTCTTTGCCTACATAATGATCTTATGAATGGACATTCTGTACCGATAGAATTGTAGTTGGCCTGTCTAATCTGGTCAGTAAAAGACAGTTGATCAGCTGTCATGTAAAGACCTGAATCGACAGGTGTAGATGTACCAGAAGTGACTGAATTAAGGTTTCATTGGTGCTATCTGCAGTGTCTCATAGTCACATGACATGGAGTCTCATATTCACTGCAGTCGGAATGTGATCAATGACCAGCCATCTACGGGTGGTGTGATGTGGGAATTGTGCGTAGGCATCAGATGTGAACATAATGATGGAACTCCATATAGTGAAGAGAAAAACACTTCCGCACTGCCATGATTAGTTAGACCCTTATGCCTCTAAACTTTGCTTTGCTGTAATGACCGTATCCTGCCTTTTTTCAAAAAGTCCTACCTTGGTGCTGCTTCTGAAACAGTTCATTTAGAATACAAAAAGAAGAAAAAAAGCGGAGCGCACTCACCGGTGATGAACCGTCAAATTTATTCGGACATAACTATATACAGCAGGGAGGGATGTGAACACACACGGATGACGGCCGTTTCGTGCTCAAAGCACTTCAACAGGTCCTAATGACGGGAGAAAGTGAGGTAGGCCTTTTTACCTGTGAGATCTTCTGACACCTCCCACTTCTTCACACATCATAGTGACTAAATAACCACTAATCGGAAAACAAGTGAAATAACACACCATATAAAAAAGATTAAAAACAATTACATATCACAAAAATTACGCTAAATAACGCTAATCATTCAACATTATGACCCTTTACAGAAAAACTGACATGTCATCAGGACCTGTTGAAGTGCTTTGAGCACGAAACGGCCGTCGTCCATGTGTGTTCACATCCCTCCCTGCTGTATATAGTTATGTCCGAATAAATTTGACGGTTCATCACCGGTGAGTGCGCTCCGCTTTTTTTCTTCTTTTTTTTTCTTCTTTTTGTATTCATAATGATTGAACTGAGATCAAGACGGAGCGTGCCATCACAGAACAGAGCAATGAATATCAAGAAATGTAGTTTTAGCACATAGGTTAGACAACAGATGTGACCAACTTCTACAGGTCCTTCTCAAAAAATTAGCATATAGTGTTAAATTTCATTATTTACCATAATGTAATGATTACAATTAAACTTTCATATATTATAGATTCATTATCCACCAACTGAAATTTGTCAGGTCTTTTATTGTTTTAATACTGATGATTTTGGCATACAACTCCTGATAACCCAAAAAACCTGTCTCAATAAATTAGCATATCAAGAAAAGGTTCTCTAAACGACCTATTACCCTAATCTTCTGAATCAACTAATTAACCCTAAACACATGCAAAAGATACCTGAGGCTTTTATAAACTCCCTGCCTGGTTCATTACTCAAAACCCCCATCATGGGTAAGACTAGCGACCTGACAGATGTCAAGAAGGCCATCATTGACACCCTCAAGCAAGAGGGTAAGACCCAGAAAGAAATTTCTCAACAAATAGGCTGTTCCCAGAGTGCTGTATCAAGGCACCTCAATGGTAAGTCTGTTGGAAGGAAACAATGTGGCAGGAAACGCTGTACAACGAGAAGAGGAGACCGGACCCTGAGGAAGATTGTGGAGAAGGACCGATTCCAGACCTTGGGGAACCTGAGGAAGCAGTGGACTAAGTCTGGTGTGGAAACATCCAGAGCCACCGTGCACAGGCGTGTGCAGGAAATGGGCTACAGGTGCCGCATTCCCCAGGTAAAGCCACTTTTGAACCATAAACAGCGGCAGACGCGCCTGACCTGGGCTACAGAGAAGCAGCACTGGACTGTTGCTAAGTGGTCCCAAGTACTTTTTTCTGACGAAAGCAAATTTTGCATGTCATTCGGAAATCAAGGTGCCAGAGTCTGGAGGAAGACTGGGGAGAAGGAAATGCCAAAATGCCTGAAGTCCAGTGTCAAGTACCCACAGTCAGTGATGGTGTGGGGTGCCATGTCAACTGCTGGTGTTGGTCCACTGTGTTTCATCAAGGGCAGGGTCAATGCAGCTAGCTATCAGGAGATTTTGGAGCACTTCATGCTTCCATCGGCTGAAATGCTTTATGGAGATGAAGATTTCATTTTTCAGCACGACCTGGCACCTGCTCACAGTGCCAAAACCACTGGTAAATGGTTTACTGACCATGGTATTACTGTGCTCAATTGGCCTGCCAACTCTCCTGACCTGAACCCCATAGAGAATCTGTGGGATATTGTGAAGAGAAAGTTGAGAGACGCAAGACCCAACACTCTGGATGAGCTTAAGGCCTTAAGGGCCTCCATAACATCTCAGCAGTGTCACAGGCTGATTGCCTCCATGCCACGCCGCATTGAAGCAGTCATTTCTGCCAAAGGATTCCCGACCAAGTATTGAGTGCATAACTGAACATTATTATTTGTTGGTTTTTTTGTTTGTTATTAAAAAACACTTTTATTTGATTGGATGGGTGAAATATGCTAATTTATTGAGACAGGTTTTTTGGGTTATCAGGAGTTGTATGCCAAAATCATCAGTATTAAAACAATAAAAGACCTGACAAATTTCAGTTGGTGGATAATGAATCTATAATATATGAAAGTTTAATTGTAATCATTACATTATGGTAAATAATGAAATTTAACACTATATGCTAATTTTTTGAGAAGGACCTGTATAGTCACAGAACAACAAGAAAGACTGAGCCGAGGATGCAGATATCAGCAGATAAGTAATATTGGTAAAATATGGATGAGTATTTTTTTTTAAATTTTGGTAATCTGTTAAAGTAAGAAGGACAAATAAAAAGCAGTTATAAAAAAAATCAATCATAATAAATTAGCATAGAAATAATAAACACATGAAAACATTAAACGCCCTGAAACAAATGACTTTTAAATGATTTTATTGTCATTGCATGATAATACCTGTAAGAAAAGGATTACACCTGATAGAAATTAATTAATATAGTCAATAGGTCCCTAAATGTAACCACAATGGCACTTCAACAATGCATAACCACAGAAAACACTTACTATTAGGCTATGTGCACACGTTGTAGATTATTTGCGGTTTTCTAGCGTTTTTGCGCTATAAAAACGCTATAAAACCGCAAATAATCTGCATACATTAAGCATCCTATCATTTTTAATGAAATCCGCAATTTCTGTGCACATGATGTGCGTTTTTCCGCATGAAAAACGCATTGCGGAAAAATAATGAACCTGCTCATTAATTTTGCGGTTTTTTCGCGGTTTTCCCACTGTCTAATGCATTGGGAAATGTCCGGAAAAAACGCGCAAAAACGCGTCAAAACTGTGTCAAAACTGAGTCAAGACCGCGCAAAAAACGCGCAAAAAAACGCATGCGGATTTCATGCGGAAATCTCCCAGAAATGTCCGGATTTTCACAGGAATTTTCTGCATGAATTCCTGAACGTGTGCACATAGCCTTAAAGTAGTCAAAAGAAGCGAACCATAATATTAAAACCATCAATATTTATTTGAACATTTTTTTAAAAGCACATACGACAAAAAACATGATCATACAAAGATATTCAATAGAAGGGGCACAGGTTAGTTTGGAATTTCGGGTGGCGATTTGAGCCGTGTTCTCTCCCAAATTGAGAGCAAATGGATATATCGTCTAGGGACCATGAGTCCACAAGGCCTCAATGAGAGTTTGGGATTTGCAGCCTTCCTGTAGCAGACGTTTTTATGAGTTGGCATCTTTTTAAAGGGGAAGTAATTGGTTGGGTTATTTTTGTTTTTAGGTTAAGTTTACCCTTCTAATGTGTTACTGTGGTATGTTTTTATAGATTTTAATGTGTATTTATTTTATAGTGATAGGTCGACTAATAGGAGATGGAGATAACGAATGCTGTCATATCTGACCTGATATGGGACGTCTTTCTTTTCTTCCTTGGTTCCATGTTGAGTGTGTTAGGTGTCGAGTTCCCGCCGCTGCACAGGGGAATCTCGATTCATGTCCACTGCAGTCTCCCATTCTCCTCTAGCTGCAGTGGAACCTGCTTAGCAGAGGTGTCAATCCCAGCGTCTTGCTCAAGCTGATATTGTGCGCTTGGGTACTATTACCTTTCCAGGATCTGCCTTTGTAGCCAGCACTGTTCAGCAGTGAGCAGGCATTTCAGGGACTAAGGCTGGTTTCACATTTGCGTTTTTTTGGGTGCGTTTTTGCGGTAAAAAACGCAAAAAAACGCATGGTGAAAAAACGCATGTAAACGCATGCAAACGCTGCATTTTTTTGACGCATGCCTTTTTGCATGTGGTGTAAAAAACGCGGCGTTTTACCGCGTTTACTTGCGTTTTTTCATGCGTTTGCGTTTTTTAAACGCATGCTGAGAAATGTGTGACAGCTGCCAATCATTAAAAAAAAGTAAAAAACCCACTATAAACAGAAATAGTTAGGGTTAGGGGTAGGGGTAGGGTTAGGGGTAGGGATCATAACCCTAACCCTAAAGAGATCCTTACCCTAACCCTACCCCTAACCCTAACCCTACCCCTAACCCTAACCCTAAGGGATCCTAACCCTACCCCTAACCCTACCCCTAACCCTAACCCTACCCCTAACCCTACCCCTAACCCTAAGGGATCCTAATCCTACCCCTAACCCTAACCCTAACCCTACCCCTAACCATAAAGGGGTTATGGTTAGGGGTAGGGTTAGGGGTAGGGTTAGGATCCCTTAGGTTTAGGGTTAGGGGTAGGGTTAGGGTAAGGGTTAGGGGTAGGGTTAGGATCCCTTAGGGTTAGGGTTAGGGGTAGGGTTAGGGTTAGGGTTAGGGGTAGGGTTAGGATCCCTTTATCACCTTTACGTTGGGTGGTGGCATATTAGTGTGTTTTCAGTGTTTTTAATAAAAAAACGCATGCATTTTTTAACGCAAAAAACGCATGCACCAAAAAACGCATGCGTCCCCATTGACTCCAATGCATTTTTTGACACAAAAAAACGCATGAAAACGCATGCATTTTTTTTTGGTCCAAAAAACGCTTCTAAAAATACTACAAGTAGCATTTTAGAAAAAAAACGCATGCAGTAAAAAAACGCATGCGTTGCAAAACGCGACCAAACGCATACACAAAAAACCGCATGCGTTTTCAATGTTAAATATAGGGAAAAAAAACGCATGCGTTTTTTTGAAAAAAAACGCAGCAGACAAAAACGCAAGTGTGAAACCAGCCTAAGTAGTGCTTTTCCCACACTGAGAATGCCCACGGGATGACCTCCCATTGGAGGTCGGGGTCACATGCTCAGGTCCTGTTGTGGCTCCTATTGGACCATCAGGAAGGTCCCGGAGTGCTACTGCTATAAAAGGTTTGCAAGGCCGCTCGGCCATGCGCTAGTGTAAACTTATTAACTTGTGTGTGTGGATGAATGCCTGTCGATGGCTGAAAGCTCCGAATCATTCCCATCCTTAGTGTTGTTGTCTGCTCGCGAATGGTAGAGCTACCTAGTGATCGACAGTGCTATCCTGCACAATTGCACAAGTTGCTGAAACCAGTTAGCAGCAACCGCCAGAGCGGTGCCATGCGCAGATAGTGCGCTTTCCTGGCCCTAGCTAGGATAGTTAGTGGCGTCCAGCAGAGCGGCGCTGCACGCACTCCTGTGCAGTAAATATTTACTTTAGTTGTTTCCCTGGCACCGCAGTACCAGTGTCGAGTGCAAGAGATCTAGAGGGACTCTTACCCTGAGTCTTGGGGCAGAGTTCTGTGTCACCTTGCTTGCGCTCTCTGTGTGTTATCGATGCCCTGTGACATGACAGGGTTTGCTTTCTTCATACCGGGTGAAGCTAACCCGTGTGTGTACTCACACTATACCGCCATATAGTCCGTCATTACCAAGCAGCAGGTGTCTTAGCTGAACGGTGTACCCCGGACTGCGAATGCACATTATATCATCTCCAATTATTATTTGGTGCGTTCCGCAAGTCCTAACAGAGTGTTCCAGAATTTTTGAGAATGGAAGAAATCATGATCATGTGCCACCATCTACTCAAGTGTTGTAACCGGTTCAAGCTTTGAACAAGTTTGGGACATTCCCCACTATGGACTATATTGATTATATATTATATTATGGGGATATTGTTCTTATAAAAGTTATGGATCATTAATATCATGATTATTATTTATTTTTATTATATTATATATAATATTAGGGTATTGAGTATTGTTGATATATATACGGTATATTTATATATATATATATATATATATATATTGCTGGGGTGTATGACTCCAGGACTGATGGTAAGTAATGGGCATTTAATTTATGCACAGATAACTTTTAATGGGTTTAATAGGCACTAGGGTTTGTATGAGGTTTTTATAAATTCATTGTTGGATATTAATAATATAATTAGGCACTAGCACTTTACATATTATATTATTTTATTATTAGAATTTATAGGGTAATCACTTATTGATAATTTAATATTTGATTGCATGATAACATTAAATTTATAGTTTTACACATAATAGTTAATTCACTTTAGGCACTTATTATTAAAATAATTTTAGTATTTAATTGGGTGTCACTTATTTTTTTTTCACGGCCTTCACTTATACAGTAATGATATATTTTTTTAATTGATTTATATGAAAAATACTATGGTATTCGCTTATAGTGTTTTTACTCTGTCACTTTTCACTTTTATTAATGATATGGATCATTATCCTCTTAGTATTTTTATAATTCTATTTCATTGGCACATACTTGTTAATTGTCATTTCTCTCTCTTTTTGATTAATCCCTTTATGTGGTATGGTATTTCCTTTCCCTTTTCCCCTTCCGCGGTTCTTGTTTATTATTTTGTCGGATTTGCATATAATTAATATTTAGTGTTTAGCAATGTGCCCATTCGTCCTGGGTATTTTAGGGCATTCCGATTTAATATTGAGTAGGATTGCTTGGGTATTTACCATCCCTGTGCATGCCTATGTACCGGTTGTGTGCATGCGCTTGTCGTTTCGGCCTTTGGCACTTCCAGCGGCACTCAATTAATGGTGGACATGCGTTTCAGCATGCGTTCCAGCGTATGCTATTCTGGAAGTGGATTTCTATCACAGGGTTTTGAACACATTGCATGCGCCGCCTATTCCGGTCAGCAATGCAGCATCATCATTAGTGCATACCTCGCAGCGATTGGATCTCAGTCACATAAAAAGGTTCACCTCTCTTCCCCCAGACATGCCCCTAGAAAAAACCAGGGCAAAACGTACGTTGGGGTGAGGAGGGTCTCCGTGGCAGTTTTTGGCGTCCACACTGGCACTGTTGTTGTGCAGTACCTTGACAGGTAATATAATGGTGATTTTATGTATCCAATCAGAAACTATGTATTATTACCACTGTGGGTGATAGTTTCCTTAGGCACATAATATAAGCTATTTTTATCTTTACCTCCCACAGTATTGAAATTGGTGGTTAGGTTTTCAGCATTGGGAGTGCGTTGATTTATAATGCAATGACATGTGCCAGTGTGTAATTTTTCAGTTCTAGGTTATTTTTTGATATAGTATATAGGTATATTTGAAAACATACTACCCGTTTTTCTTTTAAAAAATATTCAAATAAATATTGATGGTTTTAATATTATGGTTCGCTTCTTTTGACTTCTTTAATAGTGAGTCTTTTCTGTGGTTAGGAATTAAGTACTACAGAATTAGTCTTAGAATATCATCTTTTGAAACATGTTTGGTGTGTAATTGCATAAATATATGGCATTAGGTGTATTTACAGTTGGTACAGGGAAGCAGTTTCAATTACTCCCTGGTCGCTGAGTGTAGCAAAAGGCTTCTCTGACATATAACATTATGCCATTTTATTGGAGGGTCATATTACACAATTTGTTATTAAGGCCTCAACCTAAAGTTACGCCTGGTTATAATACTTTGGTTACACTAATATTGTGGTATTAACATATATTAAAGCCATGATAATTTTTAATAGGGTCTATCCCATATGTGTCGGGGTTAGGGATTTTTATATGCAAGAAGCAGATATGTTTTTGTAGTAAAAATATCAGAAACCTTAATAGACTGGTAAAAATAGCTAAGAATAGAATCATTATGTGTCTGATACAGTATTCTATACAATATGTTTTTTATGCAGACATGATATTATGAAACAGACTCATAAGTCACAGGAATTGTGTATGTATGTTTAAAGGAAACCTGTCATGTCATGTGATCCAAGCTGCCCAATCAACGGGCAGAAGGAAACTGGCATAGGCTCTGTTATTCCAAATACTTATGTTTCACTGTAATATACTATACACTAGAGATGAGCAGATCGATCCGCAGAGGATCAATTGAAGATGAATTTCCTGAAATTTGTAATTTTACACAAACTGGAACTTTTGAGATTTGATTCATAGTTGACAAAAAAACGTGCCTGCCACCATTTCCGACAATGCTGATGCATCAGAGAGCAGCCTAATGTTATTTTGCTACATGATGTTCCCCATAATGTTGTGAAGAGCAGAACAAAAATGATTACCTCAATGAACAAAAATAAAAAAAAAGAATTTGTGATAAATATTGACCTGTCCATTCAAGGACATTTTAGCTATAGTATGAAATCCTGTTTTTCTTGTCTGTGGAATTGCCTTTGTACTGTTTGTTGTGAAACTGCCGCCCACGAAACTGTTTTCTTTTCTTTCTTTCCTGTTTTGTCTCTTTGTTTACACATGCAAAACTTGTATAACCACTAAACCTACTGAAACAACTATATAAAGAAGGGATAGCACTTTGAAGGCAGGCGTGCTTCAGAGACTTCCCAGTGATACACTATACAAGACGTGTCTTGTGTATTATTTCTGGTGATCCCCCACTTCCAAAGGCTGCTCCGACTGAGTGTGATCCCGACATTTCCTGGCGCCTGAACAGGGACCCGAGGTCTGTGTATTCCTTCAAGAACACCGGCAGAATACGAACGAAAAGAGAATCTGGGATAATGGACGGCAGATGAACAAAAACCTGGCCAGGTAAGAGACACTGTTAGATCTCTTATATCTGCCCTGCACTGTCCGTAAGATTTTCTGTGTCGTGTTCTTTAGCGGGTAGTTCTAGTAGAGGAGGATACCTATAGCTCGGGTTCTTGAACTATTTAGGAATTGATCACCTCACGGAGTACGGCATTGAATGAGAGTGAATGTGAATAGAAGGTGTGTGGAAGTTGGGAATAGCCCTATAAGCCGCCCAGGGGGTTGAAACAGAAGAAGTGACTGTCCCACTGGGCAACGTGGTTGCGTCCTTTCGGGGAGACCTCCGCGCCTATGTTCAATCTCTGATCCTGTCTTTGACAGAAACCTGGTGACGGATAAGTGTATGATAGTACGAGCCCAGGACAGATAAATTAGCCTGGGACAAGAATACGTTGTATGTGATAGTATAAGCCCAGGACAGATAAATTAGCCTGGGACAAGATACGTTGTATGTTCTTTTTCTTTTTCTGTCTGGTTGCATTTGTGTTGTTTGCTATAGGTGTAGGAATCAGGATTTTCTTACATCAACACAATTTAAACATCCTAGCTCCTTAGGAAGAAGGTAACGAGGTATTCTCATACCCAAACGCCACCTAGGGCAAGAAAAAGACATCCTAGCTCCTTAGGAAGAAGGTAACGAGGTATTCTCATACCCAAACGCCACCTAGGGCAAGAAAGCTCAGGATAAGAAAATGGGGAATAAGCAAACAAAGTCGGAACCAGAAGAATTAGATATCTATACTATCATAAAGGAGAGAAGTGGTGAAGATGCCACTAAGGGGCTGAAAAAGATTTTTAGTAAGTTTGGAGTTACTAGGGCAGAAGCTTTTAGTAGAAAACTATGGGAAGGAATTCAGGAAAGGAAAAAAGGCATAATCAGAAACAAGAAATGGATAGATCAGATCCAAGCATTGATTGATGTCTCTAGGGTAGCAGAAAATGAGGGATGGACATATAATCAACAGAGTAAAAAGTGGTGTATTAGACCCACAGGCTGTGGAGAAAAACAAAATGTGGAATCTAAAAATACCCCACCCCCATACCTTAACCCACATGCCCCATCTTTTCTCCAAACACCACCTCAAAGTTTAGCCGGACCAGGAGGATGGGTATGTCCGCACTGTGGACAACAAAATCCAGACTGGAGAAATGATTGCCTAGCCTGTGGTACACCTAGACATGGCGCTGTACTTGCCCCTGTTAGGGTAGTACCAAGACCCTTTAGGGAACCTGGTGCTGACGGAGTAATGGGAACTAGATATCACCAAACTCGACAATATTTCCCTTGGTCCCCCGCTGAAGGCATGTCTCTCTTGCATAACGCACCAGATCCCACCCAGTGTCCAGTTAGATTTGCACAATATATACAGCAAATTATGCAGACTCACGCTGGAGTTTGGGCAGATGGAGAAGAATTATGTAGAATGAAAATGACTCCTGGACTCTTCCAGGAGCTATTAGCAAATCTACAGGTACATAGGCCCCAAGCAGGAGATGGTGCCTTACAAACGATAGAATCAGGTACACAATTTGTAGATCACTTAATGGTTTTCATGAGGGAGAGACAGAGGCAGAGAGGAACAACAGGAGTGGTGGCTCAGAAATCTGGACAATCAGTAGACGAATATTATCTAAGTGTAGAAAATAATTTCAGAGATGAAGGCATGGATCTAACCGCTCCAGGAATGATGAGGTTAGTTACAAAAACCTTTATAGATGGATTGTCTCCAAAAGTGAAGGAAAAGCTTAAGGCCGCAACCCCTGATTGGAGAACCTTGGAAGACCCACACCTGGCTAGACAGAAAGCTGTAGGGATAGAAATGGACTTAAGAGAAAATTCTAAGCCAGTAAGAATTGCACAGGCTAATACTGGCTCTGCTAATCAAAAGTTTACTTGTCATTACTGTAAGAAGCCAGGACATTTCCAAAGGGAATGTAGGAAGAGAAAAACAGATATAGATTCAGGAACCTTTGTACCCAAAAATAGGATAAATAACCCAGTGCCTGATCAAACAGACAGCTCAGAATGACTGAAAGTTATGCAGGTCTCTCTTCCTTCTAGAAGACCAATAATACAAGTTGAAGTTGAGGGTAAAAATGTACCTTTTCTGATAGATACAGGAGCAACATCCTCCATTTTAAATCAGGACTTTTTACCATATCCTGACAATATATCCTCAAAGGTTACATATGCAGAAGGGTATGATGGTAAAATTCAGGCGTTGCCCTTTACAAAACCTTTAAATGTGAGCTTTGGCCCTAAAACTTTTGTATCCAAATTTTTATTTGCTAAAGGTGCACCTACCTGCTTGTTGGGTACTGATGTCTTAAGTAAAATGCATGCAAACATCCATTTTAGAGAAGATGGCACAGTTATGCTGACCATCCCTGAAGATGCAGAAACTCTGGAACCATATGTTAGAATACAGGCAATGGAGGATTTTCCCGAAATTTACACTCAACAAGCAAAAATTGACTTGTCTCGGGTTCCTGACAGCCTATGGGCAAAAGGAGACACTGATGTAGGATTTTTATCAGTAGCTCCTATACTGTTAGAAACTGCCCCAGGAACCATATTACCTCAGCTTAGGCAATACCCCATCAGCGCCCAGCAAGAACAGGCGATTTCTCAACAAATTCAGGATTATGTGTTACAAGGTGTTTTGGTAGAAATCAGGTCACCCGCCAATACACCCTTATATCCTGTTAAAAAGAAAGTGTCCTCCAAAGAAACTATGGTGAAATATCGCATGGTGCATGACTTACGGGAAATCAATAAGGTTTTGGCACCGGTCACCCCTGTGGTCCCGAATCCTCATACCTTACTGTCTCAAATTCCCAGCACTGCTGCATATTTTACGGTAATTGACTTATCAAACGCATTTTTTTCTGTGCCACTACATAAGAACTGTTGGCATTTGTTTGCCTTTACATTCAAGGGTAAACAATTAGCATGGCAAGATTGCCACAAGGTATGGTACACTCACCAACTTTGTACTCTGAAGCAATGCAGACCGTGCTAAAAAATTTCATCCCAGAACCAGGAGTAGTCATTCTACAGTATGTAGATGACTTACTTATTTGTTGCCCTGATGAGCAGACGGCAGTTACCTCAACTGTTAATTTCTTAATTTTCCTAGCGCAAGAAGGCTGTAAAGTAAATAGACAGAAACTCCAGGCTTGTCAACAAACAGTCGTGTTTTTAGGTCACTGCATATCACAGGGCATCAGACACCTCACACCTCAACGTACGGAAGCCATACGTAACATGCTTGAACCCAGGAATCACAAACAGCTGCGTGCTTTCCTAGGTATTGTTTCACACTGTAGACAGTGGATCATACATGCAAGTCAACTCATGCAGCCTTTATATGACTGTATTGCCAACACACCATATTCACTCAGTGAAGAGGCTAAACAGTCATTTTCCTCTTTGAAAACAGCACTGGTATCAGCTCCGGCTTTGGGACTCCCAGACTACACTAAACCTTTTCAATTGATGGCAGCTGAGATATCCTCACATGCTACAGGGGTGCTCACACAAAAACATGGAAACAAACAGAGACCTGTGGCATACATATCAGCTCATCTGGACACTGTAGCTAGAGCCGCACCTTCTTGTGTAAGAGTAGTAGCCGCAATTTCACTGTTATTAGATAAAGCTTCTGAGATTGTTCTTGATCACCCATTTCTAGTTCAGACCACTCATGATGTACATGGCATTCTTAACCAGGTCCAACCTAAACATATTTCAATGGCCAGACACCTCCGTCTCCAATGTTCCCTACTACTGCCGCCCAACATTTCCTTTGCCAGGATTCAGACTCTTAATCTCGCGTCTTTGCTCCCTTTAGAGTCTGAGGGGGGTACCATACCTGAGGAAACTGCACTCTCCAACTCCTTTGAAACTGCACTCTCCAACTCCTTTGACCCATCAAAGTCAATGCATGATTGTGTACAATTAATGGAACAAGAGACTCAGGGCTTATGTAATGTACGTGACAAGCCACTCTGTAATGCTACATTTGAACTTTTCATAGATGGCAGTAGATATGCAGATATGAATGGACAATTTCATACAGGTTATGCGGTAGTAACTCAGCATGAAGTGCTGAAAGCAGAACCTCTCCCTGCTAATCAGTCTGCACAAGAAGCAGAACTTACGGCATTAGTTGAAGCTCTAAAAATAGCCAAAGATCAGACAGCAAACATATACACTGATTCTAGATATGCACATGGCATTATTTTCGATTTTGGCGTAATATAGAGAGCCAGAGGTTATATGACTGCTTCAGGCCAACCTGTTAAACATGCCTCCCTCATTAGACAGATTCTGGAGGCAGCACAAGAAACTAAAGAAATAGCGGTGATAAAGGTAGCTGCACATGTGAGACTCGACACCGAGGAAGCCAGGGGTAACGATAAAGCCGATAAGGCAGCAAAACAGGCAGCACGTAAACCCTTACATCATGCCCACACACTAGATAGCTCTGAAGATGATGAGGAAAGATTGAAGGAAGATCAGAAACAGGTAGACGACGAAGAACGAGGGCAGTGGCAGAAAAAAGGGGCAGAAGATCAGCAAGGATTATGGAAAAAAGGAACTTTGTTGTGTTTACCCAGAGCCTGGTACCCCGCAGTGGCAAGTGACCTCCACCTACCCACGCATGTGTCGGCAAATGGTATGACGCTCAAGGTAAAAGAAAGGTGGTTGGCTCCAGGCTTTGGTAATTTTGCTCGGAACATGTGTGCTGCATGCGCTATATGCCTGGCACACAATCCAGGTCAGGCCATTAAAACCCCAACCAAGCATCATGTAAGACCACTGTATCCCTTTCAAAGACTCCAGATCGACTACATCCAACTTCCTAGGTACAATGGATACGAATATGTGCTTGTGTGTGTGGACATGTTCTCAGGGTGGCCAGAGGCTTATCCAGTTCGTAAAGCCTCAGCAAAAACTACTGCCATTAAAATAGCACATGAACTGATACCCCGTTACGGCATGCCTGAGGTGATCGAGTCAGATAGGGGTACCCATTTTGCTGGGGAAATATTCCAGAATGTTATGAAAATGTTGGGAGTAGAAAACCAGTTTCACACTCCATATCATCCACAGAGTTCAGGTAAAGTGGAAAGATTAAATGGGACAATAAAATTAAAAATCCAGAAGGCCATGGCAGAAACAGGAAAGCCTTGGACCGAGTGTCTACCACTTGCCCTGTATTCCATCCGAAACACCCCAAGGGGGAAGGCTAAGCTGTCACCACATGAGATTCTTTTTGGTAGAGCAGCAAATTTGGGTTGTTATTTTCCACAACAACTGATGTTGAATACTGAGACTTTAACTGCTTATGTACAAGAATTACAAAAACGTTTAACTAAAGTGCATTCGCAAGTTTTTGCTTCCCTTCCAGATCCAGAAAATCTCGAAGGAGGCCACAAGTTGGAACCTGGTGATCAAGTCTACGTGAAAAGACACACCAGAAAGACTCTGGAACCGAGATTTGACGGACCTTTCCAAGTCCTGTTAACAACTCCAACAGCAGTCAAGCTTGAAGGAAAGGCATCATGGATACATGCAAGCCATTGCAAAAAAGCAGTATAAGACTCATGATATTGATGTTAATAATGTTAACCTCAACGGAGGCATGGGAAAGACTGAATTCTCTAGCCCCTTTGAACAATAGATTCGTACAACATCATAGAAAATTAGTGCATGACTTGTTAAATAATACGCAACCCCTGGCAGATTGTTGGATCTGTACCCATTCACCAGTATCAGCCACAAGTATACCTTTTCTAGCAGTTCCTGTGTCAGCTGAAGAAATATTCGCTTGGCCTAATTGTTCAGACAACCTGGCCAACAACCAACCTGGCAATACTAGACTATGGAATACTACAATCGCCATACCAATTGTGGGATGGGTAGAATTTCCTTGGTGGCAGGGCAATCTTACAGGAAAAATAGACAACTTACAATATTTAGCATTCAAGGGAGGAAAATGGGTACCTAGGAATAAGACTGGATTAACTGATTTAGGACAGGTCCCCACTGAAAATCTACAGCTCAGTTTCAGTACAACCACCCCTTCCTCTGATGCTTTCAAACCTACAGTATTGGAAAGATACATACATAATAGAAAATGGGAACATTCTGAGTTGTTCCCCCAAGGTGATGCAAACAGTTGTACAAGTAAGCCGGGGAACCTGGTTTGTAATGAATCCAATGAGTATGTCAACGGAATGCATGTATGTGGGAATCCCGCAGCCGGGTACTGTAGCCCCTTGGGACAAAAACCCTCTTGGTGTATGCTTCAGAATGTATCTAGTTTTGTGGATTTGGCTCACAGATTGGTATTGCAGCACTCAGCTTTGTGGGATCTGCCTGAGGGTACATTTTGGATATGCGGAGAAGGAGCATATAAATGGCTTCCCGTAGGTATAAAGGGTACTTGTACATTAGGACGCCTAACCCCGGCTACTTTCATAATTTCAAATAAACAAGTGAATATGCAAGCCGTGCCCAAGCACACACTGTATAAAAGAGCTGCAGATAACTCACCACGTCCCTCGGGGAGGCCGCATATAGTACAAATGGGAATTCCCAACAAAATTGCTAGTACCATTTTTATTTATCCTATGTTAACACAAATGTGGGATAAATTAGTTAGAGCCACGGATTATCTAGATGATCAGATTTGGGATATATTGGACATATTAAATACTAGTATAGCTGTACAGAATCAGCTTATAATAGTCACTAACCAACATACCCTGGTATTGGATTACCTAACTGCCTCACAAGGGGGTATGTGTCAAATCATCGGACCCACCTGCTGTCATTATATAGACCCGAATAGTACTATGAGTATGAGATTTAAATTAAAAGACGTACAACGACTCAGGGATCAGTATGACAAAGACAATGACCAAAATAAGGATAGCTGGTGGTCAGATACCTTTTCTTTTCTTAACCCGGCCAATTGGTTCAGAGGGATCGGTGGGTGGGTTACCGGGATTATGCAAAACCTAATACATACAGTTATGGTTATTGTAATTATATATGTATTATTCAAGGTTGTACTCAAGGGTATCTCGGTATGCACAAATAAATTTTGTGTAATGGATGCGAGAATATAAAGTTTTTTTTTTGTAATATCACAAAAAGAATGACTAAAATGATCGACAAGGTTTTGAATGGAATATGTCAAAGGGGGGATTGTGAAGAGCAGAACAAAAATGATTACCTCAATGAACAAAAATAAAAAAAAAGAATTTGTGATAAATATTGACCTGTCCATTCAAGGACATTTTAGCTATAGTATGAAATCCTGTTTTTCTTGTCTGTGGAATTGCCTTTGTACTGTTTGTTGTGAAACTGCCGCCCACGAAACTGTTTTCTTTTCTTTTCTTTCTTTCCTGTTTTGTCTCTTTGTTTAAACATGCAAAACTTGTATAACCACTAAACCTACTGAAACAACTATATAAAGAAGGGATAGCACTTTGAAGGCAGGCGTGCTTCAGAGACTTCCCAGTGATACACTATACAAGACGTGTCTTGTGTATTATTTCTGGTGATCCCCCACTTCCAAAGGCTGCTCCGACTGAGTGTGATCCCGACAATGTCCTGCAGTTATGACTAGAGTTCAACGAATATTTCAATGTTCGGTTCGGCTCACAATCGGCGAATTTGCAATATTTGCCGATTTAATCGTCGATTAAATTGCCAAATATGGCCGAACATACACAGCACAAAATCCGGTGTTTTACGAGCTGTGTGACAGCGTGGGAAACACAGACATAGCACTTCTGATCAGCGGTGAAATCATCCCTGCCACAGTTCCCACGCTGTCAGAAGACAGCCTGAGTGCTCACCTGTGATCGGAGGGAAAAAGTTTACTAATTAACAATCTATTATTAATTAAATACATGTACAGTAAGCTGCAAACACTCTGTACTAATTCTATTTGTCACTGACATCTATATGTCTACCTATTCTATTTGTATTTACTGTGTGTAATCCATCTATTCTATCCTGTCGGCTCCTGCTATGATATTACTATATGTAGCTGATGAATTGCCGGCTTCTCTTATATCTATGTAAATAATATATATATATATATATATATATATATAAAGGTGTGTCACATACATCTATATATCTATGTATTCTATGTGTACATATCTATCTATTCTATTCTAACCTCTCACTCTGTGATTTTACTGAACGTGGCACATGAATTACCGGTTTGTATTCTGTCTTTTACTGAATGCTACAGACTTTTTCCAATTTTACAAACAATGCTCGTTTTACTGATCACGAATCCAAATGTACCATATTCATGCCGAATTTATGTTTAGCGATCATTTTCCAAACATATTCGCTCATCTCTAGTTATGACATCTTCTGAATTATACAGTGGTAGTCAGTACCTGGGCCATAACAGATCTGTGGTGCCCAGCAGAACAAAGTTTGTACTGCAAAGTCCTTTTCCATCTCCAGAGTCATTGGATAAGTTTTTCTCGCCTGTAGTCAGCAGGGTCCTCTCTCTCTCGATCTCACCTGTAGAGTGTAAGCTCTTATGGTCAGTAGTGTCCCCTCTTTCTTCTGTAGATTGTAAGCCCTTATTGTCAGCGGGGGTCCACTATCTCTTCTATAGAGTATAAGCTGTTATGGTCAGCGGGGCCCTCTCTTTCTTCTGTACATTGTAAGCCCTTATTGTCAGAGGGGTCCTCTCTCTCTTGTAGAATGTAATCTCTTACGGTAAGCAGGATTTTCCCTCTCTCCTCTTCCTGTGTGTATTTCTGCTATGGAGACTCTCACAAATCAATTTCTGGGGGAAAATTTCCTGCAAAGTCCGCAAATTCAAATTTCAAAAGATTCACTCATCTCTAGTTTACACCCATATGGAGAGAGTTGTCAATCATGCAGAGTTTCAAAGAGAAGCCATCGCCTCATGACTTGTCATCTCAGTCACCTCCTTTCAAGTCCTGTTGTGACACATTGCATTTCAGTGAAGCAGGGATATTTGTAATAAGGTAGACTCTTTGATTCAATGCCATTGTTTGGAATGCATGACTCATCCTCTTAATTCTAAATATATAACATCTACATTAATTTTGTGCATCTGTTTTAACATTTGTCCCAAAATATAAATAGAGATTAATTAAATTACCCCGAGGTAGAATAGAGTTGTCATTTTTGAAATTCAGAGAGAATGAGAGAGATTCATATGTCAGAAAATTTGGAAGGATTCACTCTTAAGTTTAGATGTAATATTAAAAAAAAACTTGACACAAAATAAATTGAGACCTAAAGTAATAAAAATACTTTATAATCCTTAAATGAAAATGGCCAAGCTTGGCAAATACTACAGTCATGAATATGCACTATGATTTCAATTATTTTACAACACTATTTGCAAGCATTACAATGTACGACCATTAGATTTTCAATTAAATGAGAAAAATAGTTCCGCAAAGAAAAATTGATCCGCAAAGTTATTCTAAAAACGTGTGTCTCCTATTTATATAATGTATTAGTCTAATTCAATCACTTCAAATTAAACTGTTTAGAAGTCTTGGCACTGACTCTATGTTCCTAGACAAAACCATTAAGAACGGCATATTGAGAAGAGCAAACGGCATCATGCAAGATAAAAAATGGTGTTTCTGAATGTTTTATAACCTCCTAAAATGAACACAAATAATTGCTTTATATATTAAGTGTCAAGTAATTTAATACTATCATAACTTTGCTACAAGTTCATGGGATCATAACTTTATGTTATCAAAGTGTTTTGGCACTTCGAAGTCGAAAAATGTTTTTTTTTATGGATCTGAAGAAAACATCTTCTCTTATGATTTTGCTGCTGATGGCTTATTTTTATCAAATTGTACTGTGAATATGCTTAGTTTTCATTAAGTCTTTACTTGCCAGTTATCATTTTCAAGATTTAGTACATCATTGGTTTTTATTGGCAATAAAACCGTACACAAATCTCACAGGTTTCATAATGCTTTATAAATAAATGATAAAATATTTTAATACTATCAAAATCCACAATTTTGTTTTTTTTTTCCCTCTAACAATATAACAGAGCATTACAAAAGCTTTTTTTCCAGAGATTATTATTGCAATGCTGAGTTATGTTAATAATACAAGACATCAAAGAACAAAGCAAGAACACAATCTGTAATTCATTTGTCTATTAATACTTGAAGCTTAGCTACAAGGACATTGAGGATTTTCTATAACTGGGAATTCTATTCTTTTCAAACCAGTAGAGAAAAGAGAATCCTTATTTCTCAAGTTCAAATTCAAGGTACAAGCTGGATAGTGACCTCTATGATTGTCTCACATTCCTAGACTCTTTTCGTGACATCCTGGGCAGAAGTAATTTGCCTTCATGAGTGCAATGATATGCAACATGACAAGTATGGTGTTGGGCCACAGCCTAAGGCCTTGTGCACATGACACAGCCTATAATACAGAACAAAATAGTGGCATGTATGATGCTGTGTTTTGAGCTGAGTTTTTCCTGGAAGCACCAAACAAGGGAAAAGTCTATCAGATCTATGATATGTGATGCTGCATATGTTTTATGTGGACTCTGTAGGAAACATCTCTTTATGAATATATGTATTCTGTGATAATAATAGACTCAATACTATAATTGAATATTGTATGATACAAATCTCAAATAATGTCGAGTATATAAGACTTTCAGCATTGCTGACAATTCATGAATACACCTTTTAATGAAATTCACTTGAAACCAAATCTCTATATCTGTAGTCAAGTTTTTTTCTGCTACTTGCTTCATTAGCATCTTTAAAATTAGAACATCGCTTTAGTTAGAAAGTAGAAATGAATGTATTAATTCACAATGAATCAAATTCACTACAAAGTTCCTGAAAATTTGAAATTTATCAGAATCCACAATTTTGGGGATTCAAATTTCTGTCTAGTATTTTAATGGATTATTATACCCCCCCCCCCAATTATTTAAAGATTATAAATGATTATTCTCACCTCTCTTAATCTTGCCCTTCAGTTGTCCTGCAGCAGCTCCGCCGATACTCCTCTCTCTTTACGTTTTTGATAATCTCATTTTCGGTCTTTTGACTTCTATTCTTCGCATCTTTAGCCATGTCATTATGCCTAATCAGGGATGGAAGCTTCCGGACAGAAGAACGAAGATGAAGAGATTGTAGACATGAAGTGAGCAGAGGACTGAGTGGGTTTCTACTATAGCAGGACAGTTGATGGGCAGGACTAGAACAGGTGAGTATAACAGGTTAATTATTTTTAAGCCCTCTGTTTATCATGCTTTGGGATCTGTAAAAACCTGACTGTAATATGCAAATTGCCTCTTCAGAGAGAAAGAGGACTTGAACTCTATAACGCCGCCTGTTGGAACTAGCGATCCTACAAGTCACAATTATCCCTTTAACAAGTCTTGCAATATGACTTAGGATACAAGCCAATTATCCTAACTCACATTGCAAGACTCGTTAAAGGCTTGATTGTGACTTGTAGGATCGCTACTTCCAACAAGTGGCGCTATAGAGTTCAAGTCCTCTTTCTCTCTGGAGAGGCAATTTGCATATAAAATTTCCCAGAGGAGTATGGCACGGCGAATAAGTATCCTTACTTTGACAGATTTGCTCAACTCTTTTGTAAAGTCATTTTTTGTATTTTAAAATGAAATGCATCAATAAGATAGGGTTAACCCCTTCACGACATGCCCGTACTAGTACGGCTCATGTCGTGTCTCCCCCTTTGATGTGGGCTCCGGCAGTGAGCCCACATCAAAGTTGCAACATGTCAGCTGTTTTGTACAGCTGACATGTGCATGCAATAGCGGCGGGTGAAATCGCGATTCACCCACCGCTAATAACCTGTTAAAGGGAACCTGTCACCTGAATCTGGCGGGACCGGTTTTCGGTCATATGGGTGGAGTTTTTGGGTGTTTGATTCATTCTCTGTCCTCCGTAGTACACACCTGCGCAAGGCAATCTTGCCTTGCGCACACGCAGTATGCTTTGCCCAACTGCGGGCAAAGCTGAAAAGCATTAGTGCGCATGCACCAGTGCACTATGTCCCGGAAGACATACAAAAAAGGGGTGGAGGGCACCATCCATATAGAAGATCCTATTCAATACAGGAGGGGGGTCAACCCAAACTTGACATGAAAAATGCAATAAACAAAAAGGAGAAACAGCGTCAAGCTATATAATGGGGACCACCACTCATATAATGGAAATATACAATTTTATTTGTCAACAAAAAAAAAAAAAAAAACAACACACAAACACTAACAATAAAATCATTTAAAACCTCGACTCCAAAGAGTCCTGAGTACCAACAAAGGAACCACCACCCCTGGACATGGTGAATAAAGTAGATGTACAGATGAAATGCACACCATGCAAAATATAATATAGCTTATGTGGTAATGGATAAAGCTAATATACAAATATGTTGATCCTAAAACTCTTGTACAAGCATGGCACAGCTCGCTTATGGCACAGATGTACATATAGTGAAAATACTACAAATAATACAGAATTACAATATGTTATACACAAACTATGTACAAAATATCACCCATAAGATGGAATAAATGAGGAATTTGGAACCAATCCTAGACGAGTTTGTACATACATATATATAGCCATATACGCATTGTAGTTAGGTCAGACTACTGACTCAGTCAAAGGTACCAAAGTTACAAAGTGCCATAAAAGACCCCCAGCATGTAAACCAAATCTTATAAGGTCTATGACCTAAATGCACATACATAGAGAAAGCGGAGTTGTGTCAGATATGGCACATCTGATAATGCTGTGAGAACAGAACTATACCACCTAACACCAGGGGTCCAGGGGGCAGAAGGCCCAACGCGTATCGCCACCTAGCGTGGCTTCGTCAGGAGCAAGTGCCTGAATGAGCGGTTGACTGCTTATATATACAAATGAGGTGAGTACCTTATTACAGGAAAAAATCCAGTCAGCTGGAGAAAGGAGGGAAACGGCATGGAGACGCGACATGTCTTGTCGGCGTCCCGGAAGCCGGACATGACGACACATTGTATGCTGAATTGAGTGTGCCAATATGGCCGCGCGTACAATAACTGCGCATGCGCCGGCGTATCTCAAACAAGCTGCGGTGCGAGTACAAATATGGCCGCGCGAACGGCTACTGCGCATGCGTCGAACCACAATAAGGATGTCCCGGAAGACAGCGAAATAGTTCCGGACTATGATGATCGCTGCTATGTAGCAGAGCCGATCGAGTGGTGCCAGCTTCTAGCCTCCCATGGAGGCTAATGAAGCATGGCAAATATTAAAACAAAATGTTTTTAAAAATATGAAAAAAATAAGAAAAATAAAAGTTTAAATCACCCCCCTTTCGCCCCATCCAAAATAAAGCAATAAAAAAAAAAATCAAACCTACACATATTTGGTATCGCCGCGTTCAGAATCGCCCAACCAATAAAAAAAAGCATTAATCTGATCGCTAAACGGTGTAGCGATAAAAAAATTTGAAACGCCAGAATTACGTTTTTTGGTCGCCGCGACATTGCATTAAAATGCAACAATGGGCGATTAAAAGAACGCATCTGTACAAAAGTGGTATAATTAAAAACGTCAGCTCAGCACACAAAAAATAAGCCCTCACCCTACCCCAGATCATGAAAAATGGAGACGGTACGGGTATCGGAAAATGGCGCTTTTTTTTTTTTAGCAAAGTTTTTAATTTTTTTTCACCACTTAGATAAAAAATAATCTAGACATATTAGGTGTCTATGGACTTGTAATTATGTGCAGAATCATAATATCAGGTCAGTTTTAGCATTTAGTGAACCTGGCAAAAAAGCCAAGCAAAAAACTAGTGTGAGATTGCACTTTTTTTGCAATTTCACTGCACTTTTTTTCCCCTTTTTCTAGTACAAGACATGGTAAAACCAATGATGTCGTTCAAAAGTAGAACTTTTCACACAAAAAATAAGCCCTCACATGTTCATATTGACAAAAAATTAAAAAGTTATGGCTCTGGGAAGGAGGGGAGCGAAAAATGAAAACGCAAAAACGAAAAACGGTCACGGCGGGAAGGGGTTAATAATATTCAAAGATATATTAAATAATAATAATCACAGTGTCATATGATATGAAGAGTCTCCTGCTATAAAATAATGTCACACATGCTTTACTGTAGTTATTATATGTAGCTGAGTCTTATAGAATATAATAGAACAGCGCATTGTTGACACACAGGGTTCTGATACAGGGTACCCATAATATTAATGGAACTCTATATGCTGTTTCTCTATATAGCTCAACCATTTCTTAATTCATGTCCTTGCTCAATAACATGGTTCCTCAAAGGATCAGAGATAGATAGCAGAATCCTTAGTAGACAAGATTCTGTTTTGCACAGTGAGGACACTCAATAAAGGCAAGCAGGAAAAAATGTGCTTTAACTTTAACACTAAATAAATTAAATTAACAATATGAGTTCCTGATGGCTGCACTTGGAAACAAGTAGCAGTTTAGCACTATTCATTGGTTGCATGACCTAGCAGGTTAGCTCGAACTTTTAAGCTGTTCCAATTGTAGTACTAAGCTCTGAAAATGAGCTTGTCTCTGATAAGAGAAAATATAAAGAATCAGAAATTGAATTTTATATATTAAAAGGTATGTTCTTTTTAAAAAAATGAGTAAGGCTGAAATTAACAGTTAGCTTGTCCCTTTCACACACAACACTGGTCTTCTCTACTGTGTTGAGCAAGCACTGGACTGGAAGTGGAGCAGGTGAACCTGAAACTGGAGCAAGCGATGCACATGGTCTAAATAAACTACATTGATGAGCAGAGAAGAGTGATCAAGTCTCCGGACCTTGATTCGGCAACCATGTCAGTAGTCCTTTTACGCCAGATGGTAGCCCTATGAAACATCTTGTATCTCCTGGTTTCTAGTTTGGTGGACTCGGACCACCTACAGGGCTCATTGACCTGAGTCCTCTAAATTTATTTGCACATCTTTATCAGTGAGTGATATGCATTACTTTTTTTTAATCCTCATTTGAGCATTTTTATGGATGGATTACCCTTTTAATAGAGAAAGATTCAATGACTCACAATCTGTAGAAAATAAGTCGAGCAATATATTTGTAAATTTGATGAATGCAAATTGTCTCTTCAGAGAGGAAGAGGACTAGAACTCTAGTGCCACCTATTGGAAGTAGCAATCCTAACAGTCAATGTCGACCCTTTAACGAGCCTTGTGACATGACTTAGGATAATGGCCAAACCAGAATCTCAATTTGCAGACACTGTGTCACTGTGTCAGTGCAAAGTGGAGATCTGGTTTGGCTGATTGAGAGGCGTCTGACCGGGATCCAAGAAGTATCGTTTCTCCTTACGAAAGAGTGACATGATAAGCATGTCGAGGTGAGGAGACTTAAAGCCGCAATGCTCCTCTGGGAAATATGCAAATTGTCTCTTCAGAGAGGAAGAGGACTAGAACTCTAGTGCCACCTATTGGAAGTAGCAATCCTAACAGTGTCTGCAAATTGAGATTCTGGTTTGGCTATTATCCTAAGTCATGTGACAAGGCTCATTAAAGGGTCGACATTGACTGTTAGGATTGCTACTTCCAATAGGTGGCACTAGAGTTCTAGTCCTCTTCCTCTCTGAAGAGACAATTTGCATATTTCCCAGAGGAGCATTGCTGAGTGGGCCACAATCCCTGCTGCAGTGAGTGCAGACTTGGTCAAGAACTACAGGAAGCGTCTGACCTCTGCAATTGCAAACAAAAGGTTTCTGTACCAAATATTAAGTTCTAATTTTGTATTGCACAAAATACTTATTTTATGCAAAAAAGCAAATTAATTATGCAAAAATCATTTAATTTTTAGTTTTTGGATTTTTTTAAGATTCTGTCTCTCACAGTTGAAGTGTACCTACGAAAAAAAATTACAGACCTCTCCATTCTTTGTAGGTGGGAAAGCTTGCATAATCGGTAGTGTATCAAATACTTATTTTCCCACTGTATAACACTTTGAGGTCTCCTAGGACTGTAATGAATCCCTATTGAGCTCTTTAATGTAAACACTGCTTATAAATGTAAAAGAGGCCTCAACATATTTGGCTAGGGGTAAAAGGGGGATGATAACTGGTGGAAATAAACAGCTTGTTTAACAACGACCTGAACTACAGATATATTAAGCTTTTTAATTGTAAAAATAATTGAAAAATTATCCATTTTAGGGATCAGCTGCCTCTCTTGCTGGTATTCATACATGAGTTGCACACAAAAGAAACAATGTCTTTTTCACAAGGGGCATTGCAAAAAATTATCCCTGTTTCAGAAGTATCAATAGATTTGTTTTTTTTTGTTTGCTTTCTTCACAAGCTGTCAAAAAATTATCTCAGTTTTGGGATCAGCAACACATTCACTGTTTAGCTAGAGAAGAAGCAATTGCTTCTTAACAAGTCCTACAGAAAGATATCCTTATTTTTGGATCCGCCAAGGTTCTACTTTTTACGAAATGAACAAACAATATGATGTTCTCAAGCCATGTTACTATTATCCTTTTACTCAGGGAGCAGAAATACTGTAGGAGTGCTGAATATAAAGACACAATGGCTTCTTAACTGGCAGCAAAACAATATCTACAGTATATATTTGCAAAATGAATAACTAATTACAATGGCTATTCATCAAGCCATCCAAAAGGTATCCCTTTATTTAAGAAGCAGGAACAGTAGGTTAGCTATTTTCAACTTGTCGTGAAAAAATGACTGCAATTTTTTGTGTACTCTGAAGAGGGTACGTTTTTCATCATATCTAATGGAGGGGCAGCAGAATTGGCAGCATCAGGGCCTGCACAGTAAATAGGATGGTGCAGGCAAGGAGATGTTTGGCAGTTACCAGCACTTGCAGCCCTGACACTAACAGAGTGTAACTAACATGATGGGCAGGGAACTATTGAATATATTGTGACATCCAGACAGGGAGATTCTACTGCCAAACTAATCATTAGCATCAATCATAAGTGACTAAAAGTTGGCACTAATCCATGCCTGACAAATGAAATGCTTTCCACAATTAAGGAGGACAAACTGGCCTGCTAGGGTGGAATAAAGCCACCAGCTACATTGTATGTTCTCTGAAATATTACACTGGAGGCTGGACATGACCGTATGCCCAAAACAAACTAGTCCAATTCTTGCCATGGTATAATCTGTTGATCCAAAAGTCCATAAAATGGTGCTTCAGGGTATCTGCCAAAGATAGGACACAGTCAAGGTATGACTGAATCTATTTAACCTGTAGATCAGTGAGTCTGTTGCTCAAGTGGGTCAGGTGGTGCATTGTCAAATAAAACATCTGTTTTACAGACTATACTGTAGCTGCTGTTGCCTCAGCTTTTTGTTGTATAAACATAAGGATGAATGACCTCGGGGAGATCAAAACATCCAACATCGCGGAGACACCATCACGTATTTCTCAACGCAGTGATCCAGAACACTGCTCCTATCCCTTATGGGAAATATGCAAATGCATGTAGAAAAGCCGCGGAGACACCATCACGTGTTTCTCAACGCAAGCAATAAATAGCCAGGTCTTTCACCGGGAAGGAACAACCACGGGAAGGGCAGCATCCAAAAAGGAAAACCACCTATGCCAAAACATGGTATCCATCCACAGACAGCTGTTTCGGGGTATTTGCCCCTCATCAGTGTGGAGTAGGAAACTGTCTATTGGGAGCAGTGTTCTGGATCACTTCGTTGAGAAACACGTGATGTTTTGATCTCCCCGAGGTCATTCATCCTTATGTTTATAGTCCTTTTACTAGGCACTAGCCAGTTTCCTACTCCACACTGATGAGGGGCAAACACCCCGAAACAGCTGTCTGTGGATGGATACCATGTTTTGGCAGAAGTGGTTTAGCTTTTTGTTGTAGCCACAGTGCAGGCACAGACACGGAATTTCCTGGTCAGCTATGCAGTCATCAGGTGTCTTAGCAGCAAATGCTTTTTCAAGCAGAGAACACGGCTCATCATAGTAATATGTTAATTTTGAGTCTCGTTATGAAGCTAAAAAAAATTACCCATTTGGTTTTATAGCAAATATCTAAAATCATGGCTATTCAGAAGATATCCCTTTGCTTGATGATAATAATACACTCATCATCCTAAAAGCAATCCTTCATAAAGCCTGCCATGTTCTACTGCATAGCTGGGGGTTCCACTGGTTTACTTTCTGTACCCTGCTGTGACATTTTTTGCAATTCTTTTTTCATTGTGCTCTGTATATTTAATAAACTAAATTGAGACAGTTGTGCGAGTTCTCCTGTACATGGAATCACAGAGCGGGTACCCCTTTCTGCAGGAAATAATGGCAAATGAGTATTTTCCTTTGAGGCTGTATGCACACCATCATTTAACGAATGGAAGCAGAGTCCACTAGGTGGTATGATAGTAACTGCTCTACTGCCAACCTGGCCAGGTGGGAATTACGTTGGCACACAAGTGGATCACTGAAAGTGATTGCCTTTTTCCTTGACACACATTCAGGGATGAATTCACTGAAGAACGAATGAAAGTGGCACTCACCCAGAAATTGCCGAAAATAGATGTCCTTTATTCAGAGGAATGCATGGACATACATACGATGGAGCAGCGGCTGGTAGCGTTTAGGGTGCGGGAAGGAGGTGAAGGACGACGGCCGTTTCGCGCTTGCGCTTCTACGGGTCTGAATAAAGGACATCTATTTTCGGCAATTTCTGGGTGAATGCCACTTTCATTCGTTCTTCAGTGAATTTATAATAGTATACAGCTTCATGTGATGCACCTCCGATAATTGCCAACGCTGAATTGTGCCGGTTAGCGTCCTGATATAAATCCAACGTACTAGAAGAAATCTAATGTGGACTAAATCCTAGTGCCTTCCGATCTTGATTTTGTTGCTTAGCATTCAGGGATGAATATTTGGCAATGTGATGGAAAAGGAGTACTAGTATTACAACATGCACTAGTGGTGGATAATGATGATGGAAATGACACTAACTAGTTAGTGATTGAGGGTACAACCTGGCTGACAAAGACAAAAGGCATAAATAAAAGGGAAGGACAGCCTAAGGCTTTCTGTGACTGCTATCTAGCTTTCTTTATTAAACTGATCAGGTGATGTCACTTCATGTACTGATGGACAGCCGTAGCTCATAATATTCTGGCCTTGATGTCCATGGCTTATTTTCTTCCTGCAGAACCTGTAGGTGGCTTGTAAAGATTTGCGTGTCAGCAATGTGGAAAAGAACTCCTATATCTGAGATAAGCACACATATGACTTGCCACCACCAAAACTAGAGTTTTCAGATAATGCGAAGCATCTTCCATCAATAGCACATGCTGCATTACCTGCTTCTGAGCAGCCACAGAAAAAGCTGATTTTTTGTTGGAAAATCCTTTACCATATGACGTCTCTGCTCTGTATCACTGAGGCCAACATACTACTCTTCCTTAATGACATCACCTATTCTGCACCTGTAACTGGTTACCAGGTCTTGTCCATCATTTTATCATGTCTTGATCACCACAATATCATTAACATCATTGTACCTGACTTGACTGATATTTGTATTTGTGTGGAATGTCCCAAACTCCTTGTTCACCACCTGATTCCCACCTCGAGAATTGCCCTGCCTCAGAGAGCCACTAATACGGCAAGCACCACTGCCACTATAGTTCGCGGAGCCAGCAATACAGCTAGTTTTTTTGAATCTTGTTCCCCATCTCATCTGGCCCCAGTATAAAATGTCACTGTTCATCTCTGCCGATTAATCAACTGGAAGAAATTGTTGACAATAATTACCTTCCTTAGCTTCTGGGGTTTTGTGGTCCAGGGTACTAAGTTAATGAATAAATTGAGATGTCATTGATGTAACTAAAAGTCCATTAAGTGCTATAACTATAGTGCCATGGACTGAACAGAACACTGACTGAGATTGACTGTGTGCCTCTTTTTTGTTTACCATGGTTAGGATGGCGTCGGCACAAAATTTAAAAGAGAAGGGTGATAAAGACATCAGAGGCAGTGGAGGGGCTGGGGTATAGCCGAAGACCCTATGTACTGTCCCGCCACTATGCATGTAGAAATGATTACAGCAAGACTTCAAAAACTCTTTAACCCCTTAACAACTGAGGGTATTTTAGGTTTTGCATTTTCATTTTTTGCTCCCCTTCTTCCCAGAGCCATAACTTATTTATTTTTCCGTCAATATGGACATGTGAGGGATTGTTTTTTGCGGGGCGAGTTTTACTTTTGAACAACACCACTGGTTTTACCATGTCATGTAGCAGAAAACAGGAATAAAATTCCAAGTACGCAATAAAAGTGCAATCCCACATTTGTTTTTTGTTTGGCTTTTTTTGCTAGGGACACTAAATGCTAAAACTGATCTGCCATTATGATTTTACAGGTCATTATGAGTTCATAGACACCAAACATGTCTAGGTTCTTTTTTGTCTAAATGGTGAAAGAAAATTCCAAAATTTGTAACAAAAAAAATAAAGAGGACATTTTCTGAGAGCCGTAGCATCTCCATTTTTTCGGGATCTGGGGCCAGTTGAGGGCTTATTTTTTGTGCGCCGAGCTGACATTTTTAATGATACCATTTTGGTGCAGATACTTTGATTTGATTCTTTTTTTTACATTGATAGATCGGGCAATTCTGAATGCGGCGATACCAAATATGTGTATATTTTATTTTTTTTGCTTTATTTTGAATGGGGCGAAAGGGGGGTGATTTGAACTTTTATATTTTTTCATTTTTTAAATATTTTTAAAAACATTTTTTTTACTTTGTGCATGCTTCAATTGCCTCCATGGGAGGCTAGAAGCTACACTTGTCTGATTGCCTCTGATGCTGCCCTGCTCTATGTATCAAAAATGCTCACTTGCTATGAACGTCGACCACTAGATGGTGCTCATAGCAATTCCAGGGGTCTTCTCCTCACCCCGGGTTGTTATGGCAACCCATGGTCATGTGACACGGACACCGATGGGGGAGGAAAGGACGCGCTTCCTGCGCGTCCATGTTAAATGACGCTGTCAGAGTTTGACAGCGGCATTTAACATGTTAACAGCCGCGGGTGAATCACGATTTCACCCGTGGCTGCTCTGGGCACAACAGCTGATCAGATCAGCTGTCATATCCTGGAAAAGGTGCAGGCTTACCGCCAGAGCCTGTGCCAAACGGGGGGAAGCATCCAATGACGGACTGTGTCCGTCATTGAATGTTAAGGGGTTAAACAAAATCCACAAAGCAGATTTATTCACCACAGGTATATTTTTAATCAGTGTAACAGCACCAATATAGCCATGTCTGTATTTACTTAGCAAAATTCCTGCTGCCAGGTTCTTCTCTTTAATCCTATTGCTACAAACTGGGTGATATTTTGAATGAATTATTCTTTAATTGATTATATACACTGCACAATGCATAGCAATTTATCAGTAAAGTGTTGAAGAAAATAAAAAACAAATACTTTCAGTACTAAATTCCACCCATTGCACTTTCCTGAGATACCTTTAAGGTTTATTTCACTTTTAAATATAAAAATTCTATATATTGTGATCTCGTGCATCTTTCTTTGGCATTACAGTAAAAAAATACCATTAATATAACCAACTCAGTTCCTAATTTGTTTTGTAACCATATTACAGTAAAACAGAAATACAGCATACTGGCATCCAAAGGTATATAGCAGCTTTCTGGACAAGCCGCCTTGCCACACCAGAAAGTGCTGATTGCTGGAGATGTATACTTTGTTGTATAGATTAGTTATCCCCTGAGAACTCAAGAATAATTTACATTTCCAATAAGCAGAATTGAAATGGTTCAAAAACTGCACAGCATCACTTTCACCTAGACATGAGGATTGATGAAGAAAATGTGCAATGTAAACAAACACAGCCTAAAAGTAAATGTCCTTTTCATTATTTCAATTGAATAAGAAAGAGTAATCAGAGTGCAATGTCTCAAGTAATGCTATTGAAATGTTTAGCTGCTCACAGATTTACGTAGGAAATGCACTGTAACTCTAGCTTTTTACAGTGCGGCTGAAACAGAAACCACATATTTTGGGTTTTTTTGGGGTTTTTTTTGCCATGATTCTGGGAATTTGTTTCTAGCACTGGTTCCATAAACTGCATTAAATAGTGCTGTAACAAAAAGGAAACTAAATCCTCCAAAACCTAAGAAAGGTTGTTGGGTAACAAAAGATCAGGAATGATTATTATCTCCTCCTGACTGGTCTTTAACTTTTCCTTTTATATACTAGAAACTTCTAAGACCTCTGTGAAAGAGTGGAAACAGTCTAAAGGCCCCGTCACACAAAGCGACGCTGCAGCGATACCGACAACGATCCGGATCGCTGCAGCGTCGCTGTTTGGTCGCTGGAGACTGTCACACAGACAGCTCTCCAGCGACCAACGATCAGGGGAAAGACTTCGGCATCGTTGAAACTGTCTTCAACGATGCCGAAGTCCCCGGGTATCCAGGGTAAACATTGGGTAACTAAGCGCAGGGCCGTGCTTAGTAACCCGATGTTTACCCTGGTTACCATCGTTAAAGTAAAAAAAACAACCGCTACATACTTACCTACCGCTGTCTGTCCTCGGCGCTCTGCTTCTCTGGTCTGGCTGTGAGCACAGCGGCCGGAAAGCAGAGCGGTGACATCACCGCTCTGCTTTCCGGCTGCCCGACGCTCACAGCCAGAGCAGAGAAGCAGAGCGCCGGGGACAGACAGCGGTAGGTAAGTATGTAGCGTTTGTTTTTTTTACTTTAACGATGGTAACCAGGGTAAACATCGGGTTACTAAGCACGGCCCTGCGCTTAGTAACCCGATGTTTACCCTGGTTACCAGCGAAGACATCGCTGAATCGGCGTCACACACGCCGATTCAGCGATGTCAGCGGGACCTCAACGATCAAAAAATGGCCCAGGCCATTCCGACACGACCAGCGATCTCACAGCAGGGGCCTGATCGCTGGTACGTGTCACACATAGCGAGATCGCTACTGAGATCGCTGTTGCGTCACAAAACTTGTGACTCAGCAGCGATCTCGCTAGCGATCTCGCTATGTGTGACGGGGCCTTTAGGGCCAAAAACACATTGGCAAAAAAGTTGTCAGAACCTGAAGATTTCAGTAGGACTGACCAGTGGTCTAATATTTGGAACCCTCCTGTTTCAACACCAAAGAAAAATGTTGAAGGTAAGACACATTGTGCATCTTGGATTCCAATATGCCCAATCCTTTGTTTCCATGGTAGATGTGCCATTATCAGATCCCTCTTTATAATAAAATACACAAGCATCAGCAGCTGTAATGAATGTGCTTGGAAGTTAGTTGTGCAGTCCAGAGAAATATCTTTTGACTTGTTCTTTGTTTAAACCATATTTGTCACGATATTTTCATCCATTATGCCATAAAATCTCCAACTTTATACAACTCTTTATTCTGTAGCACAGTGTTCCTCAAGAGCCACCAACAGGTCATGTCTTCGGGATTTCCTTAGTATTGCACAGGTGATAATTGCATCACATGGACAGGCAAGCGTTCAATAACCTGTGCAATACTAAAGAAATCCTCAAAACATGACCTGTTGGTGGCTCTTGAGGACCGGAGTTGGGGAACACTGCTGTAGCGGATAAGGGGCCCAATATATTGCATGTAAGTTGCAATATATTTTACTGTATATCAAACAGTTGCATACACAGAATGCTATATGTTCACCACATATACTGGAAGAAGCATTAACAGAGCCATAAACATTTTATTTTCCCGACTTCACAAACAATTAATTTTAACCATGTTTAATAACACACGGATGTATTTAAAAAACCAATTATTGCATTTTATGGTTTTAAAGAAAAAGAACTACTCAAAACCTGGGGAGTATAACAAATACCTTGAAACCACTAATGGAAGATCAATTACGGTACAATATTTAGCAAAAATATTAGAACCCAGAGCTAATATGATTAGTGAATCCTTCATGATGGTGACTGGTCCTTTTGTGAAAGATTTTTTTTTATTTCTGTGTCATCAGCAGTTTAGAAATAAACAGCAAGGTCATCTGATGCCTTTAATGAAAGAGGTAATATTTCTGTGTGTGACTAGTAACGACATGGTTCATTTCTTCAGAAAGGAGAATAATTGCTTGGAATTTGTCTGAGTGGTCAGACAATTATATTTTACTTCTAAATGTGCTAAATCTTAGTTCATCTTAGTTCATCAATGATCAGAACTTCAGGGGTTAAAAATTAGTGAAGAAAGAGTGTCAACTTTAACATCTAAGCTTAGTGTCTGCAAACATCAATGGATGAACAAATAGACATCTCATTCAGAATGAGGAATCAAAGCATGGTTAATTAAAGGATGTTTAATCACTTCAAAACACCCCATTTTCTTAATGAACTTGTGATAGCTCTGAAAACCTGACCTCAGGTCTAAGGACCCAGTACGTCAAAGCTTTTACACCAGTATTCTCACCTAGGAAGTTGGAAAAGTCACATCATTTTGGTGCACTTTGAGGCTGCAATACAATAACATTTTGCTACTTTGCCATTCTCATGCCATTCTTACCCAGCTTAAAGTGGGCTGAGATGGGGTGGGACAGGGGCATGGCGACCAGCGCTTTTCAAATTCATGATGATCTGTGGCATTATGTAAGCTACAAATCTTACTACAAAAGGGACTGGTGTAGGATTTATAGCAAAGAGCACATACAGGGGTATGCCATTCGTCCTACACTGCTCGTTCATGAAACGGTGTATACCTCATCATAAATCAAGTGTGTCTGACTCCAGCATTGTTCATGCCGATCTTGTTGTATCAGGCCCAAATGATATAAAAAATGACTTAAAGGGACACTGTCACCTGAATTTGGAGGGAACAATCTTCAGCCATGGAGGCGGGGTTTTTGTGTTTTTGATTCACCCTTTCCTTACCCACTGGCTGCATGCTGGCTGCAATATTGGATTGAAGTTCATTCCCTGTCCTCCGTAGTACATGACTGCACAAGGTGCAATCTTGCCTTGCGCAGGCGTGTACTATGGAGGACAGAGAATGAACTTCAATCCAATATTGCAGCCAGCATTCAGCCAGCGGGTAAGGAAAGGGTGAATCAAAAACACAAAAACCCCACCTCCATGGCTGAAGATTGTTCCCTCCAAATTCAGGTGACAGTGTCCCTTTAATCAACAAATGGGCTTCCCTTTTCTTTTCTGGTGTACCATCAAGTGTGTAGGACTTTTCAATTTTTTTCTTTCATTTTGTATCTGTTTCTGGTGTACCATCAAGTGTGTAGGACTTTTCATTTTTTTCCTTTGATTTTGTATCTGCTTCCATGTATATTATTATGGAAAAAGCATAGCGCAATCCACTCAGATTTTTTTTGAGTTATGGCATAGAGAACAATATTACTGTCTTATCTATATGTAAAAGAGATGAGAATAACCCTTTAAGGACCTACAATGCCTCATTTAAAAAACATTTATATAGGATAACAACACTCTCGACAGACTGAAATTTGTAGTAAAACCACTGGGAAAACGGATAGCAACCCATGGCACCTCTGAGTGGTAGGTTTTAGAAACAGTTTGGCTGTCTTGAGACAGAATCCTTGCCTACCCATGGTTGGTCAAACCATGAAAATTCTTAGGTTTAGGAAGAATCCTTTGGCCATTTCCAAGTAAGTACAATTTTAGCTGCATAAAAGGTTGCATACTAGCATAGTAACCTTTACCAGTAGGATATAAAAGTGAGTATAATACCAGGTTGGCAAGGTGCATATTGGCTCAGCAAATTTAAAAGAACGTCAAGGTATGTACTGAGCAAGTGTAGCTGAAACTAGGCTAGTGAGTTGTACAGAGCCCATGCAAGAAGGTATTCTTTGATTCTTTGACTGGTACTATGGCTGGTAATATATGCTAACTTTCTTCCTTTCATCAAGCACATGTATTTGAACAGTCATTTACTGCTGACAGACTCCTTCTAAGGATGCTTTCACTTTGGCTTTAGTTACACGTCCGTGGGTCCCGTTGGGACTTGTGTCCAAACTCCCCCCACAAAATGGGATTCAATTGTATGCCCAAAGGGGCCATAGACTATAATTGTGCTGGTAGAGCAAAAGTGTGCTCTTCCATGCATAATTTTTGGGCATGTACACCCAAACGTCGTAGCGCTTTGTTTTGCTTATTTCTATTTTTTTTTCTATTTCACCATCGGATCGGTATCAATAATGTAAGTTCCCTGTGTGTAGCAAAATACTTAAAGGGAAGGTGCCGCGTTTTAATATTGTAAAAAAAAAAAAACCTCTTTAATTCCTTATTTTTATAAGTTATTTTCAAGTGCATAGTATTTATTGTTTTTTTTTATTCATTTTTTTTTCTGCCACTGGGCGCCGCCATTTTCATTTGCAGGACTGTAAGTGTAGCTGCACGACACTTACAGTCTTCACATACGGCAGCCCTGGACATAGACATCTGTAGTCGGGAGGCGACCCCATAGCTAGCAATGCATTATAAGCTGCTCTCTGCTCTGATGTGGCCACGCCCCCTGGGCTGTCTCCACATCACAGCAGAGGCAGGAGGTCGGCGCCATCTTGCTTCAGCGTACAGTGGAGTGTACCTGTGAGCTCCACTGTGACTGAGAGCTGCGCTGTTGGAGGGGCAGCTCCATCTGTCTCCCCTCACACTCAGCGGCCGTTCCCTGTCCTCTGCTGCCTGGTGTGTGGCTGAATCTCTAGAATCGCTAGAGAGGGTGAAGTGCTGTGGTCTGATGTTCTCTTATCAGGAGCTGCAGAGAGGTAACAGAGGGGGATGGGGGAGGCTCTGTGCTGCTCGACCTCTCACTGCAGCTCCTCACAGGACATCAGACCCTGCATCTATCACTATACTGTGCTGAGCCATGTATCTAATCCTCTCCTGTGTGATAGTGTCTGCTGAGCCATGTATCTAATCCTATCCTGTGTGATAGTGTCTGCTGAGCAGTGTATCTAATCCTATCCTGTGCTGACCTGTGTATCTAATACTGTGGAATACTGACTGCTGAGCCATGTATCTAATCCTCTCCTGTGTGATACTGTCTGCTGAGCCGTGTATCTAATCCTCTCCTGTGTAATACTGTCTGCTGAGCCGTGTATCTAATCCTATCCTGTGCTGACCTGTGTATCTAATCCTCCTGTGGAATACTGACTGCTGAGCCGTGTATCTAATCCTCTCCTGTGTGATACTGTCTGGTGAACCGTGTATCTAATCCTCTCCTATGCACTCCTCTCCACCCTGCATATCTTTCCCCATTGCACACACAACTCAATGCGTGCGATAACAGGAGCTGCGGGCGTCATGCTGTATTATGGCATTATGTGAGATCTATATGACGGTATTATGTGATCTGTATGGTGGTATTATGCTTGATCAGTATTGTGAGAATTATATGGTGGTATTGTGTGTGATCTATATGGCGGTATTATGTGAGAACACTGGCAGCATTATGTGTGATCTATATGGCGGTATTATGTGAGAACACTATGGCAGTATTATGTGTGATCTATATGGTGGTATGTGAGAACACTGGCAGTATTATGTGTGATCTATATGGTGGTATGTGAGAACACTGGCGGTATTATGTGTGATCTATATGGTGGTATGTGAGAACACTGGCGGTATTATGTGTGATCTATATGGCGGTATTATGTGAGAACACTATGGCAGTATTATGTGTGATCTATATGGCAGTATGTGAGAACACTGGCGGTATTATGTGTGATCTATATAGTGGTATGTGAGAACACTAGCGGTATTATGTGTGATCTATATGGCGGTATTATGTGAGAACACTATGGCAGTATTATGTGTGATCTATATGGCGGTATGTGAGAACACTGGCGGTATTATGTGTGATCTATATGGCGGTATGTGAGAACACTGGTGGTATTATGTGTGATCTATATGGCGGTATGTGAGAACACTGGCGGTATTATGTGTGATCTATATGGTGGTATTATGTGAGAACTGTATGACAGTATTGTGTGATCTATTTGATAGTATTGTGTGTGATCTATATGGCGGTATTATGTGAGAACACTATGGCAGTATTATCTTCAGAAAGCGGACCCATTCTATGGTGGTTCTGGCTGAGTACCTTCACGCGGATCTGGGGTAATAGAGGGGGCAGCATGACCTCCAGTTAGGTGCAGTCAGGGGAAGGCTGGTGAGGTAGCTGAAGAGAGGGGTCTCATTTTTATTGTTACTATATGGCTACATTTCCTTCCCAGTGTCATCCCAGACTGCGCCTGTCACCTCGCTTTCACACATTGCCAGGACAGGATGGGGAAGACAGGATCTGAGGAGGGGAATGGGGTCTTTGCAGGCAAAGTCTGGATCAGAACAGGCCATCAATCCGCAGAAATGTTTCCTGGATTTTTGTGGAGCAAACAAGCAGATGGTCCATCCATGTGTATAAAAGACAGCGCTCTATGTACAATCCCTGGCTGCTCCGCACACCGAACAGGGGGCCCCCATAGACCAGCACACTGCTCTCCTGAAATACTCTGTGCTGCTGTCACCCTGCTCCCTCCACCACATATCTCCCAGAATCCTTGCTGCCTGCCATCCTCGGTGACCGTAGACTTGTCAGTATAAGGCTGCTTTCACACTAGCATCGGTACGGGCCCGTCGCAGTGCGTCGTACCGACGCATGCTGTGAAAGAAATGTCCAACGTGGGCAGCGGAAGCAGTCTTACGACGCTTCCGCTGCCCCATTGTAAGGTCTGGGGAGGATGGGGCGGAGTTTCTGCCGTGCATGTGCGGTCGAAAATGGTGGACTCGATGCACAAACATTACATGTAACTTTTTTTGTGGCGGCAGTCCACCAAAACATGACGCAACCGTCGCACGACAGTTGCGACGTGTGGCAATACGTCGCAATGCGTCGGTAATGTTAGTCTATGGGGAAAAACGCATCCTGCAGACAACTTTGCAGGATGTGTTTTTTCTCCTGAATGATGCATTGCAACGTACAGCCAACAACGCTAGTGTGAAAGTAGCCTTAGGCTGCCGTCCACGTTCAGTATTTGGTCAGTATTTTACCTCAGTATTTGTAAGCCAGAACCAGGAGTGGGTGATAAAAGCAGAAGTGGTGACATGTTTCTATTATACTTTTCCTCTATTTGTTCTACTCCTGGTTTTGGCCTACAAATACTGAGGTAAAATATTGACCAAATACTGATAGTGTGACGGCAGCCATACTCTGCAGTCACCAACAAAATGGCTGCTCACTGGGTTCCTGAATATCATCCTCTCTAATCCCTTAGCAAACACCCAGAAGGAGAGGAGAGGAGACATCACACAGGTCAGCAGACTCCGCCCATAATTACTGCAGTGCAGTAATGTGAGCTATTTGTACACTAGGTTTTTCTGAAATTTCAGCAGCTGCTCCCCCTAGTGTTGAAAAGTGGAAATTCCAAAACTTTTCAAATTATTTTTCATATTTTACTAAATTATAAACACATGATAATATTTTTTAAGAAAATGTAATCATTAATTCTTTACATTTTTACAATTTCTGAAAAAATTTTTTTTTGATGGCACCTTCCCTTTAAAGGTGACCATCTTCTACAGTTTCCAGCATTACTCCTGTTCCTCTCTGCCATCTTGTGCCCACAGCTCTGACTGGTCAGGAGGGACTATTGATGGATAGTATCTCTCTTAATTTAAGTCTATGAGAGCCTCGTTCTGAGTCCTGTGGACTTCCAATAAAAGTAACAGAAAATACTAGAGTAATCCCTCCAGTTACAACTTCGCTCATGTGTGGCAGAAAAGGACTGTAGCTGTGATGGGAATAGCATAAAATGGAAACCGGTAAGTATTTTACTGCTCACAGTCAGAGAACATACATTAGTGATGCCTATCCAGTGGTGAAATGAAAGAAAAAAAATCCAGAGGAGTGATATTGTTTTCTGTCCCTGCACATAGATTAGATAAATAATACAAAGTAAATTATAATAATAAAAAGATTCATAATAATAATTGAGTTTTTATATATGTTTACTATGTTTTTCATGCAATGAGTTAAATTGACTTTTTTCCCTATAATAAAGTAATAACAGCAAATTGTGCTATCCTCTTGTTCCATTATATGCTAATGTAATTTTATTATGATTATTTCTCATCAAAACCTGGCTAATCCACTGGTGAATGAACTAGAATAATAAACATAAATGATGATAATAATAACAATAATCATAAAATATTTCAGCTTGAAATCACATCTAAACATAATGCAAACAGCTATAAAATTATAAAGAAAAAAAGAAGCAGATAATAAATAAAAAAGGGAAATTGCCACTTACGATTTTGAGTCATCCCAAAGAACACAGTATGGCTTCAGAGTACCCTGATAAAAATAGAAATAGGATTATTATTTAAGTCTTCCTTCTCTGAATTCACGAAACATCAACGCAAGTATCGGTATGTTCTATAAATATTTGCACCTAACAATAAGATTCTTGTTTCTTTATATGGCTACAACATATTCTACATGTACAAATAAAATAAGATATTAAGGGGGTCACAAACTTATTAACAATTCAGTAAAAGTAAGGATCCAACTTATAAGTTCTTCTTTTCCTAAAACAGTTCAATAAATGAATTTATAGGACCCTCTTGATCATGTTGATCAATAGATTTTTTTATTGCTCCATATCTCCTAAATGATTCACTTACAAAAATACAGTAGCACCATTAGTATTGCTTTGGTAGATAATATTATTATTATTTATTATTATAGCGCTATTTATTCCATGGCACTTTACATGTGAGGAGGGGTATACATAATTATTATATACTAGATGGCAGCCCGATTCTAAAGAATCGAGAGTCTAGAATCCATATATACTTTATTTATTCAAATGTAAGAATAATACAATTAATAAATAATAGTAAGAAAGAACAAAAATAATAGGCAGTATATAGAGAAAACACCAAACAAAAGTTCAAAATTGGTGTGAAAATGTCACTGAACCACTTCACAACTAAATATATATAGTTTTGGTAAATGGTATTATCATTTTTTTGACGAAATTCGGCAGGAGCTTGAAGAGCAACGTCACTGGGCCCGCCTCCACGCAGTAGAAACTTGCTGTGAGGTAAAAATTCAAAAATCACACCAAAATGGCGGGCGGAGTGTGTCACAGTACGGCACGTTTCTGATTGGTCGCTCGCAGCAGGCGGCAACCAATCAGACACTGGACACTGTTGACGTCACTTATCTCCGGACATTAGCTCCGGACATTAGCTCCGGACATTAGCTCCGGACATTATCTCCGCACATTAGCTCCGGACATTAGCTCCGGACAAAGCCACGGAAGTTGGCACAAATTGCAGGAAGTAGTATTCTAGGCAATTATATATTAGACAAGTACAATAATCTTGAACAATACAAGTCACAACTGGTACAGGAGGAGAGAGGACCCTGCCTGCGATGGCTCACAATCTACAAGGGATGGGTGAGGATACAGTAGGTGGTAGGTGAGAGCAGAGCTGGTCGTGCAGCGGTTTGGTCGATCGGTGGTTACTGCAGGTTGTAGGCTTGTCGGAAGAGGTGGGTTTTCAGGTTCTTTTTGAAGGTTTCAATGGTAGGCGAGAGTCTGATGTGTTGTGGTAGAGAGTTCCAGAGTAGGGGTAATGCGCGAGAGAAATCTTGTATGCGATTGTGGGAAAAGGAGATAAGAGGGGAATAGAGAAGGAGATCTAGGAGATCTTGTGAGGATCGGAGGTTGCATGCAGGAAAGTACCAGGAGACGAGGTCACAGATGTATGGAGGAGACAGGTTGTGGATGGCTTTGTATGTCATGGTTAGGCTTTTGTACTGGAGTCTCTGGGTAATGGGGAGCCAGTGAAGGGATTGACAGAGGGGAGAGGCTGGGGAATAGCGGGGGGACAGGTGGATTAGTCGGGCAGCAGAGTTTAGAATCTATTGGAGGGGTGCAAGAGTGTTAGAGGGGAGGCAACAGAGTAGGAGGTTGCAGTAGTCAGGGCGAGAGATGATGAGAGCATGGACTATGGTTTTTGCAGATTCTTGATTTAGGAATGTACAGATCCGTGAAATATTTTTGAGTTGAAGGCGGCAGGAAGTGGAAAGGGCTTGGACATGTGGTTTGAAGGAGAGATCAGTGTCAAGGATTACCCCCAGACAGCGAGCTTGTGGAACTGGCGAGAGGGGGCAGCCGTTTACTGCAATGGATAGGTTCGTTGGGGGGGTCGCGTGAGATGGGGAAAGAGGATTAATTCTGTTTTGTCCATGTTAAGTTTTAGAAATCTAGCAGAGAAGAAGGATGAAATAGCGGACAGACATTGAGGGATTCTGGTTAGTAGGGTGGTAATATCTGGTCCAGAGATGTAGATCTGTGTGTCGTCAGCATAGAGATGATACTGAAAGCTGTGAGATTCTATGAGCTGTCCCAGGCCAAAGGTGTAAATGGAGAAGAGCAGGGGCCATAGAACTGAACCTTGCGGGACTCCAACAGATAGGGGGCGAGGTGAGGAGGTGGTGTGTGAGTGGGAGATGCTGAATGTCTGGTCAGTTAGGTATGACGAGAGGGCCAAGTCTGTGATGACAAGCGATAAGAGGGTCTGCAGCAACAGGAAATGGTCCACTGTGTGAAAGGCAGAGGACAGGTCCAGGAGGAGGAGGACAGAGTAGTGTTGCTTGCTCTTGGCAGTTAACAGGTCATTGGTCATTGGTGACAGCATACTACTTTAATATTTAGGCACCCCTTCTCTACAAGCAAGCATGTCCCCTGAAGAGTTGTCTTGGACGAAACGCGTAGGGACGAATTTATAAGGGAGAGTGCAGGGCTTCCTATGTATAGGGGTAGTTGTGGACTGCCCTTGTAAGGGCAGGAGCTTTGGGGGATAGACTATTTATAGCCCCATAGGGATTGATATAGGGACTGTCATCCCTTCGTATCCTGGATGTCTACCTGACGAGGGATTATCTGGTGCTCCGTTGCCCTCGCTTTGGAATTGGTGAGACCGTTCCTTATTTATTTGTATATTTATTAAACACCAGCAAGTATTATTTACAATATATGCTAGGACTGTTTTTTCTGGTCTTATGTGACTGAGTGCAGTAGATTTGCTGTGTCCACATATAAACATTGGTGGCACAGCTTTGTCATGTTCACTGCCTCAGCAATCAGGATTCGGGCTGTTGTTATTGCAGTCGAGTTCTGTTTTATCCTATAGAGGGCTCACTAGTCTCTATGGACCATCACGTTATATGGTAGAGACATAGCCCCTGTTATGGTTTATTTTTCACTTGGGTGATTTGTGTGTTTTTTTAGGTTACTTTTTGAGTATTAAAAGTTACGTTTTATTAGTCCTTTTTGCTGTATTGGGATTATTTATAGGATTATTTATTGTATTTATTACACAGATTTTGCTTTGACCTTAGTAGAGGCAGTTTCAGGGGAGTGGTGTCAGGGCTGGCGTCAGCACCCGGGGGCAAATGCCGGGGCCCTGGGGAGAGAGGGGGGCCCACTCACGCTGTCATAGATACAGCTGGGAGAGCAGAGCAGGAGATAAAGTGCTCTCTCCGCCCACAAAGTCACTGCTGGCTGCGTTCTCTTAACCCCTATGTGCTAGCTCTGACACAAGCATCTTCTCACTCAGTGAGTGCAGCCAGGCAGGCACACATAGGGGTTAAGAGAAGGCAGCCAGTGTGACATTGTTTGTGGGCGGAGAGAGCACATTCTCTGCTCTGCTCTCCGCCCCTGGCTGGCTGCCGTGCTGCTGAAGTTATGAGGCAGATTCAGGAGGAGCTCCTAGTCCTACCAGTGCCTGAGTGAGTGGCGCTGCTATATACTACGTGGGCTCGGCTGCGCTGCTATATACTACGTGGGCTGCGCTGCTATATACTACGTGGGCTCGGCTGCGCTGCTATATACTACGTGGGCTGCGCTGCTATATACTACGTGGGCTGCGCTGCTATATACTACGTGGGCTCGGCTGTGCTGCTATATACTACGTGGGCTGCGCTGCTATATACTACGTGGGCTCGGCTGCGCTGCTATATACTAAGTGGGCTGCGCTGCTATATACTACGTGGGCTGCGCTGCTATATACTACGTGGGCTGCGCTGCTATATACTATGTGGGCTGCGCTGCTATATACTACGTGGGCTGCGCTGCTATATACTACGTGGGCTGTGCTATATACTACATGGGCTGCTATATGCTACGTGGGCTGCTATATGCTACGTGGGCTGCTATATACTACGTGGGCAGTGTTATATACTACATGGCTGTGTTTATATGTGATCATGAATCGGGGTATGTGTTAAAGGGGGGGCCCACTGAGACTCTTTCGCCCGGGGCCCTCAAAAACCTGGAGCCGGCCCTGAGTGGTGTGACCGGAAGCCTGATTGTAAGCGATCGAAGAGGGTGCAGGAAGATAGATGGAAGGACAGTTCAAGATGGACGTGTTGTTCCAGTAGTTTTAAGGCAAAGGGGAGAAGTGATATGGGCAATAGCTAGATACAGAGGATAGGTCAAGAGAGGGCTTTTTGAGGATAGGTGTGATTGAGGCATGTTTAAAGCTTGAGGGGAAAACACCAGTTGTTAGTGATAGGTTGAAGAGATGGGTTAGGGTTGGGATGAAGACTGTGGCGAGGTTTGGGATGAAGTGGGATGGGATCGGGTCAAGTGCACAGATGGTGAGATGTGATCTTGAGAGTAGAGTGGAGAGTCGATCTTCTGTAATGGTGGAGAAGTTGGTTTTGGAGGTGGAGGGCTGGGTAGTTGGGAGGAAGGGCTCTGGGGGTTGTCCACTAAAATTGTCTCTGATATTCTCAATCTTCTGCTTGAAAAATGAGGCAAAGTCATCAGCTGAGATGAGTGTGGAGGGAGGAGGTGCTGTGGGACGGAGAATTGAAGGTGTTGAATAACTGTTTAGGGTTGTGAGACAGGGAGAATATGAGAGATGAGAAGTAGGTTTGTTTTGCTGTGGCAAGTGTGGTCTTGGAAGTATTGAGGGACTGTTTGAATTCGATGAAGTGCTCGTTGGAGTGGGATCTTTTCCATTTGCGCTCAGCAGCCATGGAAGCTTGCCTCAGTTCTTTGGTCAGGCTGGTGTGCCAGGGCTGTCTGTTGATTTTGCGAGCTTTGGTATGTGTGAGAGGGGCAAGAGATTCCAAAGCTACAGCTATTGTGGTGTTATATAGAGCGGCAGCGTTTTCCGCATTGTGTAGGGAACTCATGTCTGTGAGAGGGAGGAGGGATTCAGAGAGTGAGTGTAGATTGAGGTGTTTAAGATTTCTGCGAGGATGTGCAATTTTGTGGGGTGGGGATTGTAGACAAGGAGTGGAGAGGGAAGAGAATGTGAGTAGATTGTGGTCAGAAAGAGGAAGAGGTGAGTTAGAGAGGTTAGATAGGGAGCAGAGGCGGGTGAAGATGAGGTCCAGTGTGTGTCCATCTTTGTGAGGAGGAAGTGAGAGATAGAAGTTTAGTGGCAGCTGAGAGGGAAGTGTCAATTGGGATGTTGAAGTCGCCCATGATGATAGTGGGGATGTCCGCAGAAAGGAAGTGAAGTAGCCAGGTGGTGAAGTGATCAAAGAAGGTGGTGACTGGCCCTGGGGGGCAGTAAAAGACAGCCAGTTGGAGGTTGGAGGGGGAGTAAATGCGGACAGAGTGCACCTCAAAGGAAGGGAGGGTAACAGAGGGTGGAAGTGGGATTGGGGTGAAGGAGCACTTATCTGACAGGAGAAAACCAACTTCTCCACCATGCTTTCTGCTGGAGCGGGGTGTGTGAGAAAGGTGGAAGCCACCACACAAAAGTGCAGCAGGAGAGGCTTTGTCGGAAGGGGTGAGCCAGGTTTCGATGATGGCGAGAAAGGAAAGTTTGTTAGTAATAAAAAGATCATGGATGTAGGAAAGTTTGTTGCAGACAGAACAAGCGTTTCATAGAGCATGATATGATATTCATACACATAAGGTACTGACGATATCAGGATAACACTATGCCAACATATTATTGACATAATGTAAGAAACAAGGAGATAAAGGGAGAAAAACAAAGGAGGTATCATAACCTTTGCAGGAGAAAGAAGCGCCAAATCCCTTAAGAGGCTTAACTTTGCATTGTGCAAACATTTTTTCAACTATTCAAAGTGTTTTACACCAGAAAACAGGTTTAAACATTTTGATGAATATTCAACTTTGCATACTGTTTCAGGCCTAATAACTGTATTCAGCCTTGGAGTCATTTCTTCAAATAGATTATGCAAGAAGCCTTTAGTTGCAAGCCTAATTCCGACCGACAGTAGTCGTGGAGACTAGCAGAGATGAGCGGATTAGACAAAATTCAAAATCACCTGTTGCTGCAAATTTTGTATTATTCTCTACAAATTTAATGTCCTTTATTGTGCTCTGGGGTCCCTCTTGACCCTAGACCATAATAAATGTGAGATGTGAAAACTAAGAAAATTCTTTATGCTTTCATTTACTACTCACCTGGCTGTCTTCAATGCACTCTGCTCACTGTCTGGTACTCCATGCCTCTGTTGGGTCACATATCTGGCCTACTGCTCACTGTAGGCCGGGGTTTCCAGGACATGAACAATGAACTCTGGGGCCTGTGTGCATTCAGAAACTCTGTGCTAGTGTGAACACAAGACTGCAGAAACTGGAGCAGCAGGAGTGGCTAGAGCAGTGAGTGGTCACTTGTTTGTTTCTTTTTCCTGCCCTCTACTGTTCAGCAAGTTGGCAGCCCCAGATGGCCTGCATTTTGCTGAATCTAAACATAGAAAATTATAAAAATATCTATGTTCTCCAGAATGCTCATTTTTTTTATTTTGAGAAGAATTCCATTCCATGTAAATAAAGTTGCTCATCTCTAGTGACTAGATTTACTTAAGTCTACATAAGTAGACTAATTATATGGTCATACCTGTAATAGGTATCAGCACAGTCTAAGAACCTCCATTAGGTTCATTGGAGCTTTTTTCCCTAATTAGCAATACTTCTAGTGTGAATCACTTCAGAAAGTATGCCATCTACACAAGCATACAAAGATCCACCATATGAATCCAATGAGAAAAAACAATATTGCCTCAATATGAAATCACAAGCATACTGATGTACTGTAAATGCTCCATGCACTGAGATAAAAGCCCTGCAATGACTCAAAATGGAGCTGTAATATGTCCAAGACGCTTAAGTAATCTGAACTGGAGGATAGAGCTGGTGACATCTGTAACCATCACCTCCTGCTCAATGCATCCTGAAATGGCAGACAGAAGGAGGAGTTGTAGGAATAAAGGTAATTATTTGTATTTGTTATACCTTTTTCATGCCATCTGCTCAATGTGGAGCCCACAATGATTGTCATCCCTGGAGACTAGACAGTCACTTTAAAATATATTCAGTTACAGATCACTTTTATCAAAGGTAGAGAACTTTTTTCAATTTTTACAATATGTTATAGCTCTATCTTCTATTGAAAACACCTTTTCGTAGATGACATTAAAGACGTCCACTACTTTAACTTTGATTGCCTATCCTTAGGAGAGGTCATCAATGTATGATCGGTGGGGGTATAACACCCAACACTCATGCCCATCAGCTGTTATCGGTGTCGCTGCAGCCGGAACAGATGACCGATTACATAGCGCAGTTCTGTCTAATGTATAATGTCCGCAGCCTGGTACTGCACATCTACCCCCTATTGATTTGCAGAGTGGGCAGATGTGTAATACCCTGCCATGGACACTATCAGAAGGCAGAGCAACTCTATAACTGAGCACTTCTGATCAGCCGGGTTGCTGGGTGTCGCACCCTCACCAATCAGACATTGACAACCTATTCTAACGATAGGCCATCAATGTTAAAGTAATGCGCAACCTCTTTAAGCAGCAAGCCAGCTATGAAATGTCATATAAAGTAGCTGTCCATAAAAAGATTTAAGAGATGCTTTATAGAAATAAACAGTTATTTTGAAATTTGAATTCATGAAGTTTGCCAAATTTTGCCCAATATTTTGATTTGCGGAGAAGAAATTTGCAAGAATTTTAATTCAGGAAAAGGAGAAAGAAAGAGACGAGCATTGTGGGGAAGCAACTGTGGCCATACAAAACGACATTAGCCCTCTCAGCGATGGTACCAGGCAAGTATTTTTTAAAATGGGCAAATCACGGATTGAATTGTAAAGTGTTACAATTCACGTGGAGGCGCGAATTTCAGGAAATTCAACTCAAACTCGATCCTCAAAAATCGATGTGCTTATCTCTACTACTGCTCTTTGCAATAGTAAGTGATTGAAGACATCTTTCTTTATGTAATGGTTGGTGAATGGTAATAAAGCTCTTCGCTAAATGCAGTCTTGTAAGAAAGTCCAGTGCCACATTTACTATATATATACATGTATATACATGTATATATATATATATATATATATATATATATAGATATATATATATATATATATATACTAGAATGTGGCCCGATTCTAACGCATCGGGTATTCTAGAATATGCATGTCGCCGTAGTATATGGACAATGATGATTCCAGAATTCGCGGCAGACTGTGCCCGTCGCTGATTGGTCGAGGCAACCTTTATGACATCATCATCGCCATGGCAACCATTATGACATCTACGTCGATACTGTGCCCGTTGCTGATTGGTCGAGGCCTGGCGGCCTCGACCAATCAGACGCGGGATGTCTACGTCCTTTATGACATCATCGTCGCTGTGCCCGTCGCTGATTGGTCGAGGCCTGGTGGCCTCGACCAATCAGAGACGCGGGATTTCCAGGACAGACAGACAGACAGACGGAAAAACCCTTAGACAATTATATATATACTAGATTGTGGCCCGATTCTAACGCATCGGGTATTCTAGAATATGCATGTCCCCGTAGTATATGGACAATGATGATTCCAGAATTCACGGCAGACTGTGCCCGTCGCTGATTGGTCGAGGCAACCTTTATGACATCATCGTCGCCATGGCAACCATTATGACATCATCGTCGCTGTGCCCGTTGCTGATTGGTCGAGGCCTGGCGGCCTCGACCAATCAGACGCGGGATTTCTACGTCCTTTATGACATCATCGTCGCTGTGCCCGTTGCTGATTGGTCGAGGCCTAGCGGCCTCGACCAATCAGAGACGCGGGATTTCTACGTCGATGCTGTGTCGGTCTCTGATTGGTCGAGGCCTGGCGGCCTCGACCAATCAGAGAGCCGGGATTTCCAGGACAGACAGACAGACAGACAGACAGACGGAAAAACCCTTAGACAATTATATATATATATATATATATATATATATATATATATATATAGTACTTTATTAAGTGGTGGAAGTTACAATGCAATAGCCAAAAAGATGAACATAAGATCAGGAACATGTGTGCCTCAGGATGTGACTCTTCGTAGTGATGTGAATAACAGTAATACTTTGATGACCTCTTATTGTACATATTATGTTATTATTATGTGCTAAGGAATGCAATGACCATCTGGTCTATAATGTAAAGAATATAACACTATATTAGGTAGTGATATATAGAAACTCATGGTGGAGGAAAGTAAAGTGCCACCATGGGTAAGATAACACTCCATTAGATTTACTAAGACTGCTCCATTTTTCGTGTGCTGGTCACTATGACATACATTAGGGCACACGTTTATATGCAGGTATTCAGTGATCTCTATACACACTGTTGATATATTTACTGGGTGTTATATAACCATTACAGAGCAGTATATATTTGGTACCTTGGTGTGAGCACATGTATATTTATTGTTTGTGCTGAGGTTTCACTTGTTTCCCAACTAGGTGTTTCTTGTCCTTTTTTATTTATATTGTTGTATGTCTTTTGTATTTTTCAATAAAGTTTACTTACTTTTCATCATATTTCTATGTGTATGGAACTCCATTTTTCTTTGTGTTAACCCCTTCATGACCCAGCCTATTTTGACCTTAAAGACCTTGCCGTTTTTTGCAATTCTGACCAGTTTCCCTTTATGAGGTAATAACTCAGGAACGCTTCAATGGATCCAAGCGGTTCTGAGATTGTTTTTTCAGGACATATTGGGCTTCATGTTAGTGGTAAATTTAGGTCAATAAATTCTGTGTTTATTTGTGATAAAAACGGAAATTTGGCGAAAATTTAGAAAATTTCGCAATTTTCACATTTTGAATTTTTATTCTGTTAAACCAGAGAGTTATGTGACACAAAATAGTTAATAAATAACATTTCCCACACGTCTACTTTACATCAGCACAATTTTGGAAAAAAATTTTTTTTTGCTAGGAAGTTATAAGGGTTAAAATTTGACCAGCGATTTCTCATTTTTACAACGAAATTTACAAAACCATTTTTTTTAGGGACCACCTCACATTTGAAGTCAGTTTGAGGGGTCTATATGGCTGAAAATACCCAAATGTGACACCATTCTAAAAACTGCACCCCTCAAGGTGCACAAAACCACATTCAATAAGTTTATTAACCCTTCAGGTGCTTCACAGCAGCAGAAGCAACATGGAAGAAAAAATGAACATTTAACTTTTTAGTCACAAAAATGATTTTTCAGCTACAATTTTTTTATTTTCCCAATGGTAAAAGGAGAAACTGAACAACGAAAGTTGTTGTCCAATTTGTCCTGAGTACGCTGATACCTCACATGTGGGGGTAAACCACTGTTTGGGCGCACGGCAGGGCTTGGAAGGGAAGGAGCGCCATTTGACTTTTTGAATGAAAAATTGGCTGCACTCTTTAGCGGACACCATGTCACGTTTGGAGAGCCCCCGTGTGCCTAAAAATTGGAGCTCCCCCATAAGTGACCCCATTTTGGAAACTAGACGCCCCAAGGAACTTATCTAGATGCATAGTGAGCCCTTTAATCCCTCAGGAGCTTTACAAATTGATCCATAAAAATGAAAAAGTACTTTTTTTTCACAAAAAAATTCTTTTAGCCTCAATTTTTTCATTTTCACATGGACAACAGGATAAAATGGATCCTAAAATTTGTTGGGCAATTTCTCCTGAGTACGCCGATACCTCATATGTGGGGGTAAACCACTGTTTGGGCACACGGCAGGGCTCGGAAGGGAAGGCGCGCCTTTTGACTTTTTGAATGGAAAATTAGCTCCAATTGTTAGCGGACACCATGTCGCGTTTGGAGAGCCCCTGTGTGCCTGTGCATTGGAGCTCCCCCACAAGTGACCCCATTTTGGAAACTAGACCCCCCAAGGAACTTATCTAGATGCATACTGAGCACTTTAAACACCCAGGTGCTTCACAGAAGTTTATAATGCAGAGCCATGAAAATAAAAAATATGTTTTCTTTCGTCAAAAATTATTTTTTAGCCCAGAATTTTTTATTTTCCCAAGGGTTACAGGAGAAATTGGACCACAAAACTTGTTGTCCAGTTTCTCCTGAGTACGCTGATACCCCATGTGTGGGGGTAAACCACTGTTTGGGCACACGTCGGGGCTCAGAAGGGAAGTCGTGACTTTTGAAATGCAGACTTTGATGGAATGGTCTGCGGACGTCACGTTGCGTTTGCAGAGCCCCTGGTGTGCCTAAACAGTAGAAACCCCCCACAAGTGACCCCATTTTGGAAACTAGACCCCCTAGGAACTTATCTAGTTATGTGGTGAGCACTTTGAACCCCCAAGTGCTTCACAGACGTTTACAACGCAGAGCCGTGAAAATAAAAAATCATTTTTCTTTCCTCAAAAATGATGTTTTAGCAAGCAATTTTTTATTTTCTCAAGGGTAACAGGAGAAATTGGACCCCAGTAATTGTTGCGCAGTTTGTCCTGAGTATGCTGGTACCCCATATGTGGGGGTAAACCACTGTTTGGGCACATGTCGGGGCTCGGAAGTGAGGGAGCACATTTGACTTTTTGAATACAAGATTGGCTGGAATCAAAGGTGGCGCCATGTTGCGTTTGGAGACCCCCTGATGTGCCTAAACAGTGGAAACCCCTCAATTCTGACGCCAACACACCCCTAACCCTTATCCCAACTGTAGCCGTAACCCTAATCACAACTCTAACCCCAACACACCCCTAACCACAACCCTAACCCCAACACACCCCTAACCCTAACCACAACCCTAATTCCAACCCCAACCCTAAGGCTATGTGCCAACGTTGCGGATTCGTGTGAGATATTTCCCCACCATTTTTGAAAAATCCGCGGGTAAAAGGCACTGCGTTTTACCTGCGGATTTACCGCGGATTGCCAGTGTTTTTTGTGCGGATTTCACCTGTGGATTCCTATTGAGGAACAGGTGTAAAACGCTGCGGAATCCGCACAAAGAATTGACATGCTGCGGAAAATACAACGCAGCGTTTCCGCGTGGTATTTTCCGCACCATGGGCACAGCGGATTTGGTTTTCCATATGTTTACATGGTACTGTAAACGTGATGGAACACTGCTGCGGATCCGCAGCCAAATCCGCACCATGTGCACATAGCCTAATTCTAAAGGTATGTGCACACGCTGCGCAAACGCTGCGGATCCGCAGCAGTTTCCCATGAGTTTACAGTTCAATGTAAACCTATGGGAAACAAAAATCGCTGTACACATGCTGCAGAAAAACTGCACGGAAACGCAGCGGTTTACATTCCGCAGCATGTCACTTCTTTCTGCGGATTCCGCAGCGGTTTTACAACTGCTCCAATAGAAAATCACAGTTGTAAAACCGCAGTGAAATGCGCAGAAAAACCGCGGTAAATCCACAGCGGTTTAGCACTGCGGATTTATCAAATCCTCTGCGGAAAAATCCGCAGAGGACCAGAATACGTGTGCACATCCCTAACCCTACCCCTAACCCTAACCCTACCCCTAATCCTACCCCTAACCCTACCCCTAACCCTAACCCTAGTTCTTACCCCAACCTTAGTGGAAATTTTTTTTTTTTTTTTTATTGTCCCTACCTATGGGGGTGACAAAGGGGGAAGTCATTTACTATTTTTTTTATTTTGATCACTGAGATATTGTTAGGGTTGGCGGAACGCACCAAATATATAATTTATTAAATGGAATTGGTGCGTTCGCAACCCGGGATCCACCGTGCAGGAAAGCACCTGCTGCTAAATAATGGCGGCTCTATATGGCGGTATATACCAACTCTGTTAGCTTCACAGAGTAACCGCGAGAGGAAAGCTCTGTGCCCTGTTAGACTTTCACAGAGGTACAGGCCAACTACCCAGATGTGAGCAGTGAGTAGTCATGCATGCATACAAAACTCCTCGCCGGAGATGCCAGCATTCTAGGGGCTTATTTCAGCCGGGTCCCTGAACACACTTAAACACAATCTCCTCGCCGGAGGTGCCAGCATTCTAGGGGCTTATTTCAGCCGGGTCCCTGAACACATTCAAACACATGACCACATTGGCGCAAAGCATATAGCATAAGACGATACTAGCGCATGGCCGTGCGGTCATGCGCAGTTATATAGTTGCAGCACAGGAAGCTGCTACTGAAGTTTTTGCCCTTTCAGGACCTTCCAGAAGGACCAATGGAATGTACTGCAGCACCTGAGCATGTGACCGAACATGTGGCCCTCGACCTCCAATGGGAGACCCTGCCTTGGGCATGCTCAGTGTGAGCAAACAAGGACTTAGTCACAGAGAGGCTCGCTCGCCGCAGATCAGTGCAGGGTACCATAGGAAAGCCAGAAAAGGCAGTAGTGACCCTATGCACCGAATCAGCCCCAGCGAGACGCTGGGAGCGACGTCTCCACTGAGCAGAGCCCACTGCGGCCGATACCGAATGGGAGACCGCAGCAGACACGGATCGAGATTCCCCCTGTGCAGCAGAGGAAACTCGACTCCTAACATTACCCCCCCCTCCTAGGGCCCCCCCTCCTTGAGCCTCACTACGCTCAAAAGCTGCGATAAGCAGCGGAGCCCGAATGTGCTCCACAGGCTCCCAGGTTCTATCCTCTGGGCCGTGACCCTTCCAGTCCACCAGATAAAATTTCTTGCCACGTACCACCTTGCACCCCACAATAGCATTCACCTCAAACTCATCCGTTGATGAACCCGATGTCCCAGCAGATGACTCGGAAAACCGGGACAAATGTACGGGCTATAAGAGGGAAACGTGGAAAGTATCGGTGATACCAAGGCGTGGAGGAATAGCCAAACGGTAGACCACAGGGTTGACCTGTTCCAGAACCTTAAACGGGCCAATGTAGCGAGGAGCAAACTTAGTGGACTCAACTCGCAGCCTGATGTTACGGGCGGAGAGCCACACTAAGTCGCCAGGAGCAAAGACCGGAGCGGGGCGCCGGTGTGTATCAGCCGAAACCCTCATTCTCTCCTTGGAGGCCCGGATGGCATCCTGTGTGCGGTCCCAGATGTCACGTGCCTCCACCGCCCAGTCTGCCACCCTAGAATCGGTGGATGACACGGGCATGGGCACAGGTACACGCGGATGCTGGCCATAATTAAGGAGAAAAGGAGTTTGACCAGTGGAATCGGCTACGGCGTTGTTCAGGGCAAATTCCGCCCGAGGTAGCAAAGATGCCCAGTCATCCTGCCTAGCAGAGACGAAATGTCGCAAATATGTCACCAGAGTCTGGTTGGTTCTCTCCACCAACCCATTCGTCTCGGGATGGTATGCAGAGGAGAGGTTTAACTCTATGCTGAGTAAACGGCAGAGCTCTCTCCAAAACCGAGATGCGAACTGGGGACCCCGATCGCTGACAATCTTATCAGGCATACCATGCAAACGGAAAACGTGTTTAATGAACAACACCGCCAAGGCCCGTGCTGAGAGTAACCGAGGAAGCGGCACCAGATGCACCATCTTGGAGAAATGGTCGGTGACAACCCAAATAATGGAGCAGCCACGCGACTTGGGTAGACCCAAAACAAAGTCCATCCCGACCATCTCCCAGGGCCTGTCTGCCACCGGTAGAGGGTAAAGCAACCCAGCAGGCCGTTGCCGAGGAGACCGATTCTGGGCGCAAGAAACGCACGCCTGAATATAGTCCTTGACATCTCGGGCCATATGCGGCCACCAGTATGTTCTCGCCAGAAGCTCAGATGTCCTCTTGGTCCCAAAATGCCCACCCACTCTGGAGGAGTGAGCCCAAGAGAGAACCTCCGGTCGCAAGTTAGCTGGTACGAAAGTCTTGCCCGGGGGCACAGACTCTAGCGAAACCGGAGCTACAGTTCTCAGACTCTCAGAAGGGACAATGAGCCGAGGTTCCTCCTCCTCCGATGACACCACGGAGCGGGAGAGAGCGTCAGCACGAACGTTCTTCTCCCCGGAGAGGAAATGGAGAGTAAAATGGAACCGGGAGAAGAACAGGGACCATCTAGCCTGGCGAGAAATCAGCCGCTGGGCCGTTTGCAGATACACCAAGTTCTTGTGGTCAGTGAAGACTTGGAAGGGAAAGCGAGCTCCCTCCAAGAGATGTCTCCACTCCGAAAAAGCCAACTTCATGGCCAGCAACTCCCTGTCCCCGATGGAATAATTCCTCTCCGCTGGTGTGAAGGTCTTGGAGAAGAAGAAGCAAGGATGCTTCCGACCTTGAGCATCCTTTTGGAAAAGGACTGCTCCAGCACCAACGGATGAGGCATCCACCTCCAAGATAAATGGCTTATCAACATCGGGGCAATGTAGGATGGGAGCGCTAGCGAAGTGTGATTTGATCGAGAGAAAGGCTTTGGAGACCTCCTCTGACCACAACTTGGGATTTGCTCCCTTCTTGGTGAGGGCAACCATGGGAGCTACCAAAGTTGAGAAGTGTGGAATGAACTGGCGATAGTAATTAATGAACCCCATAAAGCGCTGCACCGCTTTAAGAGAATGGGGTTCCTGCCAGTCCATTACAGCCTGTAGCTTGGCAGGATCCATAGCCAAACACTGGGCAGAGATGATATAACCAAGGAAAGGCAAGGACTCCTGCTCAAACACACACTTCTCCAACGTTTGCCCGTAAGAGGTCGAAGACTTTGCGAACATCTCTCCGATGGGAAACCTAGAAAAGATAGCACTACAACGAACCAGTAAAAGAAAACAAACTTTATTAAATGTACATTACAAATAGCATAAAAATAACAACAAGGGAGTCCAGGGAATGACAAATGGTCACCAAACAGACAATGTGGAGACCAGCAGGCAAGAATATATAGTACGACAAATGGGTATACACTAACTCCAACATAAATAAGCTAAACCCAATAACATGTGTATAAAGAGGCAAGTGCCAAGTACCACTGGGCATACACGGTAAAGCTGTGCTTCATATGAAAGACAGGAGGAGTGAGCCCATATAGAAATAAAAAGCATAACAATACCTGCTGGGAAAACACACTGCCGACAAGCCCCTACGCGCGTTTCGGCGCGATGCCTTCTTCCGGGGGTGTGGCGTACTCCAAACAAGAGAAATATTTAAGAAAGGTGTGGACGAATCAAAAAGCCCCTACTAGAATACCGTATGAGTAAATATAAAGCACGCAAGCGCACACAATGGCACACTAACAGCGCGAGCGATAGAACGGACCAATCAAATAGCCGCTACCATAAGAGAAATGGAACGGCGCCTGCGCAATGGGTCCGGACGTCGCCAAGGAAACGGCCAGAGACGTCAAAGGAGAGGGACGCAAGGATCGTCTGTGTCACGCCCACCGGTAAGGCGCGAGACAGATAAAAGTGATCCCGGCGTACTACTCCAGGAGACGCCTCCACCGCTGCCTGGCAACCGCAAAACACGCATAGAATGGGAAAACCAGGGAAGTTAGAAACCGCATGAAAAGGTAACTACAAAGTGCAAATGCAACAAGACAACGACAGATATATAACCGCACCGAGTGCACATTAACAGAGACCGAAGATACATAATGATGTATATAGAGTGATACTCCTGCAGAATAAATATAGTACTAATAAAAAGCGTAAGTACCAAAGTGCAACAGTGCCAGCAATGAGACAAAAAAGACAATAATACGTTAATGCACAAAAGTGCAAGTGACACAAAACAAATATATAACAATAATATATATAGATTGTATAAAAATACAAATGCACAATATACAAAAATCTGACAAATACAAAAATGTGCATATACAATACATCACATATAAATATTAAAAACCAATTACATAAATTTTGTGCAAAAAATAGTGCAAAAGTATGACATATACAAAAGGGATTCCCATGATGACATCAGATGGGTATGCGGAGCAAAACAAGTTAAGAATGTTCATATCGCTGAAGAGGTCACAGAAATACTCTCATAAGAAGCTGTTAGATAACGGCGTCCAAACAGGCTAAAAGAAAATGAACAACACAAAACAATTATAAAAACAGATAAAAGTGCCAATTAAAAAGCAGGGACTGATGATTCAGAGAAAAGAGGAGAAACTAAGAGTTTCATTCAGGCCTTGGGGTTGCAAAGTTTTAAGTCTCCAGATCCATCGCGCCTCTTTCTGAGCGAGATGCCGACTAAGATTACCACCACGTAATGTGGTTATTAAATGGTCTATGCCAATGATCTTAAAACCAGAGGGGTCACAGCCGTGACAGCGTTTAAAATGTCGGGGGACTGTTTTTAAACATTCAACGTTATCCTCCTTTTTGGCAGCCAAAATGTCACGGAAGTGTTCACGTACACGTAGCTTAAGGGCACGCGTTGTAAGACCGACATAAATTTTACCACAAGGGCATGTGCCATGATACACCACCATAGTTGTAGAACAGTTAATGGAATGTGTAATTGTGAACTCACGACCATCTGAGGACACAAACTGGGTAGCACTAAGCACATTAGGGCAAGCAATGCATTTCCCACATGGTCTACAACCCCAACGAGGGCGTTGCTGACCCAAAGCAGTTGGAAAGATGGGTGGTGGGCTGCACGGTGTAAAGTAACTACGTACCAAATGGTCACCCAAATTCATTGATCTACGGGCCACTACTGAGGGATAAGGAGGTAAATATTGCTTGAGCACCGGATCCGCAAGGAGTATGGGCCAATGTCTAGCTAAAATCTGCGACATTTCCTTCCACCAAGAATGATACTGAGTAATCATCCTTACCTGCTGATTAGTTTTAGCTCGTGGGTTGGAAAACAGAAGTTGGTGTCGACTGGTATTCCTGGCCCTGTTATACGCCTTTTTCACACTCCTTTTACTGTATCCACGAGATAAAAACCGCTGTTTAAGATCCTCAGCTTGTGCTTCAAAGGTATCAGCTGATGTGCAAATTCTTTTTAAACGAAGAAACTGTCCGATCGGGACCGCATTGATCACATGGGGTGGATGAGAAGATGAAGCGTGGAGTAGAGAGTTCACTTCTGTATCCTTACGGAAAACATTGGCACACAACAGGCCGTCCGCCTCCCTTCTTGGTGAGGGCAACCAAGGGAGCTACCAAAGTTGAGAAGTGTGGAATGAACTGGCGATAGTAATTAATGAACCCCATAAAGCGCTGCACCGCTTTAAGAGAATGGGGTTCCTGCCAGTCCATTACAGCCTGTAGCTTGGCAGGATCCATAGCCAAACCCTGGGCAGAGATGATATAACCAAGGAAAGGCAAGGACTCCTGCTCAAACACACACTTCTCCAACTTGGCGTAGAGGGAGTTTGCCCGTAAGAGGTCGAAGACTTTGCGAACATCTCTCCGATGGGAGTCAATATCTGGAGAGAAGATGAGAATATCATCCAGATAGACTACGACCGAGGTGGTGAGCATATCCCGGAAGATGTCGTTCACAAAGTCTTGGAAAACGGCTGGGGCATTACAGAGCCCGAAGGGCATCACCAGATCACCCCGCAGATCTAACTTTGTAAATACCCTTGCTCCCCGTAGCCTATCAAACAGCTCAGATATCAGGGGTAGTGGGTACTTGTTCTTAACGGTGATGGCGTTAAGACCCCTGTAGTCTATGCATGGACGTAAGTCTCCAGTCTTCTTCTGTACGAAGAAGAACCCTGCCCCTGCCGGTGACACTGACTTCCTAATGAATCCTCTTGCCAGATTCTCCTGGATGTACTGGGACATTGCCTCTGTCTCCGGGAGAGATAACGGATAGACTCGACCCCGGGGAGGCTCAGCACCAGGCAAGAGGTTAATAGGACAGTCATAGGGGCGGTGAGGCGGAAGGGTCTCCACTAGTGTTGAGCATTCCGATACCGCAAGTATCGGGTATCGGCCGATACTTGCGGTATCGGAATTCCGATACCGAGATCCGATACTTTTGTGGTATCGGGTATCGGTATCGGATACATAGGGATGTGTAAAATAAAGAATTAAAATAAAAAATATTGATATATTTACCTCTCCGGCGGCCCCTGGTGAGTCCGCGGGTAACCGGCAGGCTTCGTTGTTCAAAATCAGCGCTTTTAGGACCTGAGAAACACGTCCCGGCTTCTGATTGGTCGCGGGCCGCCCATGTGACCGCCACGCGACCAATCACAAGCCGCGACGTCACCGCAAGCTATTAGCGCGCTCATTTTTAAAAATGAGCGCATTAATGGCTTTGAAAGACATAGCGGCTTGTGATTGGTCGCATGGCCGCGACCAATCACAAGCCGTGACGTCACCGCAAGCTATTGACGCGCTCATTTTTAAAAATGAGCGCGTTAATGGCTTTGTATGACATAGCGGCTTGTGATTGGTCGCGTGGCCGCGACCAATCACAAGCCGCTACGTCTTTGAAAGTCATTAACGCGCTCATTTTTCAAAAATGAGCGCGCTAATAGCTTGCGGTGACGTCGCGGCTTGTGATTGGTCGCGGCCACGCGACCAATCACAAGCCGCTATGTCTTTCAAAGCCATTAACGCGCTCATTTTTAAAAATGAGCGCGTCAATAGCTTGCGGTGACGTCGCGGCTTGTGATTGGTCGTGGCCGCGACCAATCACAACCCGCTACGTCTTTGAAAGCCATTAACGCGCTCATTTTTAAAAATGAGCGCGCTAATAGCTTGCGGTGACGTCGCGGCTTGTGATTGGTCGCATGGCGGTCACATGGGCGGCCCGCGACCAATCAGAAACCGGGACGTGTTTCTCAGGTCCTAAAAGCGCTGATTTTGAACAAAGAAGCCTGCCGGTTACCCGCGCTGAGTTCAGGGGCCGCCGGAGAGGTAAATATATCAATATTTTTTATTTTTATTCTTTATTTTACACCTCCCTATGGATCCCAGGGCCTGAAGGAGAGTTTCCTCTCCTTCAGACCCTGGGAACCATGAGAATACCTTCCGATACTTGATGTCCCATTGACTTGTATTGGTATCGGATATCGGTATCGGCGATATCCGATATTTTTCGGGTATCGGCCGATACTATCCGATACCGATACTTTCAAGTATCGGACGGTATCGCTCAACACTAGTCTCCACAGCTCTTTTGGAGAACACGTTTGCATAGGGCCAATAGTGCTTGGGGAGAGAGGAAAGATCTGCGGGTACCTGTGTAGTAGCAACCTGAACGCAGTCCCTCAGACATCTACCCTTGCAAGATTTACTCCAACCCAAAATTCTCCCAGAGGACCACTCAATATGAGGAGAATGGTAGCGAAGCCATGGTATCCCCAACAGGACCTCATCAATTCCCTCAATTCCCTATGACTAATAGGGAGATTATCTCCTGATGTGATGGAGACACAGATAGCGTGAAAGGAATGGTTTGGTGGGTAATCTGTGAAGGTAGTGCTGACCCATTTACCACTCGAACGGTTACCGGCTTGGCGAGCATCACCAAGGGTATTGCGTGACGCTTGGCAAAAGCGGAAGACATAAAGTTACCCTCTGCCCCAGAATCCACGCATAGCTCGACCATAAGAGTGGATGGGCCTATGGTAATTGTCCCCTTGAAGGACAACTTTGAGGCAAATGTCGCCGTGTCTAGTGTACCTCTTCCAACTGCCACTAGACGCTGACATTTCCCCGACCGCTGAGGACCCTTGGAGGCAAGGTGTCCTGACTGCTGGCAAACATGACGGACCTTATGTGCACGGGCAGACTGAGACTTGGATCCCGCTCGTGTCACCTCTAAGGCCTCATGTGACTCGGATGCCTGGACTGGAGATTCCAAAGGTTTGGCGAAGGTGGAAGCCAGCCGAAACCTCTGCCTACACTGGGCTCGCTCCAACCTCCGCTCGTTAAAACGGAGGTCAATACGAGTAGATACGGCTATGAGCTCCTCCAGTGTGGCGGGAATCTCCCTAGTGGCCAAAGCGTCCTTCACATGGTCAGCCAGCCCCCTCCAAAATACGGGAATAAGGGTTTTATCTGGCCATTCCAACTCAGACGCTAATGTCCGGAAGTGAACAGCAAAATGGCTGACCATGGTTGAACCCTGAGTCAAAGCCAGCAGTTGGAGTGCTGTATCATGGGTGACTTGAGGTCCTAAAAAGACCTGTTTCAGAGTGTCCAGAAACCTAGGAACACTCCGCACCACATGATCGTTGCGCTCCCACAGCGGCGTAGCCCACTCCAACGCTCTGTCCGACAGGAGAGAGATTATGAATCCCACCTTTGCCCGCTCAGTAGGGAAACGTGCAGCCAGAAGCTCGAGGTGTATACCACATTGGCTCACGAAACCCCTACAGGACTTACTGTCCCCAGAGTATCTCTCAGGCAAAGGAAGGTGAGATAGGGTCGGAACAGAGGTGGCAGTGGGTAAAGCTGCTGCAGCCACGCTAGCAGCCTGAACAGCTATTGCGGTAACATCCACCGCCGAGGTTGCACGCTCAAGAGACGCCAACCGGCCCTCCAGCAGCTGGATGTACCCCTGCAATCGCTGTTCATCGGCCATTACTTAGCCAGATCCTGGCGCTAGTATACTGTTAGGGTTGGCGGAACGCACCAAATATATAATTTATTAAATGAAATTGGTGCGTTCGCAACCCGGGATCCACCGTGCAGGAAAGCACCTGCTGCTAAATAATGGCGGCTCTATATGGCGGTATATACCAACTCTGTTAGCTTCACAGAGTAACCGCGAGAGGAAAGCTCTGTGCCCTGTTAGACTTTCACAGAGGCACAGGCCAACTACCCAGATGTGAGCAGTGAGTGGTCATGCATGCATACAAAACTCCTCGCCGGAGATGCCAGCATTCTAGGGGCTTATTTCAGCCGAGTCCCTGAACACACTTAAACACAATCTCCTCGCCGGAGGTGCCAGCATTCTAGGGGCTTATTTCAGCCGGGTCCCTGAACACATTCAAACACATGACCACATTGGCGCAAAGCATATAGCATAAGACGATACTAGCGCATGGCCGTGCGGTCATGCGCAGTTATATAGTTGCAGCACAGGAAGCTGCTACTGAAGTTTTTGCCCTTTCAGGACCTTCCAGAAGGACCAATGAAAAGTGCTGCAGTACCTGAGCATGTTTTGCCCTTTCAGGACCTTCCAGAAGGACCAATGGAATGTACTGCAGCACCTGAGCATGTGACCGAACATGTGGCCCTCGACCTCCAATGGGAGACTCTGCCCTGGGCATGCTCAGTGTGAGTAAACAAGGACTTAGTCCCAGAGAGGCTTGCTCGCCGCAGATCAGTGCAGGGTACCATAGGAAAGGCAGAAAAGGCAGTAGTGACCCTATGCACCGAATCAGCTCCAGCGAGACGCTGGGAGCGACGTCTCCGCTGAGCAGAGCCCACTGCGGCCGATACCGAATGGGAGACCGCAGCAGACACAGATCGAGATTCCCCCTGTGCAGCAGAGGAAACTCGACTCCTAACAGATATAACCTATCTCAATGATCAAAATTCACTCTGGAACGAATCTGCCGGCCGGCAGATTCGGCGGGCGCACTGCACATGCGTCCGCCATTTTGGAAGATGGCGGCGCCCAGGAAAGAAGACGGATGGACCCCGGGAGGCTCGGTAAATATAAGGGGGGGAAGATCAGGGCACGGGGGGGGGGGGCGTCAGAGCACGGGGGTGGATCAGAGCATGGGGGGGTGGATCGAAACATGGGGGAGTGGATTGGAGCACGGGGTGGGGGATCGCTGTGCGGGGGGGTGGATCGGAGCACGGGGGGGATCGCTGTGCGGGGGGGATCGGAGTGTGTGGGGGGATTGGAGTGCGGGGGGGTTTGATTGGAGCACGAGGGTGTGATTGGAGCACGGGGGGAGCGGACAGGAGGACGGGGGAGCGGAGCACAGGACGGAGGGGAGCGGACCACAGATCGGAGGGCTGGGGGGGCGATCGGTGGGGTGGGGTGGGTGCACATAAGTGTTTCCAGCCATGGCCGATGATATTGCAGCATCGGCCATGGCTGGATTGTAATATTTCACCAGTTTTTTAGGTGAAATATTACAAATCACTCTGATTGGCAGTTTGACTTTCTACAGCCAATCAGAGCGATCGTAGCCACGGGGGGGGGGGGTGAAGCCACCCCCCCTGGGCTAAACTACCACTCCCCCTGTCCCTGCAGATCGGGTGAAATGGGAGTTAACCCTTTCACCCGATCTGCAGGGACGCGATCATTCTGTGACACAGCATATGCGTCACAGGTCGGATTGGCACCGACTTTCATGACGCATACGTTGTGTCACAGGTCGGGAAGGGGTTAATACTATATTAGGTAGCTAGTAATAAATACAGGTCTCTAACAAGCATAATAAAATGTATCTGAAGATTCCATAATAACAAGCATGATGAACAAATAGAATGAAATTACCAATTAGAGGAATATTTACTCCTAAGCCTCTTTTTACCTTCCTGACCATGCCAAATTTTACAAAGGACCTCAGTATTTCTGACAATTTTCTGTGATACATTGTATATTATGTATTGTGTTAGTAGTAAATTTAGGTCGATATTTTTTGAAATTATTTATGATAATATCAGAAATTTGGTAAAATTTTTAACATTTCCCAATTTTCAATCATTGAATTTTTATGCCCCTAAACCAGATAGTTATAGCACATAAAATAGTTATTAAATAACATTTACTACATGTCTACTTTGCATCAAAATAATTTATTTACTTTTTTTGTTAGGAAGTTAAAAGTGTTAAAAGTTGATCAGCAATTATTTAATTTTCCAACTAAATTTAAAAAACTTTTTTTAGGGATCGCATCTCATTTGAAGACCTATATGACAGAAAAGACCAAAAGTGACACCATTTTAAAAACTGCATCCCTTAAACTTCTCAAAACCACATTCAATAAGTTTATTAACTCTTCAGGTGCTTCACAGAAATTAAAGCAATGTGGATAGAAAAAGAGAAAATTTTTCTTTGTCCAACAAAAATGTTGATATAGCCTCAAATTTAGCTTTCTTTTACAAGGGTAACATGAGAAAATCAATCATATAATTTTTTTACAGTTTCTCCAGAGTACGCCCATACCCCATATGTTGGGAAAACTACTATTTGGGGGCATGGTAGGGCTTGGAAGAGAAGGAAGGCAAAATTGGCTTGAATGGATAGCGATCACCATGTCATGTTTGTTGAGACAATGATGTGCCTAAACAGTGGAAATCCCCCCACAAGTGACCCAATTTTGGAAACTAGTCTCCTCAAGGAGCTTACCTAGGGATCTGGTGAGCATCTTAAAAAACCCACAGGTGTGTCACATAATTTGAAACTTTAAGCCGTGAAAAAGAAAAAAATACATTTTTCCCACAAAAATGTTGGGATGTTGCAAGATTTGAAAATTGCAAATCTGTCAGTGTAATTCCCAGTTTATTGTAGTGCCCAGTACATTATGCCAAGGTCGTGCTTCTGGAGGCATGCACCAATAAGTTAAGCTGGTTCTCATCACTATAAAAATGGCAAACATATATATACGCTGAATGTGGTTAAGGCACACTAGAGTTCAGAAGGGAGGGGGCATTTGGATTTTGGAGTGCAGAATTCACTGGTTTTTCTTGGGGGGGGGGGGGGCGCGAGGAGCCATGGTACTTTTCAAGATCCTTTGTACTACCAGTAGCATGGAAACCCCTATATTTCCATTGACAAAAATGATGGATTGAGTTAAATCTTGTATTGTGAACATTGTTTTGGGGAGATTTTTTTTTAATGCTGGTCACATATGGTAAAGTGATAAGACAGCTTTATTTATCAGTTCAGTATGAGTACAGTGATAACACATTTATATATATTTTTTTGTCTTGCTGCTTTTACACATTAAAAACGTTTTTAAAGAAAAAAAAGAATTGTTTTTCCATCACTACTATCTGAGCGCTATAGCTTTTTTATTTCTCCGCTGACTGTTTTGCAGAACAAGTTGAGGTTTTCAGTGATACCATTGTTGTTCACATTCTAATTTTTTATGGTGTTTTATTCCACTTTTTTTGGCGGTATAATGAGAATGCTGTTTTTTTGCCACATTTTTTTTTTCACGGTGTTCACTGAAGCTATTAACTTCTGTAACAATTTTATAGATCAGGTAGGTCTTAACGCAGAGATACCAAATATGTGTATGTTTTTTACATAAATATACCTATTTATTTAACTATTTTTTCATTTTTTTATTTATTTTATGATTTTTCAAAAACACTTTCACAATTTTTTAAAATTTTTAACTCAGTAATAATAATAATAATCTTTATTTTTATATAGCGCTAACATATTCCACAGCGCTTTACATTTTGTACACATTATCATCACTGTCCCCGATGGGGCTCACAATCTAAATTCCATATCAGTATGTCTTTGGACTGTGGGAGGAAACCGGAGTACCCGGAGGAAACCCACGCAAACACGGAGAGAACATACAAACTCTTTGCAGATGTTGTCCTTGGTGGGGTTTGAACCCAGGACTCCAGAGCTGCAGTGCTAACCACTACACCACCGTGCTGCCCTCTGGTCATGTCATGTGATAATTATACAGTTGCTATGAAATTATACAGTTTCATTAATTATCATGTAAAGGTAATGTGCAGTTCTTGGAACACAAGTCTAATGATAGTCATTTTAGGGATAGTATATCTATGATTATTAGTCGGATTGCTTACATTATACATTGCAATATACCAGCACTGTAACGCATTATACCTGCCAGTGCTGCACTGACAAAAGCCTCTTAGATCATACTCCCAGCATCATCTAACAAGCTTGCCATAGCTGGCAGACCTGTGAGTTGTCTTGATGACCTCGGGTTGCCATGGCAACGAGGGGGCCCTCGTGATAATGCGGTGGTTGCGCTGATCTGAAGAGAGAGGGAGCACCTCCCTCTTCCAGCCCTCTAAGTGCTGCGATCACTATCATTTGCGGCATTTAAAGAGTTAAATAGATCGAGATGGTGCGAGCACCGCTCATGGCAGCTATAAGTTATGCCCAAATTTTGGGTGTGGCGTCTTACTATCCTACTCATGGCGCCTACATTGTCTGCCTTCCCATCTGCTACTCGAAAAGATGGATTTAGTAGCTTTGACCATAAGGAGAAATCTATTTAATACCCAAAAGATTCTCTAAGACTATGTTCAGAGCAGGCAAGTATTACAAAAACTATTTCATACTAGATTGTGGCCCGATTCTAACGCATCGGGTATTCTAGAATATGCATGTCCCCGTAGTATATGGACAATGATGATTCCAGAATTCGCGGCACACTGTGCCCGTCGCTGATTGGTCGAGGCAACCTTTATGACATCATCGTCGCCATGGCAACCATTATGACATCTACGTCGATACTGTGCCCGTCGCTGAATCAGAAAGTGAGATGTCTACGTCCTGTGCCCATTGCTGATTGGTCGAGGCCTGGCGTCTTCGACCAATCAGACGCGGGATTTCTACGTCCTTTATGACATCATCGTCGCTGTGCCCGTTGCCTGGCGGCCTCGACCAATCAGAGAGCCGGGATTTCCAGGACAGACAGACAGACAGAAAGACAGACAGACAGACAGAAAGACAGACAGACAGACGGAAAAACCCTTAGACAATTATATATATAGATGTATTTTTCCTTAGCAATAAAGGAAAGGACCTAGCAGGAAATGTTGCATGTCATGGCGATGTAGTCTCATCTGACGAGTTGTACCATGTCTTTGGTGTATGATGTACAAAGTGTAACAAGCAGAGACTGACTCACTCAATAAAAGTCACAAATTAACATATCAGAAAAATAGACAACTGTTCTCTTGATCAGTGCTGTCACATCCAGGAAACAAAGTAACGTACTTAGGAAATTAATATTATCTTTTACATTACTTTTATTCGCACTGCTATGTGTTACTATGACTTACCTATCAGATCAATGCCCTATCCCTAAAATGACTATCATTAGACTTGAGTTGCAAGAACTGCACATTACCTTTACATGATAATTAATGAAACTGTATAATTTCATAGCAACTGTATAATTATCACATGACATGACCAGAGAGCAGCACAGAGTCTGATTATAATTGAAAGGATCAGGAAAGTTGTTTTTTTTATCACAGTGATATTAAGTTAGTTTCTGAATTCATTTTTCTTTTTTTACCCTTGAAGCACTACAGAGAGCTATCATATGTTGTGTTTTTTTTTATTTTTAAGTTAAATTTTACGGTTCAGAAGGTAAAGGTAGAAAAATATCTCTACAACTCTATTCATCTTTCATGGGGTTTTTCTTTCTTTTATTTTCTTGACCAGTTTTGAGATACCTTTGGTGGCAACCAACTAGGTGGGGGCATGAAGGTCATGAATGAATGTCTCATAGATATCCTGTTCTTGACACAGTATTATTCCTTCTTTTTACACAGTTTTCACTCTTTGACCCTTTTTATCTGCTATTTTTCCTTCAAATTCCACTGAATTTTGTAAAAAAAAATGCCAGGTAAACGTTTGTCAAAAATACTGTATAGTTCCCTCATAAGATACTATGTTAAATTATTTGGGACACCCATGGTTTTCTAACTATCCTGACTGAACTGATAAAATATACTGTTCAGATAATAAACCAACAATAATATTGGCCTGCTTCTGTCAAGCAACAAACTGCACTATTTTATATTACATATATTTGCATGCAATTGTTGATCTGGTTTAGTCATGTTTTTACGCAAATTAATCTATATATATAATTGCCTAAGGGTTTTTCCATCTGTCTGTCTTTCTGTCTGTCTGTCTTTCTGTCTGTCTGTCTGTCTGTCCTGGAAATCCCAGCTCTCTGATTGGTCGAGGCCGCCAGGCCTCGACCAATCAGAGACCGGCACAGCATCGACGTAGAAATCCCGCCAGGCCTTGACCAATCAGCGACCGGCACAGCGACGATGATGTCATAAAGGACGTAGAAATCCCGCGTCTAATTGGTCGAGGCCGCCAGGCTTCGACCAATCAGCAACGGGCACAGCGACGATAATGTCATAAAGGACGTAGACATCTCGCGTTTCTGATTCAGCGATGGGCACAGTATCGACGTAGATGTCATAATGGTTGCCATGGCGACGATGATGTCATAAAGGTTGCCTCGACCAATCAGCGACGGGCACAGTGTGCCGCGAATTCTGGAATCATCATTGTCCATAAACTACGGGGACATGCATATTCTAGAATACCCGATGCGTTAGAATCGGGCCACAATCTAGTATTTAATAAAAACTTGTATGAAATACTGTTATTATTAATATAAGTAATGTGTTAAATTGCCTGTTAATGCATAGTCAGTTAAACAGAACATATCCGGTCTACACCATTAGGTCACATAGCCCTATTCCTGTATTCTAGGAAAGTTCTTTATGCCCCAAACAAATTTGCAGTTCTCTACTAAAACAACTTTTAATGCACTGGTTGTCATATGGTAATTAGGTCAGAATAGCTTGTTTATGTGTCCCTTCTCCCAGACTAATCCACTTCCAATGCTTCCCGAGCATGACTGACATCTTCCCACCTGTGCCATGCCAGAAAGGGCATCATTACACCTTCCTGAGCAGTGAAACTGGCTGTATGCTATAATTCACCCAAAAGTACATCAAATTCTACAAATATCACAGAAAAAAGGAGGCCTTAATTACCTCACGAGGTCAGAATACCAAAGCACTATAGGATGAAGTAGACCCCATGATAAAGGTGGGGGCAGCACATGTGCAAAATACTAATGAATTAACCCCTCGCACACCTACCATTCATGTAAGTGGTGGTTGCTTAGTATTACAAATGTACACAGGTAAGGCTTGTATAGAGCACCAGTCACACAGATTGGTGTGATGCATAATATCTGGGTAACAGTCTATTGATGATGCCCATAATATTAGATAAGGTGGGATGCCCAGCACTATATAAGTGCACCCCGCAAGAACAGACATCTAAACCAACAGTAAAGGGCCTTGCTGCATCTTACATAAAAATGATAAATGTGCACTAAAAAGATAAAATAGACAAATAAAATATCTGACGTATTGGTTGATATTGTGTACAAAATGCTCAAGCTTGCAACCTATGTCAAGGGTCATCATTGTCTTGCGAAGCCCTACACTAAAATACTGCATCCTGTAGTGCATTGATAGTATGACCAACTGTTGGTAAGAAAGGCTGCCATGTTCTGTATTGTTTTAGAATTTTATTTCATTTTTGCTGAATTTCTTTTGATATTGTGTAGAGACTCACTAGACTATGAGGACCCTTGACATGGTTTCTTATTGTGGCCGACATATTGACCAACAACTCACATATTTTATACATCTTTTTGAGTGTACATTTTTACATACCTACGCAGAAGGCAGACAGGCCCTTAAGTAATAGTTGGGTAAATTGGAATGTCTGTCCCTGTGGGGTGCACTTATATAGTGCTGGACAGCCTGCCTGATCTAATAGCATGGGCTTCACTGAAAGGCTGTAAACCAGTCACTGTGACTCACACATGTCTGGGTGACTGGTACCCTATGGAAGCCTCATCTGTGTGCATTTATACTACTAGGCAACCACCCTCTCCATGAATGAAAGGTGTGTGAGTGGTTGCTTCATGAATATTTTGAACCTGTACTGCCTCAACCTTTATCATGGTGGGCTGCTGCATCCGGTACTACATTGATAGTGTGACCTGGTGTTGGTTAGTAAGTTAGTTTTTTATCTGGCTTCATAGAAGCAGAAATAAATATTTGTTTAGAACATGGATGACTTTATTAGAAAGCAGGAATAAGGCTCCTTTTTGGAACCTAACAGTAGAGATATAGAGGGCTTAAGAGACCTGAAAGGTTCACTTTAAGATAGGTATCTTGATATCAAGATTCCAATAAACTTAGTAGCAAGTCTACAAGTTATATGAACAAATGTGACTGTTTGGAAAGCTGGTTTCACATATCTATGCTCAGACCAGAATATCTGGGCCCACCACCAAGTCTCCTGATGTAAGCTAGCTGCCTTATAGGTCAGGTTGGCTCACGACCCAGCAATCGGGCCGCGTATTCCGCCCAAGCACAGACTGTATTTCTCAGATGTGAGATCATGGCCTAAAATGTTATTTGTGGCTATCTTTCTATATGTAAAAATGTTTGCACAAAATAAAAAAGCCGTTTCTTCCACAATCTTTTTTTCTTTTTTTTATAGAGTGGTATGAACTGAATATTAAACTAATAACATGGACTGGATACATACCAATTACGAAATCCTACATATTGGCTTTTCCGGGACTTGCAAGCAAAAAGAATGCATTTGAAAACAGCCAGCGAAGGAAGGAATGAATGAAATTTGATATTGCTACAGTCCATCCCTTTGGGGAGGAAATGAATTGAGAGTGGAATGGACAGGCATATATGATGAAAAATTCTACAGCTTAGCGCATTATGCAGAAAACCAGAAACAGTAATCCACTAGTATTCAGCACATTCTACAGAAAGTACAGAAAGGAAAAGAGAGAATAGTGATTTTTTTTATTGTATTATGCCAACTGACCTGTACAATATAATGTTGACAAAATAATCAATGGCAGGTTTACACACATCAGCATTTATATCTTCCTGTTGACTGTATATTTCTATCATATATTTATCCTAACCTGATGAAAGCAACGTAAGTGGGATATCGGAGAATAATGCACTGTGTCTATTAACTGCTTGTATCGCACATATTGCCTACACATGCATATACTGCTCATTCCTTACCACTGTACAAGGAAGATGGAGCAAGATGGAGCAACTCACCATCTTCCCTGGTGGCGTGCTTGGTGCAAAACTAGTCCTCTGGTGCCGTTTTATAGACAATATTTTATTTATTTGGTCAGGAGATTCCACATCGCTTGACGAATTTTTAAAGGAAATTAATAAAAACAATTTTCATAAATTTTACTTCTACAACTAGCACTAAAAAAAATTACATTTTTTGGACTTGAACATTTTCATTTAGAATAACCCTATACATACCAGCACCTTTAACAAAATCACTGACTCCAACAGCTATATTCCGGTAGATAGCTGTCATCTACCCAGTTGGGTATTGAACATCCCCAAAAGCCCCAAGGTACATGAGAGCTCACCGTAACTGCTTTAGACCTCAGGACTTTAGAGAGGAAACACAGACATTAACAAACAAATTCCTAAATAAAGGGTATAATAAACAGCTTCTGGCAGAAGCAAGAATGACAATAGAAGGGAAATTACGATCAGATCTCCTTAAAAGCTCCAAGGAACTCACTATTAATACAGATTTTATCCCCATCATTACCCAATATAATTCCAACTCTCACTTATTAAAAAGAATAGTATGTAAACCCTGGGAAAAACTGAAAGACAATAAAATTTTTGGAGAAAAAAACCCCACGTCCTCTAGATTCCTATATACAGTTAGGTCCATATATATTTGGACAGAGACAACATTTTTCTAATTTTGGTTATAGACATTACCACAATGAATTTTAAACAAAACAATTCAGATGCAGTTGAAGATCAGACGTTCAGCTTTCATTTGAGGGTATCCACATTAAAATTGGATGAAGGGTTTAGGAGTATCAGCTCCTTAACACATGCCATCCTGTTTTTAAAGGGACCAAAAGTAATTGGACAATTGACTCCAAGGCTATTTCATGGACACGTGTGGGCAATCCCTTCGTTATTTCATTCTCAATTAAGCAGATAAAAGGCCTGGAGTTGATTTGAGGTGTGGTGCTTGCATTTGGAAGGTTTTGCTGTGAAGTAAACATGAGGTCAAAGGAGCTCTCCATGCAGGTGAAACAAGCCATCCTTAAGCTGCGAAAACAGAAAAAACCCATCCGAGAATTTGCTACAATATTAGGAATGGCAAAATCTACAGTTTGATACATACTGAGAAAGAAAGAAAGCACTGGTGAACTCATCAATGCAAAAAGACCTGGGCGCCCACGGAAGGCAACAGTGGTGGATGATCGCAGAATAATCTCCATGGTGAAGAGAAATCCCTTCACAACAGCCAACCAAGTGAACAACACTCTCCAGGGGGTCGGCGTATCAATATCCAAATCTACCATAAAGAGAAGACTGCATGAAAGTAAATACAGAGGGTTCACTGAAAGGTGCAAGCCACTCATAAGCATCAAGAATAAAAAGGCTAGACTGGACTTTGCTAAAAAACATCTAAAAAAGCCAGCACAGTTCTGGAAGAACATTCTTTGGACAGATGAAACCAAGATCAACCTCTACCAGAATGATGGAAAGAGAAAAGTATGGCGAAGGCGTGGTACAGCTCATGATCCAAAGCATACCACATCAACTGTAAAACACGGTGGAGGCAGTGTGATGGCTTGGGCATGCATGGCTGCCGGTGGCACTGGGTCACTAGTGTTTATTGATGGCGTGACACAGGACAGAAGCAGCCGAATGAATTCTGAGGTATTCAGAGACATACTGTGTGCTCAGATCCAGCCAAATGCAGCCAAACTGATTGGTCGTCGTTTCATACTACAGATGGACAATGACCCAAAACATAAAGCCAAAGCAACCCAGGAGTTTATTAAAGCAAAGAAGTGCAATATTCTTGATTGGCCAAGTCAGTCACCTGATCTCCACCCAATTGAGCATGCATTTCACTTGTTAAAGACTAAACTTCAGACAGAAAGGCCCACAAACAAACAGCAACTGAAAACCACCGCAGTGAAGGCCTGGCAGAGCGTCAAAAATGAGGAAACACAGCGTCTGGTGATGTCCTTGTGTACAAGATTTCAGGCAGTCATTGCCAACAAAGGGTTTTCAACCAAGTACTAGAAATGAACATTTTATTATTATTATTTAATTATTGAATCTGTCCAATTACTTTTGGTCCCTTTAAAAACAGGGTGGCACATGTTAAGGAGCTGAAACTCCTAAACCCTTCATTCAATTTTAATGTGGATACCCTCAAATGAAAGCTGAAAGTCTGAACTTCAACTGCATCTGAATTGTTTTGTTTAAAATTCATTGTGGTGATGTCTATAACCAAAATTAGAAAAATGTTGTCTCTGTCCAAATATATATGGACCTAACTGTAGAAAAGCTCAGAATACACAGTAGGTAATCTACTTGCTCCATCAGTCCCAGTTCAGTTAAAGACAAGAGTCACTTCATAATTCGTTCAGAAGAATTTAGTCGGTTTCTCTCCATGCAAAAAATGTAAATGTTGACTCCAAGCCAGCTAAAAACAAAGAACCAAACTACATTACAGGGGGAAACACGACATTTAAAATTCCAGACTTTATTACCTGTACCACGAAAGAAGTCATTTATACCATCAGATGCACCTGCAATAAAATTTATGCTGTACACCCCAAACGCCCCCTGCATGTTAGGATTAGCGAATATCAAAAATCAATTTATGGGATATCCTCTGTCCAAACACTTCTGTGAATACCATAAAGGCATGGTGCAAGACATGTCAATAGTGGGCATTGAGATTATCCACCCACAATGGATCTTTCAGACGGAACCTGAAAACCCATCTCTTCAGGAAAGCCTACAGCCTGCACTGACCCCGCTGCCTCCTCATCACTACCGAAGCTACCGCCTCACTGACACCGGAGCTCCTGCAACCCTCAATCTACTGTCTCCTTCCCCACCATCCTGTAGAATGTAAGCCCGCAAGGGCAGGGTCCTCGCCCCTCTGTATCAGTCCGTCATTGTTAGTTTGTTTACTGTAAGTGATATCTGTAACTTGTATGTTACCCATTCTCATGTACAGCACCATGGAATCAATGGTGCTATATAAATAAATGATAATAATAAATGGAGAAAATGGGACTTTATAAAACAAATGTCCAGAGCAGAAAGCAAATGGATATATCAATTGGACACTCTGAGACCGAAGGGGATAAATAGTGAAGTGAAGCTCTTTTATTGACCCATTAATTATCTAATTGTCAGCAAGCCTATTTATAGCCAGACCTTAGCAGCATGACCATCCCTGAGGAAGAAGACCATTGTCTTCGAAACGCGTAGGATTGTTTTGGTCAATTTACTACTCTGTACGGAAGATCAGTCACGTGATCCCACATGGTCTGCAACGTCACGCAGGTCCTTGCCGTCCTCTCATTATTGCACCATATGAATGACGTGCCCACATCATAGGATGAAGATTGACTGTTTGCTAATGGCTGGGACAGCGCTCTACTGACTGTATTCACATATCGCTGACCATTGGAGGTGAGACAGCATTTACTCCACAACTTTCAGACTTCAACTGTACATCCAGCCCACTTCTGCAGAGTTCAAGTACCACGCACAGCTTTACAAGATACAAGGTAAATGAACTTCCTAGTGTTCTGATTTAAGTACAGCTTTAAGGTAGGACCACCGTTTTACCAGACTGATGATACCATTCACTACCTATAGTGTAGCAATATTTCTCCCTACGTCTATAATAGGAACTGTGACGCATTCATACATTCTCTACAGTTGGGTTATATATAACTGTCTTTTCTCCTAATATCTACAGTTGTTTTCTCTTTCATCATACTCCTCTATGTGCAAATCCCTATTTATCGTTTTATATACTTTCTAACAATTGGTGGTTATTGTGTATTTGCAGCTGAATAGTTATTTGGTATCATAGCTCCACTATCATTTCCTTTCCATATATTTATCATGATGAAAGCATCGTCAGTGGGATATTGGAGAATAATGCACTGTGTCTATTAACTACTTGTATCGCACATATTGCCTACACATGCATATACTGTTCATTCCTTACCACTGTACAAAGGTTACCATTATATGAGTCCCAGTCCCCAATATGGCTCACAATCTAATTTGCCTTTTAATGTGTTAGTAAATTATTTATAATTAGAAGATATTTTAATAAATTATAGTTTTATTTCATTCTTTGCTACACATTTACATACGTATAATTGGCAAAATAATTTGTACAACTGCAACAATATTATCTTACAGTTATAATAGAAATTTTATTGCATTTTAGCCAAATGATCCATAATACTGTGCCTTTATCCAGCTATGGGGTGGTACTGTTCCTCACCTCTGTTTGACCCTGATTTTTTAAGAATTTATAGAGAATTTGTGGCTTGTTCCATCACATGCCATTTCAGAGGTATTTTCCTCTTTAAGTTTTGTTTCCGAGGGAGAATACAATGCATTGCCGAGATCTCAATCTGAGCATTCGCTGCCCCCAGTGGTCATTTTCCCGAAAGCCATCGCATTGCGGCAATGGAGCTGCGGGGGCCTCTGCTGCCGCAGCACAGAGCACCGCTGCAACCCCAGCACAGAACACTGCTGCTGCAGCACAGAGCTCCAGCACCGCAGCACAGAGCACCGCCACCACAGCATAGAGCACCACTGCCGCACCAGCCTGGGATGGGATTTCCTGGAGGCCACCGCACCAGCCTGGACCACCGAACAACCCCTGTGACCACTCCTGCACATGCACCTATCCCCCCAGTAAGCTGAATTTGGATTGTTAGATGGGCCCCCATTTGACACATTATTTTTTTCCCCTATTTTCCTTTTGAAAATTTGTATATATATATATATATATATATATATATATATATATATATATATATGTATATATACTAGATTGTGGCCCGATTCTAATGCATCGGGTATTCTAGAATATGCATGTCCCCGTAGTATATGGACAATGATGATTCCAGAATTCGCAGCAGACTGTGCCCGTCGCTGATTGGTCGAGGCAACCTTTATGACATCATTGTCGCCATGGCAACCATTATGACATCTCCGTCGATACTGTGCCCGTCGCTGATTAGTCGAGGCGAATTCATGGCAGACTGTGCCCGTCGCTGATTGGTCGAGGCAACCTTTATTACATCATCGCCGCCATGCTGTGCCCGTCGCAGATTGGTCGAGGCCTGGCGGCCTCGACCAATCAGAGACGCGGGATTTCCAGACAGACAGACAGAAAATCCCTTAGACAATTATATATATAGATATATATATATTATGCATATATATTATTCCTATCTGCAGCCAACATTACATTGTATATCCAAATCAACATGAAGATTTGGTGAAACAGTGGAGGTCTGATTCCTAGGAGACCAACAATCCTGTGCGTAAAAGGGCATCCATAGAGCCCCTTCGCAGGCATTTCCTGTGCAATGGTCTCCTGGCCATACACTGCGCAGGGAGGGAACTGCAACTCCTTTCCAGTGAATGAGGCTGGCAGCAGTTTTCTCCATGACCTGGTGGGAGTGCTACTTTGCAGGGAAAACAGGTCCATGGCGACAGTGCTGAATCTGGGTTGTTTAACATTCAGTTCTAGAATTGATGAGAGTCCCAAAGTGTTATATTATCTCCTTATGAGGGAATTTGCTTTAATATTTTACTGGACTTTTAACTTTCAGAAATGTTCACACTGATCATTTATTTGAAATCTGAAATAGCATGTCCAGCTAAATGTCTACAGCTTCAGTTCTTTGGAAAATATGAAGTCTTCCAAGTTCCTTTTTTGCACTAAAAAGCCAAGAACCCCCAACAATCATCTGAACTGAGCATTAGAGACTATGTTTTTATTTCTTCAAAAATCCAATGAATATAAATAATCTTTATGTGGTCTCAAAGGTGCATTTTACTTTCATTGTATTGTTCACAAGTTTCTTTACATCTTCTAAAATAACAGATTTGCTGTCAGGAGTTACAGCACTTCAATGTAGCTGTGCAATCAGGGATTGAGGATTCGGTTGAGCATATTCTCAAAATCACAACTGTTTTAAAAGTGTTCTTGTGGCAAGACTTGAGTGAAAACGTACTTCATAGTTTCAGGGCATATATTCTCAAAAACATGCAGACTGAATCATTGACAGGTCTTTTGTGCTGCTCTGATATAAAGAATATCTTATTTACTATCAGGGGGCTTCCAAGATCTCATCTTCTGTAGCAAACAAAGCACCAAACAACACAGAAGAAAAATGTGAGGAAAAAAATAATAATAAAATGACATGTGCCACTGTACTGATGTAATGTGTAGCATGAAACATAAAGAAACAGTTTTCCGTTTATGATCTTTCTTTCATGTGTAACTAATAGAGACATATCAATCTTTTTTAACTTAAGTTCACCAGATTTCGCACATTTTTTCCAAAAATTTGATTTGTGGTAAATAAATTTCCCGTAAATTGTTGGTTCTCCAATTGCTCTACATAGTTGTGCAAAATACTCTGAGATCTCCAAGGACTGTTTTCAACTCCTTTCAAACTCCTTAAGGTCATGTTCGCACCTTCAGTATTCGGTTCGTATTTTACCTCAGTATTTATAAGCCAAAACCAGGAGTGGGTGAGAAATACAGAAGTGGTGACGTGTTTCTATTATAATTTTCTCTGATTGCCCCACTCCTGGTTTTGGCTTACAAATACTGAGGTCAAATACTGAACGTGTCAATGTGGCCTCATGAAAACACAGCATTATGACGCATTCAGGTGTCTGTGAATAGCATATGAGTTCTATCTGTGATTTTAATGTCAAGGTTGAAAATTACCCATATACGTCTATGGATCTATGAAAATCATGAACAGTACGCAGATGGAAAAAAGTGTGCAATCTGTGTTCTGTCTGTGATTTACATTGTGATAGGTAGGAGAAGTTGTTGTAATTAATTTATCTTATACAAAAACATCACTGATGAAACAATGATGGTAAAAACTGAAACACTGACCAAACACTAGTTGGGCAAATGTAAGTATAATGTCTGGATAGTGATGGAGGTGACTCCTCATGATGCATCAGCATTCAAGATGCTGCAGGGGCTCCAGATAGAGCAACAACAGACATGATAATATTGGCTTGTGCAATATTCACTTATATTAATCGTCCTAAGTGAGAACCTTCGGCGACAAGTTATCAAGCTTATGCAATTGTCAAGTTAAGCATTCCCACATCTGTAGCTCAAGGATAATAAATTACTGGCATAATCATATTATTATTTAACTGCCTTCAGGCTCGATTTCAAACCATTGCACTTTGATTAATGAATGATCTGTTGGAAGATCTAGTGCAAGCCTAGGTAGGTCCACCAGGGTCTTCTCTACAGTTATCTTGATAGTATCAAGCAATCGGGTTACTGGTCTTTCTCTTCACCTTGTTCCTTTTATTCTTCCGACCAGGATGTCCTTCTTCAGTGATTGTTGTTTGTGTGATTTGTCCAAAGTAGGCAAGTCATAGTTTTGTGATCCTTGCTTCAAATGACATGTCTGGCTTGACTTATTACAAAATTGATTTGTTTGTTTTCTTGCCATTCTTCTCCAGCACCACATTTCCAAGGCATTGATTGTTTTTCTGTCTTACTTCCTTATTGTCAAGGTTTCAAATTCGTGCGTTACCACAGAATAGACCACACTATGTGCAGCCATGTCATCATCTCCTGTGAAATGTTTCTTGATTTGAAAACCTTGTCCAGCGATTTCATTGTTGATTTGCCCGCAGCTCATTTCCCATTGACTTCCGGTATCATCACTGCATCTTGATTTATCATTGATCCGAGCAGGATGAAGACATTTACAACTTCCAGATTATCACCGTCCGTCTCAAATACTTCCCGGTTGTACATGGTAGTAGTAAATATCTTTGTCTTCTTTGTGCCGAGTAGCAGTCACATGTTCGAGCTTTTCATCTTGACACTCCATAATAACTCCCTCATTACATCTAGACTTGTTGCTATCAATGTTTTATCGTCTGCATATTTAGGATGCTATGACCTTTTTACATGTTGTGGTGTTCACGTGTACAATGGTGTCTTGGTTGAGGAGTAAATATGAAAAAATACAAAAAAAAGGTATCCATGGGTACCATTTTGCAGAGCCATAGATTTTAAGATGTAGAACAACTATGCTTATGTTTGATCAGCCTCACACTGGGTATGCATTGCTTTAGGAGTGTAGTAAAGCACAGTGTAACATGCTTGATTAAAATATTACATTTTGAAAAATGTATACAGTACATGCCTTAAAGAGAATCTATCACCCCAAAAATTAAACTACTATTACAATCATGTGGAGGACTCAGTCCATATAAAACTTATTCCTGTAGAATCAATTTCACCTACTTTTGTAGACAATTTTTTTAAAATTTCATATGCATATGAGGGCTCCTCAGTGTGTCCTTGGTATTGGCAAGGACTAAATTAAATCAAAAGCAGTGCACATCACTGACATTGCAAGAGCACACGCAATGTAAGTGCAGGCGCACTCTCATTTCTTTCTCCTGCTTTTTTGTGCATGGAAGTGCATTCTGCCTGTATAAACTGCAAGTATAAATTAGCTCTAAGCTACATTAGTACCCCTAAATGTAAGTATAGCTAGGTCTACTACAAAGAAAAGGATGCAACTGTATATCTCTTATATTATGCTTATAGTATGCATCTGATCATTCTTCTGGTTTGGTCCTGATGAAGAGGATTGAAAACCTTGAAGCACTATGACATAATAAACCACCTTCTTGCGTCACCTTTTTGTGTGATCGTACCTTTGAACCTCGGGCAGCGTGGACTCTGAAACACCATATTCCTTATTTAATGCAACATTTTGGATACTAGACAGCCGCCCTATGGATGTTTGGTGGGTCAGTAAGTGTTTTTATATTAGCAATTTGTACCTGTGCTGTCCTCACCTTTATGGTAGGGAACCTACTGCATTGTGGTGTGCATTTAGGTCTGGACATGGTATTGCAAGTATGCTTTTTTTTCAGTGATGTCTCACAATGGAGGTGAACCTATATTTTCTTCTAACAGAGTGTGCAATGTTACCTTTTACATGTGGATATGCCTCCCATTGAATTCCATTAATAGACTGTGAATCTATTTTTTGGAGAAAAACAGTTGCAAACGTTTAAAACGGTAGTATACAATGAGCCTTATTATATAATACATGCTGTTTGATAAATACCATGAGGAATAAATATAACTTTGAAGCCACACACATTTTTCCTCAAAATTGTGCATGTTTTTTGCAGTGATCTTGATCCAGTTAAAGTATCTATATAGTAAGTTTAGTTCTGTTCCTGTATCTGTATAGTAACCTTTGTTATATTCCTGTATCTATATAGTAAGCTTGGTTAAAAAATCTGTGGTTCTGTTATTGCATGTACATAGCATAATTGGTGCTGTTATTGAATCTACGCAATAAGCCAAGTTCTGTTATCATGTCTACAGTATGTTGTAAGCTTGGTTCTGTTACTAAAGTATGTAATGAGTTTGGTTTTAGTAACATATATATGCAGTAAAACTGGTAATCTATACATTTAGTTTGGTATTGTTACCTTATCTGTGTACTGTCATATTTTTGGTGAAGATGTTTGTATAGAATCAGTTTGATGTGTTGAGTCCCCTGTATGGTAAATTTCATATGGATTTTTGATGTATCATGTCTAAGACAACTAGTAATTATTATTATTATTTATTTCTATAGCACCAACATTTTCTGCAGAACTTTAGATTTTGGAGGGGACTTGTACAGACAATAAAGATATTACAGAAAAACACAAAATCAACAGATTCCAAATGGAGCCTTGCTCACAAGCATACAGTCTATGAGGAAATAGGGGAGACATGAAAGGAGAATGGTAAAAAGTGCTGGTATCGTATGATCCAGCCATAAATAAAATACATAGGGGGATTCACAACACTGCATGAACCAGTCACCACCCAGTATCAGTACAAGTACAGACACAGCAGTCTAATAAGTAAGTGGAGTGTGTGTGAACAGATGCTAAGAGGGTCCGGATTAGGAAGAACATTTTATGTGGGCAACCCAAGAATAAGATTAGTGTGGTGAGATGATAGGCCAGTCTAACGAAATGAGTTTTTAGGGCTTGCTTAAAACTGTGGATGTTGAGGATTAATCGGATTGTCCTGGGTTTCATTTCAAAGAACTGGCACAGCATGCAAGAAGTCTTGGAGATGGGAGTGGGAGGTTCAGATTATTGAGGATGTTAGTCTTAGGTAGTGATGAGCGAGTATGCTCGTTACTCGGGTTTCTCCGAGCATGCTCGGGTGGTCTCCGAGAATTTCGGCACGCTCTGAGATTTAGTTTATGTTGACGCAGCTGCATGTTTTGCAGCTGCTAAACTGCTTGAATACATGTGGGGATTGCCTGTTTGTTAAGCAACCCCCAAATGTATTCAAGCTGTCTAGCAGCCGCAATACTCGGAGACCACCCGAGCATGCTCAGAGAAACCCGTCTTAGGTCATTAACAGAGTGGAGGGCATGAGTAGAGTAGTAGACTGAAAAGAGGGAGGAGATGTAAAGTGGTGCTGAAACGTGGAGAGCTTTATGGGTGAGAGTGCTAAGTTTATATTGAAATCTTTAGCAGGTGGGCAGCCAGTGCAGTGACTGGCACAGGGTGGAGGCATCGGTGTAGCGGTTGGAAAGGAATATGATCCTGGCTGCTGCATTCAGGATGGATTGGAGAGGGGAGAGTTTAGTGAGAAGGAGACCAATCAGTAGAAAAGTTCAAATTCTAGAAATATTTTTCAGCTGTAGGTGATATGAGCGAGCGAGTGATCAGATGTATGGGGTGAAGGAAAGATCTGAATCAAGAGTGAATTCAAGACAGCGGGCATGTTGCTGGGAAGTTATTGTAGAACCACAAATAACAATATCAGGATATAAGATTTATTATGTAACTGAGCACAACATTACCTACAGAATTGCACAGTTACACACAGCGAAATGTATCTGGAAGTGCACGAGTGTGTGCGATCCCAATATCTCATCAGCTTTTTAAAGTCTTGTTTCCTGTAAATTTGAACATTTCAAACATTTTAAAAGATCCCATGAATTTTTATTATAAAAATGTAAAAGACTAAAATAAAGAGTAATTTTCATTTTGAACAAAATTAATGGCTAGTGATGAGCCAGTGTACTCGTTGCTCGGATTTTCCTGAGCACGCTCGGGTGACCTCCTAGTATTTATGACTGCACGGAGATTTAGTTTTCATCTCGGCAGCTGAATGATTTACAGTTACTAGCCTGCTTGCTTACATGTGGGGATTCCCTAGCAAGCAGGCAACCCCCACATGATCAGCCTGGCTAGTAGCTGTAAATCATTCAGCTGTCGCGATGAAAACTAAATCTCCAAGCAGTCATAAATACTCGGAGGTCACCCGAGCATGCTCGGGAAAACTCGAGCAACGAGTACACTCGCTCATCACTATTAATGACCCAAGTGCACCATTTTGAAGAATTTGGTGCATAAAATGGCAAATATGTAAGTTTTATCCATATCTGTTTGTGCCCACTACGACTATCTACTTCTACTAACGTGGAGAGCTTTATGGGTGAGAGTGATAAGTTTATATTGAAATCTTTAGCGGGTGGGCAGCCAGTGTAGTGACTGGCACAGGGTGGAGGCATCGGTGTAGCGGTTGGAAAGGAATATGATCCTGGCTGCTGCATTCAGGATGGATTGGAGAGGGGAGAGTTTAGTGAGAAGGAGACCAATCAGTAGAAAAGGTCAAATTCTAGAAATATTTTTGAGTTGTATGTGATATGAGCGAGTGAGTGATCAGATGTATGGGGTGAAGGAAAGATCTGAATTAAAAGTGAATTCAAGACAGCGGGCATGTTGCTGAGAAGTTATTGTAGAACCACAAATAACAATATCAGGATATAAGATTTATTATGTAACTGAGCACAACATTACCTACAGAATTGCACAGTTACACACAGCAAAATGTATCTGGAATTGCACGAGTGTGTGCGATCCCAATATCTCATCAGCTTTTTAAAGTCTTGTTTCCTGTAAATTTGAACATTTCAAACATTTTAAAAGATCCCATGAATTTTTATTATAAAAATGTAAAAGACTAAAATAAAGAGTAATTTTCATTTTGAACAAAATTAATGACTAGTGATGAGCGAGTGTACTCGTTGCTTGGGTTTTCCTGAGCACGCTCGGGTGACCTCCTAGTATTTATGACTGCTCGGAGATTTAGTTTTCATCTCGGCAGCTGAATGATTTACAGCTACTAGCCTGCTTGATTACATGTGGGGATTCGCTAGCAACCAGGCAACCCCCACATGATCAGCCTGGCTAGTAGCTGTAAATCATTCAGCTGTCGCGATGAAAACTAAATCTCCAAGCTGTCATAAATACTCGGAGGTCACCCGAGCATGCTCGGGAAAACTCGAGCAACAAGTACACTCGCTCATCACTATTAATGACCCAAGTGCACCATTTTGAAGAATTTGATGCATAAAATGGCAAATATGTAAGTTTTATCCATATCTGTATAGGCCCACTACGACTATCTACTTCTTCCTCATTTTTGGGTCATCCAGAGGGAAAATAATCTTTGAAGCCAGTCATTGGCTGCTCAGCGATCCTTTAGTTTACTCTGGAGGAGAATGCAGTTGACAATCTCAATAAGGATACGTTCACACGAGCATATAGAACATCAAGTTTCAACCAGGAAACAGGGAAGATTTTTTTGACACTTGTCATCCATGTGCACCCCGCTTGCAATCCATTTTTTTTACAGAAGCAGTTTTTAATTATTTACAGGACTATTTACAGTTTCCAATGTTACAGAATTGCAATGTATCCATAAAAATCAGATGCTATACTGTTGCATTCAACTTTTATTGTGTACCCATAGACTTGAATGAGTGAGTCTCATCTGAGTTATAGGGGAACCTTGTGCATGCTGTGATTTTTTCACACACAGATTCGGTCAGTGAAACAAATCCTTCATCTACACTGCCCCATTGAATAACAATGGTCCCAGGATGATCCTTTTTTTTAAAGGACAGCACTCAGGGCAAAACTATGGTTGTGTGCATGAGCCCTTAGGCACAATGTTTAATCAAGCCTGTATCCTAAGAAGTAGTGTTGAGTGATACCGTCTGATACTTGAAAGTATCGGTATCGGATAGTATCGGCCGATACCGATATCCGATACCAATACAAGTCAATGGGACACCAAGTATCGGAAGGTATCCTGATGGTTCCCAGGGTCTGAAGGAGAGGAAACTCTCCTTCAGGCCCAGGGATCCATATTAATGTGTAAAATAAAGAATTAAAATAAAAAATATTGATATATTCACCTCTCCGGCAGCCCCTGGACATCACGCTGGTAACCGGCAGGCTTCTTTGTTTAAAATGAGCGCGTGTAGGACCTGAGGAATGACGTCGCGGCTTCTGATTGGTCGTGTGCCGCCTATGTGACCGCCACGCGACCAATCAGAAGCCGCGACGTCATTCCTCAGGTCCTAAATTCCTAGAATGAGGAGTGTAGTGCCTGAGAATGTCGTCTCGGCTTCTTATTAGTCGCGTGGCGGTCACATGGGCGGCACGCGACCAATCAGAAGCCGCGACATCATTCCTCAGGTCCTAAACGCGCTCATTCTAGGAATTTAGGACCTGAGGAATGACGTCGCGGCTTCTGATTGGTTGCGTGGCGGTCACATGGGCGGCACGCGACCAATCAGAAGCCGCGACGTCATTCCTCAGGTCCTAAACGCGCTTATTTTAAACAAAGAAGCCTGCCGGTTACCAGCGTGATGTCCAGGGGCCGCCGGAGAGGTGAATATATCAATATTTTTTATTTTAATTCTTTATTTTACACCTCACTATGGATCCGATACCGATACCCGATACCACAAAAGTATCGGATCTCGGTATCGGAATTCCGATACCGCAAGTATCGGCCGATACCCGATACTTGCGGTATCGGAATGCTCAACACTACTAAGAAGTGAAAATCACTGATTTATTCTCCATCCGCACATGATGTGCACCAGGCCTAATGCAATATATTAGTTTATCTTTTTTCTGTACCATTAACAATACAATATACTCTGTTGCATTTCAAAAGTGTGTTGCAAATATTGGCAAATAAGAATGAGTAAGTGATTTCTGGATCCAAAGTATTATTCTATGTTACAATAAGCTTTCCAAATTTCGCTAACTTCAAGACTAAGTTACATTGCTCATTGCCATGTCAGCGATGCTTGGCAGTATTCAAATAACAGTCTGTTAAAGAAGTAATGACAGTGTCAGAGCATAATTAATGGCCCATGTCTTATTCTAAAACTCATATCTAAAAACTGGCAAAGTTGATGAAGTCTGAAGAAAGAACTGCTACAAGGGGGGGGAAAAGTTAATGAAATATTTATACTATTTCTATTTAAATATGTTGCGTTTTATAAAATGTTTGGGTAAATTGTAGTTAAGATATACAACCATGGGAAAAACTAACTAAATCCACTTAATTCAAAGAGGTTGTATCAGCATATAATAGAAACAAATCTGTTCCTTAGTATTTACACTGTGTCATTATTTATTTACAAAACCGTAGGTTAAAATTCAGAATCAGTGTGTGCGAAATTAAGTACACCTCATGAATCAATAGCAGCAAAAGCGTAAAATAAGTGTTCTCTGTATGACTTTATCAGTCTCTCCGGAGGAATTTTGGCCAATTCTTCTTTTCAATATTTGCTAAGATCTTTCAGGTTTGTGAGTTCTCTTTTCTTCACATGTCCAAACTTTGACAGAGCCATTGCAACATCTTGAATCTTTTTTTATTTCAGTCATTGTGATATAATTTTCTCGGTGTATTTGGGATCAAACTCGGACTGGCCCATAGGGTAACAAGGGAATCCCCGGTGGGCCCCTATGCAGATCTGCGCTCCCAACCCCACTATATGGGCGTTATTTGGCATAATTGAGTCACTATAAACATAAAAAAGCAGCATATCATCATTCATTAACCAAACTACCCAGTTTATTATTATGTAGAGATATAGGTAAATTTGTGAATGAGGGTAGTGTAATATTTGCATGCAGGTGAAAAGTGGGTCCCCTTAGCACCCCAGTCTGACACTCTTTGAGGTCATTGCACTGTTCCATGACTCAGTATTTGGAAAGCTTTAGCTTGAAAATAGATTGTGAAACATTTGATTCTAGATAACTTTAAGATTTGCAGAAGAGTATATGATCAACTCAATGGCTACAATGTGCACAGGTTCTGTTAGGGTACCGTCACACACTGCCATTTCGATCTCTACGACGGTACGATTCGTGACGTTCCAGTGATATCGTTACGATATCGCTGTGTCTGACACGCAGCAGCGATCAGGGATCCTGCTGAGAATCGTACGTTGTAGCAGATCGTTTAGAACTTTCTTTCGTCGCTGGATCTCCCGCTGTCATCGCTGGATCGGTGTGTGTGACACCGATCTAGCGATGCGATCTAGCGATGCGTTCGCTTGTAACCAGGGTAAACATCAAGTAACTAAGCGCAGGGCCACGCTTAGTAACCCGATGTTTACCCTGGTTACAAGCGTAAAACTAAATAAAAACAAACAGCACATACTTACATTCTGGTGTCCGTCAGGTCCCTTGCCGTCTGCTTCCAGCACTGTGACTGCCGGCCGTAAAGTGAAAGCAGAGCACAGCGGTGACGTGTGCTTTCACTTTCACTTTACGGCCGGCAGTCACTGAGTGTGGGAAGCAGAGACGGCAAGGGACCTGACGGACACCAGAATGTAAGTATGTGCTGTTTGTTTTTTTTTATGCTGGTAACCAGGGTAAACATCGGGTTACTAAGCGCGGTCCTGCGCTTAGTAACCCGATGTTTACCCTGGTTACCCGGGGACCTCGGCATCCTTGGTCACTGGAGAGCTGTCTGTGTGACAGCTCCCCAGCGACCACACTACGATTTACCTACGATCACGGCCAGGTCGTATCGCTGGTCGTGATCGTAGGTAAATCGTATAGTGTGACGGTACCCTTACTTAAAAGCAAAACAATATTATCTCCTCTCCATCACTAAACTTGGCAGAATCATATGTTTGTGCTGATATGCTGTGTTTGGTTTTGATTAAACAATGCAGGAAATCATAAAAAAGTGACCACTTTGGTTTCATCTGTTAGAAGGATATTGTTACAGAAGTCTTGTGCTATGTTCAGATGCAACGTTGCAAAGTTTAGTTTTGTGTTACCATGTCACTCTCCACAAGGAGAAATGTTACTCCTTATTCCTCAGTCCAGAGTCCTAGCAAAATCAGTTCTCATACTTTCCTTTGACGAGGGGCAATAACCTGAAACACTGTGTCTGCAAAATTGAGATTCTGATTTGGCTTTTGTCCTAAGTCACATTTCAAGGCTCGTTAAAGGGTCAATAGTGACTTGTAGGATTGCATCTTCCAATAAGTGGCACTATAGCGTTCAAGTCCTCTTCCTCTCTGAAGAAGCAATTTGCAAGTTACATGCTCTTTTTAGAAAGAAAAAGCTTTCTCCAGGCAACCTTGTATAATAGCTCTGCCACACAGAACATCCTGAAGGGATGGGCTATTAATTAAGATTATTTGATTATCAGCAGCTCCCTATTTTATCCTTATATATTATTTATAAACACTCTTTTCGGTGATTACTTTGTATCTTTGTTCATACTGCACCCACACACACAAATTATACACCATTTGAAAGGTAAACTTGCCCCCTTCAGCAAGAAACTAGTCAAACAAACCTCACATCCACAATGTGATCACAAAATACAGTTTAAACATTAATATTCATAAATCTGCAGTAAGGAAAAATGACCTACAGGTGGCACCACACTACCCGAAAGCACACTACCACAAAGCTGCTTACAGACATCACAAACAAATCCTAACATTTGCCTTGGGGGCTTTCCAGCTTGCCAAACTCCTTGCCCAGCCGATATCAGGCACATTGGAGGATTGCACACTTCACTGCAGGTGAGTCATATGCAAACACATTTGTAAACATGCACTGCACTATTCAATTGCACACTTGCTCCACTTATACTCCACGGACACACAAATGATACACCATTTCAAAGGTCAAATTACCTGCAGGTTGCATTTGCCTTGGGGTCTTTGCAGCTTGCCGAAATGCTTGCCCAGCCTATTTCAGGCAAATTCGAGGATTGCACACTTCACTGCAGGTGACCCACATATGCAAAGACATTTGTAAACATACACTGCTTTTTCAGTGATTACTTCGCCCCACAGACACAAATGGTGAGTCACATATGCAAACACATTTGTAAACATGCACTGCTTTTTGGGGATTACTTCGCCCCCCACACAAATAATAGACCACTTGAAAGGTAAACTTGCCCCCTTCAGGAAGTAAAGACACAAACAAACCACACATTCATGACTTGATCAATAAATACAGTTTAAACATTCATTTTTAGAAACCTGCAGAAAAAAACAATAATCTGCAGGTGGCACCACAACCTCAAGACTTTTTTTGTAGCTCCTACTTATCAAACCAATTAATTTCATTACCAATCTACATATATAAATACCTCTGTGCTCATCATCTCACTAAATACATTAACATTTGACAAAATGAACCACAAAATTAGTTGTGCAATTTCTCCTGAATACGCTGATACCCCATGTGTGGGGGTAAACCACTGTTTAAGCGCACGGCAGACCTTGGAAGAGAAGGAGTGCCGTTTGACTTCAGTGCTGAATTGACTGGAATTGAGATCAGATGCCATGTCACGTTTGGAGAGCCCCTGATGTGCCTAAACAGAGGAAATTCCCCACATGTGACACCATTTTGGAAACTAGACCCCTTACGGAACTTATCTAGATGTGTGGTGAACACTTTGAACCCCAGGTGCTTCACAGAAGTTTATAACTTAGAGATGTGAAAATAAAGAAAAAAAATCACATTTTTTCTACAAAAATGGTCTTTTCGCCCCCAAATTTTCATTTTCACAAGGGTAACAGGAGGAATTAGACCACGAACGTTGTTGTGCAATTTGCCCTGAGTACGCCAATTACCCATATGTGGGGGTAAACCACTGTTTGGGCGCATGGCAGGGCTTGGAAGAGAAGGAGCACCGTTTGACTTTTTCAATGCAGAATTGGCTGGAATTGGGATCGGACGCCATGCCGCGTTTGGAGAGCCCCTGATGTGCCTAAACAGTGGAAACCCCCACAATTGACACAATTTTGGAAACTAGACCCCTAAGGAACTTATCTAGCTGTGTGGTGAGTACTTTGAACACCCAAGTGCCTCACAGAAGTTTATAATGCAGAGTCGTGAAAATAAAAAATATTTTTCTTCCACAAAAATGATTTATTTTTAGCCCCCAATTTTTTATTTTCCTAAGGGTAACAGCAGAAATTGGACCCCAGAAGTTTTTGTAAAATTTGTCCTGAGTATGCTGATACTCCATGTGTGGGGGGACCACTGTTTGGGCACACATCAGGGGTCGGAAGGGAAGTAGTGACGTTTTAAAATGCAGACTTTGGTGAAATGGTCTACAGGCGTCATGTTGCATTTGCAGAGCTCCTGATGTACCTAAACAATAGAAACCCCCCACAAGTGACCCCATTTTGGAAACTAGACCCACAATGAAATTATCTAGATATGTGGTGAGCATTTTGAATGCCCAACTCCTTCACAGAAGTTTGACGCAGAGCTGTGAATATAAAAAATCATTTTTTTTCTACAAAAATGATAATTTAGTCCCCAATTTGTTTATTTTTGCAAGGGTAACAGGAGAAACTGGACCCCAAAAGTTGTTGTCCAACTTAGTATGCTAATGCCCCATATATGGGGCAAACCACTGTTTGGGCACACGGCAGAACTCGGAAGGGAGGGAGCACCAATTGACTTTTTGAGTGCAAAATTGGCTGTCTCGTTTGGAGACCCCCTGATATACCTAAACAGTTGAAACCCCCCCAATTCTAACTCCAACCCTAACCCCAACACGCCCCCAACCCTAATCCCAACCCGATCCATAATCCTAATCACAACCCTAACCGTGTCCCTAATCACAATCCTAACCCAAAATACCCCTAACCCTAATCCCAACCCTAACATAACCCTAATCAAAACCCTAAGCCCAACACACCCCTAATCCTAATCTCAACCCTTACCTCAAACCTAACCCTAATCCCAATACACCCCTAACCCTAATCCCAACCCTAACCTTAACCCTAATCCCCAACCTAACCCTAATGCCAACCCTAACCCTAATCCAAACCCTAAACCCAACCCTAACCCTAGCGCTAACCCTAGCCCTAACCCTAGCGCTAACCCTAACCCTAGCTCTAACCTTAACCGTAGCCCTAACCCTAATTCTAATTGGAAAATAGAAATACATACTTTTTTGAATTATTTTTTCACAAGAAGAGGATTCGGAGAGTGGCTGCCTCATCGGTTATGCGGCACCTGTGTTGTCTCCATCTTAACCACATGGGTCCACTGCATCCTGATAGTGCTTTTGTTTAAAGGCCTAGGCAGGTATGCATCTCTGCCTTGTTTTGCTGCTTTTTCAAATTTTTGGAGGATCTCCGAATCCTCTTCTTGTGCTCTTGCTATTTAGAATTAGGACTCGTAAGCGTGGGGACCCTTGACGCGGGTTGCGAGCTTGCATATTTTGGCCAAAATATAAACTAATACCTCACAAATTTTTTTGTGTGTGTTTTTTGCACTTTTTTGGGGTGCAGTTGGGCTCATTTTTGTCTTGTAAACTGTGGTGTCTGTTCACATGGGGTGCATTTGGTTAGCGCTGGGAGGGCCCGCCTGATCTAATAGAAGGGTGTCACTACTAGGCTTGCCTGGATGCTGTGCATCTCCATTGTGTGAACAGGGCCACATACAAGTCTTTTATGTGCAGCAATGTGCCAAGCAGCCACCCCCTCCCTTAGTTTGGTAGGTTGTGAGTGGCTGCCTCATCGGTTATGCTGCACCTGTGTTGTCTCCATCTTAACCACATGGGTCCACTGCATCCTGCATTTGTTTAGAGGCCTAGGCAGGTAAGCATCTCTGCCTTGTTTTGCTGTTTTTTCAAATTTTTGGAGGATCTCCGAATCCTCTTCTTGTGCTCTTGCTATTTAGAATTAGGACTCGAAAGCGTGGGGATCCCATTAGTTTGGTAGGTTGTGAGTGGTACTTTTATTGTTTTTTTATTTACATAAAATAATGTATTTATAGAAAAAATATTTATTTTTTCTTTATTTGGGAATTTAAAAAAAATATTTTTACACAGTATAATATATATATATTTTTTATTTTTTTACATTGTCCCTGGTTGGGACATCATTATGTAAAGTCAGATCGCTGAGCTGACACTGTGCACAGCACTGTGTCAGATCAGCGATCTGACAGGCAGTGAAGGAGGCTTGCCGGTGCCTGCTCTCAGCAGGACCCCGTGGCCATCTTGGATCTGGGGGTCTGCAGGTAGGGAGAACCTCAGAACAACGCCATCATATCACGTTGTTCTGAGGGTCTCCATGCCACTGGAACTCTGTGATCTTGTTTGATTGCAGTGTTCCAGGGGTTAAAGTGCCGGGAGCGGTCCGTAACCGCTCCTGGCACTTAGTACCAGGTACCTTAGTATTGGTTGTCAGCTGTGATAATCAGCTGACACTCAGCCACGATCAGTCGCGCTCCCACCGTGAGCGCGGCTGATCGCATGTGACGTACTATTCCGTTCATGGGAATTAGGGCCCAGGTCACATGGATGGAATAGTACGTCTAATGGCAGAAAGGGGTTAAATTTATGTTTCATGGTTTATAGTTCATTTCTAGACTATTTTAGCATATTGGAGAGCATCAGTGTTGACAAAGTCTTGTTTCATAATATTTATTATCTTGTTTTTCTCGTTTCATTTTATTTTTTTATCATGGACTTATTGAGTGGAAATATTGGGTCCGTTACAATGGCCTGTTACAGGAAAGCATTGAAAAGATTTGGAAACTGTGGTCTTAATCCACTATGAATTTTAAAGTTTTCCAAATATGAATAGCTATCTGTGTATGAGGAGGATGAGCTTGAACCCATTCAGATGATAGAAGTTGAATTCTTTGTAAATTAAACATCACACAGATAAAACTTATTTTCAGAAATATATAGTTAATACATACAGTAAGTCCTTGTCAACTCCGTTAAGGGTAGCCAAACCCCAAGTAGAAATTTACATTCTATTAATGTGTACCACTTCTTAATTTTCTGCTCAAATGTAGTATTGTGTAACTGTTTGAAGACAGTTTATTTTGCCAGCTTTTTCTGACAATTTTTTGTCTAAGATAATATATATATATATATATATATATACATATTTGTATTCCACATTAGTAATCGTAGTATATACTAATGTAGAAATCAAGCGTTCAGAGATACATGAATTTATTAGCATTTTCTTTCCTTGAACACTTATAACTTGTGACTGCAAGAAAACATCAAAACATTCATAAGAATTCATTATTCCAAAATCCATGGTTACTATGGTTACTTTAGGAAGGGAATGGAAGTCAATGTTTCACCTTTGGGAAAGTGTTACTATTTGTACAACCCATATGTTTTTATTTTTATTTTTTTTTTCACGCTTGTTAAAGTAAGACCTCCTAAGTGTGACAGATTAGGTCTGTGAAGGCGAGGAAAAGAAGAATATATACAGTACTTCAGACATTAAAAAGCATTCTTATTAAAACTCACTAATTCTTTTCAGAATAATTCTACTATTAACATATGCAGTTAACCAACAAAAAGGTATCCCCTAGATAAGTATTTCTCAATGTTTCCAAGCAGGGCTGAAATTAGGAATATCAGGGCCTCATGCTACCCAATAATAAGGGCACCACACCAACCTCTCTGCCTATTTTGATTCCTAATTTGTGCCATAAGGCTGCAGCTAGAAAGCCCGATCAATGCAGTCATTTAATAGCCTTTGTTGACCAACTGACTGCACTTTCATGCACACAGAACAATAGTTAATACAAACATTCTAATTGTATAGAACATCATGTTATCAGCATCATGTACTGTGTACACGGGAGATTGTGCTGCTGAGAACAGTGATTTTAAGCAAGCTTAAAAATAATTTTACCCTATGCTCATTTATTGGGTGATTATCATTCTCCTAAAACAACCTGGTTATAGAGAAACAAGCGTCCCTTGGAACATTCATTCCTGATAATTGGCTAGTTTAAATACACACAGGATGGTTTTATCACAATTTTAACACTATCATTTGTGCTTCTTAAGTGCATCTAAAAACATGTCAAAAATCAAAAACATCTTTTGACGGTTTTGTGATACAGTTTTTGGCAATGCAATTTTACTGGTTATATTTCAAAATGTGTTCTACCAGTAAAAACGACACTGGTAAAAGCTGCATAGAAAAATTGCAAACATTTTGGGTAAAACTGTTTATGTTCTTTGATAAATTTATTATGTGTTTAAGAATAAAAAAAAGGTGTTAAATTATTGTGCATGCCAATAAAGTTGAGTGCACACAGAGAAAAAAAGCAACTTCCTGTAGATAGATAGAATGAATTGATAGAATAGATAGACTAATAGAATAGATAGAGTGAATAGATAGATTGATAGAATAGATAGAATGAATAGATAGATTGATAGAATAGATAGATTTATAGAATACCTGCCGTAACCTTTTCAATGGCATTTTCTCACAGTGCAGAGATACCTCAGGTCAGGCTGTGAGGGAGTGCAGGCTCAGTGACGTCACCGCTAGTTTCTGAGCCTGCACCCTCTGGGTCTCATTCATTCCCTAGTCGCTTACAGCTGGGGGCGCTGCTAATGCGACCGCCCCCGGCTGTAAGCTTTGTCCCCCCAGATACTGTGTGGGACACTCGATATATTAGACTATGATGGATCAGGGAGTATATTGTTTATTATTTTATTTTTATTTCAGAAGATCGATGGCTTCACTTGGAATGGCAGAACAATTAAAAGATGACAAAACTGTGTGGTGTTTTATTTCATTAAAATACTTTTTTATACATGTACAGTATGTGTGTTTATTTAACCCTTTAATTCCTAAAGCATTAGTAATGGATAGGTGTCTTATTGACACCTCTCCATTACTTAGCCGGCTTATTGTCACCTTACAATAGGAAGGTGACATTAACCCCTCATTACCGTGCTTGCCACTGCTACAGGGAAAGTGGGAAGAGCCGAGCAAAGCGCTAGAATTGGCGCATCTAATAGATGCGCCTTTTCTGGGCAGCTGTGGGCTGCTATTTTTAGGCTGGAGGCATATATCAATGGCCCCTTACCAGCCTGAGAATACCAGCCCCCAGCTGTGAGCTTTACCAAGGCTGGTTGTTAAAAATGGGGGGGACCCCACGCCGTTTTTTAAATTATTTATTTAAATAATTAAAAAAGAACGTGTGAGGACCTCTCTATTCTTGATAACTAGCCTTGCTGAATTTGACAACTGGGGTTGCCACCCCCAACTGTGAGTTTTGTCAGGCTGGTTATCAAAAATAGGGGGGAACCCATGTCAGTTTTTTCATTATTTGTTTATAGCGCAGGAGCGGCAGATGAAAACTCCCATCCGCGGCTCCTGCTCTCACTGTATTTAGCGCTGTAGGTGTGGGATGATGGCAATAAGTAGTCCCATCTGCTGACACAAGTGATCGGAGGTAAAGTTTATACCTCTGATCACAGCTGAGCGCTCCCGCTGTCTTCTGATCCTTCCTTCATCAGGAAGGATAACTTCCGAAACACACGTCGTGGTGCGCAATTACAGGACGTGGCGACCCAATCAGGTAGATATTGAGAATTTTTAACCCTCTTTTGCAGTCCCATTTGCAGTTTGCAAAACAGTCAAGTCACTGGTCAGATGAGTTTAGCCCCTTACCGATATCGGTCGTAAAAAGCCAAAGTCTCCTGGAGATGCTCATAGCAAGCCAGCAATTCTACTACGTAGAGGTGATCTGATCATCGCCTCTATGTAGCAGAGCCGATCGAGTTGTGCCAGCTTCTAGTCTCCTATGAAGACTACTGAAGCATGGCAAAAGCAAAAAAAAGTTTTTTAAAAATATAAAAGAATAAAAAAATTATAAAGTTCAAATCACTCCCCTTTTGCCCCATTTAAAATAACACAATAAAATAAAATCAAACCTACACATATTTGCCATTGCCACGTTCAGAATCGCCCGATCTATCAATAAAAAGGATTAACCTTATCGCTAAATGGCGTAGCAAGAAAAAGTCAAAATGCCAAAATTATTTTTTTTTAAATGCAATAACGGGTGATCCAAAGATCGTATATGCACCAAAATGGTACCATTAAAAACGACAGCTCAGCGTGCAAAAAATAAGTCCTGACCTCACCCAAGATAACAAAAAATGGAGACTCTACAGGTATTGGAAAATGTCGCATTTTTTTAACAAAGCTTGGAATTTTTTTCACCACTTAGATAAAAAAGAACCTAAACACATTTGGTGTCTATGAACTTGTAATGACCTGGAGAATCATAATGGCAGATCAGTTTTAGCAGTTACTGAACCTAGTAAAAATGCCAAAAAAAAAACAAGTGTGGGATTGCCCTTTTTTTGCAATTTCACTGCACTTGGAATTTTTTTTCCTGTTTTCTAGTACATGACATGGTAAAACCAATGATGTCATTCCGTCATGCCCATATTGACGGAAAAATAAAAAAGTTATTGCTCTGGGAAGAAGGGGTGCGAAAAATGAAAACACAAAACCAAAAAAAAGCTCTGGGGTGAAGGGATTACATCTTTTTTTAGCTAAATGCAAAACGCTGTGTGTGGCAGAAAATTAACACTATGAATCACCCTGAAAACACCACCCCCACCAAACATGGTGGTGGCAGTATCATGCAGTGGGGATGCTGTCCTTCAGCAGAGACAGGAAGCTTGTAAAAGATAATGGGAAGATGGATATTATATGTCTTAGGAGTTATACCTGCATATTTTGGACATGTTTTGCTACTGTTCAGTAATACAATATGTGCCTGCACATTTTGCAGCTCCTTGCTTTTATTTATGATGTGTTAGTAAGATTTTCAATATATAATAAATGATTTTTGAGCATATTATGCTTTTTCTTATGTCCTATAGTCTTTTTTGCTATACAAAAAATATTGAAAAAGAAGAAGGGAAAGGCAGGGCTCATAAGGTCCATCAATCTCTGACAATACAGAAACAGACAATACTCCACATGTAGAAATAGCCAGTATAAACAGTATGGAACTAATGATAAGGCCCAAGTTGACCCTGTATAAAAATATCCATCCTGAAATTTGGGCAGACATTGAAGTGAATAAATAAAATACAAACATTGACTGTCCAATAAAGAAGCTTACATACAGTAAAATGCCATAGGGATGCCTGCCCAAATCATTGGAGCGATATTCTTTATATAGGGACAACGTTTGTCATAGTATTGTACTGTTTATAGTGGCTATTTCTGCATGTGGTGTTTTGGATATTTTTGTATTGATAAAAGTTGATGGACTTTACTATTTCTACCTTTCTCTTCTTCTTCAATAATTTTTGTATGTAATTTCTTTTTAAATAATGTTTGATTAATGGCCTTATAACCTTTTCTAGACTGAGAGATCTGAGTGAATTTGTTTCTTATTTGCTCTAGAACTTCTTTGGATCACGACATAATGTCTAGCTTCTGAGGATCTTTTGGTCTACTTAAGTTTGTCAGGCAGGTCCTATTTAAGTGATTTCTTGATTAAGAACAGGTATGGCATCAGCTTCCCGAAGATGTGATTAGCCACCGCTATGTTTTCAGGGGGGACAATCACTTTTCACACAGGCCTCTATAGTTTGGATTTCTTTTTCCCTTAGTAATAAAGACCTTAATTTAAAAACTTCATTTTGTGTTTACTTGTGTTATCTTTGTCTAATATTTAAACTTGTTTGGTGATCTGAAACATTTAAGTGTGACAAACATGCAAAGAATAGGAAATCAGGAAAGGGGCAAACACCTTCTCATAGAACTGTATATATATATATATATATATATATATATATATATATATATGTATATATATATATATATATATATATACAGTTAGGTCCATATATATTTGGACAGAGACAACATTTTTCTAATTTTGGTTATAGACATTACATCAATAAATTTTAAACAAAACAATCCAGATGCAGTTGAGGTTCAGACTTTCAGCTTTCATTTAAGGGTATCCACGTTAAAATTGGATGAAGGGTTTAGGAGTTTCAACTCCTTAACATGTGCCACCCTGTTTTTAAAGGGACCAAAAGTAATTGGACAATTGATTCCAAGGCTATTTCATGGACAGGTGTGGGCAATCCCTTCATTATGTCATTCTCAATTAAGCAGATAAAAAGCCAGGAGTTAATTTGAGGTGTGGTGCTTGCATTTGGAAGGTTTTGCTGTGAAGTAAACATGCGGTCAAAGGAGCTCTCCATCCAGGTGAAACAAGCCATCCTTAAGCTGCGAAAACAGAAAAAACCCATCCGAGAAATTGCTACAATATTAGGAGTGGCAAAATCTACAGTTTGGTACATCCTGAGAAAGAAAGAAAGCACTGGTGAACTCATCAATGCAAAAAGACCTGGGCGCCCACGGAAGACAACAGTGGTGGATGATCACAGAATAATCTCCTTCCCCTTCACAATTGGCCAACCAAGTGAACAACACTCTCCAGGAGGTAGGTGTATCAATATCCAAATCTACCATAAAGAGAAGACTGCATGAAAGTAAATACAGAGGGTTCACTGCACAGTGCAAGCAACTCATAAGCATCAAGACTATAAAGGCTAGACTAGACTTTGCTAAAAAACATCTAAAAAAGCCAGCACAGTTCTGGAAGAACATTCTTTGGATAGATGAAACCAAGATCAACCTCTACCAGAATGATGGAAAGAGAAAAGTATGGCGAAGGCGTGGTACAGCTCATGATCCAAAGCATACCACATCATCTGTAAAACACGGCGGAGGCAGTGTGATGGATTGGGCATGCATGGCTGCCAGTGGAACTGGGTCACTAGTGTTTATTGATGATGTGACACAGGACAGAAGCAGCCGAATGAATTCTGAGGTCTTCAGAGCCATACTGTGTGCTCAGATCCAGCCAAATGCAGCCAAACTGATTGGTCGTCGTTTCATACTACAGATGGACAATGACCCAAAACATAAAGCCAAAGCAACCCAGGAGTTTATTAAAGCAAAGAAGTGGAATATTCTTGAATGGTCAAGTCAGTCACCTGATCTCAACCCAGTTCAGCCTGCATTTCACTTGTTAAAGACTAAACTTCAGACAGAAAGGCCCACAAACAAACAGCAACTGAAAACCACCGCAGTGAAGGCCTGGCAGAGCATCAAAAAGGTGGAAACACAGCGTCTGGCGATGTCCATGAGTTCAAGACTTCAGGCAGTCACTGCCAACAAAGGGGTTTCACCAAGTACTAAAAATGAACATTTTATTTAAAATAATTGAATCTGTCCAGTTACTTTTGGTCCCTTTAAAAACAGGGTGGCACATGTTAAGGAGCTGAAACTCCAAAACCCTTCATTCAATTTTAATCTGGATACCCTCAAATGAAAGCTGAAAGTCTGAACTTCAACTGCATCTGAATTGTTTTGTTAAAAACTCATTGTGGTAATGTCCATAACCAAAATTAAAAAAATGTTGTCTCTGTCCAAATATGTATGGACCTAACTGTATATATATATATATATATATATATATATATATATATATATATATCATGTGAAATAAGTATTGAACATGTCACCAATTTTCTAAGTAAATATATTTCTAAAGGTGTTTTGACATGAAATTCTCAACAAGTCTCAGTAACAAATCATCTAATCCCCAAAGGCAAAAAAATCAAACAATCGATGTCCATTAATTAAATTGTGTGTAATATTGAGAAATGGCACAGGGAAAAAGTATTGAACACATGAAGAAAGAGTGGTGCAAAAAGTCATGAATAGTTATGACACCAGCTGAAATCTATCAGTAATTGGAAAGCACCCTTTCCACTTAGTGAAAAATGATATCAGCTGGTCCAACTGCCTATGTGTCTTATTACCAAGGTGCCACACAAGAAACATCTCATGATGAGTAAAACCAGGGAGCTGTCTCAATACCTTTGCAACCTTTCTATTGCAAAACATACTCATGGCATTGGCTACAGAATAATTTCTAAAGTATTGAAAGTTCCAGCCATGACCAGGTGTTCCCTGCAAGATTTCAGACAGAGGAGTGAAAAGATTTATCAGAAGAGCCAAGGACCACCATTGGAGAACTACAGAAAGACCTGGAAGCTGCAGGTACAATTATTTCAAAGAAAACAGTGTACGTAACCTACATGGCCTGTATGCACGCTCACCTTGCAAGACTCTATTGCTGAACAAAAAGCATGTGCAAGAGTGTTTGTAGTTTGCTCAAGAACATTTAGACTAGTCTGTGAAATACTGGGAGAATATACTCTTGTCAAATGAGGCCAAAATGTAACTATTTAGATACCATAACACACACAATATTTGGATGCCAAAAACACTCCATATCACCCCCAAAAAACCATACCAAGAGTGAAGTTTGGAGCTTGGAAACATCATAGTCCGGGGCTGTTTTTCAGTATACAACACTAGCAAACTTCATATAATTGAAGGAAGTATGAATGGACAAAAATGCCAAGATATTCTTTATAAACATCTGCTGTCATCTACTGGGATGATGGCGAGAAAATAAGGGGGGGACATTTTAGTAACACAATGATTCCAAAAATACAGCCAAGAAAACTTTCAATTGGTTTGAAAGAATGAAAATAAAGCTTCTAGAATGGCTCAATCATCTGACTTAAATCCAATAAATCAATTATGGAAGGATCGAAAGTTCAGAGTTCATAAAAGCAGCCCAGGAAGCCTTCACGATTTGAAGATTGTGGGGAATAGGCCAAAATCACACCTGTACACAATCTGTAGTAATGCCAGTGTAACATAGTAACATAGTAACATAGTTAGTAAGGCCGAAAAAAGACATTTGTCCATCCAGTTCAGCCTATATTCCATCATAATAAATCCCCAGATCTACGTCCTTCTACAGAACCTAATTGTATGATACAATATTGTTCTACTCCAGGAAGACATCCAGGCCTCTCTTGAACCCCTCGACTGAGTTCGCCATCACCACCTCCGCAGGCAAGCAATTCCAGATTCTCACTGCCCTAACAGTAAAGAATCCTCTTCTATGTTGGTGGAAAAACCTTCTCTCCTCCAGACGCAAAGAATGCCCCCTTGTGCCCGTCACCTTCCTTGGTATAAACAGATCCTCAGCGAGATATTTGTATTGTCCCCTTATATACTTATACATGGTTATTAGATCGCCCCTCAGTCGTCTTTTTTCTAGACTAAATAATCCTAATTTCGCTAATCTATCTGGGTATTGTAGTTTTCCCATCCCCTTTATTAATTTTGTTGCCCTCCTTTGTACTCTCTCTAGTTCCATTATATCCTTCCTGAGCACCGGTGACCAAAACTGGACACAGTACTCCATGTGCGGTCTAACTAGGGATTTGTACAGAGGCAGTATAATGCTCTCATCTTGTGTATCCAGACCTCTTTTAATGCACCCCATGATCCTGTTTGCCTTGGCAGCTGCTGCGTGGCACTGGCTGCTCCAGGTAAGTTTATCATTAACTAGGATCCCCAAGTCCTTCTCCCTGTCAGATTTACCCAGTGGTTTCCCATTCAGTGTGTAATGGTGATATTGATTCCTTCTTCCCATGTGTATAACCTTACATTTATCATTGTTAAACCTCATCTGCCACCTTTCAGCCCAAGTTTCCAACTTATCCAGATCCATCTGTAGCAGAATACTATCTTCTCTTGTATTAACTGCTTTACATAGTTTTGTATCATCTGCAAAGATCGATATTTTACTGTGTAAACCTTCTACCAGATCATTAATGAATATGTTGAAGAGAACAGGTCCCAATACTGACCCCTGCGGTACCCCACTGGTCACAGCGACCCAGTTAGAGACTATACCATTTATAACCACCCTCTGCTTTCTATCACTAAGCCAGTTACTAACCCATTTACACACATTTTCCCCCAGACCAAGCATTCTCATTTTGTGTACCAACCTCTTGTGCGGCACGGTATCAAACGCTTTGGAAAAATCGAGATATACCACGTCCAATGACTCACCGTGGTCCAGCCTATAGCTTACCTCTTCATAAAAACTGATTAGATTGGTTTGACAGGAGCGATTTCTCATAAACCCATGCTGATATGGAGTTAAACAGTTATTCTCATTGAGATAATCCAGAATAACATCCCTCAGAAACCCTTCAAATATTTTACCAACAATAGAGGTTAGACTTACTGGCCTATAATTTCCAGGTTCACTTTTAGAGCCCTTTTTGAATATTGGCACCACATTTGCTATGCGCCAATCCTGCGGAACAGACCCTGTCGCTATAGAGTCCCTAAAAATAAGAAATAATGGTTTATCTATTACATTACTTAGTTCTCTTAGTACTCGTGGGTGTATGCCATCCGGACCCGGAGATTTATCTATTTTAATCTTATTTAGCCGGTTTCGCACCTCTTCTTGGGTTAGATTGGTGACCCTTAATATAGGGTTTTCATTGTTTCTTGGGATTTCACCTAGCATTTCATTTTCCACCGTGAATACCGTGGAGAAGAAGGTGTTTAATATGTTAGCTTTTTCCTCGTCATCTACAACCATTCTTTCCTCACTATTTTTTAAGGGGCCTACATTTTCAGTTTTTCTTCTTTTACTATTGATATAGTTGAAGAACAGTTTGGGATTAGTTTTACTCTCCTTAGCAATGTGCTTCTCTGTTTCCTTTTTGGCAGCTTTAATTAGTTTTTTAGATAAAGTATTTTTCTCCCTATAGTTTTTTAGAGCTTCAATGGTGCCATCCTGCTTTAGTAGTGCAAATGCTTTCTTTTTACTGTTAATTGCCTGTCTTACTTCTTTGTTTAGCCACATTGGGTTTTTCCTATTTCTAGTCCTTTTATTCCCACAAGGTATAAACCGCTTACACTGCCTATTTAGGATGTTCTTAAACATTTCCCATTTATTATCTGTATTCTTATTTCTGAGGATATTGTCCCAGTCTACCAGATTAAGGGCATCTCTAAGCTTGTCAAACTTTGCCTTCCTAAAGTTCAGTGTTTTTGTGACTCCCTGACAAGTCCCCCTAGTGAAAGACAGGTGAAACTGTACAATATTGTGGTCGCTATTTCCTAGATGCCCGACCACCTGCAGATTTGTTATTCTGTCAGGTCTATTAGATAGTATTAGGTCTAAAAGTGCTGCTCCTCTGGTTGGATTCTGCACCAATTGTGAAAGATAATTTTTCTTGGTTATTAGCAGAAACCTGTTGCCTTTATGGGTTTCACAGGTTTCTGTTTCCCAGTTAATATCCGGGTAGTTAAAGTCCCCCATAACCAGGACCTCATTATGGGTTGCAGCTTCATCTATCTGCTTTAGAAGTAGACTTTCCATGGTTTCTGTTATATTTGGGGGTTTGTAACAGACCCCAATGAGAATTTTGTTACCATTTTTCCCTCCATGAATTTCGACCCATATGGACTCGACATGCTCATTTCCTTCGCTAATATCCTCCCTTAAAGTGGACTTTAGACAAGACTTTACATAGAGACAAACCCCTCCTCCACTCCGATTTTTACGATCCTTTCTAAACAGACTGTAACCCTGTAAGTTAACTGCCCAGTCATAGCTTTCATCTAACCATGTCTCCTAACCACACCAGTGTGATGTCAGGAGAAATACATAATTGGGTGTCATCGGCATAGACATGGCGGTGTATAGAGAAAAGAGAAGGGGGCTTAGGACTGAACTCTGGGGAACCCTGATAGTAAGAGGAAGAGGAGATGAAGAAAGCCATATATATTTTGCATATATAGTACATATACATTTTATATTTTCTGTATTACGCTATTTACCTACTGTATAGATCTTGCAATTGTTGCCCTGGACACTGTTCTTCCCAGTATTAGCAGCAAAATAGTGACTTTTACCCTTCTATGAAATAGGCAAAGGTCTTTTCAAATGGTCGGAAAAGAGGGGAGCTGTGAAGTCACCTATTGTGAATGGCAGGTGCAGTGTAATTTACTGTATGCAGAGTTGTTACTATTCATTGTAATCCTGTCAGTGATGGTAATGAGATCTCTGATAAGTCTTCTGTAAAGAACAATATATATATATATATATATAAATATATATATATATATGTCTTGTACTATATGTAGTGGTCAGTAAGAAAATTATATAATTTCATTTTTTTTTCATTGTAATACAGATAAATGATAAGGAAAATATAAATGTATATAAATATATGTGTGTTAGGCATCGGGATTCTCCTGCTGCACAGGAGGAATCCCAAGCCTTGTCTTCTGTGGTCTCCTATTCAATCTCAGCTGCAGAGGATCCTGCTCAGGAGAGACATTGGTCCCAGCATCTTGCTCATACTCGGGCTGTGCGTCTTGTTGCTGCTGCCTCTGCAGGTACAGCTATAGCAACCAGCATCCTGGGACTAAATCCAGCTTTTTCCCTTCTGAGCATGCCCGTAAGACGACCACTCATTGGTTGTTGGAGGTCAAATGCCAAGGTCCTCAAACGAGTCTGGATTGGCTCTCTAGCAAAGTCCTTGCAGACTGGCATCTATAAAAGGATCTCATGGCTGCACGGCAGTGCGCTAGCATAGTCCAAACTTGTGAAGTGTGTGCATGTGTGAATGTCTCTGGTGCAAGCTCGTAATGATCACCTACCCTCTGGTTGTATATGTGTATGGGGTGATTGGAGTTAGAGACAATGTTGAGTAGAGGCATCGCCAGTGCGACACCGTGCACACAGTGGATCCAATCAGACTCTATCCCCCACGTTCTAGGGGATGAGTCTAGAGACCGCACTCGTGCCTAATCTGTAGAGGCTGCACCGAATAGTGGCATCGCCAGTGCAATGCCATGTACAGAGTGCGTCCAGTCTGACTCTAACCCCCACTTCCTAGGGGCTGAGTCTTGTGACTTCACTCGTGCTAAATCTGCTATGCCCTGTGACAGCTAACAGGGAACAGCATTATTGTATTTAGTTAGCTGCGACTCTGTGGAGCATTAGAGTTTGCAACTATTCACACCGGTTGATGTTTAACCCACGTGTATTTGGTGTTCTACCACATATAGTGTCCACCATTGCTTAGCGACAGTTGCCATCTCTGCACGGAGGACCATGGGTTGCGAACGCACCTAATTATTATATTTTATTTGGTGCGTTCTGCCAACCCTAACATTATACTAGCGCCAGTGTCTGGCTAGAAATGCGGATGAGCAGCGTCTGCAGCGGTCCATCCAGCAGTTGGAGGGCAGGTTGTCCGCTCTCAAGTGTACAACTTCAGCTGTGGATGTTACTGTGGTAGCGGCTCGGGCAGTTAGTGAAGCTCCATCCCTTATGTCCGCTGCCATCCATGTTCTGACTTTAACCCGACTCCCGCTGCCTGATAAGTTTACACGTGATAGCAAGTCATGTAGGGGATTCGTGAACCTGTGTGCTATACATCTTGAGCTGCTGGCTGCACGTTTCCCCTCAGAGCGGGCTAGAGTGGGCTAGCCACTGTGGGAGCGCAATGATCATGTGGTGCAGAGTGTCTCGAGGTTCCTGAGCGCTCTAAGCAGGTCTTTGTAGGTCCATGGGTCACCAATTATACTGCGCTCCAACTGCCGGCACTCCTATAGTGAGCCACTTTGCCATCCACTTCCGGACTCTCGCATCTGAGCTGGAATGGCCGGATAAAATCCTCAACCCAGTGTTTTGGTGGGGACTTGCTGACCATGTGAAGGATGCTCTGGCCACTAGGGAGATTCCGGCCACACTGGAGGATCCAATTGCAGTCTCCACTCGTATCGACCTTCAATACTCCGAGTGAAGGTTGGAGCGAGCTCAGTGTTGGCAGAGGTTTTGGCTGGCTCCAAACTTCGCCAAGCCTCTGGAATCTCCAATCTAGGAGTCAGAGTCTCAAGAGGCCATGGAGGTTCCTCAAGCGAGACCTAAGTCTCAGACCACTCGTGTATCCTTGGTGCCATTCTTGTTGGCAGTCGGGACATCATGCCAACAGATGTCCTCAGCGGTCAGGAAACGACCACATCTAGAGGCTATTGGAGGAGGCTCACTAGACACAGCGGCGTTTTCCGTAGGCCTGTGCACTCATGCGGTGAGGTTTTTGTGGATTCCAGGGCAATTTCATGTCTTCTGCCTTCCCCCAAAGGCATGCTGTACCTCTGGTGATGCTCACCAAACCAGTGATCGTCTGAGAGGTAAATGGGTCGACTTTTCCCTCACAGATTACTCACCAGACCATTCCCCTCCCTCTCACCATGACTCCAGAAGTTCATTGTAAATCTCTGAATGATTCAATGTTGTCCTAAATGCCTAATGATGATAAATATAATCCACCTGTGTGTAATCAAGTCTCCGTATAAATGCACCTGCTGTGTGATAGTCTCAGGGTTCTGTTTGAAGCACAGAGAGCATCATGAAGACCAAGGAACACAACAGGCAGGTCCGTGATACTAGTGTGGAGGTGTTTAAAGCCAGATTTGGATACACAATGATTTCCAAAACTTTAAACATCCCAAGGAGCACTGTGCAAGCGATCATATTTAAATAGAAGGAACATCATACCACTGCAAATCTACCAAGACCCAGCCCTCCCTCTAAACATTCATCTCAAACAAGGAGAACACTGATCAGAGATACAGCCAAGAGGCCCATGATTACTCTGGATGAACTGCAGAGATCTACAGCTGAGGTGGGACAGTCTGTCCATAGAACAACAATCAGTTGTACATAGCACAAATCTGGCCTTTATGGAAGAGTGGCAAGAAGAAAGCCATTTATCAAAGATATCCATAAAAAGTGTTGTTTAAAGTTTGCAACAAGCCACCTGTGAGACACACCAAACATGTGGAAGAAGGTTCTCTGGTCAGCTGAAACAAAAATTGAATTTTTTGGCAACAATGTCAAATGATATGTTTGGCGTAAAGGCAACGCAGCTCATCACCCTGAACACACTATCCCCACTGTCAAACATGGTGGTGGCAGTATCATGGTTTGGGCCTTCTTTTCTTCAGCAGGGACAGGGAAGATGGTTAAAATTGATGGGAATATGAATGGAGTCAAATACAGGACCATTCTTGAGGAAAAACCTATTGGAATCTGCAAAAGACCTGAGACTGGGATGAGATTTATCTTCCAACAAGACAATGATCCCAAACATAAAGCAAAATCTACAATGGAATGGGTGACAAATAAACGTATCAAAGTCCAGACCTCAATCCAATCGTGAATCTGTGGAAAGAGCTGAAAACTGCTGTTCACAAACAATCTCCATCAAACTTCACTGAGCTCGAGCTGTATGCCAAGGAAGCATGGGCAGTAATTTCAGTCTCTCGATGTACAAAACTGATAGAGACATACCCCGAGCGACTTGCAGCTGTAATCGCTTCAAAAAGTTGTGCAACAAAATATTAAGTTACAGGGGCCGAATAATATTGCACGCCCCACTTTTCAGTTTTTGAGTTTCCCCAAAACTTTTAAAAAAGCAATAAATTTCATTCTGCTTCACAATTGTTCCACTTGTTGATGATTCTTCACCAACAATTTACATTTGATATCTTTATGTTTGAAGCATGATATGTGGGGAAAGGTTGAAAAGTTCCAGGAGCCGAATACTTTCGCACGTCACTGTATTTGCAAACGGCCCAGCGGTTGAATTCTCGCCAGGCCAGATGGTCAATATTCTTCTCCCAGTTTAATTTTATTCTTCATTTTCTTTCCGGGGAGAAGAATTCATGTGCTGACGCTCTCTCACGTTCTGTAGTCTCATCTGAGGAGGGAGGGGAGCCTCGGCTTATTGTTCCATCCGACAGTTTGAGGACCATACCTCCAGTTTCGCTAGAGTCTGTGCCTCCGGGCAAGACTTTTGTTCCACCTAATCTGCAACTGGAGGTTCTCTCATGGGCTCACTTGTCCAGGGTAGGGGAACATTTCAGGACCAAGAGGACATCTGAGCTCCTGGCAAGTTCGTATTGGTGGCCGCATACGGTGCGAGAAGTAGGAGGCTACATTCAAGCATGTGTCTCTTGCGCCAAAAATCGGTCTTCTCGGCAGCGGCCCATGGGTTCACTGTATCCCCTGCCGGTGGTGGATAGGCCCTGGGAGATGATCTTTGTTGTGGGTTTACCCAAATCCCGAAACTGTACTGTTATCTGGGTGGTAACTAACCATTTCTCCAAGATAGTGCACTTGGTACCTCTTCCCCAGGTACTATCGGCACGGGCTTTGACAGCACTTTATATTAAGCACGTTTTTCGGCTGCACGGTATGCCTGACAAAATAGTCAGTGACCGGGGTCCCCAGTAGGGTTGAGCGAAACGGGTCGTTCATTTTCAAAAGTCGCCGACTTTTGGCGAAGTCGGGTTTCATGAAACCCGATCCGACCCCTGTGCGGGGTCGGCCATGCGGTACGCGACTTTCGCGCCAAAGTCACGTTTCAATGACGCGAAAAGCGCCATTTCTCAGCCAATGAAGGTAAACGCAGAGTGTGGGCAGCGGGATGACATAGGTCCTGGTCCCCACCATCTTAGAGAAGGGCATTGCAGTGATTGGCTTGCTGTCTGCGGCGTCACAGGGGCTATAAAGGGGAGTTCCCGCCGACCGCCATGTTACTGCTGCTGATCTGAGCTTAGGGAGAGGTTGCTGCCGCTTCGTCAGAAGCAGGGATAGCGTTAGGCAGGGTCCATTAACCACCAAACCGCTTGTGCTGTAGCGATTTCCACTGCCCAACACCACCTTCGGTGTGCAGGGACAGTGGAAGCTACATTTTTTTTTTTTCCCCCTCAGCGCTGTAGCTCATTGGGCTGCCCTAGAAGGCTCCCTGATAGCTGCATTGCTGTGTGTACGCCGCTGTGCAAACCAACTGCTTTTTTCAAAGCACAAATCCTCTTGTTCCTTCCTTTCTGCACAGCTATCTTTTTTGTTTGTACACACTTTTTATTTAATTTGTGCATCAGTCCACTCCTTATTGCTGCCTGCCATACCTGGCTGAGATTACTGCAGGGAGATAGTAATTGAAGGACACTCCCTGTTTTTTTTTTTTTTTTGTGGGAGATTAAGATTGACATTTCTGCTAGAGTGCCATCCCTGTCTGTGTCATCTCTCACTCAGTGGGCCATAGAAAGCCTATTTATTTTTTTGCTTCATTTGGGTTATAAAATCTACCTGAAAAAATCACTACATCAATCAGTGGGAGAAAAATATTGGCCTCAGGGCTTGTGTGCCACTCTTGACTCCTGTGTGTGCCATCTCTCAGTCAGTGGGCCATAGAAAGCCTATTTATTTTTTTGCTTGATTTTGTTCTAAAATCTACCTGAAAAAATCACTACATCAATCAGTGGGAGAAAAATATTGGCCTCAGGGCTTGTGTGCCACTCCTGACTCCTGTGTGCATCATCACTCACTCAGTGGGCCATAGAAAGCCCATTTTTTTTTTTTTTTTGCTTTATTTGGGTTCTAAATTCTACCTGAAAAAATCAATAAATCAATCAGTGGGAGATTAATATTGGCCTTTGGGCTTGTGTGCCAGTCCTAAGCGTGCCATCTCTCTCTCTCAGATAGTGGGCCATAGAAAGCCTATTTATTATTTTTTTTATTGGGTTTATAAATTTTCCCTGGAACCAAAAAAAAAAAAGTGGGAGATTAATATTGGCCTCTGGGCTTGTGTGCCAGTCCTGAGCGTGCCATCTCTCTCACAAATAGTGGGCCATAGAAAGCCTATTTATTTTTTTGCTTGATTTGGGTTCTAAAATGTACCTGAAAAAATCACTACATCAATCAGTGGGAGAAAAATATTGGCCTCAGGGCTTGTGTGCCACTCCTGACTCCTGTGTGCATCATCACTCACTCAGTGGGCCATAGAAAGCCCTTTTTTTTTTTTTTTGCTTTATTTGGGTTCTAAATTCTACCTGAAAAAATCAATAAATCAATCAGAGGGAGATTAATATTGGCCTTTGGGCTTGTGTGCCAGTCCTAAGCGTGCCATCTCTCTCTCTCAGATAGTGGGCCATAGAAAGCCTATTTATTTTTATTTCTTTTATTGGGTTTATAAACTTTCCCTGGAAAAAAAAAAAGGGGGAGATTAATATTGGCCTTTGGGCTTGTGTGCCAGTCCTGAGCGTGCCATCTCTCTCACAAATAGTGGGCCATAGAAAGCCTATTTATTTATTTTTTTTTGGTTTTATAAATTCTCCCTTTAAAAAAAAAGGGAGATTAATATTGGCCTTTGGGCTTGTGTGCCAGTCCTAAGCGTGCCATCTCTCTCTGTCTTTCAGATAGTGGGCCATAGACAGCCTATTTATTATTTTTTTTATTGGGTTTATAAATTTTCCCTGGAACAAAAAAAAAAAGTGGGAGATAAATATTGGCCTCTGGGCTTGTGTGCCACTCCTGACTCCTGTGTGCGTCATCTCTCACTCAGTGGGCCATAGAAAGCCTTTTTTTGTTTTATTTGTTTTCTAAATTCTCCCTGAAAAAATCATTTTATTTTATTTGGTTTCTAAATTCTTCCTGAAAAAATCATTTTATTCTATTTTTTTTTTCCTAAAGTCTCCCTGAAAAAAAAAAAAGAAAAAAAAATCAGTGGGAGATTAATATTGCCCTTTCTGCTTGTGTGCCAGTCTTGACTCCTGGGTGTGCCATCTCTCTCTCTCTCTCCAATTGTGGGCCATAGAAAGCCTATTATTTTTTTAGCTTGATTTGGGTTCCAAAATCTACCTGAAAAAATCACTACATCAATCAGTGGGAGATAAATATTGGCCTCTGGGCTTGTGTGCCACTCCTGACTCCTGTGTGCGTCATCTCTCACTCAGTGGGCCATAGAAAGCCTTTTTTTGTTTTATTTGTTTTCTAAATTCTCCCTGAAAAAATCATTTTATTTTATTTGGTTTCTAAATTCTTCCTGAAAAAATCATTTTATTCTATTATTTTTTTTTCCTAAAGTCTCCCTGAAAAAAAAAAAACAAAAACAAATCAGTGGGAGATTAATATTGCCCTTTCTGCTTGTGTGCCAGTCTTGACTCCTGGGTGTGCCATCTCTCTCTCTCTCTCCAATTGTGGGCCATAGAAAGCCTATTATTTTTTTAGCTTGATTTGGGTTCCAAAATCTACCTGAAAAAATCACTACATCAATCAGTGGGAGATAAATATTGGCCTCTGGGCTTGTGTGCCACTCCTGACTCCTGTGTGCGTCATCTCTCACTCAGTGGGCCATAGAAAGCCTTTTTTTGTTTTATTTGTTTTCTAAATTCTCCCTGAAAAAATCATTTTATTTTATTTGGTTTCTAAATTCTTCCTGAAAAAATCATTTTATTCTATTATTTTTTTTTCCTAAAGTCTCCCTGAAAAAAAACAAAAAAAAAACAAATCAGTGGGAGATTAATATTGCCCTTTCTGCTTGTGTGCCAGTCTTGACTCCTGGGTGTGCCATCTCTCTCTCTCTCTCCAATTGTGGGCCATAGAAAGCCTATTATTTTTTTAGCTTGATTTGGGTTCCAAAATCTACCTGAAAAAATCACTACATCAATCAGTGGGAGATAAATATTGGCCTCTGGGCTTGTGTGCCACTCTTGACTCCTGTGTGCGTCATCTCTCACTCAGTGGGCCATAGAAAGCCTTTTTTTGTTTTATTTGTTTTCTAAATTCTCCCTGAAAAAATCATTTTATTTTATTTGGTTTCTAAATTCTTCCTGAAAAATCATTTTATTCTATTTTTTTTTTCCTAAAGTCTCCCTGAAAAAAAAAACAAAAAACAAATCAGTGGGAGATTAATATTGCCCTTTCTGCTTGTGTGCCAGTCTTGACTCCTGGGTGTGCCATCTCTCTCTCTCTCTCTCCAATTGTGGGCCATAGAAAGCCTATTATTTTTTTAGCTTGATTTGGGTTCCAAAATCTACCTGAAAAAATCACTACATCAATCAGTGGGAGATAAATATTGGCCTCTGGGCTTGTGTGCCACTCCTGACTCCTGTGTGCGTCATCTCTCACTCAATGGGCCATAGAAAGCCTTTTTTTGTTTCATTTGTTTTCTAAATTCTCCCTGAAAAAATCATTTTATTTTATTTGGTTTCTAAATTCTTCCTGAAAAAATCATTTTATTCTATTTTTTTTTTCCTAAAGTCTCCCTGAAAAAAAACAAAAAAAAACAAATCAGTGGGAGATTAATAAGCCCTTTCTGCTTGTGTGCCAGTCTTGACTCCTGGGTGTGCCATCTCTCTCTCTCTCTCCAATTGTGGGCCATAGAAAGCCTATTATTTTTTTAGCTTGATTTGGGTTCCAAAATCTACCTGAAAAAATCACTACATCAATCAGTGGGAGATAAATATTGGCCTCTGGGCTTGTGTGCCACTCCTGACTCCTGTGTGCGTCATCTCTCACTCAGTGGGCCATAGAAAGCCTTTTTTTGTTTTATTTGTTTTCTAAATTCTCCCTGAAAAAATCATTTTATTTTATTTGGTTTCTAAATTCTTCCTGAAAAAATCATTTTATTCTATTTTTTTTTTCCTAAAGTCTCCCTGAAAAAAAAAAAAAAAAAACAAATCAGTGGGAGATTAATATTGCCCTTTCTGCTTGTGTGCCAGTCTTGACTCCTGGGTGTGCCATCTCTCTCTCTCTCTCCAATTGTGGGCCATAGAAAGCCTATTATTTTTTTAGCTTGATTTTGGTTCCAAAATCTACCTGAAAAAATCACTACATCAATCAGTGGGAGATAAATATTGGCCTCTGGGCTTGTGTGCCACTCCTGACTCCTGTGTGCGTCATCTCTCACTCAGTGGGCCATAGAAAGCCTTTTTTTGTTTTATTTGTTTTCTAAATTCTCCCTGAAAAAATCATTTTATTTTATTTGGTTTCTAAATTCTTCCTGAAAAAATCATTTTATTCTATTATTTTTTTTTCCTAAAGTCTCCCTGAAAAAAAAAAAAAAATCAAATCAGTGGGAGATTAATATTTACATTTGTGCTTCAGTGGCAGTCCTGCGTGTGTGGCATCTCTCTCATTTGTTGCCACCAACAACAGAGTGTGTAACATTGTGCCTGATTTTCGTTGTGGTCTCACTCACCTGTAAAGGGGTAGCTAAATCATACTGAAGTTATAGCTCACCGTGTAATTTGTGTGACAGCAACAAATACCGTTAGTTTGCTTACGTTTTTAAAACAATGAGGAAGTATGGTGGAAGAGGTCGTGGCCGGGGGCGTTCATTGTCAGCTGGTAATGAGGGTAGTGGTAGTGGTGGAGCATCAGCTTGTCGTGGGAAAAAAAATATTGCACCTAAGTCTGGAGCTGTGGTGCCAGGTTCGTCGTCAGGCTACACAAGGCCTCGAACGCTCCCTTTTCTGGGAGTAGGAAAACCGCTTTTAAAGCCGGAGCAGCAAGAGCAAGTTTTGGCTTATCTTGCTGACTCAGCCTCTAGCTCTTTTGCCTCCTCTCGTGAAACTGGTAAATGTCAAAGCAGCGCGTCGTTAGTGGATGTTCACGGTCAGGGACAAGTCGCTTCCTTGTCCTCTTCAGCAAAAACAACAACAGAGAAGAATGCAGCAGGCGACACAACGGGTTACTCCATGGAGCTCTTTACACATACCGTCCCTGGCTTAGAAAGTGAAGCAGTTAACAGTCCATGCCCATTACAAGTTGAATCTGACATGGAGTGCACTGATGCACAGCCACAGCCAGACTACTATGCTGGTCCTTTGACTCAGACCACAACATTGCCCTCGCAGGGTAATGATCAAGAATCAGACCCTGATGAGTCTATGTTGCCCCATCACGAACGCTATACCACCGACCGACACGGTGACACAGACGAAGTTGCACACGAGCTACAAGAAGAGGTAATAGATGACCCAGTTCTTGACCCCGATTGGCAGCCATTGGGGGAGCAGGGTGCAGGCGGCAGCAGTTCTGAAGCGGAGGAGGAGGGGCCGCAGCAGGCATCAACATCGCAACAGGTCCCATCTGCCGGGCCCGTATCTTGCCCAAAACGCGTGGCAAAGCCAAAACCTGTTGGAGGACAGCGTGGCCATCCGGTTAAAGCTCAGTCTACAATGCCTGAAAAGGTATCCGATGCTAGAAAGAGTGCAGTCTGGCATTTTTTTAAACAACATCCAATTGATCAGCGCAAAGTCATCTGTCAAAAATGTTCAACTACCTTAAGCAGAGGACAGAATCTGAAAAGTCTCAATACAAGTTGCATGCATAGACATTTAACCACCATGCATTTGCAAGCCTGGACTAACTACCAAACGTCCCTTAAGGTTGTAGCACCCTCGGCCAATGAAGCTAGTCAGCAACGCAACATCCCTTCCGGCAGTGTAGGGCCACCATTTTCCGCACCACCTGCAGTATCTGTGCAGGTTTCTTTGCCAGGCCAAAGCAGTCAGGGTCAGGGAATCACCAGTTTCGTAGTAGGAAACACTGCATCTAGGGCACCGGCGGCAACAATACCATCTCCCACCGTCTCTCAGTCTGCCATGTCCACCGGCACCCCCGCTAGTTCCACGATCTCCAGCTCTCCAGTCCAGCTCACCCTACATGAGACTATGGTTAGAAAAAGGAAGTACTTAGCCTCGCATCCGCGTACACAGGGTTTGAACGCACACATAGCTAGACTAATCTCGTTAGAGATGATGCCCTACCGGTTAGTTGAAAGTGAAGCTTTCAAAGCCCTGATGGACTACGCTGTACCACGCTACGAGCTACCCAGTCGACACTGTTTTTCCAGAAAAGCCATCCCAGCCCTCCACCAGCATGTTAAAGAGCGCATCGTCCATGCACTCAGGCAATCTTTGAGCACAAAGGTTCACCTGACAACAGATGCATGGACCAGTAGGCATGGCCAGGGACGTTACGTGTCCATTACGGCACACTGGGTAAATGTGGTGGATGCAGGGTCCACAGGGGACAGCAAGTTTGGGACAGTTCTGCCTAGCCCACGGTCTAGGAAACAATTGGCTGTAGCCGTTCGCACCCCCTCCTCCTCCTCTTCGTCCTCCTGCAGAAGCGAGAGCTCGTCCACAGACCGCAGTCGCACAACCACTCCATCCGCAGCTGCCACTGTTGCACACCAGGTCTCCCATTATGGGGCAGCTACTGGCAAACGTCAGCAGGCTGTATTGGCTATGAAGTGTTTGGGCGACAACAGACACACCGCGGAAGTTCTGTCCGAGTTCTTGCAGAAAGAAACGCAGTCGTGGCTGGGCACTGTAGATCTTGAGGCAGGCAAGGTAGTGAGTGATAACGGAAGGAATTTCATGGCTGCCATCTCCCTTTCCCAACTGAAACACATTCCTTGCCTGGCTCACACCTTAAACCTGGTGGTGCAGTGCTTCCTGAAAAGTTATCCGGGGTTATCCGACCTGCTCCTCAAAGTGCGTGGACTTTGCTCACATATCCGCCGTTCGCCCGTACACTCCAGCCGTATGCAGATCTATCAGCGTTCTTTGAACCTTCCCCAGCATCGCCTAATCATAGACGTTGCAACAAGGTGGAACTCAACACTGCACATGCTTCAGAGACTGTGCGAACAGAGGCGGGCTGTTATGTTTTTGTGGGAGGATACACATACACGGGCAGGCAGTAGGATGGCAGACATGGAGTTGTCAGGTGTGCAGTGGTCGAAGATTCAAGACATGTGTCAAGTCCTTCAGTGTTTTGAGGAATGCACACGGCTGGTTAGTGCAGACAACGCCATAATAAGCATGAGCATCCCCCTAATGCGTCTGCTGATGCAAAGTTTGACGCACATAAAGGATCAGGCGTCTGCAGCTGAGGAAGAGGAAAGCCTTGATGACAGTCAGCCATTGTCTGGCCAGGGCAGTGTACAGGACGAGTTAGCGGGTGAAGAGGAGGAGGAGGACGAGGAGGATGATGGGGATGATTATATTTTTAATGAGGAAGCTTTTCCGGGGCCACTTGAAATTGGTGGCGCGGCAAGGCCGGGTTCTGGTTTTTGGAGGGACACAAGTGACGTGGATTTGCCTGAAACTGCCCCTCAACCAAGCACAACCGCAGATTTGAGAACTGGAACTTTGGCCCACATGGCGGATTATGCCTTACGTATCTTCAAAAGGGACACACGCATAACTAAAATGATGAATGATGACGATTACTGGTTGGCCTGCCTCCTTGATCCTCGCTATAAAGGCAAATTGCAAAATATAATGCCACATGAGAACTTGGAACTAATATTAGCAACCAAACAATCAACTCTTGTTGACCGTTTGCTTCTGGCATTCCCTGCACACAGCGCCCGTGATCGTTCTCACACGAGCTGCAGGGGCCAGCAGACCAGAGGAGTTAGAGGGGCAGAAATCAGAAGTGGCGTTGGCCAGAGGGGTTTTCTGACCAGGTTGTGGAGTGATTTTGCTATGACCGCAGACAGGACAGGTACTGCAGCATCAATTCAAAGTGACAGGAGACAACATTTGTCCAGTATGGTTACAAACTATTTTTCATCCCTTATCGATGTTCTCCCTCAACCGTCATTCCCATTTGATTACTGGTCATCAAAATTAGACACCTGGCCAGAATTGGCAGAATATGCATTGCAGGAGCTTGCTTGCCCGGCAGCTAGTGTCCTATCAGAAAGAGTATTCAGTGCTGCAGGTTCAATACTAACAGAAAAAAGGACTCGTCTGGCTACCCAAAATGTAGATGATCTAACCTTCATTAAAATGAACCACAACTGGATTTCGAAATCTTTTGCCCCACCTTGCCCGGCTGACACCTAGCTTTCCTATGAAAAGGTCTTGCCTGTGGACTATTCTGAATGCCTTTTCCAATCTCGTAATTTTCTGCACCTGATTGTCCAGCATACGACATGTTTACACCTCACTAAATGGCCAAACTCCCCACACGGGGCCGTGGTATCGACACTTGGCGACAGCACCCGTGAGAGTGCAGTTTGTCTGAAGAGGTGGGTGTGCCCGCTTTTGGTCGACGGCACTGCCACTGGGTCCCTCCTAGTACAATAAAGTGTCTCTGGCGGTGGTGGTGCGCACCCAACGTCAGACACACCGTTGTAATATGAGGGGCCCTGGGCCTGTACCGCCGGCCACAAGACAGTTCCCCCCCCAGCTCAAACAGTGCTCTACCGCTTGCAAAATTATCTCACAGCTCCACCAATGTTTAGTCTATGCGCTGACATCCTTCAATGCCTGCCACTGACAATACCATTGTATTGACATTTTTGTTATGTTAGGCCTTCGATGCCTGTCTGTGGTCACTCCTTCCACTAGGCCTCCACTGACCACACCACTGCTGCCCGTGTACCCCTGGAACCAATTTAAAATTGCCTACAGCCATGTGTTATTATTTTAGGCCTTCGATGCCTGTCTGCGGTCACTCCTTCCACTAGGCCTCCACTGACCACACCACTGCTGCCCGTGTACCCCTGGAACCAATTTAAAATTGCCTACAGCCATGTGTTATTATTTTAGGCCTTCGATGCCTGTCTGCGGTCACTCCTTCCACTAGGCCTCCACTGACCACACCACTGCTGCCCGTGTACCCCTGGAACCAATTTAAAATTGCCTACAGCCATGTGTTATTATTTTAGGCCTTCGATGCCTGTCTGCGGTCACTCCTTCCACTAGGCCTCCACTGACCACACCACTGCTGCCCGTGTACCCCTGGAACCAATTTAAAATTGCCTACAGCCATGTGTTATTATTTTAGGCCTTCGATGCCTGTCTGCGGTCACTCCTTCCACTAGGCCTCCACTGACCACACCACTGCTGCCTGTGTACCCCTGGAACCAATTTAAAATTGCCTACAGCCATGTGTTATTATTTTAGGCCTTCGATGCCTGTCTGCGGTCACTCCTTCCACTAGGCCTCCACTGACCACACCACTGCTGCCCGTGTACCCCTGGAACCAATTTAAAATTGCCTACAGCCATGTGTTATTATTTTAGGCCTTCGATGCCTGTCTGCGGTCACTCCTTCCACTAGGCCTCCACTGACCACACCACTGCTGCCCGTGTACCCCTGGAACCAATTTAAAATTGCCTACAGCCATGTGTTATTATTTTAGGCCTTCGATGCCTGTCTGCGGTCACTCCTTCCACTAGGCCTCCACTGACCACACCACTGCTGCCCGTGTACCCCTGGAACCAATTTAAAATTGCCTACAGCCATGTGTTATTATTTTAGGCCTTCGATGCCTGTCTGCGGTCACTCCTTCCACTAGGCCTCCACTGACCACACCACTGCTGCCCGTGTACCCCTGGAACCAATTTAAAATTGCCTACAGCCATGTGTTATTATTTTAGGCCTTCGATGCCTGTCTGCGGTCATTCCTTCCACTAGGCCTCCACTGACCACACCACTGCTGCCCGTGTACCCCTGGAACCAATTTAAAATTGCCTACAGTCATGTGTTATTATTTTAGGCCTTCGATGCCTGTCTGCGGTCACTCCTTCCACTAGGCCTCCACTGACCACATCACTGCTGCCCGTGTACCCCTGGAACCAATTTAAAATTGCCTACAGCCATGTGTTATTATTTTAGGCCTTCGATGCCTGTCTGCGGTCACTCCTTCCACTAGGCCTCCACTGACCACACCACTGCTGCCCGTGTACCCCTGGAACCAATTTAAAATTGCCTACAGCCATGTGTTATTATTTTAGGCCTTCGATGCCTGTCTGCGGTCACTCCTTCCACTAAGCCTCCACTGACCACACCACTGCTGCCCGTGTACCCCTGGAACCAATTTAAAATTGCCTACAGCCATGTGTTATTATTTTAGGCCTTCGATGCCTGTCTGCGGTCACTCCTTCCACTAGGCCTCCACTGACCACACCACTGCTGCCCGTGTACCCCTGGAACCAACATCAGAAAATATAAAAATAATTATTTTGCTTACAAAAAAGAAAATACTGGAGAGATATCAAATGCAGACATTTTAACATTAAAAACAAACACATACAACAAAAATCTGGTACAGTACTAAAAATGGCCACCAGCTACAATAACTTTCTCCTGCAAGTAGTTAACTGAAAGGTTTTTTCAATTTTAAACACAGATATGGCATCCACCGAGTGTTGTCCTGTCGCGTCTTCTTTATATTATTGCCAAGAAGATGCAAAACAATGAAAATAATAAAATCATTATTTACCAAAAAAATAGAGTAAGTCAAAACCACATTGCAAATAAACATTCATTACAAATAAAGAAGCAGGGCGCGTCCGAGGGTGAGTATATACCTAATAAGAATATAATCACCCTCGGACGCGCCCTGCTTCTTTCCGACAGCCTTCCTTCCTAAGAATCAGCCCTTCCGTGGTGTAGAGAGAGGGTTTGTTACACTCCAAGGTGTTCCCCAGGTTGCCTTTCCTGAGCTTCGATCTTCCGGCTCTCGCTTAGTAGTTGTTGGAAACTACGCTGCATTAGGCCTACAAATTGGGTATGGGGTGTAGAGAGATGGTGTGTTCCACTCCAAGGTGTTCTCCAGGTTGCCTTTCCTTTGCTTCGATCTTCCGGCTCTCGTTTAGTAGTTGTTGGAAACTACGCTGCATTAGGCCTACAAATTGGGTATGGGGTGTAGAGAGATGGTGTGTTCCACTGTAGAGAGATGGTGTGTTCCACTCCAAGGTGTTCCCCAGGTTTCCTCGCCAATGCTTCGATCATCATGCTCTCGTTTAGTAGTTGTTGGAAACTACGCTGCATTAGGCCTACAAATTGGGTATGGGGTGTAGAGAGATGGTGTGTTCCACTCCAAGGTGTTCCCCAGGTTTCCTCGCCAATGCTTCGATCATCATGCTCTCGTTTAGTAGTTGTTGGAAACTACGCTGCATTGGGCCTACAAATTGGGTATGGGGTGTAGAGAGATGGTGTGTTCCACTCCAAGGTGTTCCCCAGGTTGCCTTTCCTGAGCTTCGATCTTCCGGCTCTCGTTTAGTAGTTGTTGGAAACTACGCTGCATTAGGCCTACAAATTGGGTAAGGGGTGTAGAGAGATGGTGTGTTCCACTCCAAGGTGTTCTCCAGGTTGCCTTTCCTGAGCTTCGATCTTCCGGCTCTCGTTTAGTAGTTGTTGGAAACTACGCTGCATTAGGCCTACAAATTGGGTATGGGGTGTAGAGAGATGGTGTGTTCCACTGTAGAGAGATGGTGTGTTCCACTCCAAGGTGTTCCCCAGGTTTCCTCGCCAATGCTTCGATCATCATGCTCTCGTTTAGTAGTTGTTGGAAACTACGCTGCATTAGGCCTACAAATTGGGTATGGGGTGTAGAGAGATGGTGTGTTCCACTCCAAGGTGTTCTCCAGGTTGCCTTTCCTGAGCTTCGATCTTCCGGCTCTCGTTTAGTAGTTGTTGGAAACTACGCTGCATTAGGCCTACAAATTGGGTATGGGGTGTAGAGAGATGGTGTGTTCCACTGTAGAGAAATGGTGTGTTCCACTCCAAGGTGTTCCCCAGGTTTCCTCGCCAATGCTTCGATCATCATGCTCTCGTTTAGTAGTTGTTGGAAACTACGCTGCATTAGGCCTACAAATTGGGTATGGGGTGTAGAGAGATGGTGTGTTCCACTCCAAGGTGTTCCCCAGGTTTCCTCGCCAATGCTTCGATCATCATGCTCTCGTTTAGTAGTTGTTGGAAACTACGCTGCATTAGGCCTACAAATTGGGTATGGGGTGTAGAGAGATGGTGTGTTCCACTCCAAGGTGTTCCCCAGGTTTCCTCGCCAATGCTTCGATCATCATGCTCTCGTTTAGTAGTTGTTGGAAACTACGCTGCATTGGGCCTACAAATTGGGTATGGTGTGTAGAGATCGTGTGTTCCACTCCAAGGTGTTCCCCAGGTTGCCTTTCCTGAGCTTCGATCTTCCGGCTCTCGTTTAGTAGTTGTTGGAAACTACGCTGCATTAGGCCTACAAATTGGGTATGGGGTGTAGAGAGATGGTGTGTTCCACTGTAGAGAGATGGTGTGTTCCACTCCAAGGTGTTCCCCAGGTTTCCTCGCCAATGCTTCGATCATCATGCTCTCGTTTAGTAGTTGTTGGAAACTACGCTGCATTAGGCCTACAAATTGGGTATGGGGTGTAGAGAGATGGTGTGTTCCACTCCAAGGTGTTCCCCAGGTTTCCTCGCCAATGCTTCGATCATCATGCTCTCGTTTAGTAGTTGTTGGAAACTACGCTGCATTAGGCCTACAAATTGGGTATGGGGTGTAGAGAGATGGTGTGTTCCACTCCAAGGTGTTCCCCAGGTTTCCTCGCCAATGCTTCGATCATCATGCTCTCGTTTAGTAGTTGTTGGAAACTACGCTGCATTAGGCCTACAAATTGGGTATGGGGTGTAGAGAGATGGTGTGTTCCACTCCAAGGTGTTCCCCAGGTTTCCTCGCCAATGCTTCGATCATCATGCTCTCGTTTAGTAGTTGTTGGAAACTACGCTGCATTGGGCCTACAAATTGGGTATGGGGTGTAGAGAGATGGTGTGTTCCACTCCAAGGTGTTCTCCAGGTTGCCTTTCCTGAGCTTCGATCTTCCGGCTGTCGTTTAGTAGTTCTTGGAAACTACACTGCATTAGGCCTACAAATTGGGTATGGGGTGTAGAGAGATGGTGTGTTCCACTCCAAGGTGTTCTCCAGGTTGCCTTTCCTGAGCTTCGATCTTCCGGCTCTCGTTTAGTAGTTGTTGGAAACTACGCTGCATTAGGCCTACAAATTGGGTATGGGGTGTAGAGAGATGGTGTGTTCCACTCCAACGTGTTCCCCAGGTTTCCTCGCCAATGCTTCGATCATCATGCTCTCGTTTAGTAGTTGTTGGAAACTACGCTGCATTAGACCTACAAATTGGGTATGGGGTGTAGAGAGATGGTGTGTTCCACTCCAAGGTGTTCTCCAGGTTGCCTTTCCTGAACTTCTATCTTCAGGCTCTCATTAAATTGTGGTTAAACGGAACAACTGCATTTGGCGTACTAGTTGGTTTGGGGCCTACTATCGGTGTCTGCCACTCCTTGCTGTTCTGTTGGTTTCCTGTCCTGAAATTCCGTTTTCAGGCGCTCGTTAAGTAGTTGTTAATGTTAGACTGCATTTGGCCTACTAGTTGGGTTGGGGCCTACTATCGGTGTCTGCCACTCCTTGCTGTTCTCCTCCACTGAACAAAGCTGTGCCGCCTGTTTACTACTGTTGCCAATTTTGAACTGCATTTCGACTACTTACTGATTTGGGCCTACTCTCTGTGTCAGCCTCTCATTCCAGTTGTCCTCCACTGCAATGCCCCCTGATTAGTCCTGTGTTACCAATTTTGAACTGCATTTAGCCCACTTTATTCTTTGGGCCTATATCTATGTTTCCTCCTCATCCTGCCCATTGCCCAGCCAGTGATAGATGAGTCTGCTGGTACATTGACCCATAACGCAACATTTCCTACAGCCATGTGTTATTATTTTAGGCCTTCGATGCCTGTCTGCGGTCACTCCTTCCACTAGGCCTCCACTGACCACACCACTGCTGCCCGTGTACCCCTGGAACCAATTTAAAATTGCCTACAGCCATGTGTTATTATTTTAGGCCTTCGATGCCTGTCTGCGGTCACTCCTTCCACTAGGCCTCCACTGACCACACCACTGCTGCCCGTGTACCCCTGGAACCAATTTAAAATTGCCTACAGCCATGTGTTATTATTTTAGGCCTTCGATGCCTGTCTGCGGTCACTCCTTCCACTAGGCCTCCACTGACCACACCACTGCTGCCCGTGTACCCCTGGAACCAATTTAAAATTGCCTACAGCCATGTGTTATTATTTTAGGCCTTCGATGCCTGTCTGCGGTCATTCCTTCCACTAGGCCTCCACTGACCACACCACTGCTGCCCGTGTACCCCTGGAACCAATTTAAAATTGCCTACAGTCATGTGTTATTATTTTAGGCCTTCGATGCCTGTCTGCGGTCACTCCTTCCACTAGGCCTCCACTGACCACATCACTGCTGCCCGTGTACCCCTGGAACCAATTTAAAATTGCCTACAGCCATGTGTTATTATTTTAGGCCTTCGATGCCTGTCTGCGGTCACTCCTTCCACTAGGCCTCCACTGACCACACCACTGCTGCCCGTGTACCCCTGGAACCAATTTAAAATTGCCTACAGCCATGTGTTATTATTTTAGGCCTTCGATGCCTGTCTGCGGTCACTCCTTCCACTAAGCCTCCACTGACCACACCACTGCTGCCCGTGTACCCCTGGAACCAATTTAAAATTGCCTACAGCCATGTGTTATTATTTTAGGCCTTCGATGCCTGTCTGCGGTCACTCCTTCCACTAGGCCTCCACTGACCACACCACTGCTGCCCGTGTACCCCTGGAACCAACATCAGAAAATATAAAAATAATTATTTTGCTTACAAAAAAGAAAATACTGGAGAGATATCAAATGCAGACATTTTAACATTAAAAACAAACACATACAACAAAAATCTGGTACAGTACTAAAAATGGCCACCAGCTACAATAACTTTCTCCTGCAAGTAGTTAACTGAAAGGTTTTTTCAATTTTAAACACAGATATGGCATCCACCGAGTGTTGTCCTGTCGCGTCTTCTTTATATTATTGCCAAGAAGATGCAAAACAATGAAAATAATAAAATCATTATTTACCAAAAAAATAGAGTAAGTCAAAACCACATTGCAAATAAACATTCATTACAAATAAAGAAGCAGGGCGCGTCCGAGGGTGAGAATATAATCACCCTCGGACGCGCCCTGCTTCTTTCCGACAGCCTTCCTTCCTAAGAATCAGCCCTTCCGTGGTGTAGAGAGAGGGTTTGTTACACTCCAAGGTGTTCCCCAGGTTGCCTTTCCTGAGCTTCGATCTTCCGGCTCTCGCTTAGTAGTTGTTGGAAACTACGCTGCATTAGGCCTACAAATTGGGTATGGGGTGTAGAGAGATGGTGTGTTCCACTCCAAGGTGTTCTCCAGGTTGCCTTTCCTTTGCTTCGATCTTCCGGCTCTCGTTTAGTAGTTGTTGGAAACTACGCTGCATTAGGCCTACAAATTGGGTATGGGGTGTAGAGAGATGGTGTGTTCCACTGTAGAGAGATGGTGTGTTCCACTCCAAGGTGTTCCCCAGGTTTCCTCGCCAATGCTTCGATCATCATGCTCTCGTTTAGTAGTTGTTGGAAACTACGCTGCATTAGGCCTACAAATTGGGTATGGGGTGTAGAGAGATGGTGTGTTCCACTCCAAGGTGTTCCCCAGGTTTCCTCGCCAATGCTTCGATCATCATGCTCTCGTTTAGTAGTTGTTGGAAACTACGCTGCATTGGGCCTACAAATTGGGTATGGGGTGTAGAGAGATGGTGTGTTCCACTCCAAGGTGTTCCCCAGGTTGCCTTTCCTGAGCTTCGATCTTCCGGCTCTCGTTTAGTAGTTGTTGGAAACTACGCTGCATTAGGCCTACAAATTGGGTAAGGGGTGTAGAGAGATGGTGTGTTCCACTCCAAGGTGTTCTCCAGGTTGCCTTTCCTGAGCTTCGATCTTCCGGCTCTCGTTTAGTAGTTGTTGGAAACTACGCTGCATTAGGCCTACAAATTGGGTATGGGGTGTAGAGAGATGGTGTGTTCCACTGTAGAGAGATGGTGTGTTCCACTCCAAGGTGTTCCCCAGGTTTCCTCGCCAATGCTTCGATCATCATGCTCTCGTTTAGTAGTTGTTGGAAACTACGCTGCATTAGGCCTACAAATTGGGTATGGGGTGTAGAGAGATGGTGTGTTCCACTCCAAGGTGTTCTCCAGGTTGCCTTTCCTGAGCTTCGATCTTCCGGCTCTCGTTTAGTAGTTGTTGGAAACTACGCTGCATTAGGCCTACAAATTGGGTATGGGGTGTAGAGAGATGGTGTGTTCCACTGTAGAGAAATGGTGTGTTCCACTCCAAGGTGTTCCCCAGGTTTCCTCGCCAATGCTTCGATCATCATGCTCTCGTTTAGTAGTTGTTGGAAACTACGCTGCATTAGGCCTACAAATTGGGTATGGGGTGTAGAGAGATGGTGTGTTCCACTCCAAGGTGTTCCCCAGGTTTCCTCGCCAATGCTTCGATCATCATGCTCTCGTTTAGTAGTTGTTGGAAACTACGCTGCATTAGGCCTACAAATTGGGTATGGGGTGTAGAGAGATGGTGTGTTCCACTCCAAGGTGTTCCCCAGGTTTCCTCGCCAATGCTTCGATCATCATGCTCTCGTTTAGTAGTTGTTGGAAACTACGCTGCATTGGGCCTACAAATTGGGTATGGTGTGTAGAGATCGTGTGTTCCACTCCAAGGTGTTCCCCAGGTTGCCTTTCCTGAGCTTCGATCTTCCGGCTCTCGTTTAGTAGTTGTTGGAAACTACGCTGCATTAGGCCTACAAATTGGGTATGGGGTGTAGAGAGATGGTGTGTTCCACTGTAGAGAGATGGTGTGTTCCACTCCAAGGTGTTCCCCAGGTTTCCTCGCCAATGCTTCGATCATCATGCTCTCGTTTAGTAGTTGTTGGAAACTACGCTGCATTAGGCCTACAAATTGGGTATGGGGTGTAGAGAGATGGTGTGTTCCACTCCAAGGTGTTCCCCAGGTTTCCTCGCCAATGCTTCGATCATCATGCTCTCGTTTAGTAGTTGTTGGAAACTACGCTGCATTAGGCCTACAAATTGGGTATGGGGTGTAGAGAGATGGTGTGTTCCACTCCAAGGTGTTCCCCAGGTTTCCTCGCCAATGCTTCGATCATCATGCTCTCGTTTAGTAGTTGTTGGAAACTACGCTGCATTAGGCCTACAAATTGGGTATGGGGTGTAGAGAGATGGTGTGTTCCACTCCAAGGTGTTCCCCAGGTTTCCTCGCCAATGCTTCGATCATCATGCTCTCGTTTAGTAGTTGTTGGAAACTACGCTGCATTGGGCCTACAAATTGGGTATGGGGTGTAGAGAGATGGTGTGTTCCACTCCAAGGTGTTCTCCAGGTTGCCTTTCCTGAGCTTCGATCTTCCGGCTGTCGTTTAGTAGTTCTTGGAAACTACACTGCATTAGGCCTACAAATTGGGTATGGGGTGTAGAGAGATGGTGTGTTCCACTCCAAGGTGTTCTCCAGGTTGCCTTTCCTGAGCTTCGATCTTCCGGCTCTCGTTTAGTAGTTGTTGGAAACTACGCTGCATTAGGCCTACAAATTGGGTATGGGGTGTAGAGAGATGGTGTGTTCCACTCCAACGTGTTCCCCAGGTTTCCTCGCCAATGCTTCGATCATCATGCTCTCGTTTAGTAGTTGTTGGAAACTACGCTGCATTAGACCTACAAATTGGGTATGGGGTGTAGAGAGATGGTGTGTTCCACTCCAAGGTGTTCTCCAGGTTGCCTTTCCTGAACTTCTATCTTCAGGCTCTCATTAAATTGTGGTTAAACGGAACAACTGCATTTGGCGTACTAGTTGGTTTGGGGCCTACTATCGGTGTCTGCCACTCCTTGCTGTTCTGTTGGTTTCCTGTCCTGAAATTCCGTTTTCAGGCGCTCGTTAAGTAGTTGTTAATGTTAGACTGCATTTGGCCTACTAGTTGGGTTGGGGCCTACTATCGGTGTCTGCCACTCCTTGCTGTTCTCCTCCACTGAACAAAGCTGTGCCGCCTGTTTACTACTGTTGCCAATTTTGAACTGCATTTCGACTACTTACTGATTTGGGCCTACTCTCTGTGTCAGCCTCTCATTCCAGTTGTCCTCCACTGCAATGCCCCCTGATTAGTCCTGTGTTACCAATTTTGAACTGCATTTAGCCCACTTTATTCTTTGGGCCTATATCTATGTTTCCTCCTCATCCTGCCCATTGCCCAGCCAGTGATAGATGAGTCTGCTGGTACATTGACCCATAACGCAACATTTCCCGTGCACGCTACACTGCAAGATTGTGACCCTGCTGAAATTCAGGTCCCCCTTCCCGCATACCATATCACCTTACACGGGGACAAACAGGAAGGTGCAGATGAAAGTGCAGGTTCCATCATCAGGTGGGGGGAGGAATACTAGTTGGCGACGTCACTGGCACAGGGCCTCTCATAGTACGCAAAAGTGTTGCTGCCGGTGGGAGGCGCCCCCGCCGTGCAAACACACCGCTGTACTTTGAGGGGCCCTGTGCCAGTGCCAATGCCAACAAGTGGGCCCCCCCTGCTTGCTCAGGTTCACAGCACTTGCAAAGTTGAAATACTTACCTCTCCCTGCTCCACTGCCGTGACGTGGTCCAGATTTCCTGGGCCCACTAATTACTTGAACCAGCCCTACCCACCACAACTTTAGCCAAATGAACCCCAATTTCAAATGCCTTCCAATTATTATAAGGTAAATTACGCTTGACAAGCTTCATTAAGAAGAATGGATGGTTTTGACATTAAAATGGGCACTCTAGGTGTTTTCCTGGCCCCCACTCACTGCCGACTATGCTGCCCCATTGACTTGCATTGGGTTACGTGTTTCGGTCGATCCCGACTTTACGTCATAATCGGCCGATTTCACTCGACCCGACTTTTGAGATAGTCGGGTTTCGCGAAACCCGGCTCGACTCTAAAAAGGTCAAGGTCGCTCAACTCTAGTCCCCAGTTCGCGTCTCGGTTCTGGGAGACCTTCGTTGTCTGCTCACTATTGAATTGAACCTCTGTTCTGCTTACCATCCCAAGACAAACGGGTTGATAGAAAGGGCTAACCAGACCCTGGTCACGTGTCTGCAACATTTTGTCTCTGCCAGGCAGGATGACCGGGCATCCTTGCTACCTGAGTTTGCACTAAACAATGCTGTTGCCGATTCCACAGGGCAGACTCCTTTCCTCCTTAACTACGGCCAACATTCGTGTGTCCCTGTGCCCATGCCTGTGTCATCCACCGATTTTAGGGTGGCAGACTGGGCAATGGAGGCCCGTGAAATTTGGGACCGTACATAGAATGCCATCCGGGCTTCTAAGGAGAGAATGAGGGTCTTCGCCGACACGCATCGACATCTCGCTCCGACTTTGCTCTTGGCGACTTAGTGTGGCTCTCTGTCCGCAACATCAGGCTGCGAGTTGAGTCCACTAAGTTTGCTCCCCGCTTCTTAGGTCCCTTCAAGGTCCTGGAACAGGCTAACCCTGTGGTTTATCACCTGGCCCTTACTCTGCGCCTGGATATCACCTTCACCTTCCACGTTTCCCTCTTAAAACCCATTCACATGTCACGATTTTCTGAGTCATCTGCCAGGACATCGGGCTCATTAGCAGACGATTTTGAGGTGAACACCATCGTCGGTTCGCAGGTGGTATACAGCAAAAAATTTTATCTGGTGGTGTCATGGTCCATAGGATAGGACCTTGGAGCCTATTGAGCACATTTTATCTGCTCAGTTTATTGTGGCTTTCGAGCATGGTGAGGCCCAGGGAAGGGGGGTAATGTTAGGTGTCAGGATTCTCCCGCTGCACAGGAGAAATCCCAAGCCTTGTCTTCTGCAGTCTCCCATTCAATCTCAGCCACAGAGGATCCTGCTCAGCAACGACATCAGGCCCAGCATCTTGCTCAGACTTGATCTGTGCATCTGGTTGTTGCTGCTTCTACAGGTACAGCAAAAGCAACCAGCATTAGATAGCGGTGAGCAGACATTCCTGAGGCTAAGTCCAGCTTTTTCCCTTCTGAGCATGCCTGTAAGACGACCACACATTGGAGGTCGTATGCCCAGGTCCTCAAGCGAGTCCGGATTGGCTCTCCAGCAAGGTCCTTGCAGACTGGCATCTATAAAAGGATCTCAGGGCCGCACGGCCATGTGCTAGTATAGTCCAAACATGTGAAGTGTCTCTGGTGCAAGCTCCCAATGATCCCCTACCCTCTGGTTGTGTACGCGTATATGGTGATTGGGGTTAGAGACAGCGTTGAGTACGAACAGTGGGCACAGTGGGTCCAGTCAGACTCTATCCCCCGCGTTCTAGGGGTTGAGTCTAGGAACCACACTCTCACCTAATCTGTAGAGGCTGCGCCGAATAGTGGCATCGCCAGTGCAACGCCGTGCACAGAGTGGGTTCAGTCTGACTCCATCTCTGTACGGAGGACCTCGGGTTGCGAGCGCACCTAATTATTATATTTTATTTGGTGCGCTCCGCCAACCCTAACATTGTATATATATATATATACATATACTGTATATATATATACAGTGGGGCAAAAAAGTATTTAGTCAGTCAGCAATAGTGCAAGTTCCACCACTTAAAAAGATGAGAGGCGTCTGTAATTTACATCACAGGTAGACCTCAACTATGGAAGACAAACTGAGAAAAAAAAATCCAGAAAATCACATTGTCTGTTTTTTTTAACATTTTATTTGCATATTATGGTGGAAAATAAGTATTTGGTCAGAAACAAACAATCAAGATTTCAGGCTCTCACAGACCTGTAACTTCTTCTTTAAGAGTCTCCTCTTTCCTCCACTCATTAACTGTAGTAATGGCACCTGTTTAAACTTGTTATCAGTATAAAAAGACACCTGTGCACACCCTCAAACAGTCTGACTCCAAACTCCACTATGGTGAAGACCAAACAGCTGTCAAAGGACACCAGAAACAAAATTGTAACCCTGCACCAGGCTGGGAAGACTGAATCTGCAATAGCCAACCAGCTTGGAGTGAAAAAATCAACAGTGGGAGCAATAATTAGAAAATGGAAGACATACAAGACCACTGATAATCTCCCTCGATCTGGGGCTCCACGCAAAATCCCACCCCGTGGGGTAAGAATGATCACAAGAACGGTGAGCAAAAATCCCAGAACCACGCGGGGGGACCTAGTGAATGAACTGCAGAGAGCTGGGACCAATGTAACAAGGCCTACCATAAGTAACACACTACGCCACCATGGACTCAGATCCTGCAGTGCCAGACGTGTCCCACTGCTTAAGCCAGTACATGTCCAGGCCCGTCTGAAGTTTGCTAGAGAGCATTTGGATGATCCAGAGGAGTTTTGGGAGAATGTCCTATGGTCTGATGAAACCAAACTGGAACTGTTTGGTAGAAACACAACTTGTCGTGTTTGGAGGAAAAAGAATACTGAGTTGCATCCATCAAACACCATACCTACTGTAAAGCATGGTGGTGGAAACATCATGCTTTGGGGCTGTTTCTCTGCAAAGGGGCCAGGACGACTGATCCGGGTACATGAAAGAATGAATGGGGCCATGTATCGTGAGATTTTGAGTGCAAACCTCCTTCCATCAGCAAGGGCATTGAAGATGAAACGTGGCTGGGTCTTTCAACATGACAATGATCCAAAGCACACCGCCAGGGCAACGAAGGAGTGGCTTCGTAAGAAGCATTTCAAGGTCCTGGAGTGGCCTAGCCACTCTCCAGATTTCAACCCTATAGAAAACCTTTGGAGGGAGTTGAAAGTCCGTGTTGCCAAGCAAAAAGCCAAACACATCACTACTCTAGAGGAGATCTGCATGGAGGAATGGGCCAACATACCAACAACAGTGTGTGGCAACCTTGTGAAGACTTACAGAAAACGTTTGACCTCTGTCATTGCCAACAAAGGATATATTACAAAGTATTGAAATGAAATTTTGTTTCTGACCAAATACTTATTTTCCACCATAATATGCAAATAAAATGTTAAAAAAACAGACAATGTGATTTTCTGGATTTTGTTTTCTCAGTTTGTCTCCCATATTTGAGGTCTACCTATGATGTAAATTACAGACGCCTCTCATCTTTTTAAGTGGTGGAACTTGCACTATTGCTGACTGACTAAATACTTTTTTGCCCCACTGTATATATAAATATATATATATATTTCAAATCCAGACAACATATTCAAAGCTACAGGTAGTTGTGCCATGTCATTTATCATGTTAAATAAGAATTGCTAGGTAGGGAGACGAATGATATATAAAAAGGATTTAGTCTTTGGCTATTTGCACACATTGCGGATTTTGATGCGTTTCCGCAGCATTTTTGGACGAGCGGAATTGCATCAAATCCACAGTGTAATGCACAAGCAATGTTAGTCAATGGGAAAATGACAATTGGTGTGCCCATGCTACGGGAAAAAACGCGCGGATTCGCAGGGTTTAATTTCTGCAGCATGTCAATTCTTTTTGTGAATCTGCAGCATTTCTGCACCCATTGACTTCCATTAATTCAGTCAAATCCGCAGCAAAACCGTAGGTTTAAAAAGATCTGCAGTTTTGCTGTGAGAAATGCTGCAGATTGGGAGGAGGAAGAGTGTGCGGGTGGAGACAATGTGTATGGGCGGAGAAGATGTTCGTGTCTGCGTTCTGCTGTTTGTGTGCATCTGTGTGTGTGTGCACAGAGCTGTGTGTGCGGGGCTGTGTGTGTGTGTGTGTGTGGGGCTGCGTGTGTGTGGGTCTTGTGTAGGCAGGCATCATCTGATGGGACAACTAGCCCCATCCTGCTATGCTTGCTACAGTGACAGCTAGCCAGATGATGGGACAGTGATCCCATCATCAGGCTACTGAATTCAATTGTGAAAAAAACAACAACACATACACACATATACAGTACATACTCACTAATCACCTAGTCCCCGAAGCCCTTGATCACCTGTAAAACAATAAAATAAACCAACAGTATAGTCCCTGTTCCGATGTAATCCATTTAATAACGAATGTCCCACAACGATCTCCGGTGGAGACCTGTTACATCGGCAGATGTGACCGCTCTACAGGGGCTCCGGTGATACAATGACGGAAGGTATCCTTCCGCACTGTATCCCTCCACCGCCGGGAGTTCAGCAGAGTTCATACAGTCACATGCAGCACTACTGCGTGTGAAAATTCTCACCCAGCAGTACCATAAAGTGAGAGCAATGAACTCATTGAACCCTCAGTGATAACAATGCAGCAGCCATTGTTTCCTGTCAGTGTGTCACTGGAGGCCCTGTTGAGCAGTCACATCTCCTGATGTGACTGCTCTATAGGGGAGATCGTCTTGGAACACTCGTTATTATATGGACTGCGTAAGACCAGGGTGTATTTGTGTTGGTATATTATTTTTTCTCTTTTACAGGAGATCGAGGACGACGCAGGAATTAGGCATAACAATAAAGATGGCAAAACTGTGTAGTGATTTATTTCATTAAAATATTATTATTTCATTATTATTCTGGCTGTGTTTATTTAACCCTTTCACAACTATAGGATTAGTAATGATGTCTCTCAATTACTAAGCCGGCTTGATGTCACTTTACAATACAAAGGTGACATTAAACCCCCTATTTCCCCATATACCACCCCTACAGGGCAGTGGGAAGAGAGAGGCTAAGTGCCGGAATTGGAGCATTTTAGAGATGCGCCATTTCTGGGGTGGCTGTGTGCTGGTGTTTGTAGGCACGGGGGCCAATAACCATGGCCCCTTCCTAGGCTATGAATATCAACCCGCAGCTGTCTGCATAGCCTTTTCTGGCTATTAATTATAGGGAGATCCCAAGTCGGTTTTTTAAGGTGGTCCCCTATTTTAATAGCCAGTAAAGGCTAAATATACAGCTGCGGGCTGATATTCATAGCCTGGGAAGATCCATGGGTATTAACCCCTTCATAGGCTATAATCATTGGACCACAGTCACTGGCTTTCCCTCTCTGGTGCAGAAAATTGCGTGGGAGCCCACACCATTTTTTCTTTCATTTTTTTAAATTAAACAGTTATTGTGTTTAAGGCCGGGGTCACACTTGCGAGAAACTCCCACGAGTCTCGCACCTCAATACCCGGCACTGTCGCCAGCACTCGGGACTGGAGTGTGCGGCTGCATGTATTTCGCAAGTGTGACCCCGGCCTAATGCAGATTTTATGTGTGTGTGTCTTTATTTTACTCTCTATGTACCATTTTATTATGCTTATTAGTACTAAACATCGGGCTTGGTAGTCTATCTATCTACAGTGCCTTGCAAAAGTATTCGGCTTCCTGGAACTTTTCAACCTTTTCCCACAAATCATGCTTCAAACATAAAAATACCAAATGTAAATTTTTGGTGAAGAATCAACAACAAGAGGAACACAATTGTGAAGTTGAATGAAATTTATTGCTTATTTTAAATTTTTTGGGAAATTCAAAAACTGAAAAGTGGGGCATGTAATATTATTTGGCCCCTTTAACTTAATACTTTGTTGCGCTACCTTTTGCTGCGATTACAGCTGAAAGTCGCTTGGGGTATGTCTCTATCCGTTTTGTACATCGAGACACTTGAAATTCCATCTATCTATAGATATATCTATCTATAGAAAGATATATCAATTGATAGATATATAGATAGATAGATTGATATATTGATAGATCTAGCTATAGATCTATCATCTATCTATAGATGTATCATATATCTATCGATATATCTATCTATCTATTTATCTATCATCTCTCTATCGATATATCTATTATCTATCTCTCTCTAGCTAAGATCTATCATCTATCTAAGATCTATCGATCTATCGATCTGTGTGTGTAAACATTATTCTTCAATGGAGTATGTAAATGAAGAGGTTGGACAAGAAATTACATCACAATTCTTTTTTTGTTAAATAATAGATCTTTTTTAGCCTTCAAATATGCATACAATCTGCATGAAAAAATACTTGAAAATCCACATCAGAAATGCACCAAAAATGCATAAAAAACGCATCAAATCCACGTGGATTTTTACCTGCGCTTTCTGCCACGAGATGCAGAATCTGCACAGAAAATTCCACAGGCGAATCTGCAACGTGTGCACATACCCTTTAGGTTAGCACCTCAATTACTACCCTGTAGTTTACAATTATTAAAGGGAATTTGTCAGCATGATTTCACACTTCCAACTATTTATATGCTCATGAGTCTATTTCTAGGAAAAGTCCAGCAATATCTTGACCTGGCCAGCCAGTTCCTCTATTAGGTGGGAATCATTAAAGTATGAAAAATCGGTCTGTTTCTCTCTGCCGAGAGTCGCACAAATGTTCTCAGTATGGTCATTGGTGTGTAATCCGTTTGCAATGTGATAATGCTATTTCCTCACATCTACGTATCCGTATGACATCCATATGACATCCATATGACATCCATATGGCTTTACATTTCTCACTGCTTTTTCCCAATGAATTTAATGGTTCAATGGGCTGAAATTAGGAAAATGTGTGCGTATTTCTTGCAAGTCACACTGATGGTCCGTGTGGTGTCCGATTTTTTCCCGCAGCCATAGACTTAAATTGATGAGACTCGACTGATATATGAGTATAATTGCAGCATGCTGAGATTTCACTTGCACGTAGAATACCGTAGAGAAGAAAAACGATGATGGGAGCTGCCCCATAGGTTAACATTGGGCCGAGTGCTATGCGATGTTTTCTCGCATAGCACTCATCCATATTATACACTAGTGTGACCCCGACCTTACTGAGAAATCAGCATTTGAACTGCTGAAGAGCAATTGTGGATCTGTCACTCCATTTCTATTCCTCGCCCTGTGCTGCCTCCAGTTTTACTGATGGCTCCTGTGTCTGAAATCACACAACCAAGAGGCCATCAGTCAGGCAGGAGAAGGTTCCATTGGGTTCAGAATAGCTATTGCTGGACTGGTCTCTGAAAGAGCTACATGCATGTATAAATAGTTTCCGGGGCAAAATCCTGCTAACAGATTCCATTTCAGAAATTTGAAAGGCTATTTTCAGACATTTTTTTCTAGCTTTTTAGAGCAGATACTCCAATAACTGTCTCACAAATTGTTTTAATCATGTTTAATAACTCTTCCTATACATTTTAATGTTAATCCACTTAGTTATTCATGTTTAGTTTTTTAAGCTTTTTTTTCGCTTCAGTTTTTAAAAATTGCCTTGTGGGAAAAAAGTAGTTTATGTTACTTATTTGAATCAGATTCTTCCTAGAATCCAGTTAAAATCTGACTCATCAAGTCAAAAGGCTGCAAAGAACATTTCAGGAGTGATAACACTGCAAGAAAATAAACAGTCAAAGAATTGAACACAGCTAAAGATGTATATACTGCAAAATAACATGTCCTACCATGGGTTCCTTTTATAATAGTAAAGTAACTAAGGTCTGATTTACTATAAACATTTTTACAGATGCATTTTAATTTTGAGAAATTATTTTCAATAAATGTTGCAAAATTGTCATATATAATTTGCAGAACGCGCTATAGTGTGAGTGCTTGATTTATATTTATTTTTGTTGAAATGATTATTAATCAGTTATTAGCATCACAGAGCATCATGTGAATAATTAACCTACAGAAATAATGTAAAATATTGTATCACAGTGTTGTCCCCTATTAGCATAACAGATTACCATTAATTATCCTACACAATGCATATGTGATTTACATATTGTTAGGCGTCGAGTTCCCACCTCTGCACAGGGGGAATCTCGGGGTATCTCTGCTGCGGTCTCCCATTCTTCTCCGGCCGCAGTGGAGTCTGCTCAGCAGAGACATCGGTCGCAGCGTCTCGCTCAGTCTGACTCTGTGCAAAGGGTTACTGCTACATTTTCTGCTTCTGCCATTGTAGCCAGTACTGGGCAGCGGCGAGCAGACGTTTTTGGGACTAAGTCCTGCTTTTCCCCCTCTGAACATGCCCAAGGGTAAGATCTCTTGTTGGAGATCAAGGGTCACATGCTTAGATACTGCAGCAAATCCCATTGGTCCTCTAGGAAGGTCCTGAAGGTGCCCAACTTCTGTGGCAGCCTCCCATTGGTCCTTCTGGGAAGGTCCTGTACTTGTTGCAGCTATAAAATCGCATGGCCATGCACTAATATCAATCTTAGTTATGTGCTTTGCACCAGTATGCTTATGTGTGATTGTATTCAGGGACTGGCTGAAATAAGCCCCTAGAATACCGGCACCTCCGGTGAGGAGATTGTGTGTTTGCATGACCACTGACTGCTATCAGTTCGGCAGTTAGCTTGTGCTCCTGTGAGTCTAACAGGGCGCATTGCTTTCCTTTCACAGCTACTCTGTGAAGTAACAGAGCTAGCCTATACTGCCAAATAGTGCCACCATTTACTAGCAGCAGGTTCCTCCTGCACTGTGGACCCCTGGCTGCGAATGCACTAATAATAATTAACATCTATATTTACTCAGTGCGTTCCGCTACCCCTAACAGAATACTAGCGCCGGGTCTGGCTAGTAAATGGCAGATGATCAGCGTCTACAACGGTACATCCAGCAGCTGGAGGGTAGGTTGGCGTTTCTAGAATGCACAACCTCAGCTGTGGATGTTACCGCAGTCGCTGTTCAGGCTGCAAGTGTAGCTGCAGCCAGTTTGTCCTCTGCCACCCCTGCTCTGACTTTATCCCCTCTCCTGCTTCCGGACGAGTTTGCTGGTGTAGTAAGCTCTGTCGGGGATTCGTGAGTCAGTGCTCCATACATCTAAAGCTCCTGGCTGCACGTTTTCCTACGAAACGGGCAAAAGTGGGATTTGTTTTATCCCTTTTGGTCGGGCAGGGCGCTGAGTGGGCAACATCGCTGTGGGAGCGTGATGATCATGTTGTGCAGGGTGCTCCTCTCTTCCTGGATGCTCTGAAACAGGTCTTTTTAGGACCTCATGTCACCCACGATACCGCGCTCCAATTGTTGGCAATTAAACAAGGTTCATCCATGGTCAGCCAGTTCGCCGTCCAATTCCGGACTCTGGTCTCTGAGCTGGAGTGGCCGGATAAAGTATTTATTCCGGTATTCTGGAAAGGACTGGCAGACCATTTGAAGGACGCCTTGGCCACCAGGGAGATTCCCGCCACATTGGATGAGCTCATTTCAATATCTACCCGCATTGACCTCCATTTTAACAAGCGGAGGTTAGAGCGGACCTAGTGTAGGCAGAGGTTTCGGCTGGCTCCCACCTTCGCCAGACCTCTAGAATCTTCCGTTCAGGCGTCCGAATCCCATGAGGCCACGGAGGTTTCTTGAGCGGGACCAAAGTCTCAGACCACTCGAGTACCCATGGTTTGTAAACATTGCCAACGGCTGGGACATTATGTCAATAAATGTCCACGGCGGTTGGGAAACAATCGCGTCTAGTAACTATTGGAAGAGTTCACTAGACACAGCAGCATTTTCCTCCAAGCTGTCCTTTAAAGGGACAATCATGTTAGGCTCATCCACTCTAACAGTCGAGCTTTGTGTGGACTCTGGAGCAGAGGGAAATTTCATGTCCTCTGCTTTTGCTCTGCGCCATGCAATACCTCTGGTGATGCTCGCCAAACCAGTGACTGTTAGAGTAGTGAATGGGTCGACACTTCCCTCACAAATTACACACCAGACTGTGCCTTTCACGTTATCCTGTCCCCTTTCCAGCAGGAGATTATTTCCCTTCTTGTCCTTCCCGAGGGAATGGACGAGATTCTGCTGGGAATACCCTGGCTCCGTTTCCACTCCCCACAGTGGACCTCTGGGAGGATATTGGGTTGGAGTGAATCATGTAAGGGCAGATGTGTGAGGGAGTGCGTTCAGGTTTCCACTACTGAGATACGGAGGCTATGTCCCAATACATCCAGGAGAATTTGGCAAGAGGGTTCATTAGGAAGTCAGTGTCACCTGCAGGGGCGGGGTTCTTCTTTGTGCAGAAGAAGAATGGAGAATTACATCCATGCATAGATTACAGGGGTCTTAACGCCATCACCTTTAAGAATACGTACCCGTTGCCCCTGATTTCTGAGCTCTTTGATAGGCTATGGGGAGCAAGGGTATTTACCAAATTAGATCTGCGAGGTGCTTATAACCTGATTCACATCCATGAGGGGACGAATGGAAGACGGCTTTTAATTCCAGGGATGGGCACTATGAGTATCTGGGCACTATAAGTATCTGGTGATGCCCTTTGGGCTCTGTAATGCCCCAGCCATTTTCCAAGAATTTGTTAACGATATCTTGTGGGATATGCTCTCCACCTTGGTTGTAGTATATCTGGATTATATTCTCATCTTCTCTCCAGATATTGACAGTGGAGTCTGCTCAGCGGAGACGTCGGTCGCAGCATCTCGCTCAGTCTGACTCTGTGCAAAGGGTTACTGCTACCTTTCCTGCTTCTGCCATTGTAGCCAGTACTGGGCAGCGGCGAGCAGACGTTTTTGGGACTAAGTCCTGCTTTTCCCCTTCTGAGCATGCCCAAGGTAAGATCTCTCATTGAAGATCAAGGGTCACATGCTTAGATACTGCAGCTAATCCCATTCGTCCTCTAGGAAGGTCCTGAAGGTTCTCAACTTCTGGGGCAGCCTACCCATTGGTCCTTCTGGGAAGGTCCTGTTCTTGCTGCAGCTATAAAAGGTTCGCATGACCGCACGGCCATGCGCTAGTATCAATCCTAGTTATGGACTTTGCACCAGTGTGGTTATGTGTGATTGTATTCAGGGACTGGCTGAAATAAGCCCCTAGAATATTGGCACCTCCGGTAAGGAGATTGTGTGATTGTATTCAGGGACCTGGCTGAAATGAGCCCCTAGAATACCGGCACCTCCGGTGAGGAGATTGTGTGTTTGCATGACCACTGACTGCTATCAGTTCGGCAGTTAGCTTGCTCCTTTGAGTCTAACAGGGCACATTGCTTTCCTTTCACGGCTACTCTGTGAAGTAACAGAGCTAGCCTATTGTTATGAACTGGTGGTTTAGGAGCAATATGGGACGAGCTCTGAAGGAAGTGGTACCTGTACTGACCGCAGTCCCTAAGCTCAACACAACACTAGAAGTAGCCTGGGATGCTCCTGACACTCCCTAGGCACCTCGTCACAGCCTGAGAACTAACTACCCCTGAAGATAGAAACAGGAAAACTATCTTGCCTCAGAGAAAATCCCCAAAGGATAGATAGCCCCCCCACAAGTAATGACTGTGAGTGGAGAGGGAAAAGACATACACAGAATGAAACCAAGATGTAGCACAGGAGGCCAGTCTAGCTAGATAGATAGGACAGGATGGAATACTGTGCGGTCAGTATAAAAAACTACAAAAAAATCCACACAGAGTTTACAAAAATCTCCACACCTGACTAAAGGTGTGGAGGGTAAATCTGCTTCCCAGAGCTTCCAGCTTAACTGAATTAATCCATACTGACAAGCTGGACAAAACATAGAAAGCACAGAACGGATAAGTCCACAACCTGTGGACAGAAAAGAGCAAGCAAGGACTTAACTTTGCTGAACTGGTCAGGATAACAGGGAACTCCAAGAGAGATGTGAATCCAACCAGGAACCATTGACAAGTGGCACTGGCTGAAGGGAAGAGCCAGGCATAAATAGCCGAGCAGATAGACAATCAGAGGAAGCAGCTGCAGACTGCTAAATCCAAGGAGCAGCCATACCACTTAAAACCACCGGAGGGAGCCCAAGAGCAGAACTCACAAAAGTGCCACTTACAACCACCGGAGGGAGCCCAAGAGCGGAATTCACAACAGCCTATACCGCCAAATAGTGTCACCATTCACTAGCAGCAGGTTCCTCCTGCACGGTGGATCCCGGGCTGCGAAAGCACCAATAATAATAAACATCTATATTTACCCGCTAGCCCTAACACATATTATAATGAAACTACAATGAGATTTGACACAAAGCCCTATTGACTATTGCATTTTGAAGTAACTTTACTAAAGTTGATGAATAGATTGTACATTTTCTGGAATAGAAAGAGAACTTTTCTAGAATGATAGGTTGGAAACTTTGGGCTTGTTTAGCTTAGAAAAAACATGCCTCAGGGGAAATCTCATTTACATGTATAAATACAAGGTGTAGTCAATACAAAAGATTAGCATGTGACTTATTACTTCCAAAGACGTTACAAATGAACAAGAGACATTCATTACTTGTGGAAGAAAGGTGATTTTGGCAGCAATATAGGAAAGGGTTGTTAGAGCAGTCAGACTGTGGAATGCCCTACCACAAGAGGTAGTAATGGAAGATACTGTGATAGCATTTAGAAAAGGACTAGATACCTTTCTCACAACAACTGGCATTGTATGTTATAAATAATCTAATCTAGAGAATGTATAACTGGTGGAGAAAGATTAAACTTGAAGGACCTATGTTTTTTCCTCAAATTCTATAATATATGGAAAATAATTCTGAAGCAATGTAAAATAGGAAGTGGATGCAAATGACATTATATAAAATAAAATGTAGTTAAAAGCTAAACGTGCTGCATATGATATATTTTGTAGCTACCACTCATTTTATTTGGTGGTTATACATGGAGATGGCCACTCTTCGTAAACACCTGTTCACACCTGTTTTCTGTTTAGATGTGCAGGTCTGTCTTTTGATATCCGTATACTTAGGCTCTCTGACTGAGCACTCCACTCCTCAGCCTCAGGTGTTTTTAATTAGAGCAAGATCCTATTTTCCCATATAAATGTAGGCTTTAGGCCAAGAGAGGATTCATACAGGCAGGTTCCTAGCACTGAGAATAGCTTTGTCGTGGCTGCCGGGTACACATGAATTGGCCAATTTATGAACTTTTCAATTTTTCTCATTTTCTACTGCAGTAATGCAATTCAAATTTTATATGTTTCATATTCACATGGTATAGCGCATCATTATTTGTTGGTACTTGACAGCATTAACGTTCCAAACACCTGAAGAATGAGGAGTTTGCTTATTTTTTGGTGAGCACTAGCATCAATACATAGAATGATAAATGGGAATGAGCATTATTAAGAAAGCTTGTTTGAGGATTATTAGTGATGAGCAAACATGCTCAGATAAGGTGTTATCCAAGCATGCTCAGGTGCTAACCAAATGAATTTGCCGTGTTTGAATAATATGTTTAGGTTCCTGTGGCTGCAAGTCTCGCAGCTGTTCGACAGCTGCAACACATGCAGGGATTGCCAGGCAGACATGCAATCCCTGCATGTGTTTGGGCTGTCAAACAGCTGCAAGACACGCAACCGCTAGGATTCGAACATATTTTTAAGCACGCCGAAGATACTCTGTTAGCACATGAGCATACTTAGATAACAACTTACTCGAGCACGATCGCTCGTCACTAATGATTATTATTGACCTATGTAAATTTAACTTTAAAAAGTATTGTTATCCACAAAGGTAGAAAAAAGTAGATTAAGGAGACAAGAAAGCGCTGTCTCATGAACTGTGACATCGTATGTCACATGTCAGTAGTTCTTTTCGTGCCTGGTTTTGATTTTTGAATTTTGAAATTTGAATATATTTAAGCAGTGTAACAGCATCCTGTTTCTATGTCTTTGTGGTAATTTCCTGATGAAGAGGTCATACAGACCTTGAAACACGTTGAATAAACCACCAGAGTTTTTTCATTATATCGGAATTTGTATCATTATGGTAGCGCGGATTTAATCCACAAACTATCCTTTTATATTCACAAAGGTAAAAACGTTAAATCACGCTCAATCATTTGCAAATAGCTATAGCATTATAAAAGAAAGGTTTTTAAGAAAATTTGCTTACCATTTAAAGATTTAAGTGGGGAGTTGAGAGAGAAATATAGATGAAAAAAAGAGATCAGAAACTCTGGATTTCATTCAGTCAAGTGTGCATATGCATGGGAGTGTCAAAAAGAATGTATAAAAACAATAATAGTAGTAACATACAGTGGCGTGCAAAAAAATTCACCCCTCTTGGCATTTTTGGGGTTTTGCTACCTCACAACCTGGAATTTCACTGTTATTTTAGGGTTTGCATCAGTTCATATTAAGAATATAACTACAACTGTGAACATTTGTTTTTCTTCTTATTTATGAAGCAAACAACAAATAGGACAAAATAACTGAATTACTCAGTGTGTATAAGTATTCAGCCCCTAAAGTCTGTACTATATAGAGCCTCATTCTGCGGCAATTACAGCTGCAAGTAGATTTGAATAAGTCTTTATGAGCTTTCCACATCTTGCCACTAACATTTTTGCTCATTTCTCAAGGCAATTCTGCTCCTTTTCCTTCCAGTTAGATGGTTTCCTGTGGTGAACAGCAATCTTTAAGTCTGACCACAGATTCACAATTGGATTAAGGTATGGACAGCATGCTTTGGGTCATTGTCTTGATGGAAGGTGAACCTCTATCCCAGTTTCAAATCACTGACAACCAGGCTTTGCTCAAGAATATCCCTATATTTTGCATAATCTATCTTCTCCTCGACTCCCACCATTTTCCCTTTCCCTGCTGCCAAAATCATCTTGGGATGATGAGCTATGTTTGTTTGGCACTAGACAAAGCATTTACTTCTGTGGAAAAAAAGTTCAATTTTCATCCACAGTACCTTTATTCATATTCATACCTTTGTAGAGTCTTCAAATGTCTTTTGGCAAACTCAAAAGAGACTTACAATTTGTCTGCATAAGTAAAGGCTTTTTTCTGCCCACTGTTCCAAAAGGACCACGTTTATGGAGTGTACAGTTAGTGTGGTTGTATGGACAGAAACTCCAGTCTCTGCTTGGGGACTCTGCAGCTCTTTTAGGGTTACCTTTGGACTCTGTGCTGCCTCACTAATTAATGCTCTCCTTGCCCGGGCTGAAAGATCATCAGAGATTGGTATTTTTTTTTTATAACCCAACCCTGACTTGTACTTCTCAACAACTTTGTCCCTGGCTTGTTTCGAGAACTCCTTGGCTTCTGAAAGGCTCTGTATCCTTTCAGAAAAGGTGTGCATATACTGACAGGCCATGTGACACACACACAGGTGGACTTTCTTTCAATAAACTTTTGACTTATGAAGGTAATTGCTTTCACCAGAAATTTCACATGCCAATGCAAATGTGAAACCAGCCAAAAATATTTAAACACAGATTGTAATGTAACAAAATAGATGAAAAGCCACTGAATATAACATCAAATGTATTAGTGACTAAAGTGACTAAACCAATTGCTGAGTTATCATAATTAAATTCTGCAAGTATGCAATGTCAAGCATATTGCCATGACGAGAACCCTTAATATTTGCTAAAATGAAAACTCTAGGCCGTTTTAGATATTTTTCCTGTACAGCATCACTCACTTTCAGACTATTAAATTGCAATCCACACTGTGCAAAGGATATGTCTTTATTAGAGATAAGTGATCTTTTCAAATTCAAATTCGCCAATTTTACAGAATTTTCCCACAATATTTGATAAGCAGTGAATACATTTGGAAAAATCTTAATACTGAAAGAAAAGCTTGTAACAACTTGAAAAAGGCGGAGAGGAGAGAGAAAGCACCCAGCTGACAAAAAAAAAGTTTACACTCTCCAGAAGAGAGAGAACCATGTTGATCATGAGAGCTTACACTCTACAGAAGAGAGAGAACCATGTTGATCATGAGAGCTTACACTCTACTCTCCAGAAGAGAGAGAACCATGTTGATCATGAGAGCTTACACTCTACTCTCCAGAAGAGAGAGAACCATGTTGATCATGAGAGCTTACACTCTACTCTCCAGAAGAGAGAGAACCATGATGATCATGAGAGCTTACACTCTACAGAAGAGAGGACCCTGCTGACCTTAAGATCTTACAGTCTTCACAGGAGAGAGAAACTTAACCAGTGTCTGTGGGCATGGAACACTACACTTCCATACAAACAGTGCTCTGCTGGGAGCTGTTGATCTGTGGTGGCCCAGACACTGGCCACTGCTGTACAAAGTATGATTATCCATAACATTTCATAGCTGCAGGGCATTATGGGAAAGCAATGCAAAATGATATTAGGCCGCCCACTGATGCTCTCATGCTTCAGCAGTGTGGGAAACAATGCCAGACAATTTTTTTTCTGCAAACCACAAATCGAACCTTAAAATGTTCAAATTTCTATAAAACTATGAATATTGGGAAATTCTATTTAAATGTGATCCTCTGCGGATCTATCCATCCATCTCGAGTCCTTATTTAATGAGCAGTGAGGGTTCAACATCTGAAACCCCAATCAATCAACCAGTGGTGACATATACTTATGGTGTGCCATTAGTATGGCTCAACAATAACAAAAAGTATTGTACTGATGTTTAAAAATGGGCAATTTTACCAAAACTGCTGCTTTACCTCAGAAAGGCAGACAGTTGTAGGCCAAGCAGAGCAGCGGGCATTGGCTCTTACCATCACTTTCGTAAATAGCAATGGATAGGACAAGGCATAATTAACATTAAAATACTTCGTTAATATTTATGGAGACTGTGGGGGCCTCGAATCAGTGAACAAGGTCACCAAACCCCAACTTTGATAGATGAGGGTCTCACATCCTATTTGGCACTCCCATCCTATACTATAAATATGATGTAACTGCTTAGTTAGGGCAGCACGGGGGCTCAGTGGATAGCACTGCAGCACTGGAGTCCTAGGGTTCTAATCCCACCTTGGACAACATCTGCAAGGAGTTTGTATGTTCTCTCCGTGTTTACGTGGTTTCCTCCCACATTCCATAGACATACTGATAGGGAATTTAGATTGTGAGCCCCATCGGGGACAGTGATGATAATGTGTGCAACCTGTAAAGCGCTGTGGAATATGTTAGCGCTATATAAAAATAAACATTATTATTAGTGTAATAATATCCAGACATATCTTCCTAATGGCACAAATAGTCAGTACACAAAAGTGATATTTTCTATTGTATTGATAGGTATTGCCACAAAGACAATCAATATCTTTCTATAGAGAAAACTATGCTCCTTCATATCATTTCAAATAAACAATATTAGGCTTGTGTGTCTTTTACTTAATCTAAGGAAACCATAGAAAGCAAGTGCCCACAAGGTAAAAAAAAGTTCACTTGAGGTTAATAGGAAAAAGAGTGTGGCAGTTTTTCACTTGTGATAAAATGCCACAGCTTTTCAGTACTGCGGAAATGTAATTTACATATTTAGTCTTTGATGGCTGATAAGAAGTTCTTGGGCCATTTGCTGAGGATATGTTCTATTTGTGTCCAAAATACTGGTTTTCTACCTAATTCTGTCTGTAATTCTGTTATTTTCAACCAGAATAATGGGCTAAAAGGTGTCTTAATAATTGTGTAGATTTTCTATTAAAGGGGTTTGCTGTTGCGTCTTTGCAAAATTGTTGAAACAGTCAAACATTTTATAGACTAAGAAAATATATTACATCATGTCAATTCTAAAAACATATGTACTTATTGAAGATTTTTTGGCCAAGATGATAGGGAAAAAATATCTTTGATCATTAATTAGCGTGAAAACATTTTTCTCTTTCCAATAGGTGCTACACAATGGTTTAACTTTAGGGTTTACAGATGTAACAGTGAAATATAGGCCTTGTTCCAGGGATGGCATTGAATTCCATAATGCCTCTGGTTTTGTAGATGTGTATTATTAGGATCTTTAGCACATGTCAATGCTCGTACCAGCTATGAAGAATCTCTTGTGTGGAGCAAAAAGCAAAAAATAAAAAAAATAGGGTGGACAATATTAGTAAGCAAAAAAAAAAAGGAATCTGTCAGGAATCTGTCACCCCCCGGGACGTATATGACCTATTAACCCATTCCCGACCTTTGACGCACCGTATGCGTCATGAAAACCTGTGCCATTCCGACCTGTGACGCAGCATATGCGTCATGGCCGGATTGGGCTCCTGCAGGCCGGGTGAAAGGGTTAACTGTAATTTCACCAGGCCTGCAGGGACAGGAGGAGTTGTACTTTAGCCCAGGGGGGGTGGCTTCACCCCTCCGTGGCTACGATCGCTCTGATTGGCTGTTGAAAGTGAAACTGCCAATCAGAGCGATTTGTAATATTTCACCTAAAAAACTGGTGAAATATTACAATCCAGCCATGGCCGATGCTGCAATATCATCGGCCATGGCTGGAAACACTGATGTGCACCCACCCCACCCCACCGATCGCCCCCCAGCCCTCCGATCTGTGGTCCGCTCCCTCCGTCCTGTGCTCCGTTCCCCCGTCCTCCTGTCCGCTCCCCCATGCTCCAATCCCACCCCCTGTGCTCCAATCCAACCCCCCTGCACTCCGATCCACCCCCCGTACTCCAATCCACCCCCCCCGTGTTCCGATCCACCGCCCCATGCTCCGATCCACCCCCCCATGCTCCCCCCATGCCATCATACTTACCGAGCCTCCCGGGGTCCGTCCGTCTCCTTTCCTGGGCGCCGCCATCTTCCAAAATGGCGGGCGCATGCGCCAGCCGGCAGATTCGTTCCAATGTGAATTTTGATCACTGTGATAAAACCTCACAGTGATCAAAATAAAAAAAAAAACAGTAAATGACCCCCCCTTTGTCACCCCCATAGGTAGGGACAATAATAAAATAAATAATTTTTTTTCCACTAAGGTTGGAGTTAGAACTACGGTTAGGGTTAGGGTACGGTATGTGCACACGTATTCTGCTCCTCTGCGGATTTTTCCGCAGCGGATTTGATAAATCCGCAGTGCTAAACCGCTGTGGATTTATCGCGGATTTACCGTGGTTTTTCTGCGCATTTCACTGCGGTTTTACAACTGCGATTTTCTATTGGAGCAGTTGTAAAACCGCTGTGGAATCCGCAGAAAGAAGTGACATGCTGCGGAATGTAAACCGCTGCGTTTCCGTGCAGTTTTTCTGCAGCATGTGTACAGTGATTTTTGTTTCCCATAGGTTTACATTGAACTGTAAACTCATGGGAAACTGATCTGCAGTGTTTTCCGCAGCGTGTGCACATACCTTTAGAATTAGGCTATGTGCACACGGTGCGGATTGGCCGCTGCGGATTCACAGCAGTGTTCCATCAGGTTTACAGTACCATGTAAACATATGGAAGACCAAATCCGCTGTGCTCATGGTGCGGAAAATACCACGCGGAAACGCTGCGTTGTATTTTCCGCAGCATGTCAATTCTTTGTGCGGATTCCGCAGCGTTTTACACCTGTTCCTCAATAGGAATCCGCAGGTGAGATCCGCACAAAAAACACTGGCAATTCGCTGTAAATCCGCAGGTAAAACGCAGTGCCTTTTACCCGCGGATTTTTCAAAAATGGTGCTGAAAAATCTCACACGAATCCGCAACGTGGACACATAGCCTTAGGGTTAGGATTGGGTTGGAATTAGGGTTGTGATTAGGGTTAGGGGTGTGTTGGGGTTAGGGTTGTGGTTAGGGGTGTGTTGGGGTTAAGGTTGTGGTTAGGGTTATGGCTACAGTTGGGATTAGGGTTAGGGGTGTGTTGGGGTTAGTTGGAGGTAGAATTGAGGGGTTTCCACTGTTTAGGCACATCAGGGGGTCTCCAAACGCAACATGGCGCCACCATTGATTCCAGCCAATCTTGTATTAAAAAAATCAAATGGTGCTCCCTCACTTCCGAGCCCCGACATGTGCCCAAACAGTGGTTTACCCCCACATATGGGGTACCAGCATACTCAGGACAAACTGCGCAACAATTATTGGGGTCCAATTTCTCCTGTTACCCTTAAGAAAATAAAAAATTGCTTGCTAAAACATCATTTTTGAGGAAAGAAAAATGATTTTTTTATTTTCACGGCTCTGCGTTATAAACTTCTGTGAAGCACTTGGGGGTTCAAAGTGCTCACCACATATCTAGATAAGTTCCTTGGGGGGTCTAGTTTACAAAATGGGGTCACTTGTGGGGGTTTCTACTGTTTAGGCACACCAGGGGCTCTGCAAACGCAACGTGACGTCCGCAGACCATTCCATCAAAGTCTGCATTTCAAAAGTCACTACTTCCCTTCTGAGCCCCGACGTGTGCCCAGTGGTTTACCCCCACACATCGGGTATCAGCGTACTCAGGAGAAACTGGACAACATCGTTTGGGGTCCAATTTCTCCTGTAACCCTTGGGAAAATAAAAAATTCTGGGCTAAAAAATTATTTTTGAGGAAAGAAAACGTATTTATTATTTTCACGGCTCTGCGTTATAAACTTCTGTGAAGCACTTGGGGGTTGAAAGTGCTCACCACATATCTAGATAAGTTCCTTGGGGAGTCTAGTTTCCAAAATGGGGTCACTTGTGGGGGGTTTCTACTGTTTAGCCACATCAGGGGCTCTACAAACGCAACGTGACGCCCGTAGAGCATTCCATCAAAGTCTGCATTTCAAAACGTCACTACTTTACTTCCGAGCCCCGGCATGTGCCCAAACAGTAGTTTACCCCCACATATGGGGTATCACTGTACTCAGAAGAAACTGGACAACAAATATTGGGGTCAAATTTCTCCTGTTACCCTTGGGAAAATTAAAAAATTCTGGGCTAAAAAATTATTTTTGAGGAAAGAAAACTTATTTATTATTTTCACGGCTCTGCGTTATAAACTTCTGTGAAGCACTTGGGGGTTCAAAGTGCTCACCTCACATCTAGATAAGTTCCTTTCGGGGTCTAGTTTCCAAAATGGGGTCACTTGTGGGGGTTTTCTACTGTTTAGCCACATCAGGGGCTCTGCAAACGCAATGTGACGCCCGCAGAGCATTCCATCAAAGTCTGCATTTCAAAACTTCACTACTTCACTTCCGAGCCCCGGCATGTGCCCAAACAGTGTTTTACCCCCACATATGGGGTATCAGCGTACTCAGGAAAAACTGGACAACAACTTTTGGGGTCAAATTTCTCCTGTTACCCTTTGGAAAATAAAAAATTGTGGGCTAAAAAATCATTTTTGAAAAAAGATTTTTTTTTTAATTTTCATGGCTCTGCGTTATAAACTTCTGTGAAGAACTTGAGGGTTCAAAGTGCTCACCACACATCTAGATTAGTTCCTTTGGGGGTCTAGTTTCCAAAATGGGGTCCTTTGGGGATCTCAAAATGTTTATGCACACAGGGGCTCTCCAAACGCGACATGGTGTCCGCTAATGATTGGAGCTAATTTTCCATTTAAAAAGCCAAATGGCATGCCTTCCCTTCCGAGCCCTGCCGTGCGCCCAAACAGTGGTTTACCCCCACATATGGGGTATCTGCGTACTCAGGACAAACTGGACAACAACATTTGTGGTCCAATTTCCCCTATTACCCTTGGCAAAATAGTTAATTCCAGGCTAAAAAATCATTTTTGAGGAAAGAAAAATTATTTTTTATTTTCATGGCTCTGCGTTATAAACTTCTGTGAAGCACCTGGGGGTTTAAAGTGCTCAGTATGCATCTGGATAAGTTCCTTGGGGGGTCGAGTTTCCAAAATGGGGTCACTTGTGGGGGAGCTCCAATGCTTAGGCACACAGGGGCTCTCTAAACGCGACATGGTGTCCGCTAACAACTGGAGCTAATTTTCCATAAAAAAAAAAGTCAAAAGGCGCGCCTTCCCTTCCGAGCCCTGCCGTGTGCCCAAACAGTGGTTTACCCCCACATATGAGGTATCGGCGTACTCGGGAGAAATTGCCCAACAAATTTTAGGATCCATTTTATTCTATTGCCCATGTGAAAATGAAAAAATTGAGGCGAAAAGAAATTTTTTGTGAAAAAAAGTACTTTTTCATTTTTACGGATCAATTTGTGAAGCACCTGAGGGTTTAAAGTGCTCACTAGGCATCTAGATAAGTTCCTTGGGGGGTCCAGTTTCCAAAATCGGGTCACTTGTGGGGGAGATCCAATGTTTAGGCACACAGGGTCTCTCCAAACGCGACATGGTGTCCGCTAACGATGGAGATAATTTTTCATTCAAAAAGTCAAATGGCGCTCCTTCCCTTCCGAGCCTTACCATGTGCCCAAACAGTGGTTTACCCCCACATGTGAGGTATCGGTGTACTCAGGAGAAATTGCCCAACAAATTTTAGGATCCATTTTATCCTGTTGCCCATGTGAAAATGAAAAATTGAGGCTAAAAGATTGTTTTTGTGAAAAAAAAGTACTTTTTCATTTTTACGGATCAATTTGTGAAGCACCTGGGAGTTTAAAGTGCTCACTATGCATTAGATAAGTTCCTTGGGGCGTCTAGTTTCCAAAATGGGGTCACTTGTGGGGGAGCTCCAATGCTTAGGCACACAGGGGCTCTCTAAACGCGACATGGTGTCCGCTAACAACTGGAGCTAATTTTCCATAAAAAAAAAAGTCAAAAGGCGCGCCTTCCCTTCCGAGCCCTGCCGTGTGCCCAAACAGTGGTTTACCCCCACATATGAGGTATCGGCGTACTCGGGAGAAATTGCCCAACAAATTTTAGGATCCATTTTATTCTATTGCCCATGTGAAAATGAAAAAATTGAGGCGAAAAGAAATTTTTTGTGAAAAAAAGTACTTTTTCATTTTTACGGATCAATTTGTGAAGCACCTGAGGGTTTAAAGTGCTCACTAGGCATCTAGATAAGTTCCTTGGGGGGTCCAGTTTCCAAAATCGGGTCACTTGTGGGGGAGATCCAATGTTTAGGCACACAGGGTCTCTCCAAACGCGACATGGTGTCCGCTAACGATGGAGATAATTTTTCATTCAAAAAGTCAAATGGCGCTCCTTCCCTTCCGAGCCTTACCATGTGCCCAAACAGTGGTTTACCCCCACATGTGAGGTATCGGTGTACTCAGGAGAAATTGCCCAACAAATTTTAGGATCCATTTTATCCTGTTGCCCATGTGAAAATGAAAAATTGAGGCTAAAAGATTGTTTTTGTGAAAAAAAAGTACTTTTTCATTTTTACGGATCAATTTGTGAAGCACCTGGGAGTTTAAAGTGCTCACTATGCATTAGATAAGTTCCTTGGGGCGTCTAGTTTCCAAAATGGGGTCACTTGTGGTGGAGCTCCAATTTTTAGGCACACAGGGGCTCTCCAAACGTGACATGGTGTCCGCTAAAGAGTGCAGCCAATTTTTCATTCAAAAAGTCAAATGGCGCTCCTTCCCTTCCAAGCCCTGCCGTGCGCCCAAACAGTGGTTTACACCCACATATGAGGTATCAGCGTACTCAGGACAAATTGGACAACAACTTTCGTGGTTCAGTTTCTCCTTTTACCATTGGGAAAATAAAAAAATTGTTGCTAAAAATCATTTTTGTGACTAAAAAGTTAAATGTTCATTTTTTCCTTCCATGTTGCTTCTGCTGCTGTGAAGCACCTGAAGGGTTAATAACACTTCTTGAATGTGGTTTTGTGCACCTTGTGGGGTGCAGTTTTTAGAATGGTGTCACTTTTGGGCATTTTCAGCCATATAGATCCCTCAAACTGACTTCAAATGTGAGGTGGTCCCTAAAAAAAATGGTTTTGTAAATTTTGTTGTAAAAATGAGAAATCGCTGGTCAAATTTTAACCCTTATAACTTCCTAGCAAAAAAAATTTTGTTTCCAAAATTGTGCTGATGTAAAGTAGACATGTGGGAAATGTTATTAATGAACTATTTTGTGTCCCATAACTCTCTGGTTTAACAGAATAAAAATTCAAAATGTGAAAATTGCAAAATTTTCAAAATTTTCGCCAAATTTCCATTTTTATCACAAATAAACACAGAATTTATTGACCTAAATTTACCACTACCATGAAGCCCAATATGCCACGAAAAAACAATCTCAGAACCGCCAGGATCCATTGAAGCGTTCCTGAGTTATTACCTCATAAAGGGACACTGGTCAGAATTGCAAAAAACGGCCAGGTCATTTAGGTCAAAATAGGCTGGGTCATGAAGGGGTTAATATGAGCATACAGGTAATAGAAATGTTACACTAGTCCTACCTGCATGCCTCATATTAGCAGTATTGTTGCTGATAAATGTTATATTCTTTTTATATTATGTTGATGATTTCTTCCAGGCTCCGGGGTGTGTGATGCCTGGAAGAAATCCCTGACTCATTACAATACTACCCCCCATATGCACATCAGTTATGACCCCAGAATCCAGCGCCTGCACCCTGCACTACTTCAGAAATACGTACCTAATCCTCCATTCAGGGATCTTCTGCGCAGGTGCCAGTGACTTCCACTCCAGTAACCTCCGGTGTGTACGCCAATAAGGTGCTCTCCCCACTTCCTCCCTGCATAGTAATTGCCATGTAAACATGGTTCCTAGTGATGACTGTGCAGGGAAGAAGTGGGGAGAGCATATTATCACACCAGAAGTCACAGTGACTCGCTGGCGCCTGCACAGAAGATCCCTGAAAGCAGTGCCACTCAAGTCAGCGCTAACCAGGCCATGGTACTTGGTACTTTGCTAGTAGAGGGCCAATGACAGCAGTAAGGATATACAAAGCATGGAGGGAACATATATGCCTCGCCTATATGTTCTCCATTTGTTGAAGCCATCTTCTTTTTCAACTTCAGCTTTTTTACAGATGGTAAAAAGGGAAAAACACCAGTGCTCACAACCTGAATAATATCCTTAGCCGCTGGGATCAGAACAGCCAGGTGCCAGGGCTGTAATATATTATAAACAAAAAATGCTGTAAGGAAACTGATGCCGCGCTTAGGATATGTAACTACAAAATAAGATCTCCTACTGGTGCTTCTGCTGAATGCCCAAAATAAATAAATAAATACATAAGTACAAGCAGGTGTACCTAGCGCGGCCCCGTAGCCTCTGTGACGTCACACGCTATGCGTTCTCGTCGGCCATCTTTTTTGCTGTATCCAGGGATGCCACCGGCCGGGGCGTGCCTGGTTTTCACGCTGACCGATCGTCATCCCGCCTGGTTGCGGCTGTCTCCTGCCCACCTCTGTGCCCAGCACTTTCTCATTGGAAGTGCCGCCTAACAATCCTGACGGGCGACCCACGCATCTGATAACCATGTGCACTGACCACTCCACGGCAACTTGGTGAGTTAAATCTGAGCCACTAGTTATTGTTGATAGACATTGTGCTCACACACGTGGTACACCTGCTCATTGCACATATTTACTAGGGCACATGTATTTATTTATTTATTTATTTTGGGCATTCAGCATAAGCACCAGTAGGAGATCTTATTTTGTAGTTACATATCCTAAGCGCGGCATCAGTTTCCTTACGGCATTATTTACAGATGGTGTTATGTTTGCATCAAGAATGTGTTGAAATTTCATTGAATCCATTCTTCCCTCTACCCGTGAAATGTTCCCCATGCCATTGGCTGCAACACAACCCCAAAGCATGATTGATCCACCCGTATGCTTAATGGTTGGCGAGATGTTTTTTTCCTGAAATGTTGTGCTTTTTTTTCTCCATACATACCTTGGATCATTGTGGTCAAAGAGTTCTATTATAACTTCATTGGTCCACAGGACTTGTTTCCAAAATGCATCAGGCTTGTTTAGATGTTCTTTATCATACTTTTGCATACTTCGGCTGAATTTTATGGTGAGGATGCAGGAGAGGTTTTCTTTTGATGACTCTTCCATGAAGGCCATATTTATGCAGGTGTCTCTGAACACTATAACAATGTAACACAACTCCAGAGTCTGTAAATTTATTTTTGAAGGTCTTTTGCAGTCAAGCGGGGTTCTGATTCTCTCACTGAAATTTTGCTTGGTCTTACCAGACCTTATCTTGACCTCCACTGTCCCTGTTAACTGCCATTTCTTAATTACATTTCGAGCTGAGGAAAAGGCAACTTGAAAACACTTTTCTATCTTCTTTTAGCCTTTTCCTGCTTTGTGGGCCTCTACTATTTTCATTTGCATAGTGTTAGGCCGCTGCTTAGAAGAACCCATGGCTGCTGTTTTAAGACACAAGGCTGGAGAAGCCTGGGTTTTTTATAAAGCTGGGAAATTTACAACACCTGGTCTTTTCTAATGATGATAGTGAAAAAAACATAACTCTGATAGGCTAATTAAGGTCTGAAACCTTGGTCAAAGTTATCTGAGCACAGAAATCTCCAATGGTGCCCAAACTTTTGCATCTGCCCATTTCCCTTTTTGTAATTTTAAAATGTAAAAATTGACAATATTCTTTTTGTCTAAAAGATAAAGGAAATGTGTCATCTTTAACTTTAACCCTTTTATAGATCACTAGATGGTGGTCCGATTCTACTGCATCAGGTATTCTGGAATATGCATGTCCACGTAGTATATTGCACAGCCCACGTAGTATATTGCCCAGCCACGTAGTATATTGCCCAACCACGTAGTATATTTCCCAGTGACGTACTATATTGCCCAGTCACATAGTATATTGACCAGCCACATAGTATATTGCCCAGCCACGTAGTATATTGCCCAGCCATGTAGTATATTGCCCAGTCACGTACTATATTGCCCAGTCACGTACTATATTGCCCAGCCACATAGTATATTGCCCAGTCACGTACTATATTGCCCAGCCACATAGTATATAGCCCAGCCATGTAGTATATTTCCCAGGCACATGGTATATTGCCCAGTCACATACTATATTGCCCAGCGCGCATAGTATATTGCACAGCCCACGCAGTATATTGCCTAGCCCGTGTAGCATATTGCCCAGCCTGTGTAGCATATTGCCTAGCCCGCATAGTATATTGCACAGCCCACGTAGTATATTGCCCAGCCCGCGTAGTATATTGCCCAGCCCGCATAGAATATTGCCTAGCGCGCTTAGTATATTGCCCAACCCGCGTAGTATATTGCCCAGCATGCATTGTATATTGCACAGCCCGCGTAGTACATTGCCCAGCCCGCGTAGTATATTGCACAGCCCACGTAGTATATAGCAATAAGGGCATCATATCCCTGTGAAAAAAAAGGAATTTAAATAAAAAATAGTTATATACTCACCTTCCGTTGGCCCCTGGATCCAGGAAGCGTTTACCGATGCTCCTCACGCGCTCCGGTCTCAAGAGTGCATTGCGGTCTCGCAAGATGATGACGTAGCAGTCTCACGAGACCGCTACATCATCATCTCGAGATCGCAATGCATGGACCAGTCACCGGAGCGTCGCGAGGAGCCGGAAAGGCGCTGGAAGGTGAGTATATGATGATTTTTTATTTTTTAAATTATTTTTAACATTATATCTTTTTACTATTGATGCTGCAAAAAAAACCTTTTAAAGGGTTTTCTTACCAAAGACTGTGTAATTTCGAAAAAAAACTTTCATTTTTTGATTAGTAAATACAGCAGAATTTTGATCTGTTTTTGTGATTCTCATGCTATCATATTTTTCCACCTTTTTGCAATGTCAACTTTTATGTGTTAAGAATTTAATCTTGACAGTATTAGGAAACATGTTAAACAAAGCTTATAATCTTTCTTCTGATTTTACTACTCTAGCTGTTCACATAAGAAGGCATTATGGCAACAGATGTTGGAACTGCTGTGGTCTGCATGCTAGATCAATGGTAAGCAGCATGCTGCTTTGCTGTGTACTACTATAAGACCTTTGATTCAGAATAGAGAGCCTGTGCATATATTTGATTAGCTGTAATACACATAGGAGGAATGAATTATACTTAAAGTCAGTGTTGAAGTTGTCTTAAATGCTGCAGCAAATCATAAAACTTAAAGAGGACCTGTCACCATGTCTAAAGTGGCCATTTTCTGTTTTTATTTTATTCCTGCTGCTCGCCTAAGTATTCAGGGTTTTTTTTAAACATTTTTTAATAAGGTTCTAAAGTTATGGGTCTTTATAAAAGGTGAAAATTTTTATGGCATTTACATATGGCTCGTGGCTCACAGGGTGATGATGCACAGTAGCCTAACGACAAACCCCACAGAATCTGGGAGCAACTCCCACATGGAAAAATCCATAAAAGTTATCAATAAATTAAAAGACCTATATCTCTGCAACCCTTTGAAAAATGATTACTCAGGGAAGCACTAGGAATAAAATAAGTACAAAAACTGGCCACTTTTGATCAGGTGACATCTTTTTTAAGACTTTCATAGGAACAAAGGTGGTAGCATTTCCTGAAACATTATTACTTTAATTCATCCACTAGGTCCTTCTGCCCATATTTGAAAAAGGTCTTACAGATCAAAATGTTACAATTTGCACTTTGACTGCAATATACCATAAATTCCTTTGTTCCTATGAAGATGGAGTTCCAGATTTTCTATACATATTCTATGAAGTGAGACCATATTCGAGCAGCCTAGATACCCGAGAGAGCCATATTTATCTGTTTCTTATATTGAGTTCTTCCTTAATAATTAATAAAAATGTGTGTCATATGATAATTCTTTCTAGAAGTCCTTGTCTTCTTGTGACTTTATCACAGTGGCAAATGAGAATGACCAGTGAAGAAGTTTGCAGTACAATGTTGCTTTAGGAAATCAGTCATGGTATGAAACCTGCGGTGATAAGCTTCTTTAAGTACCTTTAACCCCTTCACGACATGCGCCGTACATCTACTGCGCATGCCGTGAATCCCCCTTTGATGTGGGCTCCGGCGGTGAGCCCACATCAAAGTCGCGACATGTCAGCTGTTTTGTACAGCTGACATGTGCGCGCAATAGCGGCGGGTGAAATCGCTATTCACCCGCCGCTATTAACCTGTTAAATGCCGCTGTCAAACACAGACAGCGGCATTTAACTACCGCATCCGGCCGGGTCGCCGGATATGACGTCATCGCCGACCCCCGTCACATGATCGGGGGTCGGCGATGCATCAGGAAGGTAACCATAGAGGTCCTTGAGACCTCTATGGTTACTGATGCAGGTCTGCTGTGAGCGCCCTCCTGTGGTCGGCGCTCACAGCACACCTGCATTTCTGCTACATAGCAGCGATCTGATGATCGCTGCTATGTAGCAGAGCCGATCAGGCTATGCCAGCTTCTAGCCTCCCATGGAGGCTATTGAAGCATGGCAAAAGTAAAAAAAAAATGTTTTTAAAAATATGAAAAAAATATAAAAAATATAAAAGTTTAAATCCCCCCCCTTTCGCCCCATCCTAAATAAAACAATAAAAAAAAAACCAGACCTACACGTATTTGGTATCGCCGTGTTCAGAATAGCCCGATCTATCAAATAAAAAAAAGCATTAACCTGATCGCTAAACGGCGTAGCGAGAAAAAAATCCGAAACGCCAGAATTACGTTTTTTTGGTCGCTGCGACATTGCATTAAAATGCAATAACGGGCGATCAAAAGAACGTATCTGCGCAAAAATGGTATCATTAAAAACATCAGCTCGGCATGCAAAAAATAAGCCCTCACCCGACCCCAGATCACGAAAAATGGAGACGCTACGGGTATCGGAAAATGGCCCTTTATTTTTTTTTTTTTTTTTTTTTAGCAAAGTTTGGAATTTTTTTTCACCACTTAGATAAAAAATAACCTAGTCATGTTAGGTGTCTATGAACTCGTAATGACCTAGAGAATCATAATGGCAGGCCAGTTTTAGCATTTAGTGAACCTAGCAAAAAAGCCAAACAAAAAACAAGTGTGGGATTGCCCTTTTTTTGCAATTTCACCGCAGTTGGAATTTTTTTCCCATTTTCTAGTAAAAGACATGGTAAAACCAATGGTGTCGTTCAAAAGTACAACTTGTTCCGCAAAAAATAAGCCCTCACATGACCATATTGACGGAAAAATAAAAAAGTTATGGCTCTGGGAACGAGGGAAGCGAAAAACGAACACGCAAAAATGAAAAAGGGCCGCGACTTGAAGGGGTTAAATGCACAAAGCAGCTACAGCGGCTTGTAAACGTTTTGGAACCTCTGGTCAAAATTTCTGTTATTATGCACAGTTAAGCAAGTTGAAGATTAAATGATCTCTAGAAGAACTAAAGTTAAAGATGACACATTTCCTTTATATTTTAAGCTATATATATATATGTATATATATATATATACATATATATATATATATATCCATCTTACTCCGACCTTCAGGACATCATATAAGACCGGACCGCCTTGAATATTGGAATCCTTACACATGTCATATCTTCTTCAATCAATCAATGTCTTATTCAATATACATATATGGACTTTCTGTTTTCTGTGGTACATTATATTGACGTGTACTTTGCATTGGCATAAATCTATGCAGTGGCCTGAGTGGTCACTAAATATTTTTGTTACCTAGCAACGTATAGATGTTGGCCATTTGAAGCCCTTAGATTTTGTGCGCCCGAATCGGATTCTTCAATTTTGTGTTATATTTTTATTTATTCCGTTGGTATTACCTTATATTATTTGTAAAATATCATACTATCTCCGGTGCAGCCATGGCGCGCATGCGCTGCGTGTGGTTCCCTCTGCTCCCCGTTGGAGCGGCATCATTAGTCTCACGCATACGCTGTGGGTCTCCTTATCCATAGCGGCTGGGCGACGCCTGATGCCGTCTCTGACCCGGGGCTGGGCATCCCAGGCGCGCATGCGCCATTAACATGGCTGTTACTGGCCGGGACGCACCACGTGACACTTCACATGCTGCATAGTCCGCCTTATTTGAAGGTTCCTGTCTTGCTCTGAGTCACTTCCCCTTGAAAAAGCTGATACTCGCGTAGGCAAAACGCGCGTCGGGGACATTTCCTGGCTGAATCCTACCCGCTGCACACTGTCCTGCTACATTTTATTGGTAAGCACTGCTTTTGATCATTATCTGAGGCTGTGGGATACTCTTTACCCACTGGCTGATCTTTATTGTACACTTATGGCTGCTTTCCCGTTCTGATATAAAGCATGTGATATAGATATATGGCAGTTTGCACCTGTGGATATTCACTTTCCCCTTAACCATCCTTTTGTACTATGTACCTATTTATTATGCACTTTAAGTTTGTTAAATTAATAAAATATTAAATTTTGCACCACTTTTATGCTCCGTTGGTACTCCTTTTTTCTAATAGTCTGCATAGAGTTGGTTTGCCGCTTTGGTTGTGGGTTCTTATGGCACTATTCAGTGCTCTAATTTCCCTGTGGCTCTAATATGTTGCCTGGTATTGTTATTATATATATATATATATATATATATATATATATATATATATATATATATATATATATATATTAGCATTTTTTTTTTCATTTTAAAAATCACAAGAAGGAAAATGGACCAATGCAAAAGGTTTCAGACCTTACTCAGCCTGTTAGGATTATGGCTTGTTCACTATCATCATTAGGAAAGGCCAGGTGATGCAAATTTCCCAGGTTTATAAAAACTCAGCCTACAGTGCAGCATATTACATCACAGTACAACCTTTTTACAGTAACACCATCTGTAAAAAGACTGAAGTTGAAAAGAGGATGGATTCTACAAATGGATAATGATCCTAAACACATGTCAAATCCACAATAGACTATCTAAAAATGCACCAGATGAAGGTTTCTCAATGGCCCTCAAAGTCCCCGGAACTGAACATCATTGAAAATCTGCAGTGCATACAATGTGTCATTTGTAATTTTCTGCTTTTTAGAGATCATTTTTTCCTCTGTTCACAGTAATTTTTTCCAGGGGTGTCCATACATTTACTTTCCACGTATATGAATTTATTAAAATGGAGTGAAAGCCAAATAAGCATACAGTTGACTAGAAAAGGTTACAATTTATTTGAGTCTCCAATATTGGGAAAAACTTTGAACAAAAAAGTGAAATCCTTATTCTAATTAAACTTTACAGTTTAGAGATAAAAAAATATTGCATCAAATGAACACTGGCAAGATTTGACTAAGAAGTTGATAGAGGAGGAAATCCAGAATTTAGCTGATCCACCATCATTCAGACTTTTTTGCACTTTTTGTCAGACAATGAATGATCAGTCAACAGCTACAGTGTATAATTCCAATTGTTGGTTGACAAAAATTGTGAAAATATGCTATATTTGTTTAATTATTATCTCAAATGGGTAGTTTTTAGTCAGATTCACACAGTAATTTAGCACGTTTGCCATGTCATTTTCATTAGCATTTTTCACTGGATTGTTTTTTTAGTTAAACAAATACTAGGAAATATTGCTTTAACCCCTTAGCGACCGCCAATACGCCTTTTAACGGCGGCCGCTAAGGGTACTTAAAGCACAGCGCCGTTAATTAACGGCGCTGTGGGAAAAGTGAATAGCGCCCCCCAGAGTCGGATTTTCTCTGGGGTCTCAGCTGTCGGGGGTAGCCGAGACCCCAGAGAACATGATTCGGGGTTTTTTTTACCCACCCCGCATTAGCGATCGCCGATAATTAACCATTTTCCAGCGATCGCAAAAAAAAACGCGATCTCTTTTTAATTTCTCTGTCCTCCGATGTGATCGCACATCGGAGGACAGAGAAAAGGGGTCCCAGGTAGGCCCCAATACTCACCTATCTCCCCCGGTGCTCCTCGTGGCTCCCGGTGGGCGCCGCCATCTTCAAAATGGCGGGCGCATGCTCAGTGCGCCCGCCGGCCGGCCCCGCAAGGATCTTTGGGGTCTCAGCTGCCAAGGGTAGCCGAGACCCCAAAGAGCATGCGCAGTGCGCCCGCCATCTGTCTCCATCTGCTGGCCGGCAGGAGAACAGCAGTTGGGGCTAAAATTAGGGCTAGGGTTAGGGCTAGATTTAGGGCTAGGGTTAGGGCTAGGGCTAGGGTTAGGGCTAGGGTTAGGGCTAGGGTTAGGGTTAGGGCTAGGGTTAGGGCTAGGGTTAGGGCTAGGGTTAGGGTTAGGGCTAGGGTTAGGGCTAGGGTTGGGGATAAATTTAGGGTTAGGGTTGGGGCTAAATTTAGGGTTAGGGTTGGGGCTAAATTTAGGGTTAGGATTCTTTCACACTTACGTCGGTACGGGGCCGTCGCAATGCGTCGGCCCAACATACCGACACACGTTGTGAAAATTGTGCACAACGTGGGCAGCGGTTGTAGTTTTTCAACGCATTCGCTGCCCAATCTATGTCCTGGGGAGGAGGGGGCGGAGTTACGGCCACGCATGCGCGGTCAGAAATGGCGGATGCGACGTACAAAAAAACGTTTCATTGAACGTTTTTTTGTGCCGACGGTCCGCCAAAACACAACTGATCCAGTGCACGACGGACGCGACGTGTGGCCATCCGTCACGATCCGTCTATGGGCAAAAAACGCATCCTGCGGGCACATTTGCAGGATCCGTTTCTTGTCCAAAACGACGGATTGCGACGGATGCCAAACGATGCAAGTGTGAAAGTAGCCTTAGGGCCAGGATTAGGGTTGGGGCTAAAGTTAGGGCTAGTGTTATGAACTGGTGATTCAGAACCACAATAGACCTAGTGGTTAAGAGCACACAAGGTGACCTGATAGTTACTAATAACATAGGACGAGCTCTGAGACGTGGGACCTCTGCTGACCGCAATCCCTAATCCTATCATACCACACTAGAGGTAGCCGTGGAGCGCTCCTGACCAGACCTAGGCGCCTCGGGCACAGCCTGAGAAACTAGCTAGCCCTGAAGATAGAAAGATAAGCCTGCCTTGCCTCAGAGAAATTCCCCAAAGAAAAAGGCAGCCCCCCACATATAATGACTGTGAGTAAAGATGAAAATACAAACACAGAGATGAAATAGATTTTAGCAAAGTGAGGCCCGACTTACTGAATAGACCGAGGATAGGAAAGATAGCATTGCGATCAGCACAAAAACCTACAAACAACCACGCACCATGCGTCTCAGAGCTTCCAGCAAGCAGGAAAAACCAATATAGCAAGCTGGACAGAAAAAATAGCAAACAAAAGTAACACCAGCAAAACTTAGCTTATGCAGGGTAGACAGGCCACAAGAACGATCCAGGAAAGAGCAAGACCAACACTGGAACATTGACTGGAGGCCAGGAACAAAGAACTAGGTGGAGTTAAATAGAGCAGCACCTAACGACTTAACCTCGTCACCTGAGGAAGGAAACTCAGAAGCCGCAGCCCCACTCATGTCCACCAGAGGAAGCTCATAGACAGAACCAGCCGAAGTACCACTCATGACCACAGGAGGGAGCTTGACCACAGAATTCACAACAGTACCCCCCCCTTGAGGAGGGGTCACCGAACCCCCACCAGAGCCCCCAGGCCGACCAGGATGAGGGGGGTCTAGTTTCCAAAATGGTGCCACTTGTGGGGGGTTTTCACTGTTTAGGCACATCAGGGGCTCTCCAAACGCGACATGGCGTCCAATCTCAATTCCAGCCAATTCTACATTGAAAAAGTAAAACGGCACTCCTTCTCTTCCAAGCTCTGCGGTGCGCCCTAACAGTGGTTTACCCCCACATTTTGGGTATCAGCGTACTCAGGAGAAATTGCACAACAACTTTTGTGGTCTAATTTCTCCTGTTACCTTTGTGAAAATAAAAATTTGTGGGCAAAAAATCATTTTTGTAGAAAAAATGCAATTTTTTTTTTCACGGCTCTACATTATAAACTTCTGTGAAGCACATGGGGGTTCAAAGTGCTCACCACACATCTACATAAGTTCCTTAAGGGGTCTAGTTTCCAAAATGGGGTCACTTGTGGGGGGTTTCCACTGTTTAGGCACATCAGGGGCTCTCCAAACGCAACATGGCGTCCAATCTCAATTCCAGCCAATTCTACATTGAAAAAGTAAAACGGCGCTCCTTCACTTCCAAGATCTGCGGTGCGCCCAAACAGTGGTTTACCCTCACATATGGGGTATTGATGTATTCAGGAGAAATCGCACAACAACTTTTGTGATCTAATTTCTCCTGTTACCCTTGTGAAAATAAGAATTTGTGGGCGAAAAGATCATTTTTGTGTAAACAAAAGCGATTTTTTATTTTCATGGCTCTACGTTATAAACTTCTGTGAAGCACTTGGGGGATCAAAGTGCTCACCACACATCTAAATCAGTTCCTTAAGGGGTCTAGTTTCCAAAATGGTGTCACTTGTGGGGAGTTTCCACTGTTTAGGCACATCAGGGGCTCTTTAAACGTGACATGGCGTCCGATCTCAATTCCAGCCAATTCTGCATTGAAAAAGTCAAACGGCGCTCCTTCACTTCTAAGTTCTGCGGTGCGCCCAAAAAGTGGTTTACCCCCACATATGGGGTATTGGCGTATTCAGGAGAAATTGCATAACAAAATTTATGGTTACATTTCTGTTTTTACACTTGTGAAAATAAAAAAAAATGGTTCTGAATTAAGATGTTTGCAAAAAAAAGTTAAATGTTCATTTTTTTCTTCCACATTGTTTCAGTTCCTGTGAAGCACGTAAAGGGTTAATAAACTTCTTGAATGTGGTTTTGAGAACGTTGAGGGGTATAGTTTTTAGAATGGTGTCACACTTCATTATTTTCTATCATATAGACCCCTCAAAATGACTTCAAATGTGATGTGGTCCCTAAAAAAAAATGGTGTTGTAAAAATGAGAAATTGCTGGTCAAATTTTAACCCTTATAACTCCCTAACAAAAAAAAATTTTGTTTCCAAAATTGTGCTGATGTAAAGTAGACATGTGGGAAATGTTATTTATTAACTATTTTTCGTGACATATCTCTCTGATTTAAGGGCATAAAAATACAAAGTTTGAAAATTGCAAAATTTTAAAAATTTTCGCCATATTTCCGTTTTTTTCATAAATAATCGCAAGTAATATCGAAGAAATGTTACCACTAACATGAAGTACAATATGTCACGAAAAAATAGTCTCAGAATCAGCAGGATCCGTTGAAGCGTTCCAGAGTTATAACCTCATAAAGTGACAGTGGTCAGAATTACAAAAATCGGCTCGGTCATTAAGTACCAAATTGGCTCTGTCACTAAGGGGTTAAAGTTTAGCACAAAAAATTCAAAAGTTTGCAAACAGCATTTTCTTGTGAAGCTTTTTTAGCAGTTAGTTATCTTCTTGGGCGGCACGGTGGCTTAGTGGTTAGCACAGCAGCCTTGCAGCGCTGGAGTCCTGGGTTCGAATCCCACCAAGGACAACATCTGCAAAGAGTTTGTATGTTCTCTCCGTGTTTGCGTGGGTTTCCTCCGGGCACTCCGGTTTCCTCCCACATTCCAAAGACATACTGATAGGGAATTTAGATTGTGAGCCCCATCGGGGACAGTGATGATAATGTGTGAAAAAAATGTAAAGCGCTGCGGAATATGTTAGCGCTATATAAAAATAAAGATTATTATTATTATTATTCTTTCTCTCAATACACAACTCTTGGTATAGTTGTCTTCTATTTTTTTATTTAATGACATGTAAACACATCTGAAATATTACAAAATAAAAAACTCCATCAAAAATGAAAAAAAGTTTCAAATGTTTTCTAATTTGGGAACATTATAAATTACATTAACCCCTTTAAAAGCAGGCTATTTTAGACACAGTAATTTCTTTTTTTGCCAAAAGTTTATTTTTTTGTAAATATATGAGGGCTTGTTTTTTATGGGACAAATTGTGTTTTCAATTGCAATCATTTTGAAATACATACAATCTATTTATTATATTTCATTAACACTTTTTGGGAGTAATTAAAATAGTTTTTTTCTTAAAATGTTTCAGTTTGTACAATGCAGTATAGATAATACAGTATAAATAATGAACTATAAATAATGTGATTAGAATTACTAGACTTCATCAGTCCACCCCCGCCCTGCCCCCTGTGATAACCATCTCAATTTTAATAGCCATCTGCTATATAATCGTCTAATTCTGCCTGTTTGTCTGTAACGGAAATCCCGCGTCGCTGAATGGTCGCGCCAGCCTCCCGCGACCAATCAGCGACAGGCACAGTCCGGCCGCGAATTGGCGAGGGATTTGAACCACGCTTCACTGATTGGTCGCGCCCGGCCGTCTGCAACCAATCAGGGACAGGTGCAGTCCGGCTGCGAATTGGCGTGGGATTTGAACCATGCTTTGCTGATTGGTCACGCCCGGCCGGCCATGACCAATCAGCAATATTGGTACGGGATTTAAACACTACTTCGGTGATTGGTCGCGCCCGGCCGGCCACGACCAATCAGCGACTGGTGCAGTTTGGCTGCGAATTGGCGTGGGATTTGAACCACACTTCACTCATTGGTCATGCCCTGCTGGCCGTGACCAATCAGCGATATTGGCACAGGATTTAAACACTGCTTCGCTGATTGGTCGCGCCGGGCCGGCCGCAACCAATCATTGACAGGTGCAGTCTGGCCGCGAATTGGCGAGGGATTTGAACCACGCTTTACTGATTGGTTACGCCCTGCCAGCCGTGACCAATCAGCAATATTGGCACGGGATTTATACTACATACATATTCTAGAATAACCAATGCATTAGAATCGGGCCACCATCTAATTGTATATAAAGACCCTGGTGTGGGCGGGGTTAGCTTTCTCAGCTCTGCTGCATTCTACATCTAAAAGCTCTGATTGTATGAGAGAGTCTGCACCCAGTAAAAAAGTGAAACATCATTGGATTCAGAGTCTATTTTCCTACATCATGCTGCTCTCAGATGAGGTAGTAGAAACCTTCTGACAAATCCCCTTTAAAGGCACTCTGCCAGCACAGAATGACTGTAGAAACCAATGACATGTTCTTGGTGCTTCAAGGTGGAGTCAATCATTTATATACACCTTCCCACCTGCTTGTTTTTCATCTATCATCACTACAGATGAGCAAACCTGAACTGTAATGTTTGGAGTTCATACCAGACACTTAGTGTCTGATGTTTAACGCTGAACACAGACTTCTCATGGAAGACCATTTCACAATTTAGGAGTATGGAGAAGAGAGGGTGATTTCAATGGGGTTCAGGTTCAGGTTGAAGTTCGGGTACAGTTCTGGTACCTTTAGATTAAAGTTCGGTTGGGTACCAGAACCTTAACTTCCACGGTTCCTCTCATTCCTAATCCTCACTCTCCTAATCTTCACCTTTCTATTGCTTCTTGAAGCCAGAGCTGTCAATCAAAGAAGAGGGGGTGGTAGAGATTGAGGGAAACCAAGCAGGTGGGAAGAAGTAAATTATTGGCCACACTATGAAGCACCAAGTGGTGGAACTTAGTTTGAACATTCATTCTGTGCTGACAAGAGACCCTTTAAGACCTATAGCTTTTTTTATTATTATTATTCAGTTGTCAGAGGTGTATGCTGTATGCAGAGTTGCTTTATTATTTTTTTCCCTGCTGGATAACCTAACAGTTTCAATAATATCATGAGAGTACATATGACTTCTTGATTACATTTTTTGGGTGAGGGACAACAATAAAAATACCAATACATTTTTTAGCAGTGTTCGCTATACAGAACAACTGACATGATAATTGTATTCCTTGGGTCAGTACAATTACAGTGATATCCAATTTAGAGATTTTTTTAATGTTTTATTTACAGAAGAACATAACTTTCTATTGAAAAAAAATCATGTTTTTTATGTTTGCTTCTTCTGAGAGTCATATTGATTATTTATTTTTTTAGGTGGAATGCATGAAAATAACAAATGTATAGTTCAGGTTGGATGAAGCAACCTCAATTATATTTAGATTTTTTTTTACAATATAAGGCTGGAGTCACACTGCTGTATTTCTCCTGCGATAATCGCATCGCGCTGGACAGACTGGCCGGCACCTCTCCTGACCTGAGCATGACAGCATGATGGATTAGTATGCAGCTGTCAAGCTCAGGTCAGGAGAACCGTCAGCCAGTGCGAGGTTTACAATGCGATTCTCGCAAGAGAAATACGGCAGTGTGACTCCAGCCTAACAGTTATTCTTGTGTTTTTTTTTTTTTGTTTATTTCTCTTAATTTGCTATACTTTTCTTCAAAGAATTTATTAGTCCCACATAGGAGCTTGAACACACTTTTTCATCAGTTGAATAACACTCTGAACTGCTGTAATTAATTTCACTACATCTGTATGTCCGAATACTACTGATAGGCCGGTGTGCCACTTGCAACTGCAATGCGAGAAACTCGCACGAGTCTCTCGCCTCAATACCCGGCACTGCCGCTGGCACTCGGGAATGGAGTGTGCGGCTGCATGTATTTCTATGAAGCTGAACGTTCTAGTCTGAACCGCCGGCGGCAGTGCCGGGTATTGAGGCGAGAGACTCGCGTGAGTTTCTCACATTGCAGTTGCAAATGGGACACCTGCCATGGGCACAGCCTTTTAGGTCCTGACTCTGGCACTCCCTAGTAAGCTTCTGTAGTGGGCAGACCCTAGGAAGATTGTTAGGTCTTTGCTTGCCATATCAAAACATCCACACTCCACATTTCCTTGCAGGGGATCAATTGAGCAAAAGAAGGAGCTACTTCCCTTTGTCAAAACTCCTAATATGCTGAGGTTACTATTGATCGCTGCATGCAAGGAGTTAATTAAGCCACAATGCTTGGCCACAGTGCTCACTCAGCATTCCTGTTTCCCTTCTTGCAGCTGGAAGTGAGAATTGCGAGAAAGTGAGAGTTCCAGGATCACGATCCCAAATTAAATCACAACATTGATAAAATATTAAATAAATAGATTTTCAACCATGTAAAAGTAAAACATTTTTGAAAAATATTCTTATAAATTATCAAATAAAATGCAGAGACTTAAAACTACGGTAATTAAAATGATAAATGGATAAATTTGGCTTTTTATAGGTGTAACAAACAAACATAAATTGTTTCAAATTATGAAAAAAATCAGAAAGTACATTCTGTAGATAAACTCGGGGAATGCATTGGACACATTGCAATGAATATTCGCTACATTTGATAGCATGTGCATGTATATACACGATAACCTAATGGCTTCTTCGGCTAAATAGGTAGGAAATCATCAATTACAAATGGAGAACTTGGAGTTCAACAGCGCGGTGCAGGCATTTAGCTATCTGATACTAAAAACAATTGACCTACATTAAAAGATAAATAGAGGAGACTCTATACTAATTGATGTAAAGAGCTAAAGTGCTACAGAGTCTAAGAAAGATGAACAAGACTTCCAGACCATCACTTTAATCAGCCATTTTACAAACACTGTATAAGCAGACCAATTTGTAAACTTGCTCGCCAATATTATTTTAGTGACATTCCACATCTCTCCAAACGTACATTACAACTGCTAAATATACTGAGTGCAGATGCAGCAGCTCGAGATCGGCGCGGAATAACAAATACCTCCTGCTGTCATTAACAAAATAACACTGTAAACACTTTACAGCCTTAAAACGATACATTTTCAGTGCTTGTGACATAAAATGCCGCATCACTCGACACATTAATACACTCAGATGAACCTTAAGTGTCTTAAATCAGCCAGCTACTCTAGTTTACGGGAGGATCTACAGGGAGCAAGACTTGAGATGCTCATGGTTTTCCAATTGCTTGTCAAATTACCACTTGAAATCTGTTTTTAAAAAGTCTTTTCTCATGACCTTATAAATATAGTACAAGATCTTAGGATACAAGATGTCACAATTTCTCCACTGGGACCTTATCATTTGTTATATTTACTAGATCCATTGTACGTACTGTGGCAGAACATCAGGATAGAACATAGACAGTATTCTGTATATATACAGTATGTATATACATCAAAGTCATTTAAAGTCACCGACAGTTACCTAGTTACCCCGCATGAATTCAAGAAGAAAAAAATATTATTTGCGCGTAGATATTGAGATTTGAGTGTGAAATATTAAAAATACCTCTGCTTTTCTAAATTTCCAAGTTGTCGTACATATTCAGGTGTAGACCATCGTAAAATAGCAAAGATATCATTATGTAAAAATGTGTCTCACTGCAGATAAGTGTGAATTGACACATGCTAAGAGTTTAGCTTCTGCATTGTCATATCTTTCTTGTGTGTTGGTTAAAGAAAAGCTATATCTGATTCTGAATGTCGCAAAATCTATAAGAAGTCCATGGGCTTCATTCCTTGAAGCTTTCAACCAGAATTCTGGTGTAAAACTTATGAAAAGTCACAAAATTTAGCTGCAACATGACTTTTGAAATTTGCATGTCAGTTTTTCCTACCTCCGTCAAAATGGGTGACTCCACAACTCGTCTAATTCATGAACTGTTGCGCTCCATACGCCAGAAATCTCATTCCAGTCTCTGTGAGCTTAAGGTGAGTACAGTAATATTGACCCTTATGTAAATGTATGATAATTTGTCCTTCAGGTATTTAAGAACATAGAATACCTTCAAATAAGTCTGTTTAGGTGAGCAAGAACATCCTGAAAACCATTATTATCTTCCAGCAAATGTTGCTAAAGAGATGGTAAAGATACGTACGCTTACGTTGTTGAGATGAGCGAGTTCAATCTCTACCAAGGAATCTGTATACTTTGGCTCTGGATGGATTGTAACTACTATGATCTTAGAATTCACCACTGTAAAATTCCTGGAAATAGAAAATGGACAAAATGATCACACTATGACAAGTGAATAGTAGGACATACACATACTCCATTTACTGTCACGATGCCAATCCGAATAAGTTCCATTCATCATGTTTATTCCATAAAGTAATGAATTTCTAATATTTAGTTTGACAAAATATCTTTGATAACCTTTGTTAAATCCCGTAACGTATAAAATAAAGATGCTATGTTGTGAAAACCAGTATCAAGCAGTGCAAAGACTACAGAATTGCATGCATCCGTTTGTTTTGTGATGCAGATCATTTTTCAGAAACAAATAAAGGAAAGTAAAACATTATTATGATGACCCATCCTGGTACAGTAATATGGAAGCTGGAAATCCTTGGAAAATTAACAGTGATGAACAACTTTCCATTACTAATGCCAGTTGCCTAAATTTATGATTATTCCTCAACTTCTTTTTTTATAAGGAATTTGTTAGACAATAGTTGCAAGAAAAAGCCACTGAGGAGACAATATGAGGCTCTCAAATCTAGATGATGTAACTTCTGCATGAATATTTGATGTTCTAGCTCTGCCTTTGTTGGCTTTCGATGTGCAGTCCACTTTTATCTCACACTGGGAAACCACATGATAAATCCATCACCTTTTTATGATGTCAGTATGAGAATGTCTTAGGGAAAAAGGATTCTATACACATTGCAAGGTAGGCCGATATAAATCATTACCATCCTCAACAGAACACAATGTGCTTTATATATACTGTATCAGGTAATATTTTTCACTATTGTTTTTTTTCAGGCAATAGTTTCTTAACACAAAAATAGAAGACAAATAGTAACATTACATAACAAATGTTGTGCAGATAAGCAATATTTGGGGGGGCACTTTATCTAGTCTTCATGCAGGATTAGTTGAAGCAAAATTAGCTATATTATTTCGGAGGTTTTATACATATTAGTCCTTAGAACCTCTATTAGAACACATTCAAACAACTGATCTTACCCACAGGCCCACAAGAATCTCATTCAGGGGACAGAATGTTTAGTTCAGAAATATAAACTTTATTAATATATTTTATAAAAACATAAAATACAAAAACTTATGCAAGTACCTCTATTCCAAAAAAGACCTTGATAAAGTTTATATTTCTGAACTAAACATTCTGTCCCCTGAATGAGATTCTTGTGGGCCTGTGGGTAAGATTATTTCGGAGGTGCATGACTCCTTAAGAATTTGGCACATCTGTCATTGGCCCATGTACCAGAGAAGAAAATGTACGCTAATAAATTCAATTCAAGTGAAGCTGCTGGCTAGTACTAGGCTTTGTTTAACCCCTTCCCGACCTCCGCCGTACTATTACTGCAGATGTCGGGTCCCCTGCTTTGATGTGGGCTCCGGCGCTCAAGGCCAGGACATGTCAGCTGTTTTGAACAATTCACCCGCCGCTATTAACCAGTTAAATGCTGCTGTCAAACGCTGTTCGGCCGGAAATGATCGCATCGCCGACCACCGTCACATGATCGGGAGTCGGCGATGCGTCAGGATGGTAACCATAGAGGTCCTTGAGACCTCTATGATTACTGATGCCGGCCTGCTGTGAGCGCCACCATGTGGTCAGTTCTCATAGCAAGCCTGCAATTCAGCAATTCTTATGATCGCTGCTATGCAGCTGAGCCGATCGAGTTGTGCCAGCTTCTAGCCTCCCATGGAGGCTTTTGAAGCATGGCAAAAGTAAAAAAAAAAATGTTTTAAAAAATATGAAAAAAATAAAAAAAAATATAAAAGTTTAAATCACCCCCCTTTCGCCCCAATCAAAATAAAACAATAAAAAAAAATCAAACCTACACATATTTGGTTTAACCGTGTACAGAATAGGCGAAAAAAAAATTGAAACGCCAGAATTACGTTTTTTTGGTCGCCACGACATTGAATTAAAATGTAATAATGAGCGATCAAAAGAACGTATCTGCACCAAAATGGTATCATTAAAAATGCCAGCTCAGCACACAAAAAAAGGCCTCACCTGACCCCAGATCATGAAAAATGGAGACGCTATGGGTAACGTAAAACTGCGCAATTTTTTTTTTTTTTAGCAAAGTTTTTAATTTTTTTACCACTTAGATAAAACGTAACCTAGACATTTTTGGTGTCTATGAACTCGTAATGATCTGGAGAATTAAAATGGCAGGTCAGTTTTAGCATTTAGTGTACCTAGCAAAAAAGCCAAACAAAAAACAAGTGTGAGATTGCACTTTTTTTGCAATTTCACCGCACTTGGAATTTTTATCCCGTTTTCTAGTATACGACCTGTTAAAAGCAATGATGTCGTTGAAAAGTGCAACTTGTCCCACAAAAAACAAGCCCTCACATGGCAATATTGATGGAAAACTAAAAAAGTTATGGCTCTGGGAAGGAGAGGAGCGAAAAACAAGAACGCAAAAAAGGAAAAGGGCAAGGTCGTGAAGGGGTTAATTTTCAAAATATTAGCAAAGCTGAAGTAAAATCTCCAAAGTTTTCTTATGTGATAAACATGTACGAGGAGGTAAGTTCTAGACTCGACAATGATAGGGCCATGGATGTTGACTTTTTGGACTTTCAGAGGCGTTGCGTATGGGGTCACATAAAGGGTTGCTGCATAAAATGATATTAATGGGACAAGAGGAAAATATGTGTAATTGGGTTTACAACTGGATAGTGAACCACAGGGTGGTTATTAATGGAACACACTGGGATTGAGTGACAGTTAACAATAGAGTGCCATAAAGGTCAGTATTGGGTTCTCTTCTTTTTAACATATTTATTAATGATCTTGTAGACAGGATACAGTGTAAAATTTGAATATTTGTATATTAAATTAAAATCTGCAAGCTCATAAACACAGAGAAGGATTATTTAATGTTACACAGTGATTTATGTAAGCTGTAGACTTGGGTTGAGAAATGGCAATTGAAGTTCAATGTATACAAATGCAAGGTTATGCACTTGGGTAGTGGAAATAACATTTACAATTATGTACTAAATGATAAAACATTGAATGAAACTGTAATTAAAAATGACTTAGTGGACGACAAACTCAACTTTAGTGATTAGTGACAGGCAGCTGTTTGCAAGGCAAGTAAAATAATGGGATACGTTAAAAGAGGCATAGATGCTCATGACAAGAACATAACTTTGACTCTACACAAGTCACTAATGTGGCCACACTTAGAATAGTGCGTACAATTTTGGTCACTGGTATGTTAGGAGGAATTAGTTGAACTAGAGCGGGTGCAGAGAAGAGTAAAAAGGTTATAAATGAAATGAGTGAACTGCACTGCCAATACAGGTCAAACATGGGGCTATTTAGTTTGGAAACATGAAGCCTTAGAGGCGATCTTGTTACAATGTACAAATATATGAGAGGACAATACAGATACTTCTCTAGTGAGCTTTTTACACTTAGGCCCGCGTAGAGGCATCCTTTACATCTAGAGGAAACAAGGTTTATACATCATCACAGACTTCGATTCTTTACTGTGTAAGCAGTGAGATTATGGAACTCTCTACCCCATGATATTGTTATAGTCAATTCACTACGAACGAACATGATGGCCTGGATGACTTTCTTGAAAAATATAATATTACAAGTTATGGATACCAGATTTTGTGATGGGACATTGATCCCGGGAAGCAGTCTGATAGCGGTATGTGGACCTTTTTCAAGCATGAAAAAGGTCCACGAACCGAAACGTTGCAGATGACAGAATAAATACGGGAGCTGTTTTTTCACAATTGCTGTGGTGCTGTCCTTCTCTTCATGTGCATCCATATATCACAGTCAAAAGATTTTTCCCAGGTCCCACCAGCCATATCAATGAGAATAGTCAGAACAGTTATTAGACTATCATTGTAAATGCTTCTCTCTATGGTGGCTTTCCTCTCCGGGGGCCTCTTTGTTCTCTTAGGGGTAGTGTTGAGCGATACCGTCCGATACTTGAAAGTATCGGTATCGGATAGTATCGGCCGATACCCGAAAAATATCGGATATCGCCGATACCGATATCCGATACCAATACAAGTCAATGGGACATCAAGTATCGGAATGTATCCTCATGGATCCCAGGGTCTGAAGGAGAGGAAACTCTCCTTCAGGCCCTGGGATCCATATTAAAGTGTAAAATAAAGAATTAAAATAAAAAATATTGTTATATTCACCTCTCCGGCGGCCCCTGGACATCAGCGGGAGGATCCGGCGTCCGGCACGGCTTCTTTCTTCAAAATGCGCGCCTTCAGGACCTGTGGAATGACGTCCCGGCTTCTGATTGGTCGCGTGCCGCCCATGTGACCGCCACGCGACCAATCAGAAGCCGCGACGTCATTCCTCAGGTCCTAAAAGGCGCTCATTCTAGGACTTTAGCTGAGGAATGACGTCGCGGCTTCTGATTGGTCGCGTGGCGGTCACATGGGCGGCACGCGACCAATCAGAAGCCGGGACGTCATACCACAGGTCCTGAAGGCGCGCATTTTGAAGAAAGAAGCCGTGCCGGACGCCGGATCCTCCCGCTGATGTCCAGGGGCCGCCGGAGAGGTGAATATAACAATATTTTTTATTTTAATTCTTTATTTTACACTTCCGATACCGATACCCGATATCACAAAAATATCGGATCTCGGTATCGGAATTCCGATACCGCAAGTATCGGCCGATACCCGATACTTGCGGTATCGGAATGCTCAACACTACTTAGGGGTCATGTTGTAGTTTAACCCTTCTTTACTCTCATGTATCAGAGCAGTTTCTCTCTTTCTCAATCTTCCACCCAGTAGCTCTTTCCCCTGCGCTCCAGATCTTTCTTCAGAGTCCTGTCCTAGCTGAGCATGCTCAGTACAATCTGTTACATGCACCATACTGCAACACATTCATTCCAGATATATAGAACCAGAAACAGTAGCCATAAACCAATGTCCTATGTACTGTAGTAAAGCAGAATACAAGTTTTACATATACAAACATGGTCAAATTTGTTGATACCCCTCGTTTAACGATAGAAAAACTTACAATGGTAACAGAAATAACTTGAATCTGACAAAAGAAATAATAAATAAAAAAATCTATGAAAATGAACAAGTGAAAGTCAGACATTGCTTTTCAGTGATGCTTCCACAGAATTTTTTTAAAAATTAACCTTTTGAAGAAATCACCACAATCAACTGTCAATGAGACTTCTACACCTCTCGACAGGTATTTTGGCCCACTCCTCAACAGCAAACTGCTCCAGTTGTCTTGTGTTTGAAGGTTACCTTTTACAGATGGCATGTTTCAGCTCTTTCCAAAAATGCTCAATAGGATTTAGGTCAGGGCTCATAGAAGGCCACTTCAGAATAGTCCAATGTTTTCCTCTTAGCCATTCTTGGGTGTTTTTAGCTCTGTGTTTTGGGTCATTATCCTGTTGCAAGACCCATGAACTCTGACTGAGACCAAACTTTCTGTCACTGCTAAGCACATTTCTCTCTAGAATCCCTTGATAGTCTTGAGATTTCATTGTACCCTGCACAGGTTCTAGACACCCTGTGCCAGATGCAGAAAATTAGCCCCAGAACATAACAGAGCCTCCTCCATGTTTCACAGTAGGGATAGATAGTGTTCTTTTCTTGATATGCTTAATTTTTCCATCTGTGAACATAGAGCTGATGTACCTTGCCAAAACGTTCCATTTTTGGCTCATCTGTCTGTAGGACATTCTCCCAAAAGCTTTGTGGCTTGTCAACATGTAGCAAATTCCAGTCTGGCTTTCTTATGATTCTTTTTCAACAATGGTGTCTTCCTTGGTCGTCTCCCATGATGACCACTTTGGCTCATACAATGATGGATGTTGTGATCTGACACTGATGTTCCTTCAGCTTGAAGTTCACCTTCAATCTGTTTAGAAGTTTTTCTGGGCTCTTTTGTTACCATTTGTATTATCAGACTCTTTGATTTGTCCTCAATTTTCCTCCTGTGACCACATCCCGGGAGGTTGGCTACAGTCCCTCGGATCTTACATTTCTGAATAATATGTGCAACTGTAGTCACAGGAACATCAAGCTGCTTGGAGATGGTCTTATAACTTTTACCTCTAACATGTTTGTCTATAATTTTATTTCTAATGTCCTGAGGCAACTCTTTCCTTCTCTTCCTCTGGTCCACATTGAGTGTGATGCACACCATGTCACCAAACAGAATAGTTTGTATCTGTAACCATATATACAGGCCCACGCACTGATTCCAAGATTGTAGACACCTGTGATGCTAGTTACTGGACACATCTTCATTTAACATGTCCCTTTTGTCACATTATTTTCAGGGGTACCATCATTTCTGTCCAGGCCTACGTATTTCATGAGTTTATTTTTTTTTTTTTAATTCTGTGGAAGCATGGTTGAGAAGCAATGTCTGACTTTCATTTGTTCATTTTCATAGATCTTTATTAATTGTTACTTTTGTCAGATTCAAGTTATTTCTGTGACCATTGTGGTTTTTTCTGTCATTAAATGAGGGGTATCAACAATTTTGACCACATGTGTACCAGGTCAGACAGCAGTAAAACATTCCTAGCACATTTACCCCTCTTACACGTACTCTCTTCCTCTTACTGTAGGACATATTTGACAAATGAAGCTCTTTGAGTTGACTGTTAATTTTGACAAATGTCACTTGTATAAAAAGTTCAAAATTCCCTAAATATGAACACTGTAGCCATCCTGAGAGGGTACGCATGAGATAATGGTTCTCCCCATGTTTGCGTGGGTTTCCAACCACACTCCATAGACATACTGATAGGGAATTTAGATTGTGAGCTCCAATGGAGACAATAATAATGACGTATGTAAAACGCTATGGAATTAGTGGCACTATATAAAATAAATAACATAAATAAAACCCATGTTGTATAGCAAAGCTTCCAAAATCCTTCTGCTGGTAATTACAGGAGATTAATTTATTATCTTTGCAGGAGATTGTAGCACCTGCACAAAAATATAGAAATGACCTCTCCAAAGACTAACTGTATTAAGAAATTAATTACAGAATTTTGGCCTAAAAATAATATGATGTTATACGGTGAAAAAAGATCAGTGTGGCGAGTTATTAGGACTGTTTTAGGAAACCTTGACAAACCTGGTCTCTTAAGTAAGAGCTGTTAAATGTACACAAAGCAACACTATTAAAGGGAATCTATCAGCAGGTTTTCACTATGTAACCAGAGGACAGCCTGATATAGGGTTTAAAACACTGAATTCAGCATATGTATACTTATAAAGAAGGTTTTATCACCAGGATATTATCTCTACGGCTCACATAACTGATAGCCTGACCACGGCCCCTCCTGTGATGAGCAGCTCACTGTCTATAGACTATTTATATAGAGAGTCTGGTGTGGGCGGGATTAGCTTTCTGAGCTCTGCTTTGCGTTACATCTAAAATCCCGAATCTGTCACAACTGCTGCTCCCAGTAAACTAAGTGATACATCGTTGCAATCAAGCTCTCTTTTTCTACATTATGTTGTTCTCAGATGAGGTAGCAAAACTCTGGTGACAAATTCCCTTTAACCTGACAATTTATACATTACATAATTGATATTAATTTTACAATTGCTATGGGAATATCTTACACCTTTTAACTATGCCAGGTTCTACTCATGACACCCATATCTGATTCCAATGTAATTTTCCTTTTATACAGTAAGGTATACATCCTTATTGTGCAGCCATAAAGACCACGAACTACATAATTCATAAGTTGACTACTGTCGTACATGTCTTGTGCAGCTTTACAAGGAAGACAACATAATGCTTGCTGTAATCTCTGTAGGGAATAAATATATATATATATATATGTATATATGTATATATATATATATATATATATATATATATATACTGTCAGTACATTTTTCCCTGGTTGACAGCTAAATTCTGTGCAATGAGGTGGAGATACAAAGACTGAAGCAATGCAGAAGAAAGAATTTAACACATTTTATAAGATAGTTATAATGGTGCAGTCAACAGGACTATATGTTCTTATGTCTATATTTTATATCCATGCCATTTCATATTCAAATGTTCTTTTCAATGTATTTAATAACATAATCTTGTTAAGGAAGGCTGAACTAATCTCTGATGACTTTACATAAGAAGTAGTGAAGCCTACATAAAAAGTTTAATAGTCAGCGTGTTGCAGTTTAGCATTAGAACAAGATTACAATGAAGTTTAAGATTGAACGCTTAATTTGCTATTTCAGGTCTTATGCCCACAGCAAAAAGTTTTCATGAGGCTTGTACAATGACACACACAGTCCCTACATTATGTATCATAGAGCAATGAGCACTTTCTATTGCTAAGATGTGGCTTTTCCTATCTTCTCTCAACATACAGTGGGGAAAAAAATATTTAGTCAGCCACTAGTGATGAGCAAGAGTACTCATTGCTCGGGTTTTCCCGAGCATGCTCAGGTGACCTCCAAGTATTTTTTAGTGCTCGGAGATTAAGTTTTCATCGCAGCAGCTGAATGATTTATAGCTAGTAGCCAGGCTGAGTACCTGTGGGGGTTGCCTGGTTGCTAAGGAATCCCCACATATAATCAAGCAGGCTAGTAGCTGTAAATCATTCAGTTGCCAGGATGAAAACTAAATCTCCGAGCAGTCATAAATACTCGGAGGTCACCCAAGCATGCTCAGGAAAACCCGAGCAATGAGTACACTCGCTCATCACTATCAGCCACCAATTGTGCAAGTTCTCTAACTTAAAAAGATGAGAGAGGCCTGTAATTGACATCATAGGTTGACCACAACTATGAGAGTGAATCAAAATTGACAAGACAAATCCCGAAAATTACCTTGTCTGAATTGGCAAGATTTATTTTTCAAATTATGGTGGAAAATAAATATTTGATCACCTAAAAATATGCAAGATTTCTGGCTCTCACAGACCTGTAACTTCTTCTTTAAGAGGCTCCTCTGTCCTCCACTAATTACCTGTAGCAATGGCACCTGTTTGAACTTATCAGTAAAAAAGACACCTGTCCACAACCTCAAACAGTCACACTCCAAACTCCACTATGGTGAAGACCAAATTGCTGTCGAAGGACACAAGAAACAAATTTGTAGCCCTGCACCAGGGGGGAAGACTGAATCTGCAATAGGCAAGCAGCTTGATGTGATGGAATCAACTATGGGAGCAATAATAAGAAAATGGAAGACATACAAAACCACTGATAATTTCCCTCAATCTGATGCCTCACCCCATGAGGTCAAAATGATCACAATAACGGTGAGCAAAAATCCCAGAACCACCCAGGGGGACCTAGTGAATGATCTGCATAGAGCTGGGACCATCGTAACAAAGGCTACCATCAGTAACTTACTACGCCGCCAGGGACTCAGTTCTTGCAGTGCCAGATGTGTCCCCCTGCTTAAGCCAGTACATGTCTGGGCCCATCTGAAATTTGCTGGAGAGCATTTGGATAATCCAGAAAAGTATTGGGAGAATGTCATATGGTCTGATAAAGCCAAAGTAGAACTGTTTGGTAGAAGCAAAACTTGTCGTGTTTGAAGGAGACAGAATGCTGAGTTGCATCCAAAGAACACCATACCTACTGTGAAGCATGGGGGTGGCAACATCATGTTTTGGGGCTGTTTCTCTGCAAATGGATGAGGATGACTGATCCATGAACATGAAAGATTGAATGGGTCCATGGTGAGATTTTGAGTGCAAACCTCCTTCCATTAGCAAGGGTATTGAAGATGAACCGTGGATAGGTCTTTCAGCATGATAATGACCCCAAGCATACCACCAGGGCAATGAAGGAGTGGCTTCGTAAGATGCATATGAAGGTCCTGGAGTGGCCGAGTCAGTCTCCAGATCTCAACCCCATAGAAAACCTTTGGAGGGAGTTGAAAGTCTGTGTTGCCCAGCAACAGGCCCAAACCATCACTGCTCTAGAGGAGATCTGCATGGAGTAATGGGCCAACATACCAGCAACAGTGTGTGCCAACCTTGTGAAGACTTACAGAAAACGTTTGACCTCTGTCATTCCCAACAAAGGGTATATAACAAAATATTGAGATGAACTTTTGTTAATGACCAGATACTTATTTTCCACCATATTTTTTGAAATAAATCTTGCTAAATCAGACAAGGTGATTATCTGGATTTATTTTCTCAGTTTTGACTCGAGCTATTTGAGAATTGAAGCCTTTTCTGTTCACTTTCAAAATTGCATTGACACTCAATTAAAAAAACAAAATAAGCATAGAACAATGCATGGGCATGCAAAATTTTGTAAAGGTTTTAGTATAGGAAGATGTGATGTTCCTGGAAACCTGGCTAGCACTTGCCCAAAAAAGGTCTGCATGTGTCAAAGTCGGAAGGGGATCCCCCCTCCCAATGCCTTCTAATCTTTAGATGCTGCTTTAAAGGGAACCTGTCAGCAGGATTGTGCTCAGTAACCTGCAGAAAGTGTCAGGATGGCGCCATTATGTTGATTAACCACTTCATAACTTGAGGTATTTTCGTTTTTGTGTTTTTGTTTTTTTGCTCCCCTTCTTCCCAGAGCCATAACTTTTTTATTTTTCTGTCAATATGGCCATGTGAGGGCTTGTTTTTTGCAGAACGGGTTGTGCTTTTTAATTACACCATTGGCTTTAAGATATCATGTACTGGAAAATGGGAAAAAAAATCAAAGTGAGGTGAAATTACAAAAAAAGTGCAATTCCACAATGGTTATTTGTTTTTGCTTTTTTACTATTTTCACTAAATGCTAATACTGACCTGCCATTATAATTCTCCAGATCATTACAAGTTCATAGACACCAAACATGTATAGGTTTTTTTTTATCTAAGTGGTAAAAAAATTCCAAAGTTTGTTAAAAAAACAAATTGTGCCATTTTCCGATACCTGTAGCATCTCCATTTTCCTTGTTCTTGGGTTGAGTGAGGGCTTATTTTTTGCATGCTGAGATGACGTTTTTAGAGAAACCATTTTAGTGCAGATACGATCTTTTGATTGCCTGTTATTGCATTTTAATGCAATGTTACGGCGACCAAAAAAACATAATTTTGGCATTTTGTCTTTTTTTCTCGTTACGCCGTTTAGTGATCAGGTTATTTTTTTTTATAGTGATAGACTGGGTGATTCTGAACGTGGTGATACCAAATATGTGTATGTTTGTTTTTTTATTGCTTTATTTTGAATGGGGTGAAAAGGGGGTGATTTGAAGTTTTATTTATTTTTTTTTAAACATTTTTTTTACTTATGGCATGCTTCAATAGTCTCCATGGGAGACTAGAATCTGCCATAATCTGATCGTCTCTGCTACATACAGGTGATGATCAGATCACCTGTATGCAGCAGAACTGATGACTTGCTATGAGCGCCGAACACCGGGCAATGCTCATTGCAATCTGGCAGTGACAACCATAGAAGTCTGCTGGAGACCTCTGGTTGTCATGCCAACCCATCGTCATGTGACACAGGCCCTGATGGGCGGGATTCCCAGCGCATTTGCCAGAAGCGTGTGTTAAATACTGCTGTCAGAGTTTGACAGTGGCATTTAACAGGTTAACAGCCGCAGGAGGATCACGATTCCACCCGATGCTCTTAGCGGCACATGTCTGCTGTTCAAAATGGCTGATATGTGCCGGAAAAGATGTGGGCTCACTGCCTGTGGGGGGCTTCATGTGGTGCTCTGATTAGCTATTCATAATGAAGACTGCTGACAGGTCACTGATCCCTCACTGAGCTGCCCCCAATTTTACAGAATGAATATAATATGTACATACTGAAAAAAAGCCCTCTGCAGGCAGGCACCAGGCACGACACCTGCACTGTAGCATAATCGCATATGTACTGTGTTTATAATTAATGTACTTGAGGTTATCCTGATATAAAGAAAATCCATTTGAAAATGTCTCCTGCGGTGCCTGCACAGTAGTAGCTGCCAGTGTATATAGAGGTGATCCCATAGCTGCTATTGCGCAGGTGCCGGCGACGCCATCTTGGAGGAGGGATCAGTGACCTGTCATGAGTCTTCAGTATGAACAGCTAAACATAGCACCACATGAAGACCCCCACACAAGGTGCCCTGGAGCACAAGCATATCATTAACTCAAAACTGAAAATAAAGATTAACCCCTTAGTGACCGAGCCAATTTTTAAAATTCTGACCACTGTCATTTTATGAGGTTATAACTCTGGAATGCTTCAACGGATCCCGCTGATTCTGAGATTGTTTTTTCGTGACATATTGTACTTCATGGTAGTGGTAACATTTCTTCGATATTACTTGCGATTATTTATGAAAAAAATGGAAATATGGCGAAAATTTTTAAAATTTTGCAATTTTCAAACTTTGTATTTTTATGCCCTTAAATCAGAGAGATATGTCACGAAAAATAGTTAATATATAACATTTCCCACATGTCTACTTTACATCAGCACAATTTTGGAACCACAATTTTTTTTTCTTAGGGAGTTATAAGGGTTAAAATTTGACCAGCAATTTCTCATTTTTACAACACCATTTTTTTTTAGGGACCACATCACATTTGAAGTCATTTTGAGGGGTCTATATGATAGAAAATAATGAAGTGTGACACCATTCTAAAAACTACACCCCTCAAGGTTCTCAAAACCACATTCACGAAGTTTATTAACCCTTTACGTGCTTCACAGGAACTGAAACAATGTGGAAGGAAAAAATGAACATTTAACTTTTTTTGCAAACATCTTAATTCAGAACCATTTTTTTATTTTCACATGTGTAAAAACAGAAATGTAACCATAAATTTTGTTATGCAATTTCTCCTGAATACGCCAATACCCCATATGTGGGGGTAAACCACTTTTTGGGCGCACCGCAGAACTTGGAAGTGAAGGAGCGCCGTTTGACTTTTTCAATGCAGAATTGGCTGGAATTGAGATTGGACGCCATGTCGCGTTTGGAGAGCCCCTGATGTGCCTAAACAGTGGAAACCCCCCACAAGTGACACCATTTTGGAAACTAGACCCCTTAAGGAACTTATCTAGATATGTGGTGAGCACTTTGAACCCCCAAGTGCTTCACGGAAGTTTATAACGTAGAGCCGTGAAAATAAAAAATCGCTTTTGTTTACACAAAAATGATATTTTCGCCCACAAATTCTTATTTTCACAAGGGTAACAGGAGAAATTAGACAACAAAAGTTGTTGTGCGATTTCTTCTGAATACGTTGATACCCCATATGTGAGGGTAAACCACTGTTTGGGCGCACCGCAGAGCTTGGAAGTGAAGGAGTGCCGTTTTACTTTTTCAATGTAAAATTGGCTGGAATTGAGATTGGACGCCATGTCGCGTTTGGAGAGCCCCTGATGTGCCTAAACAGTGGAAACCCCCCACAAGTGACCCCATTTTGGAAACTAGACCCCCCATGGAACTTATCTAGATGTGTGGTGAGAACTTTGAATGCCCAAGTGCTTCACAGAAGTTTAGAATGCAGAGTCGTGAAAATAAAAAATATTTTTTTTTCCACAAAAAAGATTTTTTAGCCCCAAGTTTTTATTTTCACAAGGGTAACAAGAGAAATTGGACCTCAATAGTTGTTGTCCAATTTGTCCTGAGTATGCTGGCACCCCATATGTGGGGGTAAACCACTGTTTGGGCGCACGGCAGAGCTCGGAAGGAAGGAGCGCTGTTTTGGAATGCAGACTTTGATAGAATGGTCGGCGGGCGTTATGTTGCGTTTGCAGAGCCCCTGATGTACCTAACCAGTAGAAACCCTCCACAAGTGACCCCATTTTGGAAACTAGACCCCCCAAGGAACTTATCTAGATGTGTGGTGAGAACTTTGAATGCTCAAGTGCTTCACAGAAGTTTAGAATGCAGAGTCGTGAAAATAAAAAATATTTTTTTTTCCACAAAAAAGATATTGTAGCCCCCAAGTTTTTATTTTCACAAGGGTAACAGGAGAAATTGGATGCCTAAAGTTGTTGTTCAATTTATCCCGAGTACACTGATGTGCCATATGTGGGGGTAAACCACTGTTTGGGCGCACGGCAGAGCTCGGAAGGGAAGGAGCGCCGTTTTGGAATGCAGACTTAGATAGAATGGCCTGTGGGCGTTATGTTGCATTTGCAGAGCCCCTGATGTGCCTAAACAGTAGTAACCCCCACAAGTGACCCCGTTTTGGAAACTAGACCCCCCAAGGAACTTATATAGATGTGTAGTGAGAACTTTGAATGCCCAAGTGCTTCACAGAAGTTTAGAATGCAGAGTCATAAAAATAAAAAATATTTTTTTTCCACAAAAAAGATTTTGTAGCCCCCAAGTTTTTATTTTCACAAGGGTAACAGGAGAAATTGGACCCCAGAAGTTGTTGTCCAATTTATCCCGAGTACGATGATGCCCCATATGTGGGGGTAACCCACTGTTTGGGCGCACAGCAGAGCTCAGAAGGGAGGGAGCACTATTTGACTTTTTGAGCGCAAAATTGGCTGTCGTGTTTGGAGACCCCCTGATGTACCTAAACAGTGGAAACCCCCCAATTCTAGCTCCAACCCTAACCCCAACACACCCCTAACCATAATCCCAACCTGATCCATAATCCTAATCACTAACCCTAACGATAATCACAACCCTTACCCCAAAACAACCCTAATGTCAACCCTAACCATAACCCTAATCAAAACCCTAAATCCAAACACACCCCTAATCCTAATCTCAACCCTAACCTCAAACCTAACCCTTATCCCAATACACCCCCAATCACAACCCTAACCTTAACCCTAATCCCAAGCGTAACACTAATGCCAACCCTAACCCTAATACCAACCCTAATCCAAACCCTAACCCTAATCTCAATTCTAACCCTAACCTTAGCCCCAAACCCTAGCCCTAACTTTAGCCCCAACCCTAACCCTAACCCTAGCCCTAAGGTTACTTTCACACTTGCCTTATTTGGCATCCGTCGCAATCCGTCGTTTTGGACAAGAAACGGATCCTGCAAATGTGCCCGCAGGATGCGTTTTTTGCCCATAGACTTGTATTGCCGACGGATCGTGACGGATGGCCACACATCGCGTCCGTCGTGCACTGGATCAGTGTTTTGGCGGACCGTCAGCACAAAAAAAGTTCAATGTAACGTTTTTTTGTACGTCGCATCCGCCATTTTTGACCGCGCATGCGTGGCCGTAACTCCGCCCCCTCCTCCCAGGACATAGATTGGGCAGAGGATGCGTTGAAAAACTACATCCGCTGCCCACGTTGTGCACAATTTTCACAACGGGCGTCGGTATGTTGGGCCGATGCATTGCGACGGCCCCGTACCGACGTAAGTGTGAAAGAAGCCTAACCCTAAATTTAGCCCCAACCCTAACCCTAAATTTAGCCCCAACCCTAACCCTAAATTTAGCCCTAACCCTAACCCTAAATTTAGCCCCAACCCTAACCCTAAATTTAGCCCCAACCCTAGCCCTAATCCTAACCCTAGCCCTAACCCTAACCCTAGCCCTAACCCTAGCCCTAACCCTAACCCTAGCCCTAACCCTAGCCGTAACCCTAGCCCTAACCCTAACCCTAGCCCTAACCCTAGCCCTAACCCTAGCCCTAACCCTAACCCTAGCCCTAACCCTAGCCCTAGCCCTAGCCCTAGCCCTAATCCTAACCCTAATTTTAGCCCCAACTGCTCCTCTCCTGCCGGCCGGCAGATGGAGACAGATGGCGGGCGCACTGAGCATGCGCCCGCCATTTTCTTTTGCCCAGAAGATGCCGGCGGCCAGGAGGAGCAGCAGGAGGACCCAGGGACACCGGTGAGTATGATAGGGTCCCCGAATCCCCCAGTTTCTCTGTCCTCTGATGTGCGATCATATCAGAGGACAGAGAATTACACTTTGCTTCTTTTTTTTTTTTCTTGCGGTCGCCGGTAAACAGTTAATTACCGGCGATCGCAAAACAGGGGTCGGTAAAACCGACCCCGATCATGCTCTTTGGGGTCTCGGCTACCCCCGGTAGCCGAGACCCCAAAGATTCCCCCGTGGCCGGCCGGCGGGCGCACTGCGCATGCACCCGCCATTTTGAAGATGGCGGCGCCCATCGGGAGCCACGAGGTGCACCGGGGGAGACAGGTGAGTATCGGGGGGCGATCGGGAACCCCTTTTCTCTGTCCTCTGATGTGCGATCACATCGGAGGACAGCGAAATTAAAAAGAAATCGCGTTGGTTTTTTTTTGCGATCGCCGGTAAACGGTTATTTACCGGCGATCGCAAATGCGGGGTCGGTAAAAAAAAACCCGAATCATGTTCTCTGGGGTCTCGGCTACCCCCGGCAGCCGAGACCCCGGAGAAAATCCGACTCTGGGGGGCGCTATTCACTTTTTCCACAGCGCCGTTAATTAACGGCGCTGTGGTTTAAGTACCCTTAGCGGCCGCCGTTAAAAGGCGTATCGGCGGTCGCTAAGGGGTTAAACAACCACAAGATGAATTTCATCAACCAAGGTTTCATTTAAATCTTTATAATGGCGCTCACCAGACAATGTCTCTAGATTACTGTGCACAACCCTGCTGGCAGGTTCCCTTTAACCCCCCACAGTTTTACTGCCATGCTTGCAGAGAGCAGGTTTGACCTTTATGGCCTCTCAGGCTCACTGCGCCTGAAGTTTCTCACTTTTGAAGGTTTGTACTTTCTGTTTTTTTATTACAATTCTTTATTTTGCTTGTTTCATGAATGAATATTCAAAGACAGTGGATATTTCGTAGAAATATGTAGAATTTTCTTAGGAATAAGAGTGTTTTCTTAGAAATGACAAGCAATAATAATAATCTTTGATATGATAAATATAATCTGTCAACCTGGCTTTTATCTCTGTGTTTCTTCTCCTGAGCTTTTAACATCTGAATCTGAGTGAACTTGTCTCCAGTAGCATCTAAGTGCCTAACAATTAAGTTTTCTACCTAATTTTAACGTTCAGTAATAGTTATGTCCTGAAAACTGGAGGCTATTTGGTGGTGCTTGCAAAATTTGAATACTGTTACCCCCAGCGGTGGATTAATGGACCCACTGTGCAACAGGACCGGGCCTGCCAACGAATGAGCCTAAGACGCTACCTGGTGTTCACTGAAGTCTCTAGTGGTGGTCAGGCTTTTGCAGCAGATAGCCACCAGGTATCACTCCTAGGCAGAGCCCGGTACTGCAGATGCTGACCCCAAGGGTCAGGTAGGGCTTTGTTCAGACTAACAGGTTTAGTTGAGTCAACTGCAGAAGTTTGCGGACACAGAAATTCAGATAGAGACAATATTCAGATACTGGCCGCACAGGGAGGGGTCAGTGGACTTCTGAAACAGGACAGGTTATACCGGGACCAGGGGATAATGCTCAGGGCACTTGGCACCCAGGACCAAGGGCATTCAAGAACAGAAATGGCCACACCAGAATCAGGGGATAATGTTCAGGACATAACCGCACTGGGACCAGTAGAGTTTGGGAACAGGACTGGCCACACAAGGACCAGGGCCCAGTGATCAGAGGACTGGCCAAATCTTGAACAGAGGAATTTGGGAACAGGTGTAGCCACAATACGATCAGGGGAAAATGTTTAGGATACTGGCCTCACCAGGGCCAATAATTCAGGTTCAGGAACTGGCCACACCGGGACCAGGGATTTGGGTTTAGGGCCCTGGCCTCATTAGTAGGGAAGACTACAGACTAATGAATGATGTTGCTTTGGCGACTCCCTAAGGGAGAAGGAGTCTTTTTATACAGGTTGACTCATCAATTGGCTGGGAACCATCTTGCAGTTGAACTAATTATACTAAATGCCTCTCAGCAACAAGCTGAAGACATATCACTTTATGTGTGTTGCCCCTCCCAGGAGATGCAGCATGCAAAAGACATGTCAGCAGAATGGGACCATGATGTGGGGCTGCAGTAGTGAGTATGCCAGTGTCCCTGCATGGAGGAGGAAGGGAAACCATACAGGGGAGCTGGCAATAGTGTTGCAGGTACTTTTTGTTTTATTACTTTTATGGTAATTAAATGAGTCTTTTTGCATCTGATTTTGTATACTCTCTTTTATTACATGCCTATGAATGTCACTGATTACTTTTAGAGCCCTAAAATTGAGATAACTAGATGATTTTCTAACCTGTGCCTGCATTGCACCCAAACTCTGATGCGCCAGAGATGTGCCTGACGCAGAGTTAATTGAAAACTTTTTTACTCTTTTAGACATATATGCTTTTATTTGCTGTTATATAAGATGATGAGTAAAAATAATTAAACAGTGGATGTGAGTTAATATTATCTGCCCTTGTAAGCATAGAGCCATAGAAATTAGACATGCAAATCAGTATTATAATTATAATGTGCACAAGTTATTCAAAATGACCGCTTTACGTTGGAACAAAGTACGATGAGTAAGGTTAAACAGAGGTTTGGATGGCTTTCTTGTGCATGTGATGAGTAAATATGATACGTTTCTAAACGCTTGTCTTCTGATGCTTATTTTATATTGCCTTTTAGCAAGCTGTAAAGATGGTTCTTCATTACATTTGTTAAAGAATTCAGCTTTGCTAAATTGGTTTTCTAGCCTGGGCTGGATGTGAAATTAATATTTCATCAGTGTGAATTGAAACATTCTTCTTCATGGTCTCATAATGGCAGGTCATGGAGCCAAACTCAAATGTGGCTTCTGTGAGAGGAGGAATGGAACACTGCCTGAATTGATGGCGGATGTAAATTGTAAATGTTCAGCACGCTGCTTTTCGGTTGAAGTGTTTTTGAGACTAGATAAGGATTCTTTCTGAGAACAGAATAATCCCATTTAAAACTTGAGTCTTTACAAATATGAAGGCTTAAAGCGAGACGCAAACATGAATTATCACGTGTTTGGAGGTGTTTGGCAACTGTATACTCTAAAAGCCATGTGGCGCTTGTTTTAACTGTTACAGCTTAGATTTTACAGGAAATGTATGTATGTTTATTAACCCCTTCATGACCTTGGACATACAGTTGTGTCTCTGCCTTTGATGCGGGTTCCGACACTGAGCCCGCATCTTTCCCTGCACATCAGCTGATCTGGTCAGCTTTCATGAGCCTCTAATCAGTTAATTTAATACGCGCAGGGCAGAAGTGCATCATAAGTCCGACCCATTGCCACCCCTGTCACGTGATCGCAGTACACTGACGGGTGGTCATGACAGAAGTGAGTCTGCAGAAGACCCCAGTGCATGTCACTGTGAATCTCCTATGAACGCCTGCTCGTGGCCAGTCTTTATAGGAGATCATGATGTTTGCTACACAAGGAAGGGCTGAAGCCCTATGAGGTGTAGCACAGGCAATCGGATGATCTCAGCTTCAAGTCTCCTAAGGGGATTATTAAAGCCAGTAAAAGCAAAAAAAAAGTTTTAAAAATATATTTAAAAAAACACCGAGAAAACGCAAAATTTCAAATCACCCCCTTTTGCCCCATTTAAAAAAAAACAACACAATTCAAAGAAATAAAATATATATATATTCGGTATCACTGCATCGAGAAATGTCCAAGATAACAAGATAAAAAATTGAAACGCCAGAAATATGTTTTTTTTAGCAGCAGCAACATTGCAATAAAATGCAATAATGGATGATCACAACATCATGCAGTGGATACTAGAAGTTTACATACACTATATAAAAAGATACACATGCATGTTTTCTCAATACCTGACATGAAATCAGAATAAACCTTTCCTGTTTTATGTTAGTTAGGATTACCATAAGTATTAATATTTGCCAAATGCCAGAATAATGAGAGAGAGAATGTTTTAAGGCTTGTTTAATGCTTACTGCAAAGTTTACATACACTAAGATTACTATCCATTTAAACCATTCTGGACTGCCCATATTATGATGTCATGTGTTTGGAAGCTTCTGATTTTTGGCAACATCTGAGTTAATTAGAGACATACCTGTGGATGTATTTTAATGCACATCTGAAATACACTACTTCTTTGTGTAGCATCATGGGAAAGACTAAAGATATCAGCCAAGATATCAGGAAGAGAATTGTGGACTTGCACAAGTCTGGTTCATCCTTGGGTACAATTTCAAGATACCTGAAGGTGCCTTGTTCATCTGTACAAACAATTATATGCAAGTACTAACAAGATGGGAATGTCCAGCCATCATACCGCTCAAGAAGGAAACAGAGCTGAATGTGCTTTGGTCTGACGTGTGCATATCAACCCGAGGACAAAAGCAAAAAACCTTGTGAAGATGATGGCAGAAGTTGGTAATGACCTGAAGCATACTGCCAAATTGGTAACGAAGTGGCTTAAGAATAACAAAGTCAATGCTTTGGAGTGGCCATCACAAAGCCCTGATCTCAATCCTATTGAAAATTTATGAGCAAAGCTGAAAAGGCAGGTGCGAGCAAGGCGACCTGCAAACCTGGATCAGTTACACCAGTTTTGTTACGAGGAATGGGCTCAAATTCCAACCAACTATTGAGAGAAGCTTGTGGAAGGTTTATTCTGATATCATGTCAGATATTGAGAAAAACATTCATGTCTTTTTATATAGTGTACTAGCTGAAGAGCCCGGCATTGCCTGGGCATAGTAAATATCTGTGGTTAGTTATAGCACCTCACTTCTCTTATTTTCCCATCACACCTCTCATTTTCCCAATCACATCTTTCATTTTCCCCCTCACATCTCTCATTTTCTCCCTCACACCTCTCATTTTCTCCCTCACTCCTCTCATTCCCCCCTAACACTTGTCATTTCGACCTCACATCTGTCATTTTCCGATCACTCCACTATTTTCCCTCACTCCTCTCATTTTGCACTCACACCTTTTCATTTTCACCTCACACCTCTCATTTTCACCTCAGTATATACATGTTTGTCATCTCCCTTATATATAGTATACACCTGTATGTCATCTCCTGTATATACCTGTATGTCATCTCCCCTGTATATAGTATATACCTGCTGTGTATCATCTCCCCTGTATATAGTATATACCTGTATGTCATCTCCTCCTATATATAGTATATACCTGTATGTCATCTCCTTCTATATATAGTATATACCTGTATGTCATCTCCTCCTGTATATAGTATATACCTGTATGTCATCTCCTCCTGTATATAGTATATACCTGTGTGTCATCTCCCCTGTATATAGTATATATCTGTGTGTTATCTCCTCCTGTATATAGTATATACCTGTATGTCATCTTCTATATATAGCATATACCTGTATGTCATCTCCTCCTGTATATAGTATATACCTGTAGGTCATCTGCTCCTGTATATAGTATATACCTGTGTGTCATCTCCTCCTGTATATAGTATATACCTGTATGTCATCTCCTCCTGTATATAGTATGTACCTGTATGTCATCTCCTCCTCTATATAGTATATACTTGTGTGTCATCTCCCCTGTATATAGTATATACCTGTGTGTCATCTCCTCCTCTATATAGTATATACCTGTGTGTCATCTCTCCTGTATATAGTATATATCTGTGTGTCATCTCCTCCTGTATATAGTATATACCTGTGTGTCATCTCCCCGTATATAGTATATATCTGTATGTCATCTCTTCCTGTATATAGAATATACCTGTATGTCATCTCCTCCTGTATATAGTATATACCTGTATGTCATCTCCTCCTGTATATAGTATGTACCTGTATGTCATCTGCTCCTGTATATAGTATATACCTGTGTGTCATCTCCTCCTGTATATAGTATATACCTGTATGTCATCTCCTCCTGTATATAGTATGTACCTGTATGTCATCTCCTCTATATAGTATATACCTGTGTGTCATCTCTTCTGTATATAGTATATATCTGTGTCATCTCCCCTGTATATAGTGTATACCTGTGTGTCATCTCCTCCTGTATTAGACCTCGTTCACACGTTATTTGCTCAGTATTTTTACCTCAGTATTTGTAAGCTAAATTGGCAGCCTGATAAATTCCCAGCCAACAGGAAGCCCTCCCCCTGGCAGCATATATTAGCTCACACATACACATAATAGACCGGTCATGTGACTGACAGCTGCCGTATTTCCTATATGGTACATTTGTTGGTCTTGTAGTTTGTCTGCTTATTAATCAGATTTTTATTTTTGAAGGATAATACCAGACTTGTGTGTGTTTTAGGGCGAGTTTCGTTTGTCAAGTTGTGTGTGTTGAGTTGCGTGTGGCAACATGCATGTAGCGACTTTTGTGAGATGAGTTTTGTGTGGCAACATGCGTGTAGCAACTTTTTGTGTGTCGAGTTGCATGTGACAGGTTAGTGTAGCAAGTTGTGTGCAGCAAGTTTTGCGCATGGTGAGTTTTGCGCGTGGCGAGTTTTATGTGTGGTGCCTTTTGAGTATGTGCAAGTTTTGTGTGAGGCAACTTTTGCATGTGTTGCAACTTTTGTGCATTTGGCAATTTTTCCGCGTGTGCAAGTTTTGCGTGTGGCGAGTTTTCCATGAGGTGAGTTTTGCACTTGTGGCGAGTTTTGCAAGAGCCTAGTTTTTGCATGTGGCGAGTTCTGCGCGTGGCGAGTTTTGAGCGGCGACTTTTGTGTTTCGACTTTTATGTGGCAAGGTTGGTGTATTTGTGGTGAAATGTGTGCTGAGGGTAATATGTGTTCAAGCAGGTGGTAGTGTGTGGTGCATTTTGTGTGTGTGTTCATATCCCCGTGTGTGGTGAGTATCCCATGTCGGGACCCCACCTTAGCAACTGTACGGTATATACTCTTTGGCGCCATTGCTCTCATTCTTTAAGTCCCCCTTGTTCACATCTGGCAGCTGTCAATTTGCCTCCTACACTTTTCCTTTCACTTTTTCCCCATTATGTAGATAGGGGCAAAATTGTTTGGTGAATTGGAAAGCACGGGGTTAAAATTTCACCTCACAACATAGCCTATGACGCTCTCGGGGTCCAGACGTGTGACTGTGCAAAATTTTGTGGCTGTAGCTGCGACGCCTCCAACACTTTTCCTTTCACTTTTTCCCCATTATGTAGATAGGGGCAAAATTGTTTGGTGAATTGGAAAGCGCGGGGTTAAAATTTCACCTCACAACGTAGCCTATGAAGCTCTCAGGGTCCAGACGTGTGACTGTGCAAAATTTTGTTGCTGTAGCTGCGACGCCTCCAACACTTTTCCTTTCACTTTTTTCCCCATTGTGTAGATAGGGGCAAAATTGTTTGGTGAATTGGAAAGTGCGGGGTTAAAATTTCGCCTCACAATATAGCCTATGACGCTCTCGGGGTCCAGACGTGTGACTGTGCAAAATTTTGTGGCTGTAGCTGCGACGGTGCAGATGCCAATCCCGGACATACACACACACATACACACACACATTCAGCTTTATATAGTAGATGTAAACTTTTAGTTTCAATTGTATCTATCCCAAAATGGTATGAATAAAAACATCAGCTCGAGGTGCAAAGAATAAGCCATCACCCAGCCCAAGATCACAAAAATAGAGAAGCTACAGGTCTTGGAAAATGGCAACATAAGCACATTTTTTTTCTTACAAATTTGGGATTTTTTTGCCTCTAAAATAGAAAAGAACCTGTACATATTTGGTATCTGGGAACTCGCAAAAACCTGGAGAATCATATTGTCAGGTCAGTTTTAAAATTTAGTGAACATGGTAAAAAAAATAAAAAAAATTGTAGAATTGCACTTTTTTGCAATTTTACAGCAGTTGGAATTTTTTTTACGCTTTACACCATGCTATGTGGTAAAATCAATGATGCTATTAAAATTTACAACTCATCACACAAAAAACAAGACCTCATATAGCTATATTGATGAAAAAAAAAAAATTATGGCTATGTGAAGAAGGGGGATATAAAACAAAAGCGCAAAAATAGAAAATCGCAAGGTGGTGAAGGGATTAATGGGAATCTGAAAGTATGATCAACCCTCCTAAATCGTCTTTATGGGCATTTATGCTCTAGAATGTCAAATAAAATGATACCTTGATACCTAAAATTTGATTACTTATTCCAGAGAAATCTACATTTTTCTTATATTCAAATGAGCAGGCTATGGGCCAAACACTGACCTGAATGAGACTCTGCCTCCAGAGCATATTATAAATAAAAGGGAACATCACCAGTGTGAGATATGTAATGACTGACAAGCCTGTTCTCCTGATCTACATATCTTGTGCTGGTAATGGCCCCTTTTATTTAAAATAAGTCCTGGAGGCAGATTCTCGTGGAGATTAGGGTTGAGCGAAACGGGTCGGCCATTTTCAGAAATCGCCGACTTTTGGCAAAGTCGGGTTTCATGAAACCCGACCCGACCCCTGTGTGGGGTCGGCCATGAAGTCGGCGATCTTCTGAATCTGGTATCGGAATTCCGATCCCGAGTTCCGATATGTTTGCTATATCAGAAATCGGTATCGGAATCCATAGTTAAGTGTAAAATAAAGAATTAAAATAAAAAATATCGCTATACTCACCCTCTGATGCGCCCTGGTACTAACCGGCAGCCTTTCTTCATTCGAATCAATGCTTGCAGGACCTTGCGGTGATGACGCGACTTGTGATTGGTCGCGCGACCGCCCATGTGACCGCTCGCGCGACCAATCACAAGCCGCGACGTCACCGCAAGGTCCTGCAAGCGCTGATTCTTAGGAAGGAAGGCTGCCGGAAAGAAGCAGGGCGCGTCCGAGGGTGAGTATATACCTAATAGGAATATACTTCGAATCAGCGCTTGCAGGACCTTGCGGTGACGTCGCGACTTGTGATTGGTCACGCGACCGCCCATGTGACCGCTCGCGCGACCAATCACAAGCCACGACGTCACCGCAAGGTCCTGCAAGCGCTGATTCTTAGGAAGGAAGGCTGCCGGAAAGAAGCAGGGCGCGTCCGAGGGTGAGTATATACCTAATAGGAATATACTTCGAATAAGCGCTTGCAGGACCTTGAGGTGACGTCGCGACTTGTGATTGGTCGCGCGACCGCCCATGTGACCGCTCGCGCGACCAATCACAAGCCGCGACGTCACCGCAAGGCCCTGCAAGCGCTGATACTTAGGAAGGAAAGAAGCAGGGCGCGTCCGAGGGTGAGTATATACCTAATAGGAATATACTCACCCTCGGACGCGCCCTGCTTCTTTCCGGCAGCCTTCCTTCCTAAGAATCAGCGCTTGCAGGACCTTGCGGTGACGTCGCGGCTTGTGATTGGTCGCACGAGCTGTCACATGGGCGGTCGCGCGACCAATCACAAGCCGCGACGTCACTGCAAGGTCCTGCAAGCGCTGATTCGAAGGAAGGAAGGTTCCCGGTTAGTACCAGGGCGCGTCCGAGGGTGAGTATAGTGATATTTTTTATTTTAATTCTTTATTTTTCACTTAAATATGGATCGCAGGGCCTGAAGGAGAGTTTCCTCTCCTTCAGACCCTGGGAACCATTGGAAACCCAATGCACTGCATTGGGTTTCGAGTTTCGGCCGACCCCGACCCCGACTTTTTTATAGGATCGGCCGATTTCACTCGACCCAACTTTTGAAAAAGTTGGGTTTCGTGAAACCCGACCCGATCCTATAAAAGTAAAAGTCGCTCAACCCTAGTGGAGATCATAGTCCTGCCCATACATCTTAACAGCTCCTTTACATATTAAGAAAAAACATGTATTTCTCAGGAATAAGACATTGGATTGCAGATTTGAAGTTATAATTTTAATCAGTTTTCTGTGACCTACATGCCCATATAGACGGCTTAAAAGCGTTTATCCTACTGATAGTTTCCCTTTAAATTCCTTTATCTATACATATGCCAATTAGCAAGCACAAACAATAATCATCAAGCACATCATATAATCAACGGCCAAGGGTATACTACCATGAAAACCCTCCCAATATATCCAGACGGCATATCGCCAGGTGAAATACTCCAAAAAGCATATTTTACACTAGAGAAAAAAAAGTATCAATAACACCAAAAAAGTAACTAAAAGATTAAATCTTTATTAAACATATATCAACATTACATGTAACATGCATTTTTCTGTCACATGTAATTTTGATATATGCCAATTAGCAGTTGCATGCTAAACTTTACCAATAAATGAATAATAATTAAGTAAACAGTTAATAATGGACAGTGTCAGACATTGCGTTACTACACACAACCTGTGGACCCGATGTAGCGCGATTTCATAGAATGAAACGGGCATGTGTTTCTAATTTTGGAAATCCGTTATAAAAATGGTAATTAATATCTATTTTACAGTACTGAAAAACAATTATAAAGATTTATTGTCCATTATAAAGTTTTCTATTTAGGTTACTGACTCTAAACTATTTATGAAGCGCTTGTTGGGGTGCAGCGCTGACTGGAATACAATGACTTGATTCATTAAGCGGTGAGCGCCTTGCACCGCCTATATCCCATCTATGCTACACCCATATTGTGGGTTGTCAAGTAGTACAAAAATACTGGGACTTATTAAGAAGTGTACGTCAGATTTCTGGTGTAAGCACCTTTATAAATCGCCCCATTACGTTTTCTTTTTAACTTAATAACAGCACCAAAATAATCAGTTTCTGAATTTATTGTAACATTGCATCATTCACAATTTTCTGAAAATATAAGAAATATTAAAGGAACAAGGGAAAACATATCAATAATGGCTGTTTTCAAAGTTCCTCAGCAGTAATATCATTAGAACAAATTCCAGTTATGAGGTGCCGTAATGGAGTTATAGGCAATACAATGGCTTTCTGATAAACAGGTTGAAAACCTGTAAAGAAAGCACAATATCTATGGATAAAAACATGTTTTGCAGTAAATTCTGTAAATATTAGAGCAAAGAATCAAATATAAAGAGGAAATCCATGTGCATTGCAGTGGCTAGTCTTGTAAAATGGCCTCCACGCACATTGTATTAACAGACGTCCAAAACTGCCAATTTCAGGCGGACTGGACATCCATCTCATATGTATTTGTCTGCCAACAGTTTATATTTAAATCACCGATCCTTTTGTTCTCATCGCACATGAGTCACTGCCAGAGTGTCTGGCAGCAGCTTTCTCCATTTTCTCCTTTGTAAACACGTGAAAGCTTAGTCACTTGCTTGTAAGAAGGAGTAGGAGACTGTCAGCTGAAAGAGAGCTCATCTGACAGCTATTTTGTGTCTATGAGCACTATAAGAGTTATTAAGCAAATTAAGGTGTTAAGGCAGTACTGACTAGAAAAGATCAGCGTATTATTCACGATTAACAAGCAGAATTCATATTTGAATTGTCGATAGTATTTTGGGACCACATTAGTATAGAATAATTATAAAAAGAGATCTGGCATTTATCATCTGAAACTTTTTATAAAGATGATATATGCCCCTTTGTACAACCCATATGCCACTCTTATTTCTGCAATCAACGGACATAAATGAGCTAAGGAGAAAAAAGTCAATTGAACGGCTTATCTCCGATGTTGATGAATTGCACTGACTAGTGACATACAATTCTCCTCCCTGACAGGACCGACAAAAGTACAAAATGTTCCACGGAAAAGATGTGATTGATGAATGGGACAGGGTTTAGTAGTTTATATCACCCGTTGTTGGGTGCCAGGACCTAATAACGGACATCCGTCTCCAATAGATACCTATTATTAGAAACATTTTAGACACAGGTAGTAAAAGGACCAAAAACAATTAGACTTCAATAGGTTTTTATATTCAGTATCATTTTATTAGCCTATTTCCTGTACGTTCACTCATAAAAATTTCTTTAGCAAATGTCATTTTATTAAATATTTAACTAACAGTTAAAGATAAAATCATTATTTATGGCAAGAAATAACAGATAAGTAGACATTTTACATCAAAACTTGATTGTACTGTGAAACCTACATTTTTAAAAAATTAATCTGCTTTTTTACCTAGTTGAATCAGGAATAAGTAGATAAAAAGAAGAAAGTTAGTTTCTCCATTATTTAGAATAATATTTGGAAAATATTAGGACACTACTGGCTTCTTTTAACCCCTTCCTGACCTTGAACAAATCCAGTATGTCATGGTTAGGAAGTACTTCCCAACTTAATACGTACTGGGTACATCATGGCAATTTTGCACACACAGAAACTGTGAGCGTGATTGCCGCCAGGTGTTCAGCTGATAACACAGCTGACACCCGCCTCTTAATGACAGGAGCAGTGCCCACATAGTTTAAACCTTAACCTCCTAAATACTGCGATTGCCACATTTAGAAGGCAGGAAGAGGGAGGGAGCTCCTTCTGCCCTCTGATCGGCACCCCGTGACATTATCGCGAGGGACCGATCTTTACCATGGTGGCCCAATATCATCATGACAACATCCAGGTCACCAGGCTACGGCAAGCCCCTTAGACCATGTGCACTGCATGATCTAAGGGGCTTGTGTCAGTACAGTACTGACAATTATATACAGCTCTGGTAAAAATTAAGAGACCACCACATCAAAACCCTGTCATGGGCAGCCGAATCTCCAGACCTGAACCCCATTGAAAACCTCTGGAAACCATTATAATCAAAAGGATGATGGATAGTCACAAGCCATCAAACAAAGAAGAACTGCTTACATTTTTGCGCCAGGAGCAGTGTGAAAGACTGGTGGAAAGCATGCCAAGACGCATGAAAGCTGTGATTAAAAATCATGGTTATTCCACAAAATATTGATTTCTGAACTCTTCCAGAGTTAAAACATTAGTATTGTTGTTTCTAAATGATTATGAACTTGTTTTCTTTGCATTATTTGAGGTCTGAAAGCACTGTTGTTTTTTTAATTTTGACCATGTTAGGACTGGCGGAACGCACCAAGAAAGATGTAATAGATGCGTTCGCAGTCCGGGGTCCACCGTGCAGGTAAAAACCTGCTGCTAGTAAATGGCAGCGTAATATGGCGGTGGAAGCGAACCCGGTAAAACCACAGGTCCGCAATACCGCACTAAAGAGTGCAAGCAAGGAGTCAGCGAACACAACCCCAAGACACAGGATTGAAGTCCGATTAGACCACTTGCTGACACAAAACCGCAACATGGTGTGTTAGGCAACTCTTATAATTAGAGCACCGAAGTGCGAACTGTGCCGTGCTGGCAGGCACCACTAAGCACCCAGACGTGGGTCAGGAAGCGCACTACTGGCGTGTGGCGCCGCACTGGCGGTCACAGCAATAGACGCTGATACGTGTGTGACACGTTGAGTGATTAGTCGGGTGCTAGATAGCAGCCATACTCCATACGCGAACAGTCATACAATAGGGTAGGGGTATTTAATGAACAACTTGCACTCACAACAAACACACGTATTCAATTGTAAGACAATACTAGCGCATGGCCGTGCGGTCATGCACAGTTTATATAGCAGCAGCACAGGAAGTGGCTACAGTACCTTTGCCCTTCCAAGACCTGCCAAAAGGACCAATGGAATGTGCTGCAGAGCCTGAGCACATGACCCTCGATCTCCAACGGGAGATCTTACCCTGGACATGCTCAGTACGTGCAGACAAGGATTTAGTCCCAGAGAAGTCCGCTCGCTGCTGACCAGCACTGACTTTAATGGCAGAGACTGGAGAAGCAGCAGTAACTCTCAGAACAGAGTGAGAATGAGCAAGACGCTGGGACCGACGTCTTTGCTGAGCAGACTCCACTGCAGCTGGACAAGAATGGGAGACCGCAGCGGAGGTGGCTCGAGATTCCCCCTGTGCAGAAGTGGGAACTCGACCCCTAACATTACCCCCTCTCCTAGGGCCCCCCCTCCTTGGGCCTCGCTACGTTCGAAGGCAGCAATGAGCTGCGGAGCCTGAATGTACTCAGCAGGCTCCCAGGATCTATCCTCAGGACCGTAACCCCTCCAATCCACCAAATAAAAATTTTTGCCACGAACCACCTTGTACCCCAAGATAGCGTTCACCTCGTAATCGTCCGTAGACGAACCCGACGTCCCAGTAGATGACTCAGAAAACCGGGACATGTAGACGGGCTTAAGGAGGGACACGTGAAAGGTGTCGGTGATACCTAGGCGTGGAGGAAGGGCCAGACGGTAAACCACAGGATTAACCTGTTCGAGGACCTTAAAAGGACCTAAGTAGCGAGGTGCAAACTTGGTAGACTCAACTCGCAGCCTGATGTTACGGGCGGAGAGCCACACTAAGTCGCCAGGAGCAAAGGTTGGAGCGGGGCGCCGATGTGCGTCGGCGGAGGACCTCATTCTCTCCTTGGAAGCCTGAATGGCATCCTGAGTGCGATCCCAAATGTACCGTGCCTCCACAGCCCAGTCTGCCACCCTGGAATCGGCGGAAGACACGGGCATGGGCACAGGTACCCGCGGATGCTGACCATAGTTAAGGAGGAATGGAGTCTGTCCAGTGGAATCAGCGACGGCATTGTTAAGAGCAAACTCCGCCCACGGTAGCAAAGATGCCCAGTCATCCTGCTTAGCCGAAACAAAATGTCGCAGATATGTGACCAAGGTCTGGTTGGCTCTCTCTACCAACCCATTCGTCTCGGGATGATAAGCCGAAGAGAGATTCAACTCGATACTGAGAAGACGACAAAGCTCTCTCCAGAACCGAGACGCAAACTGGGGACCTCGGTCACTGACAATTTTGTCTGGCATACCGTGAAGACGAAAGATGTGTTTGACAAACAACGCTGCCAAGGCCCGTGCAGAAGGTAACCGGGGAAGCGGCACCAAATGCACCATTTTAGAAAAATGGTCGGTGATTACCCAAATAATGGTACAGCCACGAGACTTGGGCAGACCCACAACAAAATCCATCCCGACCATCTCCCAGGGCCTGTCTGCCACCGGCAGAGGGTATAACAAACCAGCTGGCCGTTGTCGGGAAGACTTATTCTTGGCACAAGAGACACATGCCTGAACGTAGTCTCCGACGTCACGAACCATATGTGGCCACCAGTACGTCCTCGCCAGTAGCTCAGATGTCCTTTTTGCCCCAAAGTGTCCACCCACTCTGGATGAATGAGCCCAAGCGAGAACCTCCGGACGCAAATTGATGGGAACAAAAGTCTTGCCCGGGGGCACAGACTCCAGCGAAACCGGAGCTACAGTTCTCAGACTCTCCGAAGGGACAATGAGCCGAGGCTCGTCCTCCTCCTCCTCAGCTGACACGAAGGAGCGAGAGAGAGCGTCAGCACGAATGTTCTTCTCCCCGGCGAGATAATGTAGGGTAAAGTGGAACCGGGAGAAAAACAAGGACCATCTGGCCTGACGAGAATTCAGCCGCTGGGCTGTTTGTAAATAGACCAGATTCTTGTGATCCGTGAAAACTTGGAATGGGAACCGAGCACCCTCCAAGAGATGTCTCCACTCCGAAAAGGCCAACTTCATTGCCAGCAACTCTCTATCCCCGATGGAGTAATTTCTCTCCGCTGGTGTGAAGGTCTTTGAGAAAAAGAAGCATGGGTGCTTCCGACCCTGAGCATCCTTTTGATAGAGGACTGCTCCAGCACCAACGGATGAGGCATCCACTTCCAAAAGGAATGGCTTACCCACATCAGGACGATGTAAGATAGGAGCACTGGCAAAATGGGACTTTATAGAAGAGAAGGCCTTGGAGACCCCTTCGGACCACGATTTGGGATTCGCTCCCTTCTTGGTGAGGGATACCAAGGGAGCTACCAAAGTTGAGAAGTGGGGAATGAACTGGCGATAGTAATTTATGAACCCCATAAAGCGCTGCACTGCTTTAAGAGAATGGGGTTCCTGCCAGTCCATCACTGCTTGTAGTTTGGCAGGATCCATAGCCAATCCCTGGGCCGAGATGATATAGCCCAGGAAAGGCAAGGACTTCTGTTCAAACACACACTTCTCCAACTTTGCATATAAGGAATTCGCCTGTAAGAGTTCGAAGACTCTGCCAACATCTCTCCGGTGGGAGTCAATATCTGGAGAGAAGATGAGAATATCATCCAGATAGACTACAACCGAGGTGGAAAGCATATCTCGGAAGATATCGTTGACAAAGTCCTGAAAAACGGCTGGGGCATTACAGAGCCCGAAGGGCATCACCAGGTACTCATAGTGCCCATCCCTGGTATTGAAAGCCGTTTTCCATTCGTCCCCCTCACGGATGCGAATTAAGTTGTAGGCACCCCGCAGATCTAGTTTGGTGAATATCTTTGCTCCCCTTAGCCTGTCAAAGAGCTCCGATATCAGGGGCAACGGGTACTTATTTTTAATGGTGATAGCATTGAGACCCCTGTAATCAATGCAAGGACGTAATTCCCCGTTCTTCTTCTGTACGAAGAAGAATCCCGCCCCTGCAGGAGACACTGACTTCCTAATGAATCCTCTTGCCAAATTCTCCTGGATGTATTGAGACATAGCCTCCGTCTCAGGGAGAGAGAGGGGATATACCCTTCCCCGAGGAGGTTCAGCTCCAGGCAAGAGGTCAATAGGACAGTCATAGGGGCGATGAGGCGGTAGAGTCTCTGCTGCCTTTTTAGAGAATACATCTGCATAGCACCAATAGTACCTTGGAAGAGATGAAAGGTCTGCGGGTACCTCGGTAGTAGAGACCTGTACACACTCACTCACACACCTGCCCAAACAAGACTTACTCCAACCCAATATTCTCCCAGAGGACCACTCAATATGTGGGGAGTGGTAACGGAGCCAGGGTATTCCCAGTAAAATCTCATAAATTCCCTCGGGTAGGACTAGAAGGGAAATAATCTCCTGGTGGGAAGGGGACATGGACAACGAGAATGGAACAGTCTGGTGTGTGATTTGTTGTGGAAGTGTTGACCCATTCACAACTCTAACAGTTACAGGTTTGGCGAGCATAACAAGTGGTACAGCGTGGCGCAGAGCAAAAGCAGAGGACATGAAATTTCCCTCTGCTCCTGAATCCACACAAAGCTCGACTGGTAGAGTGGATGAGTCAAACAGGATTGTCCCTTTAAAGGACAGTTTGGAGGAAAAAGCCGCTGTGTCTAGTGAACCTCCCCCTAAGGTTACTAGACGCGATCGTTTTCCCGACCGCCGTGGACATTTATTAGTGTAATGTCCTCGTTGGTGACAATTTTTACAAACCATGGGTACTCGAGCGGCCTGAGACTTAGGTCCCGCTCGAGAAACCTCCATGGGCTCATGGGAGTCGGACGCCAAAACGGAAGATTCAAGAGGTCTGGCGAAGGTGGGAGCCAGTTTAAACCTCTGCCTACACTGGGTCTGCTCTAACCTTCGTTCGTGAAAACGGAGGTCGATGCGGGTAGATAGAGAAATAAGCTCCTCCAGTGTGGCGGGTATCTCCCTGGTGGCTAAGGCGTCCTTCACGTGGTCTGCCAGTCCCCTCCAGAACACCGGAATTAGAACTTTATCCGACCACTCTAACTCCGAGGCTAGAGTCCGGAACTGGATGGCAAACTGACTGACCACGGACGAACCCTGAGTGATTGTCAATAACTGGAGCGCGGTATCGTGTGTAATACGGGGTCCCAAAAAGACCTGCTTCAGAGCGTCCAGAAAGAGCGGAGCACTCTGTACCACACGGTCATCACGCTCCCAAAGTGGCGTTGCCCACTCCAACGCCCTGCCCGACAAGAGAGATAAAATAAATCCCACTTTCGCCCGTTCCGTAGGGAAACGCGCCGCCAGGATCTCAAGGTGTATGGAGCACTGGCTTACGAATCCGCGACATTGTTTACTGTCACCAGCAAACTTGTCAGGAAGCGGGAGACGGGATAAAGTTGGGGCAGAGGTGGCAGCGGACAAACTGGCTGCGGCTACACTTGCAGCCTGAACAGCGACAGCAGTGACATCCACAGCTGAGGTTGAACGCTCTAGAGCCGCCAACCTTCCCTCCAGCTGCTGGATGTACCGCTGTAAACGCTGATCGTCTGCCATTTACTAGCCAGACCCTGGCGCTAGTATTCTGTTAGGACTGGCGGAACGCACCAAGAAAGATGTAATAGATGCGTTTGCAGTCCGGGGTCCACCGTGCAGGTAAAAACCTGCTGCTAGTAAATGGCAGCGTAATATGGCGGTGGAAGCGAACCCGGTAAAACCACAGATCTGCAATACCGCACTAAAGAGTGCAAGCAAGGAGTCAGCGAACACAACCCCAAGACACAGGATTGAAGTCCGATTAGACCACTTGCTGACACAACACCGCAACAGGGTGTGTTAGGCAACTCTTATAATTAGAGCACTGAAGTGCGAACTGTGCCGTGCTGGCAGGCACCACTAAGCACCCAGACGTGGGTCAGGAAGCGCACTACTGGCGCGTGGCGCCGCACTGGCGGTCACAGCAATAGATGCTGATACGTGTGTGACACGTTGAGTGATTAGTCGGGCGCTAGATAGCAGCCATACTACATACGCGAACAGTCATACAATAGGGTAGGGGTATTTAATGAACGACTTGCACTCACAACAAACACACGTATTCAATTGTAAGACAATACTAGCGCATGGCCGTGCGGTCATGCACAGTTTATATAGCAGCAGCACAGGAAGTGGCTACAGTACCTTTGCCCTTCCAAGACCTGCCAAAAGGACCAATGGAATGTGCTGCAGAGCCTGAGCACATGACCCTCGATCTCCAACGGGAGATCTTACCCTGGACATGCTCACTACGTGCAGACAAGGACTTAGTCCCAGAGAAGTCCGCTCGCTGCTGACCAGCACTGACTTTAATGGCAGAGACTGGAGAAGCAGCAGTAACTCTCAGAACAGAGTGAGAATGAGCAAGATGCTGGGACCAACGTCTTTGCTGAGCAGACTCCACTGCGGCTGGACAAGAATGGGAGACCGCAGCAGAGGTGGCTCGAGATTCCCCCTGTGCAGAAGCGGGAACTCGACCCCTAACAGACCACTTCTCCTTTTCAGAAATAAAATACAAAATTTATTGCTTGGAAATTCGGAGACATGTTGTGTCAGTAGTTTATAGAATAAATGAAAAATTTACATTTTACTCAAAAATATACCTAGAAAGAGAAAAATCAGACAAAATGAACATTTTGCAGTGGTCTCTTAATTTTTGCCAGAGCTGTATATCACTGTAATCAGACAGACCAAAAGAATAAAGTCATCTAATCACTTATACTGCACGAGGAATGGTGTAAAATAATTAATAAAACCAATTCTTCACCTGCTGATGATTTTTTCATCCTGCCTTCCAAAGATTGCAGTAAGGCTCGGCCCACATTTATGCACTTTCCGCTGAACCCTGGCACTAAGGTTTCCGTGTAAATCTCTGAAATAAGGGACACTTTTGGGGTTTTGCTCTTCTACACTACAATATGGTCCTCCATCTCTTCTGAGCTTTACACTGTGCCTGAAAAGTATTTCCAAATTACAGGTAGGGTACTGGCGCACTAAGGAGAATTTTTTTACAATAAAATGAGGTCCATTTTTTCTTACTAGCTGTTAGAAAAATGTAAAACTTGGGGATAAAACAGCATTTTAGCCGTAAAAATGTAATTATTCTTTCTTCATCGTCCAATGGTATAAAATTCTATGAGGCACATGTGGTGCTAATATAATCACTGCACCCCTAGGTAAATTCATTGGGGTGGTAATTTATAAAATTACATATCTTTTGGGGGCTTTATACTATTCTGGCACCTAGTTTGCCAATGTGACATGGCCCCCTCAAACCATTAGAGCAAAATCTTAACTCCAATATGATGCTTCCCTTCTCAGCTTTGCACTGTGCCTCAAAAGTAGTTTTCCTCCACATATAGAGTATCGGTGTGCTCAGCAGAAATAGCACAACACATTTTGGGGTAAAATATTTAAAATTATTCTTATATCCTTTGTGAAAATGAAATAAATTGGGGCTAAAAGAACATTTTTGTGAAATTTTTTTTTCCTCATTTTAACAAGCACAACAAGATAGGTTTTTCCACAAATATGAGGTATCGGCATACTCAGGAGAAATTGCACAACATATTTTGGGGGTACATTTTCTCCTCTTACCTTTGTAAAAATAAAAAAAATTGGGGCTAAAAAACATTTTTGTGGGAAAAATGAAATTTTTTTTTATTTTCACGGTTCTACATCATAAACTTCTGTGAAGCACCTGAGGATTTAAGGTGCTAACCACACAGTTAGATAAGTTCCTTGCGGGGTCTAATTTCCAAAATTGGGTCACTTATGGTGGATTTCCATTGTTTAGGCACATCAGGAGCTCTGCAAACATGAAATAACATCCGCTAATTATTCCAGCAAATTTTGTAATCCAAAAGTCAAATGGACCTCCTTCCATTCCAAGCCTTGACGTGCATCCAAACAGTAGTTTTCTTCCACATACTGGCTATCGATGTAATCAAGAGAAATTGCACAATAATTTTTGGGTCAATTTCCTCCTATTTCCTTTGTGAAAAAATGTAGGGCTCAAAGAACATTTTAGTGGAAAAAAATTTGACTTTTTATTTTCACAGCTCTACATTATACATTTCTGTGAAGCACGTGGGGGTTCAAGGTGCTCACCACACATCATTTGAAAAATGGGGTCATGGTTTCCACTCTTTATGTAAATCAGGGGCTCTCCAAACACCACATCGTGTCCACTCTTGATTCCAGAAAATGTTGCATCAAAAAAGCCAAATGGTGCTCCTTCCCTTGTGAGCCCGATGTGCGCCCAAACAGTAGTCTACCCACACATCTGGGGTATCGGCATGCTTAGGAGAAATCGCACAATAAATTTTGGGTCCATAATCTCCTGTTACCCTTGTAAAAATAAAAAAAAAGGGTTAATAAACTTCTTAATTGTGGTTTTGAGTGCCTAAGGAATGGTGTTAATTGGAGGTATTTTCTGTTACTTAGGCCTCTCAAAGTCACTTCAAATGTGATGTTGTCCCTGAAAAAAATGGTTTTGTAAATTTTGTTGGAAAAATGAGAAATAGCTGGTCAAATTTTAACGCTTCTAACTTCCTTGCAAAAAAAATGTCTTTCAAAATTTGTGCTGATGTAAAGTAGACATGTGAAAATTTTTCATTATTAAATATTTTGTGTGACATAACTCTCTGGTTTAAGGCATAAAAATTTCAAGTTTGAAAATTGCAAAATGTTCAAAATTTTCAACAAATTTCTGACTTTTTAACAAATAAACACAAGTCATAACGAGAAAATTTTACCACTGTCATGGAGTACAATATGTCATGAAAAAATTCATAATCAGAGGGATCCATTGAACCAGTCCAGAGTTGATACCACATAAAGTGACACTGGTTAGAATTGTAATATTTAGCCTGGTCATGAAGGTGAAAACAGGCTTGGGCAGTAAAGGGGTTGATAAAAAAATTGATGATAGGGTATATTGAAAAATAAGCTCTATAAATAAACATGATGCAGTGGGACCTGGACTAGCAAGTCTGTGCAACTTTGCAGAAAGAAAATAAAATAAAAAAACAGTACTCAAAGATTTGAAAAAGTGAGGACCCTATGAAATATTGGAGAAAAAAATATTTTTTGCTATTCTTTTCATACTTTTCTTGGAGGGCTGCCTCTTTTTTTAAGTTGATGCATTATTGAATGATTGTAATAAAATACCCAAATGCTTTTTTCTTTACTTCATCTGCTATATACTCTTGAACTATAAGCCTCGTGAATATTAGGGTGAAATTATATTCGAATAAATAAGACAATATTTAAAGGGGACCTGTTGCCAATCCGGGACTACCAATTTTATTTAATAAAGGAATGGGTAGCTAGTTATGGTAGCGTAAAAAACCTGCTCATAATTGCCCCTAATATCCCCTGAAAAGACCCAAATTTCCAGCAAAAGTTGGACCCAAAATTCTGGATTGTGTGATTCATGAACTCAGAGAGGGATCCCACAATCCTCCACCTGCTCTTGCAATGAAGGAGAGGAATCTCGCAAGTATTCGCTCTTTGTGAGCGCTGCTTCGTACTCTACTAAGCTTATTATCGACTTGAATGGGTGAGTTTGATCTGGACCAAGGATCAAAAACAGTCTTTTCTGTTATTCTGGCTTATTATTGCTTCGAATAGTGCTAAAATTTATTTGATATAACTTGTGTTTATTTGTGAAAAAAATGGAAATTTGGCGTTACATTTGAAGTGACTTTGAGGGGCTTATATGACAGAAAATACTCAAAGGGGACACCATTCTAAAAACTGCACCCCTCAAGGTACTCAAAACCACATTCAAGAAGTTTATTAACTCTTCAGTTGCTTCACAGGAAATCATGAAATGTGGAAGGGAAAAATAAACATTTAACTTTCACAAAAATTTTCCTTTAGACTTTTTTTTTAACTTGTGCAAGGATAGCAGGAGAAAATTGACCATACAATTGTTGTGCAATTTCTCCTGAGCATGCCGATACCCCATATGTAAAGAAAAACTACTGTTTGGGCAAACAGCAGGGCTCAGAAGGTAAGTAGTGCCATTTCACTTTTTGATTGTAAAATTTGCTGGAATAATTAGCGGATATATGTCATGTTGTAAGAGCCCCTGATGTGACTAAACAGTGGAAACCCCCCACAAGTTACCCCATTTTGGAAACTAGACCCCTTAGGGAACTTATCTAGATGTGTACTGAGCACCTTGAACCCACAGGTGCGTCACAGACATTTATAACGTAGAGTCTTGGAAATAAAACAAATCACATTTTTCAAGAAATAAATCTTTTTAGCTCCAAATTTTGAATTTTCATAAAGGTAACAGGAAAAATTGCTCCATACAATTTGTGCAATTTCTCCTAAATATGCCGATACCACATATGTAGGGGAATACTACAGTTTGAGCGCATGGCAGGGCTTGAAAGGGAAGGAGCACCATTTGACTTTTTAAATGTAAAATTTGCTGGAATAATTAGTGGACAGATGTCGCGTTTGGTAAGCCCCTGATGTCCCTAAACAGTGGAAACCCCCCACAAGTGCACCATTTTGGAAACTAGATCCATTTTGGAACTTATATAGATGTGTATTGAGCACCTTAAAACCCCAGGTTCTTCAAAAAAGTTTATAATGTTAAGCCGTGAAAATAAATAAATCACATTTTCCTACAAAAATCTATTTTAGCTTCACATTTTGTATTTTCACAAGGGTAACAGGAGAAAATAGACCCCAAAATTTGTTGTGCAATTTCTCCTAAGTTCACAGATACCCCATATGTGGTCTAAAACTACTTTTGAGGCACAATGCAAAACTCAGAAATGAAGAAGCTCTATATTACAATGCATATTTTGCTGCATTTGTTTGAGGGTGCCATGTTACATTGGCAGAACCCCTAAGGTGCCAGAACAGCATAAACCCCATAAGTTAAACCATTTTACAAACTAAACCTCTCAATGAAAAAAACTTCACTTAGGGGTGCAGTGATTATATTGACACCACAGGTGTGTCACAGGTGTGTCACAGACTTTTATACCATTCGGCAGTGAAGAAAAAATAATTAACATTTTTACCACCAGGACTACGTGTTAGACCCAAATTTACATTTTCATACTGGGAAATGGGTAAAAATGGCACCAAAATGTATTCCACAATTTCTACTGAATGTTCAGTAGAAATACCCCATGTGTGGCTTAGAGACCCAGGAGGGACAGAGCGCTATTTGCCTCCTGGAGCACAGATTTTCCTAAAATGGTTTGCTGATTTCATATAAAGAGGCCCTAAGTGCTAGAAAAGCAGAATCCCCACTCAAGTGACCCTATTTTAGAAATTATAACCCATTGGAAATTTATCTATAGATGTAGTGATGATTTTTACTCCATGGGTGTTTTCCAGAAACAAGAGGTAGCGGATGTTGCTGAGAGAAAATTGAGATTGTCGTTGTAGTGAATTAGACATGCTCTCATCGCTACAGAAATGCCAAACGTGGGCGCTAAATGTGGTTTAGGCACACTGAGGCTCAGAAGGGAGGGGGGGCATTTGGATTTGGGAGCAGAGAATTTCCTGAATTTCTTTTGGGGAGCGAAGAGCCATTTAGCTTTCCCAGAGCCTTTGTGCTACCAGTAACATGGAAGCCTCCTTTATTTCCATTAACAGTTGTTGAACCTGAGTGGGGACTTGCTTTTTTGTGGATTAGGATGAAACTTTTATTCGAAACATTTCACAAAACATTCTGGATCATATTTATCTGGCACTCTACACTGACCACTTGCTTTTTGGTTTCCATCTAAATCTCTGAGTGATGTGACAGATGAACCACGAGGGATCCATTCACTATCATTGGGCAGCAGAGTTACTCTGGACTCAGTCTGGCCTCTGTTCAGTGGTGTCCTTTTCAGAAGTGCACAAAACTGTGGCTGATGGCACTTTTATGGTTTCCTAAAAAGACAGATACCGCCTGATCAAGGGTCCAATGGTGTCCACAGTGCCTCCATCAGTCTCATTACAGCATGACAGGTGGGAAAGGAGGCATCCTAGGTTCTGCTCTGAACAGGCACTGACACGCCACCTTCCCTGAAGGACTCCACAGCCATCTTGTGGCTGAGGGTTACAATGGAGACCATCAGGACAACGCGCTCGCATCACATCATCTTCATGGAAGCGCACAGGGAACCCATTCCCTGCCAGCTGCTCCTTGATGTTGCTGTCACTACTGACAACGGCATCAGAGCGGTTAAATGCTTGCAATCGATGCTAGCACCTATCATGGGGGCTGTTGCAGCAGGGTGTCTGCTTTCACATAGAGCTGACACTCGCACTTGATCGTTACGCCATCAGAGTGAGACCGCAAGATCATGCCGCCATACACCTACTGCTGTTTGTTGGAACGCAGCTCCTGCAGAGCAGTATATGTACAGCGCATGTCGGGAAGGGGTAAATCAGTCCATATGCTGTTGGTATGCAATACAAATAGCATAAATGCGACACACTGAAAAATCCATGTCAATGTGGTAGTTCACATTAAAATTTCTAATCATGGACTGATGGTCTGTGTGTAAAAAAATCACATGCACTAATTTTATCTTCATTTTGGATCAGACTTGCTCATAGACCTAATAGAAAAGAGAAGGAATTAGCTGGGTAGAAAGCCAAAATGAGCAATTGTAAGTACACAGTGCTCTATAATATGATTATTCCAATATATTAAGAGGATAAAAACTTTAATGGGAGTGCTTTTTAAATTAGATGGTCCAAACCTAATATTGATTTTAATCCTAAATGGCTTTCTATTCATGATAATAATCTAATTGCTTTTCTACTATATCTGTCTGAGAATCTCCACTGCATGCTGCATACTCAAATGAGACGTCATCAGAGGGCAGAGGCTGCTATCATCGCCACTGCCTCGGTCCCCACCCTGAAATGAAGTGTCATCACTGACGTCTGTTTCAGCGGCTAGGCTAGCCCTGATCTACTAAGCCCCGAAACAAAAGTCACTTTCAGGGGCGAGGCTATATCTGCAGTCTCTACCCTCTGATGATATCTCAACTAGGGATTCTCAAACAAGCTATCATAAAAACGGGAGTAGATAAAAAAAATAAAGCAGTTAGATTGATTAAGGAGAGAATGATAGAGATTTTTTAATTATAGTATATTATAAAAATCATTAGATTATTACAATAAATAGGTAGCCACTTAGCATTAAAATCAGTATTAGTTTTGGACTACCCATTTAAAGGCTCTTTGACCCAAAGTGCAAACTTAAATTTTCTGTAATATCTTAATATTTGTAAAATGCAATATTTGCCAATGACCACAAGGTACAATTACTATAAAATTACAATTTACTGATAATAATTAGATGCTAATTATTTACTGATAGCAAAATACTAGATATTGAATGTATAGTAAACTGAATAGCAAGTACTGATTGAAAACAGTGGGAATATATGCATCACTTGGTCCTGTTACATGCTGAGTTTGGGGCATCCTTCCAGTTGTCACAAAGTATACATACAAGGTTGAGCCAAGACATTAGTTGAGTATTGATAAAAAAAATTCACTTAGTATATTTTGTGTAATAAAAATGAAATGTTTTAGCCATTATAGTCCTTTTTTAAGCAGTGACATGCAGAAACAAAGATTTATATTCTTTTTCATTGCTTGAAAAAGGCTGAAAATGTAGTCTTTTTAAAAGAAACAAATTAAAGAGACATTTTATCATTACATTTTATTTCTGCTTATGGTGCCTTGGATCAAATGTATTCATGAACACTGACTTAATAGGGACCACCAAAAACCAGACACTGATTGTATTCAAGCCACAGAGTATATGATATTGTGTACAGGCACTAAGGACCAGATGTTAATGACATGCTAACTAGAGATGAGCAAACGTGTTCGGAAAACGTTCGCCAATCTCAAATTCGGCAAAAAACATTGAACATTTGGATGCATGTTCTGATTCCTGAATAGTTTTCCTCAAAATTTTCAAAAACTTGGTAAATCATTGAGTTTCCACTAATGCTTTTGTTAGTACTTTGGTTAGGATATTGGTGCTGCATGATGAGCAGGGGGGGACGTTTTAGATGAAGGGAGGAGGGTGGGAGAGGTCAGAGTAGCGGAGAATTTTTTTTTGTGTAAATATTAACTTAATGTGTGGAGATTCCTGCAGCCAATAAGGGCACAGAAACCATCCACAATGTCCAGACACAAGGGCTTCTTTCATTAGCTGCCGAAGTTACATGCCCCTCTCCATATAAAAGTGGACATGTTTTTGCATCATTTTATCAGTGTAACAGAGCAGAGAGGCTGCTCTTGCTGCAAGTAGTCACATAGTTAGTGAGGCGATTTATTGTCAGCTAGTTCAGCTATTGAGGATCCTGTGTAAAATTGACCTACCAACATCTAAATCATTTGTGCTAATAGTGCAGCCAGTAGTCCACATTTCAGAATCTAAATAGTTTGTTCTAATAGTGTGGTGAAGCCAGGAGTCTATATTTCAGAATTTAAATCCTTCCTGCAAATAGTGTGATGCATCCAAGAGTCCGCATTTCAGAATCTAAATCATTTGTGCTAATAGTGTGGTGCAGCCAGGAGTCCGCATTTCAGAATCTAAATAATTTCTGCTAATAGTGTGGTCCAGACACCAGGTCACATTTCAGCATCTAAATCCTTCGGGCTAATTGTGTGGGCCAGACATCAGTCCACATTTCAGCATCTATGTCTTGTGGTATGCCTTGTAGATAAGGGTCAAATAGAGTGTGTGCTCCAGTGAATTCCAAGAGCTGCATCCTCCTCTTCCTCCACCATAACATCACACAGTACAGTCCTCAGATGTGGCACCCCAATTACCCTTGTTTCCCCCCATGTCACAACTCTAAAACCACCCAACTGACCGTGAGTACAAATAGTGCAATGGAAGGCATAGATTTTTTCAAGAAATGGGTGATGTTGTCTGCAACATGCTGGTGCATTGCAGGCGCATCTTTCTTAGAGAAGTAATGGCGACTGAGCAACTGACACTGGGGGACTGCGACGGCCATCAGCTTTCGTAAACCGTCTGAATACACCAGGCAGAAAGGCAGCATTTCCGTGGCCAACAGATGGGAGATGGTGAAGTTCAAGCTCTTAACTTTGGCATGTATAGGAGGAAGCAATCTGCTGGACCGAGGGCTGGCTGCTGTGCAATGAATAAGAATCTCTATACGAAACGCGTTTGCCTGTAAATTCCCTGGTAAATAAAGATCAGGATGTTTTCCAATCCGAACCAAACTGAACCTTAAAAGGTTCGCTCATCTCTAATGCCAACTAGAAAGTACCACGCACTGACTGGATGCAGATCGCCAAATTGCAGATGCTTATTATATACCAGCAAGTACTATCTTCTTGGCACCTAGTCACAGACACTGACTATATACAGACCACCAAGTACCAAACATTGACTGTATAGTGACCACCAAGCAATAAGAAGACAATGCCTCTACATTGAACTACAAGTACCACCAATTACTATAAAATGACTGGAAACGTACTTCCAAGTACATGAAGCAGAGTGTATATTGAAAGCCACATACAAGAAGCTGAGTGTATAATAACCACAAAGTACAAGAAGCTAAGTGTATACTGTCTGCCAAGTACAAGATGCTGAGTGTATACTGACCATCAAGTATGAGAAGCAGAATCTAAACTGACCACCCAGTACAAGATGCTGAGGGTATACTGACCACCAAGTACAAGATGCTGAGTGTATGCTGACCACTAAGTAAACGATGCTGAGGGTATACTGACCACCAAGTACAAGAAGTTGAGTGTATACTGACCACCAAGTACAACATGTTTAGTTAATGCTGACTACAAAGTAAAGGTGTTAAGTGTTTACTGACCACCAAGTACAAGAACATGAGTGTATGCTAACCACTAAATAAAAGATGCTGAGTGTATACTGACCACCAAGTACAAGAAGCGGAATGTATACTGACCACCAGGTATAAGATGCTGAGTGTATACTGACCACTAAGTAAAATATGCTGAGTGTATACTGACCACCAAGTACAACATGTTTAGTTAATGCTGAATGCAAAGTAAAAAATACTGAGTGTAAACTGACCACTAAGTACAAGATGTTAAGTGTTTACTAACCACCAAGTACAAGATACAGAGTATATACTGACCACAAAGTACAAGATACTGAATGTATACTGAAAGTATAACACACTGAGTGTATACTGATCATCAAGAACAGGATGCTGAGTCAATACCGACCACTAAATACAAGAAGTTAAGTGTATCCTAATCACCAAGTACAAGATACTGAGTGTATACTGACTAGCAAGTACAAGATACTGAGCTTATATGACCTCGAAAGACAAGATATTGAGTGAATACTGACAACCAAGTACAGAACGCTGAGTGTATAATGAGTCTCAAGTAAAAGATACAGACTGTATACTGACCACCAAGTCCAAGATGCTAAGTGTATACTGACCACTAAATACAAGATACTAAATGTATATTAATCACCAAGAACAAGATACTGAGTGTTTATTGGCCACTAGATGGTAGCCCGATTCTAACGCATCGGGTATTCTAGAATATATATGCAGTTTATTTATGAAGATTTTAGAATAATACATTGAATACACAGGATTCGGCCAACCGTGACCAATTAGCGAAGCGTGGTTCAAATCCCGCGCCAATTTGCGGCTGGACTGCGCCTGTCGCTGATTGTTCGAGGCCGGCCATGTAGTATATAGCACAGCCACGTAGTATATAGCACAGCCACATAGTATATAGCACAGCCCACGGAGTATATAGCACAGCCCATGGAGTATATAGCACAGCCATGTAGTATATTGCACAGCCATGTAGTATATAGCACAGCCACGTAGTATATAGCACAGCCCACGGAGTGTATAACAGCCCACGTAGCATATAACACAGCTCACGTAGTATTCAACAGCACACGCACGCAGTATATAACACAGCCCACGTGGTGTATAACACAGCCCACATAGTGTATAACACAGCCCACGTAGTATATAACAGCCCATGTATTGTATAATACAGCCCACATGGTATATAACAGCCCATGTAGTGTATAACACAGCCCACGTAGTATATAGCACAGCCCACATAGTATATAGCACAGCCCATGTAGTATATAACACAGCCACGTAGTATATTGCACAGCCCACGTAGTATATAGCACAGCGCATGGAGTATATAGCACAGCTACGTAGTATATAACACAGCCCACGTAGTATATAGCACAGCCCATGTAGTATATAACAGCCCATGTAGTGTATAACACAGCCACGTAGTGTATAGCACAGCCCACGTAGTATATTGCACAGCCCACGTAGTATATAGCACAGCCACATAGGATATTGCACAGCCACGTAGGATATTGCACAGCCACGTAGTATACTGCACAGCCCACGTAGTATATTACACAGCCCACGTAGTATATAGCAATATGGGCATCATATCCCTGTTAATAAAAAGAATTAAAATAAAAAATAGTTATATACTCAACTTCCGTTGGCCTCCCGGATCCAGGCGAAGCGTTTACCGATGCTCCTCGCGCGCTCCGGTCAAGAGTGCATTGCGGTCTCGTGAGATGATGACGTAGTGGTCTTGCAATGCATGGAGCAGTCAGCGGAGCATCGCGAGGAGCAGGAAAGGCCTGTTCTGGATCCGAGGGGCCGACGGACGGTGAGTATATAACTATTTTTATTTTTTTTGTTGCTGCATAGGGAGCATCAATAGTAAAAAGTTGGTCACACAGGGTTAATAGCAGCGTTAACGGAGTGCGTTACACTGCAGCATAACGCAGTCCGTTAACGCTGCCATTAACCCTGTCTGAGCACTGACAGTTTGCATCTCGGCTTTGGGAAAATGGCTGCCGCGAGCTCTTCTGCGCACGCGCGGCATCCCGCGGCCATTTTCCTGAAGCCCCGTGCAGCAGAGCACTCCATCTGCGCACGCGCGGCCCCAGGAAGATGGCCGCCCCCACCGATGACAGGGGGTAATAGCGCAGACCGCGCGCTGCTTCTTCACGTGCGCGCAGTGGATTCGTCACTGCGACATGCGCACACCACTACGCCACCAACGGAAAGCTGGGGAAGAAAAGAGCGATGTCACCACGCCCACCTGACCTGACCAGCCTGATTGACAGGCGAAAACGGCGACTTTGGTAATGTATTTCTCAGCATAGGTGGGGAATCAGGGTACACTACATACACTATTGTAACGCACAGCGCAGGCCCTATTTAACAGTATTTATATCTCAATCTGAAAAAACGGGGTGACAGGTTCCCTTTAAGTACACGATACTGAGAGTAAACTGACCACCACATACCAGATGCTGAGTGTATACTGACCACTAAGGACAAGATGCTGAGGGTATAATGACCACTAAGGACAAGATGCTGAGGGTATACTGACCACTAAGGAAAGTACCTCAATCACACCTAACATGGAACACCAGGGACTACCCAGACCAGGGATAATTAACAAAATATATTTTTATTAATTTATAATCAATGACAGTACATAAAATCTAATATATAATTGCCTAGAATACTACTTCCTGCAATTTGTGCCAACTTCCGTGGCTTTGTCCGGAGCTAATGTCCGGAGCTAATGTCCGGAGCTAATGTCCGGAGATTAATTGCCTAGAATACTACTTCCTGCAATTTGTGCCAACTTCCGTGGCTTTGTCCGGAGCTAATGTCCGGAGCTAATGTCCGGAGCTAATGTGCGGAGATAATGTCCGGAGCTAATGTCCGGAGCTAATGTCCGGAGCTAATGTCCGGAGATAAGTGACGTCAACAGTGTCCAGTGTCTGATTGGTTGCCGCCTGCTGCGAGCGACCAATCAGAAACGTGCCGTACTGTGACACACTCCGCCCGCCATTTTGGTGTGATTTTTGAATTTTTACCTCACAGCAAGTTTCTACTGCGTGGAGGCGGGCCCAGTGACGTTGCTCTTCAAGCTCCTGCCGAATTTCGTCAAAAAAATGATAATACCATTTACCAAAACTATATATATTTAGTTGTGAAGTGGTTCAGTGACATTTTCACACCAATTTTGAACTTTTGTTTGGTGTTTTCTCCATATACTGCCTATTATTTTTGTTCTTTCTTACTATTATTTATTAATTGTATTATTCTTACATTTGAATAAATAAAGTATATATGGATTCTAGACTCCCGATTCTTTAGAATCGGGCTGCCATCTAGTATTATATAAAAATATAAAACCAGATAAATTTGTGCGTACAGCAGGACTATTGTATATAATAGATTTTATAAGCTAACCCAATATTGCACGATGTGTCCCAGTTCATAATGGTGTAACATAGATATGTGTAAAAAATATGTGTAAAAAGTGCATAAACACGTGAATAAAAGCCAAATAGTCACTCTCGTTTCCCCATAAACTAAAATCTGACCATAATATATATAGGGGAATCTACAATTATAAAGAATTCCCTGACGAAGGAGAATTGTCCGAAACGCGCGTCGGGGTGCGTTACATGCAGGACCCAGCCACCCAATAAGGTATATACCGTCATACGATCTGTATTAGTCCTATTTGTTCATTTGCACAGTATAGAGTTCAGTGCTCATTAGGAGCAGTTATCGGCACACCTCAGCACATTGCAGTGTGTTTTATGCACTTGACACTTTTATATTTGTAGATTCCCCTATATATATTATGGTCAGATTTTAGTTTATGGGGAAACGAGAGTGACTATTTGGCTTTTATTCACGTGTTTATGCACTTTTTACACATATTTTTTACACATATCTATGTTACACCATTATGAACTGGGACACATCGTGCAATATTGGGTTAGCTTATAAAATCTATTATATACAATAGTCCTGCTGTACGCACAAATTTATCTGGTTTTATATTTTTATATAATATTTTATGTACTGTCATTGATTATAAATTAATAAAAATATATTTTGTTAATTATCCCTGGTCTGGGTAGTCCCTGGTTTTCCATGTTAGGTGTGATTGAGGTACTTTCTTTCATCTGGTGGTAGTGGTCACCGTCCTTACACAGAGTACTGGTGTGATATATTCTTCTAAATATTGAGTATACATGAGTATATATTTAATGAATTGAATTTTATATACATATCATTGAGCGGTATATCTGTGTTTTAATATTTGACCACTAAGGACAAGATGCTGAGGGTATGCTGACCACTAAGGACAAGATGCTGAGTGTATACTGACCACTAAGGACAAGATGCTGAGGGTATGCTGACCACTAAGGACAAGATGCTGAGTGTATACTGACCACTAAGGACAAGATGCTGAGGGTATACTGACCACTAAGGACAAGATGCTGAGTGTATACTGACCACTAAGGACAAGATGCTGAGGGTATACTGACCACTAAGGACAAGATGCTGAGGGTATACTGACCACTAAGGACAAGATGCTGAGGGTATGCTGACCATTAAGTACAAGATGCTGAGTGTATACTGGCCACTAAGGACAAGATGCTGAGGGTATACTGACCACTAAGGACAAGATGCTGAGGGTATACTGACCACTAAGGACAAGATGCTGAGGGTATGCTGACCACTAAGGACAAGATGCTGAGGGTATACTGACCACTAAGGACAAGATGCTGAGGGTATGCTGACCACTAAGGACAAGATGCTGAGGGTATGCTGACCACTAAGGACAAGATGCTGAGGGTATACTGACCACTAAGGACAAGATGCTGAGGGTATACTGACCACTAAGGACAAGATGCTGAGGGTATACTGACCACTAAGGACAAGATGCTGAGGGTATACTGACCACTAAGGACAAGATGCTGAGGGTATACTGACCACTAAGGACAAGATGCTGAGTGTATACTGACCACTAAGGACAAGATGCTGAGGGTATACTGACCACTAAGGACAAGATGCTGAGGGTATGCTGACCACTAAGGACAAGATGCTGAGGGTATACTTACCACAAAGGACAAGATGCTGAGGGTATACTGACCACTAAGGACAAGATGCTGAGGGTATGCTGACCACTAAGGACAAGATGCTGAGGGTATGCTGACCATTAAGGACAAGATGCTGAGGGTATACTGACCACTAAGGACAAGATGCTGAGGGTATACTGACCACTAAGGACAAGATGCTGAGGGTATACTGACCACTAAGGACAAGATGCTGAGGGTATACTGACCACTAAGGACAAGATGCTGAGGGTATACTGACCACTAAGGACAAGATGCTGAGGGTATACTGACCACTAAGGACAAGATGCTGAGGGTATACTGACCACTAAGGACAAGATGCTGAGGGTATACTGACCACTAAGGACAAGATGCTGAGGGTATACTGACCACTAAGGACAAGATGCTGAGGGTATACTGACCACTAAGGACAAGATGCTGAGGGTATACTGACCACTAAGGACAAGATGCTGAGGGTATACTGACCACTAAGGACAAGATGCTGAGGGTATACTGACCACTAAGGACAAGATGCTGAGGGTATGCTGACCACTAAGGACAAGATGCTGAGGGTATACTGACCACTAAGGACAAGATGCTGAGGGTATACTGACCACTAAGGACAAGATGCTGAGGGTATACTGACCACTAAGGACAAGATGCTGAGGGTATACTGACCACTAAGGACAAGATGCTGAGGGTATGCTGACCATTAAGTACAAAATGCCAAGTGTATACTGACCAAACACTAGCTGTATGTACCACTGATCACCAGGTTCTGAATTCAATCTATTCTGCCATGCACTAGGTCGTGTACTAAAACACTTTTCAAACGCAGCAGTCCATGTAACCTCAGCATTATTTTTTTAGTACGGTCGCACCGGTTATATTACTACAGGAAAGATATATATCTCGGTGCTGTGTTAGCCAGTAGATAGAAACATATTTAGAATTGAGGACTCTCAATTCTAAATATTTTTCGGTTATATTACTGTACGCTACACTATATGCTAGACTATTCCAGAAATTCCTTTGAATGCTAGGGACAGTTCAAGAAAATTCTACACCACGTCTCCTGCATGTGAACTTACTCTAATAGTACTTTCCCCCGCTGCCATTTTAATACTGTTACCAACCTTTGCAGTACACATATATAAAGGGGGTTTACAGTATTAGGCTATTGATGACCTATCCATAGAATAACTCATCAATATCAGATTGTTGGGAGAAGTGTCGTACTAGGGCCCACCAGTAACCAATTCCAGGGCCCCACCTTTCAGCTACATGCAAATGTGACATTATCCTCAATCTCAAATATATAACAATGAACTGGGCAGATTGTTACATGAATAAGATGCTGTGTTTGTACATAGTGATCCAAGTACATTCGGCCAAGTACTGCACATATGAGAGGGTAGTGGCCCTCTCTTGCACAGGGGCCCACCGGAGGATTCTCCTGTTCTCCTGTGGGCCAGTCCGAGCCTACATGGGGGTTTGACACCTGACACCCCACCGATTAGACACTAGTGGCAAGTTGTAATCAACAGCACCACCGCTCTGTCACATTCTGTAGTGCCGACTCCCAGACACTGCAGAACAGCTTCTACAAAAATGAATAGGAGGTTATCTGCAATACCCGAGAGCTGCTACAAAACAGTGGCCTCTGTTCAGTCTTATGGAGTGGTCCCAATACCCCCTATTAAATTCATATGCCTTAAACAGGGCATATGGATTGGCATTGTCATTATAGGTCAACCCCTTTAAATCTCTGCAGGGTGATGCCGAGCTAATAAATTTGCCAGAGTTGAGAAATGATACTCATTTTAATGATTTGCCAAGCTCCTCTTACTAAAGGTATATTGCTAAGAAATGCTATATCTGCTTATTGAGAAAAAATCAATTTGGCAAAATGTGTATTTGCTTTCTTTGTATATGACAAGCTATGTAAGCTGATATTTGTCAGTTACAAAATTAAGATTTAGTTCATTCTTAGTAGCTCTTCATGGAATTATGTAATTTTGCATAAAAATCAATGGTAATATAACTAAGCACAACTGCTTTACCTGCTTTTTTACAGAGGAGAAAAGTCCAGAAGCATCATGGAGTTACAAGGTATATTCATTCAGGAATACTCTAAGGTACCACCTAGTGGTCAAGATGTAGACTGCAGTAATATACATTTTCTAAATAAAAATTGCAGATATCTAAATGAATTATGTTGTTTAACATTTATTTCACGGCCTTATAACATGGCTTTGTGAAAGGTATTTCTCATCTTTGGATATGTGATCTCATCCTGTCCTTGAAGCTAAATAGAAAGCTCCTTCGTGGAGCCGTAAGACACTAATTTGAACCTGGAATTAAAAGCTCTGATCTCGAGCGATGAATTGCTGCAGGAGATTAGGAAGCATAAAGACATGCATCATTATCATCAATCACCACGATCATGTCCTGGCCACCCCTTTATGTGTGCTGCTATCAACTGAAATATGTATTTTCATTATAGTATATTCTTGTATGCCACAAAGTGGATTCGGCCTCTTTTCTCTGGATAGATTATTTCTCACTTGGGCTGCGTTCACGTCATTTTGCAGCTTTTAGCAGCAGCTTTCCGCTGTTTCTCTGCACAAGCATTGACTTTAGGGAAACAGCTGTGTCACCTGCAAGACTGTGCGGCTGATCATAAGCGGTAATGCAGGTGACACAGCTGTTTCCCTACAAGATCAGACGATTGTGCAGGGAACCAATAAGGCCGCCGTCACACCAGCAGTAGGGTTGAGCGAAACGGGTCGAACATTTTCAAAAGTCGCCGACTTTTGGCTAAGTCGGGGTTTCATGAAACCCGATCCGACCCCTGTGCGGGGTCGGCCATGCGGTACGCGACTTTCGCGCCAAAGTCGCGTTTCAATGACGCGAAAAGCGCCATTTCTCAGCCAATGAAGGTAAACGCAGAGTGTGGGCAGCGTGATGACATAGGTCCTGGTCCCCACCATCTTAGAGAAGGGCATTGCAGTGATTGGCTTGCTGTCTGCGACGTCACAGGGGCTATAAAGAGGCGTTCCCGCCGACCGCCATCTTACTGCTGCTGATCTGAGCTTAGGGAGAGGTTGCTGCCGCTTTGTCAGAAGCAGGGATAGCGTTAGGCAGGGTCCATTAACCACAAAACCGCTTGTGCTGCAGCGATTTGCACTGTCCAACACCACCCTCGGTGTGCAGGGACAGTGGAAGTTTTTTTTTTTTTTTTTTTCCCCTCAGCGCTGTAGCTCATTGGGCTGCCCTAGAAGGCTCCCTGATAGCTGCATTGCTGTGTGTACGCCGCTGTGCAAACCAACTGCTTTTTTCAAAGCACAAATCCTCTTGTTCCTTCCTTTCTGCACAGCTATCTTTTTTGTTTGTCCACACTTTTTATTTCATTTGTGCATCAGTCCACTCCTTATTGCTGCCTGCCATACCTGGCTGAGATTACTGCAGGCAGGGAGATAGTAGCTGCCTGCCATACCTGGCTGAGATTACTGCAGGCAGGGAGATAGTAATTGTAGGACATTCCCTGTTTTTTTTTTTTTTTTTTTTTTGGTGGGAGATTAAGATTGGCAATTTGGCATTTCTGCTAGAGTGCCATCCCTGTGTGTGCCATCTCTCTCACATAGTGGGCCATAGAAAGCCTTTTCATTTTTCTGTATTTTTTTTTGTGGGGTGTATAAATTCTCCCTGATAAAAATACAGTGGGAGATTAATATTGGCCTTTGGGCTTGTGTGCCAGTCCTGAGTGTGCCATCTCTCTCACAAATAGTGGGCCATAGAAAGCCTATTTATTTTTTTTTTTGGTTTTATAAATTCTCCCTGAAAAAAAGGGAGATTAATATTGGCCTCTGGGCTTGTGTGCCAGTCCTGAGCGTGCCATCTGTGCCAGCCCTGAGCGTGCCATCTCTCTCACAAATAGTGGGCCATAGAAAGCCTATTTAATTTTTTTTTTTGTTTTATAAATTTTCCCTGAAAAAAGGGAGATTAATATTGGCCTCTGGGCTTGTGTGCCAGTTGTGAGCGTGCCATCTGTGCCAGTCCTGAGCGTGCCATCTCTCTCACAAATAGTGGGCCATAGAAAGCCTATTTAAATATTTTTTTGGTTTTATAAATTCTCCCAGAAAAAAAGGGAGATTAATATTGGCCTCTGGGCTTGTGTGCCAGTCCTGAGCGTGCCATCTGTGCCAGCCAGCCCTGAGCGTGCCATCTCTCTCACAAATAGTGGGCCATAGAAAGCCTATTTAATTTTTTTTTTTGTTTTATCAATTTTCCCTGAAAAAAGGGAGATTAATATTGGCCTCTGGGCTTGTGTGCCAGTTGTGAGCGTGCCATCTGTGCCAGTCCTGAGCGTGCCATCTCTCTCACAAATAGTGGGCCATAGAAAGCCTATTTAAATATTTTTTTGGTTTTATAAATTCTCCCAGAAAAAAAGGGAGATTAATATTGGCCTCTGGGCTTGTGTGCCAGTCCTGAGCGTGCCATCTGTGCCAGCCAGCCCTGAGCGTGCCATCTCTCTCACAAATAGTGGGCCATAGAAAGCCTATTTAATTTTTTTTTTTGTTTTATCAATTTTCCCTGAAAAAAGGGAGATTAATATTGGCCTCTGGGCTTGTGTGCCAGTTGTGAGCGTGCCATCTGTGCCAGTCCTGAGCGTGCCATCTCTCTCACAAATAGTGGGCCATAGAAAGCCTATTTAAATATTTTTTTGGTTTTATAAATTCTCCCAGAAAAAAAGGGAGATTAATATTGGCCTCTGGGCTTGTGTGCCAGTCCTGAGCGTGCCATCTGTGCCAGCCAGCCCTGAGCGTGCCATCTCTCTCACAAATAGTGGGCCATAGAAAGCCTATTTAATTTTTTTTTTTGTTTTATCAATTTTCCCTGAAAAAAGGGAGATTAATATTGGCCTCTGGGCTTGTGTGCCAGTTGTGAGCGTGCCATCTGTGCCAGTCCTGAGCGTGCCATCTCTCTCACAAATAGTGGGCCATAGAAAGCCTATTTAAATATTTTTTTGGTTTTATAAATTCTCCCAGAAAAAAAGGGAGATTAATATTGGCCTCTGGGCTTCTGTGCCAGTCCTGAGCGTGCCATCTGTGCCAGTCCTGAGCGTCCCATCTCTCTCACAAATAGTGGGCCATAGAAAGCCTATTTTATTTTTTTTTTGGGTTTTAGAAATTCTCCCTGAAAAAAGGGAGATTAATATTGGCCTCTGGGCTTGTGTGCCAGTTGTGAGCGTGCCATCTGTGCCAGTCCTGAGCGTGCCATCTCTCTCACAAATAGTGGGCCATAGAAAGCCTATTTAAATATTTTTTTGGTTTTATAAATTCTCCCAGAAAAAAAGGGAGATTAATATTGGCCTCTGGGCTTCTGTGCCAGTCCTGAGCGTGCCATCTGTGCCAGTCCTGAGCGTCCCATCTCTCTCACAAATAGTGGGCCATAGAAAGCCTATTTTATTTTTTTTTTGGGTTTCAGAAATTCTCCCTGGAAAAAAAAAGGGAGATTAATATTGCCCTTTGGGCTTGTGTGCCAGTACTAAGCGTTCCATCTCTCTCTCTCTCTCAGTCAGTGGGCCATAGAACGCATATTTTTGGTTTTATTTGTTTTCTAAATTCTCCCTGAAAAAATCATTTTATTTTATTTGGTTTCTAAATTCTTCCTGATAAAATCATATTTTTTTTATTATTTTTATTTCTAAAGTCTCCCTGAAAAAAAAAAAAAAAAAAAACAACCAAAAAAACAGTGGGAGATTAATATTGGCCTTTCTGCTTGTGTGCCAGTCTTGACTCCTGGGTGTGCCATCTCTCTCTCTCTCTCTCTCTCTCTCTCTCTCTCTCTCTCCAATTGTGGTCCATAGAAAGCCTATATTTTTTTTCCTTGATTTGGGTTCTAAAATCTACCAGAGAAAATAACTACATCAATCATTGGTAGAAAAATATTGGCCTCTGGGTTTGTGTGCCACTCCTGACTCCTGTGTGCGTCATCTCTCAGTCAGTGGGCCATAGAACGCCTATTTTTGGTTTTATTTGTTTTCTAAATTCTCCCTGAAAAAATCATTTTATTTTATTTGGTTTCTAAATTCTTCCTGATAAAATCATATTTTTTTTATTATTTTTTTTTCTAAAGTCTCCCTGAAAAAAAAAAAAAAAAACAGTGGGAGATTAATATTGGCCTTTCTGCTTGTGTGCCAGTCTTGACTCCTGGGTGCGTCATCTCTCAGTCAGTGGGCCATAGAACGCCTATTTTTGGTTTTATTTGTTTTATAAATTCTCCCTGAAAAAATCATTTTATTTTATTTGGTTTCTAAATTCTTCCTGATAAAATCATATTTTTTTTATTATTTTTTTTTCTAAAGTCTCCCTGAAAAAAAAAAAAAAAAAACAACCAAAAAAAACAGTGGGAGATTAATATTGGCCTTTCTGCTTGTGTGCCAGTCTTGACTCCTGGGTGCGTCATCTCTCAGTCAGTGGGCCATAGAACGCCTATTTTTGGTTTTATTTGTTTTATAAATTCTCCCTGAAAAAATCATTTTATTTTATTTGGTTTCTAAATTCTTCCTGATAAAATCATATTTTTTTTATTATTTTTTTTTCTAAAGTCTCCCTGAAAAAAAAAAAAAAAAAAAAAAAAAAAAAAAAAACAGTGGGAGATTAATATTGGCCTTTCTGCTTGTGTGCCAGTCTTGACTCCTGGGTGTGCCATCTCTCTCTCTCTCTCTCTCCAATTGTGGTCCATAGAAAGCCTACATTTTTTTTCCTTGATTTGGGTTCCAAAATCTACCAGAGAAAATAACTCCATCAATCATTGGTAGAAAAATATTGGCCTCTGGGCTTGTGTGCCACTCCTGATTCCTGTGTGCGTCATCTCTCACTCAGTGGCCCATAGAAAGCATATAGTTTGTTACATTTGTTTTCTAAATTCTCCCTGCAAAAATCTATTTTTTTTTTTTTGGGGGGTTTCTAAAGTGTTCCTGAAAAAAATAAAAATAAAAAAAAAATAATAGTGTGACATTAATATTAACATTTGTGCTTCAGTGACAGTCCTGCGTGTGGGGCATCTCTCTAATTTGCAGCCACCAAAAAAAGAGTGTGTAACATTGGGCCTGATTTTCGCTGTGGTCTCACCAACCTGTAAAGGGGTAGCTAAATCATACTGAAGTTATAGCTCACCGTGTAAGTTGTGTGACTGCAACAAATAACGTTAGTTTGGTTACGTTTTTAAAACAATGAGGAAGTCTAGTGGAAGAGGTCGTGGCCGGGGGCGTTCATTGTCAGCTGGTAATGAGGGTAGTGGTAGTGGTGGAGCATCAGGTGGTCGTGGGGGAAAAAATATTGCACCTAAGTCTGGAGCTGTGGAGCCAGGTTCGTCGTCCGGCTACACAAGGCCTCGAACGCTCCCTTTTCTGGGATTAGGAAAACCGCTTTTAAAGCCGGAGCAGCAAGAGCAAGTTTTGGCTTATCTTGCTGACTCAGCCTCTAGCTCTTTTGCCTCATCTCGTGAAACTGGTAAAAGTAAAAGCAGCGCGTCGTTAGTGGATGTTCACGGTCAGGGACAAGTCACTTCCTTGTCCTCTTCAGCAAAAACAACAACAGAGAAGAATGCAGCAGGCGACACAACGGGTTACTCCATGGAGCTCTTTACACATACCGTCCCTGGCTTAGAAAGTGAAGCAGTTAACAGTCCATGCCCATTACAAATTGAATCTGACATGGAGTGCACTGACGCACAGCCACAGCCAGACTACTATGCTGGTCCTTTGACTCAGACCACAACATTGCCCTCGCAGGGTGCTGATCAAGAATCAGACCCTGATGAGACTATGTTGCCCCATCACGAACGCTATACCACCGAACGACACGGTGACACAGACGAAGTTGCGCAGGAGGTACAAGAAGAGTTATTAGATGACCCAGTTCTTGACCCCGATTGGCAGCCATTGGGGGAACAGGGTGCAGGCGGCAGCAGTTCTGAAGCAGAGGAGGAGGAGGGGCCGCAGCAGGCATCAACATCGCCACAGGTTCCATCTGCCGGGCCCGTATCTTGCCCAAAACGCTTGGCAAAGCCAAAACCTGGTGGAGGACAGCGTGGCCATCCGGTTAAAGCTCAGTCTGCAATGCCTGAAAAGGTATCCGATGCTAGAAAGAGTGCAGTCTGGCATTTTTTTAAACAACATCCAATTGATCAGCGCAAAGTCATCTGTCAAAAATGTTCTACTTCCTTAAGCAGAGGTCAGAATCTGAAAAGTCTCAATACTAGTTGCATGCATAGACATTTAACCACCATGCATTTGAAAGCTTGGACTAACTACCAAACGTCCCTTAAGGTTGTTGCACCCTCGGCCAATGAAGCTAGTCATCAACGCAACATCCCTTCCGGCAGTGTAGGACCACCATTTAGCGCACCACCTGCTGTATCTGTGCAGGTATCTTTGCCAGGCCAAAGCAGTCAGGGTCAGGGAATCACCAGTTTCGTAGTAGGAAACACTGCATCTAGGGCACCGGCGGCAACAATACCATCTCCCACCGTCTCTCAGTCTGCCATGTCCACCGGCACCCCCGCTAGTTCCACGATCTCCAGCTCTCCAGTCCAGCTCACCCTACATGAGACTATGGTTAGAAAAAGGAAATACTTAGCCTCGCATCCGCGTACACAGGGTTTGAACGCCCACATAGCTAGACTAATCTCGTTAGAGATGATGCCCTACCGGTTAGTTGAAAGCGAAGCTTTCAAAGACCTGATGGACTACGCTGTACCACGCTACGAGCTACCCAGTCGACACTTTTTTTCCAGAAAAGCCATCCCAGCCCTCCACCAGCATGTTAAAGAGCGCATCGTCCATGCACTCAGGCAATCTGTGAGCACAAAGGTGCACCTGACAACAGATGCATGGACCAGTAGGCATGGCCAGGGACGTTACGTGTCCATCACGGCACACTGGGTAAATGTGGTGGATTCAGGGTCCACAGGGGACAGCAAGTTTGGGACAGTTCTGCCTAGCCCACGGTCTAGTAAACAGTTGTCTGTAGCCGTTCGCACCCCCTCCTCCTCCTCCTCCTCCTCCTCATCCTCCTGCAGAAGCAAGAGCTCGTCCACAGACCGCAGTCGCACAAACACTCCATCCGCACCTGCCACTGTTGCACACCAGGTCTCCCATTATGGGGCAGCTACTGGCATACGTCAGCAGGCTGTATTGGCTATGAAGTGTTTGGGCGACAATAGACACACCGCGGAAGTTCTGTCCGAGTTCTTGCAGCAAGAAACGCAGTCGTGGCTGGGCACTGTAGATCTTGAGGCAGGCAAGGTAGTGAGTGATAACGGAAGGAATTTCATGGCTGCCATCTCCCTTTCCCAACTGAAACACATTCCTTGCCTGGCTCACACCTTAAACCTGGTGGTGCAGTGCTTCCTGAAAAGTTATCCGGGGTTATCCGACCTGCTCCTCAAAGTGCGTGGACTTTGCGCACATATCCGCCGTTCGCCTGTACACTCCAGCCGTATGCAGACCTATCAGCGTTCTTTGAACCTTCCCCAGCATCGCCTAATCATAGACGTTGCAACAAGGTGGAACTCAACACTGCACATGCTTCAGAGACTGTGCGAACAGAGGCGGGCTGTTATGTTTTTGTGGGAGGATACACATACACGGGCAGGCAGTAGGATGGCAGACATGGAGTTGTCAGGTGTGCAGTGGTCGAAGATTCAAGACATGTGTCAAGTCCTTCAGTGTTTTGAGGAATGCACACGGCTGGTTAGTGCAGACAACGCCATAATAAGCATGAGCATCCCCCTAATGCGTCTGCTGATGCAAAGTTTGACGCACATAAAGGATCAGGCGTCTGCACCAGAGGAAGAGGAAAGCCTTGATGACAGTCAGCGATTGTCTGGTCAGGGCAGTGTACATGACGAGGTACCGGGCGAAGAGGAGGTGGAGGATGAGGAGGATGATGGGGATGAGTATATTTTTAATGAGGAAGCTTTCCCGGGGGCACGGGAAATTGGTGGCGTGGCAAGGCCGGGTTCTGGTTTTTTGAGGGACACAAGTGACGTAGATTTGCCTGCAACTGCCCCTCAACCAAGCACAACCGCAGATTTGACAACGGGAACTTTGGCCCACATGGCGGATTATGCCTTGCGTATCCTCAAAAGGGACACACGCATTACAAAAATGATGAACGATGACGATTACTGGTTGGCCTGCCTCCTTGATCCTCGCTATAAAGGCAAATTGCAAAATATTATGCCACATGAGAACTTGGAACTAATATTAGCAACAAAACAATCAACTCTTGTTGACCGTTTGCTTCTGGCATTCCCTGCACACAGCGCCCGTGATCGTTCTCACACGAGCTCCAGGGGCCAGCAGACCAGAGGTGTTAGAGGGGCAGAAATCAGAAGTGGCGTTGGACAGAGGGGTTTTCTGACCAGGTTGTGGAGTGATTTTTCTATGACCGCAGACAGGACAGGTACTGCAGCATCAATTCAAAGTGACAGGAGACAACATTTGTCCAGTATGGTTACAAACTATTTTTCATCCCTTATCGACGTTCTCCCTCAACCGTCATTCCCATTTGATTACTGGGCATCCAAATTAGACACCTGGCCAGAATTGGCAGAATATGCATTGCAGGAGCTTGCTTGCCCGGCAGCTAGTGTCCTATCAGAAAGAGTATTCAGTGCTGCAGGTTCAATACTAACAGAAAAAAGGACTCGTCTGGCTACCCAAAATGTAGATGATCTAACCTTCATTAAAATGAACCACAACTGGATTTCAAAATCTTTTGCCCCACCCTGCCCGGCTGACACCTAGCTTTCCTATGAAAAGGTCTTGCCTGTGGACTATTCTGAATGACTTTTCCAATCTCGTAATTTTCTTCACCTGATTGTCCAGCATACGACATGTTTCCACCTCACGAAATGGCCAAACTCCCCACACGGGGCCGTGCTATCGCCACTTTGCGCTTGGACCCTTGAGAGTGCTGTTTGTCTGAAGAGGTGGGTGTGGCCGCTTTTGGTCGACGGCACTGCCACTGGGTCCCTCATAGTACAATAAAGTGTCTCTGGCGGTGGTGGTGCGCACCCAACGTCAGACACACCGTTGTAATATGAGGGGCCCTGTGCCTGTACCGCCGGCCACAAGACAGTTCCCCCCCCCAGCTCAAACAGTGCTCTACCACTAGCAAAATTATCTCTCACAGCTTCACCAATGTGTAGTCTAGCCGCTGACATCCTTCAATGCCTGGCACTGACAATACCATTGTTTTGACATTTTTGTTATGTTAGGCCTTCGAAGCCTGTCTGCGGTCCCTTCTTTCTACAACTACTACACTGACCAGGCCACTGCTGGCCGTGTTACCCTGGAACCAATTTAAAAGTGCCTACAGTCAGCCCAATTTTGTTATGTTAGGCCTTCGAAGACTGTCTGCCGTCACTCCTTCCACTAGACTTCCACTGACCATACACTGCTGCCCATGTACCCCTGGAACCAATTTAAAGTGCCTACAGCCAGCCCAATTTTGTTATGTTAGGCCTTCGAAGCCTGTCTGCGGTCACTCCTTCCACTAGACTTCCACTGACCAGACCACTGCTGCCCGTGTACCCCTGGAACCAATTTAAAAGTGCCTACAGCCAGCCCAAGTTTGTTATGTTAGGCCTTGGAAGCCTGTCTGCGGTCACTCCTTCCACTAGACTTCCACTGACCAGACCACTGCTGCCCGTGTACCCCTGGAACCAATTTAAAAGTGCCTACAGCCAGCCCAAGTTTGTTATGTTAGGCCTTGGAAGCCTGTCTGCGGTCACTCCTTCCACTAGACTTCCACTGACCAGACCACTGCTGCCCGTGTACCCCTGGAACCAATTTAAAAGTGCCTACAGCCAGCCCAAGTTTGTTATGTTAGGCCTTGGAAGCCTGTCTGCGGTCACTCCTTCCACTAGACTTCCACTGACCAGACCACTGCTGCCCGTGTACCCCTGGAACCAATTTAAAAGTGCCTACAGCCAGCCCAAGTTTGTTATGTTAGGCCTTGGAAGCCTGTCTGCGGTCACTCCTTCCACTAGACTTCCACTGACCAGACCACTGCTGCCCGTGTACCCCTGGAACCAATTTAAAAGTGCCTACAGCCAGCCCAAGTTTGTTATGTTAGGCCTTGGAAGCCTGTCTGCGGTCACTCCTTCCACTAGACTTCCACTGACCAGACCACTGCTGCCCGTGTACCCCTGGAACCAATTTAAAAGTGCCTACAGCCAGCCCAAGTTTGTTATGTTAGGCCTTCTAAGCCTGTCTGCGGTCCATTCTTTCAACTACTACTACACTGACCAGGTCACTGCTGCCCGTGTACCCCTGGAACCAATTTAAAATTGCCTACAGCCATGTGTTATTATTTTAGGCATTCGATGCCTGTCTGCGGTCCATTTTTTCAACTACTACTACACTGACCAGGTCACTGCTGCCCGTGTACCCCTGGAACCAATTTAAAATTGCCTACAGCCATGTGTTATTATTTTAGGCCTTCGATGCCTGTCTGCGGTCACTCCTTCCACTAGGCCTCCACTGACCACACCACTGCTGTCCGTGTACCCCTGGAACCAATTTAAAATTGCCTACAGCCATGTGTTATTATTTTAGGCCTTCGATGCCTGTCTGCGGTCACTCCTTCCACTAGGCCTCCACTGACCACACCACTGCTGCCCGTGTACCCCTGGAACCAATTTAAAATTGCCTACAGCCAGCCCAATTTTTTTATTTTAGGCCTTCGATGCCTGTCTGCGGTCCATTCTTTCAACTACTACTACACTGACCAGGTCACTGCTGTCCGTGTACCCCTGGAACCAATTTAAAATTGCCTACAGCCATGTGTTATTATTTTAGGCCTTCGATGCCTGTCTGCGGTCACTCCTTCCACTAGGCCTCCACTGACCACACCACTGCTGTCCGTGTACCCCTGGAACCAATTTAAAATTGCCTACAGCCATGTGTTATTATTTTAGGCCTTCGATGCCTGTCTGCGGTCACTCCTTCCACTAGGCCTCCACTGACCACACCACTGCTGTCCGTGTACCCCTGGAACCAATTTAAAATTGCCTACAGCCAGCCCAATTTTTTTATTTTAGGCCTTCGATGCCTGTCTGCGGTCCATTCTTTCAACTACTACTACACTGACCAGGTCACTGCTGTCCGTGTACCCCTGGAACCAATTTAAAATTGCCTACAGCCATGTGTTATTATTTTAGGCCTTCGATGCCTGTCTGCGGTCACTCCTTCCACTAGGCCTCCACTGACCACACCACTGCTGTCCGTGTACCCCTGGAACCAATTTAAAATTGCCTACAGCCATGTGTTATTATTTTAGGCCTTCGATGCCTGTCTGCGGTCACTCCTTCCACTAGGCCTCCACTGACCACACCACTGCTGCCCGTGTACCCCTGGAACCAATTTAAAATTGCCTACAGCCAGCCCAATTTTTTTATTTTAGGCCTTCGATGCCTGTCTGCGGTCCATTCTTTCAACTACTACTACACTGACCAGGTCACTGCTGTCCGTGTACCCCTGGAACCAATTTAAAATTGCCTACAGCCATGTGTTATTATTTTAGGCCTTCGATGCCTGTCTGCGGTCACTCCTTCCACTAGGCCTCCACTGACCACACCACTGCTGTCCGTGTACCCCTGGAACCAATTTAAAATTGCCTACAGCCATGTGTTATTATTTTAGGCCTTCGATGCCTGTCTGCGGTCACTCCTTCCACTAGGCCTCCACTGACCACACCACTGCTGTCCGTGTACCCCTGGAACCAATTTAAAATTGCCTACAGCCAGCCCAATTTTTTTATTTTAGGCCTTCGATGCCTGTCTGCGGTCCATTCTTTCAACTACTACTACACTGACCAGGTCACTGCTGTCCGTGTACCCCTGTAACCAATTTAAAATTGCCTACAGCCATGTGTTATTATTTTAGGCATTCGATGCCTGTCTGCGGTCCATTTTTTCAACTACTACTACACTGACCAGGTCACTGCTGCCCGTGTACCCCTGGAACCAATTTAAAATTGCCTACAGCCATGTGTTATTATTTTAGGCCTTCGATGCCTGTCTGCGGTCACTCCTTCCACTAGGCCTCCACTGACCACACCACTGCTGCCCGTGTACCCCTGGAACCAATTTAAAATTGCCTACAGCCAGCCCAATTTTTTTATTTTAGGCCTTCGATGCCTGTCTGCGGTCCATTCTTTCAACTACTACTACACTGACCAGGTCACTGCTGCCCGTGTACCCCTGGAACCAATTTAAAATTGCCTACAGCCATGTGTTATTATTTTAGGCCTTCGATGCCTGTCTGCGGTCACTCCTTCCACTAGGCCTCCACTGACCACACCACTGCTGTCCGTGTACCCCTGGAACCAATTTAAAATTGCCTACAGCCATGTGTTATTATTTTAGGCCTTCGATGCCTGTCTGCGGTCCATTCTTTCAACTACTACTACACTGACCAGGGCACTGCTGGCCGTGTACCCCTGGAACCAACATCAGAAAATATAAAAATAAGTATTTTGCTTATAAAAAAGAAAATACTGGTGAGATATCAAATGCAGACATTTTAACATTAAAAACAAACACACAACTCTAATCTGGTACAGTACTAAAAATGGCCACCAGCTACAATTACTTTCTCCTGCAAGTAGTTAACTGAAAGTTTTTTTAAATTGAAAACACACATATGGCATCCACCGAGTGTTGTCCTGTCGCGTCTTCTTTATATTATTGCCGAGAAGATGCAAAATAATGAAAATAATAAAATCATTAATTACCAAAATAATAGAGAAAGTCAACACCACATTGCAAATAAACATTCATTCCAAATAAAGAAGCAGGGCGCGTCCGAGGGTGAGTATATACCTAATAAGAATATAATCACCCTCGGACGCGCAATGCTTATTTCCAACAGCCTTCCTTCCTAAGAATCAGCCCTTCCGTCGTGTAGAGAGACGTTGTGTTACACTCCAAGGTGTTCCCCAGGTTGCCTTTCCTGAGCTTCGATCTTCCGGCTCTCGTTTAGTAGTTCTTGGAAACTACTCTGCATTAGGCCTTCAAATTGGGTATGGGGTGTAGAGAGATGGTGTGTTCCACTCCAAGGTGTTCCCCAGGTTGCCTTTCCTGAGCTTCGATCTTCCGGCTCTCGTTTAGTAGTTGTTGGAAACTACGCTGCATTAGGCCTTCAAATTGGGTATGGGGTGTAGCGAGAGGGTGTGTTACACTCCAAGGTGTTCCCCAGGTTGCCTTTCCTGAGCTTCGATCTTCCGGCTCTCGTTTAGTAGTTCTTGGAAACTACACTGCATTAGGCCTTCAAATTGGGTATGGGGTGTAGAGAGAGGGTGTGTTACACTCTAAGGTGTTCCCCAGGTTTCCTTGCCATTGCTTCGGTCTTCCGACTCTCGTTTAGTAGTTGTAGAAAAGTACACTGCATTAGGCCATACAAAATGGGTATGGGGTGGAGAGAGATGGTGTGTTACACTCCAAGGTGTTCCCCAGGTTGCCTTTCCTGAGCTTCTATCTTCAGGCTCTCATTAAATTGTGGTTAAATGGAACAACTGCATTTGGCGTACTAGTTGGTTTGGGGCCTACTATCGGTGTCTGCCACTCCTTGCTGTTCTCCTCCACTGAACAAAGCTGTGCCGCCTGTTTACTACGGTTGCCAATTTTGAACTGCATTTCGACTACTTACTGATTTGGCCCTACTCTCTGTGTCAGCCTCTCATTCCAGTTGTCCTCCACTGCAATGCCCCCTGGTTATTCCTGTGTTACCAATTTTGAACTGCATTTAGCCCACTTTCTTCTTTGGGCCTATATCTGTGTTTCCACTTCATCGTGCCCATTGCCCAGCCAGTGATAGATGAGTCTGCTGGTACATTGACCCATAACGCAACATTCCCCGTGCACGCTACACAACAACATTGTGACCCTGCTGAAAGTCAGGTTGCTCTTCCCGCATACCATACCACCTTACACGGGGACAAAGAGGAAGGTGCAGATGAAAGTGCAGGTTCCTTCATCAGGTGGGGGGAGGAATACTAGTTGGCGACGTCACTGGCACAGGGCCTCTCATAGTACGCAAAAGTGTTGCTGCCGGTGGGAGGCGCCCCCGCCGTGCAAACACACCGCTGTACTTTGAGGGGCCCTGTGCCAGTGCCAATGCCAACGAGTGGGCCCCCCCTGCTTGCTCAGGTTCACAGCACTTGCAAAGTTGAAATACTTACCTCTCCCTGCTCCACTGCCGTGACGTGGTCCAGATTTCCTGGGCCCACTAATTACTTGAACCAGCCCTACCCCCCACAACTTTAGCCAAATGACCCCCAATTTCAAATGCCTTCCAATTATTATAAGGTAAATTACGCTTGACAAGCTTCATTAAGAAGAATGGATGGTTTTGACATTAAAATGGCCACTCTAGGTGTTTTCCTGGCCCCCACTCACTGCCGACTATGCTGCCCCATTGACTTGCATTGGGTTTCGTGTTTCGGTCGATCCCGACTTTACGTCATAATCGGCCGATTTCACTCGACCCGACTTTGGACATAGTCGGGTTTCGCAAAACCCGGCTCGACTCTAAAAAGGTCAAGGTCGCTCAACTCTAACCAGCAGTATTTGGTCAGTATTTTACCTCAGTATTTGTAGCCAATACCAGGAGTGGAACAATTAGAGGAAAAGTATGACAGAAACATATGCACCACTTCTGCATTTATCACCCACTCCTGGTTTTGGCTTACAAATACTGAGGTAAAATACTGACCAAATACTGATAGTGTGACGGCAGCCTAAAAAGATCACAGACAGAGCTGCAACTGCTGAAAGCTGCAGCATGACTGCTGCGTGTGAACACAGCTTTTGAGCTGCAGATAAAAATATTTATAATATGATATGTTATAGATTTGTAACCTTATTTTTTTTACACCTACGACAACTTGAAAAATGTAGCACAAGGCATCACTTGAACATCCAATTTTCACGTACTTGTTTTATCCGTATTTTCCATGGATAGCAAACCTATTCAATATAGTCCATGGTGCTATTCCAGTGTCATTGTTTTTGTGCAAGCTGAACCTAATAATTGGCTTTCATTTGCTGTATTTGATTTCCTCGAGTCTTCGTTTTACGCCGGGGTCACACTTGCGATGAATACGGGCGAGTGCTATGTGATAAAACATCGCATAGCACTCGGACCAGTATTCATCTATGGGGCAACTCACGTCAGTGTTTTCTATCTCAGCCATTTACAACGTGCGAGTGAAATCGCAGCATGCTGCAACTGTCACTGACACTGGGCCGAGTCTCAGTCGCACCCATATGGGTGCAAGTGAGACAACGCACATCGCTTGGATATCAGCTGAGTGCTGTGCAATATTCTCTGACCCCAGCAATGGAGAAGATGGAGAAATTAATTTCTCTGCCTCCTTCGCAGTTGTGCTCCGATCCTCCCTGTGCGAGAGGCTCATTGAAGACGCATAGGATGCCATAAGCTCGTTTGACCCCGGCCTAATGGTCAACTTTGATACTGAAACACCTTCTTCCTGGAGAGTGTTCTTCACTTGGGTGGATGTTGGGAAATGGTTTTTCTTCACCATGGAAAGGATTCTGCAATCAACCACCAAGTTTATCAGGGCAATCTCGGAGTTGTCTTCTGTAGACACCAAGACCTTTTTGAATTCCCAGGTTCACCAGGGCACTCTTGATGTTGCCTTCTGTTGACATCCAGACCTTTTTGAATTTACAGATTCACCCGTGCACTCTTGGTGTTGTCTTTTGTGGACGTCCAGACTTTTTTTTAATTCCCAGGGTCACCAGGGCACTCTTGATGTTGCCTTCTATTGACATCCAGACGTTTTTAATTTCCCAGGTTCACCAGTGGACTCTTGGTGTTGTCTTTTGTGGATGTCCAGACTTTTTTTTAATTCCCAGGTTCACCAGGGCACTCTTGATGTTGCCTTCTATTGACATCCAGAGGTTTTTAATTTCACAGGTTCACCAGTGGACTCTTAGTGTTGTCTTTTGTGGATGTCCAGAATTTTTTTTAATTCCCAGGCTCACCAGTGCACTCTTGGTGCTACCTTCTGTGGACATCCAGACCTTTTTGAGTTCCCAAATTTACCAGTGTACTCGACGTTGTCTTCTGTGGACCTCCAGGCCTTTTTGAACTCCCAGGTTCACCAGTGCACTCTTTTTTTGGGGTCTCCTGACAAAGCTCAGTGCGGTGAAATGGGACTCAAGGTGCCTGTGCACTCCCCTCTTGCCTCTCCCAGAGTATTGCTTCTACTTGTTTGTCTTGTCCCAAGGTATCAGATATCTATAATGATGACATTACTTTATGCACTCTGTGACATGATGCTTCTTATTAGATGTATTCATAACACCTACGGTATCATTTAATCCATGAGTGCCGTGTTACGATTACTTTCACATATTTGTAGATGCTAATTATAGATTTATTCGCTCTATACACTTTGAGATATTCAACGCATGTACCTTCATGTGTCTGTTATGCCCTAATTATATGCATATTCATGCTTTGGGAGAACATTGTCTCTTTGGGTGTTATGTTGTCGCTCTTTTCAGGAATTCAGTGATCCCGTTCTGGATAATTTTCCATCATCTTCCTGATAAATATTTGCCTTAGCAAATTTCTCCATATTTCTATGTGAATTTTGTAATTATTCCGTAAACTTTATATTGTTGCTTCACTTTTATTGGTTGCTCATATGTCTTTTTCTATTGATGTATTATCTATTCTTTCTCCATTATATACATTTTTTTTCGGCCTTTTACACTGACACTAGAACACTGGTGAAAATTTCATCCAAAACACTGGTGAAAATCATACAGTTTTTTTTTAACATACATGAAAAAAATGGATGTCTGATAGAGGTCTGGAACAAGGTTCAGACCAGTGTTGCCATCCGTACAGAAATTTTTTAGAACCTGAAGAACCTTATACAGATTCTTTTGACTGTAATTATCATCATGTTACAGTTTACCGTGAATGCAGCTAACGTCTCCATATCAGAATTGTGGGCAGTAGACACGGATCACTGATAATCAGAGTGATTTATTATGGTTTTTCATTGTGTCCTCTAAGACCGTTGGTCCATGTGGAAAATTGGCCACATGCATTGGCTATAGAGGGTGAGTATGTGGTCTGTAGCGCACACGGACAGCACACGTCAGGTTTGCCAGCTTGACTTTTTATTTTTTCTGGACACATTACCAATAAATCATGGACACATAATATTTATTACGTGCACATTGTAAAACCATAATAAATCACTAAGATTATCAGTGATCCGTGACTACAGCCCATAATTGTGATATGAAGCTGTTAGCTGCATTCACTGTAAATTCTAACATGATAACAATTATAGTCAAAATTATCTGTGTTAGTTTCTTTAGTTTAAAAAAACCGTGGATACCTTAACAAAAAATGTACAGACATGGCAAAGAATTGTCCTATTATTACGGACTGTCTTTGAATTTCTGGACACTTGGCAACCCTGGCACACGTCTGTATAATACGGTCATCTGAACGAACCCTAGCATTGAGCTCAGATTTGCAAACATGTAGCGATCTTGTTCATACATGCCCTATCGCTAGGTTTTTTAGGCATCTCACATTTCAGTTTTCACCTATTCAGTCTTGAAATGAGTGAATCCTATATAAGTCAGTCAGAGTAGCTCCATTTATGTATGAACGCATCATTAGGACAGATAAAATACAGAATACACGGCACAGAGCCTACAAATTCTAGGTAACTGCATCGTCCCTGCAAACATGTTGGTTGCTAGGTATCGCTGAAAATGGAAGCAGCAGTGCAGTATGTGCGCCAGCTCGCCACCTAGTGGCCATCCGCAGTACACACAGTTCTATTGGCCTCATTTATTTCTGCTTGCAGCACAGTAAATGCTGTGTGCAGAGCCAGGCTTTGATACAATGAAGGATTTTTTTTTTTTCTATCATTGCTTCAAGAAGGATAGAATAACGATTGTAAGAAAGAATGCAATGATCAGGCTTTAGAATATAGGATCACAAGACTTACCGTAATGAAGGTAAAAAAAGACCTAAATTTTTATAGAACACAGCTCCAAGTACATATACTGTAGATTCTTCCAGATCTAGAAAAATACAAAGTGACAGTTCTTTTATTAGCACATTTATAGCATATATGTATATGCATAGCATAGGTATAATGCATTATAGCTTTATCTTTATTGCATAGGGTTTGTTAGTCTGGATCTTTTATTATCCATTATTAGTATCTATATAACATCCAAGCACTCCCTGATGGCAGATCATCAAAGATGAAATGTCACCATGACGGGCAGTGAATGGCCCACAGTCACATGCAGAAAGGACATCATTGTAAAAGAAAAGGCACCAAAAATGAAGCAAGGGGTGGCATGGAAAACAAGGCAGAGAATATACACAGGCAGTGCCAGTGGAGAAACACTGTAAAAGTAGGCGAGATTGAGGGCTAGGTCACTAAAGTGAATGTATGCCCTAAATGGCGGAAAGCAGGGCTATAATTCCGGCTAAGTTCACATAATCGTATATTCTGTCTGTGTGATGGTTAGTCCATGGGCGAAACGGACCTCGCCCAGACAGCACGCAGACCATAATTTAGTTCACATGAAATGATTGTATGGAGAAATTGCAACATGCTTTAGTTTTATCCATATTTTTCGGCATCACCAGAACATTTCAATGGGTGAGCAAAAAAAAAAAAATGAATGTCATACAAACACCATGCGTTTGGAATCCATTGTTACTGGATCCACTGCCAAGATTACGTAGGAAACTGTACGAGACCTTTTAATAATATTTTACTTTGTGAAAAAAAACCTGCATGTCATTAGAAAGTCAAAAACACATGGCTGACACACGGATGACAAATGGACCACCACAAAGGTGAAACAGGATTACAGATGAAATACAGACTTTGCATGTGCTCGCGTGAACATAACCTGAGGCCTCTTTTTTAGATAGAAAACTAAATCATCCATAATAAGTGTTTTTCATCTGATTTTCATATGGCTTTGCTCCTTTTGTCCATTTTTACTACATGTGCCTATGTTGAGTTTTTGGATATTTTTTGATGATGCGTATTTTCAATGCATCAAAATTGCACCGTCTTACAGTTCCAGGAAAGTGGATGGGATTTATAGAAATCTCCTGCCCACTGAGATTTTTTTTAATTCAACTTAAACTGACCTTCGGTGCGTGTTTAAAATCCACAACATGGCAATTTCTCCTCAAGGTACACCAAGTATTAGGCCAGTTTCACACGTCAGTGGCTCCGGTACATGAGGTGACAGTTTCCTCACGTACCGGAGACACTGACTCATGTGGACACATTAAAATCAATGTGTCACTGCACATGTCAGCGTGTTTTCACGGACCGAGTGTCCGTGTGCAAAACACGGAGACATGTCAGTGTTTGTGGGAGCGCACGGATTACACGGACCCATTAAAGTCAATGGGTCCGTGTAAAACACGTACCGCACATGGACGCTGTCCATGTGCAGTCCGTGTGCTGTGCAGGAGACAGCGCTACTGTAAGCGCTGTCCCCCCCACGTGGTGCTGAAGCCGCCATTCATATCTTCTTTCCAGCAGCGTTCACTGGCTAGAAGATATGAAAAATCCTTTTTTTTTTTTCTCCTCGTGTTTAAAATAAAAATCTCTGTCCCCACCCCCTCCCACCCCCTGTGCGCCCCCCGCTGTTAATAAAATACTCACCCGGCTCCCTCGTAGCGTCCTGTTCTCGCCGCACCTTCTCCAGTATGGGGGGTCACGTGGGGCCCCCGATTACAGTCATGAATATGCGGCTCCAAATCCCATAGGGGTGGAGCCGCATATTCATTACTGTAATAAGCGGCCCCACGTGACCACTCATACAGGAGAAGGTGCGGCGAGGACAGGACGCTACGAGGGAGCCGGGTGAGTACTTTATTAACAGCGGCGGGGCGCACAGGGGGTGGGAGGGGGTTGGGGACAGGGATCTTTATTTTAAACACGAGGAGGAAAAAAAAAAAAGGATTTTTCATATCTTCTAGCCAGCGAACGCTGCTGGAAAGAAGATATGAATGGCGGCTTCAGCACCAGTTGCAGGGGACAGCGCTTACTTGAAGCGCTGTCTCCTGCACGCTCCGTGTGGTACCCAGTTGGCACACGGGCGGCACACGGCTGCCGCACGTGTGCCACACTGATGTTCACAGAAATCACACGGATAATTCCGGTACCGATTTTTCCGGTACCGGAATTATCTGGACGTGTGAGACTGGCCTTAAGTGCAGATTTTCTTTTTCCCATAGACTTCTATTAGGTGTGGAAAATCCACAGGCAAAAAATGCACATGCATTTTTAGTGTGTTTTCACTGCAGAAATTCACTAAAATACACATGTAATCCGCATATGACTGTATAAATAATGTTTTTTCAAAGCCAAATACCAGGAAGTATCAAAAACAGAGCAGCTTTATTTAAAGCACAACACATCAATAAGAGACAAAACACAGTGTCAAAAACGCAATAAAAACGCATGAAAATAGAACACACACTCAAAAACACAATGAAACGCAATGAAAAAAGCACTAAAAAAATGCACTTTAAAACACAATGAAAAAAACACAACTAACCTAATTTTACCTTTTAGGTGCAGAAAATCGAAACTCACCAAAAGCTCATCATGGGAATGTGGCCTAAGGCTACAGTCTCGCATAGAGTATTTGGTGACTTTTAGATTTTCTTCAGCATTTCTGCACCTAATTTGATCACTTGCATTTTTTTCATTGCGTTTTAAGGTGCGTATTTTTTACATGCACTTTTATCGCTCTGGCTTTTGTCTCTTGTTGGTGTGTGCTTTATTGATACAGTTATGTGCAGATTATATGCAATTTTGTTCTGCAGATTTTCTGCATCTCATGCAATTCTATGGGGAAAATCTGCAGAATAAACTCAGCATACCCCCCAGTAGAAACTGACATGTTGCGGACATGAAACTCTCACCTCAAGTCAGTTTATGCTATGTAAGAAAAAGCACAGAGGCAAGAGATTTCTATAAATCTGATCCACTTTGCTGGAACTATAAGATGTGTTTTTTTTGCACAGCGAGCTCATCGTGTTAACTTTACCTTAAAGGGAATCTGTCACCCCAAATTCGCCTATAAGCAAAGGCCACCGGCATCAGGGGCTTATCCACAGGATTCTGTAATGCTGTAGATAAGCCCCCGATGTCAACTTAAAGATGAGAAAGACAGGTTTTATTATACTCACCCAAGGGCGGTCCCGCTGTTGTCCGGTCTGATGGGCATTGCGGTCCGGTCCGGCGCCTCCCATCTTCATAAGATGTCGTCCACTTCTTTTCTTTCTGCTACAGCTCCGGCGCAGGCGTACTTTGTTTGCCCTGTTGAGGGCAGAGGAAAGTACTGCAGTGCGCAGGCGCCAGGCCTCTCTGACCTTTCCCGACGCCTGCGCACTGCAGTACTTTGCTCTGCCCTCAACAGGGCAGACAAAGTACGCCTGCGCCGGAGCCGCGGCAGGAAGAAAAGAAGAGGACGAACAGATGAACTGATATTTCATATGCGATACGATTTTTCACTACAGTTTTGTATTTTAATTTGTTTACTGGAGGATTCCACGTAGACATTTGCTTTTTTCAGGAATTAGTGGTGGCAAACTAAAACTAAAGTGTGGAAAAGTTCATTTTGCTATGAGCTGTAACTTTTACATTTGCTTTCTATGCCTTGTTAAATTATTTAGCCGCTTTAGGGTTGTAGGAACAACCACTGCCTGAAGCAAAATGGCACCTACTCGAATTGGCTCCATTCCTTTTACCATTGGCAGTGTAAACCTGTGTAAAACATTAAAGTACTAAAAAAATAAAACCTCCTGTGTCATAATGGCAATCTCTACAAGGGAAGATGACCATATGTCCTTTGTCCATATGGCCCTATTCAGCAAAATAAAGTAGAAATAGGTATTGTAATTAACAGGTTAACAAATCCAGGGGGATGAATTTAGAATTATGATGCCAGGGCATACAGACATTTAGCCCAGTCGCTTTAAACTTTTAGATTTATTGAAATGTGTTTAGTTGTAAGTTATAATCCCAAAGGGACAATGAAATACAGTTTACCATGTTTTATCAAAATGCAAAAAAATCAGAAAACCACATAAATAGTCTATGGTACGAGATGTGATTGAAGGATAACATTTCATAAGCAGTAAGTCAAGGATGTCATTTCTGTAGTTGGCGCGGATATGTTCTCTATGGCAGTTTAGAGGACTCAGAGCTTAATCGTAGTGCAAGCATTTTAGAGGGGTGCTACTTTCTACCTCAGGGAAAGCAGTAAAAATAGGTGAACCCATCACATGCATGAGCCTTAGACTTTAAAGGGGAAATAAATGTGTACATCATTTTGCCATTTTTATAACACCATAAGGCCTTATTCACGTGTCCGAGTTTAAACTCGTATGTGAAAAATGGTCAGTGTGATCAGTGTTTTGGACTAGTGTGTTATCAGTGTATCGTCCATGTGTCCATTTTTGCCATCATTGTGTTAGTAGTGTTTTTCATGGATGGATAAAAAGGAATAAATTACAAAGCTTTTCCTATATTTGCAATGTTAAAGGGAACCTGTCATCAGGATTGTGCACAGTAACCTTCACACAGTGTCAGGTCGGCGCCATTATACTGATTACAATGATACCTTGGTTCAATAAATCCGTATTATGGTTGTTATTTAATCTTTATTTTCAGTTTTGAGTTAATAATATGTCCATGCTCTGGGGCGGCCTGTTGGGGTCTTCATGTGGTGTTCTGATTAGGTATTCAACCACAACACGGATTTCATCAAACAAGGTATCATTGTAATCAGTATAACGGCGCCGACCTGACAGTGTGTGTGGGTTACTGTGCACAATCCTCCTGACAGGTTCCCTTTAAACACGCACAGCACACAGATGGCACATGGACATGTGAATAGCACCTTAGATTATAAGGGGTAAGTGTTATATCCATGAAAAAATGGTTAAAACTTGGACATGGAACATAAGGCCTAAAGCAAACTGACTCAATATCTGATTCCTGTGCAATTTTGCACATATTTTCAACGCCTTAAAAGCAGTTTTTATTTAAATATAAAAGTAACTAATTCATTTTTTGGCAGGTTTATATGGACAGGTTATCAATTGAAGAAAGCCTGAAGCAAAGGCTTAAAATCCCTTTCCACTTATGACCAGTACAGTGGAAAATTTTCTCTAGACCACTTGCAACTTTAGATAAAGGTACGGTAGTTTACAGTAAGAGCCACGGGGTTGATGATACCCATGCTGCTCAAGAGAGTAAGGTGTAAATTAATAGAAAATAACAGTAATGGCTTTGTCAAATCTATGCTATGGGTTAGAAAAAGGTATAATGAAAAATATAGCTTAAAGAATAACCACCATTTTTTTCCGCAAATCTATTAATAGTACACATGAAAATAAGAAACTTTGTACTATCTCTTATTATTATAATATTTTTATTTCTTGTCTTGGACTGATTGTTTATTCTCAAAATTCTCAATTCATGGGTAAAGTCTGTGTTTTGTGTGTGTGAGTCCAGATTTTCCCGTTACGAAGATGAAAGATGACAGTTAGTGCATGTAAATTTCTACAGATAACTATAACTATTGTTTCGAGAGGACTGGCAGCAGAAGGTATGTGCTCCCTTCTAGTTCCCTCCTCTTCCCATTCCAAGGAGTGCTAAAAGCATCAACTGTCATCTCATATCTCAATAATGGGAAAATATGTCCGAAATATGACTCCGAAAACTAATTTCATGCACATGTCTAAAAACATAAATAGATAGATGACTAACATTCTGGTGACATCACTATTGCCAAATCTGGGGCTGAAAATATTATTATTCAACCCCTACAAAAACATCATAAAGATAGGAACAATATTTCAGCTCAGTGTATTTACAGACTCGCTTGTATCATTCACATGCAATCCATGTTTGTACCTGATGGCATTGGAGTAAAGATGTTTTTTGGTATGACCACCTTGTCCTCTGAGTTCCTGGCCCAGTCTACCATGCCTTTCCTGCCTCTCATGGGGAAGGTGATGTCTGTTAGCACTGATGATGCCGGCAGCTTTTGGATGCTGGCCACTGAGAGGAAGAGAGAGAGTTTAATGAGCAACATTTTATTCATTTAGCCTGTTATACAACAGATTATTTTCCAGCTTAAATGCCCCAAGTAAAGTAGCAATAAAAGAATGCATCCATCTGCCATCTAAAACTGTTTATTTCACATTTTCAAACAAATTCAGCAAATAACATAAATATTCAATGCGTCTTATCTTTATCTAGTTTAAATCTGTTGGTTTATGTGTGCACGTCGCGTATACTTGTGCAAAGCTGTTAAGTATGCTCGTAAAAGCTTAGGGTTATATGGAAGAAATCGCAAGTAAGAACATTGCTGCACAAGTTCTTTAGATCCAAGTTTGAAATGATTTGAAGTGACATTACGAGGATAAAATTCTGCAAACTTTTCATGGAGACAAAACTATTAGATTCTACCAAGTGACATCCTGACAATGTGTAAAATCGTGGAACTCAACAAAATCTGAAAGGTTTCTTAATTTGGAGTTACAAAACAGAAACTCATCCAATGATCTTATGTATACCATATGGTACATATTAAACGCCAATCAGAAGTTCTTCAAAAGACCGAAGGGGTTCAATAAAACATTGAAATTTTAGGTCCCCTAAGTATTGGATCTTTAGAGGTTTATTCCCATTTTCTTAGATAGATGTGTTTAATTAAAAAATAAGCAAGCAAAATTATGTTTACTCACATTAGCACCATTCTCAAGATAGCACTCATTTGGTGTTTGGTGTTTTATTCTTTACAGATCAATGCCAAGAGGACCAGCCCCAAATGCTGTCAAGGAGTGGTGGCTAAATATACAGTGCTTACAAGCTCTTTTCCTCCGAGCTTGTAAACATTGCACTGAGGCCATCTAGGATTTCTGGAGCCCGAGGTTAGCTCTTATTCCTGACCACTCCCCCCGGCTCCACTAAGCTTCTGATGCTACTTCATAGAGCAGACATCAGAACCACTCGCAATTCAGACCAGCAGCACAACAATGTTGCGGCCCTAACCTGTCATTGAAGTAGTAGCGCCTGCCTACTGAGAAATTAGGAAGTTAGGAGGCTTGTTTATATTTGAGAGTGTGGGGCGTACCTGGAGTGCCGGCGCCGATGTAGTGCGCGATGGAGGTACTTCACTCAGGAGTGTGATTGTGACGCGGTTATCTCCATGGTACCAACTATGTATGTGCATACTGCGCGTGCGCGATCATCTGGTGTCTGCGCTGTAATAGTCATTCAGTATCCTTTCTGAATATGCTCATTGAGCGAACTTCTTCGGCGCCTGCGCACTAGTTCCTAGGGGCGCTCCACATATGTGACGGGATGGGGCTGCCCGTAGGGTATTATCCACGTCATGATCGGCGCTTGCGCATCGGTGTTTATGGACGAGGGTTATCCCTCACTTGAGGTTAGGGGGCGTACCTGTAATGTTAACGCCGGTGCAGTATACATAGGGGACTTTATATGATACGATGACCCTTTTTGGCTGCAATACCGGAAGTACTTGAGACATGAACGCTGGGATGGCCCGTTGATTCATAACCTTATCACTATCCGCGCTTGTGCAATTTGTGGACATGGAAGGCTAGTTTATACTTGAGAGTGTGGGGCGTACCTGGAGTGCCGGCGCTGATGTAGTGCGCGATGGAGATACTTCACTCAGGAGTGTGATTGTGACGCGGTTATCTCCATGGTACCAACTATGTATGTACATACTGCGCGTGCGCGATAATTTGGTGTCTGCGCTGTTAATAGTCATTCAGTATCCTTTCTGAACATGCTCATTGAGCATGCGTACCTTTTCGGCGCCTGTGCACTAGTTCCTAGGGGCGCTCCACATATGTGACGAGATGGGGCTGCCCTTAGGGTATTATCCACGTCATGATCGGCGCTTGCGCATCGGTGTGTTTGGACGAGGGTTATCCCTCACTTGAGATTAGGGGGCGTACCTGTAATGTTAACGCCGGCGCAGTATACATAGGGAGCGTCTTATGACACAATGACCCTTTTTGGTTGCAATACCGGAAGTACTTGAGACATGAACGCCGGGTAACAGCTGATTCCATCTATGTCAAATGATCTACCTTTAAAACGCACACGCTGTGGCACTTGTCTGGGAGCACCATATCTGTGAGGGATCGGCCCGATGGTGGTACAGACTAGTTGGCTTACCTGCACCATCCATGAAGGAAGCTAAGTAACCCTTTATATATCTGTTAAACTCCTGATGAACCTCCTGTTATATGCGGAGGGGAAACGCATTGAGTTTGGGAAAGGGAGTACCCTGATTATTCGAGTGTTATGCCAAAATGACTATCTGGATTTGTTTTAGGTCAGAAGGCTTTAGGAGGATTGTGTCTTTATAGTATTTGCTGATATTCTGTATTATTGGTTTCAGGTCTGGGAGATTATATTACCTGCAAGTCATTGAACTTTATGAGCTCTTGTATATATGTTGAATTGGTAATTACATGACATGTGGAGTATGAATGATCAGCACATTTAATAAATACGAAAAAGACACCCTATTAGCAACCGGGTATTATAAATCCTTCTGACATGTATATATGTTTTAATACATCTATGTAACATCCCGCCTACCCTTTTGTTTAGGGTCAGATCAGTGTAGTCGTCGTGGAGCGGGGGCGCCATTTTGCGTCTTTTCTAGGGTGCCAACCTCCGCTGGTAGGTAGGGTGTTTTAGTCTAGTGTAGGGATTGGCACCATCTCGGCCTTTCCTATGGTATGCTGGTGATGGTGTAGTTGTGCACATATATGGTATTTAGTACTTTTTATTATATTACATTAATAAAAGTTAACTTTTAACTCTTGGGATTTTTTCTGTGAGGATGGAAATCTGTGTGCTCTTGCTTCAGAAGTTTAAGAGCCCTTTTAAAACAGCATATATATTCAGTGTTGTAGCAAAAGGAGGTTATCGACATCCATGTTTAAAAGATATGTGCCATCCATGTTACTGTAAATACCAAAGACAGTGATTGGAGACAGAAATCAAGAGTGCATTGTGGATGGTTGGCACATGATCACTGCTTAACAGTTCATAAAGACTGGCAAGACCACAAGAGGTACAACACAAGAGCTCTGTGGTGAAGGTAATCAAGTGGTAGAACTCACCTTTTCCTCTCTGAATAATCATTTTTCCACATGTCTCAAGCAGTTTGAATGGGACTTTATCAGAAAAAATGTTGCAGGATGTACATGGGTTAGACTGCAGAGGACTGTGGTAAAGTTATTTTTTCTGATGGAGCCCCCTTCAGACTACTTGGGACATTTAGAAGAATGTCTGGAGAACAAAAAAGGTGAGAGTTACTATGAGCGCTTTGTCATGAAAGCAGTGAAACAGTAAAATATCCTGGAACTATTTTTTGTATTGGGTTTCTTTTCAATCCAAGGCAGTATGCACACTAACAATTTTGCCTAAGAACACTGCCATGAATAAAGAATGGTATTTATACAGTACAGACCAAAAGTTTGGACACACCTTCTCATTTAAAGATTTTTCTGTATTTTCATGACTATGAAAATTGTACATTCACACTGAAGGCATCAAAACTATGAATTAACACATGTGGAATTATATACTTAACAAAAAAGTGTGAAACAACTGAAAATATGTCTTATATTCTAGGTTCTTCAAAGTAGCCACCTTTTGCTTTGATGACTGCTTTGCACACTCTTGGCATTATCTTGATGAGCTTCAAGAGGTAGTCACCGGGAATGGTCTTCCAACAATCTTGAAGGAGTTCCCAGAGATGCTTAGCACTTGTTGGACCTTTTGCCTTCACTCTGCTGTCCAGCTCACCCCAAACCATCTCGATTAGGTTCAGGTCTGGTGACTGTGGAGGCCAGGTCACCTGGTGTAACACCCCATCACTCTCCTTCTTGGTCAAATAGCCCTTGCACAGCCTTGAGGTGTGCTGGGGGTCATTGTCCTGTTGAAAAATAAATGATGGTCCAACTAAACGCAAATGGAATAGCATGCCACTGCAAGATGCTGTGGTAGCCATGCTGGTTCAGTATGCCTTCAATTTTGAATAAATCCCCAACAGTGTCACCAGGAAAGCACCCCCACACCATCACACCTCCTCCTCCATGCTTCACGATGGGAACCAGACATGTAGAGTCCATCCGTTCACCTTTGCTGCGTCGCCCAAAGACACGGTGGTTGGAACCAAAGATCTCAAATTTGGACTCATCAGACCAAAGCACAGATTTCCACAGGTCTAATGTCCATTCCTTGTGTTCTTTAGCCCAAACAAGTCTCTTCTGCTTGTTGCCTGTCCTTAGCAGTGGTTTCCTAGCAGCTATTTTACCATGAAGGTCTGCTGCACAAAGTCTCCTCTTAACAGTTGTTGTAGAGATGTGTCTGCTGCTAGAACTTTGTGTGGCATTGACCTGGTCTCTACTCTGAGCTGCTGTTAACCTGCGATTTCTGAGGCTGGTGACTCGGATAAACTTATCCTCTGAAGCAGAGGTGACTCTTCGTCTTCCTTTCCTGGGGCGGTCCTCATGTGAGCCAGTTTCTTTGTAGCGCTTGATGGTTTTTGCCACTGCACGTGGGGACACTTTCAAAGTTTTCCCAATTTTTTGGACTGACTAACCTTCATTTCTTAAAGTAATGATGGCCACTCTTTTTCTTTACTTAGCTGCTTTTTTCTTGCCATAATACAAATTCGTACAGTCTATTCAGTAGGACTATCAGCTGTGTATCCACCAGACTTCTGCACAACACAACTGATGGTCCCAACCCCATTTATAAGGGGGGAAATCCCATTTATTAAACCTGACAGGGCACACCTGTGAATTGAAAACCATTCCCGGTGACTACCTTTTGAAGGTCATCAAGAGAATGTCAAGAGTGTGCAAAGCAGTCATCAAAGCAAAAGGTGGCTACTTTGAAGAACCGAGAATATAAGACATATTTTCAGTTTTTTCAAACTTTTTTGTTAAGTATATAACTCCACATGTGTTAATTCATAGTTTTGATGCCTTCAGTGCGAATGTACAATTTTCATAGTCATGAAAATACAGTAAAATCTTTAAATGAGAAGGTGTGTCCAAACTTTTGGTCTGTACTGTATATCCTCCAAGAGCAACTTTGATTTGGTGATGACCATTGCTTTTTCCAGCATCATTGAGCACTAAGTCACAAGTCAAAAGTGATAACTAAGTGACTTACTGAATAAACCATTGACATTTTAGGTCCACGTTCAGAAAACTCCCCAGATCTCAATCCCATTGAAAACCTGTGGTCAATTCCCAAAACGCAGAAGGATGACAACACAGAAATTTCTGATAAGCTCCAAGCACTGGTAAGACTAGATTGTGTTGCCATCAGTCAGGATTTGGCCCAGAAGCTGGTATCCATCATGTCTGGTCAAATTGTAATTGTCTTCAGAAATATAGATCAACACTTTAAATATTGAATCTTGATGAATTTGTGATAAAAGTATAAATACCTATGAAATGTTTAGAATTGTACGTCAGTAACCATGGAAACATCTGACTAAAAGATCTAAAAACACTGAAAAAGCAAACTGCGTGAAAACCAAATTTTATGTCAGTCACAAAACGTTTGGCCACGATTTTAGATAAATATAAGATCATCCATTTTGACTAAGAAAACAAAATGTACAATTTATGTACTAAAATGTAAAATGCTGGGTAAAACTTTGGTGGAGAAGAGGGTTGGTATATTGGCGGTGCTCAGTGAGCGATCTGGAGAAATGGTCAGGAACCAAACAGAAAACCACAGCACTCAGAGGTAATGCAAAGTAATTATTCTTTTACTCAGAAATCACCATAAGATAAGAATTCACTTTGTTATTAACTGCCAATGTTTCAGTCCATCCATGGACCTCGGTCAAGACCATCAACATGCAAAGAAAAATCATAATATGCAATGCAAATTCTTACAGAAAAAAATAAAATAACAAAAACATTCTACCTGATATACAACACATATGAATATATAAAGAATACATTCTACAATCAAGAATTACTGTTTTTTATTTTATTTGGAAAGACTTGACAAAGGTCCAGAGATGGCTCAAAACGAAGTCCATTATAAACACTGGATTCTTACCTCATGTTGATCACTCAATAAGAGAGTTCTTACTCGGCATTACCTCTGGGTGGCATAGATTTTTACTTGGGCGCAGAGCTAGACAGGAAACTCAACCTCTGTGACCAGTGCCAGGCAACTTTTGACAAGGCAAATAAATCATGAAATATATTAAAAGAAGCACAGATGCTCAAGACAAGTACACAGTTTTGCCTTTATGCACTAGACCGGCCACACTTAGAATGCTGTGTACAATTTGGGCTCTGTGCATAGGAAGGACATAGCTGAATTAGAGCAAGTGCAAAAAAGAGAAACCAAGGTTATTAAGATAATAGATGAACTGCAGCACTAAGATAGTTTATCAAAGTTGGTGTCAGGGGTGCGATTCGGACGATCATCTCTGGTTCGGGGGAACTAATTGTTGAAATTGCAGGCTGGTTCCCTGAATCATCAAGAAGCGAAGCCCAAATCCGGTTCCCTGGCCAACAGTTTTCTACAGAATGTGCATGCGAGGGCGCACATTCTGTTAAAATGTATTGCGATACAGAAAGCCACTGCCATTGCTGATAGACAAGTGTGCAGGCTCGGCTCATAGACAGGCAGGCGGGCACGGCTGATAGACAGGAAGGCAGGCACGGCTGATAGACAGGCAGGTATACTCGGATATGAGCACTGGGACCTAAGAACTAGCAAGCATGTTCAGAAACAGGCAAACAACATTGCACAGGCACCTCTAATCAGGACGAGGTACCTTACATAAAAAGTGTCTCGAAAGCTTGCAATTTGTTACCATCTTTTCAGTTAGCCATTAAAAGGTATCAACCACTGAGGACTCTCAATTCTAATTATGTTTCTAAGTGTCTCCCAGACACTTTAGCATGGGGCGCACTGTCACTTTAAGAAGGAGGGACATTGCAAGCCCAAAGCACAGTGTCCGGGAATCTGCAAGCCATGCGCAGACCCAGGGTAACTGCAGCAGGAAAAGGAGGAGTAAGTGCAGGTCAGCGGTGGTGAGTAAGTCGGCATCCGTGCTGGTGGAGAGGGGTATCATGCAGGGTCACCGATGCTACAAATTAGTTGCAGCAGACATTTGTGGTGACAGACGGACAGGAGATCATCCTTTCCAAGTTGAGCCGGGTTCATTTACAGCTAATTTTCAAAATTTGCAGAAAACTCTTTAAAACTATCTTCCAAACTAAGATGTGACTGACAGTGACTATGACAATTTGTGCAGCACAGGAGGCAATGAGACTATAAATGAAGGTTCAGGTGGGGTAAGAAGGATAAAGTGCCTTTACTTTTAGTTACTGTTACTTGTTTTTTGCGGTGGAAGAAAATGTGCACGACAGAAAAAAATGGATGTGTTTTTAAATGGGAGTGGCTTTCTAACACAAGCACGGAACTGTTTTTAAAAAAAATGAATCCCACCCCTGCGTGGCATTACACAGTTTGGAAAAATGAAGGCTTAGTGGCGATCTAATTACAATGTACAAATATATGAATGGACAGTACAGAGATCTTTCTAATAATATTTTTACTCCTAAGCCTACAACGATAACGCGGGTGACATCTAAAGGAAAGAAGGTTTAATCATAATCACAGATGCAGATTCTTTCCTGTAAGAGCTGTGAGATTATGGATCTCTATTCACCATGCAACGTTTGCTTCAGTACAAAAGTACAAGGAGAATCTAATGCCTTTTACCAAACATATAATACTACAGGTTATGGGTTAGATGCTGTGATGGGACATTGATCCAGTGAACTAGTCTAATTTTCCACTGAGGATTCGGGAAAGAATTTTTATCCTAATATGAGTTTTTACCTTCCTCTGGATTAACCTATTATATTGTAAGTTAAACTCGATGGACTCGAGTCTCCTTTCAACCTTAAAACTATGAAACTATGAAAATTCATGGACCAAGAAAAGTAGTAAAACCGCACACGCCTAATTGCTCCTTGCAATGATGATAGATAGAACCACTTTTAAAAGATCATTTCTTAATGTAAATAGATTTTATGTAGCATGGTATCATTATGGAAGCAGCATATGGCATCATTGATGGTTACTGGGTAGACTACAGTATAGTTCTGTAGTCTTGACAATGAGCCTCTTTTTGAAAATTTTCCTAAAAGTTTAATGCTTGGTTCAGTTTCTGACAAGCATGCTGTGTTGATATAGATATAAGGTGCAGACAGGAAATAATATAAAGTCATATTTTATAGATGTAGGTGGCACGGCAAAAAAAAAGGGAGAAAAAAGTTTTAAAAATTAATGCCCTGTAATATATATTTCCAATGTAATGTTTCTAGAATTAACGAGGAAGAGACCATCATTGACTGAATGTTGCAAAACAGTCAAATGGTATAGTGGGAAAAGTTGTGAGATCATTATAACTTTTCCCACTATACCATTTGATTGTTTTGCAACATTCAGTCAATGAAGGTCTCTTCCTCGTTAATTCAAGTGAAGTTATTATAGCTAGAAAAGCAAAAAAAAAAAAAAACAACAAAGTTTTATCACGCAGTGGAAAGAAGTCAGTTTGGCAGGTATGGGCATGTGTTTGAACAGTAGAGTGTATGCGCTGGTGAATCTCTCTGAAGTTTGCTCTGAAATAAAATAAAATGTTCCTACAAATCAGCAGAGATGCCAGGGGGTCAATGAGCAAATAGCTCCATGGTGCCAACACAAATCACATTCAATTTATCTTTTTCCTGTACAATATGCCAGAGTCTTGTACCATGTACAGGGTACCAGCAAAATCTAAATGGAACAGAAATCAGTTTGACAGAAGTGGTTTCCAAGATTATTAGGAATGGGCTTTCATCTCTAATTGATAAGTAATCCCCCCTGTTTGTATTATGCCATTGCTATACTGATTGTGAATAAGACAAGCTGAAAAGGGTACTAAATTTAATGATTTAGTAAATATGATATTGTTATGTGTTCAGCAAGTCCCAATAATCTTTAAACCTTTATTGCGAATGATAAATATATCTGATTATACACTGGTCAACCATAACATTAAAACCACCTGCCAAATAAAGTATAGTCCGCCCTTTTGTTATCAAAATGGCTCTGGTCAGTCAAGTTATGAAACTTAAAGGTGCTCTATGGTGTCTGTCAGCAGAAGGCTAAAAGCAAATCCTTGAAGTCCTTTAAGTTGCAATGTGGCATGCCTAGATATCAAATAGTCTTTTTCTGAACATCCAAAAGATGCTCGATTGTATTGAGATTTGGGTCATTTGAAACTCAAGTCGACACCACTATAAATTCTTTGTCATAATTCTCCATCCCTTCCTGAAGGGTGTTTCAGTGTGTAAATACTAGGACTTGGGGTTTTCCATCAGATCATTGGCCAGAGCACCGCACAGACTTTGTTTCCTGCCACACACCATCCTTTTGACAACGCTGATTGTCCACATAATGTTAAAGTAAACATGATATGTCAGGCCATCATCTTCCATTCCATCTTCCAACCAGCTTTGATGCTCACTTGTCATTGTAGATGATTTTGTCATTGGACAGGGACATGTGACCAATCCAGCCAATCACTGGGACTCTTCTGAGATCTGCTATGGCCAGTGAGTGACCACAGTGGTCATGTGTCGTTTGGACATTTACATATCGCAGCAATAACTAGAGACATTTCAGACACTATCCAGAAATCATTGAGGTCAGTATTGTTTTTTTAATCTGTTTAAACTTGAGCATTTTGGCAAAAAATGTTACTCCTCAGTCAACCCTTTCACTAAGACATATAGACAAGTTTTATTTACAAAATAATCCCTTCATGAGTATAAATAAGGGAAGTCTGAAGCAGGGAGCTCACCTATGGGAAGTTTAAATGTCCTAGGCATGTGTACAGGTACGTTTTCTTCAGTCATTTTTTTTATAAAACTCTGTCAGCAGTTCACAACACCGCATTTCAACATCTCCAATTCTCTCCTCCATCCCCCAGCACCTCCTCCCCCCTCACTCATCTCAGCTGAAGTCTTTGCCTCATTTTTCAAGCAGAAGATTGATATGATCAGAGACAATTTGGGTCAACGACCCCCAGAGCCCTTCCTCCCAACTGCCCAGCCCTTCACCTCCAAAACCAACTTCCCCAACATTACAGAACATCGAATGTCCACTCTACTCTCAAGATCTCACCACCTGTGCACTTGACCCGATCCCATCCCTCTTCATCCCTAACCTCACCACAATCTTCATCCCAACCCTAACCCATCTCTTCAATCTATCACTAACAACTGGTGTTTTCCCCTAAAGCTTTAACCCCTTCATGACCCAGCCTATTTTGACCTTAAAGACCTTGCCGTTTTTTGCAATTCTGACCAGTGTCCCTTTATGAGGTAATAACTCAGGAATGCTTCAACGGATCCTAGCGGTTCTGAGATTCTTTTTTTGTGACATATTGGGCTTCATGTTAGTGGTAAATTTAGGTCAATAAATTCTGCGTTTAATTGTGATAAAAACGGAAATTTGGCGAAAATTTTGAAAATTTCGCAATTTTCACATTTTGAATTTTTATTCTGTTAAACCAGAGAGTTATGTGACACAAAATAGTTAATAAATAACATTTCCCACATGTATACTTTACATCAGCACAATTTTGAAAACAAAATTTTTTTTTGCTAGGAAGTTATAAGGGTTAAAATTTGACCAGCGATTTCTCATTTTTACAACGAGATTTACAAAACCATTTTTTTTAGGGACCACCTCACATTTGAAGTTAGTTTGAGGGGTCTATAAGGCTGAAAATACCCAAAAGTGACACCATTCTAAAAACTGCACCCCTCAAGGTACTCAAAACCACATTCAAGAAGTTTATTAACCCTTCAGGTGCTTCACAGCAGCAGAAGCAACATGGAAGGAAAAAATGAACATTTAACTTTTTAGTCACAAAAATTATATTTAGCAACAATTTTTTTATTTTCCCAATGGTAAAAGGAGAAACTGAACCACGAAAGTTGTTGTCCAATTTGTCCTGAGTACGCTGATACCTCATATGTGGGGGTAAACAACTGTTTGGGCGCACGGCAGGGCTTGGAAGGGAAGGAGCGCCATTTGACTTTTTGAATGAAAAATTGGCTCCACTCTTTAGCGGACACCATGTCACGTTTGGAGAGCCCCCGTGTGCCTAAAAATTGGAGCTCCCCCACAAGTGACCCCATTTTGGAAACTAGATGCCCCAAGGAACTTATCTAGATGCATAGTTAACACTTTGAACCCCCAGGTGCTTCACAAATTTATCCGTAAAAATGAAAAAGTACTTTTTTTTCACAAAAAATTTTTTTAGCCTCAATTTTTTCATTTTCACATGGGCAACAGGATAAAATGGATCCTAAAATTTGTTGGGCAATTTCTCCTGAGTACACCAATACCTCACATGTGGGGGTAAACCACTGTTTGGGCACATGGTAAGGCTCGGAAGGGAAGGAGCGCCATTTGACTTTTTGAATGAAAAATTATCTCCATCGTTAGCGGACACCATGTCGCGTTTGGAGAGACCCTGTGTGCCTAAACATTGGCGCTCCCCCACAAGTGACCCCATTTTGGAAACTAGACCCCCCAAGGAACTTATCTAGATGCCTAGTGAGCACTTTAAACCCTCAGGTGCTTCACAAATTGATCTGTAAAAATGAAAAAGTACTTTTTTTTCACAAAAAAAATTATTTTTGCCTCAATTTTTTCATTTTCACATGGGCCATAGGATAAAATGGATCATAAAATTTGTTGGGCAATTTCTCCCGAGTACGCCGATACCTCATATGTGGGGGTAAACCTCTGTTTGGGCACTCGGCAGGGCTCGGAAGGGAAGGCGCGCCATTTGACTTTTTGAATGAAAATTAGCTCCAATTGTTAGCGGACACCATGTCGCGTTTGGAGAGCCCCTGTGTGCCTAAACATTGGAGCTCCCCCACAAGTGACCCCATTTTGGAAACTAGACCCCCCAAGGAACTTATCTAGATGCCTAGTGAGCACTTTAAACCCTCAGGTGCTTCACAGAAGTTTATAACGCAGAGCCATGAAAATAAAAAATAATTTTTCTTTCCTCAAAAATGATTTTTTAGCCTGGAATTTCCTATTTTGCCAAGGGTAATAGGAGAAATTGGACCCCAAATGTTGTTGTCCAGTTTGTCCTGAGTACGCTGATACCCCATATGTGGGGGTAAACCACTGTTTGGGCGCACGGCAGGGCTCGGAAGGGAAGGCATGCCATTTGGCTTTTTAAATGGAAAATTAGCTCCAATCATTAGCGGACACCATGTCACGTTTGGAGAGCCCCTGTGTGCCTAAACATTGGAGATCCCCCAGAAATGACCCCATTTTGGATACTAGACCCCCAAAGGAACTAATCTAGATGTGTGGTGAGGACTTTGAACCCCCAAGTGCTTCACAAAAGTTTATAACGCAGAGCCATGAAAAAAAAAAGTATATATATTTTCTCAAAAATGATCTTTTAGCCTGCAATTTTTTATTTTCCCAAGGGTAACAGGAGAAATTTGACCACAAAAGTTGTTGTCCAGTTTCTTCTGAGTACGCTGATGCCCCATATGTTGGGGTAAACCACTGTTTGGGCACATGCCGGGGCTCGGAAGTGAAGTAGTGACGTTTTGAAATGCAGACTTTGATGGAATGCTCTGTGGGCGTCACGTTGCGTTTGCAGAGCCCCTGATGTGGCTTAACAGTAGAAACCCCCCACAAGTGACCCCATTTTGGAAACTAGACCCTGAAAGGAACTTATCTAGATGTGTGGTGAGCACTTTGAACCCCCAAGTGCTTCACAGAAGTTTATAATGCAGAGCCGTGAAAATAATAAATACGTTTTCTTTCCTCAAAAATAATTATTTAGCCCAGAATTTTTTAATTTTTCCAAGGGTAACAGGAGAAATTTGACCCCAATATTTGTTGTCCAGTTTCTCCTGAGTACGGTGATACCCCATATGTGGGGGTAAACCACTGTTTGGGCACATGCCGGGGCTCGGAATTGAAGTAGTGACATTTTGAAATGCAGACTTTGATGGAATGCTCTGCGGGCGTCACGTTGCGTTTGCAGAGCCCCTGATGTGGCTAAACAGTAGAAACCCCCCACAAGTAACCCCATTTTGGAAACTAGACCCCGAAAGGAACTTATCTAGATGTGTGGTGAGCACTTTGAACCCCCAAGTGCTTCATAGAAGTTTATAATGCAGAACCGTGACAATAATAAATACCTTTTCTTTCCTCAAAAATAATTATTTAGCCCAGAATTTTTTATTTTCCCAAGGGTTACAGGAGAAATTGGACCCCAAAAGTTGTTGTCCAGTTTCTCCTGAGTACGCTGATACCCCTTGTGTGGGGGTAAACCACTGTTTGGGCACAAGTCGGGGCTCAGAAGGGAAGTAGTGACTTTTGAAATGCAGACTTTGATGGAATGGTCTGCGGGCGTCACATTGCGTTTGCAGAGCCCCTGGTGTGCCTAAACAGTAGAAACCCCCCACAAGTGACCCCATTTTAGAAACTAGACCCCCCAAGGAACTTTTCTAGATATGTGGTGAGCACTTTGAACCCCCAAGTGCTTCACAGACGTTTACAACGCAGAGCCGTGAAAATAAAAAATCATCTTTCTTTCCTCAAAAATGATGTTTTAGCAAGCATTTTTTTATTTTCACAAGGGTAACAGGAGAAATTGGGCCCCAGTAATTGTTGCGCAGTTTATCCTGAGTATGCTGGTACCCCATATGTGGGGGTAAACCACTGTTTGGGCACACGTCGGGGCTCGGAATTGAGGGAGCACCATTTGACTTTTTGAATGCGAGATTGGCTGGAATCAATGGTGGCGCCATGTTGCGTTTGGAGACCCCTGATGTGCCTAAACAGTGGAAACCCCTAAATTCTACCTCCAACACTAACCCCAACACACCCCTAACCCTAATCCCAACTGTAGCCATAACCCTAATCACAACTCTAACCACAACCCTAATTCCAACCCTAACCCTAAGGCTATGTGCCCACGTTGCGGATTCGTGTGAGATTTTTCAGCATCATTTTTGAAAAATCCGTGGGTAAAAGGCACTGCGTTTTACCTGCGGATTTACCGCGGATTTCCAGTGTTTTTTGTGCGGATTTCACCTGTGGATTCCTATTGAGGAACAGGTGTAAAACGCTGCGGAATCCGCACAAAGAATTGACATGCTGCGGAAAATACAACGCAGCGTTTCCGCGCGGTATTTTCCGCACCATGGGCACAGCGGATTTGGTTTTCCATAGTTTTCCATGGTACTGTAAACCTGATGGAACACTGCTGCGAATCTGCAGCGGCCAATCCGCTGCGGATCCGCAGCCAAATCCGCACCGTGTGCACATAGCCTAATTCTAAAGGTATGTGCACACGCTGCGGAAAACGCTGCGGATCCGCAGCAGTTTCCCATGAGTTTACAGTTCAATGTAAACCTATGGGAAACAAAAATCGATGTACACATGCTGCGGAAAAACTGCACGGAAACGCAGCGGTTTACATTCCGCAGCATGTCACTTCTTTGTTCGGATTCCGCAGCGGTTTTACAACTGCTCAAATAGAAAATCGCATTTGTAAAACCGCAGTGAAATGCGCAGAAAAAACGCGGTAAGTCCGCAATAAATCCGCAGCGGTTTAGCACTGCGGATTTATCAAATCCGCAGCGGAAAAATTCGCAGAGGACCAGAATACATGTGCACATACCGAAACCCTAACCCTAACCCTAGCCCTAGCCCTAACCCTAACCCTACCCCTAACCCTAGCCCTAACCCTATCCCTAGCCCTAACCCTAGCCCTAGCCCTAACCCTAACCCTACCCCTAACCCTAGGCCTAACCCTAACCCTAACCCTACCCCTAACCCTACCCCTAACCCTACCCCTAACCCTAACCCTATTCTAACATTAGTGGAAAAAAAAAATTCTTTATTTTTTTATTGTCCCTACCTATGGGGGTGACAAAGGGGGGGGGGGTCATTTATTATTTTTTTATTTTGATCACTGAGATATAATCTATCTCAGTGATCAAAATGCACTTTGGAACGAATCTGCCAGCCGGCAGATTCGGCGGGCGCACTGCGCATGCGCCCGCCATTTTGGAAGATGGCGGCGCCCAGGGAGAAGACGGACGGACCCCGGCAGGATGGCAGGATCGGTAAGTATGATGGGGTGGGGGGGAGCACGGGGGGGGGATCGGAGCATGGGGGGGTGGATCGGAGCACGGGGGTGTGGAACGGAGCACGGGGGGTAGAACGGAGCACGGGGGGTGGATTGGCGTGCAGGGGGGGTGATTGGAGCACGGGGGGGTGATTGGAGCACGGGGGAGCAGACAAGAGCACGGGGGGAGCAGAGCACAGGATGGAGGGGAGCCGGAGCAGTGTACCGGACAGATCGGAGGGCTGGGGGGGCGATCGGTGGGGTGGGGGCACATCAGTGTTTCCAGCCATGGCCGATGATATTGCAGCATCGGCCATGGCTGGATTGTAATATTTCACCAGTTATAATAGGTGAAATATTACAAATCGCTCTGATTGGCAGTTTCACTTTCAACAGCCAATCAGAGCGATCGTAGCCATGGGGGGGTGAAGCCACCCCCCTGGGCTAAACTACCACTCCCCCTGGCCCTGCAGATCGGGTGAAATGGGAGTTAACCCTTTCACCCGATGTGCAGGGACGCGATCTTTCCATGACGCCACATAGGCGTCATGGGTCGGATTGGCACCGACTTTCATTACGCCTACATGGCGTCATGGGTCGGGAAGGGGTTAAACATGCCCCAATCATACCTACCCTCAAAATTCCCTCTCTTGACCCATCCTCTGTATCTAGCTATCGCCCTATATCACTTCTCCCCTATGCCTCAAAAGTACTGGAACAACACGTCCAACTGTCCTCTCATCTATCTTCCTGCTCCCTCTTTGACCGCTTACAATCTGGTTCACACCACTCCACTGAAACTGCCCTAACTAAGGTCACCAATGACCTATTAACTGCCAAGAGCAAGCGACACTACTCTGTCCTCCTCCTCCTGGACCTGTCCTCTGCCTTTGACACAGTGGACCATTCCCTATTATTACAGACCCTCTCATCCCTTGGCATCACAGACTTGGCCCTCTCCTGGATCTCATCATACCTAACAGACCGGACATTCAGCATCTCCCACTCACACACCAACTCCTCACCTCGCCCACTATCTGTCAGAGTCCCACAAGGTTCAGTCCTAGGGCCCCTACTCTTCTCCATTTACACCTTTGGCCTGGGACAGCTCATGGAATCTCATGGCTTTCAGTATCACCTCTATGCTGATGACACACAGATCTACATCTCTGGACCAGATATCATCTCCCTACTAACCAGAATCCCTCAATGTCCGTCCACTATTTCATCCTTTTTCTCCGCTAGATTTCTGAAACTTAACATGGACAAAATAGAATTCATCATCTTTCCCCCATCTCACGCGACCCCCCAAACGAACCTATCCATTACTAAATGGCTGCCCACTCTCCCGAGTCCCACAAGCTCGCTGCCTCTGGGTAATCCTTGACGCTGATCTCTCCTTCAAACCACATATTCATGCCCTTTCCTCTTCCTGCCGACTTCAACTCAAAAATATTTCACGAATCCATACATTCCTCAACCAAGAATCTGCAAAAACCCTAGTGCATGCCCTCATCATCTCCCGCCTCGACTACTGTAACCTCCTGCTCTGTGGCCTCCCCTCTAACACTCTCGCACCCCTCCAATTTATTCTAAACTCTGCTCCCCGACTAATCCACCTGTCCCCCCACTATTCCCTGGCCTCTCCCCTCTGTCAATCCCTTCACTGGATCCCCATAGCCCAGAGACTTCAGTACAAAACCCTAACCATGACATGCAAAGCAATCCACAACCTGTCTCCTCCATACATCTGTGACGTCTTCTCCCGGTACTTACCTGCACGCAACCTCCGTTCCTCACAAGATCTCCTTCTCTACTCCCCTCTTATCTTCTCTTCCCACAATCGCATACAAGATTTCTCTTGTGCATCACCCCTTCTCTGGAACTCTCTACCACAACATATCAGACTCTCGCCTACCATTGAAACCTTCAAAAAAAAACCTGAAGACCCACCTCTTCTTCTACAACCTGCAGTAACCAAATCGACTAAACTGCTGCACAACCAGCTCTACCCTCACCTACTGTATCCTCATCCAACCCTTGTAGATTGTGAGCCTTCGCGGGCAGGGTCCTCTCTCCTCCTGTACCAGTTGTGACTTGCAGTGTTTAAGATTATTGTACTTGTTTTTACTATGTATACCCCTCCTCATATGTAAAGTGCCATGGAATAAATGGCGCTATAATAATAATAAATAATAATAATAATAACACAAAGTATTTCTATGTACATGTAGCTCTTTCACAGACAAACCAGCAATATCTTTGCATGGCCAGTCTGTTCTTCAATTTCTGAGAAATCAGCTTTTGAATTAATAGGCAAATGTGGCTGAAGGTCTGTGGTAGACCTGAAACCTTTGTTACTCCAGCTCTATTTCCCATACAGTGCCGTCTCGTCCTGTTTCACTGACAACCTCTATGTTATGCGACTCCAAGCAATTAAGCCATCAGTCAAGCCAAAGATTGTTAGCCTGGACAGGGAATAAGAGCTGGAATAGCAGAGAGTTCTGATTGACAATAGTTTGTCAACCTCATTTGCATATCATTTCAAAAGCTGATCTCTCAGGAATGGAGGAATAGACTAGCCATGTAAAGGTATTGCTGCACATGTCTTTTCTGTAGCTGCATTCACATATAAATATTTTGGGGCATAAATTCATGCTGGCAGATTCCCTAAAAGAAGCACTCTCATTAAAGTTTTTATCCTCTTTTAATATATTGTAGTGATCATATTATATAGCACTGTGTGCGTACAATTGCTCTGTGTAGAAACAGGAAGTCCCTTGTCCCTGCATTTATCATCCCTCCTCTTCACCTCCTGACCTCGCCGCTCCATACTCCCCTGCCAGGGACTTTTGCAGTGACTTATGACTCATGGAGGGAAAATTGATTACCTGTTTCTATATAGAGCTTAGATGGATTCAGCTACTCAGTTTTTACTCACGTGATGTCATAACCCTAATGGAAAACAGAAGAATTAGCTGGGTAGAAGGGTAAAATGAGCAATTGTAAGTACACAGTGCTATATAATATGGTGACTGCAATATAGGATTCAAATTTTGATGGAAAAGCTTCCCTAAATATCCTCAGATATCTAGAGTGAAAGACAGGCAGATGGATATGAAATAGGTATAGAGATAGATAGATAGATAGATAGATAGATAGATAGATAGATAGATAGATAGATAGATAGATAGAAATCCAAAAAACGGAGGCAGCACACCTTTTCCACATCCATTAGAACAGAAACATTGCTGGGATGGGCTAATAAAAGTAGCTCCTGTTTTACCATTACTGATGGTGTGCTCCCTCCGTTTTTTGGATTCCTGTAATTGAGGTTTGGTCTATGCCTGGGGGGCTTTGCACCCAATTTTCTCTTTTTCTGCTCTTTTTGTATTTGTTGTGCTGCTCTAATATCCTTTCTCTAGAAAGATAGATAGATAGATAGATAGATAGATAGATAGATAGATAGATAGATAGATAGAGAGATAGATATGGGATAGACAGATAGATAGAAAGATAGGTAGATAGAAAAAATGGAACAGCACTAAAAGATTAAATGGGTACTGAGTCTCCCAGCAATCAATCCATACTTGCCAACATATAGTAGTAAAAAAGGGAAGGCAGCACTCCAAAAAGTAGTTTCAAAATAAAGTGGACTTTATTAGGTCCACATGCCGTGGCGATGTTTCGGCTACAAGCCTTTTTCAAGCCTTTTTAAAGCTTGAAAAAGGCTTGTAGCCGAAAAGTCGCCACGCCATGTTGACCTAATAAAGTCCACCTTATTTTAAAATGAAACCATCTCATGAAAACACCATACATCACAGTAATTATATCAACTGATCTAATATTATAGTGCTGTGATCATATATTGGTGGACATTATACAGGAAAAATCGCACTAGTCATAATAGCCAAATGAAAAAACCCGCAACATAAAATTCCAAACATATTTAGAGTAATCAAAAAATAATTTATTAGGTAGCCAGGTGCAAGCAGAGAACAGGAGGGGGTTACACCCACTAGCACATGCAAAAGGGATACTCAGAGGACATTATATCAATTATAAAAAAAGGCTAAACAGTTCATATCTAATGCTACAACATGTGGTCACAGATATTGCGCATCTCCCATAAAGCCTAATGAGTCAACATCTGACTCCCATAATATAAATCTGTATTGCACAGAGATCAATTGGTATTATTACCCGTAGTCGGTCAGGAGTGAGTCCACGAGCGTCCTCCCCGACGCGCGTTTCGGCAAAAGTAGATATATAGAGAGATGTACCTTAATTTACCAGTACTGTTAAGGTGTCGGAGGTGTAGTAGGTAAGGAAGGCACAATCTTATCACGGATTCTCTCTGCACGCAGAGCTGAAAATGGTATATTAGTAGTAGTAGTAGTAGTATATGTAAACTTCCAAATAGTTCTGTCTGTGACAGAACTGCTTGCTGCTTTGTTGGAATCATTGGGTCTCCCTACCTCTTTGGTCCCTGTGCGGCTGTACAGCTTTCATCAATGATATGTCCGCCCCTGAGTTACACCATGCCCATCAAGATGTTTTGAGACTTCAGAGACTACTCTGGGAGCAAAATATAACTGGGTGCCTTGTTGAGAGATGGCGCATTTTGTCATTCGCTGTTGACACCAGCTGACTAGGCCTCCTCCCCCTCAGGGCCCCTGTGCTGCAGATGCGCCCTCACAGGCAGTATGTCTTCCCCTTATAGGAGTTTACATTTGAGAAGACAAGCAGAGCTGCAGCAGATGAGACACAATTCTATCAGAACAATATGTTAATTGTATCTTATTACAGTAATGAATATGCGGCTCCACCCCTATGGGAGGTGGAGCCGCATATTCATCACTGTAATGTGCGGCACCACGTGACCGCTCATACAGGACAAGCAGCGGCACTGAGAGGATGTAAGCGCCGAGGGAGCTGGGTAAGTATTTTAATGCCAGCGGGGGGGGGGGGGGGGGCGCACAGGGGGTGGGAGGGGGCAGATTATCGGCAACTTTATTCTAAAAACAAAAATAAATAAAAAAAAAGATTATTCATTCCTTCTTTCCTGCAAACGCTACTGGAGAGAAGAAATGAATGGGGCTTCAGCACCACACGCGGGGGGGACAGCGCTTACAGTAGCGCTGTCTCCTGCACGGCACACGGACTGCACACGGACAACATCCGTGTGCAGTACGTGTTTTATACGGACCCATTGACTTTAATGGGTCCGTGTGATCCGTGCGCTCCCACGAACACTGACATGTCTCCGTGTTTTCCAAACGGTCACACGATCCGTGAAAACACGCTAACATGTGCAGAGACACATTGATTTTAATGTGTCTACGTGAGTCAGTGTCTCCGGTACGTGTGGAAACTGTCACCTCATGTACCGGAGCCACTGACGTATGAAACCGACCAATCACAGCATGCTGCCGAATTGGCATGAGAAAATAATCGCAAATCTGAACTGCCCAATAGTATAACATTCATATTTTTCGTGACTTGAGTCTATTAAGACGTGCCAGTATTGTTTTTTGTTCATCTTGCAACATAAAAGACTAAATAAAAGAGAGAAAAAAAATAACATGTACTGCAGATAGGTACTGAGTTTGGTTAAAATTAAAATATTATCAAACTTCTTAAAAAACAAAAAAGTGGTGGTAAATGTTATAAACAAATGTAGAATATTCCCCTCTTCTTTTTCAGGCATTACAACCCTGATGGTCCACCTGGTCTTTGATTAAAGGGAATTTGTCATCAGGTTTTAGCTATCTCATCTGAGAGCAGCATGATGTAGGAAAAGAGACACTGATTGAAATGATGTATCACTTATTTTACTGGTTGCAGAAGTCGTGACACAATCATAGTTCTTAGATGTTGCATGTAGCAGACCTGGAAAAGCTAACCCCACCCCAGGCTCTGTGTTTACATTGTGTATAGTCAGTGAGCTGCTTATCACTGAGGGGTGTGGTCAGTCTAGCAGGCGCATAAGACTTTCTCCAGCAGTGATAATCTTCTGGTGATAAAACCTTGTAAGTAAACCAAAGCACACACTCTAATAAGTGACACAACACTGAATTCAGTGAATAACATCATTCTGTCCTCAACTAACATAGCAAAAACCTGAAGACAGATTCCATTTAAAAGCGGCGAGCAAATGGCCACTGCAGCCAATCATGCCAGCATTTGTCTGCTATTCACGTTTCAACAATGCATTAATCTTCTATCACTTGTTATGAAAGAAATCTTATTAGTTTTAAATAAAAAAATAAATAGAAGGGAGAATACATAGCAAGTGATTTATGAAGAGCATGACTGGCAACATACCATAATTAAAGCACGACATATTACTATATGGAAATTGCTCTCATCATACTGTGCCTTTATGTGATTGTATTTTTTATAGACACTGATTTATTGCTAGCTAGCAAGTATTAAAGAGATTTGAGGAGTCTTTAGCAATATTACATTTTATGGTTCACATTTGCATGGAAACCATAGCAACCGTACAACCAAACACATATCGGCTATTACTTTCTTACCTAAGCAAGACAGATAGCTGGTTCTTAATCTGAACTTAAAGAAGACCTGTCTCCTCTGAGAATTTTTTTTCTTTAAATCTTCCATACGATTCCTGATATATGGGACTTTTTATTTAGTGCTAACTTCTATGGTGTTTACAGGGAGGCATGGCTCATTGTGTAATTATGCAGAAGAAAGACACGCCCCCAGAGAATCCTTTGAGCCACGCCCCTATTTAGAGACCATACAAATTAGCATGAATAAATTTAGTATAAGTAAAAAAGCCCATATCTCTGCAACCATATAGCCAATTAAATAAAAATGTAATTCTCTCGGGATCAATGGGAATACCATAAGGGCATAAACATAAACAGGCCATTTTTGACTTGGTGATAGATCCACTTTAACAATTTCATATAATTTCCCGCAATTTAATTTTACCTTTGTGAATCATGTTGCCTTACATCACACATTTTTAGAAAGAGAATGTGAAGGACTAGTGAAACCTTTGGCAATATAGAAAAGATGATAATTCTAAAATAAAAGTCATAATTGCTGTATATTTTTCTTATCTCTATCTGGTAATACTTCCCTTCATACTTCAGCTTTCTTTTTTAATATTATGATTTTTTTAAGGTTTTTCAATATGATGACATCTTTTTTTTTCATGCCACTATTCTGTCCTAGCATCGTATGTTGGCCCAAGTCTGATCTCATATTAAAAAATTCAACCATTTCAAAGAAAGGTTCAAAGGGTTGTGCTTCATCTATTGAAAGTACTCATGAGTGGTCAATAAACGGCTAGATGTCACCCCGGCACATACAGTCCATAAACATCTGCCTGTCATTAAATCTTCTGAGCTGTGAACGCCAATATTTTTCGTAGAATATAAAAGCATACTGTGCAGATGGAAAAGAGATGAATTTAACTGTTTAGGGGAAAATTCTGGTGCTATGCGAGAAGAAGAAAGAGAGAGTCCACATGCGTCCCATAAATGATGAAACCTCGACTGCATAAAATGTAGATTCTACTCAAAATCTCTAAAATATTGGCTCCAGTTATTGCAAGTTTTCTGTCATCTAAGAGAACCAAATAGCCCAGACTTCTATTTTTTATGATTTTTTTTTTAATTGATACATTTATGATACTAGGTAGAAGTGTACTGAAGCAACAATGAGAAATACATTGGAAAGTACATGGCTTGCATGGTTTCTTTTGCTGCATTTCTTTAGTCCTTGTGCTCACGTTGACTATTTGGCCAGTATTTTACATCAGTCTAAGATCGGGTCCAGCTCATCCGCATGCACTGTTTGAGGATCCAGAGCAAAGAAAAGTGTCCATACTTTGGATGTGGATGATTGCAAAGAAAGAAAAATCTATCTCCGCAGAAATACAAAACTCTTCTTTATTGTTGTGAATAGAAACACTTCAGTCGGTGAATTTAAAATACCTTGGTAGTAGATTAAACAACTAGTTTCATAGTTCCAGGTAGTAAAACACTTAATCATGCTGCCATTTGGTGAGTTTTTTTTTTACCTTGGTACAATTGTGTTCAAAAGTTTACATACCCCGCAGAATTTCTGCTTTCTTGGCCTATTGTTAGAGAATGTGTGTGGGTGAAGTGTTATGATAAGGTAATTCAGTACCACAATGGACATAGAGGTCAGAGCACATACAGTGATCTGACAATAACCCAAAAACAGTGAACGAGCTCTGAGACGTGGGAACTCTGCTGACCGCAATCCCTAATCCTCTCCAACCACACTAGAGGCAGCCGTGGATTGCGCCTAACGCTGCCTATGCAACTCGGCACAGCCTGAGAAACTAGCTAGCCTGAAGATAGAAAATAAGCCTACCTTGCCTCAGAGAAATACCCCAAAGGAAAAGGCAGCCCCCACATATAATGACTGTGAGTTAAGATGAAAAGAAAAACGTAGAGATGAAATAGATTTAGCAAAGTGAGGCCCGACTTTCTGAACAGAGCGAGGATAGGAAAGGTAACTTTGCGGTCAACACAAAACCCTACAAAAACCACGCAAAGGGGGCAAAAAGACCCTCCGTACCGAACTAACGGCACGGAGGTACACCCTCTGCGTCCCAGAGCTTCCAGCAAGCAGGAAAAAACAAATAGACAAGCTGGACAGAAAAAACAACAAACAAAATAGCAAAGTGGAACTTAGCTATGCAGCGCAGCAGGCCACAGGAACGATCCAGGAGGAAACGGGTCCAATACTAGAACATTGACTGGAGGCCAGGATCAAAGCACTAGGTGGAGTTAAATAGAGCAGCACCTAACGACTTCACCACATCACCTGAGGAAGGAAACTCAGAAGCCGCAGTACCACTTTCCTCCACCAACGGAAGCTCACAGAAAGAATCAGCCGAAGTACCACTTGTGACCACAGGAGGGAGCTCTGCCACAGAATTCACAACAGTACCCCCCCTTGAGGAGGGGTCACCGAACCCTCACCAGAGCCCCCAGGACGACCAGGATGAGCCATATGAAAGGCACGAACAAGATCGGGAGCATGGACATCAGAGGCAAAGACCCAGGAATTATCTTCCTGAGCATAACCCTTCCACTTAACCAGATACTGGAGTTTCCGTCTTGAAACACGAGAATCCAAAATCTTCTCCACAATATACTCCAACTCCCCCTCCACCAAAACCGGGGCAGGAGGATCAACAGATGGAACCATAGGTGCCACGTATCTCCGCAACAATGACCTATGGAATACGTTATGTATGGAAAAAGAATCTGGAAGGGTCAGATGAAAAGACACAGGATTAAGAACCTCAGAAATCCTATACGGACCAACGAAACGAGGTTTAAACTTAGGAGAGGAAACCTTCATAGGAATATGACGAGAAGATAACCAAAACAAATCCCCAACACGAAGTCGGGAACCCACAGAGCGTCTGCGATTAGCGAAACGTTGAGCCTTCTCCTGGGACAAGGTCAAATTGTCCACTACATGAGTCCAAATCTTCTGCAACCTGTCCACCACAGTATCCACACCAGGACAGTCCGAAGACTCAACCTGCCCTGAAGAGAAACGAGGATGGAACCCAGAGTTGCAGAAAAACGGCAAAACCAAGGTAGCCGAGCTGGCCCGATTATTAAGGGCGAACTCAGCCAAAGGCAAAAAGGACACCCAGTCATCCTGATCAGCAGAAACAAAGCATCTCAGATATGTTTCCAAGGTCTGATTGGTTCGTTCGGTCTGGCCATTAGTCTGAGGATGGAAAGCCGAGGAAAAAGACAAGTCAATGCCCATCCTACCACAATAGGCTCGCCAAAACCTTGAAACAAACTGGGAACCTCTGTCAGAAACGATATTCTTTGGAATGCCATGTAAACGAACCACATGCTGGAAGAACAATGGCACCAAATCAGAGGAGGAAGGTAATTTAGACAAGGGTACCAAATGGACCATCTTAGAGAAGCGATCACAGACCACCCAAATGACTGACATCTTTTGAGAGACGGGAAGATCTGAAATAAAATCCATAGAGATATGTGTCCAAGGCCTCTTCGGGACCGGCAAGGGCAAAAGCAACCCACTGGCACGAGAACAGCAGGGCTTAGCCCGAGCACAAATCCCACAGGACTTCACAAAAGAACGCACATCCCGCGACAGAGATGGCCACCAAAAGGGTCTAGCCACTAACTCTCTGGTACCAAAGATTCCAGGATGACCAGCCAACACCGACCAATGAACCTCAGAGATAACTTTATTCGTCCACCTATCAGGGACAAACAGTTTCTCCGCTGGGCAACGATCAGGTTTATTAGCCTGAAATTTTTGCAGCATCGGCCGCAAATCAGGGGAGATGGCAGACACAATTACTCCCTCTTTGAGGATACCCGCCGGCTCAGATAAACCCGGAGAGTCGGGCACAAAACTCCTAGACAGAGCATCCGCCTTCACATTTTTAGAGCCCGGAAGGTACGAAATCACAAAGTCAAAACGGGCAAAAAACAGCGACCAACGAGCCTGTCTAGGATTCAACCGCTTGGCAGACTCGAGATAAGTCAAGTTCTTATGATCAGTCAAGACCACCACGCGATGCTTAGCTCCTTCAAGCCAATGACGCCACTCCTCGAATGCCCACTTCATGGCCAGCAACTCTCGATTGCCCACATCATAATTTCGCTCAGCAGGCGAAAACTTCCTGGAAAAGAAGGCGCATGGCTTCATCACCGAGCAATCAGAACTTCTCTGCGACAAAACAGCCCCTGCTCCAATCTCAGAAGCATCAACCTCGACCTGGAATGGAAGCGAAACATCTGGTTGACACAACACAGGGGCACAAGAAAAACGACGCTTCAACTCTTGAAAAGCTTCCACAGCAGCAGAAGACCAATTGACCACATCAGCACCCTTCTTGGTCAAATCGGTCAATGGTTTAGCAATACTAGGAAAATTGCAGAAGCGACGATAAAAATTAGCAAAGCCCAGGAACTTTTGCAGGCTTTTCAGAGATGTCGGCTGAGTCCAATCATGGATGGCTTGGACCTTAACAGGGTCCATCTCGATAGTAGAAGGGGAAAAGATGAACCCCAAAAATGAAACCTTCTGAACACCAAAGAGACACTTTGATCCCTTCACAAACAAAGAATTAGCACGCAGGACCTGAAACACCGTTCTGACCTGCTTCACATGAGACTCCCAATCATCCGAGAAGATCAAAATGTCATCCAAGTACACAATCAGGAATTTATCCAGGTACTCTCGGAAGATGTCATGCATAAAGGACTGAAACACCGATGGAGCATTGGCAAGTCCGAATGGCATTACTAGATACTCAAAATGGCCCTCGGGCGTATTAAATGCAGTTTTCCATTCATCGCCTCGCTTAATACGCACAAGATTATACGCACCACGAAGATCTATCTTGGTGAACCAACTAGCCCCTTTAATCCGAGCAAACAAATCAGATAACAACGGCAAGGGGTACTGAAATTTAACCGTGATCTTATTTAGAAGGCGGTAATCTATACAAGGTCTCAGCGAACCATCCTTCTTGGCTACAAAAAAGAACCCTGCTCCTAATGGCGACGATGACGGGCGAATATGCCCCTTCTCCAGGGACTCCTTCACATAACTCCGCATAGCGGCGTGCTCAGGCACAGATAAATTAAACAGTCGACCTTTTGGGAATTTACTACCAGGAATAAAATCGATAGCACAATCACAATCCCTATGCGGAGGTAGGGTATCGGAATTGGGCTCATCAAATACATCCCGGTAATCAGACAAGAACTCTGGAACCTCAGAAGGGGTGGATGACGAAATAGTCAGAAATGGGACATCACCATGTACCCCCTGACAACCCCAGCTGGACACAGACATGGATTTCCAATCTAATACTGGATTATGGACTTGTAGCCATGGCAACCCCAACACGACCACATCATGCAGATTATGCAAAACCAGAAAGCGAATAACCTCCTGATGTGCAGGAGCCATGCACATGGTCAGCTGGGTCCAGTACTGAGGCTTATTCTTGGCCAAAGGCGTAGCATCAATTCCTCTCAATGGAATAGGACACTGCAAGGGCTCCAAGAAAAACCCACAACGCCTAGCATACTCCAAGTCCATCAAATTCAGGGCAGCGCCTGAATCCACAAATGCCATGACAGAATACGATGACAAAGAGCAGATCAAGGTAACGGACAGAAGAAATTTTGACTGTACCGTACCAATGGTGGCAGACCTAGCGAACCGCTTAGTGCGCTTAGGACAATCAGAGATAGCATGAGTGGAATCACCACAGTAGAAACACAGCCCATTCAGACTTTTTTGTTCTTGCCGTTCAACTCTGGTCAAAGTCCTATCGCACTGCATAGGCTCAGGTTTAAGCTCAGGTAATACCACCAAATGGTGCACAGATTTACGCTCACGCAAGCGTCAACCGATCTGAATGGCCAAAGACATAGACTCATTCAGACCAGCAGGCATAGGAAATCCCACCATGACATCCTTAAGGGCTTCAGAGAGACCCTTTCTGAAAATAGCTGCGAGCGCACCTTCATTCCATTGAGTGAGTACGGACCACTTTCTGAATTTCTGACAATATACCTCTATCTCATCCTGACCCTGACACAGAGCCAGCAAATTTTTCTCTGCCTGATCCACTGAATTAGGTTCATCGTACAGCAATCCGAGCGCCAGGAAAAACGCATCGATATTACTTAATGCAGGATCTCCTGACGCAAGAGAAAATGCCCAGTCCTGAGGGTCGCCACGTAAAAAAGAAATAATGATCCTAACTTGGTGAACTGGGTCACCAGAGGAGCGAGGTTTCAAAGCCAGAAATAGTTTACAATTATTTTTGAAACTCAGAAATTTAGTTCTATTTCCAAAAAACAAATCAGGAATAGGAATTCTCGGTTCTAACATAGAATTCTGAACCACAAAGTCTTGAATATTTTGTACTCTTGCCGTGAGCTGATCCACACATGAAGACAGACCTTTAATGTTCATCGCTACACCTGTGTCCTGAACCACCCAAATGTCTAGGGGAAAAAAAAGGCAAAACACAGTGCAGAGAAAAAAAAATGGTCTCAGAACTTCTTTTTTCCCTCTATTGAGAATCATTAGTACTTTGGGCCTCCAGTACTGTTATGATAAGGTAATTCAGTACCACAATGGACATAGAGGTCAGAGCACATACAGTGATCTGACAATAACCCAAAAACATTGAACGAGCTCTGAGACGTGGGAACTCTGCTGACCGCAATCCCTAATCCTCTCCAACCACACTAGAGGCAGCCGTGGATTGCGCCTAACGCTCCCTATGCAACTCGGCACAGCCTGAGAAACTAGCTAGCCTGAAGATAGAAAATAAGCCTACCTTGCCTCAGAGAAATACCCCAAAGGAAAAGGCAGCCCCCATATATAATGACTGTGAGTTAAGATGAAAAGTCAAACGTAGAGATGAAATAGATTTAGCAAAGTGAGGCCCGACTTTCTGAACAGAGCGAGGATAGGAAAGGTAACTTTGCGGTCAACACAAAACCCTACAAAAACCACGCAAAGGGGGCAAAAAGACCCTCCGTACCGAACTAACGGCACGGAGGTACACCCTCTGCGTCCCAGAGCTTCCAGCAAGCAGGAAAAAACAAATAGACAAGCTGGACAGAAAAAACAGCAAACAAAATAGCAAAGCGGAACTTAGCTATGCAGCGCAGCAGGCCACAGGAACGATCCAGGAGGAAACAGGTCCAATACTAGAACATTGACTGGAGGCCAGGATCAAAGCACTAGGTGGAGTTAAATAGAGCAGCACCTAACGACTTCACCACATCACCTGAGGAAGGAAACTCAGAAGCCGCAGTACCACTTTCCTCCACCAACGGAAGCTCACAGAGAGAATCAGCCGAAGTACCACTTGTGACCACAGGAGGGAGCTCTGCCACAGAATTCACAACAGTGAAGCCATTTATTGTCAAACTACTGTGTTTTCTCTGTTAAAATCATAACGACAGCCCAAAACATCCAAAGGACCCTGATCAAAAGTTCACATACCCCATTTCCTAGTACCGTGTATTGCCCCCTCTAACATCAATGACAGCTTAGACTCTTTTGTGGTAATTGTGGATGAGGTTCTTTATTTTCTCAGATGGTAAGGCTGTCCACTCTTCTTGGCAAAGAGCCTCCAGTTTCTGTAAATTTCAGGGCTGTCTAGCATAAACTGCGCGCTTGAGATCTCTCCAGACTGGCTCAATGATATTGAGGTCAGGAGACTGAGATGGCCACTTTAGAACCTTCACTTTGTTCTGCTGTAGCCAATGACAGGTCGACTTGGCCTTGTGTTTTGGATCATTGCCATGTTGGAATATTCAAGTACGTCCCATGCGCAGCTTCCTGGCTGATGAGTGCAAATTTGCCTTCACTATTAGCTAATAACGTGCCGCATTCATCTTTCCTTCAACTTTGACCAAGATGCCTATGACTTTGTAGCTCACATATCCCCAAAACATCAGTGCTCCACCTCCATATTTTACAGTAGGAATGGTGTTCCTTTCATCATAGGCCTTGTTGACCTCTCTCCAAATGTAATATTTATGGTTGTGGCCAAAAAGTTCAATTTTGGTCTCATCACTCCAAATTACCTTGTTCCAGTAGTTTTGAGGCTTGTCTCTGTGTAGTTTTCTATATTGTAGGTGAGATACTTTGACAATTCTTTTGCTTTCCCCATGACTCACAATCCCGAAACATCAGTGGCTGGATGGAAGATGCAAGAGTCTGTCTGAATCCCAGAATCTCACTCAGCTTTTATGCACACACACTGATTACAAGCAAACAGGTCACAGGTGAGGATGTTACCTTTAGTAGCCATTCAAACCTATTTGTGTCAACTTCTGTGCATGTTATCAGGCCAAAATCACCAGGGTATGTGAACTTTTAATCAGGGTCATTTGGATGTTTTGGGTTGTCATTATGATTTGAAAAGAGAAAACATAGTAGTTTGACAATATATTATTATTATTATTATTATTATACATTTTTATAGCGCCATTTATTCCATGGCGCTTTACATGTGAATACGGGGCAAATATAGACAATTACATTAAACATGAGCAGATAACAAGGCACATGAGTACATAAGGAGGGAGGACCCTGCCCGCGAGGGCTCACAGTCTGCAGGGGGTGGGTGAGGATACACTAGGAGAGGGATATATATGGCTTCACCCAACCACTATCCATGAGTGGAGAAAAAGTTTGGGCGCTATCATTCATATTCTCTGAAAAAAGGCCAAGAAAGCAAAAATTTTGCAGGGGTATGTAAACTTTTAAGCACAACTGTGTTTGTAAGCCAAAACCAGGAGTGGAACAACAAGACTAAAAGTAGAATAGAAACACGCCACCACTTCTGTATTTATCACAGAGTCCTGGCTATGGCTTACAAATAATGATGTAAAAAACTCATCCAAATACTCAACGTGTGACCTAAGTATATTTAGCATCCTAATGATCCAGGAATTTTGTGTTTTTGTATTTTCGATATTTTCCTCTCCTTCTTCCAAGAATCATCACCTTTCCATTTGTCTGTCAAAACACGTGGGCTTGTTTTCTGTGGGAAGACTTATCATTTACAGAAAAAAGAGTGAACATAATTCCAAATGGGCAGAAATTGGGAAAAAAACACAATTCTCTCAGTAAAAATTAGCTTATAAAACGATTCTTCAGATCAGTACGATTATAGTGATGCTAAACTTCTAATTATGAAATTTTAGTGGTAAAAAAAAATTTCTTTCACCATCTTCTGAGACCCATAACTTTTTTGCTTTTATAGATGGTGGTATATTAAGGCTTTCTTCTTGCAATCTGAACTGGCATTTTTATTGGTGCCATTTTAGGGTAAATGTTGAGAAAATATGGCAACGATAATAACATTATTCTGGCATTTAGAGTTTTTCTTTCCATGATTAACGTATGCTTTTAATAAGTGTATATTTTAGTAGATTGGACTTTTTGGGACATGATTATTTTTTTTTACAATTCCGTAATTTTTTTTGTATAAAAAGAAGAACATTTCAAATTTTTACATTTTATTTACTTTTTCAAACTTCTTGTGTATTACTTTATTTTTTAGTCCTCTTAGAGGACTTGAATCTGCGATCATATGTTTGCTTATACAATGTACTGCAATACCACTATAGGCTGAACTGGATGGACAAATGTCTTTTTTCGGCCTTACTAACTATGTTACTATGTTACTATGTATGTTACCACAGTTTTGCAGATTATAGGGGAAACACGGTTGTGCTACAGAGTTCAGCTTATAGCTGAGCTTATTTGGAGGACAAAGATGAAAACAACTGCTGTTTTATCCCATCAGTTCCCTGCGATTGCATTGTGGGGATCAGGTGAGGACAAAGTCACCACTGATGTCATTTAAATGTCACTATCAGTGACTGACAGTGCCATTTAAGTTGTTAAATTACAGCAATCAGAGTTATAGAAAGATGCTGGCTATGTAACACAGCCAATATCTGCCTGATGTGAAGAAGTCTCAGCTGTTGACCAATGTTGAAAAGGTATCTCATAAGTCATTAAGTAGTTAAAGGGAGCCTGACAGCTAATAGATGCTGCCTGATCCCCGAGCATGTATCAAACACTGGCTGCATGGTTTCAGCCATATACAGTATTTGTAGCTCTGAAACATGATGGTATTTTAGAAAAAAAAAATTAATATCAGAGTCTGAGCCACACGAGAGGCTTGTCAGATAGGCCGCTCCCGGGGTCTTCTAACTGTCTGCTGCCGAGGATTAGCAGGTCTCTCCCTGCATGCACGTATAGGGAGAGACCTATCACTCTAGGCCAGTGGGCGGAGAGAAGTCTCTGGGGACCCACCTATCTGACTAGCCTCCCGTGTAGGCTAGACAGCGGTGGTTATTAAACTATGTTTTTTGTAACAAAAGGTGGAAGATAAATCCCAGAAACATGACTGAGCAAGTGACAGACTGGTACTGGGCTTAAAATAGAAGGAGGAAGGATAAAGCAGATGCCCACTATGTAGAAGCTGGTAATTTGCTTACATGAGAAGGGGGAAGGAGACAGCAGATGTATAATAAGTTGTAGCAGATACCAGGCTTAGATGAGAAGGAGGAAAGAGACAGTAGATGAACAGTGTATAAAAGAAGGTGCTGGGCTTACAAGAGAAGGAGGATGGAGACAGCAGTTGTATAATATGTAGAAGGGTGTACTGGGCTAACAAGAGAGGAGGAAGGAAACAAGAGATGTTCAGTATGTAGATGAACCTGTACATATTGGTAAGCTGGTAATTTGTGTAAATGGGAAGAGGGAAAGTATTTAGAAGTATACACTGAGCTTACAGTAGAAGAGGGAAGGATACATCAGTACAGTACAGTATGTTGACGTTGGTACTAGGGTTACAAAAGAAGGAGGAAAGAGACAGCAGATGTACAGTATGTAGAACAATGTACTGGTCTTATGAGAGAAGGTGAAAAAAGACAGAATAATTAAAGTATGTGGAATATCGTACTGGGCTTACAAGAGAAGGTGGAAAAAGGCAGTAGATGTACAGTATGTAGATGCTGGAACTGGGCTTACAAGAGAAGAAGGAAAGAAGACAGTAAATGCACAGTGGGTAGAAGCTGGTACAGAGATTTAAATGGAAAGGGGAAGGAGACAGTAGGAGAGCAAACAAGCTGGCAGAAGGGTTAATTGCAAAGCAGTGATAGCAGACTTATAGTAGATTATGGGCTTTTCTGATGATGTGGGTTTCCAGGAATGCTTCAAAGATGAGGAAAAGTCTGGTTAGTTGGTGCTGCGAGATCCAAAGTATGGGGAATACATTGGAGAAAACTTGGATATGGTTGTGTAGGAAAGAGACAAAAAAAGTTAGGATCCTGAAACCCCTGCCTTGTAACGTTTCAGTTTATATGGATTTGGTAGTCATTGTTTAGTAACATGTAGTTGGTGGTATGGTGTATATACAGTATATCACAAAGTGAAAACGCCCTTCTTTTTTTGTAATTATTTTATCTTTTCATGTGACAACACTGAAGATTAGTGTTGAGCGATACCTTCCAATATTCAAAGGTATCGGTATCAGATGGTATCGGCCGATATCCAAAAAATATCGGATATCACCAATACCGATACCCGATACCAATGCAAGGCAATGGGACACAAATATCGGAAGGTATCCTGGATGGTTCCCAGGGTCTGAAGGAGAGGAGACTCTCCTTCAGGCCCTGGGATCCATATTCATGTAAAAATAAAGAATAAAAATAACAATTCCTGAAGAAGGCAAGAAGGCAAAGGACATGGATTACTGGAACCATATCCTGTGAATATAAATACTACACAAATGCCCTGGAATAAATAATAGGGACAAAGAACTCCAATAGTACAAAATAGTACAATAACAACAACAGGGGAAAAAACACCAAAAACGGAGTATAATCCTCAATGTAATTTTTATTGAGACACAAACGATAATAAATACACCATATATATTAAAATAAGAACCACTGGAAACCAGTAACAGGACACAACATTACCGACATACAAAAGGCAATAAATATATATAACAAGTAGAAATTCAATGCTCCATAGGATGCCAATCAAATACAATGTCACAGTGTATCAGCATATACTTAAACAGCTAGATGCATTGCATGGCGCAGGTAAGTGCATAGTGCATGAGGGATATAGGTCTAACCAGGACCTGACAATAAAGTGAAACTGCAGGAGGAGACATGATATACTTACTAAGTCACAGTGGCAATGAGTCGGTAAGAGGTCGGTCCCTCTTACCGACTCATTGCCACTGTCACTTAGTAAGTATATCATGTCTCCTCCTGCAGTTTCACTTTATTGTCAGGTCCTGGTTAGACCTATATCCCTCATGCACTATGCACTTACCTGCGCCATGCAATGCATCTAGCTGTTTAAAGGGAACCTGTCACCCCGTTTTTTCAGATTGAGATATAAATACTGTTAAATAGGGCCTGCGCTGTGCGTTACTATAGTGTATGTAGTGTACCCTGATTCCCCACCTACGCTGCGCAATACATTACCAAAGTCGCCGTTTTCGCCTGTCAATCAGGCTGGTCAGGTCGGGTGGGCGTGTTCACAGCGCTGTTTCTTCCTCAGCTTTACGTTGGTGGCGTAGTGGTGTCCGCACGTTGAGGTGACTAATCCACTGTGGGCACGTGAACAAGGAGCGCGCGATCTGCGCTATCACCCCCTGTCATCGGTGGGGGCGGCCATCTTCCTGGGGCCGCGCGTGCGCAGATGTAGTGCTCTGCTGCACGGGGCTTCAGGAAAATGGCCGCGGGATGCTGCGCGTGCGCACAAGAGATCGCGGCGGCCATTTTCCCAAAGCCGAGTTTGCATACTCGGCTTTGGGAAAATGGCCGCCGCGATCTCTTGTGCGCACGGGCGGCATCCCGCGGCCATTTTCCTGAAGCCCCGTGCAGCAGAGCACTACATCTGCGCACACGCGGCCCCAGGAAGATGGCCACCCCCACCGATGACAGGGGGTGATAGCGCAGATCGCGCGCTCCTTGTTCACGTGCCCACAGTGGATTAGTCACCTCAACGTGCGGACACCACTACGCCACCAACGTAAAGCTGAGGAAGAAACAGCGCTGTGAACACGCCCACCCGACCTGACCAGCCTGATTGACAGGCGAAAACGGCGACTTTGGTAATGTATTGCGCAGCGTAGGTGGGGAATCAGGGTACACTACATACACTATAGTAACGCACAGCGCAGGCCCTATTTAACAGTATTTATATCTCAATCTGAAAAAACGGGGTGACAGGTTCCCTTTAAGCACATGCTGATACACTGTGACATTGTATTTGATTGGCATCCTATGGAGCATTGAATTTCTACTTGTTATATATATTTATTGGCTTTTGTATGTCGGTAATGTTGTGTCCTGTTACTGGTTTCCAGTGGTTCTTATTTTAATATATATGGTGTATTTATTATCGTTTGTGTCTCAATAAAAATTACATTGAGGATTATACTCCGTTTTTGGTGTTTTTTGACCTGTTGTTGGTAACCATATCCTGTGGTCTGATGAGATCAAGATAAACTTGTTTGGTTCAGATGGTGTCAAGCGTGTGTGGTGCCAACCAGGTGAGGAATACATAGCAATGTAATGTAGTGTATTATGCCTACAGTGAAGACTAGTGGTAGGAGTGTCATGGTTTGGCGCTGCGTGCTACCAGCTGTGAGTGCTACCAGCTGTGGGGAACTACAATTAATTGAGGGAACCATGAATGCCAACATGTCTTGTAAGATACTGAAGCAGATCATGATCCCCTTCTTTCGGAGACTGGGCCACAGAGCAGTATTCTAAAATGATAATGACCCCAAACACATCTCCAAGATGACCACTGCATTGCTAAACAGGTAAAAGTGCTGGACTTTCCAAACATTTCTCCATACCTAAACCCTATTGAGCATCTGTGGGGCATCCTCAAATGGAATGTGGATGGGCACAAGGTCTATAACATCCACTAGCTCTGTGATGTCATCATAAAGGAATGGAAAAGGATTCCAGTGGCAACCTGTGAGCTATAGTCAACTCCATGCCCAAGAGAGTTAAGGTAGTGCTTCAAAATAATGGTGGCCACACAAAATATTGACACTTTGAGCACAACTTTTCCATTTTCACTTAGCAAATCAATCTTGTTGACATTAACGTCTATGTGTTGAGTTATTTAGAGGGCACAACAAATTTACACTGCTATACAAACTGTACACTGACTAATTTACACTGTGTCAAAGTGATATTTTTACACATAGCCTCATTCATTGAATTGAGGAGAAAGTTGTTAAATTGCAAAATAAGTAAGTCTATTGTCTATATAAATGCACAATATAGTTGGATCCGGGAAAGACTAATAATAATCAAAGTGCAAGTGCATATTGTAATACTAAAGACTGTGAGGACGCAACAATTACTTGTATATTTCTCAGTGTGTGATCAATGATGTTGGGCAACAATTATAATCCAAGGTATAGAGAGCAAGATATATAGACAATGTATACAAAGCAAAGTGTATGAGACGGAGAAGTGTTTTCTCAAACTCCCTTGGTAAATTACTTACTAAAGTGACCTGTGCTTTTCTTCTGTGTGTCGCGCACTCCTACCCCGATGATGCTGTTTCAACAAAGCTTCTTCAAAAAAGGGGGTGTACACTGCATCAAAGATCACTACATTATCTTCAGTGTTGTCAGATGGAAAGATATATTAAAATATGTACAAAAATTTGAGGGGTGTATTCATTTTTGTTTCTGTATGTGTACTGTAGCTGTCTTAGCCTAATGTACAGAATGTGGCAAATCTGTTTTTATGCAAACACTTCAGAGAAAGGCTCATTATTTTAAATCAATGGATAAAGCTGTCAATACAGGTATATCAATAAGAACCAGGGAAGTCAATTATGAAAGGAAGAAAGAGAAGGAGATTTCTGATTAAAAGGCAGTCGGTTTAACCAGTAAAATACCATGGTAACAAGCTTTCTCCCTTTAGATACATTAGTTAGTGAGCTTGAAAAAGTGAATTACCAAATAACCTCTCCTGTGTTTATTTGTGACATGAGAATAAACGGTTTCTGCAGAGATGTGTGCAGGGGGAAATCGGTATAGTATATATATTTTTTATTGATAAATCCTAAAGTAAAAGATCATATGTGATTTTACTATATAAAAGACTTTGTTCTGCAGAAATGATTTTGTTACTAATGATTAGATCATATTAGGCTCCTTGTAGCTCCCCTCCCCAAGCTTCTGCTTCCCCTTGTTTTACATTTATTTCTGGGACCGATACTTGATGCCATGGCAACTAGTACTATTACGGCACTTTATAGTAAGGTGCTCTACTGCAGTCAAACATAACGCAGACAGGATAACTGCTCAAAAAAAGATGCATTAGAGGAACATGTTTTATATGTGCATGTGCTCCCGTGTCTGCTAAAACAACCCGCTACAAACATTAATAAAATGAGCTTTTAGTAAGGAAAGCCTTTACATTATGTATAATGCTGGCAGGCATACTAAAAAGAGGTAAAAAATAGCCACATACATTAGGACATTGTGTGGCTACGCACACAAATCAACAGACGAATGCAGGAAGACATAAATCTTGTCCTAGGAAGCATTTACCACACAGCTAATAGCGGTATGTACCTTGTATAGTACATCATGGTTTAGTGGAGGGCACTAGAATCTTAGCACATTCATTAAGGTGCTACTTAAAGAGAAAAGTCTCACCAAATGTTTTATCCTGTAATCCTTCTCAATTATCTATGTAAATGTAATAAAATACTTACTGATAGCCACGTTCGGATTCCATTGCCATTCCAGTCCTCTTCTGGGCCATGTGTCATGAAACAAACTAGCTTGCGCACACAGGAGTCAGGACGGGAAGTCACTTTGTCAGGGTAAGTCTAAAGCCTCATTCAGAACTTTTGACGTATGAGAAAATCGGAGAGAGTTTCATCAGAGACTTTCATCAGAGTTCCATCACAGTGTTATCATAGTTAAGTCATCAGTTTTTTTCACTGACGAGAAAAAAAAGTTTCTCCACTATCTAGAATTGAGAGTCCTCAGTGGTTGATGCCGTTTAATGACTAACTGAAAAGTTAGCTACTGGCTAACATGGTACAAAGATATATATCTTTCCTGTATCTTCACTATCTAGCAATCAGTGAATAATGAACAGCACAGAGTTCAAATTTGAGTGCAGTCAATTTTTGCCACTGACACATAGACTTTTATGGAGACAAGAGGGTTAGTGGGTGGTCTCATCCGCTATCCTGGCTGTCTTTTGGAAAGACCACATGGCCAGGGTTCATCTCACTTAACACCTGTACTCCTTCCCCATGAGCAGAATACTTCTCAGACCGAACACAGGGTGAGGTTAACACACTGCAGTAATACGTTATTCGATCACCAAGAGCCAATAACATATAGTACAGTCACAGCAAGTACACAAGAAGGTGCAAACAACATCTCATCCTTCTGCTGGCTCACTGTGGATTAGAACCTTTGTCACTTCGGGGCACCCCAACCAGTAACACTCTGCTTTTGGTGGGCACCCACAGAGAGGCGGCAGCAGCAAGCTTAAGAAGCTGACAAATTATAGTAAGGTATGTGGCAAAGTGACCTGATTATTCAAACTTGGATTTTCCAATTGTCTACGTGGGGAACTACAGTGGGCAGTGAAATAGATCTGCATTCCACCAGATGGAGCCATGGCCCCTTTAGCTGATGTCTTGTAGAATCTCAATGGAGAGTGAGAGTTGTTCCTTTTATACTCACAGCTGTCATTCATGGCATTATCACACAGGAATGGGTAAAGGTGGAGGAAGGTAATACCTCATTGTTCTATTGTACAATTAACCTGCATATTTGTGCTCTAAGTTGTGTAGACTATAAACTGCAGTGGCTGATACAATATATAATTAGCAGGTATTGAATAAATTAAAAAAAACATTGATTGGTCAATTAACCTGCGTATTTGTCCTCTAAGGTGTGTAGACCAGCAGGGGCTGGTACAATACCTAATTAACAGGCATTCCACATTAAGGTACAACATGAGTTAATGTGCAGGCTTATATGAACAGTGGTTCATCTTCTTTGACCTACTAAATTAGTTTGATTGAATAGCTTTGGATAAGTGCTTATCTGATTAGCTATAGCGCTTCCTTGGTAACTGCCTCGGTACCCTTGATACCTGGAGCTCTCCCAATAATCAGCCATTCAGCACCGCGGCTGCATGTGTCACGGCTATGTGACAGTCACAACAAACAGGCTCTCCATACATGTGTTGTGAGTCACTGTCACACAGCCGCGATACCTGCAGCTGTGGCGCCAAACAGCTGATTATCGAGAGCACTCCGGGTATACGGGTTCCCGAGGTAGCTATTCTGATAAGCCCTTATCTGAAGCTATTCGATCATCCCTACTTCTAAACAATATGTCTGGCATTATTAAGAAAAAACTCTGTGTCATCACAACTTTCATTGCCAAGTTTGATCTGACACTTCGATCAATATAGGGCATATCTCCATGATTTTGCATGGACCACTCTGTTCACAAAATAATCACTGACATTTAAATGACCACATTCACTTTTACAAGTACGAGTACTATCCATGAAAAACACAAATAGAACTAACACTTGGAAAACTGATGCGTGAATGAGCCCTAAGTCATTCTAAGCCTCATAGATTAACACTGGAAATGTAGTTACTGGTCCACAAGGTAGACATGTAGACTGCTGCACTCCCTGCTTTTGCTTTAATACAGGCTATGATAGTCCCTCTTGATTGGCTATGCTATAATTTGTGAAGTGATAGCTGCAAGGGGGAAGCTCACACAACCATGCCTGAGCTCAAGTATGTTTTTGTGTAGCTAATGCAATTTTTCCTGAAATGTTTTTTTCACCCTATTCAGAGTAATATTTAAAATACTGCTGGTTGCTATTGGGATCAGTCGCGAATAGATATGGGCAGAGACCTGGATGTTCGGGTCCGATTGGTTCAGCCCAACAGTTACAAAAACTTCGGGAACAGTACCCGGACCTGAACCAGCTGTGAGCTTTAGCAAGGCAGGTTGTAAAAAATGGGGGAGACCCCATGCCATTTTTTAAAATTATTTATTTAAATAATTAAAAAATATGGTGTGGGGACCCTTCTATTCTTGATAAATAGCTTTGCTGAAGCTGACAGCTGAGGTTTGCAGCCCCCATCTGTGAGTTTTGCCTGGCTGGTTAACAAAAATACAGGGGAACCCAAGCTGTTTTTTTATTATTTATTTACAGCACAGGATCAGCAGATGAATACTCCCATCCGCCGCTCCTGCTCTTGCTGTTAATAGTGGCAGCAGGTTTCGGATGTTGGGAGCAGTTGTCCCATCAGCTGATACCATTGACCAGAGGTAAACTTTATACCTCCGATCACAGCTGAATGCTCCTGCTGTCGTTTGATAGTGTGGGAACCGCGGCTTTCTGAACGGCGGGGATGATTTCACCACCGATCAGAAGCGGTGTTTGCCGCGCTGTCATGCACATGACAGCATGACAAAAACGCGGTGTTAGGGCAGCCAAACCCGAACAGTAACATGGACTTCCTGGTGAAGTCTGTGTTCGGTGTCCATGCCTGAACAGTAGGTGTTAAGTACAGACGCCGAACTTTACAATTCGTGTTCACCCATCTCTAGTCACCAATGGACTGCACATGCCCTAGCATTGTAGCTCAGGTTCCATTATGCAACGTACTTATGCATTTTTTTTATTAAACTAATGCACAATGGCAGGAGGATAGTTTAGTACATTTATCTGACTGTAAAAGTTGTAAACCCTGTTTGCACTGTATGTCTCACCTGCTTATTGCACTGGACTCAAGTGGCTACTATGAATCACAAGAGAAGTACCTACTACAAGCAAAACAGCTTACGCCAATTTTGCTTTTTTATTGATTTGTCTTGCTCCTACCAAAATAACACCCTTTTTAAAGACATAATGCAGGATTAGAAAGCCATGGATGCCTAGAGTGCCACAGCTATATATTGGATTAGTACTGCAATTCAGTTTCACTAAAGAATAACTAAACTTTAGAATTGTTTTAATAGTTTTTCCTTTAGGCCCTTTAACTTGTAATTTCCTGCATATAGGTGGGGGTCCAGGTCTTGAAACGCCCACAATTTGCTCAAGCTAAGGCTGGGGAAGAAACAGTTTCTATTTCGAAACATGTTTCAATAACTTGGAAGTTTTTTAGACGTACAGCCTGGATTTACCTTTGTCAGCGGCATGATCTGTGATCCCTCACACACTTCTATCTTTTATTTGTTATGTCCACTCACTATTTGGTGTGAGCTCAATGGTCGGAGCTGCAGACACAACTGGATTATGCATCATTCTTCACGTAGTTGTTCCGCACACAATCTGATCAGGTGAGCTATCAACACTCCAACTCACTGTTAGGCCGGCGTCACACTGGCGAGTTTTACGGACGTATGAGCGCAGAAAATACATCCATAAAATACGCATTACACACGGCCCAATGATTCTCTATGGCCCAGCTCCTATCAGCCGTATTTAACTGATGCGTATTATACAGTCTTCTACAGCCGTAGAAAATCGCAGCATGCTGCGTTTGTCACCGTATTGCACAAAAAAAAGCCAATGAAAGTCTATGGGGGTGAGAAAAATACGGATTACACACAGACCAGAAGTGTGACTTGCGAGAAATACGCAGCGGTGTTAGAGAGAAAAGCCGGCAATTCAGTGCAGTGTACAGTAAAATCACACTGACAGCTTACAATTAGTGTTGAGCGATACCGTCCGATATTTGAAAGTATCGGTATCGGATGGTATCGGCCGATATCCGAAAAATATCGGATATCGCCGATACCGATATCTGATAGCAATACAAGTCAATGGGACACAAATATCGGAAGGTATCCTCTATGGTTCCCAGGGTCTGAAGGAGAGGAAACTCGCTGCAACCGCCATGATTCCCTTCCTAAGAATGAGCACGTAAAGGACCTTCGATGACGTCGCGGCTTGTGATTGATCGCGTGACCGCTCATGTGACCGCTCACGCGACCAATCACAAGCTGCGACGTCATTGAAGGTCCTTCACGCGCTCATTCTTAGGAACAGAAGCATGGCGGTTGCAGCGGTTACAACCAGGGCGCGTCCGAGGGTAAATATATTGTGAAGAGCAGAACAAAAATGATTACCTCAATGAACAAAAATAAAAAAAAGAATTTGTGATAAACATTGACCTGTCCATTCAAGGACATTTTAGCTATAGTATGAAATCCTGTTTTTCTTGTCTGTGGAATTGCCTTTGTACTGTTTGTTATGAAACTGCCGCCCACGAAACTGTTTTCTTTTCTTTTCTTTCTTTCCTGTTTTGTCTCTTTGTTTAAACATGCAAAACTTGTATAACCACTAAACCTACTGAAACAACTATATAAAGAAGGGATAGGACCTTGAAGGCAGGCGTGCTTCAGAGACTTCCCAGTGATACACTATACAAGACGTGTCTTGTGTATTATTTCTGGTGATTTCCCACTTCCAAAGGCTGCTCCGACTGAGTGTGATCCCGACATTTCATGGCGCCCGAACAGGGACCCGAGGTCTGTGTATTCCTTCAAGAACACCGGCAGAATACGAACGAAAAGAGAATCTGGGATAATGGACGGCAGATGAACCAAATCCTGGCCAGGTAAGAGACACTGTTAGATCTCTTATATCTGCCCTGCACTGTCCGTAAGATTTTCTGTGTCGTGTTCTTTAGCGGGTAGTTCTAGTAGAGGAGGATACCTATAGCTCGGGTTCTTGAACTATTTAGGAATTGATCACCTCACGGAGTACGGCATTGAATGAGAGTGAATGTGAATAGAAGGTGTGTGGAAGTTGGGAATAGCCCTATAAGCCGCCCAGGGGGTTGAAACAGAAGAAGTGACTGTCCCACTGGGCAACGTGGTTGCGTCCTTTCGGGGAGACCTCCGCGCCTATGTTCAATCTCTGATCCTGTCTTTGACAAAAACCTGGTGACGGATAAGTGTATGATAGTATGAGCCCAGGACAGATAAATTAGCCTGGGACAAGAATACGTTGTATGTGATAGTATAAGCCCAGGACAGATAAATTAGCCTGGGACAAGATACGTTGTATGTTCTTTTTCTTTTTCTGTCTGGTTGCATTTGTGTTGTTTGCTATAGGTGTAGGAATCAGGATTTTCTTACATCAACACAGTTTAAACATCCTAGCTCCTTAGGAAGAAGGTAACGAGGTATTCTCATACCCAAACGCCACCTAGGGCAAGAAAAAGACATCCTAGCTCCTTAGGAAGAAGGTAACGAGGTATTCTCTTACCCAAACGCCACCTAGGGCAAGAAAGCTCAGGATAAGAAAATGGGGAATAAGCAAACAAAGTCGGAACCAGAAGAATTAGATATCTATACTATCATAAAGGAGAGAAGTGGTGAAGATGCCACTAAGGGGCTGAAAAAGATTTTTAGTAAGTTTGGAGTTACTAGGGCAGAAGCTTTTAGTAGAAAACTATGGGAATTCAGGAAAGGAAAAAAGGCATAATCAGAGACAAGAAATGGATAGATCAGATCCAAGCATTGATTGATGTCTCTAGGGTAGCAGAAATTGAGGGATGGACATATAATCAACAGAGTAAAAAGTGGTGTATTAGACCCACAGGCTGTGGAGAAAAACAAAATGTGGAATCTAAAAATACCCCACCCCCATACCTTAACCCACATGCCCCATCTTTTCTCCAAACACCACCTCAAAGTTTAGCCGGACCAGGAGGATGGGTATGTCCGCACTGTGGACAACAAAATCCAGACTGGAGAAATGATTGCCTAGCCTGTGGTACACCTAGACATGGCGCTGTACTTGCCCCTGTTAGGGTAGTACCAAGACCCTTTAGGGAACCTGGTGCTGACGGAGTAATGGGAACTAGATATCACCAAACTCGACAATATTTCCCTTGGTCCCCCGCTGAAGGCATGTCTCTCTTGCATAACGCACCAGATCCCACCCAGTGTCCAGTTAGATTTGCACAATATATACAGCAAATTATGCAGACTCACGCTGGAGTTTGGGCAGATGGAGAAGAATTATGTAGAATGAAAATGACTCCTGGACTCTTCCAGGAGCTATTAGCAAATCTACAGGTACATAGGCCCCAAGCAGGAGATGGTGCCTTACAAACGATAGAATCAGGTACAAAATTTGTAGATCACTTAATGGTTTTCATGAGGGAGAGACAGAGGCAGAGAGGAACAACGGGAGTGGTGGCTCAGAAATCTGGACAATCAGTAGACGAATATTATCTAAGTGTAGAAAATAATTTCAGAGATGAAGGCATGGATCTAACCGCTCCAGGAATGATGAGGTTAGTTACAAAAACCTTTATAGATAGATTGTCTCCAAAAGTGAAGGAAAAGCTTAAGGCCGCAACCCCTGATTGGAGAACCTTGGAAGACCCACACCTGGCTAGACAGAAAGCTGTAGGGATAGAAATGGACTTATGAGAAAATTCTAAGCCAGTAAGAATTGCACAGGCTAATACTGGCTCTGCTAATCAAAAGTTTACTTGTCATTACTGTAAGAAGCCAGGACATTTCCAAAGGGAATGTAGGAAGAGAAAAGCAGATATAGATTCAGGAACCTTTGTACCCAAAAATAGGATAAATAACCCAGTGCCTGATCAAACAGACAGCTCAGAATGACTGAAAGTTATGCAGGTCTCTCTTCCTTCTAGAAGACCAATAATACAAGTTGAGGGTAAAAATGTACCTTTTCTGATAGATACGGGAGCAACATCCTCCATTTTAAATCAGGACTTTTTAACATATCCTGACAATATATCCTCAAAGGTTACATATGCAGAAGGGTATGATGGTAAAATTCAGGCGTTGCCCTTTACAAAACCTTTAAATGTGAGCTTTGGCCCTAAAACTTTTGTATCCAAATTTTTATTTGCTAAAGGTGCACCTACCTGCTTGTTGGGTACTGATGTCTTAAGTAAAATGCATGCAAACATCCATTTTAGAGAAGATGGCACAGTTATGCTGACCATCCCTGAAGATGCAGAAACTCTGGAACCATATGTTAGAATACAGGCAATGGAGGATTTTCCCGAAATTTACACTCAACAAGCAAAAATTGACTTGTCTCGGGTTCCTGACAGCCTATGGGCAAAAGGAGACACTGATGTAGGATTTTTATCAGTAGCTCCTATACTGTTAGAAACTGCCCCGGGAACCATATTACCTCAGCTTAGGCAATACCCCATCAGCGCCCAGCAAGAACAGGCGATTTCTCAACAAATTCAGGATTATGTGTTACAAGGTGTTTTGGTAGAAATCAGGTCACCCGCCAATACACCCTTATATCCTGTTAAAAAGAAAGTGTCCTCCAAAGAAACTATGGGGAAATATCGCATGGTGCACGACTTACGGGAAATCAATAAGGTTTTGGCACCGGTCACCCCTGTGGTACCGAATCCTCATACCTTACTGTCTCAAATTCCCAGCACTGCTGCATATTTTACGGTAATTGACTTATCAAACGCATTTTTTTCTGTGCCACTACATAAGAACTGTTGGCATTTGTTTGCCTTTACATTCAAGGGTAAACAATTAGCATGGACAAGATTGCCACAAGGTATGGTACACTCACCAACTTTGTACTCTGAAGCAATGCAGACCGTGCTAAAAAAATTTCATCCCAGAACCAGGAGTAGTCATTCTACAGTATGTAGATGACTTACTTATTTGTTGCCCTGATGAGCAGACGGCAGTTACCTCAACTGTTAATTTCTTAATTTTCCTAGCGCAAGAAGGCTGTAAAGTAAATAGACAGAAACTCCAGGCTTGTCAACAAACAGTCGTGTTTTTAGGTCACTGCATATCACAGGGCATCAGACACCTCACACCTCAACGTACGGAAGCCATACGTAACATGCTTGAACCCAGGAATCACAAACAGCTGCGTGCTTTCCTAGGTATTGTTTCACACTGTAGACAGTGGATCATACATGCAAGTCAACTCATGCAGCCTTTATATGACTGTATTGCCAACACACCATATTCACTCAGTGAAGAGGCTAAACAGTCATTTTCCTCTTTGAAAACAGCACTGGTATCAGCTCCGGCTTTGGGACTCCCAGACTACACTAAACCTTTTCAATTGATGGCAGCTGAGATATCCTCACATGCTACAGGGGTGCTCACACAAAAACATGGAAACAAACAGAGACCTGTGGCATACATATCAGCTCATCTGGACCCTGTAGCTAGAGCCGCACCTTCTTGTGTAAGAGTAGTAGCCGCAATTTCACTGTTATTAGATAAAGCTTCTGAGATTGTTCTTGATCACCCACTTCTAGTTCAGACCACTCATGATGTACATGGCATTCTTAACCAGGTCCAACCTAAACATATTTCAATGGCCAGACACTTCCGTCTCCAATGTGCCCTACTACTGCCGCCCAACATTTCCTTTGCCAGGATTCAGACTCTTAATCTCGCGTCTTTGCTCCCTTTAGAGTCTGAGGGGGGTACCATACCTGAGGAAACTGCACTCTCCAACTCCTTAGACCCATCAAAGTCAATGCATGATTGTGTACAATTAATGGAACAAGAGACTCAGGGCTTATGTAATGTACGTGACAAGCCACTCTGTAATGCTACATTTGAACTTTTTTATAGATGGCAGTAGATATGCAGATATGAATGGACAATTTCATACAGGTTATGCGGTAGTAACTCAGCATGAAGTGCTGAAAGCAGAACCTCTCCCTGCTAATCAGTCTGCACAAGAAGCAGAACTTACGGCATTAGTTGAAGCTCTAAAAATAGCCAAAGATCAGACAGCAAACATATACACTGATTCTAGATATGCACATGGCATTATTTTCGATTTTGGCGTAATATGGAGAGCCAGAGGTTATATGACTGCTTCAGGCCAACCTGTTAAACATGCCTCCCTCATTAGACAGATTCTGGAGGCAGCACAAGAAACTAAAGAAATAGCGGTGATAAAGGTAGCTGCACATGTGAGACTCGACACCGAGGAAGCCAGGGGTAACGATAAAGCCGATAAGGCAGCAAAACAGGCAGCACGTAAACCCTTACATCATGCCCACACACTAGATAGCTCTGAAGATGATGAGGAAAGATTGAAGGAAGCTCAGAAACAGGTAGACGACGAAGAACGAGGGCAGTGGCAGAAAAAAAGGGGCAGAAGATCAGCAAGGATTATGGAAAAAAGGAACTGTGTTGTGTTTACCCAGAGCCTGGTACCCCGCAGTGGCAAGTGACCTCCAGAGCCTGGTACCCCGCAGTGGCAAGTGACCTCCACCTACCCACGCATGTGTCGGCAAATGGTATGACGCTCAAGGTAAAAGAAAGGTGGTTGGCTCCAGGTTTTGGTAATTTTGCTCGGAACATGTGTGCTGCATGCGCTATATGCCTGGCACACAATCCAGGTCAGGCCATTAAAACCCCAACCAAGCATCATGTAAGACCACTGTATCCCTTTCAAAGACTCCAGATCGACTACATCCAACTTCCTAGGTACAATGGATATGAATATGTGCTTGTGTGTGTGGACATGTTCTCAGGGTGGCCAGAGGCTTATCCAGTTCGTAAAGCCTCAGCAAAAACTACTGCCATTAAAATAGCACATGAACTGATACCCCGTTACGGCATGCCTGAGGTGATCGAGTCAGATAGAGGTACCCATTTTACTGGGGAAATATTCCAGAATGTTATGAAAATGTTGGGAGTAGAAAACCAGTTTCACACTCCATATCATCCACAGAGTTCAGGTAAAGTGGAAAGATTAAATGGGACAATAAAATTAAAAATCCAGAAGGCCATGGCAGAAACAGGAAAGCCTTGGACCGAGTGTCTACCACTTGCCCTGTATTCCATCCGAAACACCCCAAGGGGGAAGGCTAAGCTGTCACCACATGAGATTCTTTTTGGTAGAGCAGCAAATTTGGGTTGTTATTTTCCACAACAACTGATGTTGAATACTGAGACTTTAACTGCTTATGTACAAGAATTACAAAAACGTTTAACTAAAGTGCATTCGCAAGTTTTTGCTTCCCATCCAGATCCAGAAAATCTCGAAGGAGGCCACAAGTTGGAACCTGGTGATCAAGTCTACGTGAAAAGACACACCAGAAAGACTCTGGAACCGAGATTTGACGGACCTTTCCAAGTCCTGTTAACAACTCCAACAGCAGTCAAGCTTGAAGGAAAGGCATCATGGATACATGCAAGCCATTGCAAAAAAGCAGTATAAGACTCATGATATTGATGTTAATAATGTTAACCTCAACGGAGGAATGGGAAAGACTGAATTCTCTAGCCCCTTTGAACAATAGATTCGTACAACATCATAGAAAATTAGTGCATGACTTGTTAAATAATACGCAACCCCTGGCAGATTGTTGGATCTGTACCCATTCACCAGTATCAGCCACAAGTATACCTTTTCTAGCAGTTCTCTTGTCAGCTGAAGAAATATTCGCTTGGCCTAATTGTTCAGACAACCTGGCCAACAACCAACCTGGCAATACTAGACTATGGAATACTGCAATCGCCATACCAATTGTGGGATGGGTAGAATTTCCTTGGTGGCAGGGCAATCTTACAGGAAAAATAGACAACTTACAATATTTAGCATTCAAGGGAGGAAAATGGGTACCTAGGAATAAGACTGGATTAACTGATTTAGGACAGGTCCCCACTGAAAATCTACAGCTCAGTTTCAGTACAACCACCCCTTCCTCTGATGCTTTCAAACCTACAGTATTGGAAAGATATATACATAATAGAAAATGGGAACATTCTGAGTTGTTCCCCCAAGGTGATGCAAACAGTTGTACAAGTAAGCCGGGGAACCTGGTTTGTAATGAATCCAATGAGTATGTCAACGGAATGCATGTATGTGGGAATCCCGCAGCCGGGTACTGTAGCCCCTTGGGACAAAAACCCTCTTGGTGTATGCTTCAGAATGTATCTAGTTTTGTGGATTTGGCTCACAGATTGGTATTGCAGCACTCAGCTTTGTGGGATCTGCCTGAGGGTACATTTTGGATATGCGGAGAAGGAGCATATAAATGGCTTCCCGTAGGTATAAAGGGTACTTGTACATTAGGACGCCTAACCCCGGCTACTTTCATATTTTCAAATAAACAAGTGAATATGCAAGCCGTGCCCAAGCACACACTGTATAAAAGAGCTGCAGATAACTCACCACGTCCCTCGGGGAGGCCGCATATAGTACAAATGGGAATTCCCAACAAAATTGCTAGTACCATTTTTATTTATCCTATGTTAACACAGATGTGGGATAAATTAGTTAGAGCCACGGATTATCTAGATGATCAGATTTGGGATATATTGGACATATTAAATACTAGTATAGCTGTACAGAATCAGCTTATAATAGTCACTAACCAACATACCCTGGTATTGGATTACCTAACTGCCTCACAAGGGGGTATGTGTCAAATCATCGGACCCACCTGCTGTCATTATATAGACCCGAATAGTACTATGAGTATGAGATTTAAATTAAAAGACGTACAACGACTCAGGGATCAGTATGACAAAGACAATGACCAAAATAAGGATAGCTGGTGGTCAGATACCTTTTCTTTTCTTAACCCGGCCAATTGGTTCAGAGGGATCGGTGGGTGGGTTACCGGGATTATGCAAAGCCTAATACATACAGTTATGGTTATTGTAATTATATATGTATTATTCAAGGTTGTACTCAAGGGTATCTCGGTATGCACAAATAAATTTTGTGTAATGGATGCGAGAATATAAAGTTTTTTTTTTGTAATATCACAAAAAGAATGACTAAAATGATCGACAAGGTTTTGAATGGAATATGTCAAAGGGGGGATTGTGAAGAGCAGAACAAAAATGATTACCTCAAAGAACAAAAATAAAAAAAAGAATTTGTGATAAACATTGACCTGTCCATTCAAGGACATTTTAGCTATAGTATGAAATCCTGTTTTTCTTGTCTGTGGAATTGCCTTTGTACTGTTTGTTGTGAAACTGCCGCCCACGAAACTGTTTTCTTTTCTTTTCTTTCTTTCCTGTTTTGTCTCTTTGTTTAAACATGCAAAACTTGTATAACCACTAAACCTACTGAAACAGCTATATAAAGAAGGGATAGGACCTTGAAGGCAGGCGTGCTTCAGAGACTTCCCAGTGATACACTATACAAGACGTGTCTTGTGTATTATTTCTGGTGATTTCCCACTTCCAAAGGCTGCTCCGACTGAGTGTGATCCCGACAATATCAATATTTTTTATTTTTATTCTTTATTTTACACATCAATCTTCATCCCAATACCGATTCCCGATATCGCAAAAATATCGGAACTCGGTATTGGAATTCCGATACCGCAAATATTGGCCGATACCCGATACTTGCGGTATCGGAATGCTCAACACTACTTACAATAGAATAGGTAGAATAAATGTGTACACATAGAATAGGTATATATATATATGTCATTGAGACACATATATGTATATATAGTAATATTTCATACAGCGCTAGATAGCTTTAAAGCCGGTAATTCAATTGCCGGCTTTTGCTATCTCCTTCCTAAACCGGACATGATATGAGACATGGTTTACATAAATGGAATAAATGGCGCTATAACAATAAATAATAATAATAACATACAGTAAACCATCTCATATCCCCATTTTTTTGCATATTCCACACTACTAATGTTAGTAGTGTGTATGTGCAAAATTTTGGCGCTGTAGCTATTAAATTAAAGGGTTAAATGGCGGAAAAAATTGGCGTGGGCTCCCGCGCAATTTTCTCCACCAGAGTAGTAAAGCCAGTGACTGAGGGCAGATATTAATAGCCTGGAGAGGGTCCATGGTTATTGCTCCCCCCTGGTTAAAAACATCTGCCCCCAGCCACTCCAGCCTATTCTGGCACTTGGCCACTCTCTTCCCACTCCCATGTAGAGGTGGGATATGGATAATGAAGGGTTAATGTCACTTTGCTATTGTAAGGTGACATTAAGCCAGATTAATAATGGAGAGGCATCAATTATGACACCTATCCATTATTAATCCAATTGTATGAAATGGTTAAAACACACACACACACACACACACATTATTACAAAGTCTTTTAATGAAATAAAAACACAGGTTGTTGGAATATTTTATTATCCTGGTAATCCACCTGAAGACCCTCGCTCTGTAACAAAGGAAAAATAAAAAAACAACAATATCTCATACCTTCCGATGATCTGTCACGTCCCACGATGTAAATCCCTCTGCAGGGGTTAAATTATTTTACAGGCAGGAGCTCTGCTATAATGCAGCTGTGCTCCTGCCTGTAAAACCCCAGCGAATGAATGGAAAGTAGGTCAATGACCTGTAGTTACTTTCATTCGCGGTGATGCGCCCTCTGCTGGATGTCCTCATATGAACTCGAGCGTGGGAACTTTTCAAAATATTTTCCCAGCCTCTGCCATATTTTGCTGTTTTTTCTAATTTTTGGAGGATCTCTGAATCCTCTTTTTGTGCTCTTGCTATTTAGACTTAGGACTCATGAGCATGGGGACCCTTGTCGTGGGTCATGAGTTTCCATATTTTGGCCAAAATATCAACTAATACCTCACATATATTATTTTATGTGTTTTTTGCACTTTTTTCCGGGGTGCAGTTGGGCCCATTTTTGTCTTGTAAACTGTGGTGTCTGTTCACATGGGGTGCATTTGTTTAGCGATGGGCAGGCCCGCCTGATCTAATAGAAGGGTGTCACTACTAGGCTTGCCTGGATGCTGTGCATCTCCATTGTGTGAACAGCGCCGCATACAAGTCTTTTATTTGCAGCAATGTGCCAAGCAGCCACCCTCTCCATTAGTTTGGCAGGTCGAGAGTGGCTGCCTCATCGGTTATGCTGCACCTGTGTTTTTTCTATCTTAACCACATGGGTCCACTGCATCCTGATAGTGCATTTGTTTGAGGCCTAGGCAGGTAAGCATCTCTGCCTTATTTTGCTGTTTTTTCTAATTTTTGAAGGCTCTCTGAATCCTCTTTTTGTGCTCTTGCTATTTTGTCATATGAGACAAAAATTGAGCTCTTTGGCATTAACTCAACTCGTTGTGTTTGGAGGAAGAGAAATGCTGCCTATTACCCAAAGAACACAATCCCCACTGTCAAGCATGGAGGTGGAAACAATATGTTTTGGGAGTGTTTCTCTGCTAAGGGCAGAGGACTACTTCACCACATAAATGTGAGAATGTATGGAGCCATGTATCGTAAAATCCTGAGGGATAACCTCCTTCCCTCCGCCAGGACATTAAAAATGGGTTGTGGCTGGGTCTTCCAGCAAGACAATGACCCAAAACATACAACCAAGGCAACAAAGGAGTGGCTAAAAAAGAAGCACATTAAGGTAATGGAGTGGCCTAGCTAGTCTCCAGACCTTTATCCCATAGAAAACTTATAGAGTGAGTTGAAGCTCCGAGTTGCCAAGTGAAATCTTAATGACTTAGAGATGATCTGCAAAGAGGAATGGACCAAAATTCCTCCTGATATATGTGCAAACCTCATCATCAACTACAAAAATCGTCTGACTGCTGTGCTTGCCAACAAGGGTTTTGCCACCAAGTATTAAGTCTTGTTTGCCAGAAGGATCAAATACTTATTTCTCACTGCAAAACGTAAGTAAATTTATATAATTTACACAATGTGATTTTCTGGATTTTATTTTTGATATTCTATCTCTCAATGTTAAAATTAACCTACTCTTAAAATTATAGACTGTTCATGTCCTTGTCAGTGGGCAAACTTACAAAATCAGCAAAGGATAAAATTCTTATTTCCCACACTGTACATGCATTTTTGATGCATTTTGGCACTTAAAACGCTTGTGGGATTTTTACTTAATGCAACTCTATGGGTAAATTCTGCATTAAAAACTTGCGTATCCGTAAGAGAAATTGACATGTTGCGGGTTTGAATCACACAGTTTAGGTCAGTTTATGCTACGCTAAAAAGAAGCACAGAGGTATGAGATTTCCTTAAATCCCATCCACTTTGCTGGAACTTTAAGATGCTGCATTTTGATGCAGCAAAAATATGCTTTGTCAAAAATGCACCAAAAGCTCATCTTGGGAACGTGGTCTTAGGCAAGATTGCCACATTCCCACAATGACCTTCTCTTAAGTTTTTGATGTTGCAGATTTTATTCACTTCTTATGTAACTTGTGTTTTTCATTGTGTTTTTGAGTGTGTTTTCAGCACTGCAGTTTTTGTCTCTTTTTGGTGAGTCATGTTCTAAACAATGGTGCATAATTTTGGATAATTCCTGGTATTTGGCTTTGTCAACTTTTTTATTGATTTTGTCATGTGTGGATCACATGTGTTTTTGATGTGTTTCAGCCATGTTAGGGTTGGCGAAGCGCACCGACTATATATATGAGTTATAATAGGTGCGTTCGCAACCAGGGGTCCACCGTGCAGGAGAGAACCTGCTGTTAGCATTTGGCGGCACTATAAGCAAACTCTGTTACTTCACAGAATCGCTAAGAATGGAAAACGCTGTGCCCTGTTAGCCTCACAGAGGATCACAGCTACCTAACAGAGCAGAAAGCAAACAGTGGTCATGCAGTCAGCCTAGCACACGAACTATACACGAGGCTATACACCAGCCCTGAATTCATACACACAAAATTCCTCACTGGAGGTGCCGGTATTCTAGGGGCTTATTTCAGCCAAATATGACCACATGCAGACATGACCACAAAGTAGCAAAGCTCATGACATAGGTTGATACTAGCACATGGCTGTGCGGCCATGCAAACTTTTTATAGCTGTAGCAGACAAGGACCTTCCTAGTGGTCCAATAGGAGCCGCTCCAGGACCTGAGTGTGTGACCCCAGACCTCCAATGGAAGGTCGCTCTGTCCTCTGGAACATAACCCTTCCAATCCACCAAATAACATTTTTTCCCATGTACCACCTTGCGCCCTAGGATAGCGCTCACCCCGCAATCGTCCGTAGACGAACCCGATGTCCCGGGAGAGGACTCAGAAAACCAGGACATGTGTACAGGCTTCAAGAGGGACACATGAAAGGTGTCGATGATATCTAGGCGCGGAGGAAGGGCCAGACGGTAGACCACAGGGTTAACCTGTTCGGGGACCTTGAAAGGACCCAAGTAGCAAGGAGCAAACTTAGTGAACTCAACTCGCAGCCTGATGTTAAGGGCGGAGAGCCACATTAAATCACCAGGAGCAAAGGTCGGAGTGGGGCGCTGGTGTGCATCGGCAGAGAACCTCATTCTCTCCTTGGAAGCCCGGATGGCATCCTGAGTATGGTCCCAAATGTCCCGTGCCTCCACATCCCAGTCTGCCACCCTTGAGTCAGTAGAAGACACTGGCATGGGCACAGGAACCCGAGAATGTTGACCTTAGTTAAGGAGAAATGGGGTCTGGCCAGTGGAGTCAGCTACGGCATTGTTTAGCGCAAACTCCGCCCACAGTAGCAAGGATGCCCAGTCATCCTGCCTGGCTGAAAGAAAATGTTGCAGATATGTGACCAAGGTCTGGTTGGCCCTCTCTACCAACCCATTTGTCTCGTGATGATATGCAGAAGAGAGATTCAACTCAATGCTGAGTAGTTGACAAAGCTCTCTCCAGAACTGAGACGCAAACTGGGAACCCCGGTGACTGACATTCTTGTCTGGCATACCGTGTAGGCTGAAAATGTTTTACAAACAATGCTGCCAAAGCCCGTGCAGAAGGTAGCCGTGGAAGAGGCATCAAGTTCACCATTTTAGAGAAATGGTTGGTGATTACCCAAATGATGGTGCAGCCACGAGACTTGGGTAAGCCCACCACAAAATCCATCCCGACCATCTCTCAGGGCCTGTCTGCTACCGGTAGGTGATAAAGTAATCCTGCTGGTTGTTGTCGAGGAGACTTATTCTAAGTACAGGAGACACATGCCCGAATATAGTCCCCAACATCATGAGCCATATGCGGCCACCAGTATGTTCTTGCCAGCAGCTCAGATGTCCTCTTGGTCCCAAAATGTCCACCCACTCTAGACGAATGAGCTCAAGAGAGAACTTCTGGTCACAAATGTAATGGTACAAAAGTCTTGCCTGGGTTCACAGACTCTAGCGAGACTGGGGCCACAGTTCTCAGGCTCTCAGTGGGGACAATAAGCTGAGGCTCCTCTTCCTCCTCAACAGATGACACATCGGAGCGAGAGAGAGCATCAGCACGAATGTTCTTCTCCCCAGAGAAAAAATGGAGAGTGAAATGGAACCAGGAGAAGAACAGGGACCATCTGGCCTGGCGAGAATTTAGCCGCTGGGCTGTCTGTAAGAATACAAAATTTTTGTGGTCAGTAAAGACTTAGAAGGGAAAGCGAGCCCCCTCCAGAAGATGTCTCCATTCAGAGAAAGCCAATTTCATGGCTAGCAACTCCCTGTCCCTGATGGAATAATTCCTCTCCGCTGGTGTGACGGTCTTGGAAATGAAGAAGCAAGGATGCTTCCATCCATTTGGAAGAGGACTGCTCCAGCACCAACGGATGAGGCATCCACCTTCATTATAGACGACTTATCAACATTGGGGCGATGTAGAATGGGAGCACTAGCAAAATGAGATTTCATTGAGAGAAAGGCCTTGGAGACCTCCTCCGACAACAATTTGGGATTTGCTCCCTTCTTGGTGAGGGCTACCAATGGAGCTACTAAAGTTGAGAAATGCGGAATGAACTGGCGATAGTAGTTAATGAACCCCATAAAGCGCTGCACCACTTTGAGAGAGTGGGGTTCTTGCCAGTCCATCACAGCCTGTAGTTTGGCAGGATCCATAGCCAACCCCTGGGTGGAGAAGATATAACCAAGGAAAGGCAAGGACTCCTGCTCAAACACACATTTCTCCAACCTAGTATAGAGAAAGTTTGCCAGTAAGAGGTTGAAGACTTTGCAAACATCTCTCCGGTGAGAGTCAATATCTGGAGAGTAGATGAGTATATCATTCAGATAGACTATGACCAAAGTGGAATGCATATCCTGGAAGATATCATGTACAAAGTCTTGGAAGACGGATGGAGCATTACAGAGGCCGAAGGGCATCACTAGATATTCATAGTGCCCATCCCTGGTGTTAAATGCCGTCTTCCATTCGTCCCCCTCACGGATGCGAATCAGATTGTAAGCACCCCGCTGATCTAATTTGGTGAATACCCTTGCTCCCTGTAGCCTATCGAAGAGCTCAGAAATCAGGGGCAAAGGGTACTTATTCTTAACAGTGATGGCGTTAAGACCCCTGTAATCTATGAAATCTACAAAAAAGAACCCTGCCCATGCAGGTGACACTGACTTCCTAATGAACCCTCTAGCCAAATTCTCCTGAATATATTGAGTCATAGTCTACGTCTCCGTCTCCGGGAGGCAGAGGGGATAGACCCAACCCCGGGAAGGCTCTGCTCCAGGCAAGAGATCAATAGGACAGTCATAGGGACGGTGAGGTGGAAGGGTCTCCGCAGCCTTATCGGAGAACACATCTGCATAGGACCAATAACACTTGGGTAGAGAAGTAAGATCTGCGGGTACCTCTGAAGTGGCAACCTGAATTCACTCCCTCATACATCTGCCCTTACAAGATTCACTCCAACCCAAAATTCTCCCTGAGGACCACTCTATATGAGGAGAGTGGAAACGTAACCAGGGTATCCCTAGTAGTATCTCATCTATTCCCTCGGGAATGACAAGCAGGGAGATAATCTCCTGATGGGAAGGAGAGATAGATAATGTGAAAGGGATGGTCTGATGTGTAATTTGTGTGGGCAGTGTTGACCTATTTACCACTCAAACAGTCACTGGCCTGGCGAGCATCACCAGGGGTATAGCGTGGCGTTGTGAGAAGGCAGAAGACATAAAATTCCTATCCGCCCCAGAGTCCACACAGAGATCGACTGTAAGAGTGGAAAAGCCTCAAGTGATTGTACTCCTTAAAGGACAGCTTGAAGGAAAATACTGCTGTGTCTAGTGAACCTCCTCCTATGGTTTCTAGACACGATCGTTTCCCAACCGCTGCAGACATTTATTGGCATAATGTCCCATCTGCTGGCAGTTATTACAGACCGTGGCCCGGGACTTAGGTCCTGCTTGAGAAACCTCCATGGCCACATGGGAGTCGGATGCCTGAATAGGAGATTCCAGAGGACTGGCAAAGGTAGGAGCCAACCGGAACCTCTGCCTACACTGGGTCCGCTCCAACCTCCGCTCATTAAAACAATGGTCAATGCAGGTATATAGAACTATGAGGTCCTTCAGTGTGGCGGGAATCTCCCTGGTTGCCAAGGCGTCCTTTACATGGTCAGCCAGTCCCTTCCAGTACACAGGAATAAGGACTTTATCCTGCCACTCCAGCTCTGATGCCAAAGTCTGGAAGTGGACGGCAAATTGGCTGACCATAGACGAACCCTGTGTTAAAGCCAGCAGTTGGAGCGCTGTATCGTGGGTAACATGAGGTCCCAAAAAGACCTGTCTCAGAGAGTCCAGGAAGCGAGGAGCACACTGTACCACACGATCATCACGCTCCCACAGTGGCGTTGCCCACTCCAACGCCCTGCCCGACAGAAGGGATATGATAATTGCACTTTAGCCCATTCCGTAGGAAAACGTGCAGCCAGAAGCTCTAGATGTATGGTGAACTGACTCACGAATCCCCGACAGAGCTTACTGTCACCAGCAAACTTGTCTGGAAGTGGGAGATGGGATAAGGTCGAAGCAGGGTTGGCAGATGACAAACTGGCTGCAGCTATGCTAGCAGCCTGTGCAGCCGAGGTGGTGCATTCAAGAGCCGCCAAGCTACCCTCCAGCTACTGGATGTACCGCTGTAGATGCTGATCATCCGCCATTTACTAGCCAGACCCTGGCGCTAGTATTATGTTAGGGTTGGCAGAATGCGCCGAGTATAGAGTTCTAATAGGTGCGCATGCAACCCAGCATCCGCCGGTACCTGTGCCTATGCCCGTGTCTTCCGCCAACTCCAGGGTGGCAGACTGGGCTATAGAAGCATGGGACATTTGGGACCTCACTCAGGATGCCATTCGGGCCTCCAAGGAGAGAAAGAGGCCCTTTGCTGATGTACATCGGCGCCCCGCTCCGACCTTTGCTCCTGGCGATTTAGTGTGGCTCTCTGCCCGTAACATCAGGCTGCGAGTTGAGTCCACTAAGTTTGCACCACACTACTTGGGCCCTTTCAAGGTCCTTGAACAGGTTAACCTTGTGGTCTATCGTCTGGCCCTTCTGCCATGCCTGGGTATCACCGACACCTTTCATGTGTCCTCTTGAAGTCCGTATTTATGTCCCGGTTTTCTGAGTCATCTGCCGGGACATCGGGTTCATCTACGGACTATTACAAGGTGAACGCTATTTTGGGGCGCAAGGTGGTATGTGGCTAAAGATTTTATTTGGTGGACTGGAAGGGTTATGGTACTGAGAGCTTGCTGAGCACATTCGGGCTCCGCAACTCATTGCTGCCTTCGAGCGTGGCGAGGTCCAAGGGGGGGGCCCTAGAGGGGGTGGTGATGTTAGGGGTCGAGTTCCCGCCACTGCACAGGGGAATCTCTGTGCCATCTCTGCTGCGGTCTCCCATTCTTCTCCTGCCGCAGTGGAGCCTGCTCAGCGGAGATGTCGGTCCCAGCGTCTCGCTCAGTCTGACTCTGTGCAAAGGGTTACTGCTGCCTTTCCAGCTTCTGCCATTGAAGCCAGTACTGGGTAGTGACGAGCAGACGTTTTTGGGACTAAGTTCTACTTTTCCAATTCTGAGCATGCCCAGGGTAAGATCTCTCATTGGAGAACAAGGGGCTTAGATACTGCAGCAATTCCCATTGGTCCTCCAGGAATGTCCTGAAGGTGCTCAACTTCTGTGGCAGCCTTCCATTGGTCCTTCTGGGAAGGTCCTGTACTTGGGCAGCTATAAAAGGTTTGCATGACCGCACGGCCATGCGCTAGTATCAATCTAAGTTATGTGCTTTGCGCCAGTGTGGTTTTGTGTGTATGTGTTCAGGGACCCGGCTGAAATAAGCCCTTAGAATATCGGCACCTTGGGTGAGGAGATTGTGTGTGTATGTATTCAGGGACCCTGCTGAAATTAGCCCCTAGAATACCGGCACCTCCGGTGAGGAGATTGTGTGTTTGCATGACCACTGACTGCTATCAGCTCGGCAGTTAGCTTGCGCTCCTGTGAGTCTAACAGGGCGCAGTGCTTTCCTTTCACGGTACTCTGTGAAGTAACAGAGCTAGCTTATACCGCCAAATAGTGCCACAATTCACTAGCAGCAGGTTCCTCCTGCACGGTGGACCCCGGGTTGTGAACACACCAATAATAAACATCTATATTTTCTTGGTGCTTTCTGCTAGCCCTAACACACTGTGCAGGAGAGAACCTGCTGCTAGCAATTGGTGGCACTATATTATGGTATAAGCGAATTCTGTTACGTCACAGAATCACTAAGATACTAAAAAGCTGTGACCTGTTAGCCTCCCAGAGGATCACAGCTGCCTAACAGAGCAGAAAGCAAACAGTGGTCATGCAGTCAGCCTAGCACACAAACAACTCCTCTCCGGTAGAGCCGGAATTCTAGTGGCTATACGCCAGCCCTGAATTCATACACACATAACTCCTCACCGGAGGTAGCGGTATTCTTGGGGCTTATTTCAGCCAACCCTGACCACATGCAAGCATGACCACAAAGTAGCAAAGCTCATGACATAGGTTAATACTAGTGCATGGCCATGCGAACCTTTTATAGCTGTAGCAGACAAGGACCTTCCTAGTGTTCCAATAGGAGCCGCTCTTGGACCTGAGAGTGTGACCCCAGACCTCCAATGGAAGGTCGACCCTTGGGCATGCTCAGTAGAGAAAAAGCAGGACTTAGTCCCAGGAGCATCTGCCCGCCGAAGAATAGTGTTAGTTACAATGGCTGGGCCTGGAAGATCAGTAGTAACTAAGCACACATTATCTGCCTGAGCCAGACACTGAGACCGACGTCTCTGCTGAGCAAGTTCCACTGCAGCTGGAGGAGAAAGGGAGACCGCAGCGGTCATGGTTCGAGATTCCAGCTGTGCTGTGGCGGGAACTCGACACCTAATGTGCCACATGTGCATTTTTTATTGCAGATTTTCTGCATCTAATGCAAGTCTATGGGAAAAATCTTCGCATTAAATTCAAGTGACCTATAAGAGAAATAGACATGTGGAAGATTTAAAACACACACTGCAGGTCTTATTACACAGAATAAAAAAGAAGCACATCCATCCACTTTGCTGGAAGTGTAAGACGCTGAATTTTTGACACAGCAAAAATACGCAGCATCAAAAACTCACCAAAAGCATTGTGGACTCACGGCCTAAGGCCTCATTCACACATCATTATTTTTGATCAGCATTTCATCAATATTTGTATGCCAAATCCGGGTGAGTCTCCAAAACATAGAACAGATATTAATCTTTCAATTAAAGGTTTTCTCTGTAAGTTCTTCTCTGAGTTTTGACATACAGACATTGAAGAAATACTGATCAAATACTGATGTGTGAATAAAGCTTTAGTCCACATGTACATATTGAATATTTGGTGAGTAATTTACCTCAGTATTTGTAAGCCTAAAACCAGCAGTTAACGTTTGTTTCTATTATGCTGGGCTCACACTACCGTAGAATACGGACGAGTGCTATGCAAGAAAACATTGCATAGCACTCGGACCAGTGTTAATCTACGGGGCAGCTCATATCACCATATCTTTTGTCAGCCGTATTCGACGTGCGTGTAAAATTGCAGCATGCTGCAATTGTACGAGTATATCATCTGAGACTCGCCAGTGCAAGCCGATGGGTGTGAGAAAAATTCGGACACCATTCGGATCATCTGTCTTGCTTGCGACAAATTCACACACATTTTCCTCATTTCAGCCCATTGAGCCATTAAATTCAACGGGGAAAAGCAGTGAGAGATGTAAAGTCATGCACATGTCATACGGATGCCATACGGATGCATAGGTGCGAGAAAATTGCATCATCGCATTGCAAACCCATTACACACGGATGACCATACGGAGAACACTCTTGCGACTCTCGGCAGGGAGACTCGGACCAATTTTTCATACTTTTAGTGTGACTCCGGCCTTACACTTTTCCTATGAATGTTCTAGTCTTGGTTTTGGCTTACAAATACTGAGGATACAAACTCATCAAATACACAAAGTGTGCATGTGGCCTTAAGCTGTAATACTGCAAACAGCCATTTGACAAGCACTGCCCTTTTTACATAAGAAAGTAATCTTTTGTTTCAATTTCTCTACTTTTTAGTTCTTTTCAAATCAACATCTTGATGGGTAGCTCACTATCCATATACAAAACTGCCAAATGAGTTTTAGACCTCTTCAAATACTTGTGTCCCAATTAGTTAAATTGTATTTCATGTGCTAATTAGAAAAACAACTTTCCCTTGTTAAGTAAACTCTGGTCCATCTGTACATTTTCAGTCTTATGTTATAAAACTGGAAAAAATGTGCACACAGCAGGCAATGTTCTCAAATGGTAAGACTTTTTTTTACAACAGTTATTTATTGAACTATTTAAGGCTATGTTCACATTACCAGGAGCACATTGTGTGCAAAACAGATTTGTTGCACCACCAATGCAACTGGAAACTTAGGGACCCCATTAATTATGAGGTCTCCCTGGGTTTCATTTTTTGTCAGTTTTTAGAACAGAACAAAAAGTTCTGCATGCACAACTTTTTCTTACGTTATGCAAACTGACACAAAATGGATATCCTATATTTAGAAGATAGCTTCAAAACTTGGCACACAGTGTCAGTCTTAAGCCCACACATACTGGGGACACATACACACGTATACTGATTCAAATCTATGGGTTCGCACACATGTCAGTGTGCTCACATGGACCATGTGTCTGTGGCACCCCTGAGGGTCCAGTCTCCACAGAGGTACTACACTTCAGCCAGAGGTCTGGTATTCTACTCTTGGGTAAGGAGGGAACACTACCCAGTACCCACACACTAGCACCCAACACTAGACCTCTCCAGGCCAGGGAGGAACTAGGTAGAAGGTGTGGGTGGAGAGAGTTACAGAGAAGGGGAGGAGCTTAGGAGAGTGTAGAGTTGGTGAGGAGAATTTGAAGAGTACAGACATGGAGAGAGAAGCACCTGAGAGAAGAGAAAAAAGGGGTCCTAGGGGCACAGAAATTGAAGAATCCACCCGTGATGCCCAAATCCACACTGAATGTAGTCGGGTGGAAGGACCAGGTCACAATGGGGAAACTGGCCCCCAGACTAGTGGAGAACTACAAGGCCCAGCTAGCAAGCTGGAGGCTGTGGTAATTGTATGTGCCACAGCCACAACCACACATATATTCGCCAAAAAGGCAGCCACATAGGATCAAGGGGACAACAAGGATGTCGCCCATCAGGATCCGAGGCTGCTGGCTTGGGACACTGTGTGTGAGGTGCAGGGCACGAGAGGCGGGAGCCAGCGCAGTGAGATGGCCAGAGAAGGAACATAAGAAGGGGGTTTTGGCAAAGTGTACTCCAAATTACCTGAGAGCCGGCTGGACCACTGACCTGGAGGACACGGCACCCCAGCTGGGGATTGTACCTGAAACACCGTGAGTAAGAGTGTGAAGACTGCACCTTGTTGTGTCCTCAGATTTTTTTACTGTGCCACCTGTCCTGCACTACCACCATTACCTTTAACTGTATAACTGCTCTGGGGCTTAGCTCTACCTGTGGAGAGCTGTACCAACTCCACTGCATCACCAACTGCCCCAGTGGATCTGAACTGCAACGTCGACCATCTTCTTATTGCCGAACACCACGGGTGGCGTCAAGAACAACTCCCCTATAAACTTTATTCCCTTTAATTGACTTTTATTGGCCACGGACAGGGTCATTGCTGCTGTGACCTCCCCCTTAAGAACCGTTGGACCCGGCCCAAGTACCCCACGGCCCTACCGGATGCTCCATGTCTGTGTGCAAAACACAAATACATGTTTTTTCAGGCAGCACAGTTCACAATGTCCCACACACTTGTACACTGATGACACATGGATGACATTCCTGTGTCATCTGTGTGACATGTACCGGTGGCTGGGAAAAGCAGTACAGTTAGCGCTGCTCCCACACCCCGGTTGCTGACTATGCTTATCATCCTTGCTTGGTCTCCTTGTGATTAGCGAGGCCAGGAGACTCTGATGACAGTTGTAGTGAGCACCCACTGCCTGGGAATCATGCCAACTGTCATCATCGTAGTCTGGTCTCCCTGTGATCAGCTAGACCAGGCAGTGCTGATGATAGTTGTAGTCAATACATTAAATAAATATAAAAAAAATTGCATGGATCCCACTAGGAACTGGTGTTATTATTCTAGGAAGGAGCCAATATCCATGAAGTTTCCCATCCTGTTAATATCAGCTCACAGCTGTCTGCGTTGCCTTTAATGGTTATTAAATAGGGGACCCACCAAAATATTACATGGGGTCCCCCCTATTTTCAATAACCAGCAAAGACTAAACAGACAGACAGCTGTGGGATGATATTAACAGGCTGGGAAGGGGCCATGAATATTGGCACCATCCCAGACTAATAACACCAGCCCTCAGCCGCATCAGAAATGCTGCATCCATTAGATGCACCAATTCTGGTGCTTAGCTTTAGCTCTTTCCACTTGCCCTGGTGCATTGTCAAGTGGGATAATGGTTTTTGGAGTTGATGTCAGCTGAGTTACATTCTCTCACATCAAGCAAAGAGCATGGTAATGGAGAGGCATCTGTCATACACCCCCTATGGCTAATCTCGCAGTCAAAAGTAATAAGCAAACAGAGAAAAGTCCTTTAATTGTAAAAAGCCCTCTCCAACCCTATTTTACCCATTAATTACCAGGCAAAAAAAAAATCCAAAGTGGTCCACTGTAAATTTGACCCACATCCCACGATGATCCCCAACTCTGCTACATCCAGATGCTGTGCTGAGTGTTGACATCAGTAATTTGACGTCTCAGCATGGTGTCTCGATCACACTGATAGTAGTGTGAGAATGGGACTGCAGGTAACCTCTGTATAAGCCAGCCTGTGAACTGAGGTAGCCTTACTGACATCACTTACTTTTGACTATGGGGTTAGTAATTTGGTTGTCTGACAGACACCTCTTCATTACTAACACCTGGGTTTGATGCCAGCGGATATTACACAGCTAACATCAACCCCAAAAACATTATCCCACTTGTCAATGCACCAGAGCAAGCAGGAATAGCCAAGGCTAAGCCCAAGAATTGGCACATCTAATGGATGAGCCATTTCTGGGGTGGCTGAGGGCTGGTGTTATAAGCCTGTAAGCAGGCCAATATCCATGTCCCTTTCCCAGCCTAGTAATATCAGTCCACAGCTGTCTGTTTAGCCCTTGTTGGTTATTAAAAATAGAGATTCCACATCATTTGTTTTTTTCGGGGGGGCACCCTTTTCAATAGCTAGTAAAGGTTACGCAGACAGCTGTGAGCTGATGCTAGTAGGCTGCCCTCAACTGTCTGCTTTACATCAGCTGGTTAAGGAGGACCCACACCATTTTTTTTAAATTTATTTAATTATTAGATTAATACAAGTACAGAAAAGTACACACGCAAAGCACTGATTTTATATATATATATATATATATATATATATATATATATATCTTACTGTCATATTTCTATTTATCTGTCTATCATCTAAACATCACCTAAACATCTGTCATTTATATTCTTCATTCTATTCCAATGCTTGTCACACTAATGGTGCACATGGATGGTACACATGGATGGCACACGGATGGTACACAAGGACACAGTCATATGTATGCCACTCAGATGATGTCACACTATTAGGCCAGTCTCACACGTCCAGATAATTCCAGTACCGGAAAAATCGGTACCGGAATTATTCCTGTCCGTGTGCCCGTGCGTTTCTGTGGCACATCAGTGTGGCACACGGGCGGCACACGTGTGCCGCCCGTGTGCCGACTGGGTACCACATGCACCGTGCAGGAGACAGCGCTAGAGATAAGCACTGTCCCCTGCATCTGGTGCTGAAGCTGCCATTCATATCTTCTCTGCAGCAGCGTTTGCTGTAGAGAAGATATGAATAATCATTTTTTTTGTTTCTCGTGTTTAAAATAAAGATCCATGTCCCCAACCCCCTCCCACCCTCTGTGCGCCCGCCCGCTGTTATTAAAATACTCACCCAGCTCCCTCGCTGGCGCTGCTTCCTGTCCTGGCCATACCTTCTACTGTATGAGCGGTCATGTGGGGCCGCCCATTACAGAAATGAATATGCAGCTCCACCCCTATGGGAGGTGGAGCTGCATATTCATGACTGTAATCGGCGGCCCCACGTGACCGCTCATACAGTAGAAGGTGCAGCCAGGACAGGAAGCAGCGCCAGCGAGGGAGCCGGGTGAGTATTTTAAGAACAGCGGGCGGGCGCACAGGGGTTGGGAGGGGGGTGGGGACATGGATCTTTATTTTAAACACGAGAAACAAAAAAAAAGGATTATTCATATCTTCTCTACAGCAAACGCTGCTGCAGAGAAGATATGAATGGCGGCTTCAGCACCACGTGGGGGGGACAGCGCTTACTGTAGCGCTGTCTCCTGCACGGCACACGGACTGCACACAGACAACGTCCGTGTGCGGTACGTGTTTTACACGGACCCATTGACTTTAATGGGTCCGTGTAATCCGTGCGCTCCCACGAACACTGACATGTCTCCGTGTTTTCCAAACGGACACACGGTCCATGAAAACACACTGACATGTGCAGAGACACATTGATTTCAATGTGTCTACGTGAGTCAGTGTCTCCGGTACATGATGAAACTGTCACCTTACGTACTGGAGCCACTGACGTGTGAAACCGGCCTTACACAGAAAGCAGACGGACACAGACCACGGACCTCACCGATACTGTTTTGTCCAGTATCGGAAAAATCGGGACATGTGAAGGGAGCCCTAGTAAGAGGTGTGCAAGAATATGATTTGTCAAATTCATTAACAGGCTTTTTCGCCTTAATTTTGGCCCATTTTATTATCGCTGTGCGTCTCCTTGCACCTCAGCAGAAATGTACCAGGCCCTGACTGGTGCAATATTTCTGATATATTGCATGAAGTCACTTTCAATTAATTTGATGGGCAGGCGTAGCCTATTTTCACTTTTTGTGGGAATACAGCATTTAAGAAAGGGTTGTATGAGTAGTGGACAACCCCGTTACAAATATTTTCTGGTGTTTTTCCCGTGGAATTTATCATAGGATTTGAAAAAAAAACTATAAAAATGAATTATTAAAATTTAATAAAATAAAATATCTTTTGTAAAAATTGTATGCATTTTTTTGCAAAACAGAAGAAAATAATGTGGCAGAATACAGATAATAAATGGGAAATGTTTAAGAACATCCTAAATAGGCAGTGTAAGCGGTTTATACCTTGTGGGAATAAAAGGACTAGAAATAGGAAAAACCCAATGTGGCTAAACAAAGAAGTAAGACAGGCAATTAACAGTAAAAAGAAAGCATTTGCACTACTAAAGCAGGATGGCACCATTGAAGCTCTAAAAAACTATAGGGAGAAAATTACTTTATCTAAAAAACTAATTAAAGCTGCCAAAAAGGAAACAGAGAAGCACATTGCTAAGGAGAGTAAAACTAATCCCAAACTGTTCTTAAACTATATCAATAGTAAAAGAATAAAAACTGAAAATGTAGGCCCCTTAAAAAATAGTGAGGAAAGAATGGTTGTAGATGACGAGGAAAAAGCTAACATATTAAACACCTTCTTCTCCACGGTATTCACGGTGGAAAATGAAATGCTAGGTGAAATCCCAAGAAACAATGAAAACCCTATATTAAGGGTCACCAATCTATCCCAAGAAGAGGTGCGAAACCGGCTAAATAAGATTAAAATAGATAAATCTCCGGGTCCGGATGGCATACACCCACGAGTACTAAGAGAACTAAGTAATGTAATAGATAAACCATTATTTCTTATTTTTAGTGACTCTATAGCGACAGGGTCTGTTCCGCAGGACTGGCGCATAGCAAATGTGGTGCCAATATTCAAAAAGGGCTCTAAAAGTGAACCTGGAAATTATAGGCCAGTAAGTCTAACCTCTATTGTTGGTAAAATATTTGAAGGGTTTCTGAGGGATGTTATTCTGGATTATCTCAATGAGAATAACTGTTTAACTCCATATCAGCATGGGTTTATGAGAAATCGCTCCTGTCAAACCAATCTAATCAGTTTTTATGAAGAGGTAAGCTATAGGCTGGACCACGGTGAGTCATTGGACGTGGTATATCTCGATTTTTCCAAAGCGTTTGATACCGTGCCACACAAGAGGTTGGTACACAAAATGAGAATGCTTGGCCTGGGGGAAAATGTGTGTAAATGGGTTAGTAACTGGCTTAGTGATAGAAAGCAGAGGGTGGTTATAAATGGTATAGTCTCTAACTGGGTCGCTGTGACCAGTGGGGTACCGCAGGGGTCAGTATTGGGACCTGTTCTCTTCAACATATTCATTAATGATCTGGTAGAAGGTTTACACAGTAAAATATCGATATTTGCAGATGATACAAAACTATGTAAAGCAGTTAATACAAGAGAAGATAGTATTCTGCTACAGATGGATCTGGATAAGTTGGAAACTTGGGCTGAAAGGTGGCAGATGAGGTTTAACAATGATAAATGTAAGGTTATACACATGGGAAGAGGGAATCAATATCACCATTACACACTGAATGGGAAACCACTGGGTAAATCTGACAGGGAGAAGGACTTGGGGATCCTAGTTAATGATAAACTTACCTGGAGCAGCCAGTGCCAGGCAGCAGCTGCCAAGGCAAACAGGATCATGGGGTGCATTAAAAGAGGTCTGGATACACATGATGAGAGCATTATACTGCCTCTGTACAAATCCCTAGTTAGACCGCACATGGAGTACTGTGTCCAGTTTTGGGCACCGGTGCTCAGGAAGGATATAATGGAACTAGAGAGAGTACAAAGGAGGGCAACAAAATTAATAAAGGGGATGGGAGAACTACAATACCCAGATAGATTAGCGAAATTAGGATTATTTAGTCTAGAAAAAAGACGACTGAGGGGCGATCTAATAACCATGTATAAGTATATAAGGGGACAATACAAATATCTCGCTGAGGATCTGTTTATACCAAGGAAGGTGACGGGCACAAGGGGGCATTCTTTGCGTCTGGAGGAGAGAAGGTTTTTCCACCAACATAGAAGAGGATTCTTTACTGTTAGGGCAGTGAGAATCTGGAATTGCTTGCCTGAGGAGGTGGTGATGGCGAACTCAGTCGAGGGGTTCAAGAGAGGCCTGGATGTCTTCCTGGAGCAGAACAATATTGTATCATACAATTATTAGGTTCTGTAGAAGGACGTAGATCTGGGTATTTATTATGATGGAATATAGGCTGAACTGGATGGACAAATGTCTTTTTTCGGCCTTACTAACTATGTTACTATGTAATGTGTGTTGGAAATTCTTTATACAGTTTTTTTTAATGAAAGACTGTTAGTAGTTATGAGACAATGGAGACACCACATACACCAATCTCTGCCCACAGTTTCTGACATTTTTAAATCTGAGTGAGGTCAAACAAAATTAAAATTACAAATAATATTCCAGTCTATGGTTAATTTTATATGTCAGTATTTTGCATCAGTACTTGTAAACCTCAGGGCACATGCACACGTCTGTGCAAATCTTGGATCATAATTTATGGACTGGCCATGAGTCTCCTGATCCGAGTATGATAGCCCTCCAAAAATACATGAAGCTGTCATGTTCCGGTTGGAAGATCTGCCAGTCCTTGCATTAGCGGTCTATGCTCGTACCAAGTGGCACGGACATCTGCATAAGCCCTTATCAAATAATGGATGGTGAGTGCACAGTTTACACACTAAACAGCTAATCAGTGGTGTGGTGGGATTATACAGAGCTCCTCTAAGGCTGTTGTTATTATTTTTGACCAACACGTGCTTCACAAAAGTTTAAAACATTAGGATGTGATAATGGACAATGTTATTTCAACTACAATGCTACTTTAGCACCAAGTGTTTCATTTTCAAAGGGTAGCAGAAGAAAATGGATGACACAGTTTGTTACTCAATTTCACTTTAATGCTGCAATACTACATCTGTGTTCGTAATCTAATGTTTGAATAGATGGCATGGCACAGAATGGAAGGTGCGCTATCTGATTTTTGAATGGAACAGATTTTGAACACCATGTCAAAACAGCAGAAAAGTTCACAATTGATCCCCTTTTTCAAAATTACAAGGAGTTCGTCTAGGAGTCTGGTTTGCATTTTGATTCCAAAGGTGGTTCACAGTATTTTGCAATGCTAAAATGTGAAAATGAAAAAGTATGTGTTTTCTACTAAAATGTTTTTAGTTTTCACAAGAGGTAATAGTGAACAATGGACAACACAATACACTACATCTGGTTCAAAACTACTATTTCAACACCAGGCAGGGCTCAGAAGAAAAGAAATGTTATTTGTCCTTTGCGCACAAATTTGGTTGGAATAGTTTGTGGGCACTAGAGCAGCTGAAAACCCCCAAAGTGACCCCATTTTGGAAGCTATACCCCTCAGAAAATTCATCTAGGTTCACAATGAGCATTCTGATCCCATAGATGTTTCACAGAAACGCACACACAAAGACTTACTTTGTTTAGTTGTAGCTCTGCCTCACCAGAAACATGCTATATAAACCCTTCACATCCCTCACTCAGTTGTAGTCACATACAGGTTAGATATGAATCCTGGATCTGTTGGTTTGTAGAGGCAATAGTGGAGTGTAATGAAAGCTTACTGGCCAGCAGGTAAAGAAAAAGAGAAACTTAGGCTACTTTCACACTAGCGTCGGTACGCCCGACGTACCGACGCAAACTGTGAAAAAAATGAACAATGGGGGCAGCGGATGCAGTTTTACAACACATCTGCTGCCCCATTGTAAGGTCCGGGAGGAGGGGGTGGAGTTACGGCTGCGCATGCACGGTCGGAAATGACAGACACGACGCACAAAAAAAACGTTACATGCAACGTTTTTTGTGCCAACGGTCCGCCAAAACATGTAACTTGTGGCCATACGTCGCAATGTGTCGCTAATGCAAGCCTATGGAAAAAAAACGTATCCTGCGGGCAACTTTGCAGGATGCATTTTTCTCCAAAACGACGCATTGCGACGTACGTCACGCAACGCTAGTGTGAAAGTAGCCTAACACACCTCTTAAAAAAGCCTTCCCATGACTACCTGGCTCCCTCTATGCTCTGTGCATGAGCCGGAAGACTCTTTTGCAATGTAAATCTATGGAGCATCGTTCTGATGCTCCTTAGATGTACACATTTTCAAGCCTCTCCTGGGCCACAGAGAGCAAAGTTTGATTTGAAGAGTCTGAAGAGCGTTGATGTCACTCAGAAGAGGAGCTGAATAGAGATGGATCCTGGAGACAGAGACAGAGACAGTAGGAGAATGTACCAACACACACACTACACTAGAAGCATATATAGACAGATAAATTGTGCTTAGAATGAATTTCACCATTGGGCAAGACAGCTCAACTGGTGCTAGAAAATATTTTTCTTGAGAAATTCTCTGAAGTCCTTACTCCCGCATTGCATATCTAGGTAACAGAAACTTTGTCTGAGGCCAGTCTCACACGGTACCGGAATTATCTGTGTCTGTGTGCCGGTGCGTTTCTGTGGCACATCAGTGTGGCACACGTGCGGCACACGTGCGGCACACATGTGCCCACTGGGTACCACACGCACCGTGCTGGGTACCACACGCACCGTGCCGGAGACAGCGCTAAAGTTTAGTGCTGTCCCATGCATCTGGTGCTGAAGCCCCATTCATATCTTCCCTGCAGCAGCGTTTGCTGTTGAGAAGATATGAATAATTGTGTGTAAAATCAAGATCCAGGTCCCCACCCCATGTGCGGCCCCCCCGCTGTGATTAAAATATGTACCCAGCTCTCTCGCTGGCTGGCGCTGCTTCCTGTCCTGGCCGCACCTTCTACTGTATGAGCGGTCACATGATGCCGCCGATTACAATCATGAATATGCGGCTCCACCTCCCATAGGGGTGGAGCCACATATTCATTACTGTAAATGAGCGGCCCCACGTGACCGATCATACAGTGGAAGGTGCGGCCAGGACAGGATGCTGCGATGGAGCTGGGTGAGTATTTTAATCACAGCGGGGGGGCGCACAGGGGATGGGAGGGGGGTGGGTACCTGGATCTTGATTTTACACACAATTATTCATATCTTCTCTACAGCAAACGCTGCTGCAGGGAAGATATGAATGGCGGCTTCAGCACCAGTGGGGGGGACAGCGCTTAATGTAGCGCTGTCTCCTGCACGGCACACGGACTGCACATGGACAACGTCCGTGTGCGGTACGTGTTTTACACGGACCCATTGACTTTAATGGGTTCGTGTAACCCGTGCGCTCCCACGAACACTAACATGTCTCCGTGTTTGGCACACGGAGACACGGTCCGCAAAAAATCAATGACATCTGCACAGATGCATTGATTTTAATGTGTCTATGTGTGTCAGTGGCTCCGGTACGTGAGGAAACTGACACCTCACGTACCGGAGCCACTGACGTGTGAAACCGGCCTGAAAGTGTAGAGCAAGCAATGGCACAAACTTATTTGCTTGCCAGAAAAGCACTGCTCTTGGTACGAGAGTGGAGGGTCTAAAGCAGCGGCCTGAAGTAAGCTATATACCGACAGAACATAGCAACATCCTGGATTGCAAGTAGTTTCTATGGAGGACTGTGGTACATTAACTTCAATGGGAAGTAAAGTACAGTGCATGGCTGCTGTTACTAAGCATTATACAAGGCTGCTGTGTTCCGCCAACACGTCACGTATTTCTGTCTGCTGCTGGAGCAGTTTTCAGCTGATCTCTGGTTGTGTCAGGTGTCGGACACCATCTGATCTTAAAATTGACCTATAGCACATAGATTAATCAATCATTGAACCCTAGAGAATTTTTCAAGTGGGCTTTCACCTCTGCAGCAATGTTTACTGCAGTTTGGGCATGCTGCTCTGCTCAGAATTTTACTGCATAGATTTTTTTTCTAGCACTTTTGAGCTTCTAGTAGAGTAGAAAAACAGTTTTTCCTTTGACAGATGGTTGTTTTTTGCAGGATGAGCTGAATTTAGCATTTCCACACTGTTCATTGTGTAGCAAAAGTGGTGAGACAACGTTATTGTTTGGGGTAATATGACTATAGTAATGGCAGGGTTATATAATATTTTTGACATTTTTGCACACCTAAATCACTTTTCAAAAAAATATTAATTTTTCCATCATGATATTCTGAGAGCTTTAACTTTTTTATTTTTTATTTTTTCCTCGAAGTAGCTGTGCGAGATCTTGGTTTTTGATGTTAACTTTTTTATTGCTTCCATTTTGGGCTACAAACCATTTTAATTGCTTTCTTTTCTGATTTTTTTGTGTAGCAGAGTGAACCAAAAAAAAAGAAATTCATGAATTTTTGCTATTTCATTCTTTTGGGTCAGTATGATTATCGTGATACCAGATTTGTATATATTTATTTTTATTTTGCTTCTTTTGAAAAATACTACTTTTAACAATAAATAATTTGGCTTTGCATTACTATATTTTGATAGCTATATTTTTTTTTAATTTCTTGTTGACAGCCATAAGAAGCCTTGGTTTTTGCACAATTAGGCCGGTTTCACATGTCCGTTTATTTCCGGTACCGGAAAAAAACTGTACCAGAGATATCCGTGTCCATGTGTGTTCTACATGTGGCAATCGTGTGCCAGCCATGTGCCGCATCAGTACCACACAGACAGCTGCCGGGGAAGAAGCGCTATAGTAACCACTGTTCCTCGGTGGCTGGTGCTGAAGCCGGCTCTCATCATTCTCCCGGCGAGCAGAGGAGAATGATGAGCATTATATTAAAGTCCAAACGACAGCAGGTGGGGGCTTTTTGGACTTTTACCCCAATCATCCGACACCTGCTGTCTCTAATAACAGTGACAGTAGGTGCGGATGATCGAGGTTTTCCACAGCTGCCGGCTGCGATAAAAGGAAATAAATGAATGAAAAATCCGAAGTGGGTTCCCCTCTATTTTATTGAACCATCAGACAAAACCAGCTGTCAGATTCTGCAAGGTTGGTTATCAAGTATAGAGGGGTCCCTACTCTGTTTTTAAAATTATTTAAAGAAATAATTTTAAAAAAACAGCGTGGCAGCATGGGGTTCCCCCATTTTTGACAATCAGCCTTGCTAAAGCTCACAGCTGGGGGCTGCTACTCTCAGGCTAGTAAGGGGTCATTGATATAGGCTCCCCAGCCTAAAAACAGCAGCCCGCAGCTACCCAGAAAAGGAGCATCTATTAGCCTGCCGTCACACTAGCAGTATTTGGTCAGTATTTTACATCAGTATTTGTAAGCCAAAACCAGGAGTGGAACAAATAGAGGAAAAGTATAACAAAAACATATGCACCACTTCTGCATTTATCACCCACTCCTGGTTTTGGCTTGTAAATACTGATGTAAAATACTGACCAAATACTGCTAGTGGGAAGGCAGCCTTAGATGCGCTTTTTCCGGCGCTTTGCTTGGCTCTTCCCACTTGCCCTGTAGCATTGGCAAGTGGGGTGTTATTTGTGGGGTTGATGTCACCTTTCAGCCAGAATAAAGTCCTTTATTTGAAAAAATTACACAGACTCTTTTAATGTTCTAAATTAAACCATACTTACTACAATTCCTAATTCCCCGATGCTCTCGATCTCCTGTAATAAAAGTAAAATAATAATCCACCAATATACCATACCTGTCCGTTGTTGTGTTCCATGCTGTAATCCATGTCTGGGGGCTAAATAGTTTTCAACCAGGATGGTGCCAAAATGCGACCGTCCTGGCTGAAAACCACTGGTGAATGAGATGCTGAGAGCGCAGCATCATTCACCAGCGGTAACATCATCACTGGCTTTTTTCCTCAGTCCACAGGTCACCTCAGTTCAGCCTGGCCTCAATGACAAATTTTTAGGTGTTGAAGAAATCTATCTATCTATCTATCTATCTATCTATCTATCTATCTATCTATCTATCTATCTATCTATCTATCTATCTATCTAATATATAATTAGTGCCTTGCATGTGTAACTTACTGTACATATATTAACCTAATAAGTAAATTAAATAAATCATGTGGGGTCCCCCTCATTTTTGTAAACCAAAAATCATAAAGTAGACAGCTGTGGGCTGATAATATCAGGCTGGGAAGGTCCATTGTTATTGGGACCTTCCCCACCATAAAAATACTAGTCCTCAGCCGCCCCTGAAGTGGAGCATCACATGAGATGCTCCAGTTCTGGTGCTTGTGCTTCACCTTCATTCTTCCCGATTGCCTTGGGGCTTTGGCATTTGGGGTAATTGGGCTTTGGCTTTATGTCAGTTGTGAATTATCCAAAAACATAGCTGATATCAAATCCTGGTGAGATGTCTGTCAGACACCCCCATTACTAACCCAGTAATAAAAAAAATTGCACAAAAAAAATCCTTTATTTAAATAAACACTTCCTGACACTTTTACGTGGTTCACCACTTCACATTTAAAAAAGATCCCTCTAAGGTTAGCCGTATTCCACCGAATCTGACGCAGTCCAAGCAAATCCAGCAAAGTCAATCGAATTCTCCATACATAGCCTGTAGAGCCTCTTTCTGAGGCTCCATAGTCTTTGCAAACAACCACTGCCTGGTGATGCTGCATGAGAGTCAATGGTCCTGAAAAGCAGAGACAGCATTACCATTACCGATAATCAGAGTCGCCGGGTCACGCGGAGGGCAGCGTGACCCAGCAACTCTTAGGAGCATTAATGCTACTGACATCACCACTGTTCAGAGCTGCAACACCACAGCATGACCTGACAGATGCTGTTTGCAAAGATTATGGAGCCTCAGAACAAAGCTCCATAGGTTTTGCACGAAAATTTGATGGACTTCTCTGGATTTGCTTGGATGACGTCGGAGCTGTGTGGGAACTTTTTTTTAACAAGGTGTGAAAGATGGAAAGTGTATTTGTTATATTTCTCTGTGTATTCTATTCAGGTTTACATTAGCTAGACTCCTTCAGATTCAGTGGACTACTGTTGGACTTGAGGATTTTTTTTTACATAAAATGGTGAACCAGGGAAGGGCAGGGAGTTTTTTTTAATTACTGTATTTTCTGGCGTATAAGACTACTTTTTAACCCTTGAAAATCTTCTCAAAAGTCGGGTATCATCTTATACGCCAGGTATCGTCTTATAGGGCAGGTGCGGAGTAATCTGCGGTCGCCGCATATTGTGGGGGGAGCGACCCCAATGACGAGGTAAGGGGGCACCTCACCGGGAAGGTGTAAGTGAAGCAGAGGCAGAGAAGGAGATAATAGGATACAAGGGTGAGCCAGATTAGTGAAAGAGGAGTGTTTTTCTAGGCACAGCATCACTCTCTCTCTTATTTGCATAACCCTGGCATCCCAGACGCTGACAGTTTGCTTCACTTACACCTTCCTGGTGAGGCGCTCCCTCACCTCGTCATCGGGACCACTCCCCCCCACTATATACTTCGACCACAGATTGCTCCGCACCCACCCTATAAGACGACACCTGGCATATAAGACAACCCCCCGACTTTTGAGAAGATTTTATATTTTAACTGGAAAAGTTGGGGGTCGTCTTATACACCCAGTCGTCTTATACGCCGGAAAATACGGTATGTATTTTTTGTGTGTTTTTTTTTAATTACTGGCTTAGTGATGGGCATGTCTGATAGACACCTCTCTATTACTAACATCAGGGCTTGATGTCAGCTGTGGTTTAGGACAATTCACAGCTGACATCAATCCAAGACCCCATTACCCCAATTACCAACGCACCAGAGCAATCGGATAGAGGGAAGGCAAAGCGCCAGATTTGTACTCATGTGATGTTTCACTTCTGGAGGGCAGACAGCTATGAGCTGATATTATCAGGCTAGGAAGTCCATAGTTATTTGGGACTTCCCAGCCTGATAATATCAGCTCATAGCTGTCTGCTTTACCTTTGCTGTTTACCAAAAATGGGGAACTCCATGTCATTTTTTAAAATGTATTAATTAGGTTAATACATGTTTTGCATAGTAAGCAACACACCAAGGTATTAATTCTATATCCTATGGATATCTATTTATGTATCATCTATTAACCTCATATCTAACTATCTTTAACTTTGCACATCCTTATCACATAAAAATTAGTGATGAGTGAGTATACTCGTTGCTCGGGTTTACCCGAGCATGCTCGGGTGGTCTCCGAGTATTTGTGACTGCTCGGAGATTTAGTTTTCCTTGCCGCAGCTTCTTGATTTACGGCTGTTAGACAGGCTGAATACATGTGATGAATGCCTGTTTTTTTATGGAATTCCCACATGTACTCAGGCTGTCCATAATTCGTAAATCATGCAGCTGAGGTGACGAAAACTAAATCTCTGAGCACTAACAAATCAAGAGATCAACTGAGCGTGCTTGGAAAAACCAGAGCAAGGAGTATACTCACTCATCACTAATAAAAATCTTTAATTTCTAGTCTGCATTCTATTCTGGTACGTGTCACATGAACGGCACACGGATGACACTCGTATAGCATTTGTGTGCGTCATGTATTGTCATTCGTGCTGCCAGAAAAAATGGACATGGACGTGTGGGTCACATGGGCACACAGTTCGTGTGAAAACATGGATATGTGCGCAGCCCCATATATTATAATGGGTGTTTGTATGTACATCTTTCCAGTATGTGTAGTGTCCCTTTTCACTGGTACAAGAAATACACGGACTTGTGATAGAGGCCTTAAAGAGGGCGCTCACTCCTTTACATAACCACTGTCCCTGCTAACAGCAGCATGTAAGGAGTAAAGTAATTGCAGCATTGTGCCATCTATTCTTTACAGCTGACACTCACTTCTGATGGCGCTGGCTCTGCTTTTGAGCCGGCTACATCTTCACATTTGTGGAGGTTTGTGAGAACTCCTTATCATCTACATGGTACATGTTTGGCAAATGTTAAGGACCGTTTTCGAAGAATTATTTTTTCCTGCTTCATTATTTGCAGCTATTTAATTTGACATCACCTAGTTTATAAGGGTTAACGTGCACTTTCTTTTTTTCCCAGCAGGTATTTTTTAAAATCTGAAGCAGAAAAAACACTTAAAACTCTGAATTTGTGAACAGCAAAGTGTTTTTACAATAAAAAAGAATGATACATTTTTCAAAGCAAATATGCTAAAAAAAAAAAACTTCTGAAATTCCATGTGCCCATGACCAAAGTCCTTCATTTATATTATCCATTATTATTTAATCCCTTTAAAAAAAAATTAAAACTCCTTAGGCTGGGTTCCCATAGCGTTATGGGACCGCGTTTAACCCCTTCCCGACCTGTGACACAGCGTATGCGTCATGAAAGTCGGTGCCAATCCGACCTGTGACGCATATGCTGTGTCACAGAAAGATCGCGTCCCTGCAGATCGGGTGAAAGGGTTAACTCCCATTTCACTCGATCTGCAGGGACAGGGGGAGTGGTAGTTTAGCCCAGGGGGGTGGCTTCACCCCCCCGTGGCTACGATCGCTCTGATTGGCTGTTGAAAGTGAAACTGCCAATCAGAGCGATTTGTAATATTTCACCTAAAAAACTGGTGAAATATTACAATCCAGCCATGGCCGATGCTGCAATATCATCGGCCATGGCTGGAAATACTAATGTGCACCCACCCCACCCCACCGATCGCCCCCCCCAGCCCCCCGATCTGTGCAGCGCTCCCCTCCGTCCAGTGCTCCGCTCCCCCGTCCTCCTGTCCGCTCCCCCCGTGCTCCAATCACACCCCCGTGCTCCAATGAAACCCCCCCATGCTCCGATCCCCCCGCCCCGCACAGTGATCCCCCCGTGCTCCGATCCACCCGCACGCACACCGATCCTCATCCATGCTCCGACGCCCCCCCCCGTGCTCCGACGCCTCCCCCCCGTGCTCCGACGCCTCCCCCCGTGCCCTGATCTCCCCCCCCTTATACTTACCGAGCCTGCCGGTGTCCGTCTTCTTTCCCGGGCGCCGCCATCTTCCAAAATGGCGGGCGCATGTGCAGTGCGCCCGCCGAATCTGCCGGCCGGCAGATTCGTTCCGGAGTGAATTTTGATCACTGAGATAGGTTATATCTCAGTGATCAAAATAAAAAAAATAGTAAATGACCCCCCCCTTTGTCACCCCCATAGGTAGGGACAATAAAAAAAATAAATAATTTTTTTTTCCACTAAGGTTGGGGTAAGAACTAGGGTTAGGGTTAGGGTTAGGGGTAGGGTTAGGGGTAGGGTTAGGGGTAGGGGTAGGGTTAGGGTTAGGGGTAGGGTTAGGGTTAGGGGTAGGGGTAGGGTTAGGGGTAGGGTTAGGAGTAGGGTTAGGGTAGGGTTAGGGGTAGGGGTAGGGTTAGGGGTAGGGTTAGGGTTAGGGGTAGGGTTAGGGGTAGGGTTAGGGGTAGGGTTAGGGTTCGGGATGTGCACACGTATTCTGGTCCTCTGCGGATTTTTCTGCAGAGGATTTGATAAATCCGCAGTGCTAAACCGCTGTGGATTTACCGCGGTTTTTCTGCGCATTTCACTGCGGTTTTACAACTGCGATTTTCTATTGGAGCAGTTGTAAAACCACTGCGGAATCCGCAGAAAGAAGCGACATGCTGCGGAATGTAAACCGCTGCGTTTCCGTGCAGTTTTTCTGCAGCATGTGTATAGCGATTTTTGTTTCCCATAGGTTTACATTGAACTGTAAACTCATGGGAAACTGCTGCGGATCCGCAGCGTTTTCCGCAGCGTGTGCACATACATTTAGAATTAGGCTATGTGCACACGGTGCGGATTTGGCTGCGGATTCGCAGCAGTGTTCCATCAGGTTTACAGTACCATGTAAACATATGGAAAACCTAATCCGCTGTGCCCATGGTGCGGAAAATACCGCGCAGAAACGCTGTGTTGTAATTTCCGCAGCATGTCAATTCTTTGTGCGGATTCCGCAGCGTTTTACACTTGTTCCTCAATTGGAATCCACAGGTGAAATCCGCACTAAAAACACTGGAAATCCGCGGAAAATCCGCAGGTAAAACGCAGTGCCTTTTACCCGCGGATTTTTCAAAAATGGTGCTGAAAAATCTCATACGAATCCGCAACGTTGGCACATAGCCTTAGGGTTAGGGTTGGGTTGGAATTAGGGTTGTGGTTAGGGGTGTGTTGGGGTTAGGGTTGTGATTAGGGTTATGGCTACAGTTGGGATAAGGTTTAGGGGTGTGTTGCAGTTAGAATTGAGGGGTTTCCACTGTTTAGGCACATCAGGGGGTTTCCAAACGCAACATGGCGCCACCATTGATTCCAGCCAATCTTGTATTCAAAAAGTAAAATGGTGCTCCCTCACTTCCGAGCCCCGACGTGTGCCCAAACAGTGGTTTACCCCCACGTATGGGGTACCAGCATACTCTGGACCCCAGTAATTGTTGCGCAGTTTGTCCTATTTCTCTTGTTACCCTTGAGAAAATAAAAAATTGCTTGCTAAAACATCATTTTTGAGGAAAGAAAAATGATTTTTTATTTTCACGGCTCTGCGTTGTAAACGTCTGTGAAGCACTTGAGGGTTCAAAGTGCTCAGCACATATCTAGATAAGTTCCTTGGGGGGTCTAGTTTCCAAAATGGGGTCACTTGTGGGGGGTTTCTACTGTTTAGGCACACCAGGGGCTCTGCAAACGCAACGTGACGTCCGCAGACCATTCCATCAAAGTCTGCATTTCAAAAGTCACTACTTCCCTTCTGAGCCCCGACGTGCGCCCAAACAGTGGTTTACCCCCACACATGGGGTATCGGCGTACTCAGGAGAAACTGGACAACAACTTTTGGGGTCCAATTTCTCCTGTAACCCTTGGGAAAATAAAAAATTCTGGGCTAAAAAATTATTTTTGAGGAAAGAAAACGTATTTATTATTTTCACGGCTCTGCGTTATAAACTTCTGTGAAGCACTTGGGGGTTGAAAGTGCTCACCACATATCTAGATAATTTCATTTCGGGGTCTAGTTTCCGAAATGGGGTGACTTGTGGGGGGTTTCTACTGTTTAGTCACATCAGGGGCTCTGCAAACGCAACGTGACGCCCGTAGAGCATTCCATCAAAGTCTGTATTTCAAAACGTCACTACTTCACTTCCGAGCCCCGGCAAGTGCCCAAATAGTAGTTTACCCCCATATATGGGGTATCACCGTACTCAGGAGAAACTGGACAACAAATATTGGGGTCAAATTTCTCCTGTTACCCTTGGGAAAATTAAAAAATTCTGGGCTAAAAAATTATTTTTGAGGAAAGAAAACGTATTTATTATTTTCACTGCTCTGTGTTATGAACTTCTGTGAAGCACTTGGGGGTTCAAAGTGCTCACCTCACATCTAGATAAGTTCCTTTCGGGGTCTAGTTTCCAAAATGGGGTCACTTGTGGGGGGTTTCTACTGTTTAGCCACATCAGGGGCTCTGCAAACGCAACGTGACGCCCTCAGAGCATTCCATCAAAGTCTGCATTTCAAAACGTCACTACTTCACTTCCGAGCCCTGGCATGTGCCCAAACAGTGGTTTACCCCCACATATGGGGTATCAGCGTACTCAGGTGAAACTGGACAACAACGTTTGGGGTCAAATTTCTCCTGTTACCCTTGGGAAAATAAAAAATTGCGGGCTAAAAAATCATTTTTGAGAAAAGAAATTTTTTATTTTATTTTCATGGCTCTGCGTTATAAACTTCTGTGAAGCACTTGAGGGTTCAAAGTGCTCACCACACATCTAGATTAGTTCCTTTGGGGGTCTAGTTTCCAAAATGAGGTCATTTGTGGGGGATCTCCAATGTTTAGGCACACAGGGGCTCTCCAAACGCAACATGGTGTCGGCTAATGATTGGAGCTAATTTTCCATTTAAAAAGCCAAATGGCGTGCCTTCCCTTCTGAGCCCTGTTGTGCGCCCAAACAGTGGTTTACCCCCACATATGGGGTATCTGCGTACTCAGGACAAACTGGACAACAACATTTGTGGTCCAATTTCTCCTATTACCATTGGCAAAATAGGAAATTCCAGGCTAAAAAATCATTTTTGAGAAAAGAAAAATTATTTTTTATTTTCATGGCTCTGCATTATAAACTTCTGTGAAGCACCTGGGGGTTTAAAGTGCTCAGTATGCATCTAGATAAGTTCCTTGGGGGGTCTAGTTTCCAAAATGGGGTCACTTGTGGGGGAGTTCCATTGCATAGGCACACAGGGGCGCTCCAAATGCGACATGGTGTCCGCTAACAATTGGAGCTAATTTTCCATTCAAAAAGTCAAAAGGCGCGCCTTCCCTTCCGAGCCCTGCCTTGTGCCCAAACAGTGGTTTACCCCCACATATGAGGTATCGGCGTACTCGGGAGAAATTGCTCAACAAATTTTAGGATCCATTTTATCCTATTGCCCATGTGAAAATGAAAAAATTGAGGCGAAAAGAAATTTTTTGTGAAAAAAAAGTACTTTATCATTTTTACGGATCAATTTGTGAAGCACCTGAAGGTTTAAAGTGCTCACTAGGCATCTATATAAGTTCCTTGGGGGGTCCAGTTTCCAAAATGGGGTCACTTGTGGGAGAGCTCCAATGTTTAAGCACACAGGGTCTCTCCAAACGCGACATGGTGTCCGCTAACGATGGAGATAATTTTTCATTCAAAAAGTCAAATGGCGCTCCTTCCCTTCCGAGCCTTACCATGTGCCCAAACAGTGGTTTACCCCCACATGTGAGGTATCGGTGTACTCAGGAGAAATTGCCAAACAAATTTTAGAATCCATTTTATCCTGTTGTCCATGTGAAAATGAAAAAATTGAGGCTAAAATAATTTTTTGGTGAAAAAAATACTTTTTCATTTTTACGGATCAATTTGTGAAGCACCTGGGGGTTTAAAGTGCTCACTATGCATCTAGATAAGTTCCTTGGGGCGTCTAGTTTCCAAAATGGGGTCACTTGTGGGGGAGCTCCAATTTTTAGGCACACAGGGGCTCTTCAAACGTGACATGGTGTCCGCTAAAGAGTGGAGCCAATTTTTCATTCAAAAAGTCAAATGGCGCTCCTTCCCTTCCAAGCCCTGCCGTGCGCCCAAACAGTGGTTTACCCCCACATATGAGGTATCAGCGTACTCAGGACAAATTGGACAACAACTTTAGTGGTTCAGTTTCTCTTTTTACCATTCGGAAAATAAAAAAATTGTTGCTGAAAGATCATTTTTGTGACTAAAAAGTTAAACGTTCATTTTTTCCTTTCATGTTGCTTCTGCTGCTGTGAAGCACCTGAAGGGTTAATAAACTTCTGAAATGTGGTTTTGTGCACCTTGCGGGGTGCAGTTTTTAGAATGGTGTCACTTTTGGGTATTTTCTGCCATATAGACCCCTCAAACTGACTTCAAATGTGAGGTGGTCCCTAAAAAAAATGGTTTTGTAAGTTTCGTTGTAAAAATGAGAAATCGCTGGTCAAATTTTAACCCTTATAACTTCCTAGCAAAAAAAATTTTGTTTCCAAAATTGTGCTGATGTAAAGTAGACGTGTGGGAAATGTTATTTATTAACTATTTTGTGTCACATAACTCTCTGGTTTAACAGAATAAAAATTCAAAATGTGAAAATTGCGAAATTTTCAAAATTTTTGCCAAATTTCCGTTTTTATCACAAATAAACACAGAATTTATTGACCTAAAAATACCACTAACATGAAGCCCAATATGTCACGAAAAAACAATCTCAGAACCGCTAGGATCCGTTGAAGCGTTCCCGAGTTATTACCTCATAAAGGGACACTGGTCAGAATTTCAAAAAACGGCAAGGTCTTTAAGGTCAAAATAGGCTGGGTCATGAAGGGGTTAACGGACAGCGTTGCACGGCGAAATTAACGCCATGCAACGCGTCCGTTAACGTGCCCATTGAAGGCAATGGGAACGCGCTTCACTAGCGCGTGCCATGTTCGGCACGCGCTAGCGACGCGCCGGTGATTCCTGGCGCGCCGTGGACGCTGCTTGCGGGATCTACGAGAGCGGGGACGTTACCGCGACCCCGACCGCAGCCCCATAGAAAACATTGCGTTAGCGCAATCCGCTAGCGCTAGCGCTAAACGGATTGCACTAACGCAATGTGACCCTAGCCTTACTCCCTCAGCACAAGGGCATGAAACATGACTTTGTGCTTCTTTGGCTCTTTTTTTCAATTTCCTATAGATTATAAAGTTAGATGTTGTTCGGAATTTATAATACTGTAACATTTATTTGTTTTTTTACTCGATACTATCACTTTATAGATAGCTGCTAGCTTTTGATGCACTGTTGTATCTTGCGACATTTTGATTTCGAATATACCTTATCTGTACATTGAAATTGCGTTTCCTTGCCTTGTTCAATTTCCTCGTCACGCCTGTCTCATAAGGTTTGTCAGAACCTTTTCCTATCACACCCATTGCCCTTTACGCCCCTCTAGAGTCATTAATTTAGCCTATCCAGGCGTTTCATTCACTGATGTTAATACAGGCATGTAACTTGCTTTTTTCAATTCCCAAAGACACTAAGCCAAAAGCTGAGAAAAAGAGAAAATTCAAATGTCCATAAATGGAAAGCTGAAAGTGGATGTGTACTTTGGCCAATTCCTTATTTAGAGGAATCTCTAGATGATACGCTGATTATAGGCTGTCCTGCTGCTATGAGTCTTAGCAATCAGCTGCTATGTGTGGGTGAACGTAGCTACAGGTGTCCAGTGTCCCCGCAGTGCTACCATGAGTGAAATGAACCATCCCATAGATCCCACTCAAATCATTGCGATGTCTATGTAATGCACAGATTTGCCAGATGCTCTTTACTGTAGCTAGAAGTTGAATTGGAAAATCACTCGATTAGCTCAAAATTCGAAAATAGCATATTTGACAATTGGTTTTCCAAACTAGCTATCCCATTCAAAAACACAATGACTATTTTTAAATATGAGGCCATAAAAAAGGTTTTGACAATATGAAAGAAAGGGAATACACAGAAATAGTAGAAATTGCTTTGCTGTCAAAAAAGGATACAAATACCAGATACCCCTGGGTAGAAGAGAGAATAGCCTGAAAATCTTATAGATCTGATGTGCCGGTAGAAAATTGAGAACCTTGGCATTTGCAAAGTATGTTGAGAATACAATGGTTGTAAAGAAATACAAACTATTGAATCTTTGAGAATCTCTTTGCTTGAGAATTGGATAACCAGAATGTAGCTATTGAAATGTTTGGCATGGAGCTGACATCCACGTGAAAGGTAATCTGCATAATCTTTATCATCAAAATCCTCATAATGCATAAAGAAAGAAAAACTTGAAAGGATGCTCGTACATGATTTATTGGTACCTACAGCACTACTGAATACTGCACAGAGAAAGCTGTACTGCAAAGTACTGTGGCAAAGGCAGGTGAGGCACATGATATTTATGTGCTGTAGGCTAGGGTCACACCAGCGCATAGTTTCTTATCGGAGAGAATCAGAGCAATTGCGATAATCAGGGTATGAGCATAATGTGGTCCTATTTTCTCGGATGAGGAGAAAATGGAGAAAAAATCTTCTCCATTCCACCAGTCCATGAAAATTGGACTGCACTCAGATGTCATCCGAGTGCAGTTCAATGTTTTCCATTGACTTATTGGCTTGTATGGATGAGTGTGATCCGAATATTAGATTAAATGTGAACATGTGCACGGCCACATAGAATGAGATTGGTCCGAAACATGCACCTTGACAAATGGATGTGTGAATGTAGGCAATGGTAAGGTTAAGATGGACGTTGTTAACATTGGACAAGCTCTCTGTTCTCCTTCCCATCATGAATATGTGAATGAGTTGCTTGCTATTACAATAAAGTACTGCAGTGCGCAGTCGCTGGGCCTCTCTGACATTTCCCGGCACCTGCGCACTGCAGTACTTTGCTCTGTCCTCAACAGGGCAGATAAGTACACCTGCGCAGGAGCACAATGCCGGGGAGCGATGAAGAAGCAGGAAGGTGGCATCGCAAGAAGATGGGAGGCGCCGGACCTGGACCTGCGACACCTATCGGACCGGACTGCCCCTGGCAGTTTTTCTTAATTTTCTTATCTTTCAGGTCAGATCGGGGGGTGATATACAGCATTATAGATAAGCCCTGAAATGCAGTGGCTGCATCTTATATCGGCACACAATATTACTGAAAGGGTTGTTCGAACAAAAATATTACCTTACTGCATAAATGAATATCTCTACAACAGGCCTGTATGCTTTGAGGCAGTGGTCCACCAAACTCCAGACCTCGAGGGCCACCAACAGTGCAGGTTTTCAGGATTTCCTTAGTATTGCACAGGGGTTGGAATCATCACCTGTGCAGATGATCACATTACCACCAATGCAATACTAAAGAAATCCTGAAAACCTGCACTGTTGGCGGCCCTCGAGGCCTGGAGTTGGGGACCCCTGCTTTGAGGACTGAAAATTTCTGAGCTGGGTGCTTCCAAAAGTGCCTTCAGAGTTCTTGCTCCTCAGCAGTGCAGACTGGTTGTGGGAGATGCGTCACGAATGGTACTGACTAATGTGATTCCCCCACCTCGGCACTGAAAAGTTACAATACAATTTTCAAGTACGGTACAGTCAGCCGACCTTGGGCCTTCCATTGGCATCCTTACGCTTTTTCTACTGAATTGGCAATCCGATTCTGCTTTATCGAAGACGGCCAATGTCGTAGTGTGATGAACACACTGCTAACTCTGAACCACTATGCTTCTGCTTTTCCTGTTGGTCAAGGTTTAGTTAAGCATAACAATGACTATTTAATAATAATAATTTTATTTATGTTGGCGCTATATGAATAAAATTATTGTTATTAATTATTATTATATATGTCATTGACACATATATATATATATATATATATATATATATATATATATATATATATATATATACAGTGGGGCAAAAAAGTATTTAGTCAGTCAGCAATAGTGCAAGTTCCACCACTTAAAAAGATGAGAGGCGTCTGTAATTTACATCATAGGTAGACCTCAACTATGGGAGACAAACTGAGAAAAAAAAATCCAGAAAATCACATTGTCTGTTTTTTTAACATTTTATTTGCATATTATGGTGGAAAATAAGTATTTGGTCAGAAACAAACAATCAAGATTTCTGGCTCTCACAGACCTGTAACTTCTTCTTTAAGAGTCTCCTCTTTCCTCCACTCATTACCTGTAGTAATGGCACCTGTTTAAACTTGTTATCAGTATAAAAAGACACCTGTGCACACCCTCAAACAGTCTGACTCCAAACTCCACTATGGTGAAGACCAAAGAGCTGTCAAAGGACACCAGAAATAAAATTGTAGCCCTGCACCAGGCTGGGAAGACTGAATCTGCAATAGCCAACCAGCTTGGAGTGAAGAAATCAACAGTGGGAGCAATAATTAGAAAATGGAAGACATACAAGACCACTGATAATCTCCCTCGATCTGGGACTCCACGCAAAATCCCACCCCGTGGGGTCAGAATGATCACAAGAACGGTGAGCAAAAATTCCAGAACCACGCGGGGGGACCTAGTGAATGAACTGCAGAGAGCTGGGACCAATGTAACAAGGCCTACCATAAGTAACACACTACGCCACCATGGACTCAGATCCTGCAGTGCCAGATGTGTCCCACTGCTTAAGCCAGTACATGTCCGGGCCCGTCTGAAGTTTGCTAGAGAGCATTTGGATGATCCAGAGGAGTTTTGGGAGAATGTCCTATGGTCTGATGAAACCAAACTGGAACTGTTTGGTAGAAACACAACTTGTCGTGTTTGGAGGAAAAAGAATACTGAGTTGCATCCATCAAACACCATACCTACTGTAAAGCATGGTGGTGGAAACATCATGCTTTGGGGCTGTTTCTCTGCAAAGGGGCCAGGACGACTGATCCGGGTACATGAAAGAATGAATGGGGCCATGTATCGTGAGATTTTGAGTGCAAACCTCCTTCCATCAGCAAGGGCATTGAAGATGAAACTTGGCTGGGTCTTTCAACATGACAATGATCCAAAGCACACCGCCAGGGCAACGAAGGAGTGGCTTCGTAAGAAGCATTTCAAGGTCCTGGAGTGGCCTAGCCAGTCTCCAGATCTCAACCCTATAGAAAACCTTTGGAGGGAGTTCAAAGTCCGTGTTGCCAAGCGAAAAGCCAAAAACATCACTGCTCTAGAGGAGATCTGCATGGAGGAATGGGCCAACATACCAACAACAGTGTGTGGCAACCTTGTGAAGACTTACAGAAAACGTTTGACCTCTGTCATTGCCAACAAAGGATATATTACAAAGTATTGAGATGAAATTTTGTTTCTGACCAAATACTTATTTTCCACCATAATATGCAAATAAAATGTTAAAAAAACAGACAATGTGATTTTCTGGATTTTTTTTTCTCAGTTTGTCTCCCATAGTTGAGGTCTACCTATGATGTAAATTACAGACGCCTCTCATCTTTTTAAGTGGTGGAACTTGCACTATTGCTGACTGACTAAATACTTTTTTGCCCCACTGTATATATATATATATTTATATTTCATAGAGAGTTAGGTAGCAGAATAGCCGATAATTCAATTGTCGAGTTCTGTAAAATCATTGCAGAAGCTGACAGGACATGACACATGGTTTACATACAGTAAACCATTGCATATCAGTTAGATTTATATATGTCCCTGACTAATAATGTTAGTACTATGCTTGTGTTAAATTTTGGAGATGTAGGTGTTAAATTAACAAATTTATTGAGGGAAAAAAATTGTGCGCCCAATTTTCTTCGCCAGAGAAGGAAAGCCAGTGACCGAGGGCAGATATTAATAGCCTAGAGAGGGACCATTGTTATTGCCTCCCCGGCTAAAAATATCTGCCCCCATCCACCCCAGAAAAGGCACATCTATAAGATGCACTAAATCTGGCACTTAGCCTCTCTCTTCCCATTGCCCTGTAGCGGTGGCATATGGGGTAATAAGGGGTTAATGTCACCTTGCTATTGTAAGGTGACATTAAGCCTGGTTAATAATGGAGAGGTGTCAATAAGACACCTATCTGTTATTAATTCAATAGTATGAAAGGGTTAAAAATACTCATACATTAGGAAAAAAAGTATTTTAATGAAATAATTAAACACACAGGTTTTCCATCTTTATTCCACTCTCAATCCAAGTGAAGCCCTCATTCTTCTGTAAAAATCCAAAATAAAAAAGCAGCAATATCCCATACCTGTCTGCTGTACAGTCAAGTCCCATGCTGCAATCCATCTCAAGGGGTTAAATAGTTTACAACCAGTAACGGTGCTAATGCTACCAAACTGGTTGTAAACCACTGTGTAATGAATGAAAAACTGCCTCTGCAGCCTCCCCGCCTGATTGGGCAAAAACTCTCTAGCGTGGGAACGTTTCTGAACTTTTCCCCACGCTGCCAAGTTCACCTCAGGTCAGGCTGTGAGTCTCTGGGTAAACTTAGCTTAATTGAAGATAGCGTGGGAATGGCGCCCATCTGCCCCTGTCAGGGGAACCAATATCTGCCATATCATATGACAGAGGTAGATGAGCACCATTCCCATGCTGTCTTCTATTGAGATAAGTTTACCCATTTATGGGTTACTAGATGGCAGCCCGATTCTAAAGAATCGGGAGTCTAGAATCCATATATACTTTATTTATTCAAATGTAAGAATAATACAATTAATAAATAATAGTAAGAAAGAACAAAAAATGGCTGCACTCACCAGCTCTTGACAATTCTTGTTATTTAAGAAATTGCTGGGCAATAATGGACAATGTCCTTATGTGGCAAATAATAGAGCAATATACCCAATGTGGCAAAGAAGAGGTTAATAAACGGCAGTCTCTTAGTATAACAGTCAGTGAATAATAGGCAGTATATGGAGAAAACACCAAACAAAAGTTCAAAATTGGTGTGAAAATGTCACTGAACCACTTCACAACTAAATATATATAGTTTTGGTAAATGGTATTATCATTTTTTTGACAAAATTCGGCAGGAGCTTGAAGAGCAACGTCACTGGGCCCGCCTCCACGCAGTAGAAACTTGCTGTGAGGTAAAAATTCAAAAATCACACCAAAATGGCGGGCGGAGTGTGTCACAGTACGGCACGTTTCTGATTGGTCGCTCGCAGCAGGCGGCAACCAATCAGACACTGGACACTGTTGACGTCACTTATCTCCGGACATTATCTCCGGACATTAGCTCCGGACAGGAAGTTGGCACAAATTGCAGGAAGTAGTATTCTAGGCAATTATATATTAGATGTACCAGTATGTTCTCCTGAAGAACCAACCAATTGGGGAAACAAGTAGTATACATGCTGGCTTTCTCTTGATATGAAATATGTATGGGGTAAAGATCTCCTAAATGAATGACATTTGGGCTTTGGCCCTGAATTGATTATTTAAGTAGTGGTCTTTTTGTTTGTATAATGCTATTTTGGATAATTTGTTAACCCCATTTTTTGGTCATTTTGGGACCTTTATTGCTACATATAATCCTGGATTTCTATTGGGGCAATGTGCAATGGGGAAAATACATTATAGTGATGGTCTACTATCATGGTGCATATAATAAGATATTATTCAAATATGCATAGGTTCTTTTTTCTTCACGGAATATAGTTTTACATGTGCAGTGTGGATATCTAATTAAATACTGCACAGTGAAGGCATATGGTGCAGATAACAAGAAATCATTTATCTCTGCATCTCCCCTTTTTCCTGCCTCATTTGATATTATTTATATCTGCGAATATGTGCAATTTATATTTGCCTATGTGAAACTCTTTCTATATATTTGATTTTGTTGTCTGTTGTTGGGCTCAATATAATCTACCTCCCTCTCTGATATATTGCACGTGCCATATGGTATATCAGAGGTAGGGTATCAGGCTTTCCTGATTACAATACTGTTATCTTTCTTTGTGCACTCTGTCTTCATAGGGTTCTATAGGGAAAGGGAGGGAGAGCCGTTGCTGTGCAGGGGCACCATTGCGCAGGTTGAAGAGTGCCAATCTCCGCTGGTAGGAAGAGAATCCATAGTGATTTATTAGGGTGATTTTTTCACTGTAATTTTACTACCTGCTTTTGTACTGATCCATTTCATATGGGGTAATGGGAACATAGTGAAAAATCATTTATTGGTATTTTTACATTATTATATTAAAGATTATGTTTTAAATGTTGGTACTACTTGGTGATTCTATGTAATTTTGGTGTCTACTTATGTTGAGTTTCCTTGAACGGTTTGGGATCTGGGTGGAGTCTCAAGGGGGCCCTTAAATTTTGCCAGTATGGGGCCCTGAAATTCTTGGTGGCAGCCCTGCAGTCAGGGCCCACTCTGAGAGGTGAATGGACCCAATTTGCAAATGAGGAGGTATGGCAGAGCACCAAACTCTTGACCACTCCAAGGGTGCACTGAAGCCTCCTTATTTGTATATTAAAAGCTATTTCCTCAGGCATTCTACCAGTAACACGTACAGTGATGGTATGCTTGTGATAGCAGCTATGTCCCTTACAACACTATAGAGACCGTTTACAATGCTATTTGGGGGTGATTGACTCAGTTTACTCTTCCTGAATATTTATGAATACATTAAATTTTGGATGGTGCCATTCCCCTTGTCAACAAATTGTGTTCCTATATAGGCTGACACTTTGATCACTGACTAGACAATGTCAGAGTCGAGGAACACAACCACAACCTGGAAGCCCTCGTCGTCATCAATTTGTTTTTTTTTTATTTCTAGGAGGAACAATGTAGGAGCCAGACAGTATAGAATAGCTGGAAAAGATGCTCCAAAATTGTTATGTCATGTAAATACAAACATTTACTTCCACAATCAAAGCATTAGGAAAAAACTATAGTGGTCCTAAGATTCATTTACAAGAACCATATTTCTCAACTTCCATTGTTATCTGCAACATAAATCCAAGCCCATTTTCAACATTGATGCTGTGAGTATTTCTTCTAAAGTCTATGTGTTTTACCATTATCAAGTTAGATATTGGGCACCACTTGTGGTTATCGCATCCACATTTGAAAATAAATAAATAATAGTAAGAAGAGTACTAAGCTCCAGACCAACACATCACATGCATTTTAGAACAGATTTGTCACATTCATTTTGCGCATGAATCCAAGTTTGCAGAATTTATTGCTGAGCTAGAAGTCGACCTGCTGGCAAATAGAGAAACAATTCATGCATAATATAAACGCTCTAGTCTAACAGAAGTGCTCATGTTTCTACGCTTGGCAGGAGATTGAATATTCTCGCTGTAGCATCATGAAAAAAGTTCTTCATCTTTGTATGTTTCCCTTAGAGGTTCAATTATTTAACAATAAAGGGAAAAAGTTTAAAAATATTCTTGTTCTTGTAAAAAATGTGTGCGGTATATATACTGTACATACATTGCAAGGGCTAGCTGTAAGAGGAACAGTAAAAATACTTGCACCATGCCATCTCACATTGGATAAAAAGCTAGAAATCTTGAGAATTAGGTATATTCTAGAATGAGTTGGCATATTCGTGAATTTTGATGTGTGTGGAGCCGTACAGATAACGGTGCCAAGAAACAAGCGGCACCAATAACAGGATATCAAGTCTGCCATAAGGAATAAACCGAGTGTGGCAATGAAAATGAGTTCCAGCACCATCAGTTAGTAAAATCAAGTGGTATAGTTAATGATCTATTAATCAGGCTCGCTTTTTTCAATTATACACTCACTTTTCTGCAAAGCATTCACTGTATCATAAAAGAATGTCTACGTTAGGCGCTTTCAGTTAACAGAAACACTAGATGGAAACACGTTACACCGAATAAATTGAACACAAGTACGATATTATTTCCATAGTGACAGATTCGGAAGGAGAATATTTATTGCAATCCAGAAAGCGTCTGTTTTATATTTTGTATAAAAGGAATGCACTATAAGATCCTCAGTTCAGTTAGAAATATACATAAAGTACTAATAGCCAATTAATTTAGGTTTATATTTGATAATTTGGGAAAAAAAGTTTGCAGTAAGGCCGGTTTCTCACTTGCATTCCCCTGATGTGCGGCGGGCTGCGGACTTCCTCTGTGAAGCCCCGCCCCCGGCCGCACCTCCACTGTTATCTCCGCCTACATCTGCATGCATATATTTAACATTAGGTACGCAGGTCATGCGGCTGTATGCGGATGGTGCCTCATGCGTCGTTTTGACGATGCGGCGACCAGCGGAGACGCAGCCATGTAGCCTTTTTTTTTTTTGCCGCATCTTCAAAACGATGCATGCGGCACCATCCGCATACAGCCGCACGACCTGCGCACCTAATGATAAATATAGGTACGCAGGTCGCATACGGGCCGCATGCAGATGTAGGCGGAGATAACAGCTGAGGTGCGGCCGGGGGCGGGGCTTCACGGAGGAAGTCCGCAGCCCGCCGCACATCAGGGGAACACAAGTGAGAAACCGGCCTAAGCAGGATAAATTCTGTCATATAAAGCAATGTGATAATAATTCCTATATTAAAAAATAAAACTCTAATTACCATTTTTCAAAAACTGAATGAAAGTTACATATATTTTATTTTGCATACGCTTTACAGGCATTATTAATGCTTTCCCGATCCGGGTTTGCAATCTAGATTCCCTATCAATATATCTTTGGAGTGTGGGAGGAAACCAGAGAACCCCGAGGAAATCCATGCAAACACTAATAGAGCAGATGTTGTCCTTAGTGGGATTTGAAAACAGGACCCCAGTGCATCAAGGCTACAGTGCTAACCACTGATACACCATTCTGCCCCAAGTCATGACAAGAGACAGGCAAAAGTTTGAAAATTTGCATTGCCATTATTTTGCTTTGCTGTTTCCGATGCGCTATTTTCTGAAGATAAGGCAATAAAGGTCCAAATTTTAATTCAGATCCCTATTCAAATCTAAAAGGAAATTTTACAAATCACCCAAAACTTACAGGTTTGTTCATTTCTAGACAAATACATTTGTTGCTATCAGAATTTACTACTAAACTGCATAAACTGACCCGCGGTGCGGGTTTGTAAACCACATGTTAATTTCTTTTTGCGCGCACTCTAAGTTTTATGTGTGAACTTTCCTCGTAGAATCTTATTAAAAATGTGCATATTCATCCTTAATGTTTTTTTCGCTTTGGAAGCACACTAAAAACGCATGCAATCCACATATAACTAGATCAATAGAGTTTTGTTAAACACAAATACAAGGAAATATGCATAACAAAGCAGCTTTATTTTAAAACATTATATTCCAAAAAGAGACAAAAACCGCAGCATCAAAATTGCATGTGAAAAAGGCACAAAATATTTCTTTAAAAAAACGCCAGTAACTTAAAAAGCTCACCAAATACTCATTGTGGGAACGTAATCTAACGCTGGACTCACACATCTAACATTTATGACGGTCCGAATTCAGACTATGATATGCAGATTGGCCGTGGTTTTCCTGACCTGAACTCAACAGCAATCAAAACCAACAATATATCAAACAGTTCATACAGAATACTGTTAATTCATTCATACAATATGAGATACTCTCAATCTCTCGTAATGTCACTATTTTTAATTTTCAGCTCCTGGTCATTATATAATGGACACATGGTGTATGAATATATATCATCTAAGTGAATGTGCAATTATGCTAATCTTTATTTTATCTTTATTTTTTATTTTATCTTTATGCTAATGAAACAGTTTGTGAATTAATGAGGGTCTTAATTGAAGAAAATGTTTTGTGTGAACTGTGGTGCTGGGATTATTTCTGTTGGTTTTAAATGTACAAGAAAGTAATGAAAAATATCTCAATAACATTTTATTAGCTACAATATTTGATTGAATGCAACATTTTCACAAGAGAGCTGCGGCCGGTATGGAGATTGCAATCCGTACTTTGAATGCTGCATGAGTGAAACCACTCCGATACTTTTAGCTTTATCTTGCATCAGATATTGGTCTGAAGAGACATATCCTGCTTCTTTTTGCATTTTTGAATACGTGATATGTTTTTAACTTTGATATACGTTCATCTGAAATATCTGAGCAAAAAGATCCCACGAAACTCAGGTCAATAATTGTGTTGACACAGCAGGCTATTTTTTCTTCTTTCTTCATGTGTCCAGTGATCCTATTTACCTATGCCATGTATGTTATCTATTGAGACTGTCATTTTCCTGAACCCTATCACTGGGAAAATCAATGGCTCCTGCCTCGCACCGCCTGGACACCCCCTCTTCCCAGCCCAGGGCCCGCTGCATAGTCCCACTCCTGCCTATGATGACTTTCTGGTGCTGCGACCCTGCTCCTGTGATTTTGCTCCACCAGTTTGCTAAATTAGTTCTGAGAAGAACTCCCATTTTCACATTACTTTTATTCTTAATTTCCTCCTTTAAATTTGGAGTGCGTCTTATGGTCCGGAGCGTCTTATAGTCTGAAAAATATGGTAAGCATTTATAAGTATTAAAAAATCTAAGAATTGCTACTTTTCATTTACCTTTGCCTTTCCAAAAATGGAATAACAAAAATAATCAACTATGTACATCAAAAATGGCACCAATACAACCTAAACCTTGCCCTTTAGCTCAATTAATTATACATTATATGGCTGCAAAAAAATAAAGAATTGAGGTTCAATCACTACAATACCATAACTTCTACACGTGATGTGTGCATGTTGTTCAGAATAAACGATATATAGCTCATATTAAGAACATGTTGAACTGGAAAGAACATGCAACACATTGAGTTGTCTATGCCAGGGCAAAAAAATAAATAAGTAAATAGACTTTAAATAAATGCCTTTAACAGGCCATGAGTCAGAATTAACTTGTGAAAATGTGAAGAACTACCATTGACTTTAGTAGTAAATCTCCCAAGTGTCATTAAAATGTCCCTTTGGGCTGTGAAGCTTTCTAATAGTTATATTTCATTTGAATGCAAATCAATCTATTTTATTGGGTAAGTGCTGATCTGCATTCCTACAGGGTAGGATCCAAAAAAATATGACCCATTGGGGGTACTAGAGGATCAAAATTGAAAAAATTCTTCTATAATAAATCCACATTGTAGCTGAATGAAGCGTTGGAACAAACTCATATTCCGGTAACATCTTGTCCTTGAGATGTAAAACAATATACACTAAAGAGAGAGACTCTATGCCTCACGGATAGTGAATTTCTTTTATTGCACTGTGCAGACTCGCAAAATAAAGTTCTGTGTGGCTGGCCAGCTAGTCTCTTTTTATTCTATTTTCTATTTTGCAGACAAAGTCGAACATTACACCATGAACAGATAAATCAGTCTTTAACTCTTGGTTTCAATCCTTTGTGGAGATTAAAAACAAGCTCAGTGTATGTTAAAAAAGGATTATTATCATATAAAAAAAGATTAATTTGGTATAATCTGCACTATGCAAATTCTTTTATTTTGACACTTTGTAAATGTCGTTTATTTTAATGGCCTGAATTTCCTCATTTCTTATTGGTATTTTAGGAAGTTTTGTGGTCGTATATTAGAACTTGGCTCTCTATACTCATTACCAGGTGAGCTTGGGTTTATCTACAGTAGTCAATATAAAAATGCAGAACTACAGTGTAAAAACTTGAGTCCCCAAGGAAACAGAAAGAAAATTACAGACTACCTTAGACTTAGCATTAACAATACATGTATGCTTAGGTCAATTATTAGAGCCGTACCTTTTATTTATTCCCTTTTGTCTCTCAAGTAGTCACTATAAAGTCATGTTCACTATAGCTCCTTTAATGATTACAGTTTAGTATAAGAAATTATTATCTAGGACTTCTTCATTAATCTGATAAATCTTCTAAAGCTGCATTTTTTTCATAAAGGGTCTTTTGCTTTTAACCCCTTTCTTACCAGGAACTTAAAGGGAATATGTCACCAGGTTTTTCTTAAGCCATCTGAGATCAGAATAATGTAGGGGCAGAAACTCTGATTCTAGTGGGTCTGGAAAGTATTCAGACCCCTTTAAATTGTTCACTCTTTGTTTCATTGCAGCCATTTGGAAACTTCAAAAAAGTTCATTTTTCACATTAATGTACACTCTGCACGCCATCTTGACTAAAAAAAAACTGAAATGTAGCAATGTTTGCAAATTTAATAAAAAAAGAAAAACTGAACTATAACATGGTCATAAGTATTCAGATTCTTTGCTCAGCCACTCATATTTCAGTCACATGCTGTCCATTTCCTTGTGATCCTCCTATGTTTAATTAAACTGATAGGATTTGAATTGGAAAGGCACACACCTGTCTATATAAGACCTCACAGCTTACAGTGCATGCCAGAGCAAATGAAAATCATGAGGTCAAAGGATCTGGGCAAGAAGCTCAGAGACAGAATTGTGGCAAGGCACAGATCTGGCCAAGGTTACAACAGAATTTCTGCAGTACTCAATGTTCCCAAGAGCACAGTGGCTCCATAATCCTTAAATGGAAGAAGTTTGGGACCACCACATGCATTCCTAGACCTGGCAATCCAGCCAAACTAAGCAATCGTGGGAGAAGAGCCTTGGTGACAGAGGTAAAGAAGAACTCCAAGATCAATGAGGCTGAGCTCCAGAGTTGCAGTAGGGAGATGAGAGAAAGTTCCACAAAGTCAACTATCACTGCAGCTCTCCACCAGTCAGGCCTTTATGGCAGTGTGGCCCGACTGAAGCCTCTCATAGTACAGAGTCTGTCTATGCAGGGGCCTTCCATATACTACAGAGTCTGCCTATGGGGGGCTTCCTTATACTACAGAGAGTCTGCCTATGGGCCTTCCTTATACTACAGAGTCTGCCTGTGGGGGGCTTCCTTATACTACATAGAGTCTGCCTATAGGGGCTGCCTTATACTATAGAGTCTGCCTATGGGGGGCTTCCTTATACTACAGAGTCTGCCTATGAGGGCTGCCTTGTGCTATAGAGACTACCTATGGGGCTACTTTGTGCTATAGAGTCTGCCTACAGGGGCTGCCTTATGCTATAGAGTCTGCTTATGGGGGTGCATTATACAATATAGAGTAGGCCTATGAGGAGTGCATTATAATACAGTTATATGAAAAAGTTTGGGCATCCCTATTAATCTTAAGCTTAATGTTTTATAAAAATTGTTTTTTTTGCAACAGCTATTTCAGTTTCATATATCTAATAACTGTTAGACACAGTAATGTTTCTGCCTTGAAATCTGCAATCTGCATTCAAACAAAATTTGACAGGTGCATAAGTATGGGCACCCTTACCATTTTCTTGTTTTAAATACTCCTACCTACTTTTTACTGACTTACTAAAGCACTTTTTTTTGTTTTCTAACCTCATTGAGCTTTGAACTTCACAGACAGGTGTATGCAATCATGAGAAAAGCTACTTAAAGTGGCCACTTGCAAGTTGTTCTCCTGTTTGAATCTCCTCTGAAGGGTGGCATCATGGGCTCCTCAAAACAACTGTCTAATGATCTGAAAGCAAAGATTATTCAACATAGTTGTTCAGGGGAAGGATACAAAAGCTGTCTCAGAGATTTAACCTGTAAATTTCCACTGTGAGGAACATAGTAAGGAAATGGAAGAACACAGGTACAGTTCTTGTTAAGGCCAGAAGTGGCAGGCCAAGAAAAACATCAGAAAGGCAGAGAAGAATGGTGAGATCAGTCAAGGACAATCTTCAGACCACCTCCAGAGAGCTGCAGCATCAACTTGCTGCAGATAGTGTCACTGTGCATCGGTCAACAATACAACGCACTTTGCACAAGGAGAAGCTGTATGGGAGAGTGATGCGAAAGAAGCCGTTTCTGCAAGCATGCCACAAACAGAGTCGGCTGAGGTATGCAAAAGCACATTTGGAGAAGCCAATTTCTTTTTGGAAGAAGGTCCTGTGGACTGATGAAACCAAGATTGAGTTGTTTGGTCATACCAAAAGGCGTTATGCATGGCGGCCAAAAAACACAGCATTCCAAGAAAAACACTTACTACCCACAGTAAAATTTGGTGGAGGTTTCATCATACTTTGGGGGTGTGTGGCCAATGCCGGCATCGGGAATCTTGTTAAAGTTGAGGGACGCATGGATTCCTCTCAGTATCAGCAGATTCTTGACAATAATGTTCATGAATCAGTGACAAAGTTGAAGTTACGCAGGGGATGGATCTTTCAGCAAGACAATGATACAAAACACTTCTCCAAATCTACTCAGGCATTCATGCAGAGGAACAATTACACGGTTCTGAAATGGCCATCCCAGTCCCCAGACCTGAATATCATTGAACATCTGTGGGATAATTTGTAGAGGGCTGTCCATGCTTGGCGACCATCCAACTTAACTGAACTGGAATTGTTTTGTAAAGAGGAATGGTCAAAAATACCTTCATCCAGGATCCAGGAACTCATTAAAAGCTACAGGAAGCGACTAGAGGCTGTTATTTTTGCAAAAGGAGGATCTACTAAATATTAATGTCACTTTTCTGGTGGGGTGCCCATACTTATGCATTTGTCAAATTTTGTTTGAATGCAGATTGCACATTTTCTGTTAGTACAATAAACCTCATTTCAAGGCAGAAACATTACTGTGTCCAACCGTTATTAGATATATGAAACTGAAATAGCTGTTGCAAAAAAAACAATTTTTATAAAACATTAAGCTTAAGATTAATAGGGGTGCCCAAACTTTTTCATATAACTGTATATGAAGGCCTATGGGGAGTGCATTATACTATATGAAGGCCCATGGGGAGTGCATTATACTATATTGAGGACTATCTGTGCATTATACTATATGGAGGCTATGTAGGGGCCATCATACATTGTGGAGATTACAGTGAAGGGGTCATCATACAGTGTTGGAGCCATCAAACAGTTTGTGGGCTACTATGGGGTCTGTATACTTTGTGGTGGTACTATACAGTGAGGGGGCATTATACTACGTATAAGTGAGCATCATACTCTGTATAGGGGAACTGTACAGGGGGGAGACTCAGGACCTGATTAAATGTAAAGTGGGCACTTATTGTTATAGGGGAACTCAGGTTACTGAGACTATCGAAGGGGCACACAGAGGGTATTATTACTTTCTAGGGGGCAAAATATGGGCACTGTTTTCTAGGGCACTAGCACCAGGCATTACTATATTACAGAGGGGTGCTTTAGAATTTAGAAGGCACAGAGAACCACACAGCAGGTGCAGTAATAGGGACACATAAGGCAGCATCGGATCAGTTTTGGGATATCAGCAGGATAAGCAGTTTGTGCAGGTTGGGAATAGATGGTGATGGCTGGAATATGAGAAGTGAAATATGTCTTTGTTGTATTCTCTGCAGCCGAGTCCTGGCTGGAAGAAGTTGTCATGTCGGTCTGGGCTAGATGGAAAAGACGGCAAAAATGAATGATTCCATCAGAAAGAGAGTCAGCAGAAAGTCACTTTCTGCATCTGTGCTGTGATCACTTATATGTTCTTTAGGACTGACCATATGGCGGTAATATCCATGTTGGTCTTTGTATAGGGATTATTTTCAGCAACATTGCTGTCATCTGCTGAGGTTCTCCTCCACTATTTGGGTGTGTTGTAATCAAGGTTACCTGGTTAGGGGCCCACTGAGAAGTTTCGCCCCCCCCTAGCTACGCCCCTGGCTGGCTGTACTTCAAAAGGGTGCTTCTACTCTATATTGAGCAAAGGGTCTGAATACATGTGATATTTCAGTTTTTCTTTTTTTTAATAAATTTGCAAAAATTTCTACATTTATGTTTTTTTTTCAGTCAAGATGGGGCGCAGAGTGTACATTAATGAGAAAAAAATGAAATGAATATTTGGGGAATTTACCAAATGGCTGCAATGAAAAAAACTTAAAGGGGTCTGAATACTTTCCGTACCCGTTGTATGACTTCCTTTACTGGGTGTTGTAGTTTTGATTAAATACTGTTAACATGTGATGCAGATCTAGCAGTTCTTTGAATGTTGAGCTCTGTATGACCCTGCCCACATCACTGACTGGCTGTATAACCTGATTAGTTACCATAAAATATTTCCATCTTCAGGAGTGCAGAAATGTAAATTAACAAAGTGTTTGGGCTATATTTGCATTTTAGGCTCAGGGGACATATATAGACCAACACTTTACATGAGGTATGGGTTTACCACAAACATCATTTACTTACTTGATATGGTATTCTTAATTACATTTTTACCCAATTAGAGTTTTAAGACAATAAGACAAGACAATCTAAATCCCTTCCCTGTTCATTTGGAACAGACAAAATACTCACCATATGTATTTGTATAATCTATATCCTGGCTGCTGCATTCACTCACATTCACCGCCCTTGCATAAAATCTTTACACTCGATTCATATCGGCCCCTCTGTCCTTTCCTCTCCTATGTATAGCACTCCCGCTCTGTTCACATTGCTTAAAAGTGCAGATCCATTCAGTCCCACCATCCATCACAAGAGACGCTATCACAAATCACTTAACCATCTGCTCACTCTTTCTATCCTCCTTCTCCTAGTCGCTGGAGACATCTCTCCCAACCCCGGCCCCCCCATGTTATAGCCAGTCAAACTGCTACACTCAGAAACCACTCTAACCTTATTAATATTCCTTGCATGCCCTCTGTCTCTTTCATATGTGCCCTTTGGAATTCTCGCTCTGTGTGTAATAAACTCTCCTTCATCCATGACTTCTTCCTTTCTAATTCTCTTAATCTCCTGGCTCTTACTGAAACCTGGATCCAGCAGTCAGACACCACCGCTGCTGCTGCTCTTTCATATGGTGGACTACACTTTTCTCATACCCCAAGATTGGACAACAGAGCAGGTGGAGGCATTGGTCTGCTCCTTTCACACAAATGTACCTTCCAAGTTATCCCCCAAGTACCCTCACTTGTCTTCCCTTCCTTTGAGGTCCATGCTGTCAGACTCCACATCCCCTTCTCCATGCGAGTGGCGGTGGTTTATTGTCCTCCCAGCCCTTCTCATCAGTTCCTGGATCACTTTGCCACCTGGCTTCCACACTTTCTCTCCTGTGACACCCCCACCCTCATCATGGGTGATTTCATCATCCCCATTGCTTCTCCTCTCTCCCCATCTGCTTCTTTCCTTTTATCTCTAACCTCCTCTTTCGGCCTCTTGCAGCATACTAACTCTCCAACGTATGAAGATGGAAACTTCCTCGACTTGGTCTTCACCCGGCTTTGCTCAGTGGATGATTTCACAAACTCCCCTCTCCCGCTCTCTGACCACAACCTTCTTTCATTCTCTATCAAGAACTACCATCTCGCTCAGATCACCCCCACTTTCCACACTTATAGAAACATACAGGCAATTAACACCCAGAAACTTATGAAGAACTTGCAGTCCTCATTGGCCTCAATCTCCTCTATCTCATGTCCTGATGCTGCTCTGAAGCATTACAATGAAACTCTGCAAAGTGCCCTGGATGAAGCTGCGCCTCCTATACATAGAACAACTCGGCACAGACGGTGACAACCGTGGCACATGCTGCAAACACGTTTTCTACAGCGGTTCTCCAGGTGCACCGAACATCTGTGGAGAAAATCTAATCTACCCAAAGATTTCATCCATTATAAGTTCATGCTAAAAATATACAACTCTGCCATTCACCTCTCCAAACAAACCTATTTCAACACCCTCATCAGCTCGCTGTCCAATAACCCTAAACGTCTGTTTGACACTTTCCAGTCCCTACTCAACCCAAGAGTGCAGGCCCCAACCACGGATCTCCGCGCTGATGATCTGGCCAATTACTTCAAAGAAAAAATTGATCCCATTCGACAGGAAATTATCTACCAATCCCTTCATACCATGCACTGTCCTCCCTCCCCCACTGCATCTAGTTCACTCTCGGACTTTGAACCAGTTACAGAAGAAGAATTAATCAGGCTCCTTGCATCTTCTCACCCAACCACTTGCACCAGTGACCCCATTCTGTCACATCTCCTCCAGTCCCTTTCCCCAGCTGTCACCTCTCACCTAACAAAAATATTCAACCTTTCTCTCTCCTCTGGTATTTTTCCCTCCTCATTTAAGCATGCCATCATACACCCATTACTTAAAAAACCATCCCTCGATCAAAACTGTGCCGCTAATTATAGACCTGTCTCTAATCTTCCCTTCATCTCTAAACTCCTCGAATGCCTGGTCCACTCCCGTCTTACCCGCTATCTCTCAGATAACTCTCTTCTCAACCCTCTTCAATCTGGTTTCCGCTCTTTACACTCTACTGAAACTGCCCTCACTAAAGTCTCTAATGACCTACTAACAGCGAAATCTAATGGTCACTACTCCATGCTAATTCTCTTGGATCTCTCCACAGCATTCGACACTGTGGATCATCAGCTCCTCCTCACTATGCTCCACTCCATCGGCCTCAAGGACACCGTTCTCTCCTGGTTCTCCTCCTATCTCTCTGCCCCATCCTTCACTGTATCTTTTAACGGTTCCTCCTCCTCTCACCTTCCCCTTACTGTTGGGGTTCCTCAAGGATCAGTCCTAGGCCCCCCCCTCTTCTCTTTGTATACTGCCCCTATTGGACAAGCAATCAGTAGATTTGGTTTCCAGTACCATCTTTATGCTGATTACACCCAATTATACAATTCTTCTCCTGATATCACGCCAACCTTCTTAGAACACTCCAGTGATTGTCTTACCACTGTCTCTGACATCATGTCCTTCATCTATCTGAAACTGAACCTGTCAAAAACTGAACTCCTCATGTTTTCTCCCTCTACTAACCTACCTTTGCCTGACATTGCCATCTCCGTGTGCGGTTCCACCAATACTCCAAAGCAACATGCCCGCTGCCTTGAGGTCATACTTGATTTTGAGCTTTCATTCACCCATCACATCCGACGATCACTGGCTCGCTCTTCTTATCTGCATCTCAAAAACATTTCTAGAATTCACCCTTTTCTTACTTTTGACTCTGCAAAAACTCTTACTGTTTCACTTATTCATTCTCGTCTGGACTATTGTAACTCTCTACTCATTGGCCTCCCTCTTACCAAACTCTCCCTGCTCCAATCTGTCCTGAATGCTGCTGCCAGGATCATATTCCTCACCAACCGTTACACCGATGCTTCTACCTTGTGCCAATCATTACACTGGCTACACATCCACTCCAGAATCCAGTACAAAACTACTACCCTCATCCACAAAGCACTCCATGGCTCAGCACCACCCTACATCTCCTCTCTGGTCTCAGTCTACCACCCTACGCGTGCCCTCCGCTCCGCTAATGACCTCAAGTTAGCATCCTCAATAATCAGAACCTCCCACTCCCGTCTCCAAGACTTTACACATGCTGCGCCGATTCTTTGGAATGCACTACCCAGGTTAATACGATTAATCCCCAATCCCCACAGTTTTAAGCGTGCCCTAAAAACTCATTTGTTCAGATTGGCCTACCGCCTCAATGCATTAACCTAACGATCCCTGTGTGGCCCATTCAAAAAAAAAAAAAAACTTAAACCATAATCAGGTTCCTTGCATTATGTTCTCATTCACTTTATACAGTTAATAGCCCTCTGTGTCTGTACTGCTACATACTTAGGCAATTAACTGGTTCATGCAGCTTTACATGAACACCCGAGCCTTACACTATGGCCGGTCCGAATAACTAAAACAATTGTTACCATCCACCTCTCGTGTCTCCCCTTTTCCTCATAGTTTGTAAGCTTGCGAGCAGGGCCCTCATTCCTCTTGGTATCTATTTTGAACTGTGATTTCTGTCATGCTGTAATGTCTATTGTCTGTACAAGTCCCCACTATAATTTGTAAAGAGCTGCGGAATATGTTGGCGCTATATAAATAAAATTATTATTATTATTATTATTAATTAATAATACTGATTTTCATACTTCTGGAAAAATAAAAATGATATGTAATGTTCACTACGTAGATACTTAAATTTACTCAAAAGAAACGGGATTATAAAATGTATTCTTTTCCATTTGATTGTGCAAAGCGATCTCTTAAGGATGATAACAAGGTTCCCCTGAGAGAACTTAGATTCCTCAGAAATCTCTAATGATGTTGATGTTAGCATTTTTTGATAATCATGCACAATCACAAGGAAACATTATTGTGTAAGTGGAAAGTAATTGAAGGACAACTTAATCATAAAGGGTTTTATTTGATAAAATAATTTAAATGAAAAATGAAAACTTTTACAGTAGCTTAATATTTTCTCTTTGGGGGTGTTACCCAAGTCCAAAAACTGACCACATCCCTTACTCCTATGAGTTCTTTTTTCATATATAGAGGCACTGTCACTGCACAACAAAAATTTCTATGGGGAAGTAAACTTATGCAACTATAGTATCGGTAAGATCTCTACTTAGGCTCTAGAGTGTAAAACATCTACTTTTACTAAATTACTTTTTAGCCATTCTTTAATAATGACATACAAAGTCAGCAGTTCTGTCCTTATGCTAAAAGTAAATGTTTTTTTTTAACTCATATCCTAACAGAATGATACTGTCTACAATATTACAATATAATGCTTAATACCATTCTACATTGCACACTGCATTTTCACCACAATTGATATTCACAAGAGGTCTTGGTTCACTAAAGACATGGTCCTTTTTCCATGTGTTTCCTTGTCAGTAACTGCTCTGTAGTAGTGATTAGTGTGTGTGCTCGTTACTCGAAATTTCTGAGCATGCTCGGGTGGTCTCCAAGCATGGGCGTGCTCGGAGATTTAATTTGTGTCGCCGCAGCTCCATGAGTTGCGGCTGCTAGATTGCCTGAATACATGTGGGGATTCCCTAACAAACAGGCAATCCCCACATGTATTCAGGCTGTCTAGCAGCCACAAATCATGCAGCTGCGGTGATGCAAGCATAATCTCAGAGCACGTCCAATATACTCGGAGAACACCCGAGCGTGCTCGGAAATCTCAATTAAAGAGCACACTTGCTTATCACTACTCTCTAGTATTCTGATCTGCTGACACTAATTTTAAAGCTCCTCTTTCCAGCAAATGAGTTCCCACTTCAGGAAATATGTGCAAAAAACACCAGGTTTAACCACAACCCATCAATTTCGTTATATGGTAACATTTCCAGAACAGGAGAGTCCAACCTGATTTGAGGGCAACATGTGGCCCCCCAGTGCAAAATAATTGATGGAATTTCCTTGGGGAAAAGGAGAGAGATGTGGTGCTATCTAACCATAGTAAGTTAGTATATGATCATTAGCTGAATGTGTGCTCACCTGAACTGGTTGTGCTAACTGAAACACAAAACTAGGAGTGGTTTGCCCAAGACGCAGTGGGGTACAGCTGATCTGGTGTGCTGAAGGAAACTCCTTCCATTGGAGTTATGGCAGTGCGTGATATCAACAGAGGATCCAGGCATGCAGCGCCCCTACAATTCATGACCAAAAATATGTTGCACAAAGACCACAAAAAAGTATAATCCTTAAATTCAAATCTTTATTAATAAAGTATAAAATTAAACAACATTAAAATCAGAACTACTGGACACCATTAATCCAGGGACAGAGTGTGACCAACACACTGTTATGCCATTTTTAGAAAAACTGTATTGTGCTGCAATGCAACCTCCAGCATTAATATTTAATGAAAATCATATTGACACAGTGCTAGAATTATTTCAGACGCTGGAGCAGACAATTCGTTTTTGAACCAGCCTTCACCTGTGATGCTGAAAAACAGGTGGGAGATTGAGAATAAAAAACTTATCTCATTAGAATTGCATGCCGGGACATTGGTGGAATACTATAAGGCGAAGAGAATCCCTAGGGGATTAAGGCCTAATCTGAGACCCACCCTAATGCCAAATAACACCCAATTTTGTGCCAAGTTTGAGGCCATTGGTAATAAGTATGCATTTGACATCATGCTGCTTAATATAGAGTTTTTAAAGAAGGAAATTGAGTCCCTTAAAACTAAGGTGGAAGAGATTAAGAATAGTCTCGTACCATTAGTTTCTATTACGGACTTTAGCTCAATTAACTCTAAGATCGAAGAGAACCTTTTGAAATATCGGACCGGATTGGAAGATACTAAGAGGTCCAAGTGGTTCAGAGATCTTGAGGACTACAACAATGGCAAAATATATGGCTGGCAATTCAGAAATTATTTACCTAATAAAATGAAGTCGGGCCCTGGGCGGTCCAAGAATCACCCTAGGAGGTGGGGAAGACCTCAGAAACAATCAGCCCCACAGAACTCATTTGGGTTCACAGGTGGGGAATCGGACTCTACGGATGATGGTGTTGCTGCAAGCATTGGTCCTGTCGGTTTTTTAGCCAAAGAGGCGGGACCTATATCCCAAGGAAGCGCAGTGGCCACAGGGGTGGCAGGAGACACAAGAAAAGGGAGCCAAGGCCTGACAACGAGATCCAAGGGGAGGACGAAGTGAATGCTCCAACATCCTTGGTGGTAAATATATCTTCACTATCCCTCTCAGATATCCAGATTAAGCTATTATCTAAGGGATTATCGTTTTGTCCTACCAGTCGGATTGACAGGTTTACTCTGGATAATGACTTGTTCTCTTTCTTTAGACGGTTGAGACTATCTTTGTTTTTCTCAGGTAAGGAGGGTGTTGTGTCCTCGACTCCATTGGAGGGCCTTTCACTCAGCAAATTGGGTCTCCACAACAAGAGTGATTTTGTTCCTCCAGAACATGACCCTGTTGTTGAGACGTTTTCTAAATTTGTTAAGGCTGATATAGCCAAATTGAGGAAAAGTAATTTGAAATTTGGTAAATCCAATTTAACGTTTGCTGAGCGTAAGGAAATTGGAGCACTGAGGAAGAACAAATCCATCACCATCAAGCCAGCCGATAAAGGCGGGGCTTTGGTGGTGATGGATACCTCTCAGTATGTTAGTGAGATAAGGTCACAACTTTCTGATGGTGATATCTATGAGAAGCTACGTGTGAATCCTGTTCAGGAATTTAAACTAGAGTTAGAGGCAATCATTGATGAGGCCTTAAGTATGGGTATTATTGATGTCAAATTGGCATAGTTTTTGAAGGTTGAGCATCCAGTAGTCCCCATATTATATACATTACCTAAGATCCATAAGGATCTGCGGAGACCTCCTGGCCGACCAATTGTGTCGGGAAGGGGGTCTCTGAGTAATAAGGTGGCTATTTTTCTTGATCGGCTGTTGAGGGATTTTGCTGTGTCTACCCCTTCATATGTAAGGGACACCAGTGATTTCATTAAGTCCCTTGAAGGAATACATGTGGTTGAGTCCACGTGGTTGGTTTCTTTTGATGTGTCTTCCCTTTATACTTCCATCGAACATGCCAGTGGTTTGTATGCCGTCGGTGTGGCGCTCGCCGGCTCTGACATGGCCCCGAGCTGTATACGGTTCATCCTGGCGCTGCTGGAGTTCATTCTGGGGAAGAATTTTTTTCTCTTCGGTGATGATTACTTCCTGCAGCGCCGCGGGACGGCCATGGGGTCCAATGTGGCCCCCACATATGCTAATATCTATATGGCCGTTCTGGAGGATGAATACGTGTACAGTTCACGTTTTTGGTGCCATGTCAGGGGTTGGCGACGCTACATCGACGACATTTTCCTGGTATGGGATGGGGATAGGGATGAGCTCGAATCCTTCCTTATCCATCTGAACAGTGTCCACCCTGGCCTTGGTTTTACCATGGAGTGTTCTCGGGACAGGATCCAGTTTCTTGATACCTGTGTTTACAAGACTGGGGGTTGTTTACAGACTGATCTATATGTCAAGGAAACGGATAGGAACAATCTTCTTTACTTCTCCAGTGAGCATCCACGCAGGATGATTGAGTCCTTGCCTTGGAGTCAGCTGTTGAGGGTGAGGAGGATTGATTCCTGTGAGGACTCTGTAGACGATAGATTGGAAGAAATGTGTTGTAAATTTTTATCAAGGGGATATCCTAGGGTTGACCTTGAGAAATTTAAGCAGCGGGCTTTGGTTACCAAACGTGAGGATCTTTTGGTTCCGAAGGATAGGATTGAGAGAAATAAAAGAATCCCATTTGTGAGTACGTATAATCGCTTGAGTTCTAGGATCTCGGGTATTATACGAAAACATTGGTCCCTGCTGAACAAGGGTCATTCTAATGTTGTTGAGTTTCAAACACCTCCATTATTTTCGTATAGGAGGAACAAGAACTTGAAGGATGAATTAGTTTCTTCTGATATCGGCAGCTCAAAAAAGGGATTTACAGATGACATTGAGCCGACCTAGTCTTGGTAATTTTCCGTGTTTGGGTTGTGCTAGTTGCAGTAACATGCTCAAGGGGGCCTTTTTTTGTCACCCATATACCGGTAGAAGATATGATATTAAGAGACGGTATACGTGTAGGAGCAGTTATGTTGTGTATGTCTTGACCTGCCCTTGTGGTCTTTTCTATGTGGGGGAGACCACGATGGAGGTCAGGGCGAGAATTAGCAAACACAAGAGCACGATTAGAACGAAGTTGTTGGATTTACCTGTTCCGAGGCACTTTCATGATAAGGGACATTCGGTCAATCAACTAAGGTATAGGGTGATTGATGATGTACCAGTGATGCGCCGGGGTGGTGATCGTATTACCCTTTTGAAAAGGAAGGAACTAAGGTGGATCTTTGAGCTGGATACCCTACACCCTAGGGGGATGAACTTGGACTATCAACAAAGTTGTTGTCTCTAGTGACCTGTTTATATTTCTTGCAGTATTCTTCAGGTATATTGTTTTTAACCATCTTTGTTATATATATTTGCTATATCTAAATAAGTTTTGTTATTCTGTATGTGTATGATGTATCTGTATTAGCAATGATGGGCCCTATCAGACCAGCTATTTGAACATGATTGACAATTCCCCCGATATTTAATATTCTGTGTTCATTATATGACTTGCCCCCCCCATATTCCCCCCCACTTTCCCCCCCCCCTTTTTTTTGAGGGGAGCTATTATACTACTTGGTGTGTCCATGCATGATGCACTTGTTAGTTCACTGTGCTTGGTTCACACCAGGGAGACCAATTAGCATATATGGAGAGGTCTATTGTTAGTTGGCGGAATTTATTTTCTATGATGCAGATATTTTGCATTTTTGTCAGTATGTGTTGGTTAGATCTGAGATATATGTGCTGTTAGGATACGGATGTTATTGTCCCTGTATAGCTGATCAAGCAACTGCTGCTCGGAGATGGTGAATCTGTGCAATGCTGTTACAGTTTAAATGTAATGTTTAAGGCTGCGTTCACATTGGCGTTCCGCTAATGTGCATCGCTGTTGCGTCGGCGACGCAGCGGCGACGCGCCCCTATGTTTAACATGGGGGACGCGTGCGTTTTTTGTTTTTTTTTTGTTGCGTTTTCCAACGCGTGCGTCGTTTTCGGCGCTAGCGTCGGACGCAGGAAGGTGCAACAAGTTGCATTTTTCGTGCGTCCGATTTTCGTCGAGGGGCGGCGCGCGCGTCGCAAGGCGCAGCGTTTTTGCGTGCGTTTGCGCGCGGTTTTTTTGTGCGTCGTGCGTTGCGTCGCCGACGCGGCGGCGCGCAGCGCTAATGTGGACGTAGCCTAAGGGATTTGTGTTATATTATATATAGCTGCTTTTTTCCTAATTATCTCATGAGTCTCAGCTTTGAATCAATAGACTTTTATATATTGCCGGATTGCCATATATTATGGAGAAGTATCTACAATCGTCAGCGCATGGAAGTCTTGTGGGACATGGATGTCACTGCCCCTGTATGGCTGATCAAGCAACCGCTGTTGGAAGATGGTGAATCTGCACAGTGCTGTTACATCTGTGGACTTCTTGGAATTTGTCTGTGTTATACGCAGGAGAGATCAGATTGGACTTACATGGCTATTGTTTTTACCCCTGCGATCATGTGAAGGACGTTCGAGTATTTGATTGGACGACGGTTACCATGGCTTCATTCTGGGGGTGGAGTTATGTCCTGGAGTTTGTGGCCGTCATGCTCAGTGGGGTTTTATTGCAGGAATGAACTGGACTTGCGCAGCAATCTTATCCACCCCTGTGTTCACATGACTCTTGATCGACTTCCAATTGGACTATGGCCGTGATGACATCATTCGGAGGGTTGGCCTGTATCCTAGCTACGGGACATGCTACTGATCTATTGGAGGACTGCGGTTTGTTTATATCACCATGTGGGGGATCTGGATTACATTGTAGTGGGCTGGTTCTTTGGATTTTTGGCAATCAGGGCTAGTATGTCTTTGTTAGATGATGCAGCATTGTTTCTATGTGTTTGTAATGTATTTTCTATATATGTAAATGTATTTATGTGTATTCATTTGTGTTTACCTTTATGGTGCTATACTCCTATTGGTGGATTATGTAATGAGGGGTGGTGCTAGTAGTATATAATGGTGGTTGGAACATGTGTCAGACTGTGCTTGATAAAGGTCATTGTACCGAAACGTTGCCGCAGATGGCAGATTAAATCTGTAAGTCATTTTTCACTGACCGGTGTGGCGCTGTCTTCTTCTTTGTTATGGATTGGACAGTGCAATGTTCATCTAACAAATAACTTCATATCTATCAAAATTCAAACCCAGAGGTTTAGCAGCAACCTAGACTAAATTAGTGCATAGTGCATAGTGCATAATATATGGTCCAGGATAGACAGCAATAGTAAACGATACAGAATCAAACACTACAAAATCAAGCACAATGCTAAGAGGGAATGCAGGAATCCTGAGGAAGTCTCGACGAAACGTGCGTTAGGGCGGCGGGGACAGTGTGTCATCAAGCACTTTGCCTTCTGCTATCAGTAAGTTATGCTGCATTCCCTCTTAGCATTCTGTTTGATTTTGTATCGTTTACTGTTGCTGTCTATCCTTGACCATATATTATGCACTATGCACTTTACACTAATTTAGTCTAGGTTGTTGCTAAACCTATGGGTTTGAATTTTGATAGATATGAAGTTATTTATTAGATAAACATTGCACTGTGTCAATATGATTTTCATTAAATATTAATGCTGGAGGATGCATTGCAGCACAATACAATTTTTATTAAAAAAAAGGCATGCAAGTGTGTTTGTCACACTCTGTCACTGGATTAATGGTGTCCAGTTATTCTGATTTTATTGTTGTTTAATTTTATACTTTAATCGTAAAGATTTAAATTTAAGGATTATACTCTTTTTGAGGTCTTTGTGCACCATATTTTGAACAGTATGTTTTGAGTTTTGTGTCCTTTATACTATATTGGGATATTTTTTGAATGCTAGTGCCCCTACAATGCCTAGACTCACACTTAAGGAAGGCGTAAAGCAAAATTACCTACTCAACACATTTGTCAAATTAAAGACAAAATTAGCATTCACTTTATTGTCAGCTAACTGTGGTGACACCAGCCAAACATGTCATGTGAATGTGGCCTTCTCTACTATCTACTTAGAGATTTCAAAGAAGAGAAGGATCTAACAATTGGATTTCAATATGATTAATCTTTTTGATCTTAAGGGAGATAAGCTTCTGTGAGATGTGTTGGAGCCAAGCATGCTTTTTACGGAGGTGTCGGTAGATATAGCTTTTTGTTTGACCAACAAGTATTTTTTACATACGGCCAGATGAAGAAGAAGACACATACATGACCAATTTTGTTTTAAAATACCACTTAGGCTGCAATTGATTTTACAAACAAAAAATAAATTGGCAGACATAATAACACCTCTGTAACCAAGTAAAATATAATTATTAAATTTTTACTACTGATTTACCATTGTATGGCATGTTCTTTATACCCAAATACACATGTAGTCTTAAGCTTCCTCTTTAAATGAATGGAAAAAGTGTTTAAGTTGTTCTTCAGTAGTAGTCCTTGACACATAACACTTCTAAAGATTAAAAAGCATTGTAGGGAACACATACTAAATCAAAAGTTGATTCTTACCTACATTTCCTGTTGTGAGATAAGAATTCTGAAAATCCATCATTCCCATTCCGACAATGTGTATAAAATCTTCAATGACCTGCATCAGTTCTATCGAGCCTGGGTAAATCTAGAATTAAAGATTACAATGGCAATAGCAGACAATAGGTTACATAAGCTAGAAAGACATGACCTTGATGCTCAATGTCCAGCACAGAACCCTTTATGGGTTTCCCTGCCTAAAACATGTGAAATTGATAATATGGCTGTCCATTTAGGGTTAGGAATATGCGTTATGATAAAAAACGTGTGGAAAATGAAACTCGGGCTCATCCTTATAAGTGTCCTCACAAAAGCAGCTGCGATATTGGAGTTTTTTGAGAAATTGGATGCTGCCATACAGTCGATCCATATATAAACCATAATTACTGGCTTGGTGCATTGACAATTAATTTGAAAAGGATGTGCTAGCCTCTGCAGCTGCACTTCACAGAATGTCATCCATAGCTTCTATAGAGAAGCCAACATATCGGAAGAATAGAAGAAGCTGCACGGCAAATGCTAAGATGCTAAACATACATTGCAATGATAACACTTGTATCTTTTACTACGGGGTCTCACAAACATGAAAGAATAGAAGGTACAGCGCTGTTAACAAGCATTCTCCCTGTTCTAATACTACAAAATAATTGTATTGGGATCAACAAAGCAACCATTTCTGCGGCACTCCACATACTTGTTTCCATGACAACTCGGGATGCCTTGCAGCTGACTCATATGCTCAGACAACAGCTTTATACCTTTGTTTGGTACTTTTCACTGATTTGCCATTTCTTATATTTTACACACATAGCTGTCAAATTAATGTGTAACGTTATCAAAATTTCCCCTAAATGCAAACATATTAGCCTATGGAAATTTTTAGCAGTTTCAGTAATTCAATTTTATGGAGTCATGCATCACACGGGCATATTCACAGCTTTTATGACACCCTACACCCTTCAAGAGTTGTAATGGTAATAATGAAAATTAAGAAATATTTCAAACATATTGAAGTCTTCAGAGGAACAGATGTTTAATTGCCATCCAACTAAACAGGCTTTACTGCAGTAAACTAAAAAGGACCGAGGTAGAATTAATTGTCAAATCTATAGAATGATCCAACTTTGGAGGCCTTATAATATGTCAAGGGATTGCATCATAAGCTATTTTCTAATATAAATCTATTGCCTAATGTTTTCTGTATGAGCAGATAACAAGAGAGAACAAATGAGGTCAGAATAAATTCCCCATTGCTTCCATTACAACCATCAAAAGGGTCTAATCACCATGAATAAAGAGGAGTTAATGTGTTGGACATCCACATATCATAATATTCCATCTGCTCAATTATTTTTTTAAATTGCACTGAAAAAAGTTTCATAGAAAAGAACAGCATCCCACATGTAAAAGTAGTTATGTCAGTAATAGAAATAACTAAAGCGAAGGCTTTTAACAGAGCATCCTAACAATGTATCTATGCTAAAATGGATTTTATCTGAAATAATGTATCTGTCTATTATATAATTTCACCGCCATTTTACTTAGTTTGATTATTAAATTATAATTTACAATGATAGGGTCTTTAAATTAGGACCGTACCTGCCATATGTCATATACCATGTTTCCCCAAAAATACGACAGGGTCTCATAATATTTTTTGCTCCAAAAGAAGGGATGGGGATTATTTTCTGAGGATATCTTATTTCTTATTTCCATGAACAACAATCCATTTATTCTTGAACAAAAAAATCAACATTTATTCAAATATAATTATATCATCACACACACACACACACACACACACACACTGTACATACACATGTATATGCTGTATATACACACAATACACATACGTCCACATGTATATAAACACACTGCAGAAACAGCACATACCAGCCACGTTCTTCTAGATTCCGTCAGTTAAAGAACCTCTGGTGACATCATGATCACATGACTGTGATGTAACCAAATATCCATTAGCAGTCTTAACTTCAGAATAGAAATACTTAAGGCATCTAAGAGAATGGAGGCACTGGGAAATTACCCATTTTTTCATGGCCCCTGTGAGGCAGTGACCCCTGTTACAGTTAGGGGGCGCTGTATGTGTTCTCCAGAATGTGCATGGAAGCGTAGTGAGGCCATGAGGGCGTACTACAGACACAGATGTGGCTGTAATTAGAATAGTGAGGCAGTGACTGATTAAAAAGCCCTGTAGTAGTGGGGGAGGGGTGTCAGTGTGTTCTTGGAAGCAGACAAGGCAGTTGTCTGCAGAGCTCTCTCTGTGTGGAGCAGCACAGAGGCTAAAGGAACCAGAGAGACTGACACCCTGCGTCGTGGGCTGTCTTATGTGTACCCGGCTGCACTTCCGAGGATAAAGAGTGCAGTGTGCTGAGTGAGTACAGAGACTTGTTACCGGCGTGCGGTCACCCAGGGAAACTGGACAGAGGGAAGTTCGGCCTGTGTATTGACTGCATCATATAGCCATGCATTATTAATGGACTGTATGAAGAAGCCGTATACTATATTGACTGTGTGAAGTAACACAATAAAAGAATGTTTTGTTTGAACTTGCTTGGGTCACTGCCGTTTCACTGTATATGGTCCTACCGCTGCATCACACCCCTTAACACCGGCTCTGACTGTAACTAAGGCTAATTTTTGGAGTAGGGCTTACATTTTAAGCCTACTATAAAAATATTGTAAATAACACTATAAAAATATTGTAAATAACACTAGGGCTTATTTTCGGGGAAACATGGCTTATGCTAAAACAGCTATAATGAATTGGGACTTCCTTCTCGGTAATGTGATATAGAAGACCGGGCACACTCTCTTGAATGCAGTGAAGAATTTTAATGTGCAATACATACAGTAGTCACATCATAAACGTATCGGTCTGTCAAGACCTCCATCAGTTTACCTCTAAATGAAAATACATAATATAACAGTGAGGACAAACCAAACATTCTCCCTAATCTGACAGACTCAGTGCATCCATTCTACATAGGACTGAGCTTATTTATGAAACTAACTACATTGGTAGCTAAGTTGTAAAAGTCAAGATGAAACATACATCCCTTACTGCACATGGATATTCCATAGTTGAGAAGATCAATTAAATCTTTTTTGAAGATGAGGTTGCAAATGTGTCAAGGACTGGCTAATTCTCAGTAATATTACTGATCCTCAGCTTAATTTCCACCCTAGTGTCTTCCTTATGGTCTAGATTAACATCTGTTCAGCACTGGTGATAACAGTGGTGTAGCAATACTATACAGATGTGAATCAAGTCCATGGGAGTGGCGTTAGGCAGGAAATAATGCATAAGATTACCTCCTCTGGTAAATTTGTGGCTTCCAATTATGTAAAGATTCAAAATTGATCTGCATCTATTTAAAGTTGTGTGTAAACATTATACATAAGAGAATTTATTTAGAAAGAAGTGAATTCTCAATTTTTTACTAAAACGTCAGACTTTCCTGAATCTGAAATTTTTGCAATTCAGCCAAATGGCAACAAATAGGCAGCCATTTTTCAGAATTGTGGATGACCGAGAGAGTTAAAAAGAAATAGTTACCTCGCTGCGCACCTGTCCCATTGCTTCTGCTGCCCACTGCACATAGGTCAGACCCCTTCTGCCTGATATTTCCCGGTGCACATGATACTCATAGTTTTTGTTTGACGTCAGTGCGTCCAGAACTGAGTAGGCCCCAGATGCCATGTTGTGCAAAGATGGACGAAGAGTATAATGCAGCAGGAGAAATATCAGAAAGAAGATCCCAGACTATGTAGCGGGCTGGTCAGTGAGGACAGAGGCCAGTCAGGAAAGTGATGAACTGAGTATTAATATTTTGAGTATTTTTTAAAAAAATGTTGTGGTTATTTTTCTATGGATTTTGAGCGACATCACAGGGCACACATGTCCAATGGCGCACATAGCGCCAGAAACACATAAAAGTGTTTTCTCTGTCAACATGTGGATTTTATTTGTGTAACATATATGGAATAACATTTTAAGATTTTACCTATTTTTTGGATGTGCTGATCAACTTTATTTTTCTTGGACAAATGTTTTTTCTTGTCAGCAAAAGAAAGAAGGCACTACTTTTGTTGCAAACCTCTAAAATGGCACTTTTACGGTAAGGGCGCACTATAGGAAACATTTGCACTGTAGGGACGCAAAGGCAACATAATTGTATAAGAGACAGAAAGAGACATTTCACTGATTGGAGCTCAAAGACAATGTTTTTTTACTGTATCGGGGACATGTAAAAGAAAAATTTATATTATGGGGTAGTCACAAATTAAAAGGGGAGAATTCTATGTTTGAGGCAAAGAAGTGGTAATTATTTTGTATTGGGGCATAAATAGGGCATTATTGCTAAGTTGAGATCTAAAGGAAGCACTTACTGTGTGGGGAGGCACTTAATGCTGCACTATTTGCGCTTATGTGACACACAAAGAGTATGAATGAATGGCATTATTGCTGTTTGGGGAACTACGGATGGAAAGTTTTCATAGAGAGTGGTGATTTGGTGGAGAGGATATTGAAAAAGTAAGGAGCTAAAGATGCTTGTGTGACAAATTGCACATAATATTCATGAAGTATTCATGGCTGTTTGGGTTGCACAGAGAAATATATATTACCCTGAATTTAACTGTACTATTATCATTTTTAGGGGTTACATAGCTCCTATGTAGAGCCAGTAGCTACTATTATGGTCATTTTATTATTGTAATATTAGCATTATATAGTGTTTTCCATCAGAGTGTATCAGTATTATTTAGACACTATGTGATGGTAGTATGTCAAAATTATCTGTAAGTATTACCTGTCCCTTTCTAGTGTTATTATTGGTAATGTGAATCTTGGGTTTTGCACAGCAACATTATGTAATATTGTTTTTCTGTGGCAATACTTTGTAACTGTATTATATATTTGTATTTTATAATGTGATATAAACATATATACTATCATACATAAACTGGTGATTTTGAAGACGCACCTTATTTTTGGACTCCATAGTACTGAAAAAGCTACTTCAAAATTAGTATATGTAACCTGTCATACGTTACACATTACATTTTATTTTTATCTTTTTTTATTTGTGGGTGGTAATTTCTTTGGGCTTTATGCTTATGAAATGTAAAGACTTTATGACTGTAGTACATAGTAAAAATAGACATTAGTTGATGTCCCCTTTTTTTCCGATTAGCTTCATTTATTGTTTATTCAGCCGTAGCGGAGTACAAATGGGTGTGACTGGTCCTGATGCTTTCTCAGCTTTGTTCACAAGAAGGGCATCCAAAACCAGGCAAAATCACATTCATATGTGCACTAATTTGTCTGTATTAATGATAAAGTGTCCTCTGGGTTCTCCTCATTAGAGGACTTCCCCGGGGTTTGGACAAACACTTTAATGGCTAATGCTAAAATTAGATCATCATTTTGATATCCAAGAGGAACATTATTGTTTTACATTGGCAATACATACAGAAAAGTCTAATTATACAAGTATGTAGTATTTGAATAATGATTTCCATAGCCTAATCATGAAAATAAAACAACATATTTAAATGAATTCAAAGTGTTTGCCACTTTTCTTTTGTAGATCTTACACAATGTAAAACAAATGAAAAGAAGGACAGAATAAGTCGAGTCAATTAAATCATTATACTTGTCTTACCTGTTGTGCATCTTCCCACTTTTCTTTGTTCTCTTCATCCAGGAGGTTGCTAACTATTTGAAAGAAGTTCTGAAAAAAATATATGTCATTATGCTAAAAGTGATAGGCAATTATACACAATCAGACTAAATATGACTAACATATTTTATACAAATATCTGCACAATACATTACATCTATAAACCTTTCAGCAGAGGTCATTTACTGTACATATTTCACAGAGTTTACATTTGACTTCTTGGGGTTAGAAATGCAATTCCTGCCATAGTTTTGGGGATTTGTTTTTATGGTGTTCATTGTTCAGTAAAAATAGCTTAGCAATATGTTTCTTCAGGTCAATACAATTATGACAATATTAAATTTATAAAATTGTTTTTTATACTTTATTTTTTATTATTATTTTTAATACAGTATCTACATTCCTGTCAAAAACAGTGAAAGATATCTATCGTAATTATCACTTATTACTGAATCTCAAAGTGACACTGCAGAATCTGTAGCATTAAAAGAGGAGCTTGTTAAACTAGTCTAGTTTTTTGATTATGTGTGTGGTTTTGGTATGTTTGGTGTAGATTATTGAGCTGAAATAATGATATTTCCTAGCCACTTCAATTTCATATTCATATTTCTTATCTTGCCATGCTCATTGCTCTTGCAAACATGCCTATGTCTTGTCTAAAAGCGTAGTAGATCTGAATTTCTTACCATACTCTGTCCATGCTGTGTAATGATGACATACCTTTTTAGTATTGTAGAAAAGAAGAATGGAATTGTGGCACCCATGCATAAAAATTCAGTAGACTTTATTCCAAAATTGTAAAATTAAAGAGTGCTAGGACGTAGATTACTTCAGTCGTTTCACACTGATCAGGGGCTTCTTTCTGGTCCCAAGTCAAGAAACGCCTGCTCGGTCTTTTCATGCAAGGGTTTGTACCTTAATTTCTTTCTTAGTTTCAACAATACATTTTAACTTTCTATCCACATTTTGCTGAGTACCATTCAAGTGTATGTGGACATGTTTTTGATGAGTATCGGTATTAACTCTTCAATACTGGCATGCTATTTTTAAGGATAATTAAGTACCCAACATTTACTAGGCAGTTGACAAATTCTTGGCATAAACTATTGCAAACAAGGACTTGTGACAAAATGTATGCTAAAATGTGCCACTTTTCAAATCACGTAATTTAAAAAGGGACAGGAAAAGTTGCCCCACGAAGAAAAATAGAAGCTGACCTATTTGTTATCAAAAAGGAAACCACAGCTATTTATATATTTCCTCTATGCTGGCCACTCAAATTGTGACCCTTTGTTGAATTAAATTGCTGTTTTCCCATGGAAGGAGCTTTTATTATATACTGGCTTTCCATTATAGTATATAAGCTCTCCAAATAATCATCTACTGATCTTTCCCTTCAGCTCTTCTTCTCTTAGGTCTTCACTCTTTGGGATCTTCAATGCTGACAAGACCTCACAAGATGTCATGAAGTTGATGGAAACAATACATATCATGTCGTTAATTGATGTCATGTTGCTAATAGGTGTCATGTTAAGACGTGTGCAGGACTTCAATGTTATGATATCAAGTGATATCAGTGTCAGATTCATCAAACAATGACTAGAGAAGAGAAGACGGGACCTGAAGAAAGGGAGTCGATGGAGGATCGGGCTGGGAGCTGCATTGGGAGTACAAATGATGGGTAAGGTGATGATAAGATTTTTTTTACATTTTGTACACTTCACGGCTCTAAAATTATCCCAAATTTGGTGGCTGACCAGCTGCCATATTGATTTAAGTAACCAATTCAGTTGGCTTCAAATTGATTTGATCATTTCTAGTCATTATACTTAGAGGCATGTTTTGAAGGACTGTAAAATATAATAGAATTTTCACTATTGCTTGTGGGTGCCTGTTTCCATGATGAGAATATTAGAAAAACTGATTTCTATTCTAAAAATGAATATACTAGAAAGCAAATAGTAAATGCTCCCTTTAATTCATATTACCATAATAAATATTAAAAATATGACACCTAATAAATTGCTAAATATTTGTATGTGAAATTTGTGGAATATGTTAGCACTATTATTTTTATAGTAATATTATTTAATTTGAAGTGCTCCTATAATGCATGGTATAAAGTTGACATTTAGCCATGTGGAAAATGTAATGAGACTGAAAGGTAGATGCATCATTTACCGACTAATATAATGTAACCTGAAGTGTTCTGACATGGAATGACAATTTAGTATATTGCATTTTATTGACTTATCAATGTGTTAACATGAGAATTGAACATGAATCTAAATGTTGGCATTATGTGAACTTTTTTGTTTGACACTACAGCACAAGACCTTGCTTTTTAGTATTCCCTTCAGAAAGACATTGTTTTCAAGAGCAGAATGCAATCTTATGTTTCATCATGCATTTAGATTACTTTTCCCTCGATAACGCCTTTAACATTTTTGTACATGTGGAATACTGAAAATTTCAAAGAACTGCAAAGCATCTGTTGCACGCTGAGTAAGACACTCTTAAAGGTCTCACAGCAGCTGCCGATTAAGAAAGAACATTGAATAACATTCAAATGTGTACATGAAGATCAGGCTTTAAATGTTATACTTTAAGGGAAAACTGACATTACTGACAATGATAGAGCTCTGTGTAATGCCATCTATAGTTATTCCACACCTTTCCATCCTTGAAAGGCAGATAGTCTTTATGAAAGCTTTTCTTATCTCAATATATCCATGTTTTGGATTTAAAGTCCCCTATGGACAATAGAAAACTTTTGAGCCGACACTAATGTTTCCTAACGCCCTGATACACAAGAATGGTTGACTTGGTGAAATATTTCTTAGTTCTCTATGAGAGAGCTGGTGTCAGTCTACTCAGGAAGTGACCTATTCCAATGCTAATCTAACATAAAGGCCTTTTGAATTTACCAGGCGGGATCCTTCTGTTCCTAGATATCAACTATCAAGCAAGAATCGTGAGGTCTCCATACACATGAAATGGACCATGCAGAATAATTAAGGGAATAAGAATATTTTTAGATCTTGCTGAAATGTACCTAAAATGTATGGGCATTTTTAGATAACACAACAGTCTAGTTGGCCTCACATTTCTCTTGATTTGACCACTTCAGAAGAAATAAATTCGGTACTTAATGAAATTAAGAGTCAACCTAGTAATAAATAGCTCAGTTGAATCCCCAGGGCATTGCTTTGTCCAGGCTAAAAGAAATGGCTCCAGAGTAAGGGATTATCCACTCTGACATCCACATGCGCTAATATTCATAATTCATCAGCTGTAAAATTGTGGGTCTCTATATCTTTATGAGGATAATTCTTACAAGTTCAAGCAAATAAAAAATGAAGAACAAAAATATTTCTTCAGAGAATAATACTTTAATTCCAGTTATGTAGCACTTTTATAACGCCATGACCTTGAAGGTATTAGGTACCGAGCTACCACATGCAATAGTCAATATGTCAATGTGGCGGATAAAAATGGAGACTTTCCAGTTAAAGGTGAAATAGAAACTAGGAATAACAAAAAGGGGTTTTGGTACCTTTTATGTCCAATATTTGCTAATTAAAGCTCAATCAACTACATCCTTTTTTCAGAAATAAGTAGAAAATAACCAATATTATACAAGAAAACATATTTCACTGTTTATCAAGCAGGAAATGATTGCTTCATGTCTTACCTGTACTCCATCAGATGCAGGGATGTAGCTCGCTCTTTTGAAAGTGTCTGTGACATTTCTAAGGATTTCCACTGAGATCAGAAGATCCCCAGCATAAAAATGCTTCCTCTGAGTTAAATCAAGCAGTGTTTTAGTCACCTGAGACATTCCTTCCCCTGCCAACATTCTTTGTCCCTTGGCAAGATGTTCTTTAATCTGTATCGATCAAATAGATGGCATATATTTAAAATATGACACTTGCAAGATTGAAAACCAGTACATAACATATAGTACAATGTTTGGTAACATTGCTCCATCTGTCTTATTTTTACAAATCTTAAAAAACCTGCCACTGTGTACAACATACCATATGTGTTTTTTTCTCTAGCATCATTGTTAGAAATAGTCCTTTTTCTGATCTACAGGACTACAGTGAAAATCAGTTTGCTAACACTTGCCCCACGTGAGTGAGCAGTCTGTATTCTTAGAAATTATTTTCAAACAAAGGCGAGAAATTATAATAGCTCCAGTTTACAGAAGATTGAAAAATACAAGTTGTTATAAATTTTGACCTTCTTTCTCTGCTCCATAATGACTATTCACTATTTATGCAATCCTCTCATAAATAATTTTTGCTAATCATGTACCATACTTCAAAAGAGTAAAATATATATTGTTTATTAGAGATATCAAAAAAATTATATTCAAATATATGTGCACCAGGAAAATACAAAACACACAGGCAGAAATATGAAGGTAAGGGTATAGTAAAGTATCAGATCATATGATCAATGATTAATCAATCATGCAAGTTGTTCAAATAAAAAAAACACAAAAATTGAGCTTAGTTTAAGTTGGTATACAGTACATGCAGCAAATAAATGCATGTTCACTTTGGCCATAAAGCATAGAAAACCTACAAGAAACAAAATAAACATGAACCCTGCTGTAACTAAATAAGTAAAAAGCAAAAGTGCATTTAACCCCATCCCGACCTGTGACACAGCATATGCGTCATGAAAGTTGGTGCCAATCCGATCGCGTCCCTGCAGGTCGGGTCAAAAGGTTAACTCCAATTTCACCTGACCTACAGGGACAGGGGGAGTGGTAGTTCAGCCCAGTGGGGGATGAAGCAACCCCAGATTCAGCAGATTCGTTACAGGTACATTTTGATCACTGTGATTAAACCTATCACAGTGATCAAAATAAAAAAAAATTGTAAATGAACCCCCCCTTTATCATCCCCATAGGTAGAGACAATAATAAAAAAATATATATATATATATTTACTTTTATTATTCCACTAGGGCTAGGGTTTGGGTTAGGCTACTTTCACACTAGCATTGGTATGGGTCCATCGCTAAGCATCGGGCAGACGTACCGATGCACGTTGTAAAATTTGTGTGACGTGGGCAGCGGATGCAGTTTTTCGTTGCATCTGCTGCCCATTCTGAAGTCCAGGGAGGAGGGGGCGGAGTTCCGGCCGCACATGCGCCATAGAAAATGGCAGACGTGATGTACGAAAAAGTGTTACATTGAACGTTTTTGTGCCGACGGTCCGACAAAACATGACGGATCTGTTGCATGAAGGACGCGAGATGTGGCCATCCGTCACGATCCATTGCTAATACAAGTCTATGGTCAAAAAACGCATCCTGCTTGCACATTTGCAGGATCCGTTTTTTGCCCAAAACGACAGATTGCAACGGATTGCTAAAAACGCAAGTGTGAAAGTAGCCTTAGGGTTAGGGTTAGGGTTAGAATTAGGGTTAGAACTAGGGTTAGGGTTAGAATTAGGCTATGTGCACACGGTGCAGATTTGGCTGCGGATCCGCAGCAGATTCGTAGCAGTTTTCCATCAGGTTTACAGTACCATGTAAACCTATGGAAAACCAAATCTGCTGTTCCCATGGTGCAAAAAATACGCATGGAAACGCTGTGTTGTATTTTCCGCAGCATGTCAATTCTTTGTGCGGATTCCACAGCATTTTACACCTGTTCCTCAATAGGAATCCGTAGGTGAAATCCGCACAAAAAACACTGGAAATCCATGGTAAATCCGCAGGTAAAACGCAGTGCCTTTTACCTGCGGATTTTTCAAAAATGGTGTGGAAAGATCTCACACGAATCCACAACATGGTCACATAGCCTTAGGGTTAGGGTTGGAATTAGAGTTAGGGTTGGAATTAGGGCTAGCGTTGGAAATAGGGTTAAGATTAGGCTTGTAGTTAGAGTTATGGTTAGGGGTGTGTTGGGGTTACGGTTGGGATTAGGGTTAGGGTTGGGATTAGGGTTAGGATTAGGGTTAGGGTTGGGATTAGGGTTAGGGGTGTATTGGGGTTAGGGTTGTGGTTAGGAGTGTGTTGGGGTTAGGGTTGTGATTGGGGTTATAGCTAGAGTTGGGATTAGGGTTAGGGGTGTGTTGGGGTTAGTGTTGGAGTTTCTACTGTTTAGGCACATCAGGTGTCTCCAAACGCAACATGGCGCCACCATTGATCCAGCCAATCTTGCGTTCAAAAAGTCAAATGGTGCTTCCTCCCATCCAAGCCCCAACATGCACCCAAACAGTGGTTTACCCCCATATTGGGGTACCAGCATACTCAGGACAAACTGAGCAACAACTATTGGGGTCCAATATCTCCTGTTACTTTTGCGAAAATAAAAAATTGCTTGCTAAAACTTAATTTTTGAGGAAAGAAAAATGATTTTTTATTTTCACGGCTCTTCGTTGTAAACTTCTGTGAAGCACTTGGGGGTTCAAAGTGCTCACCACATATCTAGGTAAGTTCGTTGGGGGGTCTAATTTCCAAATTGGGGTCACTTGTGGGGGGTTTCTACTGTTTAGGCACATCAGGAGCTCTGCAAACGCAACGTGACGTATGCAGACCATTCCATCAAAGTCTGCATTTCAAAATGTCACTACTTCCCTTCCAAGCCCCGACGTGTGTCCAAACAGTGGTCCCCCCCACAAATAAGGTATCAGCGTACTCAAGACAAACTGCACAACAACTTTTGGGGCCCAATTTCTCCTTTTATTCTTGTGAAAATAAAAAATTGCGGGCTAAAAAATAATTTTTGAGGAAAGAAAAATTATTTTTTATTTTTGCAGCTTTGCGTTATAAACTTCTGTGAAGCACTTGGGGGTTTAAAGTGCTCACTACACATCTAGATTAGTTCCATGGGAGGTCTAGTTTCAAAAATGGGGTCACTTGTGGGGGAGCTTCAATGTTTAGGCACACAGGGGCTCTCCAAACGCGACATGGTGTCGGCTAGCAATTGGAGCTAATTTTTCATTCAAAAAGTCAAATGGCGCTCCTTCCCTTCCGAGCCATGCCGTGCGCCCAAACAGTGTTTTACCCCCACATGTGAGGTATCGGTTTCCTCAGGAGAAATTGCCAAATAAATTTTGGGATCCATTTTATCCTGTTGCCTATGTGGAAATGAACAAATTGAGGCTAAAATAAATTTTTTGTAAAAAAAAGTACTTTTTCATTTTTACGGAACAATTTGTGAAGCACCTGGGGGTTCAAAGTGCTCACTATGCATCTAGATAAGTTCCTTGGGGGGTCTAGTTTCCAAAATGGGGTCACTTGTGGGGGTTCTCCATTGTTTATACACATAGGGGCTCTCCAAACGCGACATGGGGTTCGCTAACGATTGGAGCTAATTTTTCATTCAAAAGCCAAATGGCGCTCCTTCCCTTCTGAGCCTTGCTGTGTGCACAAACAATGGTTTGTGACCACATATGAGGTATCGGCGTACTCAGGAGAAATTGCCCAACACATTTTAGGATCCATTTTATCTTGCTGCCCATGTGAAAATGAAAAAATTGAGGCTAAAATAAATGGGGATCTCTATTGTTTATGCACATAGGGGCTCTCCAAACGCGACATGGTGTTCGCTTAAGATTGTATATTGAAATCTTTATTTTTTCCACTCTGAATCACTGATAGTGTTGGATTGAGTTTGTAGTTGGATCTTCCAAAAGTGGCTACGTTCTAACAGGAGTACCATCTTAACACTGCACAGTGCACATGGCTTTAAAAACTAAACCAATGTGCAGTGGAGTGCAAGGAGTTAGTCAACAGACATTGCTGATGAACAGGTCTTGTCACAATACCCTCCATCAGTGACCAGGGGAATCATCAAGTTGGTGATTTAGACTTTAGTAAACAGCGAGATGGTGTTATACAAATGAGAGCATTGGCATTGCTCTGGTAATATTATTACATTTGTAAATGGATTAAATGATGACATGTATATTTGGCTAAGCATTTTAATAGAAACAATAAAAACATGAATTATTATACTGTATCTCTAGAATTAGAACAAGCTATGAGTCACCCAAAAAAAATAAGTGAAACAAATAATCATCCTCATCATTATTAATTATAGTTCATATTTGAAATATAATAATAATAATAACAATAATAATAATAATAATAATAATAATAATACAAAATACAGGAGGTGAAAATACACTGTATTACTAAAAACCTTCACAACTGTACATGCAAAGAAAGCAAAGAAAATCTAATCTGATTGCAAGCATGGAAGACCTCAAAGAAGTAATTCAGAAGATATATAGATTGATGTTGTAAAGGTCAACAGTGAGGTGATATTCTAGTGATTCTTAGTTTTCTTTTCAAGATTTCCCCAGGGTCAGTTGTTATACTCACTACAGGTAGTTGACAAAAATCTGGGGTAAATCTATTACAAGGTTGAATTGTCAAACTTACCAAACTTACACCCCAAAATGTGTTCTAGTGTTCTAATTACACTAAAATATGAAATCCCTCTGGAAAAAAATATAAGAAAACTCTAATAATACCAACAGCAGGGTAATTGTCCCCTAATATATTCTCCTGATAATGTGGAGTGTTTTTTAAGACTGATGTATAAATTGTCTTAATAGAGAGTTAAAAGAAAATGATTCCTTTGAAAAAATATTTCCTGGAATGCCATCTTCTGACTGTCATTCATTTTGTGAATGTAAATGACTAATTTTTCTACAATCACTGCTATTATAAAAATAAGTTTTAAAAGAAGGTTTTACTGTAAAATTACTATAGTTTTATCTTTCATACAAATAAGTGGATTAACCAATAATCCACAATAGTATTATATGGACCCACAGTTATCTTCTGGACTTTAATATGCCATGCGATGCAACAGATTACTGTTGACCCTCTCGTGCTGGAAATACCATTGAATTGCAGAGCTTATTTTAATGCAATTGCCATTCTATTGCTATAAGCTATGCCATACAGCGGGCCCCATTATAATGTTATGTCATGTTAAACTATGTTATGTGTGCTGCTGCGTGCCGCCATTAAATATTTTTGCTTAGGTAGCATCATTCTCTTTCAGTTAAATTTGTTCAGAAATTTTTGGTTATGCTATAGTACCATGTTGTATCTGATATGACAGATTTACATCAAATGTGTTACATGAACACATGATATGCCATTTGAGAGTTGCACATCAGTCTTGATCAGAATTGAGCGAATTTGTTCAAATTGGGTTCCGAATACGATCGGCATCGAATATTGTTTTGCAATATTCGTCGAATACAGCCGAATGTCATTAGAGTCAATGGGAGTTTAAATTACCGAATATGTTCGGAACCGATCATCAAACATACATTCGGCACAAATAGGGTTCGAATATGGCCCGAATATGGCAAATTCAGATTCAGCAACCAAATCCAAACAAATTTGCTCAACTCTAGCCTTGATATCAAAGCTAGTCATTATGGAGACTATGCCTTGGGTCAGAGAAATGCTGATGGCTACGTGTTGCTGTACAGAAGTTGTTATGTCTGAGGTATCAATAGTAAGGGAGGGTTTTGCATTGTCCTGTATGAGTTAGCATGCACTATGGTGGTGATGGCATGACTGGGTTATCCATCATCACACCCCCTGTAGTTTCGCAGGGATACTACATGCCTGGACTTTCCCTTCAATACATGTCAGACATGTACAGCTGACAAAGACAAGCAATGGAGGAGAAGCCATTCTGCACAGAGACATGCCCCAGATGGAAAAGACCAGACAATTTTCATTGGCAAATACAGCAATCAAAGAGATGAGGTATGTCATAGAAGGAAGAAAGACTCATACTGATAAGCTAAGTGTATCAACCAGCTTCTCCTCACTGCCAGTGATATTGCTCCAATTCCTGGTCCTCCTCACCACATTCCCACAGTCATTTCTACCTCCCATCCACGCTCTATCACAACTTTCTGTAACCTCTGTAACCAACCTTATACCCATTCGCCCAACCCCCGCTTCCCCAGTCCCACTAGCAGGAGCTCTGTGGAACGCTCGCTCTGTCTGCAACAAACTTTCCTACATCCATCATCTTTTCATTACTCACAAACTTTCCTTCCTCGCCATCACCGAAATCTGGCTCAACCCCCTGCCACTGCCTCTCTTACTGCACTTTCGTATGGTGGATTCCACTTTTCCCACACCCCCCGCCCCAGCAGCAAGCATGGTGGAGGAGTTGGTTTTCTCCTGTCAGATAACTTCTCATTCACCCAAATCCCACTGCCACCCTCTGTTACCCTCCCTTCCTTTGAGGGGCACTCTGTGCGCATCTACTCCCCCTCCAACCCTTTGGAATATTCTTGCTCTGTTTTTCAGTGGTTCTATGTGTTTGGAGCTATTCAGTTGATTTGACACCCTTGGAGTGTCTAGGGAGGGATACTTACCCTCAATTACAGGATATACCTGTGCTTTATGATTACATGTGTATATATACATAGCATAGTGTCTGATACATGCTGCCTGTAATCTTTGCATGGACGTAGTTCCCCATTCTTCTGCACGAAGAAGAACCCCGCCCCTGCAGGTGACACTGACTTCCTACTGAATCCTCTTGCCAGATTTTTCTGGATGTACTGTGACATTGCCTCAATCTCCGGGAGAGATAACGGATAGACTCAACCCCGGGGAGGCTCAGCACCAGGCAAGAAGTCAATAGGACAGTCATAGGGGCGGTGAGGCAGAAGGGTCTCTGCAGCTCTTTTGGAGAACACGTCCGCATAGGGCCAATATTGCTTGGGGAGAGAGGATAGATCTGCGGGTACCTCAGTAGTAGCAACCTGAACACATTTCCTCTGACATCTACCCCCACAAGATTCACCCCATCCCAAAATTCTGCCTGTGGACCACTCAATATGAGGAGAATGGTACCGCAGCCAAGGCATCCCGAACAAGACCTCGTCAATTCCCTTAGGAATGACGAGCAGAGATATAATCTCGTGATGAGATGGCGACATGGGGACAGTGAAAGGGATGGTCTGGTGTGTTATCTGTGAGGGCAGTGTTGACCCATTTGCCACTCGTACGGTCACTCGTTGAGCTAATATTACCAGGGGAATTGCGTGACGTTGGGCGAAGACATATTGCATAAAATTGCCCTCCACCCCAGAATCCACGCAGAGCTCTACCGAGTGGGAAAATGGGCCTATAGTAATTGTCCCTTTAAAGGACAATTTGGAGGCAAACGTCACCGTGTCTAGTGTACCTCCACCTACTACCACTAGATGCTGATGTTTCCTCGACTGCTGGGGACATCTGGTGGCAAGATGTCCTGACTGCTGGCAAACATGACAAACCTGGAGTGCACGAGCGGTCCTGGACTTAGATCCCACTCGTGACACTTCCATGGCTTCATGTGACTCAGAGGCCTGGACTAGAGATTCCAAAGGTTTGGCGAAGGTGGGAGCCAGCCAAAACCTCTGCCTACACTGGGCTCGCTCTAATCTCCGCTCGTGAAAATGGAGGTCAATACGAGTGGACACTGCTATTAACTCCTCCAGTGTGGCGGGAATCTCCCTAGTGGCCAGAGCGTCCTTCACGTGGTCAGCCAGCCCCCTCCAAAATATCGGAATAAGGGCTTTATCCGACCACTTCTACTCAGCTGCTAGGGTGCGAAAGTGGACAGCAAAATGGCTGACCAAGGACGAACCCTGAGTCAATGCCAACAGTTGGAGCGCCGTATCATGGGTGACACGAGGTCCTAAAACGACCTGTTTCAGAGTGGTAAGGAACAATGAAGCACTCTGCACCACATGATCGTCACTCTCCCGCAGGGGCGTAGCCCATTCCAACACCCTGTCCAACAGGAGAGAAACAATAAATCCCACCTTAGCCTGCTCTGTGGGGAAATGTGCAGCCAGAAGCTTGAGATGTATAGAGCACTGACTCACGAAACCCCTACAAGACTTACTATCACCAGAAAATTTTTCTGGCAGCAGGCGGAGAGATAGAGTCAGAACAGGGGTGTAAGGATTCTGGACTTTCCTGGTGCCTGTTCGCCCTGATCCAAGATGGAGTCTTGGATCTCACCCTGTCATGGAACTTCTTGTCTGTCCTGATTACTTAAGTCCGGGTCATGTGTGCTAAGGTGCCTGAGTATTTTGTGCTGCTGGCTCCTGAGCTTCTGCCGGTTTGCTGGTGAACTCCCTGCTTCTTCTGCTCACTATTTGATGGTCTGCCTTTCTCCATTCAGCTACCTCTCGCCTCTGGAACTTCTGCAACGGGCTGCGCACCTGTGGAAGTATCTTCCTTGTTTGCAAGACTTTTCCAAGTGTTGTGCCTCTTTGCACAACCACATAAGGTGAGCAAGATTCAAATTGTGCTTGTCTCATCCAGAAATATTAACTCATCTGCTACGCTTAGATAGCGCTCTCTCTCTCTTCCCCTCATCCTCTCTTTCCCAGGACTGCATTTACACAACGCATCATCTGTGAATTATTGGACTCCTACTAACAAGTACTGGCTAGTGTTGAGCATTCCGATACCGCAAGTATCGGGTATCGGCCGATACTTGCGGTATCGGAATTCCGATACCGAGATCCGATATTTTTGTGATATCAGGTATCGGTATCGAATCAATAGGGATGTGTAAAATAAAGAATTAAAATAAAAAATATTGATATGCTCACCTCTCCGGCGGCCCCTGGACTTCACACTGCTAACCGGGAGGCTTCTTTGTTTAAAAAGCGTGCCTTTCGGACCTGTGAATGACGTCCCGGCTTCTGATTGGTCGCGTGCCGCCCATGTGACCGGCACGCGACCAATCAGAGGCCGCGACGTCATTCGCAGGTCCTCAATTCCTAGAATTAGCAGTTTTGTGAATGAGAATGACGTCGCGGCTTCTGATTGGCCGCGTGCCGGTTACATGGGCGGCACGCGGCCAATCAGAAGCCGCGACATCATTCTCATTCACAAAACTGCTAATTCTAGGAATTGAGGACCTGCGAATGACGTCGCGGCCTCTGATTGGTCGCGTGCCGGTCACATGGGCGGCACGCGACCAATCAGAAGCCGGGACGTCATTCACAGGTTTGAAAGGCGCGCTTTTTAAACAAAGAAGCCTCCCGGTTAGCAGCGTGAAGTCCAGGGGCCGCCGGAGAGGTGAGCATATCAATATTTTTTATTTTAATTCTTTATTTTACACATCCCTATGGATCCCAGGGCCTGAAGGAGAGTTTCCTCTCCTTCAGACCCTGGGAACCATGAGAATACCTTCCGATACTTGATGTCCCATTGACTTGTATTGGTATCGGATATCGGTATCGGCGATATCCGATATTTTTCGGGTATCGGCCGATACTATCCGATACCGATACTTTCAAGTATCGGACGGTATCGCTCAACACTAGTACTGGCACATGTGTGATCAAGTTTTGCTGGACTTCCTCATTTAAAGTACTGTGTGCATTCGCACTATAAAATGGACTTCCTTGTTTAAATATCTGTTCGCCTCTAAGTTTGCTGTGATTTACTGTATTGTGCTGAGGACCTTGTTACTACCGCAGGAATATCTGTATTATTTTCTGTTTGCTATTTACTATATAGAGCTGAAGACCTCGTTGCAATTGCAGAAATATCTGGGTCTATTCTGTTTACTTTTCTGTTTCGAGTAAAAATATTCTTGCTGCAACTTTGTTCTCAGACTGGCTTCATCCCATGCTATTAGATTCCGTACTATCCATATAATTATTACAAGGGGTGGCAGTGGACAGGGTTGCTGCAGCCACGCTAGCAGCCTGAACAGCAACTCCGGTTACATCCACAGCTGAGGTTGTGCGCTCGAGAGCCGCCAACTTACCCTTCAGCTGCTGGATGTACAGCAAGGATTGCTGTTTGTCCGTCATTACTAGCAAGACCCTGGTGCTACTGTAATGTTAGGGCTAGCGGAACACACCAAATTATAAGAGAGATGGTATAAGGTGCATTCGCAGCCCGGGGTCCACCGTGCAGAGATGGAACCTGCTGCTGAGTAATGACAGACTATATGGTGGTACAATGTGGATACACACATGGGTTAACTTCACGCTGTGTGAAGGAAGCAGACCCTGTTGCGTCACAAGGCCGCGGTACCGCACCAAGAGCGCAAGCAAGGAGTATCAGTACTCTATCCCAAGACACAAGATTAGAGTACGTTCAGACCATTTGCGCTCGACACCGCAACTGGGGTGTCAAAGTAACAGATAATATAACTTACAGCACAAGAGTGCGTGCTGTGCCGCTTTGGCGGATGCCACTAACCACCCAGACTTGGGATAGGAAAGCGCTCTATAAGCGCACGGCGCCACACTGGCGGTTACAGCAATAGATGCTGTATCATATGTCTTTATGTTGACATTTTAGTCTGGCGCTAGACAGCAAGCATCCACCTTTTGCGAACAGTCATACACAAGGGAGGGGATTTTAAAGAACGACTTGCACTCATCAACACACATGATTCCAAATGTACACTAGCGCATGGCCGTGCGGCCATGCGAACCTTTTATAGCTGCAGCAAGAACAGGACCTTCCCAGAAGGACCAATGAGAGGAAGCCACAGAAGAAGAATACATTCAGGACCTTCCTAAAGGACCAATGGGATTTGCTGCAGTATCTAAGCATGTGACCCTTGATCTCCAACGAGAGATCTTACCCTGGGCATGCTCAGAAAGGGAAGAGCAGGACTTAGTCCCAAACACGTCTGCTCGCCGCTGCCCAGTACTGGCTACAATGGCAGAAGCTGGAAAGGTAGCAGTGACCAGTTGTCCAGTATCAGCCTGAGCTAGACGCTGGGACCGACGTCTCTGCTGAGCAGACTCCACTGTGGCTGGAGAAAAATGGGAGACCGCAGCGGAGATGGTTCGAGATTCCCCTTGTGCAGAGGCGGGATCTCGACACCTAACACCTGTAGCCCAAATAAGACAATAACACCGTGACTTGGATAATAATGGCCACAGCAGCCTTTTATTTAAATAACATACAAAATATTCAACAGTAAAGTAAATAACATTAAGGAGGGTCCTTGAAGCTCCCAAAATCTGGTGATTAACCGTAACAACATATTTAGTGAACAAATAACAAACTATAAATTACTCCTAGCCATTACCCCACTGGCTCAGGAGCACCAATACCCCAACGGGGTTCTATTGTCCACTTAAACCCTGGAAATCTAGCACCACTGCCAAAATAACCCAAAATCACCAGACCAAAACCACATAATAATTTAGGAATCCATATCCCCACGGATCCTCAAAACCAATTTAACACCAACTTCAAGGACCCCCCCTCAACCGCCACAACAATGGCATTTGAACACCTCAAATGCCAGAGACCCCACAAGCACGAAATACTATGGTCCTCTCAATACCATCCTGCAGACCCAGTGCCCATAAATCAATGCCCACAGCATTCAAATGCACTCAGTCCGCTAACCAAAACTTGCCATCCCCTTTTTCCATATCAAAATGACGAACAGCAACACCCCCGTCCCTAACTACAAAATTGGATATAGCTCGGTTAACCTTGATCTGTGCCTTGTTAATTTTCTGAACTGACCTCACGTTCCTCCAACATTTACGGGGAACAATCTCTGACCAAACCTTTAAAAGATAACCATAACCGAAGCAAATCATGCTTAACGTCCTTTACTAATTCCCAAAACGGATGAACTCCCAAATCATTTCCCCCAACATGAAGAACCAATATATCTGGGGACCTATCCAGCCGGGCGCTACCATGTACCTCCTGCAAGACTCGGCTCCAACCCATCCCCCTAAAGCCCAGCCACCTGATCACCGCCATGCTTCTTGAAAACCCGAGCTGCCTCCCGTCGTGCCGCATGTCTGCACGCTGGGCTCCCCAGTGGACATAAGAGTGGCCCAGAATCCAGCCCAACAATGGATCAGAACCTACAATAAAAAACAGCAATTTAACACCATAAACTTTACACAACTGAAACGAAACAATGCCCTTCACAAGCGCGGATCAGCCTCAACTCCTTGAGGCCGAATATAAGACCTATAACGCCTGGAATCCCATCTCCCGATGCGCTGTACTACATCAGAACCTAAGCCACCAGCCGCTACTTCTGCTGCCGCCCCGATTCTGAAATAATGAGATTCAAACCTTGAAGCATCCAAACCAAGACACACCAAAGACTTTCGGAACACTGAAACAAACTGGAACCACGATAAAAAGGAACCATCAGCATGACACAACAACGGCCCATTGCGACAAGGCTGAAAAACATTATAAGCAGCGCACAGGACACAACAAGGATCCCTGGATCAAACCTAACACAACCCGCTTACCGTTTCCTTCCCGATCAGTTTTTGACCACCTGATTGAAAACACCAAACCTCCGTTGACAATCAATGCATCCTTTGCCAGGAGACCTCCCCCTTGCTTCTATGTGGGGACACGAGTTCACCCACCCATATGGCCCCAAAGAAGGCAAGGGAAAAAGCTAAAAGAAAAAGACAAGCCTCAAAAACCGAAACACAAACCGTATCCAAACACCCGCCTAACCATTCTAGAATACTAAGAGATACCGTTCGCCTTAAATCCCCCCGATTACACCTTCTCCTGAACCCTTTGAGAGCTTGTTTTTGTCAAGTCCTTCTATCCCCTAAACTTGAAACCAAAAGCCAACCCCGCACAGATCTGCAAAACTTTTGTCAGAGATCAACCCTCAGCCGCCCCTTGACTCAACCACAACAATAAAGCTCCTACCTGATCTGAAACAGAACCCCCAATGATACATTCTACCAACCATTTCTCCCAGGAACACCACACTGAATGATATGCAGCCCAAGTGTTTGGAGCCAGGGATGCCCAAATCAAAGGTTCTGCAGCCCAGAGACCAGATTCGCAAGCCCAGCTGGGCATTCCAAACCGTCTTCCTCCGCATCCGGGGCCAGAGACCGAAAGCATTCCCACTGCAAATGAGATAAAGAATCAGCAATTGAATTCTTAGCACCCAACATATGGCAGGCCGTCACTTGCGCATTTAAAGCCAAACATGTCAAAACCAATTGCCGCAAAACACAAATCACAGGAGGCGAAGAAGCAGACTGTTAATAGCTCACACTACCCCATATTGTCACAGTTAAAACATACCCTCCTGTCTTGAAACTCCTTCTTCCACAAATACACAGCCACCAGAATCGGAAATAGCTCCAACAAGGCGATATTCTTAACAAGGCCTGACTGAAACCATTCCTCAGGCCACCTAGACGTGCACAATTAAACTCTAAAATATGCCCCAAAGCCAACACCAGCAGATGCATCCATAAACAAATCCAATTCACCACTTTCGACTGCCTCAGCCATTAGCAACGAACGGCCATTGTACCATTCCAAAAACCTATCCCACACCTCCAAATCAGCCCTGTGTTCACTGGACAGCCGCACAAAATGATGTGGAGCACAGACACCAGCAGTGGCGCTTGCCAAGCGCAGAGAAAATACTCTGCCCATCGGGATGCTGCGACAAGCGAAATTCAACTTCCCTAGAAGCATCTGGACCTCCCGCAATGACAATTTTTTGAGAAGCCGGGCCCAAGCCACCTCTTCGCGCAAAGCCTTAACCTTGTCGGCCGGCAATCTGAATTCCCAAGCAACTGAATCTATCACGATTCCCAAAAATGAAAGGCACATGCAAGGACCCTCCATCTTCCCCAGAGCCAACGGGACACCAAAACGATCTGCCACAAATTCAACCGCCCTCAGAATCCACTCACAACACTCTGAATCACCAGGACCTACACAAAAAATCATCCAGATAATGTATCAAGGAATCAAAACCAGACACTTCACGGATGACCCATTCGAGAAACGAGCTGAAGGCCTCGAAAAATGCACATGATAAAGAACAACCCATTGGCAAACATCTGTCAACAAAAAACTCCCCTCTCCAATAACCACCCAACAATTTAACACTATCTGGATGAACCGGTAACAATCTAAAAGCCGATTCAATATCTGTCTTAGCCAAAAGCGGCCCTCTTCCACAAGTTCGAACCCAATGTGCCGCTTTGTCAAAAGATGCGTAGACCACAGAGCAAAGCTCCTGATCAATCCCATCATTCACGGACCTCCCACAAGGAAATGACAAATGATGAATCAGTCTGTATTTATTCGGCTCTTTTTTAGGAACAACTCCCAGTGGTGAAACAAACTAAATCCTAAAACGGAAGGGCACTAAATGGACCAGCCATACGAAATAGTTTCACTGGCATCTCCCCCTTTGGGATTACTACTGTCTGCCTTAGCCTTGCCTTTTCTAAAACATTTGGCTGCGCCGTGCGATGAACCACTGCAGTGCGAGCACATGTGCTTGAACTTGCAGCTGGCTCCAAATTTGCACTGACATCATTAAATTGCCAGCAAAGACCGGGCTTCTGATTTCCGAGTTGCCCAGCCAGTCCGCCTGCCCCTTGAGAATTCCCCTGGTTGGTATGCTGGCCGGCCACCCCCAGGAAAGGAATGGCCAAACCTAGTCTGTGCCATAACCCTCAGCCACAAACCAATGTCCTCCTGATCCCACCTTATTGCCAGACGAACAGCCTTCCTCTGCCAAAATTGCTCATCATAACGAAGCCCTGCCTGACCCCGTACACCCTATTAGCCTCCCCGATAGAATCCATATAGCAGAAAAGAGGAGAGCAATTCTCAGGCGCTTTCTCCCCAATCACACTTGACAAAATTGTGAATGCCTGAAGCCAATTTATAAATGTCTGAGGGGGCAGGCGCCACCTATGCTTCTCCTCATCCTCTTTTTGCTATCATCCTTTTTCCCTATATCTAAATTAAACTTCTCCAAAGGAAGCATTGAAAAAATCTCAACGTATTCATCTTTCCATATTTTTTCGTGCACCTCCTTCTTAACATGAGCCCCAACAAGGCCCTCAAAACAAATGTAAACCTCACCATGTGCCCTGTCATCTAAATTAATATGACATTCCTTCTCTTTCTCCGTCTGCACCGAAATCGACACCGGGTCCAAAACTCTAGTTGGCGCGCAAGGACGCCCACTAGCCAGGCCCGGACCCAGATACTGTGAACCCACCCACGCAGCTAAATGCGGTGGGGCCATTCTCCCACCTTCCCAACCAGACAGTATCTCCCTAACATTCCAAAGGATCTCACTTATCTCATCAACCCCTGGCAAAACCTGAGCCCCCACATCTTGTCACACTGCAACCGACTGCAACCCACTACCGCCCCCAATTACCAGGGACCTATCTAGAGGGGGAAATACACAAGACATGGAATCATACTCACCGGGCTGCGAGGAAGCTGTGATCCCTCCAGCCACAAATTCTGCATCCTGTTGCCCATCCGTGCTGCTCCTTCCCACTGGATCCTCTGGGACCAGAGATCCGAAGCTCCTGGTTCCTGCAGCTGCTGCTGAAATGCTGCTGGGCTGTTCTAATTCTGACTGTACGTGTCCGCTGACAAATCCTGGGCCAGCCAACTGAACCCGAGAAGATAAACCCCCAGGTGCCAGTCTGCTGCCAGATCCACACACCGACAAATGAAACTGAAGGCTCTTATGTGCCCCGACAGCTCCCTTTGAAGCTGTAGCCCAGCAAAGGGCCGGTAACACCAGCTGAGGAGGGGTGCTGCCCACCACCGTGACATCCTGGATATTCCCCCCGTTGTCCGTAGAAGAAAAGGCAAGCCGCCTGACCAGGACTTCGCCACAGCGACCCGCTGTGACATCACCGAAAGTCGCAGTTCTGGAGTGTGTAGGCCCGCCCATTTTCTGATCTGAGGCAAAGGCCTACATACCGCCACTGGACCCAGCCTGGCTCATGGATTCCTCCCAGCCCGGGACCTGCTGGAGCACGTGCGCCCAGGAACCTGTGCTGGAGGGTCCCTGGATGGGCTCCTGCGCCGACGCTGGGTCTGAGGAGCCATGTCAGGGGATAACCGCTCCAGGGGCCTAGATCGGCGTGAAGGCCGCACACCAGGGGAATCTTCTGGCCTCATCCCGCTGGCATCGCCCAAGATCCCCGACACCTGCAGCTCCAACCAGCTGGGAGGCTGTGACTCCGCTGCTGCTCTGAGACTCTCCAGAACTTGGGCCACCGAACCCATGACATCAGGACAAGTGGACTGCTCTTGATATCTCCGGAGTGGGAACTGAGGTAACCGCCCCAGCAACCAAATTAAAATACCCCCAAATTTTCATACACCTCCCCCTTACCCATTGCCCCACCCCCTCCATACCTCTGTCATGCAGGCCTTTGCTTACGCCGCGGTGGAGGGGAGCGGCTCGCCTTGGCCTTTCCTTTGTGATCTGCACGCTGACTGTGATACACATTGTGATCTGTACGCAGAGTGTGATACACATTGTGATCTGTACGCAGACTGTGATATACATTGAGATCTTTACGTGGACTGTGATACACATTGAGATCTGTATGCGAACTGTGATACACATTGAGATGTGTACGCGGTCTATGAATCACAGATGTGTGAACCTGGCCTTATTCTTCAAAAACAGCTTCTGCAGCATCTGATGAGTGTAATTGGGAATAATGTAACCTAACCTAGCATAGAGATCACCTTTAAAATATATACTTTTCTTAGATATACAGTATAATTCATCACAGAAGCCAAAAAGACAATACGATTAAAAGAAACCAAAAGAGAAAAAAGGGGTAGAATAAAGTAACCTATATAATAAATTACTAAGAATATTAAGAGTCACATTGAAGTTATTTAACTTATATAAATGCTCTTGACCTGTGGCCTTGTGGTTTTTTTATATTCAATATTCTTATAATGTACAGTAAATTGTACATAATCCCATTTACTGTACTGAATGTCTATCATAATTGTTTCAATTCAATTTTATTTTTGTCTTTTGTACCTTTTTATTAGTATATGTATGTTATATTAAGGCTGTGTTCACACATGGCATTTGTGCACCGTTTTATTCTACAGTACCAGCAAAAGCTATGAGATATCAAAAATCTTGTGCACACACAACTTTTTTACTGGTTGAATTTCAGTACTGCAGCATTTTTGAAACTCTGCAGCATGTCAATTCTTTCAGTGGTTTTTCAGCATTTTTTTCACCTATAGAAAGTAATGACAGTGCAAAAATGCTACAGAAAACGTAGCGTTACATGTGCTGCATTTTTCGCAACGTTTTTGGTGAATATAACCACTAACTTTATTAATATGTACTCTGGACAAATCAGGCATGTAATGGCTAGAAAAACGCAGAAAATAGGTAGAATAAAATGCCGCTATTTACTCTGTTTGGGACCTCTTTCACACATCAGTATTTTTATTAGTATGTCATCACCATTTGTATGCCAGGAGTAGCTCCAAAACACAGAAAAGGTGTCAATTTTTCAATGATAGTTTTTCTATCCAAGTTCCACTCCTGGTGTTGACATACAAACATTGACAGAAAATACTGACCAAATACTGATGTGTGAATAAGCCTTTACATGCAGCATTTTTACTGCCAATCTTGAAATTTTTAGCTGAAGAAAAAATGCTACAAAAAAACACTAGTGAACATAGTCTATTAGCACAAACAAAACAAATTTATTTTTATAAAAAAATTAATTTATTGCTCGCAGTTTGGTCCAGCAAAACGTGCTGTCTATCACCCCTCTATTTCAAATAATTACAGTGGGACCATATATTCCCAGATGTATTGCTGAAGAATTCATATAGACAATAAGGGTCTGTGCACTCGATGAGTATTTGCTAGTAGAAATTTCTGCATCTTTTGGCAGCAAAAACGGTGTGTAAAATCTGCAGCGTTTTTGCATGGTGTTAGGGCTAGCGGAACGCACCAAATAATAAGACTGATAGTGTACGGTGCGTTCGTAGCCCGGGGTCCACCGTGCAGAGATAGAACCTGCTGCTGAGTAATGACGGACTATATGGCGGTACTCATAAGTATACTCGCGTGGGTTAAACTTCACCCAACGTGAAGGAAGCGATCCTGTTGCGTCACAGGATCGCGGTACCGCACATAGAAGGCGAGCAAGTAGTCAGCGAACTTAACCCCAACTAGGATTGAAGTCCGATTAGACCACTTGCTGACACAACACCGCAACAGGGTGTGTTAGGCAACTCTTATAATTAGAGCACCGAAGTGCGAACTGTGCCGTGCTGGCAGGCACCACTAAGCACCCAGACGTGGGTCAGGAAGCGCACTACTGGCGCGTGGCGCCGCACTGGCGGTCACAGCAATAGACGCTGATACGTGTGTGACACGTTGAGTGGTTTGTCGGGCGCTAGATAGCAGCCATACTCCATACGCGAACAGTCATACAATAGGGTAGGGGTATTTAATGAACGACTTGCACTCACAACAAACACACGTATTCAATTGTACACTAGCACATGGCCGTGCGGTCATGCGCAGTTTATATAATTGCAGGACAGGAAGTGGCCACAGAAACTTTGCCCTTCCAGGGCCTGCCAAGAGGACCAATGGAATGCGCTGCAGAGCCAGAGCACATGACCCTCGATCTCCAACGGGAGATCTTGCTCTGGGCATGCTCAGTGTGCGCAAACAAGGACTTAGTCCCAGGGAAGTCTGCTCGCTGCTGACCAGCACTGACTTTAATGGCAGGAGCTGAAGAAGCAGCAGTAACTCTCTGTACAGAGTGAGAGCGAGCAAGACACTGGGAGCGACGTCCCTGCTGAGCAGACTCCACTGTGGCTGGAGGAGAATGGGAGACCGCAGCGGAGACGGATTGAGATTCCCCCTGTGCAGCAGAGGAAACTCGACTCCTAACATGGCCCCCCCCCTCCTTGGGCCTCGCTACGCTCGAAGGCAGCAATGAGCTGTGGGGCCCGAATATTTTCAGCAGGCTCCCAAGACCTGTCCTCTGGACCATAACCCTTCCAATCCACCAAATAAAACTTTTTGCCACGTACCACCTTGCACCCCAAAATAGCGTTCACCTTGTAATCGTCCGTAGACGAACCCGATGTCCCGGCAGATGACTCGGAAAACCGGGACATGTATACGGGTTTCAAGAGGGACACATGAAAGGTGTCGGTGATACCCAAGCGTGGAGGAAGAGCCAGGCGGTAGACCACAGGATTAACCTGTTCGAGAACCTTGAAGGGACCCAAGTAGCGAGGAGCAAACTTAGTGGACTCAACTCGTAGCCTGATGTTACGGGCGGAGAGCCACACCAAGTCGCCAGGGGCAAAAGTCGGAGCGGGGCGCCGATGAACATCGGCGGAGGACCTCATTCTCTCCTTGGAGGCCCGAATGGCATCCTGCGTACGATCCCAAATGTCCCGTGCCTCCACAGCCCAGTCTGCCACCCTGGGATCACCGGAAGACACAGGCATGGGCACAGGAACACGCGGATGCTGGCCGTAATTTAAGAGGAATGGAGTCTGACCGGTAGAGTCGGCTATGGCATTGTTAAGTGCAAACTCTGCCCACGGTAGCAAGGATGCCCAGTCATCCTGTCTGGCAGAAACAAAATGTCGCAGATATGTGACCAAGGTCTGGTTGGCCCTTTCTACCAACCCATTCGTCTCGGGATGATATGCCGAAGAGAGATTTAACTCAATACTGAGTAGACGACATAGCTCCCTCCAGAATCGGGACGCAAACTGGGGACCCCGGTCACTAACAATTTTGTCTGGCATACCGTGTAAGCGAAAGATATGCTTGATAAACAAGACAGCCAACGCCCGTGCAGATGGTAGCCGTGGAAGAGGCACCAAATGCACCATTTTGGAAAAATGATCGGTGATCACCCAGATAATGGTGCAATTACGAGACTTGGGTAAGCCAACCACAAAGTCCATCCCGACCATCTCCCAGGGCCTATCAGCCATGGGCAGAGGATAAAGCAACCCAGCTGGCCGTTGCCGAGGAGTCTTGTTCCTGGCGCAAGAGACACATGCCCGAACGTACTCCGCGACATCACGAGCCATATGCGGCCACCAGTATGTCCTCGCCAGTAACTCTGATGTCCTTTTAGTACCAAAATGTCCACCCACCCTGGACGAGTGCGCCCAAGAGAGAACCTCCGGTCGCAAACTAGATGGAACAAAAGTCTTGCCCGGGGGCACAGACTCCAGCGAAACCGGGGCCACGGTTCTCAAACTCTCGGTCGGGACAATAAGCCGAGGCTCCTCCTCCGCAGATGACACAACGGAGCGAGAGAGAGCGTCGGCCCGAATGTTCTTCTCCCCAGAAAGGAAATGGAGGGTGAAATGAAACCGGGAGAAGAACAAGGACCATCTGGCCTGGCGAGAATTCAACCGCTGAGCTGTCTGCAGATACACCAAATTTTTGTGATCTGTGAAGACTTGGAAGGGAAAACGTGCTCCCTCCAAGAGATGTCTCCACTCCGAGAAAGCCAACTTCATGGCTAGCAACTCCCTGTCCCCGATGGAATAATTCCTCTCTGCTGGTGCGAAGGTCTTGGAGAAAAAGAAGCAAGGATGCTTCCGACCTTGAACATCCTTTTGGAAGAGGACTGCTCCAGCACCAACAGAAGAGGCATCCACCTCCATGATAAATGGCTTATCAACATCGGGGCGATGAAGAATGGGAGCGCTAGCGAAGTGTGACTTTATAGAGATAAAAGCCTTGGAGACCTCCTCAGACCACAATTTGGGATTCGCCCCCTTCTTGTTGAGGGCAACCAAGAGAGCTACCAAAGTTGAGAAATGCGGGATGAACTGGCGATAATAATTGATGAACCCCATAAAGCGCTGCACCGCTTTAAGAGAATGGGGTTCCTGCCAGTCCATCACAGCCTGTAGTTTGGCAGGATCCATAGCCAATCCCTGGGCTGAGATGATGTAGCCTAGGAAAGGTAAGGACTCCTGCTCAAACATACACTTCTCCAACTTGGCATAGAGGGAGTTTGCCCGTAGGAGGTCGAAGACTTTGCAAACATCTCTCCGGTGGGAGTCAGTATCTGGAGAGTAGATGAGAATATCATCCAGATAGACTACGACCGAGGTGGAAAGCATATCCCGGAAGATATCGTTCACAAAGTCTTGGAAAACGGCTGGGGCATTACAGAGCCCAAAGGGCATCACCAGATATTCATAGTGCCCATCCCTGGTGTTAAAAGCCGTCTTCCATTCGTCCCCCTCACGGATGCGAATCAGGTTGTAAGCACCCCGCAGATCTAATTTAGTAAATACCCTTGCTCCCCGAAGCCTATCGAACAGTTCAGATATCAAAGGCAAAGGGTATTTATTCTTAACGGTGATGGCGTTAAGACCCCTGTAGTCTATGCATGGACGCAATTCCCCACTCTTCTTCTGCACGAAGAAGAACCCTGCCCCAGCAGGTGACACTGACTTCCTGATGAACCCTCTTGCCAGATTTTCCTGGATGTACTGTGACATTGCCTCCGTCTCCGGGAGAGATAGCGGATAGACTCGACCCCGGGGAGGCTCAGCACCAGGCAAGAGGTCAATAGGACAGTCATAGGGGCGATGGGGCGGAAGGGTCTCCGCCACCTTTTTGGAGAATACATCTGCATACGACCAATACTGCTTGGGGAGAGAGGAAAGATCTGCGGGTACCTCAGTTGTAGCTACCTGAATGCACTCCCTCTGACACCTACCCCCACAAGATTCACCCCATCCCAGAATTCTACCTGAGGACCACTCGATATGAGGAGAGTGGTACAGTAGCCAAGGTATTCCCAACAGGACTTCATCAATTCCCTCTGGAATGACGAGCAGAGAAATAATCTCCTGATGAGATGGCGACATGGACAGAGTAAAAGGGATGGTCTGGTGAGTTATCTGTGAGGGCAGAGGCGACCCATTCACCACTCGTACCGTTACAGGTTGAGCTAGCATAACCAGAGGTATTGCGTGGTGTTGGGCGAAGGCAGAAGACATAAAATTGCCCTCCGCCCCAGAATCCACGCAGAGCTCTACCGAGTGGGAGAATGAGCCTATAGTAATTGTCCCCTTAAAGGACAATTTAGAGGCAAACGTCGCCGTGTCTAGTGTACCTCCACCTACGACCACTAGACGCTGACGTTTCCTCGACCGCTGAGGACATCTGGTGGCTAAATGTCCAGACTGCTGGCAAACATGACAGACCCTGAGTGCACAAGCGGTCCGGGACTTAGGTCCCGCTTGTGACACTTCCCTGGCCTCATGTGACTCAGGAACCAGGACCGGAGATTCCAGAGGTTTGGCGAAAGTAGGAGCCAGCCGAAACCTCTGCCTACACTGGGCTCGCTCTAACCTCCGCTCGTTAAAACGGAGGTCAATTCAAGTGGAGACTGTTATTAACTCCTCCAGTGTGGCAGGAATCTCCCTAGTGGCCAGAGCGTCCTTTACATGGTCAGCCAAGCCCCTCCAAAATATGGGGATAAGAGCTTTATCCGACCATTCCAGCTCAGATGCTAAAGTGCGGAATTGGACGGCAAAATGACTGACCAAGGACTCACCCTGAGTTAATGCCAGCAGTTGGAGCGCAGTGTCATGGGTGACTTGAGGTCCTAAAAAGACCTGTTTTAAAGTGCTCAAAAACAGAGGAGCACTCTGCACCACATGATCGCCACGCTCCCACAGCGGCGTAGCCCATTCCAACGCCCTGTCCGACAATAGAGACACAATAAATCCCACCTTAGCCCGCTCTGTGGGGAAACGTGCAGCCAGAAGCTCGAGATGAATAGAGCACTGACTCACGAATCCCCTACAAAATTTGCTATTACCAGAAAATTTTTCTGGCAGCGGGAGGCGAGAAAATGTCGGAACAGGGGTGGCAATGGACAAAGTTGCTGCAGCCACGCTGGCAGCCTGTACAGCAACTGCGGTAACATCCACAGCTGAGGTTGCGCTCTCGAGAGCCGCCAACCTACCCTCCAGCTGCTGTATATACCGCAGGGATTGCTGTTTGTCCGTCATCACTAGCCAGACCCTGGCGCTAGTGTAATGTTAGGGCTAGCGGAATGCACCAAATAATAAGACTGATAGTGTACGGTGCGTTCGTAGCCCGGGGTCCACCGTGCAGAGATAGAACCTGCTGCTGAGTAATGACGGACTATATGGCGGTACTCATAAGTATACTCGCATGGGTTAAACTTCACCCAACGTGAAGGAAGCGATCCTGTTGCGTCACAGGATCGCGGTACCGCACATAGAAGGCGAGCAAGTAGTCAGCGAACTTAACCCCAACTAGGATTGAAGTCCGATTAGACCACTTGCTGACACAACACCGCAACAGGGTGTGTTAGGCAACTGTTATAATTAGAGCACCGAAGTGCGAACTGTGCCGTGCTGGCAGGCACCACTAAGCACCCAGACGTGGGTCAGGAAGCGCACTACTGGCGCGTGGCGCCGCACTGGCGGTCACAGCAATAGACGCTGATACGTGCGTGACACGTTGAGTGGTTTGTCGGGCGCTAGATAGCAGCCATACTCCATACGCGAACAGTCATACAATAGGGTAGGGGTATTTAATGAACGACTTGCACTCACAACAAACACACGTATTCAATTGTACACTAGCGCATGGCCGTGCGGTCATGCGCAGTTTATATAATTGCAGGACAGGAAGTGGCCACAGAAACTTTGCCCTTCCAGGGCCTGCCAAGAGGACCAATGGAATGCGCTGCAGAGCCAGAGCACATGACCCTCGATCTCCAACGGGAGATCTTGCTCTGGGCATGCTCAGTGTGCGCAAACAAGGACTTAGTCCCAGGGAAGTCCGCTCGCCGCTGACCAGCACTGACTTTAATGGCAGGAGCTGAAGAAGCAGCAGTAACTCTCTGTACAGAGTGAGAGCGAGCAAGACACTGGGAGCGACGTCCCTGCTGAGCAGACTCCACTGCGGCTGGAGGAGAATGGGAGACCGCAGCGGAGACGGATTGAGATTCCCCCTGTGCAGCAGAGGAAACTCGACTCCTAACATGGCCCCCCCCTCCTTGGGCCTCGCTACGCTCGAAGGCAGCAATGAGCTGTGGGGCCCGAATGTGCAGCAGAGGAAACTCGACTCCTAACACATGCATTTTTGACATGTTGTTGATTTAAACGCACAGCAAATCCCGGAAAGAAAAATACTGATCATGTGCAGAGCACTTCAGGATTCTCATTGACTTTGCTGGCATAAGGATTCCCTAGCATTTTTGGGCCAATTCCGCTTGGAAAAACAACACAAAAACACATTAAAGGTGTGTTTCCATGGTCAATTTTGGCATTGCTGTGGACGCAGCACATGTCCGCTTCATCCAAAGCGCTTCCGGCTTTTGTACGCGCGGTGATTCCGCATGTTTTCATTGAACCATGTGGAATCACCGCATCCTATACATTGGACTGTGCTATTTATCTTGCAGAGACTGAGCGTCTTCACAAGATAAATTGACATGCTGCGGTCTAGAAAGACGCGCCGCATGAGCATATACGCAGGGATTCCGGAGGTGTCCCTGAACGCATAGTGGAGATGGGAATTCATAAAATCCCATCCACTATGCTGTAACATCTGGCTGCTGTGGATTGGACGGCATCCAATCCGCAGCATTTACTGACAATGGAAACATACCCTAAAAATGCACCATTTGCACACAGCCTACCTGTCCTGGATCAGACAAGTAGAAAAAAAATCTACATTTCTGATTAAAATAGCACATAGCTGGCTTTTGATAGAGAACAAAATGTGGCAAAATGAATACAGTGTTCTTTTTCCCTTTCCATTTCCTGGAAGGCTCACTGAAATTGACTTTGCAGTGATTAAGGTTTGCTTCTGCTAATCTGAGTGAGCGGAATCCAGGGCAATTTTCGTTGCTTAGTCTAGGCTGCATTTTGGACTAGATATGAATGAGTTACATTTTCTACACAGAGACATAATAGGAATTAAACATAGCAAAGACAAAAGCTGGCTTTGCACCTACTGAAAGCTGCAAGTGTCTGTATTCAGCTGATATGCATCTTGCAAAGCTCGGCTGTTCCCAGAAGGCTACTCCATGAAGATTGAGCGCGCAGCGTCTGCTAGTGGTGCCTATGAGTCACACAGGATGCAGAAAATATTTCTGTTAACCTCAACAGCAGTGATGAAATCATACAAAAGTAATCTCGTAAACGACTCAATTTAGCTATATAATATTGTGCAAATGGCTTACGCAAATATATTCCATTTCCTTAAAATTCCATTTATACAAATGAATATTATATGGATGCAATAATGGCGATGTAAATGAGGATAAAAATCTAGCAAACATTTATCCTTTACAGTGTTAATCCTATATAAGTATATATCTAAATGGAGAAAAATTTACCAGTAGCATTAAGAGGACATCGATTGAATGCCAGGTCTCCAGCTGGGGTTCTCTTCCATACCATAGACATCAAATAGTCCTCCGGGCAGATTTCATAAGGAGCTGTGAATAAGAGTGAGAGGTTTATATTAAACACACTCATCTAGGATTCTGAGATTATTTGTCACGCTACTCAGTTTTCAACATGCCTGAGGAAAGAACCTTAGTAGTCCAGTGTGTTTGTTTCTAAAAACATTAGCTCCATGATAAAAATAGCTCACCCAGCAGTTTCTGCCTGTCATATTTTTAAAGTAATATTCTGCAGACGTGTGTGGCATTTTATCTCAATTCATAATGTATCATGGCATATTGCATATGACGCTTTATTTTTTTCTATTTATATATCTGGGATGAAGTAATGAAAAAATAACCCTCTCGGTTGACAACTTGCCTCTCTACTTCCAGGATAGTAATGTGACAAGAGGGAAATAAGTTAACAAGATATTGACCAGTCAAATCCACCTCCATTGTGGGACCTTTACAACAAAGGTCTTATAGTTATATGACAGTATGTCAGGTCATATTGAGCCATGCTAGACATTATTAAGAGAGAAAGCCGATGACCTAGTTATAAGAATTCTACTCCAGCATGGACCATGTTACCCACTGTGTTTTACGCTATGTCCTATCTTGTGTGATGAAAGCGGTTGCTCACTACAATATTTTTTTGCACATATTGGTCTATAATGGTCTTAAAATTAGAATAAAAACAGCTACTGACTTACTGAACCCCGGTTGTCCTTCAGCACTACTGCCAAGGGCCCATGCCAGACTGCTTACTTCTTCTAGCATGGACAACAAGTGACCACATCAGCCAATCAATGGCCATTGACTGACTGCAGAGGTAATGTTTTTACAAGCAGTAAGACACAGTCACTGGTCACTTAACTTATCATTGACCTATGATGGCTGCAGAGGTCTTGCGACATTCCATGCAGTGGAAGGGAAAAGACTAAGGGAGTACTCTAGCAGTATGGAGGAACTGCAAGTGCCTTTCAGATGAATAGTTATTTTTTTTCAGACCACCATAGCCTTTATTGTTCAATAAAATATTGCAGTGGACAGCCCTTTTAAGGAAAGCTAGTATCTTGATGTAATTATTATTACAGAGTCCCTTACTGATGGCCAAGAATCTACAGGTGCAGTAAATAATAATAACGGTCCTAGGAGCGCTGGAAATGAGACCAAAACAAGGATTTTAGTTTTCAATTCTAACTGTGACCCTCACAGCGCTCCCTAGTGACCGCTTTCTTTTCCCTTGAATTTCAAGAATCTACAGGTGTCCCAAGAGCATTTGTTCAAGAACACTACTCTACAGTCTAACCAATATATGTCAAGCCTTTTCTTGCCTTGATATATACTATAAAGTGTAGCATCAGATGACCAACTTTGAAAAACACATGATTTTGCAATACTTTGTTAGCACTGAACATTTTTATTTAAGGCTACCCAGTGATTGTGATTTGATTTTAAGATTGTTGAGGGATTTTTTTTTACACAAAAATATATAGAATTTTTGTATAACCTGAAAGAAATAGCGGAAAGGTAAGTTTGGATACATCTGTGTAAAAAGAATCAAATGTCAATGGGCACTGTTAAATAGAAGAAACATTACATACAGTATTAATTTAGGAGGATTATTCAACCCCAAACATTTCGGTTTGCAAAATATATTTTATTTTGTAAAAGAAAAGTAGAAAGGAATTTAAAACTTGAAAATTCTACAGAAGACAAGAACTAACAAAACAGCAGTGCTAGTGAAAGTTTGGGGTCTAAGAGAAGCCATTTAGAAAGAGCTGTGAAAGGTAAAATGACACACTTGCCTGGAGCCATGAGTTAAAAGTATAGCTCACTCTTTCTGATTCATTAAGTGGTACTTCCAGTAGTAATTTAAAGGATGCAGTTTCACCTATTATTTCAGCTTCTGCAGGGCATCATACTAACAGAAGTTCTAGTCTGAGGACAGGAAGCATTGCACATATATATAATACAGAATCTCTTCCTCACTTTTCTTTTTTCCTCGTTTCTGTTTTTCTTTTTAATAAACACTTTCTTATGTTGTCTTTCTAAAATTCTTATCGATGATTTCTCTAGACACATTTTAAAAAGGATTTGACCTTTTCCAACAAAAATAAAGCATACATTTTGACTGTCAAGAAAAATGTACAATTTAATCCTAGATGCCAGTATAAGGTTATCAAAGCATTGGTAGCTATGCCTGCAAAGGTTTGCTTGGCTTTTATAAATCATAGACTGTTGTTAAGGCTTATATTTTTCTTTTATTATTCAGTTATTATGTGAAAATTAGCCCAAAATTTACTTTTACTCTTTTAGCCCCTTCACCCCGAAGCCTGTTTTCACCTTCCTGACCAGGACTATTTTTACAATTCTGACCACTGTCAATTTATGAGGTCATAACTCTGGAACGCTTCAATGGATCCTCCTGATTCTGAGATTATTTTCTCATGACATATTGTACTTCATGATAGTGGTAAAATTTTTAAACTTTTAATATTTATGCCCTTAAATCAGAGAGTCATACCACACAAAATAGTTAATAAATAACATTTCTCACATGTCTACTTTACAGCAGCACAATTTTTGAAGCATAATTACTTTTTGTTGGGAAGTTATAAGGGATAAAAATTGACCAGTGATTTCTCATTTTAGCAAAAAAAATTGCAAAATAATTTTTTTAGGGACCACCTCACTTTTGAAGTGATTTTGAGGGGCCTGTATAACAGAAAATAACCAAAAGTGACACCATTCTAAAACTGCATCCCTCATGGTACTCAAAACCACATTCAAGAAATTTTCTGAACCTTACTTTGCATCACAGGAATTTTTGGAATGGGGCTAGAAAAAAAAATGTAATTTTCTTTCATAAAAAATGTAATTTTTTTTACTTTTGCAAGGGTAACAGGAGAAAATATACCGCAAGATTTGTTGTGTAATTTCTCCTGAGCATACTGATACCCCATATGTGGTGGAAATCTACTGTTTGGGCACACGGCAGGACTCAGAAGAGAAGGAGCGCCATTTCACTTTTTCAATTTAAAATTTGCTGGCATAATTAGCAGACGCCATGTCATGTTTGGCGAGCCCTTGATGTGCCTAAACAGTGAAAATCCCCAACAATTGACACCATTTCGGAAACTAGACCCCTTTGTGAACTTATCTAGATGTGTATTGAGCACCTTGAACTCACAGGTGTTTCACAGAAGTTTATAACGTAGAGCCATAAAAATAAAACAAAACAAAACACACTTTTCCCAGTTAAATATTTTTTAGCTTCAAATTTTGTGTTTTCATAAGGGTAACAGGAGAAATTGTTCCATACATTTTGTTGTGCAATTTCCTGAATGCGCAGATACCCAATATGTGGAAGAAAACAATTGTTTGGGTGCACGGCGAGGCTTGGAAGGGAAGAAGCGCCATCTGACTTTCTGAATGTAAAATATGCTAGCGTTTGGAGAGCCCCTGATGTGCCTAAACAGTGGAAACCCATCACAAGAGACATCCTTTAGGAACTTATCTAGATGTGCTTTGAACACCTTGAACCTGAGTTTACCGATACCCAACATGTCATTGACAACTACTTTTGAGGCACAGTGCAAAGCTCAGAAGGTAATAAACACCATATTATAGATTTTGCTGCACTTGTTTGAGGGTGACATGTTACAATGGCAGAACCCCTGAGGTGCCAACACAGCCGAAACCCCCCAATAAGAGACCCCATTTTACAAACTAAACCTCTCAATGAATTCACCTAGGGGTGCAGTGATTAAATTGACACCACAGGTGTGTCACAGACTTATATAACATTGGGCAGTGAAGATAAAATAATTAACATTTTTAAAACCAAGATTGTGTGTAAGCTCCAAGTTTTACATTTTCATACTGGGAAATGGAGAAAAATGACACCAAATTTGTCTCACAATGTCTACTGCATGTCGCAATACCCCATATGTGGCTGTACAGTACTACTTAGCCATAAAGAGAGACTTGAGAGGGACGGAAGGCTATTTGACTCATGGAGTACAGATTTTCCTAGAATAGTTTGTGGATTTCATATATAGAGCCCAGGTGCTAGAAAAGAAGAATCCCCCTCAAGTGACCCCATTTTTGAAATTATAACCCTTTGAGAATTTATCTACAGATGTAATGACGTAGTGACGATTTTGACTCTATGAGTGTTTTCAAGAAACAAGCAGCAAAAGATGTTGCTGAGTGAAAATTGCAAACTACCTTTGTAGTGACCAGTACATTATGCCCAGCTCATGTTTCTGGAGACACGCACCTGTAAATTAGGCGGGGTCTCATCACTACTGGAATGCCAAACATGTGGGCGCCAAATGTTGCACACTGGGGCTCAGAAGGGAGGGAGGCATTTGTCTTTGGGAGCCGAGAATTTTTTAGAATTTCTTTTGAGGGGCGAGGAGACATTTTGCTTTTCCAGAGCCTTTGTTCTACCAGTAACATGGAAGCCCCCTATATTTCCGTTAACAGATGACAGACCTGAGTGGGGACCTGATTTTTTTGTGGATTGAGTGGAAGCTTTTATTGGGAACATTCTACATAACATTTATGATCACATTTATTCGTCGCTCTACGCTGAGCACTTACATCAGAGTTTCCATCTAAATCTCTGAGTGACGTGACAGATGAAACTGCCAATGGATCTATTCACTGTAATGAGGCAGCAGAGTTACTTGAGACTTCATCTGGCTTCTGTTCAGCATTATCCTTCCTTTCAGAAGTGCACAAACTGTGGCCAACGGCATTTTTATGCAATCCTAAAAAGATGGTCACCGCCAGATCACAGGTCCTATGGCGTCCACAGTGCCTCCATCTGTCTCATTATAGGGAATCTTCTGCCAGGTGTTCTGTCTGAATCATGTATTTCAGAGATTTACACAGAAACCCCAATGCAAGAGCCCAGCAAAGAGCGCAGGGTAAATATGCGCCAAGCCTTACTATAAGTGATTATGGGACTTTATGCTTTGGGTCAGTGCAATTGAAGCAATACCAGATTTACACCAGGTTTTTATGTTTGGCTGTTGACACACACTAAAAGACGCATTTTATTGTAAAAACTAGTTTTTCCATCATCATATCTTGAGAACTATATACATACAGAGTCACTTTATATTTACATTTTTAGGGGACAGTTTGAACAAAACCAGCAATTCAGGAATTGCTTTTTTTTAATACCGTTCCATGTGTGGTAAAATTGGTAAGGCAGCTTTATTCTTTGGGTCAGTATGATTACAGAGATACCCAATTTATATATATATTTTTTTGTTCTGGCAATTTTACCTAAAAAGAAATATTTTATAGGAAAAATAATTATTTTGCATTGCTTTATTCTGAAAGCTATAACTTTTTTATTTTTCTACTGATATAGCTGTATCGTGGCTTGTGTTTTGAGGGACAAGATGACGTTTTCAGTTGTACCATGTATATTTACGTTCATCTTTTTAATCGTGTTTTATTACACTTTTTGTTTGGCAGTATGATGATAATGCATTGTTTTTTTTCTTTTTTTTACGATACTCACTGAAGGGGATAACTAGAAATACAGTTTTATAGAGCAGGTTGTTACGAATGCGGCAATACCAAATATGTGTATTTTTGTTGGTTACTTTTTATTTACACAAATAAATGTGTTTATTGGAAAAATACTTATTTCTTTTTTGTTCTTTATTTGGGTTTTTTTTTTTACACTTTTTAATATTTTTTTTTACTTTTTCACATTGTCCCATCCTGGGACATCACTGTATAGCATCAGATCACTGCTCTGATACTCTGCAATGTGAGGCAGGGAAGGAGGCATGTCAGCTTCAGCTCTCAGCAGGCGCTCACAAGCCATCTTCCCTGCAGGACCTTGAAGGACCCTGGAGCCATCTTCGGGCTAGAGGTCTCCAAGGAAACCATCTGGACAACGCGATCGCATTGCGTTGTCCTGATGGAAGCAGGCAGGGAACCAATTCACTGCGCGATGCTCCTCTATGTCGCTGTCACTACTGATAGCAACATCAGAGGGCTTAAATGCTAGCACCAATCACGGGCATTGCGGCTCTGTGTCATCTCTCACACAGCGCTTAGCGTGAGGCTGCACAATTATGTCACCTTATATGTCCGGAAGGAATTTAAAGGGAACCTGTCACCTGAATTTGGCGGGACTGGTTTTGGGTCATATGGGAGGAGTTTTCGGGTGTTTGATTCACCCTTTCCTTACCCGCTGGCTGCATGCTGGCTGCAATATTGGATTGAAGTTCATTCTATGTCCTCCGTAGTACACGCCTGCGCAAGGCAAGATTTCCTTGTGCAGGCGTGTACTACGGAGGACAGAGAATGAACTTCAATCCAATATTGCAGCCAGCATGCAGCCAGCGGGTAAGGAAAGGGTGAATTAAACACCCAAAAACTCCGCCCATATGACCCAAAACCAGTCCCGCCAAATTCAGGTGACAGATTCCCTTTAATAGTAATACTGTGACAGAAATATAGCAAGGTAATAACTAGAGCGGGGGCACCACATAGGAAACGAGGATCCAACCTGGTCTATGCTATACTAAGCCATGAAAAAACAACACAAGAAATAGACCATAAAAGGGGATCACCCAAGGCAATGGATTAAATATGAAAATTACAAATTTTATTAGAATAACACTCATGGACATAGGAAACAACCACATGGAGCACACAATTAAAAGCATTTAAAATTGGTCACACATAGGACCTAGAAACATGAACAAATGGCCCATAATAGAACCCTCCTCCTAGATGCGATCCCTCCCCAAATGCACTGTAATGGCTAATAATAATATATAGTACAGTGTAAGATGTCTGCATGAACAGCACTATTGGAATATAGGGTAAAGCAACACAACCTAAGGAGTATAGTTGTGACCATGATATATAATGCACCAGTCTGTGAATACCTCACACCAGCAGGATTACCTATGTAACACAAATAAGCAGATATGCAAAAAAAAAAAAAAAAAAAAAACCTTTTTGCAATAACGTAAGACATAGACAAAAGCTTAATAAAGCATACACAGTGAATCAGATTGACCCCAAACCACACATATGGCACTTAGGTCTACTCCATTAAGGTATAGAGTTGTATATAATGCAGAGTTAGTTGTGTAGCGCTTCCACTGGTCTAGTCTAACGTGGTATATAACCTGTGCCATTAAATTGCAAAAGCTCCCATAGTAAGGGAAATAAAAGATCTGCTGAGGAGTGAGGATTCAGATCACCAATAACAAGAAACCAGTATGCAAACCCAGGAGCTGTTCAAGCTCTGTACATAGCTAAGGGGGGTATCAACAGGAGGAGCAGAGACCCTACGCGTGTCGCCACACCAGTGGCTTCGTCAGGGGTAGCTCCTATGGAGATCCTGCGTCCTTATCTAATCGAGTAATTGCAATTTAAGCAGTTGCAGCTGTGCTGCTTACCAGAGGCCGGCATGTGTTCCATCACCCAGTGATTCCAGAGGCGGTGCTTAGTGAGCTAAGCAAACATGTGAGCCTGGAGGGCTCCCCCCCTCCTCCTACCTTCGTCACCATGCCCTCGGAGTGGTTGCCATAGCACCATGTAAATACTGCAATCCCTGGATTAACCAGTGTGCACGCGTCAGAAGATTCCTTTACATGGTGCTATGGCAACCACTCCGAGGGCATGGTGACGAAGGTAGGAGGAGGGGGGGAGCCCTCCAGGCTCACATGTTTGCTTAGCTCACTAAGCACCGCCTCTGGAATCACTGGGTGATGGAATACATGCCGGCCTCTGGTAAGCAGCACAGCTGCAACTGCTTAAATTGCAATTACTCGATTAGATAAGGACGCAGGATCTCCATAGGAGCTACCCCTGACGAAGCCACTGGTGTGGCGACACGCATAGGGTCTCTGCTCCTCCTGTTGATACCCCCCTTGGCTATGTACAGAGCTTGAACAGCTCCTGGGTTTGCATACTGGTTTTTTGTTATTGGTGATCTGAATCCTCACTCCTCAGCAGATCTTTTATTTCCCTTACTATGGGAGCTTTTGCAATTTAATGGCACAGGTTATATACCACGTTAGACTAGACCAGTGGAAGCGCTACACAACTAACTCTGCATTATATACAACTCTATACCTTAATGGAGTAGACCTACATGCCATATGTGTGGTTTGGGGTCAATCTGATTCACTGTGTATGCTTTATTATGCTTTTGTCTATGTCTTACGTTATTGCAAAAAGGTTTTTTTTTTGCATATCTGCTTATTTGTGTTACATAGGTAATCCTGCTGGTGTGAGGTATTCACAGACTGGTGCATTATATATCATGGTCATAACTATACTCCTTAGGTTGTGTTGCTTTACCCTATATTCCAATAGTGCTGTTCATGCAGACATCTTACACTGTACTATATATTATTATTAGCCATTACAGTGCGTTTGGGGAGGGATCGCATCTAGGAGGAGGGTTCTATTATGGGCCATTTGTTCATGTTTCTAGGTCCTATGTGTGACCAATTTTAAATGCTTTTAATTGTGTGCTCCATGTGGTTGTTTCCTATGTCAATGAGTGTTATTCTCATAAAATTTGTGATTTTCATATTTAATCCATTGCCTTGGGTGATCCCCTTTTATGGTCTATTTCTTGTGTTGTTTTTTCAGAAATATAGCAAGGATCTCAAGTATTGGAACATACGCTTGGCCAAGACTTACAGATTCAACAGTTTGTGTGCGTTTGAAAATCAGCTGATAACACCTTTACAGATTTGGTATATTACACTGCCACGTAAACCAGTATGGATGTGTATCTTTATCTTTTCTTTAAAAAGTGTCAAATGTCTGATCACTGATTTTATTTCTGTTAGATATATCACAAATTTGAAAAAAAAAGAAATCTAGAGAAGTTCCCTTGGCCTCAGTATGTAGAACTGCAATATAATTTCTAATCTGCTGAGGGACAGATTTATTAACCATTGGTACCAGAATTTTGAGCTTTTTGTGCCTATCATATCAGTTTGTAAATCTGAATTGAAAGGTATACATTGCTACCTGCTATACCAGAATTTAGTTACATTAATGAATGTTTAAAAAATATGTGTCACATCATACTTGTGTAGTTAGGTGACATTTAATTTGAAAACACATCTCTAGGAATTTTTTAAGCACCACTTTGGCATTTTAAAAAATTTAACCGCTGGAGTGGTGCTTCTAATCTGAGTTCTCTGCCCTAGTCTTATATTTACTCGCTGCCATCTTCATCTTCTATAGCTGCAGCTCCTGTCTCCAGCAGTTTTTGACAAGCCGGATTGCTCCAGTGTTAACTGGAGTGAGTTATAGGTCACTTTTCAATGTGAGCCTATGACAGCCTTGCTCTGGTTCGCATAGATTTACATTGAGAGCTTGAGCCAGTTACTTCTTACTTCCAGCCAGTCAGAAGTTGCGTTCACAAGATGATGCTGTGGCACTGGAGCAGTGCTGATAAAAGGTGAAGACAGCAAAGGGTAAGCATAAGACTAGGAACATTGACCTTAGATTAGAAGCACCAATCCAGCGCTGAATCAGAAAAAAAAGTTGGAGTTGTGCTTTAAAGATGTAACAAATTTGCCAATCTCTTGCACGCTCTTGCCACTTACACCTAAAGAACATCTCTAGAATCTGCCGTTTTCTCACCATGGAAACAACAAAAACTCTCACTGTCACCTTAATCCTCTCCCATCTGGACTACTGTAACGCTCTATTAATTGGCCTCCCCCGTACTCGACTTTCACCTCTCTAGTCTATCCTTAATGCAGCAGCCAGAGTCGTCCATCTAGCTAATTGGTATTCAGATGCATCTGCTCTTCGCCAGTCGTTACACTGGCTGTCTATTCATAATAGGATCCTATTCAAAGTACTTGTTCTCACCCACAAAGCTTTCCACAGTGCGGCACCTCTTTACATCTCATCCCTTATTTCTGTCTATCGGCCTAACCGACCGCTGTGCTCTGCAAATGACTTTTGACTAACCTCTGCACTCAGCCATACCTCCCACTCCCGACTCCAAAACTTCTCTCGCACAGCGCCAATCCTCTGGAATGCTCTACCCCAAGAAAATAGGACCATCCACAATTTGCATAGCTTTAGGTGCTCCCTCAAAACACATTTGTTCAGAGTGGCCTATCACATTCTCTAATCAAAGTCATTTTATGTGTAAGGGTGCGTGTGTAGCCCATTCACTATCTCCACCTATCCCTGCTCCCTCAAGATGGCTGGACCATCATTGTAAATACATCACTGTAAATAATCTCCTGTACTTTGTATCTCCCCCACCTCATTGTAGATTTTAAGCTCTCATGAGCAGGGTCGCCATATTTTGCTCAGTGTCGGTGTATATTAGTAATGAGCGAGTGTACTCGTTGCTCAGGTGGTCTCCAAGTGAATGACTTACAGCTGCTACATAGCTTGAATACAGGTGGGGATTCCCTAGCAACCAGGCATTCCTCACATGTATTCAGCCTGTCTAGCAGCCGTAAATCATGCAGCTGTATCAACAAAAACTAAATCACCGAGCACTTACAAATACTCAGCGAACACCCGAGCGTGCTCAGGAAAACCCGAGCAACGAGTACACTCGCTCATCACTAGTGTATATGAGTTTTTCAGTGAAAAAGTTGTCAATTTTAAAGATCCAAACAGTTTCAAATGTATGAAAATGTCTTGCACCCTGTAATAATTCAAATTTTTCGTACTCTACTAGTAACTAGCCCCCCAAAAATGTATATAATTTTAATATAAATACCTTAAAATTTCACAGATTTTTGCATACATTTCATGCATTTATGGAATAATCCAAAGTCAATTTAAAATAGCTTTAACTCAATTTGTATGTAATGAGACTGCTAAACTAAAAACAAATGTTTATTCAACTTACAAAGTACTAATGCTAATTTTCATGCCTTGATGAGTTTGTTGGCAAATATAATTCCCAAACATTTGATTAATGATTCCCTTTACTCCTATTATGCTTACATGGTTTTGGATTTGTGTATGATAATACAAACACTTACTTGATAAGTTGATAAGTTCAATTCTATATATAGACAATTTTAAAGTACAGTTTCATTACAGAAGTTTTAACAGCAAAAAATCCCACCAAATCTGTATTTTTTGTAATCTATAATTCAATAAAATTCTAAACAATACAAGTCAGTAGTACCTCTGATTATCTGATTATACAAAAGTCAATTTCCTTGTAATTGCATCCATCCAATCAATAAGCAAAGAAGTATAAGAGGAGGGATACAGCTGACCATTCTAACTGCTTACGTATTGGTGGGTCTATAGCACAATTAACCTTGTGTAATGGTTATATGTAACAGATCATACCAATGAAGGTCTAAAGAATGAATAAAAGGAATAGATATTAATCAATAATTTCTACACTGATACCCAACGAGGATAGTCCTTGACAAATATGTTTGTAATCCACACATGTAGATAGTAGGACACTGTATCAAAAACAAAATTGAGGCCATGCTTCCATTTGGTGAAAAATAAGTGAAAATATCTCTTCAGTCATCCATACAGCCTACATTTCAGCTCTCTCTACGGAGTCTTTTTCAAGCAGGTTCCATAAAGAGAACTGAATGTAGCGTCTATGGGTAAATATTGGATTCCAACTTTATTTTCATGACATGAAAGTGCTGCCTCAATTTTGTTTTTGATATTTGTGAAGAGAGTACTGTGCCAGCTACCTTTTGGTGAATTTAACACCCACAAAAGATCTGCTGCTATTTTTTAAATTATTCTGTCTACTGTCTATCATTTAGGAAATTATTTAGGATTTCTTGTAGTATATAGCAAAAGTTAAGTTTCAGAGTTTTCTTGGTATTTAGAGAAATATTTTGTCATTGGCACTGTGTAAATAAAGCTCTTTTTAGAATTGATGCCAGCTAGACTACTGTACAATATATTTTATATCAATAGTCCACCAAAATTATTATTATTGGTGCAACCTATGCAGCTGCACATGGGCCCAAGAGGTTTAGGGGCCCATTTCTACCTCCAAAGCAGATGGAATTGTGCATGATGATGAGTTCATGTGCTGCAAATAGCCCATATACTGTTCTTGATAAGGTAGATTTTTCTATGTCCTTTTCTGGGACCCACATCCAATATATGATTCTACTGAGCAATCAAGTACAGCAGCCCTTCTCTGTACAAGCTTAAGTTATTTAGGAACAACCCTTTCTGCACCCACCAAGTGGACTTTGTTGCATAAAAGCTCTACCACTATGCCTATGATCTGAAACAAATCGATTCAGGACAATGTATCGCAATTTTTAGATGTGGAAATTTCCGCAAAAAAAATTGCAGTATGGAATTTCACCCTAGTGCTTGGATAATGATTAAATGTAATCCTAATTAATTGTCTATTTGATGTGAAATATCAGGAAACATTTTAAGCATAACACATTTTAGTGGGAAACAGTTCCAATTTTTTTTCTTGTATTTTAGAGGAATTTTCCAGTATCAACTAAATATGCATAAAATAAGAAAATAAAATGTACTTACTGTTCAAGCCAACTGCTTTTTGACTACCAGTTTACTTATGTTATATGATATTTGTATTCATAAGTGTGGGAACCGATCATTGGTCACATCACCAATGTAGCTAATGATTAGCACTGGTCACATCACCTGGCTAGTGATTGTCTGACTTTTTCTCTTGTTATGAAAGCATATAAAAATAAAATAAAAAGCCATTCAAAAGCAGCCTAGAACCCAAGATTCTAGAACAATGCTTTTCAAAGTGTGAGGCTGACCTCACCAATGTTGTATTCCTAAGGTAAGGTGCAAATGGGAAGGTGGTTTTCACAAAAGTTATCATACTCTGTACAGTTTTTGGCTACAGCGGCCTCTGGTTTATCAATATTTTTCACATATTTTAATGCAATCTAGTGTTAAGGAGATAAGTAAAAGTACATTGTGCCTTATGTTACATTTTGTATCTATTTCACAGTTGAGTAATGAAACAATGGTGCAAATTTGTCCCCTTTATAAACTAAATTTATAGAATAAATTATTATGAAGTTCAAATGTAAAATAAATGGTAGAAAAGTTGCGGAATAGTTAGTTATGTATGCTGCATATTTTTGAAAAGCCTCAGGAGTGAACATCCCATTACTTTGTGGAATAAAACTTACGCATTACCATGGTTACAGAATTCTTTCTTTTGGCAGTGGACGATGAAATGAAAGAAAAACAGACATCTGGAGCACTGAGGATTTACAATTTGTAACTTTTGCTTTTGAGTGATGTAAAAAAAATGCAATACGTGAAATTACTTTGGAAGTGTGAAATTCACTGACAACTGCTGCCTTGATCAATCTCGGGTTTTGCGTCGACTGTTGTCAGAATAGCATGTATGCTTAGGTTAACAATGAGCTGCGCTAGTTGATTTGAAAAATAAAACAAAACTGCAGAAACAATCTGTTTTTTGGGAAACTATTCACAGATTTAAAAATAACATGAACAAGGTGAGGAGGGAAATCGGTACAATATCATGGGAGGAGGGAATACAAGTAGTGCAAAATGTCTTATTGTGAAATTATGGAATTAAATTGCTGTTAACATATGGGTTACGTGTTAAGCAACAGCTGATCAAAATCCATGTAAGAAACTGCTATTGAATTATTTGCATTGGAAACAGAAACTGGTAAATTCTATGTAATTAATTTTCTTCTTTCTAATAAATTGTCTGATATTTGGTGAATTGTCAAACAGCAAAACTTGTAACAAGCACTAATCACTAGAGTTGAGCGACCTTGACCTTTTTAGAGTCGAGCCGGGTTTTGCGAAACCCGACTATGTCCAAAGTCGGGTCGAGTGAAATCGGCCGATTATGACGTAAAGTCGGGATCGACCGAAACACGAAACCCAATGCAAGTCAATGGGGCAGCATAGTCGGCAGTGAGTGGGGGCCAGGAAAACACCTAGAGTGGCCATTTTAATGTCAAAACCATCCATTCTTCTTAATGAAGCTTGTCAAGCGTAATTTACCTTATAATAATTGGAAGGCATTTGAAATTGGGGGTCATTTGGCTAAAGTTGTGGGGGGTAGGGCTGGTTCAAGTAATTAGTGGGCCCAGGAAATCTGGACCACGTCACGGCAGTGGAGCAGGGAGAGGTAAGTATTTCAACTTTGCAAGTGCTGTGAACCTGAGCAAGCAGGGGGGGCCCACTCGTTGGCATTGGCACTGGCACAGGGCCCCTCAAAGTACAGCGGTGTGTTTGCACGGCGGGGGCGCCTCCCACCGGCAGCAACACTTTTGCGTACTATGAGAGGCCCTGTGCCAGTGACGTCGCCAACTAGTATTCCTCCCCCCACCTGATGAAGGAACCTGCACTTTCATCTGCACCTTCCTCTTTGTCCCCGTGTAAGGTGGTATGGTATGCGGGAAGAGCAACCTGACTTTCAGCAGGGTCACAATGTTGTTGTGTAGCGTGCACGGGGAATGTTGCGTTATGGGTCAATGTACCAGCAGACTCATCTATCACTGGCTGGGCAATGGGCACGATGAAGTGGAAACACAGATATAGGCCCAAAGAAGAAAGTGGGCTAAATGCAGTTCAAAATTGGTAACACAGGAATAACCAGGGGGCATTGCAGTGGAGGACAACTGGAATGAGAGGCTGACACAGAGAGTAGGGCCAAATCAGTAAGTAGTCGAAATGCAGTTCAAAATTGGCAACCGTAGTAAACAGGCGGCACAGCTTTGTTCAGTGGAGGAGAACAGCAAGGAGTGGCAGACACCGATAGTAGGCCCCAAACCAACTAGTACGCCAAATGCAGTTGTTCCATTTAACCACAATTTAATGAGAGCCTGAAGATAGAAGCTCAGGAAAGGCAACCTGGGGAACACCTTGGAGTGTAACACACCATCTCTCTCCACCCCATACCCATTTTGTATGGCCTAATGCAGTGTACTTTTCTACAACTACTAAACGAGAGTCGGAAGACCGAAGCAATGGCAAGGAAACCTGGGGAACACCTTAGAGTGTAACACACCCTCTCTCTACACCCCATACCCAATTTGAAGGCCTAATGCAGTGTAGTTTCCAAGAACTACTAAACGAGAGCCGGAAGATCGAAGCTCAGGAAAGGCAACCTGGGGAACACCTTGGAGTGTAACACACCCTCTCGCTACACCCCATACCCAATTTGAAGGCCTAATGCAGCGTAGTTTCCGACAACTACTAAACGAGAGCCGGAATATCGAAGCTCAGGAAAGGCAACCTGGGGAACACCTTGGAGTGTAACACACCCTCTCTCTACGCCCCATACCCAATTTGTAGGCCTAATGCAGCGTAGTTTCCGACAACTACTAAACGAGAGCCGGAATATCGAAGCTCAGGAAAGGCAACCTGGGGAACACCTTGGAGTGTAACACACCCTCTCTCTACACCCCATACCCAATTTGAAGGCCTAATGCAGTGTAGTTTCCAAGAACTACTAAACGAGAGCCGGAAGATCGAAGCTCAGGAAAGGCAACCTGGGGAACACCTTGGAGTGTAACACACCCTCTCGCTACACCCCATACCCAATTTGAAGGCCTAATGCAGCGTAGTTTCCAACAACTACTAAACGAGAGCCGGAAGATCGAAGCTCAGGAAAGGCAACCTGGGGAACACCTTGGAGTGTAACACACCCTCTCGCTACACCCCATACCCAATTTGAAGGCCTAATGCAGCGTAGTTTCCAACAACTACTAAACGAGAGCCGGAAGATCGAAGCTCAGGAAAGGCAACCTGGGGAACACCTTGGAGTGTAACAAACCCTCTCTCTACACCCCATACCCAATTTGTAGGCCTAATGCAGCGTAGTTTCCGACAACTACTAAACGAGAGCATGAAGATCGAAGCTCAGGAAAGGCAACCTGGGGAACACCTTGGAGTGTAACACACCCTCTCTCTACACCCCATACCCAATTTGTAGGCCTAATGCAGCGTAGTTTCCGACAACTACTAAACGAGAGCCGGAATATCGAAGCTCAGGAAAGGCAACCTGGGGAACACCTTGGAGTGTAACACACCCTCTCTCTACGCCCCATACCCAATTTGTAGGCCTAATGCAGCGTAGTTTCCGACAACTACTAAACGAGAGCCGGAATATCGAAGCTCAGGAAAGGCAACCTGGGGAACACCTTGGAGTGTAACACACCCTCTCTCTACGCCCCATACCCAATTTGTAGGCCTAATGCAGCGTAGTTTCCGACAACTACTAAACGAGAGCCGGAATATCGAAGCTCAGGAAAGGCAACCTGGGGAACACCTTGGAGTGTAACACACCCTCTCTCTACACCCCATACCCAATTTGAAGGCCTAATGCAGTGTAGTTTCCAAGAACTACTAAACGAGAGCCGGAAGATCGAAGCTCAGGAAAGGCAACCTGGGGAACACCTTGGAGTGTAACACACCCTCTCGCTACACCCCATACCCAATTTGAAGGCCTAATGCAGCGTAGTTTCCAACAACTACTAAACGAGAGCCGGAAGATCGAAGCTCAGGAAAGGCAACCTGGGGAACACCTTGGAGTGGAACACACCATCTCTCTACACCCCATACCCAATTTGAAGGCCTAATGCAGAGTAGTTTCCAAGAACTACTAAACGAGAGCCGGAAGATCGAAGCTCAGGAAAGGCAACCTGGGGAACACCTTGGAGTGTAACACAACGTCTCTCTACACGACGGAAGGGCTGATTCTTAGGAAGGAAGGCTGTTGGAAATAAGCATTGCGCGTCCGAGGGTGATTATATTCTTATTAGGTATATACTCACCCTCGGACGCGCCCTGCTTCTTTATTTGGAATGAATGTTTATTTGCAATGTGGTGTTGACTTTCTCTATTATTTTGGTAATTAATGATTTTATTATTTTCATTATTTTGCATCTTCTCGGCAATAATATAAAGAAGACGCGACAGGACAACACTCGGTGGATGCCATATGTGTGTTTTCAATTTAAAAAAACTTTCAGTTAACTACTTGCAGGAGAAAGTAATTGTAGCTGGTGGCCATTTTTAGTACTGTACCAGATTAGAGTTGTGTGTTTGTTTTTAATGTTAAAATGTCTGCATTTGATATCTCACCAGTATTTTCTTTTTTATAAGCAAAATACTTATTTTTATATTTTCTGATGTTGGTTCCAGGGGTACACGGCCAGCAGTGCCCTGGTCAGTGTAGTAGTAGTTGAAAGAATGGACCGCAGACAGGCATCGAAGGCCTAAAATAATAACACATGGCTGTAGGCAATTTTAAATTGGTTCCAGGGGTACACGGACAGCAGTGGTGTGGTCAGTGGAGGCCTAGTGGAAGGAGTGACCGCAGACAGGCATCGAAGGCCTAAAATAATAACACATGGCTGTAGGCAATTTTAAATTGGTTCCAGGGGTACACGGGCAGCAGTGACCTGGTCAGTGTAGTAGTAGTTGAAAGAATGGACCGCAGACAGGCATCGAAGGCCTAAAATAAAAAAATTGGGCTGGCTGTAGGCAATTTTAAATTGGTTCCAGGGGTACACGGGCAGCAGTGACCTGGTCAGTGTAGTAGTAGTTGAAAGAATGGACCGCAGACAGGCATCGAAGGCCTAAAATAAAAAAATTGGGCTGGCTGTAGGCAATTTTAAATTGGTTCCAGGGGTACACGGGCAGCAGTGGTGTGGTCAGTGGAGGCCTAGTGGAAGGAGTGACCGCAGACAGGCATCGAAGGCCTAAAATAATAACACATGGCTGTAGGCACTTTTAAATTGGTTCCAGGGGTACACGGGCAGCAGTGGTCTGGTCAGTGGAAGTCTAGTGGAAGGAGTGACCGCAGACAGGCTTCGAAGGCCTAACATAACAAAATTGGGCTGGCTGTAGGCACTTTAAATTGGTTCCAGGGGTACATGGGCAGCAGTGTATGGTCAGTGGAAGTCTAGTGGAAGGAGTGACGGCAGACAGTCTTCGAAGGCCTAACATAACAAAATTGGGCTGACTGTAGGCACTTTTAAATTGGTTCCAGGGTAACACGGCCAGCAGTGGCCTGGTCAGTGTAGTAGTTGTAGAAAGAAGGGACCGCAGACAGGCTTCGAAGGCCTAACATAACAAAAATGTCAAAACAATGGTATTGTCAGTGCCAGGCATTGAAGGATGTCAGCGGCTAGACTACACATTGGTGAAGCTGTGAGAGATAATTTTGCTAGTGGTAGAGCACTGTTTGAGCTGGGGGGGGGAACTGTCTTGTGGCCGGCGGTACAGGCACAGGGCCCCTCATATTACAACGGTGTGTCTGACGTTGGGTGCGCACCACCACCGCCAGAGACACTTTATTGTACTATGAGGGACCCAGTGGCAGTGCCGTCGACCAAAAGCGGCCACACCCACCTCTTCAGACAAACAGCACTCTCAAGGGTCCAAGCGCAAAGTGGCGATAGCACGGCCCCGTGTGGGGAGTTTGGCCATTTCGTGAGGTGGAAACATGTCGTATGCTGGACAATCAGGTGAAGAAAATTACGAGATTGGAAAAGTCATTCAGAATAGTCCACAGGCAAGACCTTTTCATAGGAAAGCTAGGTGTCAGCCGGGCAGGGTGGGGCAAAAGATTTTGAAATCCAGTTGTGGTTCATTTTAATGAAGGTTAGATCATCTACATTTTGGGTAGCCAGACGAGTCCTTTTTTCTGTTAGTATTGAACCTGCAGCACTGAATACTCTTTCTGATAGGACACTAGCTGCCGGGCAAGCAAGCTCCTGCAATGCATATTCTGCCAATTCTGGCCAGGTGTCTAATTTGGATGCCCAGTAATCAAATGGGAATGACGGTTGAGGGAGAACGTCGATAAGGGATGAAAAATAGTTTGTAACCATACTGGACAAATGTTGTCTCCTGTCACTTTGAATTGATGCTGCAGTACCTGTCCTGTCTGCGGTCATAGAAAAATCACTCCACAACCTGGTCAGAAAACCCCTCTGTCCAACGCCACTTCTGATTTCTGCCCCTCTAACACCTCTGGTCTGCTGGCCCCTGGAGCTCGTGTGAGAACGATCACGGGCGCTGTGTGCAGGGAATGCCAGAAGCAAACGGTCAACAAGAGTTGATTGTTTTGTTGCTAATATTAGTTCCAAGTTCTCATGTGGCATAATATTTTGCAATTTGCCTTTATAGCGAGGATCAAGGAGGCAGGCCAACCAGTAATCGTCATCGTTCATCATTTTTGTAATGCGTGTGTCCCTTTTGAGGATACGCAAGGCATAATCCGCCATGTGGGCCAAAGTTCCCGTTGTCAAATCTGCGGTTGTGCTTGGTTGAGGGGCAGTTGCAGGCAAATCTACGTCACTTGTGTCCCTCAAAAAACCAGAACCCGGCCTTGCCACGCCACCAATTTCCCGTGCCCCCGGGAAAGCTTCCTCATTAAAAATATACTCATCCCCATCATCCTCCTCATCCTCCACCTCCTCTTCGCCCGGTACCTCGTCATGTACACTGCCCTGACCAGACAATCGCTGACTGTCATCAAGGCTTTCCTCTTCCTCTGGTGCAGACGCCTGATCCTTTATGTGCGTCAAACTTTGCATCAGCAGACGCATTAGGGGGATGCTCATGCTTATTATGGCGTTGTCTGCACTAACCAGCCGTGTGCATTCCTCAAAACACTGAAGGACTTGACACATGTCTTGAATCTTCGACCACTGCACACCTGACAACTCCATGTCTGCCATCCTACTGCCTGCCCGTGTATGTGTATCCTCCCACAAAAACATAACAGCCCGCCTCTGTTCGCACAGTCTCTGAAGCATGTGCAGTGTTGAGTTCCACCTTGTTGCAACGTCTATGATTAGGCGATGCTGGGGAAGGTTCAAAGAACGCTGATAGGTCTGCATACGGCTGGAGTGTACAGGCGAACGGCGGATATGTGCGCAAAGTCCACGCACTTTGAGGAGCAGGTCGGATAACCCCGGATAACTTTTCAGGAAGCACTGCACCACCAGGTTTAAGGTGTGAGCCAGGCAAGGAATGTGTTTCAGTTGGGAAAGGGAGATGGCAGCCATGAAATTCCTTCCGTTATCACTCACTACCTTGCCTGCCTCAAGATCTACAGTGCCCAGCCACGACTGCGTTTCTTGCTGCAAGAACTCGGACAGAACTTCCGCGGTGTGTCTATTGTCGCCCAAACACTTCATAGCCAATACAGCCTGCTGACGTATGCCAGTAGCTGCCCCATAATGGGAGACCTGGTGTGCAACAGTGGCAGGTGCGGATGGAGTGTTTGTGCGACTGCGGTCTGTGGACGAGCTCTTGCTTCTGCAGGAGGACGAGGAGGAGGAGGAGGAGGGGGTGCGAACGGCTACAGACAACTGTTTACTAGACCGTGGGCTAGGCAGAACTGTCCCAAACTTGCTGTCCCCTGTGGACCCTGAATCCACCACATTTACCCAGTGTGCCGTGATGGACACGTAACGTCCCTGGCCATGCCTACTGGTCCATGCATCTGTTGTCAGGTGCACCTTTGTGCTCACAGATTGCCTGAGTGCATGGACGATGCGCTCTTTAACATGCTGGTGGAGGGCTGGGATGGCTTTTCTGGAAAAAAAGTGTCGACTGGGTAGCTCGTAGCGTGGTACAGCGTAGTCCATCAGGTCTTTGAAAGCTTCGCTTTCAACTAACCGGTAGGGCATCATCTCTAACGAGATTAGTCTAGCTATGTGGGCGTTCAAACCCTGTGTACGCGGATGCGAGGCTAAGTATTTCCTTTTTCTAACCATAGTCTCATGTAGGGTGAGCTGGACTGGAGAGCTGGAGATCGTGGAACTAGCGGGGGTGCCGGTGGACATGGCAGACTGAGAGACGGTGGGAGATGGTATTGTTGCCGCCGGTGCCCTAGATGCAGTGTTTCCTACTACGAAACTGGTGATTCCCTGACCCTGACTGCTTTGGCCTGGCAAAGATACCTGCACAGATACAGCAGGTGGTGCGCTAAATGGTGGTCCTACACTGCCGGAAGGGATGTTGCGTTGATGACTAGCTTCATTGGCCGAGGGTGCAACAACCTTAAGGGACGTTTGGTAGTTAGTCCAAGCTTTCAAATGCATGGTGGTTAAATGTCTATGCATGCAACTAGTATTGAGACTTTTCAGATTCTGACCTCTGCTTAAGGAAGTAGAACATTTTTGACAGATGACTTTGCGCTGATCAATTGGATGTTGTTTAAAAAAATGCCAGACTGCACTCTTTCTAGCATCGGATACCTTTTCAGGCATTGCAGACTGAGCTTTAACCGGATGGCCACGCTGTCCTCCACCAGGTTTTGGCTTTGCCACGCGTTTTGGGCAAGATACGGGCCCGGCAGATGGAACCTGTGGCGATGTTGATGCCTGCTGCGGCCCCTCCTCCTCCTCTGCTTCAGAACTGCTGCCGCCTGCACCCTGTTCCCCCAATGGCTGCCAATCGGGGTCAAGAACTGGGTCATCTAATAACTCTTCTTGTACCTCCTGCGCAACTTCGTCTGTGTCACCGTGTCGTTCGGTGGTATAGCGTTCGTGATGGGGCAACATAGTCTCATCAGGGTCTGATTCTTGATCAGCACCCTGCGAGGGCAATGTTGTGGTCTGAGTCAAAGGACCAGCATAGTAGTCTGGCTGTGGCTGTGCGTCAGTGCACTCCATGTCAGATTCAATTTGTAATGGGCATGGACTGTTAACTGCTTCACTTTCTAAGCCAGGGACGGTATGTGTAAAGAGCTCCATGGAGTAACCCGTTGTGTCGCCTGCTGCATTCTTCTCTGTTGTTGTTTTTGCTGAAGAGGACAAGGAAGTGACTTGTCCCTGACCGTGAACATCCACTAACGACGCGCTGCTTTTACTTTTACCAGTTTCACGAGATGAGGCAAAAGAGCTAGAGGCTGAGTCAGCAAGATAAGCCAAAACTTGCTCTTGCTGCTCCGGCTTTAAAAGCGGTTTTCCTAATCCCAGAAAAGGGAGCGTTCGAGGCCTTGTGTAGCCGGACGACGAACCTGGCTCCACAGCTCCAGACTTAGGTGCAATATTTTTTCCCCCACGACCACCTGATGCTCCACCACTACCACTACCCTCATTACCAGCTGACAATGAACGCCCCCGGCCACGACCTCTTCCACTAGACTTCCTCATTGTTTTAAAAACGTAACCAAACTAACGTTATTTGTTGCAGTCACACAACTTACACGGTGAGCTATAACTTCTGTATGATTTAGCTACCCCTTTACAGGTTGGTGAGACCACAGCGAAAATCAGGCCCAATGTTACACACTCTTTTTTTGGTGGCTGCAAATTAGAGAGATGCCCCACACGCAGGACTGTCACTGAAGCACAAATGTTAATATTAATGTCACACTATTATTTTTTTTTTATTTTTATTTTTTTCAGGAACACTTTAGAAACCCCCCAAAAAAAAAAAAATAGATTTTTGCAGGGAGAATTTAGAAAACAAATGTAACAAACTATATGCTTTCTATGGGCCACTGAGTGAGAGATGACGCACACAGGAATCAGGAGTGGCACACAAGCCCAGAGGCCAATATTTTTCTACCAATGATTGATGGAGTTATTTTCTCTGGTAGATTTTGGAACCCAAATCAAGGAAAAAAAATGTAGGCTTTCTATGGACCACAATTGGAGAGAGAGAGAGAGAGAGATGGCACACCCAGGAGTCAAGACTGGCACACAAGCAGAAAGGCCAATATTAATCTCCCACTGTTTTTTTTGGTTGTTTTTTTTTTTTTTTTTTTTCAGGGAGACTTTAGAAAAAAAAATAATAAAAAAAATATGATTTTATCAGGAAGAATTTAGAAACCAAATAAAATAAAATGATTTTTTCAGGGAGAATTTAGAAAACAAATAAAACCAAAAATAGGCGTTCTATGGCCCACTGACTGAGAGATGACGCACACAGGAGTCAGGAGTGGCACACAAACCCAGAGGCCAATATTTTTCTACCAATGATTGATGTAGTTATTTTCTCTGGTAGATTTTAGAACCCAAATCAAGGAAAAAAAATATAGGCTTTCTATGGACCACAATTGGAGAGAGAGAGAGAGAGAGAGAGAGAGAGAGAGAGAGAGAGATGGCACACCCAGGAGTCAAGACTGGCACACAAGCAGAAAGGCCAATATTAATCTCCCACTGTTTTTTTGGTTGTTTTTTTTTTTTTTTTTTTTCAGGGAGACTTTAGAAATAAAAATAATAAAAAAAATATGATTTTATCAGGAAGAATTTAGAAACCAAATAAAATAAAATGATTTTTTCAGGGAGAATTTAGAAAACAAATAAAACCAAAAATATGCGTTCTATGGCCCACTGACTGAGAGAGAGAGAGAGATGGAACGCTTAGTACTGGCACACAAGCCCAAAGGGCAATATTAATCTCCCTTTTTTTTTCCAGGGAGAATTTCTGAAACCCAAAAAAAAAATAAAATAGGCTTTCTATGGCCCACTATTTGTGAGAGAGATGGGACGCTCAGGACTGGCACAGATGGCACGCTCAGGACTGGCACAGAAGCCCAGAGGCCAATATTAATCTCCCTTTTTTTCTGGGAGAATTTATAAAACCAAAAAAATATTTAAATAGGCTTTCTATGGCCCACTATTTGTGAGAGAGATGGCACGCTCAGGACTGGCACAGATGGCACGCTCACAACTGGCACACAAGCCCAGAGGCCAATATTAATCTCCCTTTTTTCAGGGAAAATTTATAAAACCAAAAAAAAAATTAAATAGGCTTTCTATGGCCCACTATTTGTGAGAGAGATGGCACGCTCAGGACTGGCACAGATGGCACGCTCACAACTGGCACACAAGCCCAGAGGCCAATATTAATCTCCCTTTTTTCAGGGAAAATTTATAAAACCAAAAAAAAAATTAAATAGGCTTTCTATGGCCCACTATTTGTGAGAGAGATGGCACGCTCAGGACTGGCACAGATGGCACGCTCACAACTGGCACACAAGCCCAGAGGCCAATATTAATCTCCCTTTTTTCAGGGAAAATTTATAAAACCAAAAAAAAAATTAAATAGGCTTTCTATGGCCCACTATTTGTGAGAGAGATGGGACGCTCAGGACTGGCACAGATGGCACGCTCAGGACTGGCACAGAAGCCCAGAGGCCAATATTAATCTCCCTTTTTTTCAGGGAGAATTTATAAAACCCAAAAAAAAAATTAAATAGGCTTTCTATGGCCCACTATTTGTGAGAGAGATGGGACGCTCAGGACTGGCACAGATGGCACGCTCAGGACTGGCACAGAAGCCCAGAGGCCAATATTAATCTCCCTTTTTTTCAGGGAGAATTTATAAAACCCAAAAAAAAATAAAATAGGCTTTCTATGGCCCACTATTTGTGAGAGAGATGGCACACTCAGGACTGGCACACAAGCCCAAAGGCCAATATTAATCTCCCACTGTATTTTTATCAGGGAGAATTTATACACCCCACAAAAAAAAATACAGAAAAATGAAAAGGCTTTCTATGGCCCACTATGTGAGAGAGATGGCACACACAGGGATGGCACTCTAGCAGAAATGCCAAATTGCCAATCTTAATCTCCCACCAAAAAAAAAAAAAAAAAAAAAACAGGGAATGTCCTACAATTACTATCTCCCTGCCTGCAGTAATCTCAGCCAGGTATGGCAGGCAGCTACTATCTCCCTGCCTGCAGTAATCTCAGCCAGGTATGGCAGGCAGCAATAAGGAGTGGACTGATGCACAAATGAAATAAAAAGTGTGGACAAACAAAAAAGATAGCTGTGCAGAAAGGAAGGAACAAGAGGATTTGTGCTTTGAAAAAAGCAGTTGGTTTGCACAGCGGCGTACACACAGCAATGCAGCTATCAGGGAGCCTTCTAGGGCAGCCCAATGAGCTACAGCGCTGAGGGGAAAAAAAAAAAAAAAAAAAATTCCACTGTCCCTGCACACCGAGGGTGGTGTTGGACAGTGCAAATCGCTGCAGCACAAGCGGTTTTGTGGTTAATGGACCCTGCCTAACGCTATCCCTGCTTCTGACAAAGCGGCAGCAACCTCTCCCTAAGCTCAGATCAGCAGCAGTAAGATGGCGGTCGGCGGGAACGCCTCTTTATAGCCCCTGTGACGTCGCAGACAGCAAGCCAATCACTGCAATGCCCTTCTCTAAGATGGTGGGGACCAGGACCTATGTCATCACGCTGCCCACACTCTGCGTTTACCTTCATTGGCTGAGAAATGGCGCTTTTCGCGTCATTGAAACGCGACTTTGGCGCGAAAGTCGCGTACCGCATGGCCGACCCCGCACAGGGGTCGGATCGGGTTTCATGAAACCCCGACTTAGCCAAAAGTCGGCGACTTTTGAAAATGTTCGACCCGTTTCGCTCAACCCTACTAATCACCTGAAAGTGACTGCACTACTGGGAAAACGCATGCACTGAGGCTCCCACAACCTTAAAGGAAACTTGTCAACAGGTTTTTCACTTATAAACTATGTCCATCAGGAGCATAGCTACTGTACATAAAATAATGTAGCTGTAGAAGTTGGGATTTAGCTTTTAGAGACAGCCAAAGTCCCCATAGAGAAGGCACAGATGGTAATAAACTATCCCCATCACTTAAGAAGTGCTGTGTATGAAGTAATATGAAGCACTCATGAATCTTCTACCTCCAAACACAGCAGTCATGTTATCGCTGCATATAGTGAGGCAGCAGGAGCGGCTGTGTCATAACAGAACCACAGAGCCCTGCCATGCTACTAGGAGATGGCATTTCCCTTTTAACTGGGGCTAAATGCCTCACAAAGGTCTTTTATGGCCTTATAGAATGCGTGAAATAAATGCAAACACAATTACTCAATTGAAAATAACAGGTAAAAAATAAATAAATAACAATAAATACTAGTATCAATTAAAAATGTTGTTAGTACTCCCTGCCCCATTAAACAACCTTTAAAAGCATTTGATATATAAAAAAATATTTGTTACACAATGGCAAACAAATTTTAAATGAATTTTAGTGGTCCTGTGTGGTCATAAAAAAATAAAAAAATTGTGAAAAGATCCCTTTTCATTCATTCTTTGTGGACAAGCACTGTACATGTACATATGTTTATTTCAGTTTATGTTGATGATTATGGCTTGCAGCCAATTGAAACTAAAAAGTCATTATCTCAGTAAATTAGAATAATTAACAAAAACCACCTGCAAAGGCTTCCTAAGCGTTTAAAGGGAATCTGTCACCTACTTTTTTGTATATAACCTTCGGCCACCGCCATCAGGGGCTTATGTAATGCTTTAGATAAGCCCCCCTATGTAACCTGAAAGATAAGGAAAACAAGTTAGATTATACTCACCTGGGGGGCGGTCTGGTGCGGTCCGGTCCTATGGGCATCACGGTCATGACATCCTCTTCCTTGCTTCATGTTGCGGCTCCTGCGCAGGTGCACTTTATCTGCCCTGTTGAGGGTAGAGCAAAGTACTGCAGTGCAAAGGCACCAGGAAAGGTCCGAGAAGCCCGGTGCCTGCGCACTGCAGTACTTTACGCAGCCCTCAACAGGGCAGATAAAGTATGCCTGCACAGTAGCTGCAGCAGGAAGCAAGGAAAAGGACGTCATTGCATGAAGATGGAAGGCATTGGACCCGGACCGAGAAGCCCATTTGTTAGGGTTGGCAGAACGCACCGAATATATATTAATTAGAAGAAGTTGGTGCGTTCGCAACCCGGGATCCACCGTGCAGGAAAGCACCTGCAGATAGATATGGTGGTACAGTATAGTAGTATAAACAGACTCCGTTACTTCACAGAGTCTGTTAGCAAAGATAACGCTGTGCCCTGTTTGGCTCACAGAGGCACACAGCTACTTAGTAGAGCAGATGGTGGTCATGCAGTCAAATGCAAACATGAAACTCCTCGCCAGAGGTGCCAGCATTCTAGAGGCTTATTTCAGCCGGGTCCCTGAATACACACACACACGAAACTCCTCGCCGGAGGTGCCAGCATTCTAGGGGCTTATTTCAGCTGGGTCCCTGACTGCATACAAACATGACCACACAGGCGCTGAGCTCATACATAAATTGATACTAGCGCATGGCCATGTGGATATGCGCACCACTTATAGCTGCAGCACGTACAGGACCTTCCTAGAAGGACCAATAGGATTTGCTGCAGTACCTGAGCATGTGACCCTTGATCTCCAATGAGAGATCTTACCCTGGGGGCATGCTCAGAAGGGGAAAAGTGGGACTTAGTCCCAAAGACATCAGCTCGCTGCTGACCAGTACTGGCTACAATGGCAGAAGCTGGAAGGACAGCAGTAACCCTTCACACAGTGTCAGACTGAGCATGACACTGGGACTGACGCCTCCGCTGAGCAGGCTCCACTGTGGCAGGAGAAGAATGGGAGACCACAGCAGAGATGGCTCAAGATTCCCCCTGTGCAGAGGCAGGAACTCAACCCCTAACACCATTGGAGCAGACCACCCCTGGGTGAGTATTATCTAACTTGTTTTTCTTATCTTTCTGGTTACTCTGGGGGCTTATCTACATTATTACAGAAAGCTGTAAATAAGCCCTTGATGGTGGAGGCCGATGCTTATATACGAAAAAGTAGGTGACAGATTCCTTTTAAACAGGTCCCTTAGTCTGTTTCAGTAGGCTCCAAATTCATGGGGAAGACTGCAGACTTGACAGATGTCCAGAAGGCAGTTACTGATGCACTCCACAAGGAGGGTAAGTCACAAAAGGTCATTGCTAAAGAATCTGGCTGTTCACAGAGTGCTGTATCCAAGCATATTAATGGAAAGTTTAGTGGAAGGAAAAAGTGAGGTAGCAAAAGGTGCACAAGCAACCAGGATAACCGCAGCCTTGAAAAGATTGTTAAGAATAGGCCATTCAAAATTTGCGGGAGATTCACAAGGAGTGGACTGCTGATGGAGTTATTGCTTCAAGAGCCACCACACCCATATGTATCCAGGACATGGGCTACAAGTATCGCATTCCTTGTGTCAAGCAACTCATGACCAATAGACAATGCCAGAAGCGTCTTACTTGGGCCAAGAAGAAAAAGAACTGGACTATTGCTCAGTGGTCCAAGGTGTTATCAGATTAAAGTAAGTTTTGCATTTCATTTGGAAATCAAGGTCCCAGAGTCTGGAGGAAAAGTGGAGAGGCACACAATTCAAGCTGCTTGAGGTCTAGTGTGAAGTTTCCACAATCATTGATGGTTTGGGGAGCCATGTCATCTGCTGGTGTAGGTCCACTGTGTTTTCTTAAGACCAAAGTCAGCGCAGCCGTCTACCAGGAAATTTTGGAGCATTTCATGCTTCCCTCTGTTAACAAGCTTCTTGGAGAGATGGAAATGTCCTTCCCCAGCAGGACTTGGCCCCTATCGACACTGCCAAAAGTACCAATAGCTGGTTTAAAAACAACAGTATGTGCTTGATTGGCCAGCAAACACAAGAGGAAAATGAGTGACAGCAGACCCATCAATGCAGATGAGCTGAAGGCTGCTATCAAAGCAACCTGGGCTTCCATAGCACTTCAGCAGTGCCACAGGCTGATCGCCTCCATGCCACGCCGCATTGATGCAGTAAGTGATACAAAAGGAGCCGCGACCAAGTTTTGAGTGCATTTACTGAACATACATTTCAGTAGGACAACATTTCGGATTTTAAAATCATTTTCCAAGCTGGTGTTATAAAGTGTTCTAATTTACTGTGATAATGACTTTTGGGTTTTCATTGGCTATAATCTATAATCATCAACATAGACAGAGATAAACATTTTAAATTAATCACTCTGTAAAAACTCTATATAATATATGAGTTTCACTTTTTGTATTAAAGAACTGAAATAAATTAACCATTTGATGATATTCTAATTTTGTGAGACGCACCTCTATCTGCATGTACAAAAAAACCTGAAAATATTCCTAATCCAATCTTTAACTGATTAATAATCTAAATTCATCTAAGGTATATAGTATTTGGTGGTTTATTTGGTTGTTAAATTATATAAACAGATTATAAGAACATGCAATTTACTAAAAGGGAATTAGATTTTGATGGTGGCTGATTCCTAGCAGAGCGTTACTTTATTAAATGTTATAGTTTTAAGATATCACTCTTTATTAGGTATATGGCTTTTCAAGTACATGCAACTTTCTTTAACATTTTTAATGCAATGTAGCAAAAATTTATATAGATTTTTCATATGTAAATACTCTTGTAGTAAACCATAAATACAAGGATAATTTCCTGTTGACATTTACCAGTTTTGGTTAATGAATGAGGAAAAAGGCAAGACTGCAAAAAATTATGAAAATTCATGTGCATACTATGCTATGTAATGGAGATAAAAAACAAATTTTAAAAGTCAAAGTGTTTTTTGATTGTACATAGAATCTATAATTTCTTTATAGGGCTTCCATAGACAGCCCTGGCACAGTCCACTCCACTAAGCAGGTCCCAATTTGTTTTTTTGCAAAGTTCTATAGATTGCATCCACAGAGTAAGTGCTGAGCAAGAAGTGAGTTGGGAATTGGATAGTTAACCACTTCTATCAAAATCAGAGAGACTGAAGCATTAAATCAGGAGGTAATTGAATGATCTAACAGTCAAGGGTCAAGTCCAAATATGGAGTTAAACAGCAGAGTAGTACAGGGTGGGCCATGTATATGGATGCACCTAAATAAAATGGGAATGGTTGGTGATATCAACTTCCTGTTTGTGACACATTAATATATGGGAGGGGGAAAACTTTTCAAGATGCTAAATACAAACAGAAGCAAATTACAGAAAATCAACATTTTAGCAAATTTGGAGGTTTTGTAACATTCAAGTAGACTTCTATTTCACTCAAATTTATTTTCTCATCTCTAGTCATCAACCTTCTGACTGTTGACAGCGAACACAGTCAATCATTATGTACCTGAGTGTAAGACAACTAACGCACTACCCAGACAGCATCCCCTTTCTGCTACAAAAATTGATCCCAACTATATGGCTAGCCAGCTGTAAATCTGATCTGAATAGTTGCCTATTCTCCCAAAACATAAAATGAAAGGGATTACAATAAGTATCAGTATCATGTGATAACAGTATATAATACAGCAATATAGTAAATAAAGCATTATGTAATACAGCAATTCTCTTCAGGCGATGCCAGCCAACTTCCTCTGTATCATAAGACAACCTGTTCTGTGTAGAACATATTTTAATGACACAATTTTGCGGTATATATCATGTATTGGAAAGCTTTTATTAAATTTTGAAGTTGGGGGAACTAAAAAAAGCTATTTCACAATGTATTGGTTTTTTTATAGCCTTCAGTGTGTGGTGTAATGGCATTTTAACTTTATCTTGTGCTTCAGTGCAATTACAGCAATACAATATTGATATACTTTTGTCATGTTTTACTACTTTTTGCAAAAAAGCATTTGTTTTTGTGTAACATTCTGAGAGCCTGAGATGTTCTGCGTAAGTGCTATTTTTCAGGAAGAGCTGACATTTTCATTGATACCATTTTGGGTTACATGAATAACGTGATTAATGTTATAGTTTGAGTCATTAAGAAAGCAGCAATAATAGTTGAGCGTATTATTTTTTTTGAGTGGCATAATAAAGCATTTTTTTTCTTTTCTTGCTTTTTTTAAACATTGCATACATGTTTTAATCACATTTTTTTGTGATTGGGCCTGATTGGTGCTTTAATAAACTGCAATGTTTCTGCAAAGCAATGTATTATGCCTGTCATTGTACTTTAATACAAAACCCATCAGTGCTCCACAATCATGCTGCAGAGGGACACATAGATCATCCCCATGTTTGTTGAACCACTTAGATACTGTCATCGACTGCAGCATCTAAGGGTTTAAACGTCTGAGTAATCTCAGCTCCCAGCCATTGCAGCAGAGACTCATCAGTGATATACAGCTGACACCGGCTGGTGATTGCTGCGGCCATCCCGGGGCTCCACATGTGCAACAAATTGTGCTAACCCCTTAGTGATGGCACTGTGCACATAAGGAGCATAGAACCAAAATGGGTTAAGCGATACCGAATATGTTACCAACTTCATAGCCAACCATATAATAATTTTTTTTCTGTGTACTTTTATTGTATAAAATTAGGGGATTTGGAGCTTTTTAGTAGAAAAAAAATTATGCCATCTATAGAGATATAGTGTTATCAAACTAATTCACAATTATATATTTTGAATTAATGTTGATTAAAAAATGCTAAACTAAAAATAGTCACTAATAGACTTGTATTTGTGGTATTGATGTCATGAATAATTCATGCCTGCAATGTACATGGGTGTTTTTCTCTGTTCCATGCTCCGGAGAATGGAGCAGACATATAAATTGAGGGAATAAATAAATCATGCTAACATTAGCCAGCTTGTTTTGTTGCTATGTGAACCACATTATTCAATTGCTTACTATAAATTTAATCCTGCAATCAAGTAGTGTTCTATACTTTGATTCCCAAACTCATGTAATTTTTACTTGATGCATTAGTTGTCAAATTGACTTTAAATATGTTTACAGGTTCTCTATTCTCTACATTTAGAGAAGTCATTTTCTATAGCTTTACTGTATATATTTTTCTCTATATTAATGTACTATGAATAATGAATTATTATCTTGTGACAATTTATTAAAAGGTTATAGTACTGCTTGTATAAATAATGATCATTCATATGGCGATGCTTTAAAAGTACAGTATATTAAGCTTGCTGCATCTCTATAGGTTCTATACATTTGTTCGTGAAAACCACAAGATGTCTGAAAGTGTCCAGTAGCATCTGACAGCAAGACAATTCGCAAAACCAGGCACATCAGCCATAACATTAATCTCTGGCCATTGGATGGTAGTAGTGAGAACTACCTTTTACCTGATGGCATCCATCGCTCTTTTGATTTGCCAGCCTGGTGTATCCTCACATATGCAATACACTGCAACAATGACACACCAGGCCAGCTAATCAAGAGAAGAGCTGTAGATACTGTCAGGTAAGAGGTGGTTCTCATGGTATCCATTCTGCAGCTAGAGACTACTGATATGGCTGATGTACCAGGACCTGCTAATCGATTTCACCAACTCTACATAGCAACCTAAATGGCGCTATTCATTTTTTTTTTCAATCCTTGTCAAGCGAATTGCAAAGTGTTGAATTTGCGGGGCTCTGTGAATTTAAGGAAATCAACTCAAAATTATTTGCTCATCTCTACAGAAATCATATTACAGTACTATAATAAAAAAGAGTGAGCTCTTTAGAACAAACCATTCTTTCATCAATGTTTGTAGAGGCAGACTGCATAGCTTTGTGTAGTTTGATAATGGTGTACATTGTGTGTGTAACATAGTAACATAGTTAGTAAGGCCGAAAAAAGACATTTGTCCATCCAGTTCAGCCTATATTCCATCATAATAAATCCCCAGATCTACGTCCTTCTACAGAACCTAATTGTATGATACAATATTGTTCTGCTCCAGGAAGACATCCAGGCCTCTCTTGAACCCCTCGACTGAGTTCGCCATCACCACCTCCTCAGGCAAGCAATTCCAGATTCTCACTGCCCTAACAGTAAAGAATCCTCTTCTATGTTGGTGGAAAAACCTTCTCTCCTCCAGACGCAAAGAATGCCCCCTTGTGCCCGTCACCTTCCTTGGTATAAACAGATCCTCAGCGAGATATTTGTATTGTCCCCTTATATACTTATACATGTTTATTAGATCGCCCCTCAGTCGTCTTTTTTCTAGACTAAATAATCCTAATTTCGCTAATCTATCTGGGTATTGTAGTTCTCCCATCCCCTTTGTTAATTTTGTTGCCCTTCTTTGTACTCTCTCTAGTTCCATTATATCCTTCCTGAGCACCGGTGCCCAAAACTGGACACAGTACTTCATGTGCGGTCTAACTAGGGATTTGTACAGAGGCAGTATAATGCTCTCATCATGTGTATCCAGACCTCTTTTAATGCACCCCATGATCCTGTTTGCCTTGGCAGCTGCTGCCTGGCACTGGCTGCTCCAGGTAAGTTTATCATTAACTAGGATCCCCAAGTCCTTCTCCCTGTCAGATTTACCCAGTGGTTTCCCATTCAGTGTGTAATGGTGATATTGATTCCTTCTTCCCATGTGTATAACCTTGCATTTATCATTGTTAAACCTCATCTGCCACCTTTCAGCCCAAGTTTCCAACTTATCCAGATCCATCTGTAGCAGAATACTATCTTCTCTTGTATTAACTGCTTTACATAGTTTTGTATCATCTGCAAATATCGATATTTTACTGTATAAACCTTCTACCAGATCATTAATGAATATGTTGAAGAGAACAGGTCCCAATACTGACCCCTGCGGTACCCCACTGGTCACAGCTACCCAGTTAGAGACTATACCATTTATAACCACCCTCTGCTTTCTATCACTAAGCCAGTTACTAACCCATTTACACACATTTTCCCCCAGACCAAGCATTCTCATTTTGTGTACCAACCTCTTGTGCGGCACGGTATCAAACGCTTTGGAAAAATCGAGATATACCACGTCCAATGACTCACCGTGGTCCAGCCTATAGCTTACCTCTTCATAAAAACTGATTAGATTGGTTTGACAGGAGCGATTTCTCATAAACCCATGCTGATATGGAGTTAAACAGTTATTCTCATTGAGATAATCCAGAATAACATCCCTCAGAAACCCTTCAAATATTTTACCAACAATTGAGGTTAGACTTACTGGCCTATAATTTCCAGGTTCACTTTTAGAGCCCTTTTTGAATATTGGCACCACATTTGCTATGCGCCAGTCCTGCAGAACAGACCCTGTCGCTATAGAGTCCCTAAAAATAAGAAATAATGGTTTATCTATTACATTACTTAGTTCTCTTAGTACTAGTGGGTGTATGCCATCCGGACCCGGAGATTTATCTATTTTAATCTTATTTAGCCGCTTTTGCACCTCTTCTTGGGTTAGATTGGTGACCCTTAATATAGGGTTTTCATTGTTTCTTGGGATTTCACCTAGCATTTCATTTTCCACCGTGAATACCGTGGAGAAGAAGGTGTTTAATATGTTAGCTTTTTCCTCGTCATCTACAACCATTCTTTCCTCACTATTTTTTAAGGGGCCTACATTTTCAGTTTTTATTCTTTTACTATTGATATAGTTGAAGAACAGTTTGGGATTAGTTTTACTCTCCTTAGCAATGTGCTTCTCTGTTTCCTTTTTGGCAGCTTTAATTAGTTTTTTAGATAAAGTATTTTTCTCCCTATAGTTTTTTAGAGCTTCAATGGTGCCATCCTGCTTTAGTAGTGCAAATGCTTTCTTTTTACTGTTAATTGCCTGTCTTACTTCTTTGTTTAGCCACATTGGGTTTTTCCTATTTCTAGTCCTTTTATTCCCACAAGGTATAAACCGCTTACACTGCCTATTTAGGATGTTCTTAAACATTTCCCATTTATTATCTGTATTCTTATTTCTGAGGATATTGTCCCAGTCTACCAGATTAAGGGCATCTCTAAGCTGGTCAAACTTTGCCTTCCTAAAGTTCAGTGTATTTGTGACTCCCTGACAAGTCCCCCTAGTGAAAGAAAGGTGAAACTGTACAATATTGTGGTCGCTATTTCCTAGATGCCCGACCACCTGCAGATTTGTTATTCTGTCAGGTCTATTAGATAGTATTAGGTCTAAAAGTGCTGCTCCTCTGGTTGGATTCTGCACCAATTGTGAAAGATAATTTTTCTTGGTTATTAGCAGAAACCTGTTGCCTTTATGGGTTTCACAGGTTTCTGTTTCCCAGTTAATATCCGGGTAGTTAAAGTCCCCCATAACCAGGACCTCATTATGGGTTGCAGCTTCATCTATCTGCTTTAGAAGTAGACTTTCCATGGTTTCTGTTATATTTGGGGGTTTGTAACAGACCCCAATGAGAATTTTGTTACCATTTTTCCCTCCATGAATTTCGACCCATATGGACTCGACATCCTCATTTCCTTCGCTAATATCCTCCCTTAAAGTGGACTTTAGACAAGACTTTACATAGAGACAAACCCCTCCTCCTCTCCGTATATATACACACAATACATTAGATATTCTAAATGCAGTTTTTAAAATGTCCTTGAAGAGGTTATAGCAAATAAACAATACACCTAGGAAGCGGTTTTTACTTTGCTCCTGGAATATAATTTTTATTCAAATAGAGGGAGTAGGGCAATAAACGGGAAAATAATGAGATTATTTGATTGAAATCATTGATCATAAACTATTTTGAGCTCATGGACAGCTGACTCACATCTAGCTCTTGGTGTCAAGCAATTGGTGCAATAGCAAATAAGATTTTATCTTGAGTTGGAAATGTATCTATGCACGAAAAGGCAATATCATTGAACACATTGTTTGTACAGCCTCACCTTGAATCACAAGAGCAGTTCTGTAGATCTATTCTTTAAAAAAAATGCATTATGAAATTGGGAAATGTTGAGGATAGAAACATGAAATGAGTAAGTGGAAATGCAAAATTGGATTATTAGAAAAGACAAGCTAAACTAGTTTTTTTCGAACCCTGTATAAGATGTGACATGAATACTGCATAGGCAGATACCCTTGGTTCATACACAGACAACTCATCATGGAGTATGTGGATGACAAATGGCCATGTCTTGAACTTTGGCAACAAAATGTTTGATCTTTCCAGAGCAAATAGATATATTGCATTAAGGCTTTGCTATCAAAATGAATTGCAGTCAGAGGGAACTCTTTCATATACTTAAATATAATAGATTCTTTATATATGGACATTATTGCTGCCTTTGTCAATGACGAACAGTAATACATTCAAATAGGAAAAGAAAGTATGTTCATTTATGTTAAAACACTATTCACAAGGGCCTATTCCATTAAGGGAGAATTTTCATTTTTTTACTTATCTTACCAAAAGGCTAATTTATCTATTTTGGCTATTTTAAAGTTTTCCATTTAAATATCGTTTGGCCACATAAAAAACAAACATTTGATTCCCATAATAAAATAATAATGTATTTGTGTGTCAATTTTATTTACCTTCACATGTTTTTAAAATAGTTGTGCAAAAATCACATTCTGATTTCAGAACTTGACAATTCTACTGAGACGTGATAGTACTTATTTACTGCTCTTCTCTCAACTTGTCTATCCTAAATTGCTCTTGCAGATAGCCCTTTCTCCTTTGACAACCTCAGAGTACGTGGAATTAGTTTTTAATGAATAATAAAGATGGAGTTTTCTGAAAGGAAGGTTTTAAAACAGCACGGGGAGGCCTTAAAGGGTCTGTGCAGGCTTGGGGCTCAAATCTGCAGTCACTTTTTGTGACAGCAGACTTGTGAGTCCTTGCAGTGCACTGTCATGGTTCTCCGATGCTAGCACCAGGAGCAGGTGGTCTTGTGAATCCAATTATATGCCCCTAGTAGAAGCGAGCAGTGAATCGGTGTCCTTCGGGTGTGAGGGAAACACTGCTCTCTAGCTTGAGACCATCTCTAGGCAGGTAAATAATAGACACTTGATCTAAAGATGACTTTGAGTTGGACTTTAAGATAGGGATAAGCTTAAAACCCACCACTTCTCTGTTGAATCCTCTGGTGTGAAGCACCTTGGTATATGGGTATTGAAGAGCCCATTGGTGGACTGCATTGTAACCCGCTGTGATCTTATTACTCCATTAAACCAGCACTGCATGAATACTAGGATCCTTATCCTCATCCTATGTACCGTATATACTCGAGTATAAGCCGAGATTTTCAGCCCAAATTTTTGGGCTGAAAGTGCCCCCCTCGGCTTATACTCGAGTCACGGTAGCGGTGGGGTCGGCGGGTGAGGGGGTGAGGGCGCTGAGGTATACTTACCTAGTCCCAGCGATCCTCGCGCTGTCCCTGCCATCCCACGGGCTTCGGCGCTGCAGTTTCTTCCCCTCTTCAGCGGTCACGTGGGACCGCTCATTACAGAAATGAATAAGCGGCTCCACCTCCCATAGGGGCGGAGCCGCTTATTCATTTCTCTAATCAGCGGTGCCGGTGACCGCTGATAGAGAAAGAAGCTGCGGCACCGAAGACAGGAGGGGACAGCGCGAGGATCGCCAGGACTAGGTGAGTATAGCATATTCACCTGTCCTCGTTCCAGCCGCCGGGCGCCGATCCATCTTCCCGGCCGGCGCCTCCATCTTCCCGGCGTCTCTGCTCTCTGACTGTTCAGGCAGAGGGCGCGATGACGCATATAGTGTGCGCGGCGCCCTCTGCCTGATCAGTCAGAGCAGAGACGCCGGGAAGATGGAGGCGCCGGAACGAGACGCCGGGAGCTGCAATCAAGGGAGGTGAGTATGTGGTTTTTTTTCTTTATTGCGGCAGCGGCGGCACAAATTTATGTGGAACATCTATGGGGCACAGTGAACGGTGCAGAGCACCGTATATGGCACAGCACAGCTATGGGGCACAGTGAACGGTGCAGAGCACCGTATATGGCACAGCACAGCTATGGGGCACAGTGAACGGTGCAGAGCACCGTATATGGCACAGCACAGCTATGTATGGGGCACAGTGAACGGTGCAGAGCACCGTATATGGCACAGCACAGCTATGGGGCACAGTGAACGGTGCAGAGCACCGTATATGGCACAGCTATGGGGCACAGTGAACGGTGCAGAGCACCGTATATGGCACATCTATGGGGCACAATGAACGGTGCAGAGCACCGTATATGGCACAGCTAGGGGGCACAATGAACGGTGCAGAGCACTATATGGTTCACACCTATGGGGAAATATGAACGGTGCAGAGCACTATATGGCACAGCTATGGGGAAATAATGATCTATTTTTATTTTTGAAATTCACCGGTAAATGCTGCATTTCCACCCTAGGCTTATACTCGAGTCAATAAGTTTTCCCAGTTTTTTGTGGCAAAATTAGGGGGGTCGGCTTATACTCGGGTCGGCTTATACTCGAGTATATACGGTACCTCCCCACTATCACTTATATCTTTCAATAACAGTCCTACAGTAGGTTCTTCCTCCTTTTTTGGAGGTTCCTTTCCCTGTCTTTTTAATTGGTTTTATAAATTTTGTAAATTACTTACCCGTTTGGAGCCTCTTCTTATCAGGTGGAAAGGTTAACCACCTGATTTTGTTATTTGATGAATTTTGAAGTGCCTAACACTAAATATATTTTTGGACCTATGAGTTTGATCTGCTCTCAACTTGTCTATCCCAAATTGCTCTTGCAGATACCCCTTTCTCCTTTGACAACTTTAGAGTCCATAAAATTAGTTTTTAATAAATAATAAAGATGGAGATCTCCAAAAGGAAGGTTTTATAGCAGCAGGGACAGGCCTTAACCCCTTCCCGACCTTTGACGCCACGTAGGCGTCATGAAAGTCGGTGCCAATCCGACCTGTGACGCCTACGTGGCGTCATGGCGGGAATGCTTCCCTGCGGGTCCGGTGACCGGGGTCATTTAAATGTCACCGTACCCGCAGGTGCAGGGGGACCTGTACTTCACCCCAGGGGGGGTGGCTTTGCCCCCCCGGGTGTACGATCGCTCCGGGTGACCTTTATTTCACCCCCTTCAGCTCTGATTGGAGCTAGCGTCCATGTGACGCTAGCTCTCCAATCAGATCTGTAGGGGCGGAGTAAAATATGTCTGTCCTCGTTCTCCAAACTCATCCCGTTGCTGGAAGCTGGAGAACGAGGACCCTGCGTTTATACTTGCCCCCGATCGCCGCCGATCGCCGCCGCTGCTGCTGCTCTGCCGCGGCTCCTGTCGCCTCTGCCGCTGCTCCTGCCGCCGCTGCCTGTGCTCCTGCCGCCGCCGCCGCCGCCAGGTACTCCCCTCTCTGCCATCCACCTCTGCGCTCTGCCCCCCTGATCACCCTCCCCCCCGATCTTACCCCCTGCCCCCCTTTTCACCCCCCCCCCCTGCTGCTGCTGCCAACTCTATCACCTCAGCTCTCCCAGCTCCTGACAGCCCCCGCCTGCCCCCTGGTGATCACCCCCTGCCCACTTGAGCACCCCCTGCCCCCCTGATCACCCCTGCCCCCCTGATCACCCCCTCCCCCCCCTTGCCCCCCTGATCACCCCCTGCCCCCCTGATCGCCCCCCTGCTGCTGCAGCAGATTTCATCTGCTCCTGCTGCATTGCCTCAGCCCCCCGTGCCTGACAGCCTCCCCCTGCCCCTCGGTGATCACCCCCTGCCCCCCTGATCACCCCCTGCCCCCCTGATCACCCCCTGCCCCCCTGATCGCCACCCTGATCACCCCCCTGCTGCTGCTGCCGATTCCATCTGCTGCTGTCGCATCGCCTCTGCCCCCCGCGCCTGACAGCCCCCTCCTGTCCCCCGGTGATCACCCTCTGCCCCCCTGATCACCCTCTGCCCTCCTGATCACCCTCTGCCCCCCTGATCACCCCCGTCCCCCAGATCATCCCCTGCTGCTGCCGCCGATTCCATCTACTGCTGCTACTGCATCGCCTCTGCCCCCCTGCGCCTGACAGCCCCCTCCTGTCCCCAGTGATCACCCACTGCCCCCCTGATCACCCCCTGCCTCCCTGATCACCCCCCGTCCCCCTGATCACCCCCCGTCCCCCTGATCACCCCCCATCCCCCTGATCACCCCCCGTCCCCCGATCACCCCTGCTGCTGCTGATTCCATCTGCTACTGCATCGCCTCTGCCACCCCCGCTCCTGACATCCGCCTCCGCTCCAGACATCCGCCCCCGCTCCTGACATCTGCCCCCGCTCCTGACATCCGCCCCCGCTCCAGACATCCGCCTCCGCTCCAGACATCCGCCCCCGCTCCTGACATCCGCCTCCGCTCCAGACATCCGCCTCCGCTCCAGACATCCGCCCCCGCTCCTGACATCTGCCCCCGCTCCTGACATCCGCCCCTGCTCCTGACATCCGCCCCCGCTCCTGACATCCGCCTCCGCCCCTGACAGCCGCCCCCGCCCCTGACAGCCACCCCTGACATCCGCCTCAGCTCCTGACATCTGCCTCCGCTCCTGACATCCGCCTCCGCTCCTGACATCCGCCTCCGCTCCTGGCAGCCGCCCCCGCTCCTGGCAGCCGCCCCCGCTCCTGGCAGCCGCCCCCGCGCCTGGCAGCCGCCCCCGCGCCTGGCAGCCGCCCCCGCGCCTGGCAGCCCCCTCCTGCAGTAGAAAGTTTCACCAAACACTCGCACATACACACACGCACACTATAATAAAGTTTAGCTTTTTACACACACCACACACACAATGTCCCGCTCATCCCAGTCATCCCAGTCACAAAGGCTGTACACAGCTGAGGAGGCATATTCCTTTCTTGCCTCCGAAGCTGATAGTGAGGGAGAGGACCCCACTTTTCTGTATTCCTCCCACTCTTCCTCCTCTAGTGACACCGACTCGCCACCCCCAAGATGTCGCAGGTCGAGAAATCGTCCGGAGCCCAGGGGAGGAGAGCCGGAGCCCAGGGGAGGAGAGTCGGAGCCAAGTGTAAGTGACCCCCAACCTAGTGCTAGTGACGCCCAACCTAGCACTAGTGCCCCCGTCTGGACCCCTGTCCCTGAAAATTTTGCTCCACGGATTCCTGATTTCATTCCCCAATCAGGAATCCAATTTGAGACTGCCAACCTCCGGGAAATAGACTTTTTCAAAGTCTTTTTCTCGGAGTCAATCGTCAGTCTCATGGTGGAGCAAACAAATTTGTACGCCCTGCAATTTTTTGCCGAAAACCCAAGTTCATCATTTACTACTTGGAGTCCCGTTGACTCTGTAGAAATGATGAAATATTGGGGACTGGTCCTTCACATGGGAATTGTGAAGAAACCAGAAATTCGCCAATACTGGAGTACTGATATTTTATATCAAACTCCATTATATGGCATGGTTATGATACGCAAACGTTTTGAGGCGATTCATAAATTTCTCCACTTTAGGGACAACACGGACATCCTTCCTCGCGATGACCCGAATTTTGATAGACTGTTCAAAATTCGGCCGGTCATCGAACACTTCAGCAACAAGTTTGCTGAAGTGTACATTCCCCAAAGGGAAATTTGTGTGGATGAATCCCTCATCCACTTCAAAGGGAGGCTTCAGTTCCGTCAGTACCTGCCCAGCAAAAGGGCAAGGTACGGGATAAAACTCTATAAGATCTGCGAGAGTACCTCAGGGTACACTCTCAGCTTTAGAGTTTATCAAGGAAAGGACAGCAGTATCCAGCCCCCAGATTGTCCACCTGCTCTGGGGGTGAGTGGGAAAATAGTGTGGGATTTGGTCCACCCACTGCTTGATAAAGGTTACCATCTGTACGTTGATAACTTTTATACAAGCATCCCACTCTTTCAATCCCTCTCTGCCAGAGCTACCGTCGCTTGTGGTACCGTGCGCAGAAACAAGAGGGGTCTCCCTTTGTCACTAATTGAGCAAGTTCTCCCAAAGGGTGAGAGCCGGGCCCAATGTAGAGGCAACATGCTTGCGGTCAAGTTCAAAGACAAAAGGGACGTCTTTTTCTTGACCACAATCCATGGTCCCGGCACCACGGCCAGCACTGTTCGAGGTACCCCAGCACAGGTCCACAAACCGGACTGTGCCCTGGGGTACAACAAACACATGGGGGGAGTTGATCTTTCTGATCAAGTCCTCCAGCCCTATAGTGCCATGCGGAAGACGAAGGTGTGGTATAAAAAACTGGCTGTGCACATCGTGCAAATGGCACTGTATAACGCATACGTGCTATCACGATGTGCAGGCCAGACCAACAACACCTTCCTTCAGTTCCAGGAGGCGGTGATAAAGGCCCTAATGTTTGGAGGCGAGGAAGGAGCGGGCCCCAGCACCCCTGGAACTCAAGTCTCCCGTATGGTACCAGGGCAACATTTTCCTTGTGAGGGGAGAGCAAAAAAAAGGTGCCGGGTGTGCTATAAAAGGGGGATTCGAAGGGAAACTCGTTTCCAATGTGAAACGTGTCCCGACAAACCTGGACTGTGTTTGAATGAATGCTTCAGAATTCATCACGCGTCCGTGGACTAAACACATCCTGACATTCCCCTACAGAACTCACCCACACCAGGCTGATATACACAACACCACACACACACACACCAACCTGACATACACTACACCACACCCCAACCTGACGTACTCTACACCACACACTCCAACCTGATGTAGTGTGTCAGGTTGTTGTGTATGGAGTAGTGTACGTCAGATTGGTGTGTGGTGTGGTATAGTGTACGTCAGGTTGGTGTGTGTGTATGATGTACACTACACCACACACACCAACCTGACGTACACTACACCACACCCCAACCTGACGTACACTACACCACACACTCCAACCTGACGTAGTGTGTCAGGTTGGTGTGTATGGCGTAGTGTACATGAGGTTGGTGTGTGGTGTGGTATAGTGTACGTCAGGTTGGTGTGTGTGTATATGGTGTACACTACTCCACACACCCCAACCTGACGTACACTACACCACACCCCAACCTGACGTACACTACACCACACACTCCAACCTGACGTAGTGTGTCAGGTTGGTGTGTATGGCGTAGTGTACATGAGGTTGGTGTGTGGTGTGGTATAGTGTACGTCAGGTTGGTGTGTGTGTATATGGTGTACACTACTCCACACACCCCAACCTGACGTACACTACACCACACCCCAACCTGACGTACACTACACCACACACTCCAACCTGACGTAGTGTCAGGTTGGTGTGTATGGCGTAGTGTACGTCAGGTTGGTGTGCGGTGTATAGTTTACGTCAGATTGGTGTGTGTGTGTATGGTGTACACTACACCACACACACCAAACTGACAAACTACACCACACCCCAACCTGACGTACACTACACCACACACTCCAACCTGACGTAGTGTCAGGTTGGTGTGTATGGCGTAGTGTACGTCAGGTTGGTGTGTGGTGTATAGTGTACGTCAGATTGGTGTGTGTGTATGGTGTACACTACACCACACACACCAACCTGACATAAACTACACCACACCCCAACCTGACGTACACTACACCACACACTCCAACCTGACGTAGTGTGTCAGGTTGGTGTGTATGGAGTAGTGTACGTCAGATTGTTGTGTGGTGTGGTATAGTGTACGTCAGGTTGGTGTGTGTGTATGATGTACACTACACCACACACACCAACCTGACATACACTACACCACACCCCAACCTGACGTACACTACACCACACACTCCAACCTGACGTAGTGTGTCAGGTTGGTGTGTATGGCGTTGTGTACGTCAGGTTGGTGTGTAGTTTGGTATAGAGTACGTCAGGTTGGTGTGTGTGTGTGGTGAATACTACACCACACACAACAACCTGACATACACTACGTACCTTCCATACGCAACATGGTGTCCGCTAATGAATGGAGCTAATTTTCCATTCAAAAAGTGAAATGGCGCTCCTTCCCTTCCGAGCCTTGCCGTGCACCCAAACAGTGGTTTACCCCCACATGTGAGATATCAGTGTACTCAGGAGAAATTGCCCAACAAATTTTAGCATCCATTTTAGCCTGATGCCCATGTGAAAATGGAAAAAATTGAGGCTAAAATAAAATTTTTGTGAAAAAAAAGTACTTTTTCATATTTATGGATCAATTTGTGAAGCACCTGAGGGTTCAAAGTGCTCAATATGCATCTAGATAAGTTCCTTGGGTGGTCTAGTTTCCAAAATGGGGTCACATGTGGGGGAGCTCCAATGTTTAGGCACACAGGGGCTCTCCAAACGCGACATGGTGTCCGCTAAAGATTGGAGCTAATTTTCCATTCAAAAAGTCAAATGGCGCTCCTTCCCTTCCGAGCCTTGCCGTGCGCCCAAACAGTGGTTTACCCCCACATGTGAGATATCAGTGTACTCAGGAGAAATTGCCCAACAAATTTTAGCATCCATTTTAGCCTGATGCCCATGTGAAAATGGAAAAAAATTGAGGCTAAAATAAAATTTTTGTGAAAAAAAAGTACTTTTTCATACTTATGGATCAATTTGTGAAGCACCTGGGGGTTCAAAGTGCTCAATATGCATCAAGATAAGTTCCTTGGGTGGTCTAGTTTCCAAAATGGGGTCACATGTGGGGGAGCTCCAATGTTTAGGCACATAGGGGCTCTCCAAACGCGACATGGTGTCCGCTAAAGATTGGAGCTAATTTTCCATTCAAAAAGTCAAATGGCGCTCCTTCCCTTCCGAGCCTTGCCGTGCGCCCAAACAGTGGTTTACCCCCACATGTGAGATATCAGTGCACTCAGGAGAAATTGCCCAACAAATTTTAGCATCCATTTTAGCCTGATGCCCATGTAAAAATGGAAAAAATTGAGGCTAAAATAAAATTTTTGTGAAAAAAAAGTACTTTTTCATACTTATGGATCAATTTGTGAAGCACCTGGGGGTTCAAAGTGCTCAATATGCATCTAGATAAGTTCCTTGGGTGGTCTAGTTTCCAAAATGGGGTCACATGTGGGGGAGCTCCAATGTTTAGGCACACAGGGGCTCTCCAAACACGACATGGTGTCCGCTAAAGATTGGAGCTAATTTTTCATTCAAAAAGTCAAATGGCGCTCCTTCCCTTCCGAGCCTTGCCGTGCGCCCAAACAGTGGTTTACCCCCACATGTGAGATATCAGTGCACTCAGGAGAAATTGCCCAACAAATTTTAGCATCCATTTTAGCCTGATGCCCATGTGAAAATGGAAAAAATTGAGGCTAAAATAAAATTTTTGTGAAAAAAAAGTACTTTTTCATATTTATGGATCAATTTGTGAAGCACCTGGGGGTTCAAAGTGCTCAATATGCATCTAGATAAGTTCCTTGGGTGGTCTAGTTTCCAAAATGGGGTCACATGTGGGGGAGCTCCAATGTTTAGGCACACAGGGGCTCTCCAAATGCGACATGGTGTCCGCTAAAGATGGGAGCTAGTTTTTCATTCAAAAAATCAAATGGCGCTCCTTCCCTTCTGAGCCCTGCCGTGCGCCCAAACAGTGGTTCCCCCCCACATATGAGGTTTCAGCGTACTCAGGACAAATTGGACAACAACTTTTGGGGTTGAGTTTCTCCTTTTAACCTTGGGAAAATAAAAAAAATGTTGCTAAAAGATCATTTTTGTGACTAAAAAGTTAAATGTTCATTTTTTCCTTCCATGTTGCTTCTGCTGCTGTGAAACACCTGAAGGGTTAATAAACTACTTGAATGTGGTTTTGAGTACCTTGAGGGGTGCATTTTTTAGAATGGTGTCACTTTTGGGTATTTTCTCTCATATAGACCCCTCAAAGTGACTTCAAATGTGAGGTGGTCCCTAAAAAAAATGGTGTTGTAAATTTTGTTGTAAAAATGAGAAATCGTTGGTCAAATTTTAACCCTTATAACTTCCTAGCAAAAAAAAATTTTGGTTTCAAAATTGTGCTGATGTAAAGTAGACATGTGGGAAATGTTATTTATTAACTATTTTGTGTCACATATCTTTCTGGTTTTACAGAATAAAAATTAAAAATTTGAAAATTGCGAAATTTTCAAAATTTTCGCCAAAATTCCGATTTTTTTAGAAATAAACGCAAAAATTATCGGCCTAAATTTACCACTAACATGAAGCCCAATATGTCACGAAAAAACAATCTCAGAACCGCTAGGATCCGTTGAAGCGTTCCTGAGTTATTACCTCATAAAGGGACACTGGTCAGAATTGCAAAAAACGGCAAGGTCTTTAAGGTCAAAATAGCCTGGGTCATGAAGGGGTTAAATGGAATGTGCAGGCTTGCAGCTCAAGTCTACAGTCACTTTTTGTGACAGCAGGCTTGTGTATCCTCACAATGCGCTGTCATGGTTCTCCAATGCTGCTCCGGGAGCAGGCAGTCTTGTGACTGCAAATATGCAATTTGCATACTTTAAGCCACATTCCAACGAAATGTATCCAGTCTTTCTTAATTCACTTGTATTTCAAAGAGGCCACATATGTCTAGTCAGTTCTTGACTATCACACAGACGCCCACTATGGCACAGGCCCCAGAGAATCCTGACAGCACCCATACTGCATGTTCTGAAGATTCACAAGTCTGCAGTCACATAAAGAGACTGCAAACTTGATTCCCAAGCCTGGACAACCCACCATAAAGTAATAATATCCATTGCTATTAAAAAAATTGAATTAATCTTTGACTTAACCTTACAGATCCTATGTTCCATAGTCATAGATCTCTAAAGCTTCCTCCTAAAATTTAAAGTTAAAGGGACTGCAGAGTAACTTCAGTATATGATATATATATATATATATATATATATATATATATATAGTAATTATTACATTGATGACTTGATAACAGTGTCTTAAAGAGCCTTGCTAACAATTTTTCTGTGTTTTTTTACCCTTTCGCATTCCAGTGGCCATAAGCTTTTAAAACATGTATGTCGTAGCTGAATAATACCTTTTTTATCAATTTTCTGCACTGTTTAGTCATTCATATAATTTACATGATTTGCATAATTTTTGTTGTCGTTATACAGATATAAAGGATTGTATTGCATTTCCTTATTTTTTTATTTTGTTAACATTTTGCACTAAATGTGTAATTGCTTATTCAGGTTGAACATTTGTGTGGATAACTAATTTGTATAGTTTTTTTGTTTTTATTTTATGTACAGTATAAGTTAAAAGTTTGGACCTGTTCATACAAAGGTTTTAGCTCTTATTGAAATCTCCAAATTATAGATTCAGACTGATAGCAGCAAATTACAAATAGACGCATTAGTAAACAAGGAGTAAAGAAACAGATGTGAAACACATCATTTTTATTTTAACAGGGCAATGAATTAAAATACTCATTCAGCACCTCCAGTTTTGCCAGGCTATATAAAGGCTACGTGTACAAGGGAGAGAGTTGGAGTACTATGTAAGATGACATGGCCTTCACAATCACTCAACCTCAACCTAACTGAGTTGGTTTGGGATGAGTTACACCACAAATTAAGGATATTCAGTAAACAAGTGTTCAGCACTTCTGGGAATGTCTTCAGGACTGTAGAAAAGTCATTCCACATGACTACCTAGTAAAGCTACTTGAGAAAATGCCAAGAAGTGTAAAGCTGTCATTATAATAACATTGGGTACTTAGAAGAATTTAAGTGTTAACACATTCTGCTTTCTTTCACATGTTTCTCTTTGCTCTTTCGACATTATTTTTTTTGTGTGGTTTTGCTTCCTTCAGTCTGAATCTACAATGTACACATTACAAAAACGATCCAACCAAAAATGTCCCAGAAGTACAGAAAAGAAATAGAAGACAGAAAGTAAAACCCCCAATCAGAAGGCCCTAAAGAGGTGAGTATAAGATTTTTTTTAACCCTTTTCCATACTTGGAAAAATACTTGGCCACCATTTTGATGGGTTTGTCTGCCAGAAATTCAACAAAAATCCTGATTCACGTGAATACAATTTTTTTACAACAATTTCCTGAAATCAATTCACTTATCTCTACTTATTAAAACATCATATATTACAGGTAAGTTAATTATTACTGCCACAGGGAATGTAGCTAAATAAGCATTTTGTGCAGGCACAAAAACATTTATGAAATGAAATATTTTAAGCAAAACTTTAAACCCATCATTTGCTGTAAGCTAGAATCAAAGGAGAAAACATACTGTTGGTTTACTTATGGGTAATTTTAGCACCTTGTGGTAAAGGCAATGGGTACAGATTATTTGAAGAGCTGTCAGCAAAAAAAAATGTGCTCATATCTGAATAGGACTATTTGCATGGCTGGTCAGGCGCATCATACTGAATTATTGTAACTTAATGTTTGAGAATTTCATTGAGTTAGGCAAAATGCTGAATGACTAAAATGTCAAATACACATAGTAAAATGGATCACAAATTCTTTCCAATAAATATGTACCATCCAGGCATATCTAAGATGCAGCAATTGCAGAATATTACATCTGATTTTACTGCATGATATAGAATTACTTTCTCTCTACTGTAAATGAAACCAGAAAACAACCTCTAGGTCTAAAGGCAAAACAATTTTTACATCAGCATTAGGGGTCGTTACCGGTAGGGCAATGAAACTATGGAGATTTGCACCATTTAAAGTTAATATTAAAAGGGTTTGGGTGCCTATGTAAGGAAAGCTTTTTAAAGGTCCCACTACTGAAACAAATGATTTGCTACATCTGACAAGCAGCTCTACTTAACTATCTACTAACATAGCTCTCTACTTAAATATTCATAAAATGTATTTACATTTTCCCAATATTTCCAGTACATATCCTGGATTTTTCGTTAAAGGAAACATGTCACCTTGAGAATAAATGTTTACTTACAGAAATAGGGTTAATCTGCATGTGAATAGTATTACAATGCTGCCCAGATGACTTCATTAAAGGGGTTGTATGGTGAAAACCGATAAGTCTACAGTCACTCTGTGTGGCTATAGACTTATTAATCCCCCCAGCCACGCACTGTGTGCTACGGAGTTTTGCTGGTTTAAGACCTGGGAACAGAGGGTATGTATGAGTTATATATACGCCCTGCCAGTGGGAGCAGCATCGCTTCATACACTTCAAAAATAATACCCCCTTTGAGAAGAAGCATATGGTGAAACGTCTTCGTCAGGTTGGTGGTGACACGTCACAATCTACATCATAAGCATTGGGCACTTTTTGTAAGTATTTCTATCTATTTAGGTTGAACATCTGTCTTCCTTGTACTTGAATAGACAACATTTTCTCTTCAGCAATACAATATAACAAGTACTTTCAAAGCCCCACTCCATACAGCCAACCAATTCCAGCCCTGTGCTGATGAGGGCCTAAAGCCCGAAACACGTGTCCACAGGTAGGAATTGGTTGGCTGTGTAAATTTAGAAACTAATCCGCAGCATTGCATGCTTGGTGGTTCCAAGCGCTGTGGATTAGACTGGGGTGGAAAGAGATGATTTGCATAGCTCCGCCTACTGCAAAGGATTCTGGGTAAACCTGCTATTCTTTGTATTATGCTGCTTGCAAGTACTTTCCGTTTCAGGAAAGCATCCACTATGTATTTCCTTTAAGTAGAGGGCTTTTCGGTCTCTTTCGTCCCGCTACATTTAGCCCAACTTGGGTCTCTCCCTAAGGTGGCTAGCATGTATGTATCGCTTGCTCACCGAGCCCCACTCCATACAGCCAACCAATTCCAGCCCTGTGCTGATGAGGGCCTAAAGCCCGAAACACGTGTCCACAGGTAGGAATTGGTTGGCTGTGTAAATTTAGAAACTAATCCGCAGCATTGCACGCTTGGTGGTTCCAAGCGCTGTGGATTAGACTGGGGTGGAAAGAGATGATTTGCATAGCTCCACCTACTGCAAAGGATTCTGGGTAAACCTGCTATTCTTTGTATTATGCTGCTTGCAAGTACTTTCCGTTTCAGGAAAGCATCCACTATTATATAAAGACATGCACTTTATAAAGTAAGCTGGTGATTTACTGATATTTGTGTCTGTGAGGAGTCCAGAGTTAGGACTGTTTTTGGTCAGCTTTCTATATAATTTGTGCTGCCCATAATGATGATTCTGAATAGGATATATTAATTTGTATGTGTCACTTTTTTGTTTACCCTGCTTGAATTTTATACTATTTTAATATTTTTGAATTAAAATGCAGTCATTTTAAATATATTTTGTGCAATGGATACTCCTTTCTCTAAAACTATGCCATATTTAGGGTTCAGTTGGTATTGAATTGATATTAAACAGAAATGCTGTGCCTCAACATTAGTTTTCTAAGACTGTGTTTCTGCATGGTCAGACATGGCCATTACACAGTACACAGCAGTGGCACATTTATCTCAGCACAGGAACTTTTTTTTTATCACATCCAATTGTGGTACTTATTCTTATTCTAAGATCTATTGATTAAAGCAAACTTTGTGGGAAAACTCCTTTTAGCGGCGTACGCTCCTTACTGAATTTGTCGCATGTCAAACATTGACACACCTCAATAAGACTGGTGTACATAATGCCACTCTTAATGAATCGAGGCCTATGTCTTTGGGATTTACATCCTATCTTGGGAAAATTGTGAGGAATTTAAACACTATCTAAGATATATTTCAAGAAAATTGATAGCATAATGATTACATACCAAATGTCTTTTCTCTGAAAAAGGTTTAAGGTGACTCTCAACAGTATTGCAAAGCACAATAAATCTTTTTGTATCCAGGGGAATGTTGTCCTTGATTTTAAACTTGGAAATGATGAACCTTTGATTTTTAGTTAAATTGACTATTCATTTATCTGACGGGAGATGTAAAGACTTTGTGATGTATGTATGACATTGACACAACGCACATATAAATTGAAAAGGAACATTTAGAAAGGCTGGATGGCTGACATTGAGAAGAGGTTTTATATCAAATAACTTGATTATCTTTACATGGCCATTTGTTCTTAAGGCATTTATATGTTTCCTTGGTGCTGTACTCCATTCTATGGAATTTTTAAGCACAGCTAGAAACACGTATTCTTTTCATTCATTTTGCAATAATTGATTTCTTGCAAAAATGTGACGTCTCCAACATACACTACTTAATAATTCATATGCAAATTCATTCCCTTTGACTGCAAACAAAAGAAGAAATCAATCTATCAAATTCCAAGTCTACATTAAAGAGCGACAACTATATAAATAAAATAGATGACAATCAAAAAGTGAGACAAAAGGCCCCTTTATGATGCAAATATTTCATCAATTCAATTAAGGTTACTAATAACAAAAAATAAACATATTGAAAAAATAATGTTGATATACCTGTAAATTTCTTGAGGGTAATGTCATTTTCCTGCTATATTTCTGCAGTCCTTTATTCTTTTCTAGCCAAGTCCTGATGGTAGTCCAACCCCTTGTTTCCAGCTCACAACTGGATTTTGCATGAGCAGCAGTACAGAGGTTAGATTCAATTAGAAGATCCTCTAATTGAAAGGCAAATTTAGAATGCTTAAATCTTTAGGGATTTCTAACATTAAAAGCCTTTATTTTTCAAATGGCTTAGTAATTAAGTCAGCTTCATATGAAATAATAATTAAAATAGCTACAGAAATTTAAAAGGAAAGAAAAAGCCGAGTCAAATTCCAGAAGACTGAGGATTAACCCAAGTGTGGCCATATACCTTTTTCTTCAACTGTTGGTATGCTCCATTATGTTGAAATCAAATCGGCAACTCTTTATACAGGTTCAATCTACAAAACGGATGTCTCTTTTGATTTTAGGTGAAATTGCAACAAAGTTCAAGTGGATCTGTCACCACCTTTCATGAAACAATCTGCATACATTAGTAAATAGACAACTTATGGTGAGACTGGTGTGCTTACTTTGAAAATTCAAGTCAGCATAAATGTATCATTCTGCTATTAGGATAATAATTCTTTGATTAGATGGATTGTTCTACTTGAATTTAGGAGGGAAATAAAAAAAATATAGATAGATGTTCAAAGTATATATATATATATATATATATATATATGTACATATATATATATATATATATATAAACACTTTTTTAGGGCTAGCGGAACGCACCAAATAATAAGAAAGAGAGAGTAAGGTGCGTTCGCAGCCCGGGGTCCACCGTGCAGAGATGGAACCTGCTGCCAAGTAATGATGGACTATATGGCGGTACTATGTGGATACACACATGGGTTACCTTCACCCTGTGTGAAGGAAATGAACCCTGTTGCGTCACAGGGCCACGGTACCGCACCAAGAGCGCAAGCAAGGAGTCTCAGAACTCAATCCCAAGACACAGGATTTGATTTCATATAGACCTCTTGCGCTCGACACCGCAACTGGGGTGTCAGAGTGACAGAAATAATAATAATAAAGATGCACGAGAGTGCGTGCGGTGCCACACTGGCGGACACCACTAACCACCCAGGCTTGGGTCAGGAAAGCACTGAAAGCGCACGGCGCCCCACTGGCGGTCACAGCAATTAGACGCTGTTTTGTGTCTTACGTGCTGATGGCGCTAGATAGCAATCATCCACCTTACATGAGCAGTCATACACAAGGGAGGGGATAATTAATGAACGACTTTCACACATCAACACACACACGTTTACAAGTTTACACTAGCGCATGGCCGTGCGGTCATACGAACCTTTTATAGCTGCAGCATGTACAGGACCTTCCCAGAAGGACCAATGGGAGGCTGCCACAGAAGTTGTGCACCTTCAGGACCTTCCTGGAGGACCAATGGGATCTGCTGCAGTATCTGAGCATGTGACCCTCGATCTCCATTGGGAGATCTTGCCCTGGGCATGCTCAGAAGGGGAAAAGCAGGACTTAGTCCCAAAAGCATCTGCCCAGCACTGGCTTCAATGGCAAAAGCTGGAAAATCAGCAGTAACCCTAAGCACAGAGTGAGACTGAGCAAGGTGCTGGGACCGACATCTCCGCTGAGCAGACTCCACTGCGGCTGGAGAAGAATTGGAGACCGCAGCGGAGATGGTTCGATATTCCCCCTGTGCAGAGGTGGGAACTCGACACCCAACACATTTGGTCAAAATTGTTGGTACCCCTCGTTTGATGACAGAAAAACCTACAATGGCCACAGAAATAACTTGGATCTGACAAAAGTAATAAAAAATCTATGAAAATGAACAAATGAAAGTAAGACATTGCTTTTCAATCATGCTTCCACAGAATTAAAAAAAAAAAAAACTCATGAAATAGGCCTGACAGAAATGATGGAACCCTTAACTTAACCCATTTAAGACGGAGCCCTTTTTCTTTTTCGTTTTTCGCTCCCCTCCTTCCCAGAACCATAACTTTTATTTTATTTTTCCATCAATATGGCCATGTGAGGGCTTGCTTTTTGCTGGACGAGTTGTACTTTTGAATAACACCATTGGTTTTACTATGTCTTGTACTAGAAAATGGGAAAAAAAATTCCAAGTGTGGTGATACTGCAAAAAAGTGCAATCACACACTTGTTTTCTGTCTGGCTTTTTTGCTAGGTTCACTAAATGCTTAAACTGACCTGCCATTATGATTCTCCATGTCATTATGAGTTCATAGACACAAAACATGTCTAGATTATTTTTTATCTAAGTCGTGAAAAAAATTCCAACCTTTGATAAAAAAAATTGCCCAATTTTTCGATACCCGTAGCATTTCCATTTTTCGGGATCTCAGGTCGGGTGAGGGCTTAGTTTTTGCGTGCTGAGCTGCCATTTTTAATGATACCACTTTTAATCGCCCGTTATTGCATTTTAATGCAATGTCACAGCGACCAAGAAAAAAGGTAATTCTGGCATTTTTAATTTTTTACTCGCTACGCCGTTTAGCGATCAGATTAATCCTTTTTCTATTGATAGATCTGATTATTCTGAATGCAGCGATACCAAATATGTGTATGTTTGATTTTTTTTATTGTTTTGTTTTGAATGGGGCGAAAGGGGGTGATATAAACTTTTATATTTTTTTCATATTTTTTAAAACTTTTTTTTTCACTTTTGCCATGCTTCAATAGCCTCCATGAGAGGCTAGAAGCTGGCACAACTCAATCAGCTCTGCTACATAGAGTTGATGCTCAGATCGCTCCTATGTAGCTAAATTCCTGCATTGCTATGAGCGCCGACCACAGGGTGGCGCTCACAGCAATCCGGCATCAACAACAATAGAGGTCTCAAGGAGACCTCTGGTTGTCATGCCGATACATCGCTGACCCCCGATCACATGACGGGGGTCAGCTATGCGCTCATTTCCAGCCTGATGGCCGGAAGCACTAGTTAAATGCCACTGTCAGCATTTGACAGCGGCATTTAACTAGTTAATAGCGGCAAGTGGATCGCGATTCCACCTGCCACTATTGCATGCACATGTCAGTTGTTCAAAACAGCTGACATGTTGCGGCTTTGATGTGGGCTCACCGCTGGAGCCCACATCAAAGGGGCAGGCATGACATGCGCTGTACTAGTACGGCGCATGTCGTGAAGGTGTAAATATTTTTTTGCACAACCTTTTCAGGCAATTACTACAATCAAATGATTCCTGTAACTGTCAATTAGATTTCTGCACCTCTCACCAGGTATTTTGGCCCACTCCTCAAGAGCAAACTGATCCAGTTGTTTCGTGTTTGAAAGTTGCATTTTCCAGACTGCATGTTTCAGCTCTTTCCAAAGATGCTTAATAGGATTTAGGTCAGGGTTCATAGAAGGCCACTTCAGAACAGTCCAGGACATTATCACTGCCAGGACTAGTACTCATGTGAGCCTTGGTTTGACCACATTCTCTTCTGTGATACACAGCTCAATGTCAATAGACAATGTACACAGAAAGTTGTGGTATGGGTGGGGTTAGATTTCTGAGCTCTGCTACATCAAAAAACCCTGATTATGTCACAAATGCTGCACCCAGTACACTAAGTGATACATAGCTTGACTCAGGATATATTTTCCTACATTAGGGTGAACTCAGATGAGGTAGCAAACATCTAGTGACCTTATTCCCCTTAATATGGTAATGCCCGGTGTTAGTTAATTCCAGTTCTCTTGGGTTTCAAATTAGCCACAAGATATTGTTGGGAACATTGTAGTCCCAAAACCTTGTTTGTCAGTATTATTATACATTGTGTTCCAAATTATTATGCAAATTGGATTTAAGTGTCATAAAGATTTAATTGTTTTGTTTTTCAAACAAACTTGTGGATGGTATTGTGTCTCAGGGCTCAATAGATAACTGAAATCACTCTTGAACACATGTGATAATTAGTTTTCCAGGTGATTCTAATTAAAGGAAAACTACTTAAAAATGATGTTCCACATTAATAAGCAGGCCAAAGTTTTCAAGCAATATGAGAAATAAAAAGGATCTCTCTGCTGCTAAAAAAGCGTTAAATAATGCAATGCCTTGGACAAGGTATGAAAAAGTAAGATACTTCACAAAAACTTTGTGATCATCATACTGTGAAAAGATTTGTTACTGAAACAGAGCACAGACAGAGTTCATGAAGATAAAGGCATAATGAGGAAGGTTTCTGCCAGACAAATTCATTGGATTAAGAGAGCAGCTGCCAAAATACCATTACAAAACAGCAAACAGTTATTTGAAGCTGCTGGTGCCTCTGGAGTCCCTCGAACCTCAAGATGTATGATCCTTCAAAGGCTTGCTGTGATGCATAAACCTACTATTCAGCCACCCCTAAACAGTGTTGTTCATGAGTAGAGTTCAGCGACTTTTACTTTTTTCGGATCGAGTCGTGTTTCGCAAAAGCCGGTCCGGTGAAATCGGCCGATTATTGCAAAAAGTCGGGGTCCGACTGAAACACGAAACCCAAAGCAAGTCAATAGAGAATCAAAGTTGGCAGTGAGTGGAGGCCAGGAAAACACCTACAGTGCCCATTTTAATGCCAAAAACATCAATTCTTATTACTTAAGCTTGTCAATCTTAATTTACTTTATAATGATAGTTAGGCATTGAAAACTGGGGGTCATTTGGCTAAAGTTGTGGAGGGGAGGGCTGGCTCAAGATTTTCGTGGGCCCAGAAAACGCGGAATATCTCACGGCGGTGGAGCAGGGAGAGGTAAAGTATTTCAACTTTGCAAGTGCTGTGATCCAGAGCAAGCAGGGGGGCCCACTCGTTGGCACTGGCACAGGGCCCCTCATAGTACGGCGGTGTGTTTGACGGCGGGTGGCACCTCTCAGTGGCAGAGACACTTTTGCATACTATGAGGGGCCCTGTGCCAGTGACGTTGCCAAGGAGTATGCCCCCCCACCTGATGAAGGAACCTGCACTTTCATCTGCACCTTCCTCTTTGCCCCGTGTAAGGTGGTATAGTATGCAGGAAGGGGAACCTGACTGGCTGTGTAGAGTGCAAGGGGAATGTAGTGGTCTGGTCAATGAACCAGCAGACTCATCTAGCAGTGGCTGGGCAATGGGCAGGATGAGGAGGAAACACAGATAAAGGCCCAAATAATAAAGTAGGCTAAATGCAGTTCAAAATTGGTAACAGGACTAAACGGGCGGCATTGCTTTGTTCAGTGGAGGACAACTGTAATCAGTGGCAGACACAGTTAGTAGGCCCAAATACTAAAGTATTCTAAATGCAGTTCAAAATTGGTAACAGGACTAAACGGGGGCATTGCTTTGTTAAGTGGAGGACAACTGTAATGAGTAGCAGACAGTGACACAGTTAGTAGGCCCAAATACTAAAGTAGGCTAAATGCAGTTCAAAATTGTTAACAGGACTAAACGGGCGGCATTGCTTTGTTCAGTGGAGGACAACTGTAATGAGTGGCAGGCACAGTTAGTAGGCCCAAATACTAAAGTAGGCTAAATGCAGTTCAAAACTGTTAACAGGACTAAACGGGCGGCATTGCTTTCTTCAGTGGAGGACAACTGTAATGAGTTGCGCAGACACACTTAGTAGGCCCAAAATAAAAAAGTAGGCTAAAAGCAGTTCAAAATTGGTAACAGGACTAAACAGGCGGCATTGCTTTGTTTAGTGGCGGACAACTGTAATGAGTGGCGCAGACACAGTTAGTAGGCCCAAATACAAAAGTAGGCTAAAGGCAGTTCAAAATTTGTATCAGGACTAAACAGGTGGCATAGCTTTGTTCAGTGGAGGACAACTGTAATGAGTGGCACAGACACAGTTAGTTGGCCCAAAATAAACAAGTAGGCTAAAAGCAGTCCAAAATTGGTAACAGGACTAAACAGGCGGCCTAGCTTTGTTCAGTGGAGGACAACTGTAATGAGTGGCAGACACAGTTAGTAGGCCTAAATAATAAAGTAGGCTAAATGCAGTTCAAAATTGGTAACAGGACTAAACAGGTGGCATAGCTAGGTACAGGGATGGGCTCCTCTGCTGAGTATCAGACAGTGGTAGTAGGCGCAAGGTATTAACTGGTCTAAATGGAGGCCAGGGCCTGTATATTTTAAATATCATCTATCATTTCAACAAATTTGTATTCACAGTGCCATTGAAGGATTTAACAGCACAGTCTACACAGTGGTGGAGCAGGGAGAGGTAAGTATTGCAAGAGGTAGAGCACTGTTCGAGCTGGGGGGAACACTCTCTCGTGGGCGGCAGTACCGGCACAGGGCCCCTCATATTACGACGGTGTGTCTGACGTTGGTTGTGCACCACCACCATCAGAGACACTTCATTGTACTATGAGGGACCCTGTGCCAGTGCCGTCACACAAGAGTGGGCCCACCCACCGGTCCAGGCAAATGCCACTTGCACAGGTGCTTGCGCAAGGTGGTGACCACAGCCCAGTGGGGGGAGTCAGCCCATTTAGGGAGGTATAAAAATGGCCTATGGTGGACATTCAGCAGCTGCAAATTGAGGATTTGGAGAAGTCAGTAAGAGGAGGCCAAAAGCAAGACATTTTTCAGGCAAGCTACATGTCACCAGGGGAAGGTGGGGCAAAAATAATTTGAAATCCATGATTGGTTCATTTTAATGAAGGTTAGATCATCCGGCTTTAAAGGCTGTTCTCCTACTCCCAGATAAGGGAGCCTTCGAGGCCTTATGTAGCCAGATGATGACGCTGGCTCAACACCTCCAGCCTTAGGTGCTATTGTGCTTTTGCCACTACCACCAGATGCACCACCACCACCACCACCACCACCATCAGTACCAGCTGGCAACGACTGCCCACGGGCTCTTCCACCAGACTTCCTCATTTTTTGGTAAATCTCACCAAATTAACAACCGTTATATGGTACTGTAAAACAAGGTAGAAGGTGTATATAAACTTGTTGAGAATTTAAATCTCCCTTTTTTGGGAGACTGAACCAAAACTCAGGCCCAGTGTATAAAACAACACAATGTAAGTGGCAGAAAGTGCCTGGCTGATATAAGACAAACTAACATGACTGAAGTATATCCACTTTGTGATTATTTGAATCTCACTTTTTTGGGGGGAGACTGAACCAAAACTCAAGCCCTGTGCATAAAACAACACAATGTAAGTGGCAGAAAGTGGCTGGCTGACATACGACAAACTAACAGGACTGAAGTATATCCACTTTGTGAGAATTAGAATCTCCCTTTTTTGGGGGGAGACTGATCCAAAACTCAGGCCCAGTATATATAACAAGGCAATCTAAGTGGCAGAAAGTGGCTGGCTGATATACGACAAACTAACAGGGCTGCAGTATATCCACTTTGTGAGAATTTGAATCTCACTTTTTTGGGGGGAGACTGAACCAAAACTCAGGCCCAGTGTATATAACAACGCAATCTAAGTGGCAGAAAGTGGCTGGCTGACATACGACAAACTAACAGGACTGCAGTATATCCACTTTGTGAGAATTTGAATTTCACTTTTTTGGGGGGAGACTGAACCAAAACTCAGGCCCAGTGTATATAACAACGCAATCTAAGAGGCAGAAAGTGGCTGGCTGACATACGACAAACTAACAGGGCTGCAGTATATCCACTTTGTGAGAATTTGAATCTCACTTTTTTGGGGGGAGACTGAACCAAAACTCAGGCCCAGTGTATATAACAACGCAATCTAAGTGGCAGAAAGTGGCTGGCTGACATACGACAAACTAACAGGACTGCAGTATATCCACTCTGTGAGAATTTGAATCTCACTTTTTTGGAAGGAGACTGAACCAAAACTCAGGCCCAGTGTATATAACAACGCAATCTAAGTGGCAGAAAGTGGCTGGCTGACATACGACAAACTAACAGGACTGCAGTATATCCACTTTGTGAGAATTTGAATTTCACTTTTTTGGGGGGAGACTGAACCAAAACTCAGGCCCAGTGTATATAACAACGCAATCTAAGAGGCAGAAAGTGGCTGGCTGACATACGACAAACTAACAGGGCTGCAGTATATCCACTTTGTGAGAATTTGAATCTCACTTTTTTGGGGGGAGACTGAACCAAAACTCAGGCCCAGTGTATATAACAACGCAATCTAAGTGGCAGAAAGTGGCTGGCTGACATACGACAAACTAACAGGACTGCAGTATATCCACTCTGTGAGAATTTGAATCTCACTTTTTTGGAAGGAGACTGAACCAAAACTCAGGCCCAGTGTATATAACAACGCAATCTAAGTGGCAGAAAGTGGCTGGCTGACATACGACAAACTAACAGGACTGCAGTATATCCACTTTGTGAGAATTTGAATTTCACTTTTTTGGGGGGAGACTGAACCAAAACTCAGGCCCAGTGTATATAACAACGCAATCTAAGAGGCAGAAAGTGGCTGGCTGACATACGACAAACTAACAGGACTGCAGTATATCCACTTTGTGAGAATTTGAATCTCACTTTTTTGGGGGAGACTGAACCAAAACTCAGGCCCAGTGCATAAAACAACACAATGTAAGTGGCAGAAAGTGGCTGGAAGATATATGAAAAAATACAAGGACTGTAGTACAAGTTCAATCTCCCTACAATGATCTCAGGAAAAGTATGGCAGCAATAAAAAGGACTGCTGCACACAAAAGTGTGGACAAATAAACAAGATAACTGTGCAGAAAGGAGCAACAGGATTTTTGCTTTTAAAAAAGCAGTTGGTTTGCACAGCAGCGTGCAAACAGCAATGCAGCTATCAGGGAGCCTTATAAGGCAGCCTAATAAGCTACAGAGTTGATGCACAAAAATATAGCCTCCACTGTCCCTGCAAAAAAATGGTGGTGTTGGACAGTGGAAATCGCTACAGCACAAGCAGTTTGGGGGTTAATCTTCCCTCCCTAACTATATCCCTTCTTCTGATGAAGCTGCAGCAACCTCTCCCTATGCTAAGACCGGCAGAAGTAAGATGGCGGCCGGCATGCACGCCCCTTTATAGCCCCTGTGATGCCACAGAAAGCAAGCCAATCACTGTCATGCCCTTCTCTAAGATGGTGGGGACTGAGACCTATGTCATCACGCTGCCCACACTCTGCGTCCTCCTTCATTGGCTGAAAAATGGCGCTGAATGCGTCATACGAAACGCGACTTTTGCGCGCAGATCGCCGACCTCATGGCCAATCCCACACTAGGATCTGGTCGGCTTTCATGAAGCCCGACTTTGCTGAAAGTCGGCGATTTTTGAATTTGTCCGATCCGTTTCGCTCAACCCTATTCATGAGCAGAAGCGGTTGCATTGGGCCCAGACATACACAAAGACTAATTTTCAAACTGTCTTGTTTACTGATGAGTGTCGAGCAACCCTGGATGGTCAAGATGGATGGAGTAGTGGATGGTTGGTGGATGGCCACCATGTCGCAACAAGGCTGTGACATCAGCAAGGAGGTGGAAAAATCATGTTTTGGGCCGGAATCATGGGGAAACATCTGGTGGGGCCCTTTAAGGTTCCTGAAGATGTGAAAATGACCTCTGTAAAGTAAGTAGCGTTTCTGACTGACAACTTTCTTCCATCGTCTAAAAGCAGAAACGTGCCTTCAGGAGCAAAATCATCTTCATGCATGACAATGCCCCATCTCATGCTGCAAATAATACCTCTGAGTCATTGGCTGCTATGGGCAGAAAAGGAGATAAACTCATGGTGTGGCCACCATCTTCCCCTGACCTCAACCCTATAGAAAACCTTTGGAGTATCATCCAGCACAAGATCTATGAGTGTGGGAGGCAGTTCACATCAAAACAGCAGCTCTGGGAGGCTATTCTGACTTCATGCAAAGACGTACAAGCAGAAACTCTCCAAAAACTCAAGAATGCAAGAATTTTGAAGGTGATATCAAAGAAGGGGTCCTATGTAATGTAACTTGGCCTGTTAGGATGTTTTGGAGTTAAATAGCTTTTTTGTTCAGTGAATGTGACCTCCTAATGCTGCAAATTCCACAAATGAGCATTTTGAGTTCTTTAAAACATATCAAATGTTTAAAATTCTACTGTGCCTAATAATTTGGAACAGTGCATTTTGAGTTTTTATTCATTTTGGAGATTATACTGTTATCATTGGGAGGTTTCTTCAATAAAATTCAATGTATACTCTAACGAGTGATGACTTTTATTAAATTGACTGTTATTTGCACCAACCATTTAGGAAAATCTGAGAAAAATCTGCATAATAATTTGGAACATAGTGTATATGTACATAACATCCTACAGAAGCCTGAAACTGAATGTTTCCTAGAGGCACCAGTAAAACACCATTACCTTTACTTTATTTAAATAATATAAATAAAACAAAGAATTATATACTGTATATACATATATATATATATATTTATATATATATATATATATATATATATATATATATATATATATATATATATATATATGTATATATATGCACTGGTCATAAAAATAAATGGAACACTAATATGCCACATCCTAGATATCACTGAATGAAATATTTCAGTTGCAAATCTTTATTCATTACATAGCGAAATGTGTTGAGAACAATAAAACATAAAAATGATCAATGTAAATCACAACTAATATCCCATGGAGGTCTGGATGTTGGAATGAAACTCAAAATCAAAGTGGAAAATCAAATTACAGGCTGATCCAATTTCAGTGGAAATACCTCAAGACAAGGAAATGATGTTCAGTTGTGTGTGTGTTGCCTCCATTTGCCTGTATGATCTCCCTACAATGCCTGGGCATGCTCCTGATGAGGCGTCAAATGGTCTCCTGAGGGATGTCTTCCCAGACCTGGACTAAAGCATCCGTCAACTCCAGGACTGAATGGTGGTGCAGTCTGTTGGAGGATGGTGTGAGACATGATGTCCCAGAGGTGTTCAATCGGATTCAGGTCCAGGGAACTAGCGTGCCAGTCCATAGCTTCAATGCCTTCATCTTGCTGGAACTGCTGACACACTCCAGCCACATGAGGTCTGGCAATCTCCTGAATTAAGAGGAACCCAGGGCCAACCGCACCAGTACATGGTCTCACAAGGGGTCTGAGGATCTCTTCTCGGTACCTAATGGCAGTCAGGCTACCTCTGGCAAGCACATAGGGGCCTGTGCGGCCCTCCAAAAAAAACCCCCACCCCACACCATTAATGACCCACTGCCAAACCGGTCATGCTGAAGAATGTTGCAGGCAGCAGATCGCTCTCCACGGAGTCTCTAGACTCTGTCACATCTGTCACATGTGCTCAGTGTGAACCTGCTTTCTTCTGTGAAGAGCACAGGGTGCTAGTGGTGTATTTGCCAATCCTGGTGTTCTGTGGCAAATGCCAAACGTCCTGCACATTGTTGGGCAGTGAGCACAAACCCTAGCTGTGGAAGTCGGGCACTCAGACCATCCTCATGGAGTCAGTTTCTAGCCGTTTGTGCAGACACATTCACATTTGTGGCCTACTGGAGGTCATTTTGCAGGGCTCTGGCAGTGCTCTTCCTGTTCCTTTTTGCACAAAGGCTGAGGTAGCGGTCCTGCTGCTGGGTTGTTGCCCTCCTACGGCCACCTCCATGTCTCCTGGTGTATGGCCTGTCTCCTGGTAACGCCTCCAGCCTCTGGACACTATGCTGACAGACACAGCAAACCTTCTTGCCACAGCTCGCATTGATGTGCCATCCTGGATAAGCTGCACTACCTGAGCCACTTGTTTGGGTTGTAGAGTCCGTCTCATGCTACAATGAGTGTGAAAGCACAATCAACATTCAAAAGTGACCAAAACATCAGCCAGAAAGCATTGGTACTGAGATGTGGTCTGTGGTCACCACCTGCAGAACCACTCCTTTATTGAGTGTGTCTTGATAATTGCCAATAATTTCCCTCTTCTGTCTATTCCATTTGCACAACAGCATGTGAAATTGATCGTCAAACAGTGTTGCTTCCTAAGTGGACAATTTGATTTCACAGAAGTTTGATTTACTTGGAGTTATATTCTGTTGTTTAAGTGTTCCCTTTATTTTTTGAGCAGTGTATACAGTGGGGCAAAAAAGTATTTAGTCAGTCAGCAATAGTGCAAGTTCCACCACTTAAAAAGATGAGAGGCGTCTGTAATTTACATCATAGGTAGACCTCAACTATGGGAGACAAACTGAGACAAAAAAATCCAGAAAATCACATTGTCTGTTTTTTTAACATTTTATTTGCATATTATGGTGGAAAATAAGTATTTGGTCAGAAACAAAATTTCATCTCAATACTTTGTAATATATCCTTTGTTGGCAATGACAGAGGTCAAACGTTTTCTGTAAGTCTTCACAAGGTTGCCACACACTGTTGTTGGTATGTTGGCCCATTCCTCCATGCAGATCTCCTCTAGAGCAGTGATGTTTTTGGCTTTTCGCTTGGCAACACGGACTTTCAACTCCCTCCAAAGGTTTTCTATAGGGTTGAGATCTGGAGACTGGCTAGGCCACTCCAGGACCTTGAAATGCTTCTTATGAAGCCACTCCTTCGTTGCCCTGGCGGTGTGCTTTGGATCATTGTCATGTTGAAAGACCAATCCACGTTTCATCTTCAATGCCCTTGCTGATGGAAGGAGGTTTGCACTCAAAATCTCACGATACATGGCCCCATTCATTCTTTCATGTACCCGGATCAGTCGTCCTGGCCCCTTTGCAGAGAAACAGCCCCAAAGCATGATGTTTCCACCACCATGCTTTACAGTAGGTATGGTGTTTGATGGATGCAACTCAGTATTCTTTTTCCTCCAAACACGACAAGTTGTGTTTCTACCAAACAGTTCCACTTTGGTTTTATCAAACCATAGGACATTCTCCCAAAACTCCTCTGGATCATCCAAATGCTCTCTAGCAAACTTCAGATGGGCCCCGACATGTACTGGCTTAAGCAGTGGGACACGTCTGGCACTGCAGGATCTGAGTCCATGGTGGCGTAGTGTGTTACTTATGGTAGGCCTTGTTACATTGGTCCCAGCTCTCTGCAGTTCATTCACTAGGTCCCCCCGCGTGCTTCTGGGATTTTTGCTCACCGATCTTGTGATCATTCTGACCCTACGGGGTGGGATTTTGCGTGGAGCCCCAGATCGAGGGAGATTATCAGTGGTCTTGTATGTCTTCCATTTTCTAATTATTGCTCCCACTGTTGATTTCTTCACTCCAAGCTGGTTGGCTATTGCAGATTCAGTCTTCCCAGCCTGGTGCAGGGCTACAATTTTGTTTCTGGTGTCCTTTGACAGCTCTTTGGTCTTCACCATAGTGGAGTTTGGAGTCAGACTGTTTGAGGGTGTGCACAGGTGTCTTTTTATACTGATAACAAGTTTAAACAGGTGCCATTACTACAGGTAATGAGTGGAGGAAAGAGGAGACTCTTAAAGAAGAAGTTACAGGTCTGTGAGAGCCAGAAATCTTGATTGTTTGTTTCTAACCAAATACTTATTTTCCACCATAATATGCAAAAAAATGTTAAAAAAACAGACAATGTGATTTTCTGGATTTTTTTTTCTCAGTTTGTCTCCCATAGTTGAGGTCTACCTATGATGTAAATTACAGACGCCTCTCATCTTTTTAAGTGGTGGAACTTGCACTATTGCTGACTGACTAAATAATTTTTTGCCCCACTGTATATATACATATATATATATATATATATTTTTTTTTTTTTTGAAACATTCTACCTTGAGTGAAGATATTGTTTTTTTTACTGATGTCTCTGGGAAATAATCAGTTAGCTTCAGGCTTCTGTAGGATGTTATAATTAAAAATGAGTCCATAGGGTTGTGGGCCTGATAACAATTACAACAGCTTTTATCTACCGTAATTCCTCCTGGTATTTCAGGGGGAAAAACATCAAATTGCTAAGCAGAAAGCCAGTACATTCTGTTATCCAAAGGCTAAGGTTTTTCGTGTGGGAATCCCTATTTTGAGTTAATTCATTTCAAGTCTGTGGCAGCAAGAAATGCTCCAACACTATTCTGTAGCTTCTGCAGAAAGATGCATGTTAGTTGTGTAAAGAAAAAGGCAGCCTGTGCTTTTATCTTTCTTATCTCCTCTCTCAGTGAATTGCACATCCTTGTAAAATGATTTATGATGAGAGAGGCTACTGTATCAGCAAGCTTTTGCTCTCAGGTTGTTAGGGTCTGATCTCTAAGCATTTTTTTACCTTTCATCCATTCTTACAGGCATTTATATGGACACTTTATAGGACATTTGTGAGGTTGGATTTTGTCTCCACACCCTTAATCATTAAGACAAAGTGTTATTGTTAATATCATGGCAGGACAGAGAGGGAGAGCGGTGCATTAACACTTTTACTACTGCTAAAGTTTCACTTCTATTGATATCACTCTTTAGTTATGTCTACGGCAAATAAATGAATCTACGACAAGAAATAGGATTAATTGTTTATTGCAATTTATGAAAAATTCAAAAATCAAAGTGTTATTTCAGGTCAGTATAAAAAAACAAACAAATGAAATTAACAAAATCTGTATTTATGCTTGTAATATGTGATCCCAAATATCCAGTTGTCCAGTAATATTGTGTTTATGGGGTTTACAATAATTGAACTTTTTTCTTTATCTCTTTATTTTCTATGTAGGAATGAACCATCCCACATCTAGGACCAGCTAGACTATGTAGATAGAAGACCACTTATTACTTTAAAAAACAATGAAACACTAACTTCCAGCATTTAGAGTGCGTCGGAACGTGCAACTGTTGTTTCTTTGTAAAGCTTGCTTTCTCCGCCATGGCAAATTATAGTAAAAAAAACACATTAAAAATGTCACTTTTTCATCATTATGACACACAAAAAAATTATATAAAACACTATCAAAAAGTTAAATGTAAAAAAATGCTACAAATGAAAACGTCAAATTTTCCCACAAAAAAGAGATATAATATGACTACCGTATATACTCGAGTATAAGCCAAGATTTTCAGCCCACTTTTTTGGGCTGAAAGTCCCCCTCTCGGCTTATACTTGAGTCATACCCAGGGTTCGGCAGGGGAGGGGGAGCGTGGGCTGTCTAATAATACTCACCTACTCCAGGCGCGGTCCCTGCAGGTCCCTGGCTTCCCTGGTGCCGGCAGCAGCAGCTTCTTCCTGTACTGAGCGGTCACATGGTGCCGCTCATTACAGTAATGAATATGCGGCTCCACCTCCCATAGAGGTGGAACCGCATATTCATTATGTAATGAGCGGTAACGGTGACCGCTCAGTACAGGATGAAGCTGCGATGTTGGGGAAGCAGGGACCTGCACAGCGCCAGGACCAGGTGAGTATATCGGGGAGGGGAGCGCTGCGCTGCGCAATAGTCACCTTTCCTCGTTCCGGTGCCGCTCCATCTTCTGCAGTGACGCTCAGGTCAGAGGGCACGGTGACGTGGTTAGTGCGCGCCCTCTGCTGAACATCAGTGCTGAGCATGGAGTGGCGCCGGAACGAGGAGCAGGAGACTATTGAAAGTGCTGGGGGCCTGAGTGACAGAGAGGTGAGTATGTGACTTTTTTTTTATTGCAGTAACAGTAAATGGGGCAAGTGTCTGTATGGAGCATCTTATGGGGCCATAGCGTTTGTGCAGCACTATATGGGGCAAGTGTCTGTATGGAGCATTTATGGGGCCATAATGTTTGTGCAGCACTATATGGGGCAAATGTCTGTAAGGAGCATCTATGGGGCCATAACGTTTGTGCAGCACTATTTGGGGCCATAAAGTTTGTGCAGCACTATATGGGGCAAGTATTTTGTATGGAGCATCTATGGAGCCATAACGTTTGTGCAGCACTATATGGGGCCATAACGTTTGTGCAGCACTATATTGGGCCATAATGTTTGTGCAGCACTATATGGGACCATAACGTTTCTGCAGCACTATATGGGGCCATAACGTTTGTGCAGCACTACATGGGGCCATAAAGTTTGTGCAGCATTATATGGGGCAAGTGTTTTGTATGGAGCATCTATGGGGCCATAATATTTGTGCAGCACTATACGGCACCATAACGTTTGTGCAGCACTATATGGGGCAAGTGTTTGTATGGAGCATCTATGGGGTCATAACATTTGTGCAGCACTATATGGGGCCATAACGTTTGTGCAGCACTATATGGGGCAAGTGTTTGTATGGAGCATCTATGGGGCCATAACGTTTGTGCAGCACTATATGGGGCCATAACATTTGTGCAGCACTATGTGGGGCAAGTGTCTGTATGGGGCCATAATTAACGCTTGTGGAGCATTACGGTATATGGGGCAAGTGTATGTATGGAGCATCTTATAGGGCCATAATCAAGGTTTGTACAGCACTATATGGGGCAAATATCTTTATAGAGCATCTTATGGGGCCATAATCAGCATTTGTGCAGCATTATATGGGGCAAATGTGTCTATGGAGCATCTTATGGGGCCTTTAATAACCTTTATGCAGGATTATATGGGGCATATTTTAATATGGAGCATCTTATGGGGCCATCATAAACTTTATGGCGCATTATATGGGGCTCCTGATTCAATATGGATATTCAAAAACACTTAACCTACTGATGTGTCAATTAATTTTTCTTTTATTGGTATCTATTTTTACTTTCGACATTTACCAGTAGCTGCTGCATTTCCCACCCTAGGCTTATAGTTGAGTCATTAAGTTTTCCCAGTTTTTTGTGGCAAAATTAGGAGGGTCGGCTTATACTCAGGTCGGCTTATACTCGAGTATATACGGTTATTTGGGCAAAAAGTAAAAAAGTTGCACCTTTTAGAAAATGGTGATTCAAAAAGAAATAAATTATTGTAAAATATTGTTTTTATCCAGTTTAAGAAGCAAAGTGTAAAAAATATATATATCTGCTCTTGCTAAAAATGTACTGACCCGGCAATCAAATCGATTTTATCACTCTTTCTGCACATTCAACTGCACAAAAAATAAAAATAAAAACAACTGAATTGCTGGTTTTTGCTCATTCTGTGTCTGAAAAACCTGAATAAAAAGCGATCCAGCAATATTATTTGCCCCAAAATGGAACAAAAAAAATCTCCAACTCGTAATACAAACAATAAGCGCTCATACAGCTCTGTTTGCCAAAAAATAAAAATATTACAGATCTCAGAATATGGTAACAAATTAACAATTTTTTTAACAGCAAAACATGAAAAAACATAAATCTGGTGTCACTGTAACCGCACAGAGCAGAAGAATAAAGCCATCTTATTGCTAATACTGGATGGTGAGCCACGCAGAAGTAAAAATAAGAACTATTCTTGCACTGTCGTATGCTATTTATTTGTTTATTCTTCTTCCCAAAAATCAGAATAAGGCTTGGCTCACATTTATCCTGTGCTCTCCACTGAACACTTACATCTGAGTTTTCATGTAAATCCCAAAAAACGATATTCAGACAAAGCCCTATGAAGGGATCACTCACTTATAAGGCAGACGGAGTCATTTTGTACTGGTGGTGTCACGTTATTTTAGGAGTCTGTTTAGTGCACAAGTGCTGATGACCACACTTATGTGCATACAGTGGGGCAAAAAAGTATTTAGTCAGTCAGCAATAGTGCAAGTTCCACCACTTAAAAAGATGAGAGGCGTCTGTAATTTACATCATATGTAGACCTCAACTATGGGAGACAAACTGAGAAAAAAAAATCCAGAAAATCACATTGTCTGTTTTTTTAACATTTTATTTGCATATTATGGTGGAAAATAAGTATTTGGTCAGAAACAAAATTTCATCTCAACACTTTGTAATATATCCTTTGTTGGCAATGACAGAGGTCAAACGTTTTCTGTAAGTCTTCACAAGGTTGCCACACACTGTTGTTGGTATGTTGGCCCATTCCTCCATGCAGATCTCCTCTAGAGCAGTGATGTTTTTGGCTTTTCGCTTGGCAACACGGACTTTCAACTCCCTCCAAAGGTTTTCTATAGGGTTGAGATCTGGAGACTGGCTAGGCCACTCCAGGACCTTGAAATGCTTCTTACGAAGCCACTCCTTCGTTGCCCTGGCTGTGTGCTTTGGATCATTGTCATGTTGAAAGACCCAGCCACGTTTCATCTTCAATGCCCTTGCTGATGGAAGGAGGCTTGCACTCAAAATCTCACGATACATGGCCCCATTCATTCTTTCATGTACCCGGATCAGTCGTCCTGGCCCCTTTGCAGAGAAACAGCCCCAAAGCATGATGTTTCCACCACCATGCTTTACAGTAGGTATGGTGTTTGATGGATGCAACTCAGTATTCTTTTTCCTCCAAACACGACAAGTTGTGTTTCTACCAAACAGTTCCAGTTTGGTTTCATCAGACCATAGGATATTCTCCCAAAACTCCCCTGGATCATCCAAATGCTCTCTAGCAAACTTCAGACGGGCCCGGACATGTACTGGCTTAAGCAGTGGGACACGTCTGGCACTGCAGGATCTGAGTCCATGGTGGCGTAGTGTGTTACTTATGGTAGGCCTTGTTACATTGGTCCCAGCTCTCTGCAGTTCATTCACTAGGTCCCCCCGCGTGGTTCTGGGATTTTTGCTCACCGTTCTTGTGATCATTCTGACCCCACGGGGTGGGATTTTGCGTGGAGCCCCAGATCAAAGGGAGATTATCAGTGGTCTTGTATGTCTTCCATTTTCTAATTATTGCTCCCACTGTTGATTTCTTCACTCCAAGCTGGTTGGCTATTGCAGATTCAGTCTTCCCAGCCTGGTGCAGGGCTACAATTTTGTTTCTGGTGTCCTTTGACAGCTCTTTGGTCTTCACCATAGTGGAGTTTGGAGTCAGACTGTTTGAGGGTGTGCACAGGTGTCTTTTTATACTGATAACAAGTTTAAACAGGTGCCATTACTACAGGTAATGAGTGGAGGAAAGAGGAGACTCTTAAAGAAGAAGTTACAGGTCTGTGAGAGCCAGAAATCTTGATTGTTTGTTTCTGACCAAATACTTATTTTCCACGATAATATGCAAATAAAATGTTAAAAAAACAGACAATGTGATTTTCTGGATTTTTTTTTCTCAGTTTGTCTCCCATAGTTGAGGTCTACCTATGATGTAAATTACAGACGCCTCTCATCTTTTTAAGTGGTGGAACTTGCACTATTGCTGACTGACTAAATACTTTTTTGCCCCACTGTACCTAAGAAGATGGATACCATCAGAACAGATGTCAAATGGACTCCAAAGTGTCTCCATCTGCCAAAGTGGTTCCATCTGGGGTTTCATCTGAATTGCCGTTTTGTGGGATTCACATGGAAACTCCATTGTAAATGCTCAGCATAGGACTCAAGAATGCAATCCCAGCCTTATACTGGAAGCATTCAAAATGTTATGTACCCTAAAATCTTACCAATAATCCCTATCCCGCACAACACCAACCCCTATTCAGGTCTGTCTGGAAGTATAGGGGATTCCCACCTTACCGGTAGAACAAACAAAGTGACATGGCTCTTACCATCTCAGATAAAATACAGTGAAATCTTTACTGAATCTTCAGGATCAGCACCCTGATTACTTCTTGAATATATTATATTCTTGTATTTAATGATATTTTTCCAACAGATTACCCTAAGTTCCATATGACTGGGTCTTATATCTAAACTATCAAAAGTGACTTTAAAACTTTACATTTGGGAGTTATCCACACTCTTGTTTATTCATCCACTGGCAAATTTTGGTCACACATTCTGTTTCCATGGTAAGTTTTTTCCATGACAGGGATTATTAGTGGCGGTGAGGGCTAGCCGTCATTGAGTGGGGGCACCATCTCGCTTCTAGGGTGCCAACCTCCACGGCAAGGTAGGGTAACCCATATGCCAAAATTAGGGCCAGCACCCCTACTCTTTACCCCCCCTCCATACTCCTCCCTGTTTGGTATAAAAGCCCCCCTTTTTATTAAGTTATCAATAAAGTTTTTGAATATAGTAGGTGGGTCTTTTTGTGTTTATTTATATGCCACAGGAGCCAAAGTTATTTCCATGTATTTCTCATTTTTTAATTCACTTTTGGCTTTGGCTTTTACAGATAATTAAAAACTGCCGCAAAGAACGTATGAATGCTTTTCACCTAACAAATTGTTTTTCTTGTGAAATGTGAACATGATGTCTTTAGGATGTTAGTGCACCCGTTAAGATTTTCCTAGTCAAAAGCCATTTCAAGAAAAAGCTGGAGGTCTTTATCCTGAAGCGGCTTCACAGGCGGCTTTCTTGTCTTTTTTGCAGCAAAAACATCCTTTTTGTGGCTCTGCTACCTGCATCTTTCCTTTGCGATTATAAATATAGCTAGTGAGTATCTTTCTAGGGGAATTTGCTGAACTATGAACATGCTAATACTTTTAATTGTCTATTTCACACTGCTGTGCATTATGTTCATTTTTTGTAGAGATATTTCATGTGGATTTCTGCCTAAAAAGGATGTTGAGTGCTCATACCCTTATAATGTTTATTTTGTTAACCATGTTTGAAAATATTTATTCACATAGAATCATAATGACAATTAGGAGTCTTTATTCTGGTCACCTGGTCATACAATTCTGTAGAGCTACAGTATATTTAAGTCTCCGAGTAAGCAGATTCCAAATAATTGCTTCAATTTGTACACAGGTTTGAAATATGTCCCTTTTATTACAAGATGTTAAAAATAAATCTTTACTAATTAGGAATTCTCCTTCAGTTTAACCTGCCTTCTTCTCTAAGTACTTTCATTTGATTGCCCTTTACAGCTATGCTTCTATTCAGCTTTATAGGAGCAGACTATCATCCAAGAGGATTTCAGTTATAACAATGAAGGAATGTACAGCTGCAAATGAGAAAACGGAATACATGCAGGGAGACGTTTCTGAAAGGGGAGCACATAAAGGAAGGATTGTCGGTTCCAAAATATAACCTCTCACAAATCAACAAGATTGGATCTCTCTTATCTTTGAATGAGTTCACATTAAAAGAGCTCATGAAATCTATCATTTGCTTGAGCAAACGGTGATAAGAAACCTTATATTATTTATTTAACTTGACATTTTAAGATATAAAGATACATTTAGTATATTACTGTCAAAATATATAGACATATACTGTATAAAAGAATGGATACATAGTAAGACATAGATCTAGCATGAAGTTTTTACGGAAGTTTTTTCAGCCAAATCCAAAAGTTGATATTAAAAGAAAATACCAGTCTTTGCAATATTTTCCCTTTTTTTAATATACTCCTGTGTTAATAAAAAAAAACCCTTTACCGTAGGTCTCATTCAAACGTCCGTGTTTTAAGAAGTGCTCTCTGGGTCAATGAAACCATTGGACACTACACTGATCGCATCCTAGATGTATCCTAGTGTTATCCTTTTTTCAATGACTGCTAGAAGTTTGAGAAACATCCATTCGTTTTTTTTGCATAGGAGAAAAACTAATGAAACACTGATGGTGAAAACTTATAGGAAATCTGTCGCGATATATTAGCTATCTAAACTGCACTACTCAAAAAAAATAAAGGGAACACTAAAATCCCACATCCTAGATATCAATGAATGAAATATTCCAGTTGTAAATCTTTATTCATTACATAGTGGAATGTGTTGAGAACAATAAAACCTAAAAATGATCAATGTACATCACAATTAATATCCCATGGAGGTATGGCGATAGAATGATGCTCAAAATCAAAGTCGAAAATGAAGATACAGGCTGATCCAACTTCAGTGGAAATGCCTCAAGACAAGGAAATGATGCTCAGTAGTGTGTGTGGCCGCCACTTGCCTGTATGACCTCCCTATAATGACAGGGCATGCTCCTGATTAGGTGGCGGATGGTCTCCTGAGGGATCTCCTCCCAGTCCTGGACTAAAGCATCCGTTAACTTCTGGACAGTCTGTGGTGCAATGTGATGTTGGTGGATGGTGCGAGACATAATGTCCCAGATGTGTTCAATTAGATTCAGGTCTGGGGAATGGGCGGGCCAGTCCATAGTTTCAATGCCTTCATCTTGCAGGAACTGCTGACTCACTCCAGACACATGAGGTCTGGCATTGTCCCGCATTAAGAGGAACCCAGGGCCAACTGCCCCAGCATATGGTCTCACAGGGGGTCTGAGGATCTCATCTCAGTATCTAATGGCAGTCAGATTACCTCTGACAAGCACATGGAGGGCTGTGCGGCCCAAGAAATGCCACCCCACATCATTACTGACCCACTACCAAACCGGTCACGCTGAAGGATGTTGCAGGCAGCAGATCACTCTCCACAGCGTCTCCAGACTCTGTCATGTCTGTCGCATGTGCTCAGTGTGAACCGGCTTTCATCTGTGAAAAGCACAGAGCACTAGTGGTGAACTTGCCAAGCCTGGTGTTTTATGGCAAATGCCAAGCGACCTGCACAGTGTTGGGCTGTGAGCACAACCCCCATCTGTGGACGTCGGGCACACAGACCATCCTCATGGAGTCAGTTTCTAACTGTTTGTGCAGACACGTGCACATTTGTGGCCTGCTGGAGGTCATTTTTCAGGGCTCTCGCAGTGCTCATCCTTGCATAAAGGCTGAGGTAGTGGTCCTGCTGCTGGGTTTTTGCCCTCCTACGGCCCCTTCCATGTCTCCTGTTGTACTGGCCTGTCTCCTGGTAGCGACTCCAGCCTCCGGACACTACACTAACAGACACAGCAAATCTTCTTGCTACAGCTCACATTGATGTGTCATCCTGGATGAGCTTCCCTAACTGAGCCAATTGAGTGGGTTGTAGAGTCCATCTCATGCTACCACGAGTGTGAAAGCACAACCAACATTCAAAAGTGACCAAAACATCAGCCAGAAAGCATTGGTACTGAGATGTTGTCTGTGGTCCCCACCTGCAGAACCACTCCTTTATTGAGTGTGTCTGGATAATTGCCAATAATTCCCATCTCTTGTCCATTCTATTTGCACAACAACATGTGAAATTGATTGTCAGTGTTGCTTCCTAAGTAGACAGTTTGATTTCACAGAAGTTTGATTTACTTGAAGTTATATTCTGTTGTTCAAGTGTTCCCTTTTTTATTGAGCAGTGTATAATTATGGGCATACAGGTCATAGACTACTGAGAAATGTCATACCTGTATGCCTCATATCAGATGCCTTGTTTTTAAGAAATTTTATTTTATCACTTTATATAAATGAAGTCTTCTAGGCTTTAGGGGGATGTTGCCTGGAAGTTAACTATGTTTCAAGAGCTAATCTTAAATAAAAGAGGGATTTACTAGTGTGACACAAGTAACTAGCACAGAACAGGAGAAATGAAATCTGTGTTCTTTCAAAAATAATTTTTGCTTCTCTCTAAACTCTGCTATCTTGCAACAATGTCTACCACTAAGATGGGACCTGAAGCTGAGAGGAAGCTGCAGATGTGACAGATATATTCATACACAGCTCTGCTGTTAGATCAGAAGAGCAGAGAGCAGCCATGACATATCACACTGGTAACACTGGTAACCATTACGCATCACGCTGGCAACTCCCCCTTCATGTAATTTAAGCTTTAGAGGCAGAGTAATCTTCCAGGCAACATCATCCCCACAGCCTGGAAGAGGTCATTTATGTGAAGTGAGAAAAGAGGATTTCTCAACAACAAGTCATCTGATATGAGTCAGACAGATATTCTTTTCAGCATTCTATAACCTGTATAGCTAGATTAATAGTTTAGATAGGTCAAATGTGGTAAAAGATTCCCTTTAAACACTGATAAAAATCTGATCCAAAATCTAATGAAAATCAGGGCTCTTTTCATTTGAGAACAAAAAACAGATGTCTGAATGAGGCTTAAACTGTGCATGTTATTCCTGCCTTATGTTATTCTTTTAGTTGGTATGACACATATTTTTATCATTTATTTCCATTATGTTACAAATTGTGCCAAAATACATCATTTTTACACCTTTTATTTTCCTGATGTCTTACAAGATTCAAAATACACAGCATGCTATGTCTTTGGGGGTCTAGATTGGCTAACATATTGCAGATTTGTTTTGCAATTCTTAAATACTCATGACACTGCAGAATAACAGTAGTAGCAGTTGTATATAAATTGCGCAGCCTTCCTTAATTTGGATACACTCTACTGGTATAGAAAATTTATAAACTTGAATACACTATCCTAAAGAAAACTTGACAACTTGTTATTTGACAACTTATTATTGCAGAAATGCTACACCTTCTCAAATACACAAAAAGTTTCAAATTGTCTATTTTAATTCAATGTCTATTGATCATCTGTTTGATGTTTAAGTTACTCATAATCCCAATTACACTTTTGTAGAAATAATATAAACCTGAGATCCAAGTATTATATAGGCGGGTGAACTTAATTGAGGAATACTAGCATGTTTGCTTTCCGTTTCTTGCATAACCCACTTATGGTCAGTGGGGTGCTGTTCTTCTTGCTCCTGTATATGTAAGCTCTTATGATCAACTGAGTCCTCTCTCCCTCTCTCTCTCACCTGTAGATTGTAAGCTTTTATGATCATTGGGTTCCTCTCTTTTTTCTACTCTCTTATGGTCACCGGGAGTCTTTTTCTCTCTCTCTCTGTCTGGAATATTTTGCAAGCTCTTATGAATAGTGTGTTCCTTTTCTCTCTCTTGTTTTCTCTCTCTTGCACAGTGAAAGCTATTATGGTCTGTGGGGTCCTCTCTCTCTATAGCATGCATGTAAAGTGTAAACTCTTATAGTCAATGGGGCTTTCTCTCCTGTTGCCCACATCTGTTTTATGAGCAATTACAAGCCATTAAGATTTGTGGAAATTATTTCACCACAAATCAGTTTTTTTGTAGAACATTCTGCAAAGTTGGCCATTTTGAATATGAAAACATCCCCATATCTTTACTAGTAGGATATTCTGATGAAATCCAGTAAGTGTTCTGATATTAGACAATTGTTTTTAATGTCTCCCATAGTGGTGATGAACGAAAATTAAAAATTTACTGCTGGGGTCACCTATAGATCACAGCTGACTTCATGATATAGTTAATGAGCAATGATAATGGAAAGGGGTTGCTTGAACCCATAGAGTAAATCAATTTGATTTTTAGACTCAAACTCTAGGGTTACATTGGGTTCTAATTCAAATGTATCTATTTACTGTACGTTTTTCATTGGCCTTGAAAGTAATAATGCACACTTTATACCTCTACTATAATTACAATATCATTTTTATTATTCCTAGAAAGTAATAATGGCCATTTTCTGCCCCCAAACCAGTGCCAAATTAAACTCTGTGGAGGCTCCTATGCAGTTGAAATCTTAAGGCTCCTATAACACAATCTACTAAAACTCTTGTGCATGCCCTTATCATCTCCCGCCTCGACTACTGCAACACCCTCCTCTGTGGCCTCCCCGCTAACTCTCTTGCACCACTCCAGTCTGTCCTTAACTCTGCTACCTGGCTAATCCACCTCTCTCCTCACTACTCCCCTGCTTCTCCCCTCTGCAAATCCCTCCACCGGCTCCCAATTCCCCAACAAAACCAGTTCAAACTACTAACACTGATCTACAAAGCCATCCACAACCTGTCCCCTCCCTATATCTCTGAACTAATCTCCCAATATCTTCCCTCACGTAATCTCTGATCCTCCCAAGACCTCCTACTCTCCTCCACACTTATTCGTTCCTCACACAACCGCCTCCAAGATTTCTCCCGAATATCCCCCATCCTCTGGAATTCCATGCCTCAACACGTCCGACTATCGACCACCCTCGGATCCTTCAGACGGAACCTGAAAACCCATCTCTTCAAGAAAGCCTACAGCCTGCAATAACCATTCTGCCGCTTCACCATCGCCAGAGCCACCACCTCGCCATCGCCAGAGCCGCTGCCTCGCCCCTGCCTTCTGCCTCTTCCCCACTATCCCATAGAACGTAAGTCCGCAAGAACAGGGTCCTCTCCCCTCTGTACCAGTCTGTCACTGTAAATTTGTTTACTGTAAACGATATCTATAACTCTGTATGTAACCCCTTTCTCATGTACAGCACCATGGAATTAATGGTGCTATATAAATAAATAATAATAAATAATAATAATAACAAAGAATGTCCTAATACATTTTTTAATTTACTAACAACAATGTTAATATACCATTTATATTTTATGATGTAAAAATAATTAAGTTAGGCAAACTTCATTCTATCCTGAAAAAGATTATGAAGCAAAATTGACCTCATGTGCAGGCCTATATATACTCATCAGTGTTCCTAAAGGTTCTATTTATTAATGTTCTATTATGTTCTAGAGATGGCAAGAACTTGTGGCCTTTTGGATCTCCTTCATTCCTGCTCCCCATTTTGAATAATTACATAATTGCTACAACTGATCGCATTTATACCCCTCTTCTACTACCCATAATTCTGAAATATACGTGACAACAGCCAAAACATCTGTAACATTCAGATTGGAGCTATATTGCTACATATGGCTCATAGGCCATTCCCTTTTATGCCTAATTAGTAATCTGTCATTGCAAAAAAAAAGAGTAATAACTATCCCCTTTGTGCTCTGGGAAAAAAATTAAAATTGTGCCACCTACTAATGTCTTCTTTGGTCCTCATTCATATTCAGCAAATTCTGATCCCACAGCAAGAAGAGCAGCTGAGGCATCTTTTTGTTTGTAAAGTCCTATGACACTCATTCTAATGGGGATGTGGCACTTACCTAAGGGGCAAGATTTCAGGGCACCATTCCAAAAGTCAAGGCATGTACTTGGCCTTCCAACACCATTGCCTGAAGGTTACAAAAGCATCTGCAACTAGTCCTTCATGCATGCACCATCAGAAATTGTTACATGCATCTTTTTCTTTCACTACAACAGTGCCATTCACATGTCATTTATTCTCACCAGTTCTTGTTTTCTATTTTTTATCAGCTGTAAAAAATGAAAGATTGTCACATCCTGTAATCCCAGTAGCCCATTAAGTACTACTGTTACGGCATTATATCAGTGTTGGTATCACAAAGAAGTACTGTCATCAGAGGAAGAATAGCACACATTTCCCTAATTGTAACAGGACATTTATTAATCCGGGAAATCCCCTTTAATTTATTTTATAACATTTTTTTAATTAAATACCTAAACAAATGACATTTAGCAGAATTCTGCAACAAAGGCAAGCTAATGAGATAAATAATATAGATTTTCACAGTTTACTTCACACAGATTAGTCCTATTTCTAATTATTTCTAAGTATATAGAGTTCATCTCTATTTGTAATACAAAATGTGTACTAAATCTGAATGTTAAATCGTGCATGTAGAGCCTCACCAAATTATTAAAAAAAAGAGTTTAATAAGAATTCCTTTAAACATAATAAAAAAATGGAAACACATCTTAAAAGTCTACACTGAGCATTAATTACACAATTTAAACTACAATACCCAAGCTTATACAGTTTTATATCACGTATTTTATACCGTAAAGGCAGATGTAGCCTCTTAAAAATGGTCTACTTCCCGAAGATTCTATAATTAATTCACGTTATTTTTATTACTAAACCAAAGATATAAAAAAGCTTACTAAAACATTTACTAAGTTCATCTGGCAATGGAATAGATCCAAAAATGTACTAAAATGACTGCTACAGAACAGAAGATTTTAAAAGGGATAGATTAACTTTATCCTCCAGAATTTTTAAAAACGTAATTATAAGCTTATACAACTTAGGCCTCATTTAGACATCCGTCTTTTAGATTGTGCAAATTTTATTCGTGTGTTTGAACAGTGTCCGCTTTTACCATCAATTTCAACAGTGGTTTAAGAAGAATGAAATAAAAAAATCAATATATACATTTTAAAGTTTCTCCTGTTGGTGACAATGTTGTTCATCATGTACAGCAGACAGAGTAATCATTGATGTCAACCTGACCCATAAAAACCTAACCTGTTTCCCTAACTAATTTGTGAACACACAGTCCACAAAAAACACCAACATAAAACCAGCCATAGAATAGATATGGGTATGTGTTCAATGCATGAAAAACAAGTATAAAATACGTGAGTGAAAAACAGATGTCTCAATGATGACTAATATTCACTTCTTCCTCACCACTATAAATGATTATATTATTATAAGCGGGGACATGTAATCTCCTTTACACTGAGAACTGATGTTTCATCTGACAGCACAACTAAAACCTACAGTATATAGGTATGTTCAGAAAAAGACTTTTCAGGAAGATTTGCTGGTCCACTTCAAAAACAATCTGAAAGAGTACTCAGAAAATACTGAAAATAATTAATGTATTAATTTCTATGTAATAAACATAATAGTGCTCAAAAATTCAGGTTCGGAGTGTTTTTTTTAACCATTTAAGGTTTCCAAAAAAATCAAGCTTTTAAAAGAAATTACCTGATTATTCTTCCTCTTTCTGCTTTAAAAATACTCCATAATTACAATACAAGTCAATTGGAAAGCTCTAAAGACCTATATTTTGTCTGTGTTTTTGCTTGAAAAGAAGTTTCTTCATTGTTAAATGGCGTTAAAAATGTCAGCAAAATGCGAGTACAAAAGACACCCTAAAAATGCTGAAAAAAACCCTCAGCCGACTGACAAAATATTAAAAAAGCACTCAAGCAACTGCAGTAAAATATTTTAATTGCAAGTGATATCGCGGTCTGTAATTTATTTTTTTGCAATTGAACTACAATGACATTATTTTTTTGAGGAAAAGTTATACTTTAAAGTTATAGTTTAAAAAAATGTTTAGAAGCTTTTAGAGACACACAAATTGAATATTTTAATGTGGTCAGTGCCTTTAGCTTAGTAATTATAAATACATAATTGGGTACATCTAGTGTCATTTTATTTCAGTGGTGAAACTACATGGTCTGATACTGTTTCTATTAGTAGATATGAGCTCTTGGATGGCCTCAGACAGACTATAGATGAATTCCAAATATGGATCATAATGCACGGACTAGTTGCAGATCTCTTGACCCGAACTTGACAACCTATTAGGCATATATTATGCAAGTTCAGGATCGGATACACATGGCGAGGGATGAGTAGATCGTTTGTAATTTGCATAAGCTGGCTTCACCAAATTTTTCCAAAAGATTTGATCAGTGCAAATAACTTTGTGTGAATCTCATTACTGAGAATCTTGGGCAGCATGGTGGCTCAGTGGATAGCACTGCAGCCTTGCAGCGCTGGAGTCCTGGGTTCAAGCCCCACCCAGGGCACCCACCCAACATCTGCAAAGAGTTTGTATGTTCTCTCCGTGTTTGCGTGGGTGTTCTCCGGTTTCCTCCCACATTCCAAAGGCATATACTGATAGGGAATTTAGATTGTGAGCCCCATCGGGGACAGTGATGATAATGTGTGCAAACTGTAAAGCGCTGCGGAATATGTTAGCGCTGTATAAAAATAAAGATTATTATTATTGTAATTGCTCTGAAAATGTGTGGGAAAGCAGAGACAGAGAACCCTGCTGACTATAACAGCTTACAGGCTACAGGCAAGAGAGATAGGGACCCCCGATCATTAGAGCTTTCACTCTACAGGCGAGAGAGGACTCCACTGATCATAGAAACTTACACCCTGCAGAACCATGCTAACCATAAGAGCCTACACACTACAGATTACAATGAGAGAGGACCCCACTGATAATAGAGCTTACATGCTACAGGAGCGGGAGAAAGAGAACCCCACTGATCATAAAATATTGCACAGTACAGAAAAGAGATTTACCTAGTGACTCTGAAGATGGAAAATGACTGCCATAAAAACTGCTTCACTAGGAACCCCTGATTGGTGATGGCCCAAGTACTCACCACCATTGTATATGGAATTTTTTTCTGTAAGATGTCATAGCAGCAGGGCATAGTGAGGTCCATGTGGCCACACAAAGAAATATTAGCCTGTTCTTAGGAAATAATGTTGGAAAGGTTTCTTTTTTACCTTTATTGCTATCCGCAAATCTGATTTCATATAAGCTCTGGAATTTTGACACAAATTTCTTTGGTCCTACTTTGATATGCTGTCTAATATGCTAAGTAGAATTAAACAATGGTCACAATAAAACAAACAGTGGATGGCAATGTATTCCTATTACCATTGACTTTGTAGTTTTTGCTTTATCACAGATTCCACAAAAATGTCTGAAAAAATATTGCAGCATTGCTGTCTTATTTTGTCCAGCAAGATGATGGATGCCATGCCGAAAATCAAAAATAATATTTTAGTCAAGTGTAGAGATGGGCGAACCTGAACAGCAAAGTTTGGAGTCCGTACCGAACACCAACTGTTCGGGCATGGACATCGAACATGGATTTCACAAGGAAGTCCATGTTACTTTTCATGTTTGACCCCCCAAACACCGTGTGTTTGTCATGCTGTCATATGCATAACAGCACAGCAAACACTGCTTATGATTGGCAGTAAAATCATTACCGCTAGTTAGAAAAACAAAGTTCCCACGCTGTCATATGACAGCGTGAGCCCACAGCTCTGATTGGAGGTATAACATTTACCTCCAGTCACTGTCGTTGGCTGATGGGACTACTGCTCTCATCAGTCTATGCCTGCTGCAGCTAATAACAGAGAGAGCAGGCGGCAGCTAATGGGAGTATTCATCAGCCAGTGCCTGTGCTCTAAAATAATAATTAAAAAAAAGCTGCATGGGTTCACCTGAATTTTTGATATTCAGTCAGGCAAAACTGACAGCTGCGGGCTGCAACCCTCAGCTGTCAGCATTAGCAAGGCTGGTTATCAAGAATAGTGGGACCCTCATGCTGTTTGTTTAATTATTTAAATGACTAATTTTTAAAAAGGCGTGGGGTCCCCCTAATTTTTGACAACCATCCTTGATAAAGCAGACAGCTGAGGGCTGGTATTTTCAGGCTGGATATTGTCCATTAATTTATTTTTAAATTAAAAAAAAGAAACGTGTGTTTTGTTTTTATTTCAAATAAAGGACTTTATACTTGCTATGTATTTATGTACAATATAACTATAGGATTTTGTAATGGATAGGTATCTTATAAATGCCTGTCCATTACTAACCCGTGTGCTGGATGTCTCCAGACAATACAAAGGTGACATCAACCCCACAAATATGATCCCCACTTGCCACCATTACACGTCAAATGGAAGAGTTGGGCAAAGTGCAAGGATTAGCGCATCTAATAAATGTGCCTTTTCTAGGGTGGTTGTGGGCTACTAGTTTTAGGCTGAGGGTGCCAATATCCATGGCCTTTTACCATCCTAAGAATACCAGCCATCAGCTGTCTACTATAGCAAGGCTGGTTGTCGAAAATGGGGAGGATTTCACGCGTTTTTTAAAATTATTTATTTAAATAATTTAAAAAATGGTGTGGGGACCCCTCTTTTCTTGATAGCCAACCTTACTAAAGGGGACAGCTGAGGGTTGCAGCCCCCAGCTATCAGTTTTGCCTGACAGGTTATCAAAAATACAGGGGCACGCATGCTGTTTTTTTGTTTTTAATATTTATGTAGAGCACAGGCGCCGGCCAATGAATACTCCCATCAGTTTCTGTCTGCTCTTGCTATTACTGGCAGCAAACATCCAGGGGTCGGCACATCTCTAATCAAGAGGGTTGAATGGATGCTGTTGGTTTCCTTTATATTTTGAGTCTGACAGTTAATGTAATTTTTTCATTATACTGATATAGAACAACAGGAAAAGCAAAGCAGGTGTATTGTGTTGACGCGTTTTGTGGCAATCTGCCACTTCCTCAGGGCCAAATGTTTGGTATCTTTGAGTATGTGAAACTTTGTTTTTCAGCATTAATGTCATCTAAATTTGAACTTGTATTTCTAATAATTATAAACAGTTTAAAGAAGTTGACCAAGTTACAGTGCTTAAGCATAAATAAGTACATCCCAACAGATATGTCAGAAAACATTTAGCCTCCTTTCAGAATCAACCTTTTCTAGGGCAGCACAGTGGCTCAGTTGTTAGCACTGCAGCGCTGGAGTCCTGGTTTCAAATCCCACTAAGGACAACATCTGCAAGGAGTTTGCCTGTTCTCCCTGTGTTTGCGTGGGTTTCCTCTGGGTACTCCGGTTTCCTCCAACATTCCAAAGACATATTGACAGTGAATTTAGATTGTGAGCCCCATCGGGGACAGCGATGATAATGTGTGTGCAAACTGTAAGGGTATGTGCACACGTATAGAGCTCCTCTGTGGATTTTTCCGCAGCAGATTTCATAAATCTGCAGGGGAAAACCGCTGCAGTTTTTACTGCAGATTTATCGCGTTTCCTATTGTGGATTCCGCTGTGGATTTATATCTGCAGTTTTCTATTGGAGCAGATGTAAAAACGCTGCGGATTCCGCACAAAGAATTGACATGCTGCGGAAAACAAAACGCTGCATTTCCGTGTGTTTTTTTCTGCAGCATGGACACAGCGTTTTTGGTTTCCCATAGGTTTACATTGTACTGTAAACTCATGGGAAACTGCTGCGGATCCGCAGCTGCAAAAACGCTGCGGATCCGCAGCAAAATCTGCATCGTGTGCACATACCCTAAAGCGCTGCGGAATATGTAAGCGCTATAAGAAAAGAAAGATTATTATTATTCTATGGGATAACATACTGCAAAATTATCCCACACATGTGGGTCATTGATTGCAAACAAGATTTTGTATTTTGCACACTCAAAAAATAAATCTTCCTAATAAATTCATGCAAGGCCATGTTGCACAAATGAGTAAACCCTAAAGAAATTCTTAGGAGCAAAGCTACAGTTTAAACTACAAATTTCTAATTAACAAGACTTTAACCCCATTTAAGTCTAACAATTCATTAAACAGATGTCCTGCATATAAATGCATTACTTTTCAATGAAACCCCTTTCCATTTCATGCTGTCAGCAATGGTACCACATGGAAGAGAAATGTTGCAATACCAAATAAATAAAAATATTAATTTACACAAGAAACATGAAGGCTATCAGAAGATCAACAACGCTTTACTTATCAATCAGAATACTGAAGCAAAAGTGATCCACAAATTTTGCAAAGATGGAACTGTAACAATTCCACAGAGACGTCAAGGCCAACCTCAGAAGTTAACTCTTGAACAGAAGCATCTTCTGATGAGAAGGGTAGAAGAAAATTGACATGCAAACATGCAAGTTGGCTGTAGTTAGGTAAAGAAGTGGAAATCTAGATATAGGTGATCAGTAACCAAGACACAATCTGGCATACACACTGCAGATAAATAACATGTTTGGGTGTTGTCCAAGAAGGAAGTTTATGCTAAAGTTTATGCACAGAAAAACCCACCTACAATTTGCAAGGGCCCATGCTGAAAAATATGAAGACTACTGGGACTCTATATTCTGGAGTGATAAGACCAAGATAAATGTTTATAGAACTGATGGCTTCAGAACTGTATGGCATCATAAAGGTTAGGAGTACAAAGTACAATCAATGGTGTGTACAGTGAAACATGGTTGTGGCAGTGTCCTTGTTTGGGCTGTATGAGTGCTGCTGGTGTCAGGGAGCTACATTTCATTTCTGGTGTCAAGAATTCACAGATGGACTGCTCTATACTGGAAGAGCAGATACTATCATAACTCTGTGAGCTTCATAGATGTGAAGATCCAAAATACACATGGAACATCACTCTTGCATTTCTGTAGAACATGTTGAAGGTGATTCAATGGCCATGCATATATCCTGATCTGAACCAAATTGAACACTTATGAGGAGTTTTGAAAAGACAGACTCGATCAATCCAGCATCCAGGCTCTAAAAAGGTCATTCTTGAAGAATGGAAAAATATAGATGTTACAATATGGAAAACGGAAGCTTTAGCATTGAAAGATATATTACGTTCATGTTACGAGTTTAAAAATGTTATACAAAACTCAGCCTTCTAAAACATTTTGAAATTGTTCTGTGAGATATTGATTAAAATACTCCTTTTAAAATGGGGTGTACTCATTTATGTTGAGCACTCTATATGAAAAGAGAGGCAGCAGCATTGCTAAAATAATTAAAGTCTGTATATCCCAAGTGACATCTGAAGTCTATTACTAGATTTATTATCAAACTTTACATTATTATCCATCATACAATAATTCAATTAAATAAATTACCTCTGCTCTTTTATGCTACTGAAAATGTGTGTATTAGGTAGAGATAATTTGAGTAAAATTACATTTTTTTCGAATTTAACAAAATATCGTAATCTCCAGAATACAGACTTTTTTTTATACCATTCACTCTGCTGGCAAGAGGATGAAAAAATACTAATACCGTTCACACTGCTCTTCTATTTTGCAGACTCTTATTTTTTCCCATCAGAAGCCTAGTCAGCTCTGGAAACCTCAACATATTTTTAACCTGAAATGTTGTGATGATGATGAAATGATGTGTGCGATTGAAAAAGACAAAATGAAGCGCAAAGGTCTGGACTGGGGGCAATGTGAGCATTATTATTATTATTATTATTATTGTTATTATTATTTTCTACTTTTACTATTCTTTGGGTCTAAAGTGCACTCAGAGTATGATAAGGTACATTTAATTTGCATCATATAATTTCAATGCAAATGGAATTTCCTAGTTAAATGTTCTTGAATTGCCAAATTTACCATGGTCATGTTTTGATAATCTCTAATAATAAGCCAATCTACTGAACATTGACACTTAGAGATGATTTGATTTCTCCATTAGATTTCAAGAAATTCACTTGAATCCAGCTGGGAAATGTATTTGATAAAAATAGTGTGAATTTGAAATGAATTAAAAATTCCCATGATGTACCAAATCCTAAGACACCAAAGCTTAATAAAAGGAGGGCTAGGAATTGGTTAAAAACAATAAAACCATGCACATTTCTTGCCTCTAACTGTCCTTATGCAGGAGGTCTATTCATCGTGAAATGTGCCCGAGATGTAAAAGTAAGAAGGAGCAGATAAGAAGGAACAACTGGAGGAACTGGCAAGGAGCTGCGTTGGCATGACAGGTGAAGGGTGAGTACAATATTTTTTTTTCAAACACTTACTGGCCTTAAAAAGAGTCAACTAAAACCCTTACCAGCCAACCACATATCTGCTGGATTCAAGGGAACTTTTAGTGAAATTAAAAGCAAATTCAATTTGCTTGTGTTTATTTGGCATACCTATCTCTTTTAAAGCAAACTAATGTTTCTTAGTAATAATAGATTGTCTTGAAATGTATGTGTAGAAGCAAAAGCAATTTCTGTCAATTACAATAATTGATGTAATCTCAAATTCTCAGGTAATGAAAACTTTCAAGATATTTAATGAGCTTCCATGGTAAATGCATTTGTTTAAACAATAGAGAACTTGGAGGGACAAATGACATTACAGTAACAATGGATTTGGCTTTGTTTGTAACTATAAAAATACTTTTGAAAGCAAAATAGCAAAAATATTAAAGTCTGCAATATATGCAGGGCAATAACACAATGCTCAGTGGCAGACTACAGGGATTACTAATCCATAACTAATTTGCCATTGCTAGAAGGAACCAACAACTATATTATATAATCAAGGGCTTCCCTCTCCTTGATCAATCCCTTATATATTTTTATTGGAGCATTTTAAAGGCTATGTTACATACTCCATGCACTTTAGTTTAACATAATGTACACACAGATAAAGAACTTAAGGGTCATCAATATGTTAATTTTTGATCTGTCCTTTTATTAACTGCCAGAACATGAGCATATTAATTTTGATCTGATTTGCAGATCAACAGTCACCCATTCAAGTGAATAGTTAGTGAAAAAATGGATTGCCCTTGATTGCCGTCGATGTTTATTCAGTGTGCTACCTATTTTTTATTGGAAAAGCTTTGATAAACCCCTATAGTTTTTTTTATTTTTTTTCATTAGATCATATAAGCAAAAAAGGATATAGTACTCCCAAAATAAAATGTTTGTTTTTCTTTTCAATGAACTTGTGAATGAGGAATGAAGCCACTCTAGCTGTTATACACAGTCTTACGTACAAGGTAAATAAATTCCTACAATTAGCCATATATTAATTAGTCATTGATGAATGAGACCCACCGAAAGAAACTTAGAAAAGGGAAAATGCACTTTAATGTACATTCATTTTTAAAATGTGATTACTCCATTTTATTCAGATTTCTATTCAAGGGAATCTGTCAGTAGGATCAATCTCAACTAAGCCATCTACATAGGAATGTAGGTCATAGGAAGCTGAATAAAATGATACTTTGACATCTGCAATTCTATTAATGGTTCCCAAGAAATCCATGTTTTTCTTAAAGGGAATTTGTCAGGTGATTTTTATGTAGTATACTAATAGTATCCTGAAATAGGACAGCACTTGGGGGCACTGCTAGACCTAATATTAACCAACAGGCCAGACCGCATATCAAATATAAGGGTTGGGGGTCACTTGGGAAATAGCGATCACAAAATAATAAGTTTTCAAGTATCCTTTAAAAAGATGTGTAGTAGAGGGGTTACAAGGACACTAAACTTCAGGAGGGCAAATTTCCAACGGATGAGAGAGGATCTTGGTGCAATTAACTGGGACGATATCCTGAGACACAAAAATACACAAAGAAAATGGGAGACGTTTATTAGCATCCTGGATAGGACCTGTGCACAGTATATACCGTATGGGAATAAACATACTAGAAATAGGAGGAAACCAATATGGCTAAATAGAGCTGTAAGGGGCGCAATAAGTGACAAAAAGAAAGCATTTAGAGAATTAAAGGAAGTAGGTAGTGAGGAGGCATTAAATAAATACAGAAAATTAAATAAATTCTGTAAAAAGCAAATCAAGGCAGCAAAGATTGAGACAGAGAGACTCATTGCCAGAGAGAGTAAAAATAATCCTAAAATATTCTTTAACTACATAAATAGTAAGAAACTAAAAAATGATAGTGTTGGCCCCCTTAAAAATAGTCTGGGTGAGATGGTGGATGAGGATGAGGAAAAAGCCAATATGCTAAATGACTTTTTTTCATCAGTATTTACACAAGAAAATCCCATGGCAGACAAAATGTCTAGTGATAAAAATTCCCAATTAAATGTCACCTGCTTAACCCAGCAGGAAGTGCGGCGGCATCTAAAAATCACTAAAATTGACAAATCTCCGGGCCCGGATGGGATACACCCTCGAGTACTGCAGGAATTAAGTACAGTCATTGATAGACCATTATTTTTAATCTTTGAAGACTCCATAATAACAGGGTCTGTGCCACAGGACTGGCGTATAGCAAATGTGGTGCCAATATTCAAAAAGGGGACAAAAACTGAACTCGGAAATTATAGGCCAGTAAGCTTAACCTCTACTGTGGGTAAAATACTGGAGGGCATTCTAAGGGATGCTATACTGGAGTATCTGAAGAGGAATAACCTCATGACCCAGTATCAGCACGGGTTTACTAGGGACCGTTCATGTCAGACTAATTTGATCAGTTTCTATGAAGAGGTAAGTTCCAGATTGGACCAAGGGAACCCAGTGGATGTAGTGTATATGGACTTTTCAAAAGCTTTTGATACGGTGCCACACAAAAGGTTGATACATAAAATGAGAATAATGGGGATAGGGGAAAATATGTGCAAGTGGGTTGAGAGCTGGCTCAGGGATAGGAAACAAAGGGTGGTTATTAATGGAGCACACTCGGACTGGGTAGCGGTTAGCAGTGGGGTACCACAGGGGTCAGTATTGGGCCCTCTTCTTTTTAACATATTTATTAATGACCTTGTAGGGGGCATTCAGAGTAGAATTTCAATATTTGCAGATGACACTAAACTCTGCAGGGTAATCAATACAGAGGAGGACAATTTTATATTACAGGATGATTTATGTAAACTAGAAGCTTGGGCTGATAAATGGCAAATGAGCTTTAATGGGGATAAATGTAAGGTCATGCACTTGGGTAGAAGTAATAAGATGTATAATTATGTGCTTAATTCTAAAACTCTGGGCAAAACCGTCAATGAAAAAGACCTGGGTGTATGGGTGGATGACAAACTTAAATTCAGTGGCCAGTGTCAGGCAGCTGCTACAAAGGCAAATAAAATAATGGGATGCATTAAAAGAGGCATAGATGCTCATGAGGAGAACATAATTTTACCTCTATACAAGTCACTAGTTCGACCACACTTAGAATACTGTGCACAGTTCTGGTCTCCGGTGTTTAAGAAAGACATAGCTGAACTGGAGCGGGTGCAGAGAAGAGCGACCAAGGTTATTAGAGGACTGGGGGGTCTGCAATACCAAGATAGGTTATTACACTTGGGGCTATTTAGTTTGGAAAAACGAAGACTAAGGGGTAACATAGTAACATAGTAACATAGTTAGTGATCTTATTTTAATGTATAAATATATGAGGGGACAGTACAAAGACCTTTCTGATCATCTTTTTAATCATAGACCTGAAACAGGGACAAGGGGGCATCCTCTGCGGTTGGAGGAAAAAAGGTTTAAGCATAATAACAGACGCGGATTCTTTACTGTAAGAGCAGTGAGACTATGGAACTCTCTGCCGTATGATGTTGTAATGAGTGATTCATTACTTAAATTTAAGAGGGGACTGGATACCTTTCTGGAAAAGTATAATGTTACAGGGTATATACACTAGATTCCTTGATAGGGCGTTGATCCAGGGAACTAGTCTGATTGCCGTATGTGGAGTCGGGAAGGAATTTTTTTCCCCAATGTGGAGCTTACTCTTTGCACATGGTTTTTTTTTGCCTTCCTCTGGATCAACATGTTAGGTTAGGCTATGGGTTGAACTAGATGGACATATAGTCTTCCTTCAACCTTAATAACTATGTAACTATGTAACTATGTAACTTTCAGGATATGTAACTTTTAATTTTCTACATGGCCAAGTTGTGTTCCTGTAAGCCCTGTAAGCCCTGGACAAATATATTGTCTTGCACCGGTAAGTCAAGTATTAGTGACTAGATGGTGGCTCAATTCTAACGCATCGGGTATTCTAGAATATGTATTTATGTATGTATATAGCAGCCACATAGTATATAGCAAAGGCCACGTAGTATATAGGAGCCATGTAGTATATAGCAGACAAATACTATGTGGCCTGTGCTATATACTATGTGGCTGCTATATACATACATATCGTAGAATACCTGATGCGTTAATACAAGCCACGCAATATACAACAGTGGCCACACAGTATATAACACAGCCACGTACTATATAACACAGCCCACGCAGTATATAGCAGCCACGCAGTATATAACACAGGCAAAGTAGTATATAACACAGGCTACGCAGTATATAACACTGGCCACGTAATATATAGCACAGCCCATGCAGTATATAGCAGCCACGTAGTATATAACACTGCTCATGCAGCATATAGCAGCCACGCAGTATATAACACTGCCCACACAGTATATAACAGTGGCCATGTAATATATAGCACAGCCCACGCAGTATAGAACACAGCCCACATAGTATATAACACTGCCTATGTAGTATATAGCAGCCACACGGTGTCTAACACAGCCCACGTAGTATACAGCAGTGTGGGCACCATATCCCTGTTAAAAAAATAATTAAAATAAAAAATATTTATATACTCACCCCCTGGGATCCACCGAAGCTCATTACATGTGGGGATCCCTTAGCAACCAGGTAACCCCCACATGTACTCAGCCTGGCTAGTAGCTATAAATTATTCAGCTGTGGTGATGAAAACTAAATCTCCGAGCAGTCATAAATACTTGGAGGTAACTCCACTATCAAGTATATGTAAATTGCAAATTATTATTATTATTTATTATTATAGCGCCATTTATTCCGTGGCGCTTTACATGTGAGGAGGGGTATACATAATAATATTGCAAATGAATACTAATATGTTGCTGAGTCACCTCGCACAGACAAGTCGTGATCAGCCAGGAGGCTGCGTCATAAACAGGAGAACCTGCAAGAAAGAAAATGAGCACAAACCATAAACATGCAGAGTAATGCAACATTAGTATCCATACTGTATATCTTATCAGACAAAGTGCAATAAATATGGGGCATAATGAAAAAATATATGGGGCATAGGGAAACAAATATTGTTAATCCAGTAAGTGCTTCCCCATAAAGAAACAAGACGCGAAGCGCACGTTGGGGCTCCGTGCTGCATCTTCAGGTAGTATACCTTATTCTGCCTCTATATACATGTACATTTGTTGCTGCAATGCTTTACTGGATGTACCTAGAAAGTTTTTTTTCTATCATTGCCACCCCTCTAACAGCAATTACTGGATTAACAAAATTTCCTTCACTATGCCCCATATATTTTTGCATTACCCCCTATATTATTGCACTTTGTCTGATAAGATATATGGATCCTAATGTTGCACTACTCCGCACTTTAGACTCTTTGGTTACTTTTATGTTATGAACATTTATGTAAAGGCTTTGTTCCATACTAGAAACTATTCTCTTGGTGGCTGCACAACCATCTCTTAGCATATTTGCCTGTATTTCCATCTGTTTTGGAAAGGTACTTGACCACTATATGTATTTACAAACTCTCATGCACTGTTTATTTGGGTGTTTGAGTCACTTGGCTTTTCCTTCATTTACTCATTAAGTAGGCCTATTGGCCTGTGTATGTAACCATATATGTACAGTGGGTATGGAAATTATTCAGACCCCTTTAAATTTTTCACTCTTTGTTTCAGCCATTTGAAAAATTCAAAAAAGTTCATTTGTTTCTCATTGATGTTCACTCTCCATCCCATCTTGACTGAAAAAAATACAGAAATGTTGAAATTTTTGCAAATTTATTAACCCCATAACTTTTTTATTTTTCCATCAATATGGACATGTGAGGGCTTATTTTTTGCAGGATGAGTTGTACTTTTGAACGATACAATTGGTTTTACCATGTCATGTAACAAAAAGCAGGAAAAAAATTCCAAATGTGATGAAATTGCAAAAAAAGTGCAATCCCACACTTGTTTTTGATTTGGCTTATTTGCTAGGTTCACTAAATGGTAAAAGTGACCTGCCATTATGATTCTCCAGGTCATTATGACTTCACGGAGACCAAACATGTCTAGGTTCTCTTTTATCTAAGTGGTAAAAAAAATTCCAAATTTTGCTAAAAAAAAATGGCGCAATTTTCTGATACCGGTAGCGTCTCCATTTTTTGTGATCTGGGGTCGGGTGAGGGCTTTTTTTGTGTGCTGAGCTGACATTTTCAATTATACCACTTATCGGCAGATACGATCTTTTGATCGCCTGGTATTATATTTTAATGCAATGTTATGGCGACCAAAAAAACATAATTTTGACGTTTAGATTTATTTTTTTCTCGCTGCACCATTTAGCGATCAGGTTAATCCTTTGTTTTAGTAATAGATTGTTGGATTCTGAACACGGCAATACACAATACCAAATATGTGTAAGTTTGATTTTTTTATTGCTTTATTTTGATTGGGGCAAAAAGGGGTGATTTGAACTTTTTTATTTTTTTATATTTTGAAACATATTTTTTAAATTTTGGCATGATTCAATAGCCTCCACGGGAGGCTAGAAGCATCCACTACTCGATCACCTCTGCTACATAGAGGTGATGCACAGATCACCTTTATGTAGCTGAATTACAGCATTGATATGTGCGCCGACCACAGGGCGGTGCTCAAAGCAATCCGTCATCAGCAACCATAGAGGTATTCAGGAGATCTCTGGTTGTGATAGCAATGCAATAATGACCTCCAATCACATGATGGTCATCAGCGGTGCGCTTACTTCTGGCTGTGCAGCTGGCAGAGTTTGACAGTGGCATTTAACTAGTTAATGGGCATGGGCAGATCGCGATTCCGCTTGCGCCCATTGCGGGCTCGTCAGCTGTTGAAAACAGGTGGGCTCAGTTTGATGTGTTACATGACCCTCTTCCCATTGCAAAAAATAAAATTGGATTCAAAGTGGCCAACTTCAAAATAGTCGCAATGGTTACCACCCATCTTAAAAAATTTCCCCCTCCCATATACTAATATGCCTCAAAAAGGAAGTTGACATCATCACCAACATTCCCACTTCACTCCTCTTATTTTCCCCCTCACTCCTCTTATTCCCCCCTAACACTTGTCATTTTGATCTCACATCTGTCATTTTCCGATCACTCCACTATTTTCCCTCACTCCTCTCATTTTGCACTCACACCTTTTCATTTTCACCTCACACCCCTTATTTTCATCTCACACCTCTCATTTTCCCCTCAGTATATACATGTTTGTCATCTCCCTTATATATAGTATACACCAGTATGTCATCTCCTGTATATAGTATATACCTGTATGTCATCTCCCCTGTAAATAGTATATACCTGCTGTATGTCATCTCCTCCTGTATATTGTATGTACTTATGTGTCATCTCCTCCTGTATATAGTATATACCTGTATGTCATCTCCTGTATATAGTATATACCTGTATGTCATCTCCCCTGTATATAGTATATACCTGCTGTATGTCATATCCTCCTCTATATACCTATGTGTCATCTCCTCTTTTATATAGTATATACGTGTGTCATCTCCTCCTATATATAGTATATACCTGTAAGTCATCTCCTCCCATATATAGTATATACCTGTGTGTCATCTGCTCCTGTATATAGTATATACCTGTGTGTCATCTCCCCTGTATATAGTATATACCTGTGTGTTATCTCCCTGTATATAGTATATACCTGTGTGTCATCTCCCCTGTATATAGTATGTACCTGTATGTCATCTCCCCTGTATATAGTATATACCAGTGTGTCATCTCCTCCTGTATATAGTATATAACTGTGTGTTATCTCCCCTGTATATAGTATATATGTGTGCGTCATCTCCTCCTATATATAATATATACCTGTATGTCATCTCCTCCTGTATATGGTATATACCTGTGTCATCTCCCCTGTATATAGTATATATGTGTGTGTAATCTCCCCTGTATATAGTATATACCTGTGTCAGCTCCTCCTATATATAGTATATATCTGTGTGTCATCCCCTCCTGTATTAGACCTTGTTCACACGTTATTTGCTCAGTATTTTTACCTCACTATTTGTAAGCTAAATTAGCAGCCTGATAAATCCCCAGCCAACAGGAAGCCCTCCCCCCTGGCAGTATATATTAGCTCACACATACACATAATAGACAGGTCATGTGACTGACAGCTGCCGTATTTCCTATATGGTACAGTTGTTGCTCTTGTAGTTTGTCTGCTTATTAATCAGATTTTTATTTTTGAAGGATAATACCAGACTTGTGTGTGCTTTAGGGCGAGTTTCATGTGTCAAGTTGTGTGTGTTGAGTTGCGTGTGTGCATGTAGCGACTTTTGTGAGATGAGTTTTGTGTGGCGACATGCGTGTAGCAACTTTTTGTGTTGAGTTCCATGTGACAGGTTAGTGTAGCAAGTTGTGTTCAGCAAGTTTTGCGCATGGCGAGTTTTGCGCTTGGCGAGTTTTATGTGTGGTGCATTTTGAGTATGTGCAAGTTTTGTGTGAGGCAACTTTTGCATGTGTTGCAACGTTTGTGCATGTGGCAATTTTTCCGCGTGTGGCGAGTTTTCCATGAGGTGAGTTTTGCACGTGTGGCGAGTTTTGCGTGAGCTTAGTTTTGCACGTGGCGTGCTTGACGCGTGGCGAGTTTTGAGCGGCGACTTTTGTGTTTCGACTTTTATGTGGCGAGGTTGGTGTATGTGTGGTGAAATGTGTGCTGAGGGTGGTATATGTGTTCAAGCACGTGGTAGTGTGTGGCGCATTTTGTGTGTGTGTTCATATCCCCATGTGTGGTGAGTATCCCATGTCGGGGTCCCACCTTAGCAACTGTACGGTATATACTCTTTGGCGCCATCGCTCTCACTCTTTAAGTCCTCCTTGTTCACATCTGGCAGCTGTCAATTTGCCTCCAACACTTTTGCTTTCACTTTTTCCCCATTATGTAGATAGGGGCAAAATTGGTTGGTGAATTGGAACGTGCGGGGTTAAAATTTCGCCTCACAACATAGCCTATGATGCTCTCGGGGTCCAGACGTGTGACTGTGCAAAATTTTGTGGCTGTAGCTGCGACGTTGCAGATGCCAATCCCGGACATACACACACACATTCAGCTTTATATATTAGATATACTTGTAAGTCATCTCCCCTGTATATAATATATACCTGTATGTCATCTCCTCCTGTATATAATATATAGCTGTATATCATCTCTCCTGTATATAGTATATACCTGTATGCCATCTCCTCCTGGCTGTCAATTTGCCTCCACAACACTTTTCCTTTAACTTTTTCCCCATTATGTAGATAGGGGCAAAATTGTTTGGTGAATTGGAATGCGCGGGGTTAAAATTTTGCCTCACAACATAGCCTATGACGCTCTCGCAGTCCAGACGTGTGACTGTGCAAAATTATGTTGCTGTAGCTTCGACGGTGCAGATGCCAATCCCGGACATACACACACACACACATTCAGCTTTATATCTTAGATATATAATTTCAGTATATATGTCTCCTCCTGTTGGTGAACCCATATCAATCTATTTGCCCTTCTAAAACCCCTCAGCAACATAATAATTCCTACTAGGATCACATACTATACAAATAGGCAATGATAAATCCCTTATTATTGGATTTTTAGCCTAACTAGGGCCATGGTGTGCACCCAGTGCATGTAGTTTTCTCTGCCCCTTTTTTATATTTATGTGACTTCTTAGCAATGCGAGTTGTTTGTATATTTATGTTAATAAAGATTTTTGTACAGTATTTTTTTCATAAGATTTCCCCATTTTTGAAGGTTTATATTGTCTTGTGGAAGTGCCTCAAATATCTAGGTCAACTAGTGGGTTGTTTCAACTTGAAAGTTTTGTTTGGATATTTATATATTATGCAACCCAAGCTTTGCTTAAAGGAAAAGGTTATTCAGAACAATCCTGCTGACAGGTTCCATCAATGGATATATACAAGCAATTAAAAACATGAACATCTCAGATGTTTTATTATGTCAGCTCTATATTGCAAAAAAAAATCATAGATGTTGAGTGCCAAACCTAAAGGATATCTCCTGTTCACATTATCCATACGGTCAAAATTCAAGAAAGGGTTTGCACTCTGTATACTTTCAAAGTGACAGTATGCAGGGCTGGACTGGCCATAGGGCAGTTCTGGCAAATGCCAGAAGGGCCCGTGGCAGTAGTGGGCTGCTCGAGTGTGCTGCTGTCAGCACACTCCCCCCACTGTCAGCTCACTCCCCCCGCTGTCAGCACACTCCCCCCGCTGTCAGCACACTCCCCCCACTGTCAGCACACTCCCTGCCTCGCAGTCAACTATACCGGCATCATACATGCTGGTAAGTTGAATGCAATGATGGAGGAGAGAGCGTCTGCTGTCGCTCCCTCTCCCATCATTCCCCACTCTGCCTCTGACACTGTGGGTGAGCGATGATGTCATATCATCGCTTACCTGCTGTGAGTCGGGTGGGCAGACTGCAGCCGCTGAGACCAGAGTCGGGAGCAACATGGGGCACGAGGAGAGGTGAGGAGATTGTTTTTTTTTAATATATCAATGAGTGATAACCGGATTGTGGAGCTATTGGGGGGGCTGTATTACAATCTATGGGGGCTGGCTGCATTACATTCTATGGGGGCTGTGCTGCATTACATTCTATGAGGGTGGGCTCTATTACATTCTTTGGGGGCTGTGCTGCATTGCATTCTATGGGGGGCTGGCTGCATTAGATTCTATAGGGGCTGGCTGCATTACATTTTATGGGGGCTGTGCTGCATTACATTCTATGGGGGCTGTGCTGCATTACATTTTATGGGGGCTGGCTGTATTACATTTTATGGGGGCTGGCTGTATTACATTCTATGGGGGCTGGCTGTATTACATTCTATGGGGGCTGGCTGTATTACATTCTATGGGGGCTGTGCTGCATTACATTCTATGAGGGCTGTGCTGCGGTACATTATATGGGGGCTGGCTGCATTACATTCTATGGGGGCTAGCTGTATCACATTCTATGGGGGCTGGCTGCATTACATTCTTAGGGGGGCTGTGCTGCATTACATTCTATGGGGGGCTGGCTGCATTACATTCTATAGGGGCTAGCTGCATTACATTCTATGGGGGCTGGCTGCATTACATTCTATGGGGAAGGGCTGTATTACATTCTATGGGGGCTGTGTTGTATTACATTCTATGGGGACTGGCTGCATTACATTCTATGGGGGCTGGCTGCATTACATTCTATGGGGGTTGGCTGCATTACATTCTATTCGGGCTGGCTGCATTACATTATATGGGTGCTGGCTGCATTACATTTTATGGGGGCTGGCTGTATTACATTCTATGGGGGCTGGCTGTATTACATTCTTAGGGGGGCTGTGCTGCATTACATTCTATGGGGGCTGGGTGCATTACATTCTATAGGGGCTGGCTGCATTACATTTTATGGGGGCTGGCTGTATTACATTTTATGGGGGCTGGCTGTATTACATTCTATGGGGGCTGTGCTACATTACATTTTATGGGGGCTGGCTGTATTACATTCTATGGGGGCTGGCTGCATTACATTCAATGGGGGTTGGCTGCATTACATTCTATTCGGGCTGGCTGCATTACATTCTATGGAGGGGCTACATTCTATGGGGGCTGCATTATGATCTATGAGGGGGCTACCATATATTATATATGCATGGGCTGCACTATACTATATGAGGGGGCTGAATTATATTCTCTGGGGGGTTACATTATACTCAGGGGGCTGCAATATATTCTATGGGGTGGCTACATTATACTCTGGGGTGGCATCATTATACTATATGTGGGCGGCGTTATACTTTATCGAGGACTATGGGGAATACATTATACTATATGAAGAACTATGGGGTGCATTATACTATGGGAAGTGAATTGTACTACATGGATGACAATGGCGGGGCATTATACTATATGGAGCACTATGAGGAATGTATTATACTATTTGGAGGACTGAGGAGTGTATTATACTATATGGAGGACTGTGGCAGTACATTATTCTATATGGAGGACTGAGGAGTGTATTATACTATATGGAGGAATTGCAGTGTATTTTAATATATGGAGGACTATGAGGAGTGTATTATACTATATGGAGGACTGAGGAGTGTATTATACTATATGGAGGACTGAGGAGTGTATTATATTATATGCAGGACTGAGGAGTGTATTATACTATATGGAGGACTGAGGTGCACATTATAATATATGGAGGACTATGGGGTGTATTATACTAAGCAAGCAAAATGCTGCCTATTCATGGAGTGATTGGATTGTTTATGTGAGAACAGAAATCCTTGTTCTCAGCAGCACATCGCCAGTGTAAACTGTAGCTGTGCTGCTTATAACATGTTACTGTATGAGGACAGATTGATCTAATTGTGATAGTTCTGTTCCCTTCATTCTTTCTCAGTTGGTGTAAAGAGGCAGGGAAACAAGCGAATGACTTCAGTATTGTCGATAACACTCGTTTAGTGGCCTGAGATCAGCGCATGTAAATACAACAGAAATGCTTCGCAGGGAGACCAGGCAAGGATGATGACAGTTGTAGTTAGCACCCGGCTCCTGGGAATAGCACTAACTCTACTGCTTTTCCCAGCCGCCAGAGCATTTAATTCTGGTATGTGTAAAGATTTTTAGGATTGATGTCAGCTACTTAATGTCAGCTGCTATCAATCCCTGGTGTAAGTAATGGAGAGGTGTCTATCAGATATCCCCACTACTAGTCAAGACCTGGAGAGACCCAGCGACTATGAAGAGTGGTGAAGGTAGTAACAATACTGCTCTTCACAGTCACCAAGCTCAGCGCAAGACCCGGAATATCTGAAGAGCTCTTCAGAGTCAACGGGTCTCGTGCTGCGCAGCAGAACCAAAAGTGGCTGTGTTATGGCTGGCAATCAGGCAACACAGCGTGCAGTAATCAGCGCACATACAGAGATCTGGCAATAACCAAAAACAATAGGACAAGCTCTGAGACGTGGAATCTCTGTAGACTGCAGTACCTGATCTATCCTCACACAACTATAAGCAGCAGTGGATTGCGCCTATAACTACCTATGCAACTCGGCACTGCCTGAGGAGCTGACTAGCCTGAAGATAGAAATACAAGCCTGACTTACCTCAGAGAAATACCCCAAAGGAATAGGCAGCCCCCCACATATAATGACTGTTAGCAAGATGAAAAGACAAACGTAGGAATGAAATAGATTCAGCAAAGTGAGGCCCGATATTCTAGACAGAGCGAGGATAGCAAAGAGAACTATGCAGTCTACAAAAAACCCTAAAACGAAAACCACGCAAAGGGGCAAAAAGACCCACCGTGCCGAACTAACAGCACGGCGGTGCACCCCTTTGCTTCTCAGAGCTTCCAGCAAAAGTTAATAGCAAGCTGGACAGAAAAAACAGAAAACAAACTAGAAGCACTTATCTAGCAGAGCAGCAGGCCCAAGGAAAGATGCAGTAGCTCAGATCCAACACTGGAACATTGACAAGGAGCAAGGAAGACAGACTCAGGTGGAGCTAAATAGCAAGGCAGCCAACGAGCTCACCAAAACACCTGAGGGAGGAAGCCCAGAGACTGCAATACCACTTGTGACCACAGAAGTGAACTCAGCCACAGAATTCACAACATGGCTGTAGGCAAAGTTTATGGAGAATCAGAATGAGGTTCCATAGCCTTTGGTCATCTCAATCCCTTCACAATCTACGAGATCCAGTTATGTAGGTAAAGTAGCGGTTTTTCTTGGTACTGCCACTTAAAGCAATAAATAGGACTGAGCTGTAATGCTGGATACAGCTGTGATTATATGTTATATAGTCATGTTAAACTCCTCTCAATTCTTATAACCTGCAAGTGTACAAAGATATTATACAGTCACCATGTGACAAGTGGGCCTGTGTAACTTCAAATGCCAGGGCTGAATTTTAGTCCCAGTCCGGCCCTTGTATGTACACAGAATAACTATATAATGTTGAAAAATTGTATTAAATGATAGAAAGAATCCAAGGATACTGAACAGAATGACGTCTCTACAGAAGTCAATGCTGCAGCTTCGTGCTACACAAGTCGCACATTAAAAATCTTAAGATGTCAGTGGTGCAGTAACAGCTGATGACAGAATAAATCACAATAATTCACTGCATCAGGCAGATTAATCTGGCCCAGTGATTATCAAGCTGACAGACTGACTGCCTCTAACTCTTAACTCCTTGGTGCCTGAGCTTCACAAGCAGAGGAAGGTAAAACTCAGTACAGCAGAAACGCTCTTAGGAGTCTGTGAACTATTTTACAATTGGTAATTATTAATTCTGTTTCTATTCTTAGTTGTTTTCCCCTCTGTGCTTTTTGGCTTAGTAAAAAATATATATATAACAGATTTTCAGGATACATGCATATTTTATAGCAGTTAAATAAACAATTTTATGAGCATTACATAAACAATTGAATGATAACAATGTAAAAATCAACTCCAGCTTATAGTCCTCAGCAGTCCTACCTTGCAAAATTAACACAAATTCTGATTATGAGTATCAAACATAATTAACAATTTTAGCTGTGACATTTGTTAAATGCCAATTTATACCGTTATGTAATTATACAGATCTATACATTTGATTCCCAACTGTCTCCAGACAGAGATTAAATAGACTGAGTGCTAATATGCTACACGATTGCCCAAAATAGCAGCCATGCATTTACTCTTGCTCTTCTTAAAATGAATAATTAACTATTATTTCCATTTTTATTCTATTTCTAAGATGTCCTAAAGAGGAAAATACAGTGGCTTGCAAAAGTTTGCATCTCCCTTGGCTAATTTGTTACATTACAACTTGTGTTTAAATATTTTTGTAATTTGATTTGTTTGTGATGCATCAGCACCAAATTGTCTAAGTTGGTGAAGTGAAGTGAGAAAAATATCCATGGGATCAAATAACTAAAAAGTGGCATGTGCATGTGCATTTACCTCTTTTTCTATGAAGCGCATCAAAATTTCTGGTGCAAGCAGAAGTACTAAAGTACTAAAGTACTAAAGACACATTTAGTAAAAGGAAGTCCACCTGTGTACAATCTACAGTAAGTGTCACATGGTCTGTCAGTATATACACACCTTTCCTGAAAGGCAACACAGTCTGCAGCATGAGTAATTAAGAGGCACCACTAACCAAACAGCACCATGAAGACCAAGGAGATCTCCAACAAGTCAGGGACAAAGTTGTTGAGAAGCACAAGTCAGGGTTTAGTTGCCAAAAATATCCCAATCTCTGATGATTCTCTTGTGGAGACACAGGGGTCAGTCCCAAGACCGCATGAACCAGGGACCTTCCCATTGAATGCCCGTTCTGCTTTTCCTGTTGGCATAATACTACTCAAAAAACACAGGGTGAAGGTAAAACAGTATGGCTAAAGTTTATTGAACCACCAAAATACAAAGCAAAATACCCAAGATGACACAAATTACAGAGTCTCACCCTTCCACAGACTCATCAGGATTAGAGCAGCTGCAGCTTCCGGCTTCCAGGGCTGACAACCCCCACCAGTGGCACCCCGTTTTTGGCGGGCACCAACAGAAGGGAGATAATGGCAATTTTATGAAGTTGACAGTCCATTGAGACATGTGGACAGGTGAATGAGGGTTCCAACCTGGCTTCTCTGAACGTCTCCATGGGGGCCAGGTGACAGGAGGATCGTCTCCATGAGTTCAGTAATGGTCAATAGAGTAGATATGAATTTTTCCAGCTAGGGGCTTGGTCCCTTAAAGTGGTATCCTGTAGAATGTCAAATCTGTGTTCCCCTTGATGGTACCATGGTGCCTTGTCTGTTGTTCTCTAGAGTCTCGCCTTTTTACAGACGGATATAAATCCATTTTTATAGCCACATCTGTGTTTCAGGTCATCATGCTTAGGTCAGGGGGAGGTGGGATTTTATTAACTCTCATTGTTTGCGTATTTAATAAATCTGCATAGTTTGTCCTCCACTGTTTTGCAGATAAACAAGCTACAAAGACTCATACAATAGGTAATCAACTTATTAGCAAACATTGATTGTTCAATGTCTCTGGGTCCCTGTTCTCCAAACATAGTAACACAATAAACTGTAGGAGCTGATATAAGAGGTAAACAGCAGTCATTCAACAATTCACAAACATCAATTTCAAGAGTCAATGTTCAGACTCATATGAAAACAGTGTGTTTATTGACCTACCAAAGAAAAACACATGTATTCTATAATTAAGGTTCAGACAATAGCCTATGCCTCCTGTTCTGGAGGTAATATACGTCTGGCATATTTAAGATTAATTGCTTTGTCATCACATCCCTGGAGCACAATCAAATTGATTATCATTAAATGGAAAGAACATAGTACTGCACCAAACCTACCAAGAGAGAATTGCCCACCAAAACTCAGCGTGGGCAAGGAGGGAATTAATCAGAGTGGTGGCAAAGAGATCAAAGGTAACCCTGAAGAAGCAGCAGAATTCCCAAGCAAACACTGGAGTATCTGTCCATATCTGTAAGCCATACACTCCATAGAGAAGACCTTTATGGAAAAGAGGGCAGAAGAAAGTGTTTACTTTAACACACAAAAATGAGTTTTGTTTTTTTTTTTTGCTAAAAGACATTTGGGAGACTTCCCAATGTATAGAGGAAGGTGCTGTGATTGGATTAGACCAAAATGTAAATTTTTGTCCACCAAGGTAAAGGTTACGTTTGGTGCCCTACCTACTCCGCTCATCACCCCAAGACACCATCCCAGCAGTGAAACATGGTGGTGGCAGTATCATGCTGTGGGGATGTTTTTCAGCAACAAAAAGATATGCAAAAATAGTCCTATTCAAGGGGAATATGGATAGTGTGAAACATAGGGATGTTCTTGAGAAAAACCTGTTTTAAACTACCAGTAATTTGAGACTGGGACAGAGGTTCACCTTCTAACCAGACAATGACCCAAATTATACTGGTAAAGCAACACTCAAGTGGTTTAAGAGGAAAGGTGTAACTGTTTTGGAGTGTCCTAGTCAAAGTCCAGACCTTAATCCAATTGAGAATTTATGTCAGACTTGAAGTTTTCTGATCATCAGAGAAAATCATCTAACTTGAAAGAGCTAAAGCAGTTTTGCCTTGAGAAATGGCCAAAAATCTCAGTGGCAAGCTGTGGAAGGCTAATAGAGTCTTGTCTACAGTGACTTACAGCTGTAGTAATTGCCAAAAAAGGAGGCTCTACAAAATATTGACTTTAGGGGGAGTGAATAGTTATGCACACACTAAAGTTTTCAGGTATTTTGGTTTCTGCTTCACAATAAAAAGAAATTCACATGTTCACAGCCGTAGGCATGTTCTTTACCTCAGCTGATGCAAATACTACTCTATATTTATTCACCAAAGATTGGTTGTATTTTTAATTTTTTGAGCAGCAGCATTTATTTGCCCTTTGGAGATAGATTTGTATATTGTCATTGTGTGTTTTTCACAAACACTAACATCTATTACCTTGGTGTCATCAGCTCTTAAGTGGCAGATTTTCTAACTACTGACTTTATGATACGTTTTTCCGTTTGAATTTTCTGAGGTATTGATACTTATTATCAATTTTTATATGCAAGGAGAAACAAGAGCTTTTAGGTACGATGAATAAAAAGCCATATTTTATTGAAAGTTCACCAAAAAATCATAAAGCGAAACATATGCAGGAAGGGAACATATTCCTAACACCCGGCCCAGGGCCCTCTAGTCTCTGCCCACGGTAAGTGCTTGTCTGTCCCGCAAGATGTTCTATTTTTTGACCCAAGTTATCTTATATATATAGTTTCTGAGGGAGGCAAGCCAGCCGGTGCTACACCTGATTGCAAAAGCACTTTAGAAGAAGGATTGACTCCTAGGCACAATCGGGCAGGTGCAATTAGTGGTTCCCTGGTACTTCTGTTCCCTTCCTGCATATGTTTCACTTTACATGCATTTTTTCTGATGGTTTGTGTATTTAATGATTTTTTTGTGAACTTTCAATAAAATATGGCTTTTTATTCATCGTACCTAAAAGCGCTTGTTTCTCCTTGCATATATATTTTCTAGAGTGGGTAAACTTTCTGTGTATTTGGATGGGCTAACTATAGCCCTATTTGTTGACAATAATATGTCAATGAGGTTTTTGTGGCTACTTATTATCAATTTGTGTAGGATTTAACTCCAATTTAACTCCACAATATTCAGATACCGACTGATGATTAGTCTTTTTTCAAATCAAAAAATCATTTGTATACATTTATGCAAAGTGACTGTGTATATTTTTTAGGTACCTTTTGTGGCTTATACCTATGTTTCACACTCTCCTTTCAATTGTAATTTTAATTGTCTTGGAATTGTTCAATAAAGTAAACTTTTTTTATGTACCCATGGCTACTGCAACTATGTCTTTATAGGTTTTCTTTAAGTGCCCTATGTTAATTACATATTACTATTTACTTACTACAATATATATACAGTATATATATATATATATATATATATATATATATATATATATATATATATATATATATGATATATAAAATTCCTGCACTGTACTTGTCATTGAAAACAGAACAGGCACTGATTGTCAGCTTTCTGTCTGCGCACAGTGTATAATAGAAAGCCATCAACTAGTTGCCTGCTTGGAGTCATCTTAGCAGTCTTCTTATTGATATGCAGCAAGTAAGACAATGATTTTATTGAAAGTGTATCAAAGTGACACATTGTTCGAATCAGGGTCTCTGTCTCTATATTATGCTGCTTGCAGACGGGGTAGCAAAAACCTGTTACCTTTTATAATATAGCTGCTAAGTTGATGTATCCAATTATTTTTAAGGTACTCAGAATTGTATTAGTGTTGTTCAGTAAGCGCCTTTCTTTAATTCTATCATAAGTTCGTCTTGTGATATAGAATAGTGCCTGAGTGTCAGTGCCTGAGTGTCAATATGCAGATGCCAAATTTTTTAATCAGTTTACAGACAGACTAAAATTAAAACAGAAAATAAGACTGCTCGCAAGTACTTTTTGGTCTCTTGCATGTTTACAAAGATTGCACTGAATTTAAGAAACCACCCACTGATAAATAGAGCAAGCTCCATATGTTTATAATTTACAATTAGGAGGATTATGCTTTCTTATTATAGTACTTGTTTATGTTAATAATATATCGTTGGGAATCGGCATTTAAATGACGACTTGGTTCATCAGCATGACTTCATAGTGCCATCTATTTATCTGAAAATAAATTCTGAAATAGCTCAAGTGTGAGTGCAACTTTTGGTAATTTTTGGTCTCAAGGAGCTACAAAGGTTAATTCTTTTTACGGAGGACAGAAAGTGGCAATATTAAATAGAGAAATATGTGACATTATTAGAAGCCCTTTGAGGTTAAGAGATGAATTACAATTATTGAATAACAGGAAGGGTCCTGTCTAGGGTTGAGCGAAACGGATCGGACAATTTCAAAAATCGCCGACTTTCGGCAAAGTCAGGTTTCATGAAACCCGATCCGATCTTAGTGTGGGATCGGCCATGAGGTTGGCAATCTTCGCGCCAAAGTCGCGTTTCGTATGACGCTTTCAGCGCCATTTCTCAGCCAATGCAGGAGAACGCAGAGTGTGGGCAGCGTGATGACATAGGTCTCGGTCCCCACCATCTTAGAGAAGGGCATGACAGTGATTGGCTTGCTTTCTGCAGCATCACAGGGGCTAAAAAGGGGCGTACACACCGACCGCCATCTTACTTCTGCCGATCGTAGCATAGGGAGAGGTTGCTGCAGCTTCATCAGAAGAAGGGATATAGTTAGGGAGGGAAGATTAACCCCAAAACTGCTTGTGCTGTAGCGATTTCCACTGTCCAACACCACCATTTGTTTGCAGGGACAGTGGAGGCTATATTTTTGTGCATCAGCTCTGTAGCTTATTAGGCTGCCTTATAAGGCTCCCTGATAGCTGCATTGCTGTTTGCACGCCGCTGTGCAAGCCAACTGCTTTTTTAAAAGCAAAAATCCTGTTGCTCCTTTTCTGCACAGTTATCTTGTTTCACTTTTGTGTGCAGCAGTCCTTTTTATTGCTGCCATACTTTTCCTGAGATCATTGTAGGGAGATTGAATTTTTACTACAGTCCTTGTATTTTTTCATATATCTTCCTGCCACTTTCTGCCACTGCATCGATTCAAAGTGACAGGAGACAGCATTTGTCCAGTATGGTTACAAACTACTTTTCCTCCCTTATCGATGTTCTCCCTCACAGGTCATTCCCCTTTGATTACTGGGCATCTAAAATAGACACCTGGCCTGAATTGGCAGAATATGCATTACAGGAGGTCGCTTGCCCTGCTTCTAGTGTGCTATCAGAAAGAGTCTTCAGTGCTGCTGGTTCAATACTGACTGAAAAAAGGACACGTCTGGCTACCCAGAATGTTGATGATCTAACCTTCATTTAAATGAACCAATCATGGATTTCAAATTATTTTGCCCCACCTTCTCCTGCTGACACGTAGCTTGCCTGAAAAATGTCTTGCTTTTGGCCTTCTCTTACTGACTTCTCCAATTCCGCCATTTGCAGCTGCTGAATGTCCACCATAGGCCATTTTTTATACCTCCCTAAATGGGCTGACTCCCCCCACAGGGCCATGGTCACCACCTGGTGCAAACACCCGTGCGAGTGCCGTTTGCCTAACCAGGTGGGTGCGCCCACTCTTGGGGATGGCACTGGCACAGAGTCCCTCATAGTTCAATGAAGTGTCTCTGATGGTGATGGTGCACAACCAACATCAGACACACCGTCATAATATGAGGGACCCTGTGCCAGTACCGCCAACCACGAGAGTGTTCCCCCCAGCTCGAACAGTGCTCTACCACTTGCAATACTTACCTTTCCCTGCTCCACCACTGTGTAGTCTGTGCTGTTAAATCCTTCAATGGCACTGCCAATACAAATTTGTTGAAATGATAGATGATAGTTAACATATACGGGGGCTCTGGCCTCCATTTAGACCAGTTAATACTTTGCGCCTACCTGTTTAGTCCTGTTACCAATTTTGAACTGCATTTAGCCTACTTTTTTGTTTTGGGCCTACTAACTGTGTCTGCGCCACTCATTACAATTGTCCTCCACTGAACAAAGCTATGCCGCCTGTTTAGTCCTGTTACCAATTTTGAACTGTTTTTAGCCTACTTTTGTATTTGGGCCTACTGTGTCTGCGCCACTCATTGCAGTTGTCCTCCACTGAACAAAGCAATGCCGCCTGTTTAGTCCTGTTACCATTTTTGAACTGTTTTTAGCCTACTTTTTTATTTTCGGCCTACTGTGTCTGCGCCACTCATTACAGTTGTCCTCCACTGAACAAAGCTATGCCGCCTGTTTAGTCCTGTTACCAATATTGAACTGCATTTAGCCAACTTTATTATTTAGGCCTACTAACTGTCTGCGCCACTCACTACAATTGTCTTCCACTGAACAAAGCTATGCCGCCTGTTTAGTCCTGTTACCAATTTTGAACTGCTTTTAGCCTATTTTTTTATTTTCGCCCTACTGTGTCTGCGCCACTCATTACAGTTGTCCTCCACTGAACAAAGCTATGCTGCCTGTTTAGTCCTGTTACCAATTTTGAACTGCATTTAGCCTACTTTATTATTTGGGCCTATATCTGTGTTTCCTCCTCATCCTGCCCATTGCCCAGCCACTGCTAGATGAGTCTGCTGGTACATTGACCCAGACCACTACATTCCCCTTGCACTCTACACAGCCTGAATTCGACCGTGCTGAAAGTCAGGTTCCCCTTCCCGCATACTATACCACTTTACACGGGGACAAAGAGGAAGGTGCAGATGAAAGTGCAGGTTCCTTCATCAGGTGGGGGGTCATACTCGTTGGCAACGTCACTGGCACAGGGCCCCTTATAGCATGCAAAAGTGTGTCTGGCAGTGGGAGTCAAAGACACTGTTCGGGCTAGCGGAACGCACCAAATAATAAGATAGGTAGAATACGGTGCTTTCGCAGCTCGGGGTCCACCGTGCAGAGATGGAACCTGCTCCCAAGTAATGACGGACTATATGGCGGTACAATGTGAATACACACACGGGTTAACTTCACCCTGTGTGAAGGAAGCGAACCCTGTTAAGTCACAGGGCCGCGGTACCGCACACTAGAGCACAAGCAAGGAGTCTCTGAGCTCAGTCCTAAGACTTGGGATCTGAGTCTGTGTAGACTACTTGTGGTCAACACCGCAACTGGGGTGTCAGCAAAACCAAAATAATAACTAAAGAATGCACAAGAGTGCGCGTGGTGCCGCACTGGCGGACGCCACTAACCACCCAGGCTTGGGTCAGGAAAGCGCTGTGAAAGCGCAAGGCGCCGCACTGGTGGACACAGCAACTAGACGCTGCATTGGTGTGTAACGTGCTGTTGGGTAAGTCGGGCGCTAGACAGCAATCATACACCTTCCACGAACAGTCACCAATAGGGAGGGTTTTTTAAAGAACGACTTTCACTCACAGCACACACGTTTACAAATGTACACTAGCGCATGGCCGTGCGGTCATTCGAAGCTTATATAGCTGCAGCACGTTCAGGACCTTCCAATAAAGGACCAATGGGAAGGTGCCACAGAAGTTTAGCACCTTCAAGACCTTCCTGGAGAACCAATGGGAACTGCTGCAGCATCTGAGCATGTGACCCTCGATCTCCAATGGGAGATTTCACCCTGGGCATGCTCAGAAGGGAAAAAGCAGGACTTAGTCCCAAAAGCGTCTGCTCACCGCTGCCCAGCACTGGCTTCAATGGCAGAAGCTGGAAAAGCAGCAGTAACCCTATGCACAGAGTGAGACTGAGCAAGACACTGGGACCGACATCTCGGCTGAGCAGACTCCACTGCGGCTGGAGAAGAATGGGAGACCACAGCAGAGATGGTTCGAGATTCCCCCTGTGCTACGCTCGAAGGCAGCAATGAGCTGTGGAGCTCGAATGTGTTCAGCAGGCTCCCAGGACCTGTCCTCTGGGCCATAACCCTTCCAATCCACCAAATAGAATATTTTGCCACGTACCATCTTGCACCCCAAAATAGCGTTCACCTCGTAATCGTCCATAGACGAACCCGATGTCCCTGCAGATGACTCGGAAAACTGGGACATGTATATGGGTTTCAAGAGGGACACATGAAAGGTGTCGGTGATACCCAGGCGTGGAGGAAGGGCCAGACGGTAGACCACAGGGTTAACCTGTTCGAGGACCTTGAAGGGACCCAAGTAGCGAGGTGCAAACTTAGTGGACTCAACACGCAGCCTGATGTTACGGGAGGAGAGCCACACTAAGTCGCCAGAAGCAAAGGTCGGAGCGGGGCACCGATGAGCATCGGCGGAGGGCGGAGGGCCTCATTCTCTCCTTGGAGGCCCGAATGGCATCCTGAGTGCAGTCCCAAATGTCCCGTGCCTCCACAGCCCAGTCTGCCACCCTGGAGTTGGCGGAAGACACGGGCATGGGTACAGAGACATGCGGATGCTGGCCGTAATTTAGGAGGAATGGAGTCTGACTGGTGGAGTCGGCTACGGCGTTGTTAAGCGCAAACTCTGCCCATGGTAGCAAGGATGCCCAGTCATCCTGCCTGGCAGAAACAAAATGTCGTAAATATGTGACCAGGGTCTGGTTGGCCCTCTCTACCAACCCATTCATCTCGGGATGATATGCCGAAGAGAGATTCAACTCAATACTGAGTAGACGACAAAGCTCTCACCAGAATCAAGAAGCAATCTGGGGACCCTGGTCACTGACAATTTTGTCCGGCATACCGTGTTGGAAAGATATGCCTGATGAACAATGCTGCCAGAGCCTGTGCAAAAGGTAGCCGTGGAAGAGGCACCAAATGCACCATTTTGGAAAAATGGACAGAAATCACCCAGATAATGGTGCAGTTACGAGACTTGGGTAAGCCCACCACAAAATCCATCCCGACCATCTCCCAGGGCCTGTCCGCCACCAGCATGGGGTAAAGCAACCCAGCTGGCTGTTGCAGAGGAGACTTGTTCTTGGCGCAGGAGACACATGCCCGAACATAGTCTGTGATGTCACGAGCCATATGCGGCTACCAGTACGTCCTCGCCAAGAGCTCAGATGTCCTCTTGGTCCCAAAGTGTTCACCCACCATGGACGAGTGAGTCCAAGAGAGAACCTCTGGTCGCAAATTAGATGGAACGAAAGTCTTGCCTGGGGGCACAGACTCTAGCAAAACCGGAGCCACCGTTCTCAGGCTCTCTGAAGGGACAATAAGCTGAGGCTTCTCCTCCTCTGATGATGATGATACTACACAGCAAGAAAGAGCGTCGGCACGAACGTTCTTCTCCCCCGGAAAATGGAGGGTGAAATGGAACCGGGAGAAGAACAGGGACCATTTAGCCTGACGAGAATTTAGCCACTGGGCTGTCTGTAAATACACCAAGTTCTTGTGGTCTGTGAACACCTGGAAGGGAAAGATCCCTCCCTCCAGAAGATGTCTCCACTCTGAGAAAGCCAACTTCATAGCTAGCAACTCCCTGTCCCCGATGGAATAATTCCTCTCCGCTGGTGAAAAGGTCTTAGAGAAGAAGAAGCAAGGATGCTTCCGACCTTGAGCATCCTTTTGGAAGAGAAATGCTCCAGCACCAACGGATGAGGCATCCACCTCCATAATAAATGGACTATCTACATCGGGGCGATGCAGGATGGGAGCGCTAGCGAAGTGTGACTTAATCAGGAGAAAGGCCTTGGAGACCTCCTCCGACCACAACTTGGGATTTGCCCCCTTCTTGGTGAGGGCAACCAAGGGATCTACCAAAGTTGAGAAGTGGTGAATGAACTGGCGATAGTAATTAATGAACCCCATAAAGCGCTGCACCGCTTTGAGAGAATGGGGTTCCTGCCAGTCCATCACAGCCTGTAGCTTGGCAGGATCCATAGCCAATCCCTGGGCAGAGATGATATAGCCAAGGAAAGGCAAGGACTCCTGCTCAAACACACACTTTTCCAACTTGGCATAGAGGGAATTACCCCGTAGGGGGTCGAAGACCTTGCAAACATCTCTCCGGTGGGAGTCTATATCTGGAGAGTAGATGAGAATATCATCCAGATAAACTATGACCAAGGTGGAAAGCATATCCCGGAAGATGTCGTTCACAAAGTCTGGGAAAACGGCTGGGGCATTACAGAGCCCGAAGGGCATCACCAGATATTCATAGTGCCCATCCCTGGTGTTAAAAGCCGTCTTCCATTCGTCCCCCTCACGGATGCGAATCAGGTTGTAAGCACCCCGCAGATCTAATTTAGTAAATACCCTTGCTCCCTGTAGCCTATCAAAAAGCTCAGATATCAGGGGCAAAGGATACTTATTCTTAACGGTGATGGCGTTAAGACCCCTATAATCTATGCATGGACGTAGTTCCCCATTCTTCTTCTGCATGAAAAAGAACCCTGGCCCAGCAGGTGACACTGACTTCCTGATGAACCCTCTTGCCAGATTCTCTTGAATGTACTGAGACATTGCCTCCTTCTCCGGGAGAGATAACGGATAGGCTCGACCCCGGGGAAGCTCAGCACCAGGCAAGAGATCAATAGGACAGTCATAGGGGCGATGGGGCGGAAGGGTCTCCGCCGCCTTTTTGGAGAACACGTCTGCATAAGACCAATATTGCTTGGGGAGAGAGGATAGATCTGCGGGTACCTCTGTAGTAGCAACCTGAACGCACTCCCTCTGACACCTACCCCCACAAGATTCACCCCATCCCAGAATTCTGCCTGAGGACCACTCGATAGGAGGAGAGTGGTACTGTAGCCAATGTATCCCCAACAGGACCTCATCAATTCCCTCAGGAATGACGAGAAAAGATATAATCTCCTGATGGGATGGCGACATGGACAGAGTAAAAGGGATGGTCTGGTGTGTTATCTGTGAGGGCAGTGTCGACTCATTCACCACTCGTACCGTTACTGGTTGAGCTAGCATAACCAGGGGTATTGCGTGACGTTGGGCGAAGGCAGAAGACATAAAATTGCCCTCCACCCCAGAATCCACGCAGAGCTCTACCGAGTGAGTGAATGAGCCTATTGTTATTGTCCCCTTAAAAGACAATTTGGAGGCAAACGTCGCCGTGTCTAGTATACCTCCACCTACTACCACTAGATGCTGACGTTTCCTCGACCGCTGGGGACATCTGGTGGCAAGATGTCCTGACTGCTGGCAAATATGACAAACCTGGAGTGCACGAGCGGTCCGGAACTTAGATCCCGCTCGTGACACTTCCATGGCCTCATGTGACTCAGAGGCCTGGACTGGTTTGGCGAAGGTGGGAGCCAGCCAAAACCTCTGCCTACACTGGGCTCTCTCTAACCTCCATTCATGAAAACGGAGGTCAATACGAGTGGACACTGCTATTAACTCCTCCAGTGTGGCGGGAATCTCCCTAGTGGCCAGGGCGATCTTCACGTGGTCAGCCAGCCTCCTCCAAAATATCGGAATTAGGGCTTTATCCGACCACTCCAGCTCAGATGCTAGGGTGCGGCAGAGGACGGCAAAATGGCTGACTAAGGACGAGCCCTGAGTCAATGCCAACAGTTGGAGCACCGTATCATGGGTGACACAAGGTACTAAAAAGACCTGTTTCAGAGTGCTCAGGAAAAACAAAGCACTCTGCACCACATGATCGCCACGCTCCCACAGCGGCGTAACCCACTCTAACGCCCTGTCCGACAGGAGAGACACAATAAACCCCACCTTTGCCCGCTCTGTAGGGAAACGAGAGACCAGAAGCTCGAGATGTATAGAGCACTGACTCACGAAACCCCTACAAGACTTACTATCACCAGAAAACTTTTCTGGCAGCGGGAGGCGAGATAGAGTCGGTACAGGGGTGGCAGTGGACAAGGTTGCTGCAGCCACGCTAGCAGCTTGAACAGCAACTGCGGTTACATCCACAGCTGAGGTTGTGCGTTCGAGAGCCGCCAACCTACCCTCCAGCTGCTGGATATACCGCAAGGATTGCTGTTTGTCCGTCATTACTAGCCAGACCCTGGCGCTAGTGTAATGTTAGGGCTAGTGGAATGCACCAAATAATAAGATAGGTAGAATAAGGTGCGTTCGCAGCCCGGTGTACACTGTGCAGAGATGGAACCTGCTGCCAAGTAATGACAGACTATATGGCGGTACAATGTGAATACACACACGGGTTAACTTCACCCTGTGTGAAGGAAGCGAACCCTGTTAAGTCACAGGGCCGCGGTACCGCACATTAGGGCACAAGCAAGGAGTCTCCGAGCTCAGTCCTAAGACTTGGGATCTGAGTCTGTGTAGACTACTTGTGGTCGACACCGCAACTGGGGTGTCAGCATAACCAAAATAATAACTAAAGAATGCATGAGAGTGCGTGCGGTGCCGCACTGGCGGACGCCACTAACCACTCAGGCTTGGGTCAGGAAAGCGCTGTGAAAGCGCTTGGCGCCGCACTGGCGGACACTGCAACTAGACGCTGTATTGGTGTGTAACGTTCTGTTGGGTAAGTCAGGAGCTAGACAGCAATCATACACCTTCCGCGAACAGTTATCCAATAGGGAGGGTTTTTTAAAGAACGACTTTCACTCACAACACCCACACGTTTAGAAATGTACACTAGCGCATGGCCGTGCAGTCTTGCGAAGCTTTTATAGCTGCAGCAGGTTCAGGACCTTCCAATAAAGGACCAATGGGAAGGTGCCACAGAAGTTTAGCACCTTCAAGACCTTCCTGGAGAACCAATGGGAACTGCTGCAGCATCTGAGCATGTGACCCTCGATCTCCAACGGGAGACCTCACCCTGGGCATGCTCAGAAGGCAAAAAGCAGGACTTAGTCCCAAAAGCGTCTGCTCGCCGCTGCCCAGCACTGGCTTCAATGGCAGAAGCTGGAAAAGCAGCAGTAACCCTATGCAGAGTGAGACTGAGCAAGACGCTGGGACTGACATCTCCGCTGAGCAGACTTCACTGCGGCTGGAGAAGAATGGGAGACTGCAGCAGAGATGATTCGAGATTCCCCCTGTGCAGAGGTGGAAACTCAACACCTAACACACACCGCCGTACTATGAGGGGCCCTGTGCCAGTACCAAGTGCCAACGAGTGGGCCCCCCTGCTTGCTCAGAATCACAGCACTTGCAAAGTTGAAATACTTACCTCTCCCTGCTCCATCGCCGTGACATATTCCACATTTCCTGGGACCACAAAAATCTTGAGCCAGCCCTACCCCCCCACAACTTTAGTCAAATGACCCCCTGTTTTCAATGCCTAACTATTATTATAAATTAAATTAATATTGACAAGCTTAAGAAATAAGAATTTATGTTTTTGGCATTAAAATGGGCACTGTAGGTGTTTTCTTGTCCTCCACTCACTGCCGACTTTGATTCCCCATTGACTTGCATTGGGTTTCGTGTTTCGGTTGGCCCGCGACTTTTCAAAATAATCGGCCGATTTCATCCAACCCGACTTTTGACAAAGTCCGGTTTCGCGAAACCCGACTCGATCCTAAAAAAGTAAAAGTCGCTCAACTCTAGTCCTGTCACTACTTACATATAAAATAAAAAATATGTATAATTAGAAAAAAGATTTCTCAAAAATAAAAAAAATCCAATTTCTTTGTTATAGTTAGTACATTTAAAAGAAATAACTCAGCAATGAGTGAATCCAACTCTAAAAAACTCTTATCTTCAGTTTCCAAAAAATAAATGGAGACCTTCTATTGAGTTATTATCCTGTTTGTAAGGGTGCCATCGCATACAGCATTAGTTGTAAAAACTTCACTTTTCTTAAGGTGTATTTCTGGTGTCTTGTTATACTTTTTTTTCAAGAAAAGAAAATCTGTCCACACAGGTAAGTCAATAGGGAAAAATGTTTGTGATGTTTTTTCAAATTCATGGTGCCTTTGTTTTTTTTCTTCAAAAATATGTCCCATATCCTATTCTATAGGACAGAAAAACACTTGGATAACAAATGCATGAAGCAATGCAATTATTTACAGCTCAAACCAGCACTTTGGAAAAATGTTTGTAAAGAATATCTGTGTTTAGGACTAAAGCACATGACAAAACCCTACACAACAACCCTGCACAGCAGTGCTCCTTTAGTACAATCTACAATTTAGTACAATCTCTACTGTATGCACTTTTGTACAGGACCTACTAGACTTTGTTTGGGTGGAAGGTTGGGCTTGGGGTTGGGCTTAGAGTTAGTGTTGGGCTTAGGGTTAGTGTGGGGCTTAGAGTTAAGCTAATGTTGGGCTTGGGTTTAAGTGGGGCTTGGAGTTAGGGTTAGAGAAAGGGTTTTTTCAAAAGTAAAAAAAATGATGATGATATGATGACTACTGTTGATCGCAAGTGTTCGCTACTCGAGTTTGCATTGGGGAGCTTGGGAATGCACCGGGTATCGCAGGTGCTTGCGTGACATGGTCAAGTCTCCGCCCTGCATGTTTTGCGACAGTTAGACAGCACTTGTGCTCAACACTAATGACAACATATTCAATATGACAACCTAATGTTATCAAATTCTGTTTACTACCTTTCGGTTCAAAATCCTCACTGTACACCCCGGAAAAAATCCTTGAGGGGTTTAGTTTTCAAAATGTGGTCAGTTGTGGGGGGAGTTTGCTGTTTAGGCACCTGCAAACGTGACATGGTGCCTGCCATCTCTTTCAGGCAAATTTGTGTTCCAGAATTCAAATATTGCTCCCTCTTTTCTAAGCCCTGCCATTTGTTCAAACAGAACTTTTTGACTGCAAGTGGGCAACAAACTGTGGGGTCCACTTTTCAGTGTTACTTCTTGCAAAAGTAAGAAATTTGGGGCTAAAGCAAGATTTTAGAGGTAAAATATAAATGTGTTTTTTTCCAGTTTGCATTAACTTCTGTGTAGCAACTGAAGGGTTAAAAATGTCCCGACAACAGTTTTAAAGCATTTGAGGGATGTTGTTTTTAATATGGCATCACTTTTGTGTTGTTTCCAATATATAGGCCCCTCAAAGCTCTCTCTCCCAGAGGGTCATAGCACCGGCAAACCATAACAGTAAAATCTGCACTAAATGGTGATGCTCCTTCCCTTCTAAGTTTTGTACAGTGCCTCAAAAGTAGTTCCCAAGTACATGCCAGGAGAAATTGCACAACAATCTAAGAGGTACATTTTTGGTTGCCCTCACCAAGAAGGGAGCAAATCCCAAGTTGTGGTCGGAGGAGGTCTCCAAGGCCTTTCTCTTGATTAAGTCACCCTTCGCTAGTGCTCCCATTCTACATCGCCCTGATGGAGATAAGCGATTTATTATGGAGGTGGATGCCTCATCCGTTGGTGCTGGAGCAGTCATCTTCCAAAAGGATGCTCAAGGTCGGAAGCATCCTTGCTTCTTCTTCTCCAAGACCTTCTTTCACACAGAGTGAAGCTAACCCGTGTGTATCCTCATTGTACCACGATATAGTTCCTCATTTATTAGCAGCTGTTATCATCTCTGCACGGTGGACCCCGGGCTGGGAACGCACCTTATTCCTTTTCTCTAATTATTTGGTGCATTCCACTAGCCCTAACACATATCCTAACAGTAAGTCATAAATTTTCATTAGCTACAGCAATCCCTTTAATAATGCAAGTACAGTCAAGGACAGTGTTAGGACTGGCGGAACGCACCAAGAAAGATGTAATAGATGCGTTCGCAGTCCGGGGTCCACCGTGCAGGTAAAAACCTGCTGCTAGTAAATGGCAGCGTAATATGGCGGTGGAAGCGAACCCGGTAAAACCACAGGTCCGCAATACCGCACTAAAGAGTGCAAGCAAGGAGTCAGCGAACACAACCCCAAGACACAGGATTGAAGTCCGATTAGACCACTTGCTGACACAACACCGCAACAGGGTGTGTTAGGCAACTCTTATAATTAGAGCACCGAAGTGCGAACTGTGCCGTGCTGGCAGGCACCACTAAGCACCCAGACGTGGGTCAGGAAGCGCACTACTGGCGCGTGGTGCCACACTGGCGGTCACAGCAATAGATGCTGATACGTGTGTGACACGTTGAGTGATTAGTCGGGCGCTAGATAGCAGCCATACTCCATACGCGAACAGTCATACAATAGGGTAGGGGTATTTAATGAACGACTTGCACTCACAACAAACACACGTATTCAATTGTAAGACAATACTAGCGCATGGCCGTGCGGTCATGCGCAGTTTATATAGCAGCAGCACAGGAAGTGGCTACAGTACCTTTGCCCTTCCAAGACCTGCCAAAAGGACCAATGGAATGTGCTGCAGAGCCTGAGCACATGACCCTCGATCTCCAACGGGAGATCTTACCCTGGACATGCTCAGTACGTGCAGACAAGGACTTAGTCCCAGAGAAGTCCGCTCGCTGCTGACCAGCACTAACTTTAATGGCAGAGACTGGAGAAGCAGCAGTAACTCTCAGAACAGAGTGAGAATGAGCAAGACGCTGGGACCGACGTCTTTGCTGAGCAGACTCCACTGCGGCTGGACAAGAATGGGAGACCGCAGCGGAGGTGGCTCGAGATTCCGCCTGTGCAGAAGCGGGAACTCGACCCTAACAGACAGAAGTTCCAAAAGCACATATATTTTCATTTTCTCAAAATGATGCTTATTTGTTTGTAGATCTTTTAATAAGAGGTTTCTATGGTATAATGAAGGACAAGTATCAGCATTTCATAGGTTTTAATATTTTGTTGACTAATACATCAGGATCTAAGGATCATTTATTGAACTGTAGACCCTTATTTTTCAAAACTTCTGCAATTCATGCATTGTTTAGATTCCATTCTTCATTTATGACAGTGATTTTAGTCAAAATTGTGAGTTGAGCCCACTCTGCTGTATGATAAACCACATCACTGGCCTCAGGATGCTTTATTGTTGGCATGACACAGTACTCATCATAGCTCTCACCTATTCTTCTCCAGATAATTATGCTTCCAAATATAACAAACAGTCTGAAGTGGGCTTCATCAGAAATATTTGCTTAATGCCGGTCTTATTGCAATCCAATCCCTGTGCTTCCTGCAGAATGTCAATTTTTGGGGGAGGGAAGTGGACTCTTTACCGCCATTCATAACACCAGGCAGTCTTTAAAATTCTTTGTATCGCTGAATGTGCAAATGCTCTGTCAACTACCTACTACTAATCCTGAGCAATCATGGCACTGAGGATGAAACAGTCCCATAGCTTAATTTTCTTTAGGAGTTGGGCATTTTCTGCAGAGATGGTTGAATTTATTAGAGTGGATTTGCATTCGACTCAAATTTTACAAAAAATTGAAACATGGAGAACATGGATTTTTGGGATTTGCTCAGTGAAAATTCATCAAAATAGCAGCTATCTGCAGCCAACTACTTAGATTTTGGAGTTCATTGTGCATGCTCCAGGACCTTTCCTAGAGATAGCAAAGGCCCAGAGATGTGATGCGACAAAGGCACTGAGGACTGGACAGCAAGCATGGTGCAGTTAGAAGTACCAGACAGGTGTGACCCAAGAACACAATAAGGCACAGTCAATTTAAGGATAATAACCTCTCTGAAATTCAAATTTCTCATGAAAATCCAATCAAACAGGCAAATTTTTGTTTAGCCTGTTGCACTCATATCTATTTCCTGAACTTTCATGGGTTCCCTGAAGCCTTCTTCACAGAAATGAAAGTTATTTTTTTAAATTCTTCAAGATCCTATAAATTGTTGATTTAGGGGCAATCTGAGGGTATGTGCACACGTTGCGGTTTTGGCCCTGCGGATCCACAGCAGTTTTTCATGCGGTGTACAGTACTATGTAAACCTATGAAAAACCAAATCCGCTATGCACATGCTGCTGAAAATTATGAGCAGAATTGCTGCGGATTATTTTCCGCAGCATGTCAATTCTTTGTGTGGAATCCGCAACATTTTAACGCAGGCGAAATCTGCACAAAATCTGCACAAAATCCACAGAAAACCCACAGGGAATCCGTAGGTAAAGCGTAAGTAATTTTACCTGCTGATTCTGCAGAATCCGAGCGGAATAATCCGCAATGGAATCCGCAATGTGTGCACATACCCTTACAAGCAGCAATGTCCTTGCCTGTAAAGACATTTTTATGCAAAGCAATAATGGCTGCAAATGTTTCCTTGGATTTAACTATGGTTAACTGGAGAAGACAATAATTTCAAGCATTTTAAAGTAACCAATCTGCTCTTTTATTTGAGCATGACAGCGTTATATGACCTGCTTCCTTAATTTTAGTGTTTTCATTAGCTCAGGAAAATTTTTTGATGAGGACAAGACAGCTGATATCATTCTGTCATGCTGACTGAATTAGAATAGCAGGCTGATGGCTGTAGAATGAAGCTAGTGCTTTAAATAATTGTTTTCTTCTGTTAATCGTGTTAACGTTCAAGGAAACACATGTAATCATCAATGCTTTTCATTAAAAGCGCTTTACAAGGAAAAACATTGCTGCTTGAAAAATTTCCCCTAAATAAATTCGAAAGGTTCAGTTGTTACGGAGATAGTTATTAATGACTCAAGCTGTATATTTGTGATCATTGTATGTTTAGGGTCATTGTCATGCTGCAGAATAAATTTGGAGCCAATCAGATGCCTCACTCATGATTGTGTATGATGGATAAGTATCTGCCTGTATTTTTCAGTATTAACAGCACCAAAAAATGGACAATGTTGAAGACTGTAAATGCAGTAAAAGAAACAGTGCAATAGATGAATGACATATCATGCTTACTTTCTTTCATATTCAGAATATGTGCAGCAGTGCCATCAATGCTGAATTTACAGCACCAAATTGGACCCAGCTGCACCCATATACTCATCAGAAACGTCTGGTAAGAAGTGGTTTTCAATTAAGCAGTATGGACAAAAGCCATACTTTTGACGTTGAAGCCAAGTGACTCAATTATATCGGAACTGTAGTTTGGAAAATTTGCAGCAAGAGCAATTACCTCATGAGTTTAAATATTAATATTTGGTTGTAATGGAAAGCAGTTTGTTTTGCCAAATGACGTTTTCTTTTTCAGTCTATGGGACTGGAGTAATTGACCCATACCCGGAGCTGCTTTGCTTTGAAATTTTTCTGGGTTGTGGCAGAAAAACAAAAACATACTTCTTTACAGTGTTATGTCAAATCTTCACTTGATTTACATTTGCCTTCTGTTCATTTATTTTTCATTTTGTGAATTCATAAAAATACATTTTTAACCCTTCTGTTTATGAAAGCAATCTTACTTTGTAGCATGTTTTGCACCCTTGCATAAAATGTTGGTGCAATGCTCAATATATATACCATAGTATATGTCTGTAGGTAAGCTACCGTTCAAAATTTTGGGGTCACACACACCATTTTGTGTTTTCCATGAAAACTCATACTTTTGTTAATCAAATGAGTTGCCAAATTTATTTTAAAATATAGTCCAGACATTGGCAAGGTTCCAAAAAATTTTTTTAGTTGAAATAATTTTCTCCTTCAAACTTTGCTTTCATCAAAGAATGCTCCCTTTGCAGCAATTACAGCATTGCAGACCTTTGGCATTCTAGCAATTAATTTGCTGAGGTAATGTGGAGAAATTTCATCCCATGCTTCCAGAAGCCCCTCCCACAAGTTGGTTTGGCTTGATGGGCACTTTTTGCTTACCATACGGTCAAGTTGCTCACACAACAGCTCAATGGGGTTGAGATCTGGTGACTGCGCTGGCCACTTCATTTCAGATAGAATACCAGCTGCCTGCTTCTTCCCTAAATAGTTCTTGCATAATTTTGAGGTTTGCTTTGGGTCATTACTAGTATTGAGCGATACCGTCCGATACTTGAAAGTATCGGATAGTATCGGCCGATACCCGAAAAATATCGGATATCGCCGATACCGATATCCGATACCAATACAAGTCAATAAGACATCAAGTATCGGAATGTATCCTGATGGTTCCCAGGGTCTGAAGGAGAGGAAACCCGAAAAATATCGGATATCGCCGATACCGATATCCGATACCAATACAAGTCAATAAGACATCAAGTATCGGAATGTATCCTGATGGTTCCCAGGGTCTGAAGGAGAGGAAACTCTCCTTCAGGCCCTGGGATCCATAGTGAGGTGTAAAATAAAGAATTAAAATAAAAAATATTGACATTGCTCACCTCTCCGGCGGCCCCTGGACATCACGCTGGTAACCGGCTGGCTTCTTTGTTTAAAATGAGCGCCTTTAGGACCTGCGAATGACGTCGCCGCTTCTGATTGGTCGCGTGCCGCTCATGTGACCGCCACGCGACCAATCAGAAGCCGCGACGTCATTCGCAGGTCCTCAATTCCTAGAATTAGGAGTTTAGTGAATGAGAATGACGTCGCGGCTTCTGATTGGTCGCGTGGCGGTCACATGGGCGGCACGCGACCAATCAGAAGCCGCGACGTCATTCTCAGGTCCTAAAGGCGCTCATTTTAAACAAAGAAGCCGGCCGGTTACCAGCGTGATGTCCAGGGGCCGCCGGAGAGGTGAATATATCAATATTTTTTATTTTAATTCTTTATTTTACACATCCCTATGGATCCGATACCAATACCCGATACCACAAAAGTATCGGATCTCGGTATCGGAATTCCGATACCGCAAGTATCGGCCGATACCCGATACTTGCGGTATCGGAATGCTCAACACTAGTCATTACCCTGTTGTAGGATGAAAATGGCTCCAATCAAGTGCTGTCCACAGGGTATGACATGTCATTGCCAAATGGAGTGATAGCCTTCCTTACTCAAAATCCTATTCACCTTGTACAAATCTCCAACTTTACCAGCACCAAAGCAACCCCAGACCATCACATTACCTCCACCATGCTTGACAGATGGCATCAGGCACTCTTCCAGCATCTTTTCAGTTGTTCTGTGTCTCACAAATGTTCTTCTGTGTGATCCAAACACCTCACACTTGGATTCTTCTGTCCATAACTTTTTTCCAATCTTTGTCTGTCCAATGTCTTTGTTCTTTTGCGCATATTAATCTTTTCCTTTTATTAGCCAGTCTCAGATATGGCTTTTTCTTTGCCACTCTTCCCTGAAGGCCTGTATCCCGGAGTCGCCTCTTCAGAGTGGACGTTGACACTGGCGTTTTGCATGTACTATTTAATGAAGCTGCCAGTTGAGGACCTGTAAGGTGTCTATTTCTCAAATTACATACTCTAATGTACTGGTCTTGTTGCTCAGTTGTGCAGCGGGGCCTCCCACTTCTCTTTCTACTCTGGTTAGAGCCTGTTTGTGCTCTCCTCTGAAGGGTGTAGTACACACCGTTGCAGGAAACCTTCAGTTTCTTGGCAATTTCTTGCATGGACTAGCCTTCATTTCTAAGAACAAGAATAGACTGTCGAGTTTCACATTAAAGTTCTTTTTTTCTAGGCAATTTTGAGAGTTTAATGGAACCAACAAATGTATTGCTCCAGTTTCTCAACTAGCTCATAGGAAGGTCAGGTTTATAGCTTCTCTAATCAGCCGAACTGTTTTCAGCTGTGCTAACATACTTGCACAAGGGTTTTCAAGGGTATTCTAACCATCCATTAGCCTTCTTACACAGTTAGCAAACACAAAGTACCATAAGAACACTAGAGTGATGGTTGTTGGAAATGGGCCTCTATACACCTATGAAGATGTTTGCAGCTAAAATAGTCATTTACCACATTAGCAATGTATAGAGTGTATTTCTGAATCATTTAATGGTAGTTCCATTGGAAAAAACTGCTTTTCTTCCAAAATTAAGGAAATTTCTAAGTGACCCTAAACTTTTACACGGTAGTGTACTGTATATACAGTGTTCATTTTTGCACAGCATATTAATAAACTTTGACAGTATTATGTTACGGTGAACTGAACTGCATTTTTTACATTACTGAGCATAAAACTTTGTCAGTTACCCCTTCCAGACATCTACCAACTACAAACTGTACAGTAGCTAAAAGTAAGTTGCTGAATGAGGGATTTAATTTTAATATAGCAAATGATATAACCAGGATACATTGTTCTCTCTTTTTATCCCACAAAGGGATTACATCCAGATTATCTGAATACCCATTAATTATTGCTGATGACATTCTTTCAGGTTAAGAGCCAACAGAGTCATATAGGAATACAATGCCTCAGGCAAACAGAGAGAGTGAGCACTCATACAACAAATGAAGCTGAAATATCAAATATATGATATAATATTTAGGTTCTAATGCACACAAAGATGGTTAGACAATGATTGCAATAATTGACTTTTCAATATATTGCCTAAACAACATTTATGGAATACTAATATGACTTCTAGTCAAAGAATGAGAAGTAAAGTTAAACCTTAACTAGAACTGAAAGGTGTCTGAGGATGTCATATTTTCTGATATAGTGAATAATATTGTTGCTCAAATGTAATAATTCTGGAGCATCTTTGCTTATAACTCGTCTCAGCTTTTTCTCTGTTATTTCTCTTACAATTTTTTTAATAAAACGGCAACTTACTGGTATGTATTAGTGAATGAATTTGAGGCAGATTGAATTGTACATAAATTAAAAAAAAATCTCACTGCCAAAATTAAGGTTTTGTATAATTTGCTTCAGGACAAATTCAGCAAAACAGCAGTTTGTGGTTGCCATTTTCTGAACTATGAAGGTCCATTAAAAGATTTAACATATCATAAAATCTTATACTCACTTACCACTCAATGCTCTAGCCACCAGTCCAGTCCTAGCCACATCTCCTAATCCCCACTTCTTGTGCTGGAATCTCTAGGCCTCTCATGCTTCTGGTTGGGTTCTGCACATACACTTGGAATGTCACAGCAAACATTGTGGTACCATGATGCTGTGAGCTTCGTCGTGCTTGTGCAGAGTCTTCTAGGGTCTCTTGATACTCGGAAGTTTCAGCTGAACAAGAGAGGTCACGAGATTCCTGTACAAGCAATGTACAATCAGAACATGCAGCAAGGACTGAACAGGATGCACTGGAGAGATGAACAATAATGTGAACATAAAGAACTTTTTATTTTTTGGAGAGACCCCAGAGAAAAATAAGGTACATTACAATCAAATTTCCTTGGAAAAAAAACATGTGAATAGGTGAATTTGGAATTTGTTTGTTCTGCTCATTTTTGCATTATGGTTTTTACTACTTGGCTCTGTGTCCCTACATACTATGACATTATGCAATCAGTAATGATTTTCATTCTCTGCATTGACATACCCCTTTGCCTTTGGAAATGGTTACACCCATTTGTCATTTTATTCATAAATTTCAAAAAGGAAAGCAAAAGAACAGCACAAATTTCTTAAAAACTTATTTTTGAATTATTTCATGGTAAATTGGTGAATAATGGTGGAATGGACTGGAGCACATACTGTAGTTCACACATTGCTTTAATACATAGCTGATAAAAGAGTAAAGTACAATGCTAGCTATTTATTCACTTAGATGCTGAATTCATTAGCAAATGCAGCATCTATGGGTTTTGATAGCAGGACTGTAAGATTACCAACATTGTTGACTATTAATTGGGTTCACATTGCAACCAGGGCCTTATAGAGGGCTCCCTGAACTGACATTTTTGTACACCTATTAGGTCCTGCCAGAAGCAAGGTGTAGTAGAATGCCTGCCAGCAAAATAATAGGTATTAGAATGAACCAGTGGCACTTCAGGGTATAAGATGGCTGCAGATACATATTCTTATTGTTGTGTGTTAATACAATACAAGTTTATTGGTCTGTGAAAAACACATACCCCACTCAATACTCTGTATGCAATCTGTGTGATGTATGCATTTAACATTGCTGAGGATAGGAGAAGCTTTGACATTTATTAATTTATCCATCAATGAAAAGCACTGATGACACACTGATGGAAAACACTGATGACAGCAGGTACCATTTTTTTTACATTCGTTTTTGAACATGCACATGTGAATAAGTCATAAAGGCAGTAAAAACTTTTCTGTTTCGATAAACTAATCTAAAAAAATTGAAAAATCACAAAAATGTTGCATGTGCTACAAAATAATACCAATAAAATGTACATTTCATGTTACAAAATAGTTGCCCAATTAACTGAAAAAAATAACATGGATTCATTTAAACCCCTTTCCATCATTGGGCGTAATAGTATGCTAATGTCGGACTCCCCCTGTTTGGTGCAGGCTCCAACGCTGAGCCCGCACCATTGTGCGCAGATGTTAGCTGATATATAGAGCTGACGTGTGCTCTTAGCAGCCAGGGTGGAATCGCAATCCACCCACGGTTGTTAACTAGTTAAATGGTGATTGAAGTAGTGCAGCTTCTAGTCTCCCATGAAGACTATTAAAGCATGCAAAAGAAAAAAGTTTTAAATCACTCCCCTTTTGACCCAAAATAAAACAATAAAAAAAACAAATATACACATATTTGGTATCCCCCTGTTCAGAATTGCCCGATCTATCAATTAAAAAACAATCAACCCGATCTCTAAATGGCGTAACAAGAAAAATTAAAAATGTCAGCATTACATTTTTTGGTTGCCATTAAATTGCAATAAAATGCAATAACGGGCGATCAAAAGATCATATCTACACCAAAATGGCATAATTAAAAACGTCAGCTTGGTGTGCAAAAAATAAGCCTTCACCCAGCTCTAGATCATGAAAAATGGAGATGCTACAGGTCTCAGAATATGGCGCCATTTTTTGTTTTAACCAAACTGGATTTTTTTCACCACTTAAATAAAAATGAACCTAGACATGTTTGATTTCTATGAACGCATAATGACCTGGAGAATCATAATTGTAGGTCAGTTTCAGCATGTAGTGAACATGGTAAAAATTAAAAGCAACCATGGAATTGCACTTTTTTTTAGATTTCACCGCACTTGGACTTTTTTCCCATTTTCCAGTACACGATATGTTAAAACCAATGGTGTCTTTCAAAAGTACATCTTTTCCCACAAAAAAAGCCCTGATATGGCCTTATTTATCTAAAAATAAAAAAGTAATGGCTCTGGGAAGATGGGGAGCAAATAATGAAAACGCAAAAACCAAAATACCTCTGATCAGGAAGGATTAAAAATGTTATATGTTTGGATCAATAAAACTCTATTGGTCAGTGTGCTATCCAAAATTAAAACGGACAACACTAGGACATGCTACACAGAAAATGAAAAGTCCAAAGATTTGGAGCACAAGTCACCATTTTGGATAACTGTGGGCCAATATTCGATATTATGGAATTGTTGCATTATAGAGAATAGAATTATTTTCTAAATCAGACAAGTCTGGAAAGCTTACAGATGCTCTTCAAAGCTACCAGTTTGCAATTTTAAACTTTAAATATTGCGGTAACATAATACTGTACCTGCAATCTTGCAAAACATTAGATATCACGATGAGCAGCATTAGTTCTACTACATGTGTAAAATCTATTAAAACCTAGGTATCTAGAGATGCAATTCGCACAGCAATTCTTTAGGAATATGGTCGGAAAATACAGCCCTGTATCTTAATAATGCCATTTATTCTCAGGTGCAGTTTACCGAACATTAGATAATAGTGGTGCTTTCCATATTCTGCAGAATATTCAGAAGAGTGCAGAAACAATGTATTCCTTTATTTATTTCAGCATAAAATAGACTAGAAATGAAATTGTGTTGTTGAGGCTGAATTTATCAGAATCAAATCTATTTAAATGCATAGCACCAGCTTCAAAATGTGTGAAATGGTGGAAAAGGTTAATGTTCCAATAGTGGGTGAATACATGCAGATCCTTCACTGTCTATATATTATAACAGCTATTAATATTTATATATTCATGACATATTTTGTAAAAAAAAAATGAACTACGTATTGGCAGAAAGCACTGAGTCAAGCCTCACAAATGGCTTAGAGAGCCAGAGGGAGATGTCACACTGCCCTTGTGCTCCTATTAACTACACAGAATTTGGTTGTATAAAACAGTTGTGCATTTATGATTTTTTTTACATGTTCTCAATCTGTTAGATAAAAAGTCGTTCTTTCTACTTCCACTATACTTCTGCTTTGTTTATGCATGGATGCAGTCATTATCCATTTAGGATTACTCTGTAAATTTGGAAATGTTTTAAAGCCACATCCCCAAAGAATAGAACATCGTGCTCAAACTGAATTAAGGACAGGGGGATGTGCAGAATATTTCACCGGGAATTCTGTCCTTCAACCCTCTTTTCCCATTTGGATTCATAAGTGTAGTCTGAAAAATGGTGGAATCCAATGGGCAGTAATTTCACACCCCTAAATTTTGCAGTATGCCATAAAAGCAGATTTTTATGTACATTTGTCACATTAAAGATGAAGGTTAGATCCACAGAAATTCTACTGCATTTCCATGGCTTATCTGCAAAAAACAGTTGCCAAAGAAGTAAAGTTTTGGTCAAGTGAATCCACTCTTATGGCTAAATCCTATAAGGAGAAATTATAGGGTTCCTGATAAAGGAGCATGAGTTCTTCACTGTATCCTAACATGGAGTCCTATATACTAGAGTTTTTTTTCATGTGAAATAAAGCAAAAAATTGTGTCATGCTCCATCAGATTAACTTTGTAAAAGGGGTTTCTCTCTAAAAACTTTACAAACAGTCCATTAAAGTCTGCAGAGTGTTATAGAGTTAAAGTCTATACAGTGGTTGGATTTGGGGTGTGCCTTTAAATCCCAGTGTATCACATTAAATAATCTACAAAGTCATAAGATTAATAAATGCCAGCCTATTCTGTTTGCATTAAAAAAATCTAGATTTTATTTTAATTAATTCAAATAATATAATAGTTTTCTGCCGTTGTTCCAACGTGTTTATTAAAATATATTTAAACCTAATTGAATGACAATGTATTTTCTTAGAAAAAAAATCATCTTTGAGAAAAAAAGAAGAATCCAATGTGAGTTAATAAGAATTTTTTTTACAAGATAAGTAGCTGGAAATAAAACTTCAAATTTAGAAAATGGTCATTAACCCCTTTCTGCCATTAGACGTACTATTGCGTCCATGTGGGGTGGGCTTTACTTCCCAAGGACGCAATAGTACGTCATATGCGATCGGCAGCGCTCACGGGGGGAGCGCCGCGGATCGCGGCCGGGTGTCAGCTGTTTATCGCAGCTGACATCCGGCACTATGTGCCAGGAGCGGTCACGGACCGCCCCCGGCACATTAACCCCCGGCACACCGCGATCAAAGATCAAAGATCACACTGCGGGCTTCCCTGAGCCTCCCTCCCTGCTCCCTCCAGCCCCGGATCCAAGATGGCCGCGGATCCGGGTCCTGCAGGGAGGGAGGTGGCTTCACAGAGCCTGCTCAGAGCAGGCACTGTGAAGGCTGCAGCGCTGCATGTCAGATCAGTGATCTGACAGAGTGCTGTGCAAACTGTCAGATCACTGATCTGTGATGTCCCCCCCGGGACAAAGTAAAAAAGTAAAAAAAAAAATTTCAAATGTGTAAAGAAAAATAAAAAAAAATATTCCAAAATAATGAAAAAAAAAATAAAAATATTATTCCCATAAATACATTTCTTTATCTAAATAAAAAAAAAAAACAATAAAAGTACACATATTTAGTATCACCGCGTCTGTAACGGCCCGACCTATAAAACTGGCCCACTAGTTAACCCCTTCAGTAAACACCGTAAGAAAAAAAAAAAAATGAGGCAAAAAACAACGCTTTATTATCATACCGCCGAACAAAAAGTGGAATAACACGCGATCAAAAAGACAGATATAACTAACCATGGTACCGCTGAAAATGTCATCTTGTCCCACAAAAAACGAGCCGCCATACAGCATCATCAGCAAAAAAATAAAAAAGTTATAGTCCTGAGAATAAAGCGATGCAAAAATAATTATTTTTTCTATAAAATAGTTTTTATCGTATAAAAGCGCCAAAACATAAAAAAAGATATAAATGAGGTGTTGCTGTAATTGTACTGACCCGAAGAATAAAACTGCTTCATCAATTTTACCAAACGCGGAACGGTATAAACGCCTCCCCCAAAAGAAATTCATGAATAGCTGGTTTTTGGTCATTCTGCCTCACAAAAATCGGAATAAAAAGCGATCAAAAAATGTCACGTGCCCGAAAATGTTACCAATAAAAACATCAACTCGTCCCGCAAAAAACAAGACCTCACATGACTCTGTGGACCAGAATATAGAAAAATTATAGCTCTCAAAATGTGGTAACGCAAAAAATATTTTTTGCAATAAAAAGCGTCTTTCAGTGTGTGACGGCTGCCAATCATAAAAATCCGCTAAAAAACCCGCTATAAAAGTAAATCAAACCCCCCTTCATCACCCCCTTAGTTAGGGAAAAATTAAAAAAATGTATTTATTTCCATTTTCCCATTAGGGCTAGGGTTAGAGTTAGGGCTAGGGTTAGGGCTAGGGTTAGGGTTAGGGTTAGGGTTAGGGCTAGGGTTAGGGCTAGGGTTAGGGCTAGGGCTAGGGCTAGGGTTAGGGTTAGGGCTAGGGTTAGGGCTAGGGTTAGGGCTAGGGTTAGGATTAGGGTTAGGGCTAGGGTTAGGGCTAGGGCTACAGTTTGGGTTGGGGCTAAAGTTACAGTTAGGGTTTAGATTACATTTACGGTTGGGAATAGGGTTGGGATTAGGGTTAGGGGTGTGTCAGGGTTAGAGGTGTGGTTAGGGTTACTGTTGGGATTAGGGTTAGGGATGTGTTTGGATTAGGGTTTCAGTTATAATTGGGGGGTTTCCACTGTTTAGGCACATCAGGGACTCTCCAAAAGCGACATGGCGTCCGATCTCAATTCCAGCCAATTCTGCGTTGAAAAAGTAAAACAGTGCTTCTTCCCTTCCGAGCTCTCCCGTGTGCCCAAACAGGGGTTTACCCCAACATATGGGGTATCAGCGTACTCAGGACAAATAGGACAACAACTTTTGGGGTCCAATTTCTCCTGCTACCCTTGGGAAAATACAAAACTCGGGGCTAAAACATATTTTTTGTGGGAAATAAAAAGATTTTTTATTTTCACGGCTCTGCGTTATAAACTGTAGTGAAACACTTGGGGGTTCAAAGTTCTCACAACACATCTAGATTAGTTCCCTGGGGGGTCTAGTTTCCAATATGGGGTCACCTGTGGGGGGTTTCTACTGTTTAGGTACATTAGGGGTTCTGCAAACGCAATGTGACGTCTGCAGACCATTCCATCTAAGTCTGCATTCCAAATGGCGCTCCTTCTCTTCCGAGCTCTGCCATGCGCTCAAACGTTGGTTTCCCCCAACATACGGGGTATCAGCGTACTCAGGACAAATTGGACAACAACTTTTGGGGTCGAATTTCTCCTCTTACCCTCGGGAAAATACAAAACTGGGGGCTAAAAAATAATTTTGGGGGAAAGATTTTTTTTTTTATTTTCACGGCTCTGCGTTACAAACTGTAGTGAAACACTTGGGGCTTCAAAGCTATCACAACACATCTAGATGAGTTCCTTAGGGGGTCTAGTTTCCAAAATGGTGTCACTTGTGGGAGGTTTCTACTGTTTAGGTACATTAGGGGCTCTGCAAATGCAATGTGACACCTGCAGACCATTCCATCTAAGTCCTCATTCCAAATGGAGCTCCTTCCCTTCCGAGCCCTCCCATGCGCCCAAACAGTGGTTCCCCCCCACATATGGGGTATCAGCGCACTCAGGACAAATTGGACAACAAATTGTGGGGTCGAATTTCTCCTTTTACCTTCGGGAAAATACAAAACTGGGGGCTAAAAAATAATTTTTGTGGGAAAAAATTTTTGTTTTATTTTTACGGCTCTCCATTATAAACTTCTGTGAAGCCCTTGGTGGGTCAAAGCGCTCAGCACACATCTAGATAAGTTCCTAAGGGGGTCTACTTTCCAAAATGGTGTCACTTGTGGGGGGTTTCTACAGTTTAGGTACATTAGGGGCTCTGCAAACGCAATGTGACACCTGCAGACCATTCCATCTAAGTCTGCATTCAAATGGCACTCCTTCCCTTCTGAGCCCTCCCATGTGCCCAAACAGTGGTTCCCCCCACATATGGTGTATCATCGCACTCAGGACAAATTGGGCAACAAATTTTGGGGTCCAATTTCTCCTGTTACCCTCAGGAAAATACAAAACTGGGGGCTAAAAAAATAATTTTTGTGGGAAAAAAATTTTGTTTTATTTTTATGGCTCTGCATTATAAACTTCTGTGAAGCACTTGGTGGGTCAAAGTGCTCACCACACCTCTAGATAAGTTCCTTAGGGGGTCTACTTTCCAAAATGGTGTCATTTGTGGGGGGTTTCAATGTTTAGGCACATCAGTGGCTCTTCAAACGCAACATGGCGTCCCATCTCAATTCCTGTCAATTTTGCTTTGAAAAGTCAAACGGCGCTCCTTCCCTTCCGAGCTCTCCCATCCACCCAAACAGTGGTTTACCCCCACATATGGGGTATCAGCGTACTCAGGACAAATTGTACAACAACTTTTGGGGTCCAATTTCTTCTCTTACCCTTGGGAAAATAAAAAATTGGGGGCAAAAAGATAATTTTTGTGAAAAAATATGATTTTTTATTTTTAGGGTTCTACATTGTAAACTTCTGTGAAGCACTTGGTGGGTCAAAGTGCTCACCACACCTCTAGATAAGTTCCTTAGGGGGTCTACTTTCCAAAATGGTGTCACTTGTGGGGGGTTTCAATGTTTAGGCACATCAGTGGCTCTTCAAACGCAACATGACGTCCCATCTCAATTCCTGTCAATTTTGCATTGAAAAGTCAAACGGCGCTCCTTCCCTTCCGAGCTCTCCCATCCGCCCAAACAGTGGTTTACCCCCACATATGGGCTATCAGCGTACTCAGGACAAATTGTACAACAACTTTTGGGGTCCAATTTCTTCTCTTACCCTTGGGAAAATAAAAAATTGGGGGCAAAAAGATAATTTTTGTGAAAAAATATGATTTTTTATTTTTACGGTTCTACATTATAAACTTCTGTGAAGCACTTGTTGGGTCAAAGTGCTCACCACACCTCTAGATAAGTTCCTTAGGGGGTCTACTTTCCAAAATGGTGTCACTTGTGGGGGGTTTCAATGTTTAGCCACATCAGGGGCTCTTCAAACGCAACATGGCGTCCCATCTCAATTCCTGTCAATTTTGCTTTGAAAAGTCAAACGGCGCTCCTTCCCTTCCGAGCTCTCCCATCCACCCAAACAGTGGTTTACCCCCACATATGGGGTATCAGCGTACTCAGGACAAATTGTACAACAACTTTTGGGGTCCAATTTCTTCTCTTACCCTTGGGAAAATAAAAAATTGGGGGCAAAAAGATAATTTTTGTGAAAAAATATGATTTTTTATTTTTAGGGTTCTACATTGTAAACTTCTGTGAAGCACTTGGTGGGTCAAAGTGCTCACCACACCTCTAGATAAGTTCCTTAGGGGGTCTACTTTCCAAAATGGTGTCACTTGTGGGGGGTTTCAATGTTTAGGCACATCAGTGGCTCTTCAAACGCAACATGACGTCCCATCTCAATTCCTGTCAATTTTGCATTGAAAAGTCAAACGGCGCTCCTTCCCTTCCGAGCTCTCCCATCCGCCCAAACAGTGGTTTACCCCCACATATGGGCTATCAGCATACTCAGGACAAATTGTACAACAACTTTTGGGGTCCAATTTCTTCTCTTACCCTTGGGAAAATAAAAAATTGGGGGCGAAAAGATAATTTTTGTGAAAAAATATGATTTTTTATTTTTACGGTTCTACATTATAAACTTCTGTGAAGCACTTGTTGGGTCAAAGTGCTCACCACACCTCTAGATAAGTTCCTTAGGGGGTCTACTTTCCAAAATGGTGTCACTTGTGGGGGGTTTCAATGTTTAGCCACATCAGGGGCTCTCCAAACGAAACATGGCGTCCCATCTCAATTCCAGTTAATTTTGCATTGAAAAGTCAAATGGCACTCCTTCGCTTCCGAGCTCTGCCATGCGCCCAAACAGTGGTTTACCCCCACATGTGGGGTATTGGCATACTCAGGACAAATTGTACAACAATGTTTGGGGTCCATTTTCTCCTGTTACCCTTGGTAAAATAAAACAAATTGGAGCTGAATTAAATTTTTTGTGAAAAAAGTTAAATGTTCATTTTTATTTAAACATTCAAAAAATTCCTGTGAAGCACCAGAAGGGTTAATAAACTTCTTGAATATGTTTTTTTGAGCACCTTGAGGGGTGTAGTTTTTAGAATGGTGTCAAACTTGGGTATTTTCTATCATATAGACCCCTCAAAATGACTTCAAATGAGATGTGGTCCCTAAAATAAAATGGTGTTGTAGAAATGAGAAATTGCTGGTCAACTTTTAACCCTTATAACTCCCTAACAAAAAAAAATTTTGGTTCCAAAATTGTGCTGATGTAAAGTAGACATGTGGGAAATGTTACTTATTAAGTATTTTGTGTGACATATCTCTGTGATTTAATTGCATAAAAATTCAAAGTTGGAAAATTGCGAAATTTTCATAATTTTCGCCAAATTTCCATTTTTTTCACAAATAAACGCAGGTACTATCAAATAATTTTTACCATTGTCATGAAGTACAATATGTCACGAGAAAACAATGTCAGAATCACCAGGATCCATTGAAGCGTTCCAGAGTTATAACCTCATAAAGGGACAGTGGTCAGAATTCTAAAAATTGGCCCGGTCATTAACGTGCAAACCACCCTTGGGGGTAAAGGGGTTAACCATAGTGTAGCAGCTTTGTGATATATTTCTCTTATTTATATTATACATTGAGCATATAGAATATATTTATTTTTGAAAGTCTATTGATTATAAAGAAAAATAAAAATACAAAGCATGATTTTTGAGTACTAATTACATTTATTTAGTAAAGTGCATTCTCATGTGCATGTGCAGGTTGTGCAGTATTATATTGCAGCTGTCACTGGTTAAAAGCCTTTTGGTCGCTACTATAATGATTATCTGCCATTCAGAAGCTTTAACACTTTACTGAAAAAGGGTACGCAACAGCAAATTCATGGATGTAAGCCCTGTCGCTTACTATCCTGGCCGCTCATCAATTAGCTATTGTGGTTTTCATTTCAAGGCAATAGAATATTATCTGATCATCCAACCTAATTTAATTTGTCATCAGCTTCCTGAAAAATTTCTGGCAAAATGGAATAATAAAGTAAAAAAAAAACCACACCATCCCTACCAATACTAGGCATCAGCGGACTCCTTTCACTGCCATTGCTGCAGCTTCAATGGTACTCCATGTAGTTCTTCAGTTCTACCAGTGTTGAGGCCCACATAGTAATATAGGGCACGTCATTAACTTCAATAACATGAGTCATCACCCATTTGACCCAATGGACCTCAGCGTTGCCAGAGCAAATGATCTGAGGGTTCCAGCAGTAGCAGCAGTGGTGGCAATACAAGAAGTATAATGAGGGCCTAAGGAGGTGAATATTTTATGTTTTATTATTTTATAGCCCACTATCTTCTGCTTATTTTGATTTGGGGCCTTGAGAGACATTAGAGCATAATAAACATCAATTGTGGCACTTATGGTTCAAACCAAACTTATTTGGACAAGATCAAATCTACCGGTCAAATCAAGCAAATCTGCCGGTCAAATCAAGCAAATCTGCCTGAAATATATTTTGGAAGGTTAGTTCAGTTCTACTTGGCACCTTTGAGTTGTTTCAAATTAAAATGCTTACAGTAGGGGTGCTGGATGGGAAAAGATTCCCAGTCTCCCGTGTAGCTCATCTCTATTCATAATACTTTGCCTATAGACTACTGCAAATCAAAATGAGAAATTACTTCTCACATGATACAACTATGCTAGCCACATAGCTGTAATTATATAAAAATCACATACACACAGGATGGTCAATACCACATTGGCTATTTCCTATGACAGACACACTGTATTACCTCTGCAATGCTTGTTAGTATGCTCTGTTACATGCATAACTTTCTACTTTGCCAGCGAGAACTAACTTCTAAGCAGCTGCAAAGCTTTTTCATGTAATCGATCCAAACACAAATCAAAACAGTAGAATTTTCTTAGATGGAAGTGATCTGAGATTGAACCCTTTTTTGTAATCCATGTGTAATAGTGCCAAGTATGCAGGATTGCAAGCCCTTTTTCCTAAGTCCTGAACTGTGTCTTAGTCAAACTCCCTACCAAAAAAACAAAATGAGCATAAACCATTAAAAGGTATCAACCACTGAGGACTCCCAATTCTAAATATTCTTCCTTATACTCTTGTAAGTAAATAAGTAAATGGTAGTAGTTCATGTAAATAGCATAGGGTACTTTTTAACACTATTTTGATTAAAAAAAAACAAGTAAAAGCCAACCCACCGTGACAAGGTGAACCCAATTGGGACTGCCCTACATCTAATATTAAAACCTTCTTTTTGAACTAGGCATTTCCTCTATATAGCTTTCCATGGGCATGGATCCTGCTCTGCTCTTATCTATATTGAGGACGGCAAACACAAGATGAGGTTTTAATACCAGAGATAGGATGTTATCATCCCAATTGGGTACCCTTGTCATGGTGAGATGGCTTTTATGCTTTTTTTTATTAAAAATGTGTTAGCTAAATACCCCATGTTATTTACATGTACTATTAATATATAATTATTTACTTACTACACTGTGTGCAGAATAATTAGGCAAGTTGTATTTTGATCACATGATACTTTTTATACATGTTGTCCTACTCCAAGCTGTCCAGGCTTGAGAGCCAACTACCAATTAAGTAAATCAGGTGATGTGCATCTCTGTAATGAGGAGGGGTGTTGTCTAATGACATCAAAACCCTACATAAGGTGTGCTTAATTATTAGGCAACTTCCTTTCCTTTGGAAAAATGGGTCAGAAGAGAGATTTGACGGGCTCTGAAAAGCCCAAAATTGGGAGATGTCTTGCAGAGGGATGCAGCAGTTTTGAAATTGCCAACCTTTTGAAGCGTTATCACCGAACAGTTAAGCGTTTCATTGCAAATAGCCAACAGGGTTGCAAGAAGCGTATTGGGCAAAAAAGGCACAAAATAACTGCCCATAAATTGAGGAAAATCAAGCGTGAAGCTGCCAAGATGCAATTTGCCACCAGTTTTGCCATATTTCAGAGCTGCATCGTTACTGGAGTAACAAAAAGCACATACTCAGGGACATGGCCAAGGTAAGGAAGACTGAAAACGACCACCTTTGAACAAGAAACATAAGATAAAACATCAAGACTGGGCCAATAAATATCTTAAGACTGACTTTTCAAAGGTTTTATGGACTGATGAAATGAGAGTGACTCTTGATGGGCCAGATGGATGGGCCAGAGGCTTGATCATTAAAGGGCAGGGAGCCCCACTCTGACTCAGATGCCAGCAAGGTGGAGGTGGGGTACTGGTATGGGCTGGTATCAAAGATAAAATTGTGGGACCTTTTCGGGTTGAGGATGGAGTGAAGCTCAACTCCCAGACCTACTGGCAGTTTCTGGAAGACAACTTTTTCAAGCAGTGTTACAGGAAGAAGTCTGTATCGCCCAATAAAAAACAAGTTTTTCATGCAGGACAATGCTCCATCACATGCCTCCAACTACTCCACAGTGTGGCTGGCCAATAAAGGTCTCAAAGAAGAAAAATAATGGCATGGCCCCCTTGTTCACCTGATCTGAACCCCATAGAGAACCTGTGGTCCCTCATAAAATTTGAGTTCTACAGGGAGGGAAAACAGTCCACCTCTCAGAACAGTGTCTGGGAGACTGTGGTGGCTGCTGCACGCAATGTTGATCGTAAACAGATCAAGCAACTGACAGAATCTGTGGATGGAAGGATGTTGAGTATCATCATAAAGAAAGGTGGCAATATCGGTCATTAATTTTGGGGGTTTTGTTTATGCATGTCAGAAATGTTTATTTCTAAATTTTGTGCAGTTATATTGGTTTACCTGGTGAAAATAAACAAGTGAGATGGGAATATATTTGGTTTTTATTAAGTTGCCTAATAATTCTGCACAGTAATAGTTACCTGCACAAACAGATATCCTCCTAAGATAGCCAAATCTAAAAATAACCCACTCCAACTTCCAAAAATATTAAGCTTTGATATTAATGAGTCTTTTGGGTTGATTGAGAACATAGTTGTTGATCAGTAATAAAAATAGCCTTCTAAAATACAACTTGCCTAATAATTCTGCACACAGTGTAAAGGATATATGCTCATTTTTCTTTTTTTCTTGGGTTTCGTCTGTGACATGGTCAAAGTGTGAACGTGCTCCTACATATTGCATGCATACCAATGTATTTTCTGGCTCATTTCTTTGATTTTGTTGAACTCTGTCTAAGTAAACTTTTGTAGCTTGCAGTTTTACCAGAGGGGATGGAAGAATTTGATGTACTGTATCTCCTTTTGTACCTTGCCAGGTTACAACAATTTTTATTGAAATTTCTTAAAGGGAATCTTTCAGCAGGTTTTTGCTATGCAATTTGAAGCCAGCATGCTGTAGTGGCTGAGACACAACTTTCAAGGATGTGTCACGTTATAGGCCGTGTGCTGCTTTTTCCATAAAATAAATGGGTCATCACCAGGAGATTATTACAGCCTAGACTAGCTCCCTCGTGCCAAGTGGCCAGACCTTACCCTGTACTTTAATAAGCAGCTCGCTCTCATTAAACAATTGACATAAAAAGCTGTCCTGGGGTGGGGTTAGCTTTATGAGCTCTGCTACATGCTACATCTAAAAACTCTGATGGTGTCACAACTGCTGCACCCAGTAAACTAAATGATACATCCCAGAAATCAGGGTCTCTTTTCCTACATTTGATACCTTTATCAAGCAGATGTACAATTAAAATTTCACTTTTACTAAGTTCAACTAAAATAATGGAGCCCCTTTGATCCACTAAAAATAAGACAGGACATGCAGCTCTGGCAAAAATTAATAGACCACTGCAAAATGTTCAGTTTGTCTGATTTTTCTCTTTATAGGTATATTTTTGAGTAAAATGTAAATTGTTCTTTTAGTCTATAAACTTCTGACAACATGTCTCAGAATTTCCAAGCAATACATTTTTTATTTTTTTTCTGAAAAGTAGAAAAAGTCAAAATTTAAAAAAACAAAAACAAAAACAGTGCTTTCTGACCTCAAATAATGAAAAGAAAACAAGTTCATAATCATTTAGAAACAACAATACTAATGTTATATCTCAGGAACAGTTCAGAAATCAATATTTTGTGGAATAACCATGATTTTTATTCACAGCTTTCATGCATCTTGGCATGCTTTCCACCATTCTTTCACACTGCTTCTGGAACAAAAATTTAAGAAGTCCTTCTTTGTTTAATGGCTTGTGAGTTGTGACTATTAGTGATGAGCGAGTATACTCGTTGCTCAGGTTTTCCCGAACACGCTCGGGTGGTCTCCGAGTATTTGTGACTGCTCGGAAATTTAGCTTTCGTTGCCTCAGCTGCATAATTTACAGCTGATAGACAGCTTGAATACATGTGGGGATTCCCTAGCAACCCTGCAACCTCCACATGTGCTCAGGCTGGCTAGTAGCTGTAAATCATGCAGCTGCTTCAACAAAAACTAAATCTCCGAGCAGTCACATATACTCGGAGACCACCCGAGCGTGCACGGGAAAATCCAAGCAACGAGTACACTCGCTCATCACTACTTGTGACTATCCATCATCCTCTTGATTACGCTCCAGAGGTTTTCAATGAGGTTCAGCCTTCAAACCCTAAACACCCAACAAGCAAGAGCTCACTTATAAAGTTAACAGCAACAACAACCAGATCAATGTCCTGGTGATTATTAATAAACATATAATATGTATGAAAACGGAACAATCTCACCCAACGTTAAAACTTGTTCTACGAGATCTGATTCATTCAATATCTGCAGAATCCTGTTTGTCCTATTAGGATAGGGGAGGTCCTCATATGCATCCATCCAATACCCCACCAAAAGACATTCCATAGGATCCAATACAATGTGTCCCCAAGATTAGCTTTTGACGTGTTTCATCAATTGAATCATCAGGGGAGAAATGAACTGGATATGTTTTGTTTAACATGATGGGCGCGCGCCCATCACGTATGGAGGAGAGGAGGTCTGGTACTTATTTTTAGTGGACCAAAGGGGCTCCATTAGTTGAACTTAATAAAAGTGACATTTTAATTGCACATCTACCTGGCTGTTTTAACAGTTTTGGATTGGTAGACCACCTTGTTATCACCTCTATCAAGCACAGTGACAGTGTAACAAAACACACATACTGTGTAGTGGTGCATGTGATCAATCCAATTAGTTACACATAAATACATAATTATAAAAAAGTGCAAATTATCATAAAATAATGATTTGTATACAGTCATTAAACAAGCGGAAAAAAAAGCATAATATCTCTCATACATACATCAGTTTGAATAAATGTGAGTCATCATTTACAGTGTAAATGAAATGCTAGGTGAAATCCCAAGAAACAATGAAAACCCTATATTAAGGGTCACCAATCTAACCCAAGAAGAGGTGCGAAATCGGCTAAATAAGATTAAAATAGATAAATCTCCGGGTCCGGATGGCATACACCCACGATTACTAAGGGAACTAAGTAATGTAATAGATAAACCATTATTTCTTATTTTTAGGGACTCTATAGCGACAGGGTCTGTTCCGCAGGATTGGCGCATAGCAAATGTGGTGCCAATATTCAAAAAGGGCTCGAAAAGTGAACCTGGAAATTATAGGCCAGTAAGTCTAACCTCTATTGTTGGTAAAATATTTGAAGGGTTTCTGAGGGATGTTATTCTGGATTATCTCAATGAGAATAACTGTTTAACTCCATATCAGCATGGGTTTATGAGAAATCGCTCCTGTCAAACCAATCTAATCAGTTTTTATGAAGAGGTAAGCTATAGGCTGGACCACGGTGAGTCATTGGACGTGGTATATCTCGATTTTTCCAAAGCGTTTGATACCGTGCCGCACAAGAGGTTGGTACACAAAATGAGAATGCTTGGTCTGGGGGAAAATGTGTGTAAATGGGTTAGTAACTGGCTTAGTGATAGAAAGCAGAGGGTGGTTATAAATGGTATAGTCTCTAACTGGGTCGCTGTGACCAGTGGGGTACCGCAGGGGTCAGTATTGGGACCTGTTCTCTTCAACATATTCATTAATAATCTGGTAGAAGGTTTACACAGTAAAATATTGATATTTGCAGATGATACAAAACTATGTAAAGCAGTTAATACAAGAGAAGATAGTATTCTGCTACAGATGGATCTGGATAAGTTGGAAACTTGGGCTGAAAGGTGGCAGATGAGGTTTAACAATGATAAATGTAAGGTTATACACATGGGAAGAAGGAATCAATATCACCATTACACACTGAATGGGAAACCACTGGGTAAATCTGACAGGGAGAAGGACTTGGGGATCCTAGTTAATGATAAACTTACCTGGAGCAGCCAGTGCCAGGCAGCAGCTGCCAAGGCAAACAGGATCATGGGGTGCATTAAAAGAGGTCTGGATACACATGATGAGAGCATTATACTGCCTCTGTACAAATCCCTAGTTAGACCGCACATGGAGTACTGTGTCCAGTTTTGGGCACCGGTGCTCATGAAGGATATAATGGAACTAGAGAGAGTACAAAGGAGGGCAACAAAATTAATAAAGGGGATGGGAGAACTACAATACCCAGATAGATTAGCGAAATTAGGATTATTTAGTCTAGAAAAAAGACGACTGAGGGGCGATCTAATAACCATGTATAAGTATATAAGGGGACAATACAAATATCTCGCTGAGGATCTGTTTATACCAAGGAAGGTGACGGGCACAAGGGGGCATTCTTTGCGTCTGGAGGAGAGAAGGTTTTTCCACCAACATAGAAGAGGATTCTTTACTGTTAGGGCAGTGAGAATCTGGAATTGCTTGCCTGAGGAGGTGGTGATGGCGAACTCAGTTGAGGGGTTCAAGAGAGGCCTGGATGTCTTCCTGGAGCAGAACAATATTGTATCATACAATTATTAGGTTCTGTAGAAGGACGTAGATCTGGGGATTTATTATGATGGAATATAGGCTGAACTGGATGGACAAATGTCTTTTTTCGGCCTTACTAACTATGTTACTATGTAGTGTACATAAATATGCAAATTACCTCTTCAGAGAGGAACAGTGCTTGAACTCTATAGTGCCACCTGTTGGAAGCAGCAATTCTACAAGTCACTATTGACCATTTAACGAGCCTTGAAATGTAACATAGGTAAATAGCCAAATATCTAACTAAATCATTAACCCCTTGCCGACATATGACAAAATAGTACATCCTATATCGGTTTCCTGTAAATGCAAACAAAAAAACCCCACAATATCAGGATTGTGTTTTCTTGGTTGCCACAAAAGGTGAAAACAATGCAATAGGAGGTCATCAAAAGATTGTGTCTACCCCATAATGGTATCAATAAAAATGTGAGCTCACAGCACAAAAAACAAACAAACAGAAAACTGTCACACAACTCCAAGAACTGAAAGTCTTAGAAAATTGCAACACAAGACTTTTTTTTTACAAATTTCCTATTTTTTTCCACATAAATAAAAAAACTATGCATATTTGGTATCACTGTAATTATACTGATCTGGAGAATCTTATAGCCAGTTATTTTTACCATACATTAAACGTAAAAACAAACCCAGAAAAACTATGGGAGCTTTTGGTCTTGGGACACCTCACAACAGACACATGATAGCGGCAGCTAATCGATGAGCTCAACATCTTATGCCATCAACATAGGCAAAGCCACTGAGCTCACTGTTTGTGTGCAATGTAATCGATGTGATGTTTGTGCTGCAGACAACAACAGACACCAGAGTATGGATGAAGAAGAGAATAAGTGTTGTACTTGAGGAGTTTGAGAAAGGCCTCATTGAAAAGTCAGATTGTTTGATGTATGAGAAAAAGGACTAAGCTTCATTAGTGATTTTCATCAGGTTTTTCACTTATGAAAAAAAAAAGTTTTTCCACCTTCTTGTATCTGTTTGTATGAAAACAGACAGCACACAGACGGAAACTGACTGCTGTGCAATTTATATAGTGGCTCAGTGGTTACCACTTTAGTATACAGTTATATGAAAAAGTTTGGGCACCCCTATTAATCTTAAGCTTAATGTTTTATAAAAATTGTTTTTTTGCAACAGCTATTTCAGTTTCATATATCTAATAACTATTGGACACAGTAATGTGTCTGCCTTGAAATGAGGTTTATTGTACTAACAGAAAATGTGCAATCCGCATTCAAACAAAATTTGACAGGTGCATAAGTATGGGCACCCTTATCATTTTCTTGTTTTAAATACTCCTACCTACTTTTTACTGACTTACTAAAGCACTTTTTTTGGTTTTCTAACCTCATTGAGCTTTAAGCTTCATAGCCAGGTGTATGCAATCATGAGAAAAGCTACTTAAAGTGGCCACTTGCAAGTTGTTCTCCTGTTTGAATCTCCTCTGAAGAGTGGCATCATGGGCTCCTCAAAACAACTGTCTAATGATCTCAAAACAAAGATTATTCAACATAGTTGTTCAGGGGAAGGATACAAAAAGCTGTCTCAGAGATTTAACCTGTCAATTTCCACTGTGAGGAACATAGTAAGGAAATTGAAGAACACAGGTACAGTTCTTGTTAAGGCCAGAAGTGGCAGGCCAAGAAAAACATCAGAAAGGCAGAGAAGAAGAATGGTGAGATCAGTCAAGGACAATACTCAGACCACCTCCAGAGAGCTGCAGCATCAACTTGCTGCAGATGGTGTCACTGTGCATCGGTCAACTATACAACACACTTTGCACAAGGAGAAGCTGTATGGGAGAGTGATGCGAAAGAAGCCGTTTCTGCAAGCACGCCACAAACAGAGTCGGCTGAGGTATGCAAAAGCACATTTGGAGAAGCCAATTTCTTTTTGGAAGAAGGTCCTGTGGACTGATGAAACCAAGATTGAGTTGTTTGGTCAGGTCATACAAAAAGGCGTTATGCATGGCAGCCAAAAAAACACAGCATTCCAAGAAAAACAGTTGCTACCCACAGTAAAATTTGGTGGAGGTTTCATCATGCTTTGGGGCTGTGTGGCCAATGCCGGCACTGGGAATCTTGTTAAAGTTGAGTGACGCATGGATTCCTCTCAGTATCAGCAGATTCTTGACAATAATGTTCATGAATCAGTGACAAAGTTGAAGTTACGCAGGGGATGGATCTTTCAGCAAGAAAATGATCCAAAACACCGCTCCAAATCTACTCAGGCATTCATGCAGAGGAACAATTACACTGTTCTGGAATGGCCATCCCAGTCCCCAGATCTGAATATCGTTGAACATCTGTGGGATCATTTGAAGAGGGCTGTCCATGCTCGGAGACCATCAAACTTAACTGAACTGGAATTGTTTTGTAAAGAGGAATGGTCAAAAATACCTTCATCCAGGATCCAGGAACTAATTAAAAGCTACAGGAAGTGACTAGAGGCTGTTATTTTTGCAAAAGGAGGATCTACTAAATATTAATGTCACTTTTCTGGTGGGGTGCCCATACTTATGTACCTGTCAAATTTTGTTTGAATGCAGAGTGCACATTTTCTGTTAGTACAATAAACCTCATTTCAAGGCAGAAACATTACTGTGTCCAACGGTTATTAGATATATGAAACTGAAATAGCTGTTGCAAAAAACCATTTTTTATGAAACATTAAGCTTAAGATTAATAGGGGTGCCCAAACTTTTTCATATAACTCTATATAGGGCAGCATGGTGGCTCAGTGTTTAGCACTGTGCTATAATTAGGGCAGAATGGTGGCTCAGTGGTTAGCACTGTACTATATATAGGACATTACGGTGGCTCAGTGTTTAGCACTGCACTATATGTAGGGCAGCACAGTGGCTCAGTGTTTAGCACGGTACTATATATAAGCCAGCATGGTGGCTCCAAGGTTAGCATTGTACTATATATACAGTAGTGCAGCACAGTGGCTCATTAGATAGCACTGTACTATACATAGGGCAGAACAGTGGCTCAGTGGTTAGCACTGTACTATATATAGGGAAGCATGGAGGTTCAGTGGTTAGCACTGTTGATTTGCAGCACTGTGGCCCTCTGTTTAAGTCCCACCAAGTATATCTGCAAGGAGTTTGTATATTCTTCTAATGTTTGTTCTTGTTCCTTGGGGTTCAACGGTTTCCTCCCAGACATACTGATTGGGAATTTAGAATGGGAGCCCGAATGGGAGCTAATGTTAGTTATATATATATATACATACACATGCCCGGCTATGTGGGTCGATTAAACCTTCCACATTTTTCACTTAAACTATGGAGTGCTGCCTCTTTTTTGAGTGTCTATATATATATATATATATATATATATATATATATATATATATACAAACATTGGTGTGGCTTACTCTTTTTTGCTGGGCATCTTGCTTATATAGCTTTCCTCATCCACGTGTCTGAACATTTGGGTCTGGGTCCTGCTCTGCCCCATCTATTTTTACGGTTACCGACACATAGGGAAGTATACTGTCAGAGTTAAGGACCATCCCAATTGGGTACACGTTGTCGCTGTGGGATAGTAATTACATTTTTTTAATCATCATAGTGTTAACTAAGTACCCTATATTGTTTACATGTATTATTACTATTTACTTATTGAAGGATATTTCCTAATTTTGATTTTATCTTAAATTTTACTATATATGTAGCAAAAAACTTACCAGTTGCCATCTTCTACTGATGCTGAAGATGCTTCAATCCGACTCCAACATTTTGTGACCGCAGCTGTGTCTTACCGGAAGTCACAGCTAACTGTCACTAGATCTCACCTTGTAAGTCTATAAACACTTCTTTCGGAGCCTCATATACTAACATTAAGAAGTGACTTCCAGTCAGCCCTGCAAACAATCGATCTATCCAGCTAGCCACAACTCACAACTCGGGTCACGTGGACGAGAGCGGTGCCAGGAACAACAGACAAATTCAACCAGTAACTATTTTAATATGAATAAGACACAGTCATTAGTAATACCACTTTGGTTCTCAAATGAAAAAATACACATAGTGGCACTTTACAACTGACCAGAACTCAATGTATCTTTAGCAAAACTGAAGTAGAAGTCATTAAAATAGTTGTACAGTATCACTACCAACTTATCCAGGCAAATGAAGCTGAACTTTGCATCTTCCATGTACTATTTTGCACTATGAAAAAATAGAATAGATAACAGTATTTGAAACCATATGGAGAATAATATGTAAGGCATTGTGATAACAAATTAATGCTAGCATACTGAACAACATTTGTCTTACACCACTTTTCTGCAAAAGAAAGTTACAAGGAAATGTTAAGAAATGAGTCAGGCTCTGAACACCCACCACTATTGGGGTACATGAATATGACTTCACCATATGTCTTAGTGTTATTATACTAGAGATATATATCTGGCAGCAATATATAGAAAATGTATTCCAATGTGCCAAATGACACAAACATGTGTCAATGTAGTTTTATGTGTTGTAAATTGGGGCAAGAGTATTCATGCAAAATTCAGTTTTGGTCAACATTATTGGCACACTTGAATATTGTGAACACTATGCAAAATATCTTCTGAAATAAAGTTTTTAGTGAATATACTGTATGTATTTAAATTCATGTTTTATATAGGAAAAAACTTAGCATGAATGTAGACACAAAATTGAAAAACATGATTTTTGGCATGCTTTCAGTTCAGTTTAAAACAAATGACAAAATCTGACTATCTTGTGATTACATAGAAATTTGAGTCACCTGTTTACACACTGGCAGTGCTCACAAGACTTTAAGACCCATTGTATTTCCTGTTCTATGTTCACAATGCCAACAGTAAAGGCCCCGTCACACTTAGCGACGCTAAAGCGATCCCGACAACGATACAACCTGTCAGGGATCGTTGCTGCGTCGCTATGTGGTCGCTGGTGAGATGTCAAACAGTGAGATCTTCCCAACGACGCAGCAGCAATGCGGCGACCTGTACAACGGTGTAGTTGGTCGTTGTGACCCTGTCACATGGCAGCTATTATGACGATTCAGACCTCGATGAGGGACGTCCTGTGTGACGTTGTAGTCACACAGGTGTGCATTTGCGTTGCCTTTTCTGCGCCCATTCAGTTCCGATTGGTGGTCGCTACTGCGTTCTGATTGGTGGCGGCCTTGCCTTATGAGGCGACACAATAGCCCTTCCGTCCTTTGTTCCTGACCGCGTGGTGGTTTGCAGATCGTTGTAGAGTTCTCTGGCCTGCGACTCCTCTTCAATTTATCTATTCTTCAACGGTTCTTCTGACACCTAGGATGGAAGCGCTACTATGTCGCCTTCTGTTGAAGGCATGACCACCAATCAGAACACAGTAGCGACCACCAATCGGAGTGGAGGAGTGCGGAAAAGGCAACGCAAATGCACGCCTATGTGTCGGTGTCTGAGTCGTCAACGAGGTCGTTGGTAAGGTGTCAAACACAGCGATGTGTGCTACCCAGCGGGACCTCAATGATCAAAAAAAGGTCCAGGCCATTCCGACACGACCAGCGATCTCACAGCAGGGGCCTGGTCGCTGCTACGTGTCAAACATAGTGAGATCGCTACTGAGGTCGCTGTTGCGTCACAAAACTTGTGACTCAGCAGCGATCTCGCTAGTGACCTCGCTTAGGCTACGTTCACATTAGCGTTTCGCTAATGTGCGTCGCTGTTGCGTCAGCGACGCAGCGGCGACGCAGCGGCGACGCGCCCCTATGTTTAACATGGGGGACGCGTGCGTTTTTTTTCGACGCTAGCGTCGGATGCAAGAAAATGCAACAAGTTGCATTTTTCGTGCGTCCGATTTTCGTCAAAAAACGACGCACGCGTCGCAAAATGCAGCGTTTTTGCCCGCGTTTTTGGTGCGTCGTGCGTTGCGTCGCCGTTGCGTCGCCGACGCACCGGCACGCAACGCTAATGTGAACGTAGCCTTAGTGTGAAGGTACCTTAAAAGAGCTCTTTGAGCATACCAAAAATGCTGCTATCACCAACCACAAGCAGTCTAAAGAGTACTAGACAATCTCCAAAAGAATTTGACAGCCTGCCTTCAACAGTTCAAAATGTTATTAAGAAATGTTACTACCTACTCATGTAAGTCAAGAACCTTGTAAAATGTGTTGGGAATAGGAGATATGTTTTAAAATGTGTTAAAAAAATACATACAACATTCAAAGAACTTTAGACTGAGCGGAAAACATCTCAGATGATTGCGCCGCCGCCAACCCATGCCATAATCTGCACAATTAATAAATTAGGAACCTATGGGCAAAGTTCAAGGAGGATCTCACTGTTTAAAGGCTTAAGAAGGCTTAAGAAAAGCAACTAAAATTGCCAAAAGTTACGTAGATGAACCACAATTAGAAGTCCCAGAAGACCATGTTAATGTTCGGCGTTCCAGGGGAAGTCCAGGGATGAGAGACAATTTTTTTTCCACATCCAAAGTTTGGGTCACCATTGTTTTCAATGAGGCTCAGGTTCTGGTTATAGTTTGAGTACAGTTCTGATACCCAAACCGAACTTTAGATGAAAATTCAGGTCGAGTACTAAAACTCAAACTTCCACTGGTTCGCTCATCTCTAACCACAATCCTTCTCAGAAAAATATTCAATGGACAAATGAAGCCAATGTATGCAGACATTATGTTTATAGAGGATAAAATAAATCCAATAAGGAAAAGTGCACCATGTTTGCATCAAAATATACTGGAGTAACTAAAATATTGTGGGGCCACATTGTTGCTTCTGATACAGTTGTCCTTGAAAATGGAACAGAAACATTAAATGAAATCTGAGGATTATGAGAGCAGTTTAGAAAGAACATCCTTGCAAGTTTAAGAAAACTGTGTTTGAGTTGAACAAAATAGGTTCTTTAGCAGGATAATAACCCAAAGGACATTTCCAAAAGTACAAAAGAATCATTTGGAGGAGAAATAAATCGTTTTAAACTGGCTAGCAATAAGTTTTGATATTAACCCAATTGAAAATCTATTGAGAGTTGAAATCTGTGATTGGAAAAAAGAACTTTGCAAACATTGATAGAGCGTGATAGAATTGCAGACACTACCAGCAGACAGGTGCAAGGATATGTAAAATGTATTTTGACATGCCATTATATTATTCTAATTATGCACATTTGGTGCATAGACACTAGTTACTGAAGATATTGGGCCTGACTTTTTAAGGTTGATGTTTTGCATGCCAATCTCAGGAATTGCTGGAGTAAGATGTGCCTAAATTATTAAGAATACAAGACACTTAATAAATTAGACACATCCTACAACTGGCACAGTTACTCCAGTCAAGGACTAAAAATGAATTTCAGGCATAATTTACTATACTAATGTGGCGTAAACTTTGATGAATTTGGCCGGCGGGTTTTGCCTCAGCCAGCCCCTGGCTATGACCATTTTGCATATCAGGTAGCGCCTGTCTTAAAAATTTCAGAAATCAAAAAAAACGTTTGCACATCTTTGAGTTGCACAAAAAAATTCTAGACGTTTTATGCTGGAATTAAAATATAAACACCTTGATGAATCTGGTCCTTTTACTATTTCTAATGAATAATTATAATATTATCAATAATATTGACCAAGATTGTAGCTGTGTGCAAAACTTATATGAACCACTTGTAAATAGTGCAAGTGCTCAACAAAAGTAACTTAAAGAGGTATGTCCATTTTCACGATCCTATCCCTGTATGTAGTAGGTGTAATATTACTAATATTAGAAAATACCTCCAATTAAAAATGTACCATATATACTCGAGTATAAGCCGACCCGAGTATAAGCCGACCCCCCTAATTTTGCCACAAAAAACTGGGAAAACTTATTGACTCGAGTATAAGCCTAGGGTGGAAAATGCAGCATCTACTGGTAAATTTCAAAAATAAAAAATAGATGCTCCATACCGTTCATTATTGCCCCATAGATGCTCCATATGCAACTGTGCTATATAGAATGCTCTATACCATTCATTATGGCCCCATAGATGCTCCATAGAAAGCTGTGCCATATATATATTGCTCTGCACCGTTGATTATGGCCCCATAGATGCTCCTTATAAAGCTGTGCCCCATATACGGTATATTGCTCTGCACCATTGATTATGGCCCCATAGATGCTCCTTATAAAGCTGTGCCCCATATGTATTGCTCTGCACCATTGATTATGGCCCCATAGATGCTCCTTATAAAGCTGTGCCCCATATCTATTGCTCTAGCATATCTAGTATGCATATATTGACAGTTAGTTACAGTGGTTTTAACCAAGAATACGTAAGCTACTGCAATACCCTGCACATGGGGAAAGCAATATTGCGAATCAAAAAAACTATACTACCGTATATACTCGAGTATAAGCCGAGATTTTCAGCCCATATTTTTGGGCTGAAAGTCCCCCTCTCGGCTTATACTCGAGTCATATACCGGGAGGTCGGCAGGGGAGGTCGGCGACTTCTGAATCTGGCCGACCCATTTCGCTATCTAGCGGCTGACTATCCTCACAACGTGATACACACGAATCAGCGTCCATTGCTGTGACCGCCAGTGTGGCGCCACGCGCCAGTAGTGCGCTTCCTATCCCATGTCTATGTGCTTAGTGGTGTCTGCCAGCACGGCACAGTACGCACTTCGGTGCTCTAAACTATTTCTATTAGTTACCTAACACACCCAGTTGCAGTGTTGTGCGCAATAAGTCTGAACGGACTTCAACCCCGAGTCTTGGGATTGAGTGCGGTGACTCTTTGCTTGCGCTCTTCAGTGCGGTATTGCGGTCCTGTGGCTTAACAGGGTTCGCTTCCACCGCCATATAGTGCTGCCATTTACTAGCAGCAGGTTTTCACCGACACGGTGGACCCCAGAATGCGAATGCACCTAATATTGTTTCACCTTATACTTGGTGCGTTCCGCCAGTCCTAACACATATTATCCGAGCACACCCAGGACACTAGGATAACACCCAAGCATGCTCGGATAACATGATATCCAAGCACGTTTGCGCATCACTATTTACTAGTAAAATTTTTCATGATTTAATTACTAGAAAATGTAACTTTGTTTTGAATGTTATGTCTAAAATAGCTTGAATAATTCAAATAACCATTCAGTAATTTTACAGGCAGTAGTTTAAAGGAATGTTTTTCAGTTAAATACTAATTGGAACCTTGGAAACGCAGGTTGGAGGACAATGTGGTTAATGAATATAGTAAACAAAAAGCTGTTCTTACAAAAACTCATATGTAACATAATTCATATAGATGAATGCACCTGTAAAATTATGGAGAATTTGCCTATTAGAGATAAATAGAATACAAAAATAGTATACAATGAAAAGACTATAATTCAAAGGGAACACTATATCACTGTAACCAGTGAGCATCCTATATTCTTAAATAACGGCCAGATTGCATTCCAAAGCTTTATTTTCACTAACCTTGCGCTAATGTAAAGATGTATTGTTATTGTATTGCCTACTTTTAGTTGTTACAATAAAAAGATGGAAAGGTTGATGTGCATTACATGGACAGATTAAATCTAAAGATCAATTAGGAAGAATCTTTTACTTAGCAGCCAATGATAGTAGCTAGCAGTGATGCATTCTTTATACTTTATTCCAGAGACAGGTTCACTTTAGGAGCTATCACCTGTTTTTTAAGCTAGTTTTACTTTTGTCTATGAGGACAGATTCATTGTGCAATGACATTATTCATGCAGGTATTTTATGTGATAAAGGGTTCGCTCATATCAGTGTATAAATCAAATTATTGCAATGCAACATATAAAGGGACAGCACTAGGACCAATGTTATTCAGTGAGTCCGTGCACATCTGCAATTTTATTCTCTGCTTTATTCAGCATGCTGCGATTTCACTCCGAAATAAGATGGGTGCAAGAAAAAAATCAGATGTTATACGGACCATCATAGTGGCATCCAATTTTTATTGATGCATTATAATTCTGCAACATTTGAAACTGTATGTTGGGTGCCGAGACTCTCGTGCTATACAGGGTAGATCCTAAGCCTTATCTACCTTGGCGGTCTCCCATTCAGACTTGGCCGCTGCAAGTGCTGCTCAGCATAGACCTCGGTCCCAGTACTTAGCTCATGCTCATGGCTTATGGTTGGTTACTGTTGGATCTCCAGCCAAGTCCTTTCTAACCAGTGTTAAACAGGAGCAGCCTAACACTCTGGAGCCTAAGTCCAGAAATCACCTTACTGAGCATGTCCATGATGTGGCACCTTCTGGTTGGTGGTGGGATGTCTCTTGCTCTAGTGATATGGCAGCTGCGGATTAGCCCTTGGGCGATGTCACGTCTGGCTGGGCGTGAGTGTTTGGGATGGAGCTTTGGGTTTAAAAGGCTTCCAAAGGTGCCCGCAGGTGCACTAGTATCATTTGTGTGTGGCTATGTGAGTGAAGACCTTACTACTCTGTCTACAAGTGTCATATGTCTTTCTAGCTTTGGGACTGTACATGTAGGCAGGCAGTGTGGGCAATAAGCCATTTGGCTTAGCATCTGTTTCCTACTCGTGTGAAGTTAGCACAGTAGAGTTCCAGAGCAAGCTCAACCCTAGTGGTTTTATGCAGAGCTTCTCTTTAATTTCTGTGTTAGGCTAGGTTCACATTGCGTTAGTGCAATCCATTTAGCGGATACCCTAACGGATTGCGCTAAAGCAATGTCCAAAAAGGGATTGTGTTCGGCAATCCCGCTGGCGCAGATGCCCGATCTGCGCTAGCGAGGAACGGACCCTGAACGCTGCAAGCAGCGTTCGAGGTCCGTCCGAAAATAACGGGACATCGCTGACGCATGCCAAAAATGGCATACATTTGCGATGCATTAGCGATCCATTAGCACATTGCAGTCAATGGGTGTGCTAGCGGATCCGTTACATAGCGTTGATTGTGACAATTGCACCATGTAACGGAGTCCGTTAGCGGACACCCACTAACGCAATGTGAACCTAGCCTTAGATTGACACAGCTCAGTTTCAGAGAATATGTTTCATTTCTGTGTGGGACTGACACAGCTCAGTTTCAGAGCCTCTAATTCATTTCTGTCTGTGAGTTCAGTTAACGTGCTTGTCCTGTGATGTTTAGCAGGACAGAGCACTTAGTACTCATTTCTACTGTTCCTTCCTGTGGAGTAACAGAGTTTGGAACTCAGCGTCCTGTTCACACTGGGTGGCGATAACCCAGTGTGTACAAGTAATCATTTGCCGTGTGTTCCATCATTCGTTACTAGCAGCAGTTTTCCATCTCTGCACGGTGGACCCCGGATTGCGGTTGCGCTTTATTATTCATTTTATTTAGTGCAACCCGCCAACCCTAACACAGTAAATGGTCCTGTAAATGATTAATAGCTGCTGATTAAAAAAAAGTCGGATTGTTTACAGACAGCACACAGAGGACAAGTGGTCCCACTTTTCTGGATTGAGATGGGACCGATTTTTTAATACACTACTGTGAACATAGCCTAAATATGTTTTTTGCTGTTTCTAAAAAGAGCCACACTCAAGAATATGTCATGGCAATAACTTGAGTCTTAGGTAGTGAAAATACAATTTGCGACAAAGTAAAGGACAGGAGATAACATTTCGGCTTAAATAATTTCCCAAATAGTTGAGTTCATTTTAGCTTTCTCCTTGGTTTTTATATCCCAGGATGAGTTGGTGGGATGACTAACTTTGAAAAAACAAGCAGAACATGTTTGTTTGTTTTTTATATTTTGCTGCAAGAGGCTTACACTATATGTGTCTGTAACGCTCAGTCCACACCATGTTTGTACACACTGTCGGCATCAGATGCACAGGACACCTGCATTTGACAGCATGCACAGTCACAATGCATGTTTAGTCATCTTTCCACCATTGGGAGCCATTGTAAAGGAACAGGTACCACATTATATACAGTACATTTATTTGTTATTGTCCTCCGTATAGCAAAAAACAGTCTTCTACACTTTCATATAAAATTATACAAATGATATGAAACCACATACCAGTCAGATGGATTCAGAGAGCACATTTTTGGCCTCCGTCTGGTGAATGATCGTCGGTAATTAAGTTACAGTATCTTTTGAGAAAGCACCCATCATATACTGTAGGGTAGGTGTACAGACAGGTTTCCTAAAGCTGACTGCTTCTCCGCTGCCAAGAGAGCACCAATCCAGCTTTGAGCACTGTTGTACTCTGTAACAACCTTTGTCTTCTATATCGGGGTAGTCACTCATGATATCAAGTCTTGGATACAACATTTCTACACATTAATGGGTTATGTGTAATCAGGAAAAAGTTTAACTTTATTTTCTTTTTCCAGAAACAGCATTACACTTGTTCATTAGCTCTGGACTGGTGTTGCAGCACATATCATATTAATCTAGCTAACAAAAAAAATAAATAAAATAAGCCTTATCTTCACTATTCCCCTGCAACTCCAGTTCTGACACTTGTCTGGTACCTTTGGCTTTCTACTTCCTTGTCGTATCTCAACACCTAAAAGTCCAGGAAATATCGGGTTAGCAAATTATTTATTGAGGCAGGTCATAGCTGCAGCCAGCCATTGCTTATGTGAGCATTCCCTGCCTTTTATAGTGTGTCAAAATAATATTGGAGAATCGCAGAATCAAGCGGGGACGGGTTAAGAGTCATAAAGAGTGCTATGGGGGCAACATGGGGGTTAGTATAAAACTTAAGGAAGCACTTCCATCAAAATGTTAATCCTCTTAATATATTGCAATCATCATATTATGTAGCACTGGGTACTTACAATTGCTCATTTTGCCTTTCTACCCAGATATTTTTTTCTGTTTTCCATTGGGTCTATGACATCAACACTGACTAGCTGAATCTTTCGACGCTCTATGCAGAAACAGGAGGTCTTATTTCCATGTATGAGTCACTGCAAAAGTCTCTGGCAGGGTGAGGAGCACAGCAATAAGGTCAGGATTTGAAGTGGGGGATGATGTTTGCAGGGAATAGAGACTTCCTGTTTATACAGAGAGCAGAGAAAAAAGAATAAAGTACTGGGTAGAAAGTTAACAAGAGCATATGTAAGTACACAGTACTTTATAACATGATGATTACGAGGATAAAAACTTGAGCTTCAATACTAAGCAAAGCCTAAAAGGACATGACTCCATCCTGTTTCTGGAAAACACAAACAACACAATTTTTTGTCATTTCAAACAGTCCTTGATTTTCAAACTGCAATGATTTGTCATATGTACTTAGAATTTCCTTTTTTATTTTGTAAAACTTACTATCAAGAACCATTGGATTGAGGACACTTCTACATATTGACAGCAAAGGACATTAGACACAATGCATCAAGAAACATGTACAGTGATGCAGAAAACTGCACTTAAATTGTGAAATCTCAAAAGGACTTAGGTCATAAACTGCTGTCATCAAGCTAGAATCCAGAACTTACCTGACATTTTAAACTGCTCAGCATTTATAAACCACCATAACCTTCCACATCACAAATGTGATTTACTCACTGGTATGTTGGAGAACTTACATGACAAGTGTTTTAAAGTGAAACTGTAACTGTGTGGGTAGTTTTGTATATAAATCCATAAAGTGGTGCTTTACAACCCTTGGTGACCATAGTATTGCTACTGTAGCAAAGTTGACAATTTTACATCAGATTCAATGGTGACAGCACAGATTCCTCACACTGGGTAGTTGCATTCTTTACACTGTATAGTATTTTCCATATGAATCATACTAATTCTTCCATGCTTTTTCCTTCTATTTTGCTAAGAAGACATCTCCATAAAAACGTATTGACACGTTCCTTTTCATGGATGCATTCGTAAAATATTCTATTAACAGCAGGTGGCAACCTTTGAAAACAAGATTACAGTCTGCTTTTGCTCGTTTTTCACATGCAGATGTTTGAATTAAATGTTGAAAAAGAAATCTCTGCTTGTTTGTTTCTAGATTAGATAAACGTCTCATTTTAATTATTAGAGAAGGAAGCTGCAAATGTATCAACTGTGGATAGTAACGTATTGATATCATAGGCAATTGCAGATGTTTATAAAGTAACTAAGCAACCTGTTAGTTATTTATCAGTGGAAGGTATCCCCAGAAATGTGTTCTATACAGATAGGACATGTGTGCGCAATAAATGTGCATAATCTTTCCTGCTAACTCCCATATTATGCAATCAGCTAAAAGAATATTTTTCAACATTTTTTGCAACTCTTTTAACAATAACTCTATATATTGTGAGGCAGTGACAGGTATTATATGAGAGGGGTAATAAGGATACGTACAGAAGTGTATTGAGGCCACTGGAGTGCATTGCAGTCACAGGCATAGCTGTGATTGAAGTGCAAAAATAAAAGTAACTTTGGTCTTGGACAAGCTATTTGTCCAAGGCAGATTTAAAAAACTCGGCATGGGCTTTTATTTTTGGAGTGAACTACAGGATGTTAGTGGAGTGATTCGCTCCCTCTAGGCCGGTTCTTACAAGTGGCCCATGGCCACAGATTATATTTAAAAATCCCACAGCAAAGGGTTGATTGTTAGCATTGGTTTGCAAACTGCATGGCATTTGGCCCTGCAACTTCTGGCTTATGTGAAAGCAACACTGTGCCAAGGTAAGCAAATACCTGGCGCCCCCTCAGCCTGACACTGTGGTACAGTTGCCCATGGCAGCCGATCTCGGAAGTGAAGAGTCTTGATTCCCGGCTGCGATCTGGTGGATACATAGTTACATAGTTATTAAGGTTGAAGGAAGACTATAAGTCCATCTAGTTCAACCCATAGCCTAACCTAACATGCCCTAACATGTTGATACCATTTTATTTTCTGTTTGTGAGTAGGTTGGACATTAACCCCTTTAAGGACCAGAGGTATTTCCCTTTTTGCATTTCCATTTTCTGCTTCCCTTATTTTTCCGTCAATATGGCCATGTGAGGGCTTGTTTTTTGTGGGTCAAGTTGTACTTTTGAATGGCACCATTGATTTTACCATATCGTATACTGGAAAATGGGAACAAAATTCCAACTGCAGTGAAATAGGAAAAAAAAGTGCGATTCACCAATTGTTATTTGAATTTTTTTTTACCATGTTCACTAAATGCTAAATATGACCTGACAATATGATTCTCCAGGTCATTAAGAGTTCACAGACACCAAACATGCATAGTTTGTAAAATAAAATAAAAAAAGTTAGCATTTTCCGAGACCTGAAGCGTCTCCATTATTCGGGATCTGGAGCCAGGTGAGGGCTTATTTGTTTGCTCACCAATCTGATGTTTTTATTGATACCATTTAGGTGTGTACACCACTTTTTCATCACCCGTTATTTCATTTTATTGCAATGTTGCAGCAACCAAAAAAATGTAATTCGGATGTTTCGATTTTTTTCTCACTGCACCGTTTACCAACTGGATTAATTATTTTTATATATTAATAGATCGGGCGATTCTGAACACGAAGATACCAAAAATGTGTGTATTTGATTTTCTTTTATTGCTTAATTTTGAACAGGGCAAAAGGGGGTGATTTGAACTTTTATATTTTTTTAATTTTTTAATATTTTTTTTACTTTTGGCATGCTTCAATAGTCTCCATGGGAGACTAGATGCTGCCATAAGCCGATCGGCACTGCTACATACAGGCGATGATCAGATTACCTGTATGTAGCAGAATTACTCACTTGCTATGACTGCCAACCACCAGGCGGTGCTCATAGCAATCCGGCAGTGCAACTATAAAGGTCTGGGTTAGACATCTAGTTGTCATGGCAACCCATCGGTGAACCGCAATCATGTGATGTGGGACACTGATAGGCAGATTTCCAGCAAGATTGCAGTAAGTGCATGTTAAATGCCGCTGTCAGAGTTTGACAGCGGCATTCAACGGGTTAACAGCCGTGGGAGGATTGCGATTCCTCCTGCGGCTGTTAGGAGCACATGACAGCTGATCAGATCAGCTGTCATATGCCAGAAAAGGTGTGAGCTCTTTGCCAGAGCCCGCACCAAACAGGGGGACGCGTCGGGTTTAAGACACTTTGTTTGAACATTCCTGTGGTCACTGCCTATCTGTCACACTGCACGAACCCAGCTGCATTACAGTGTATATTATATATATATAATAAATTATTCTTTATATTATATTGTATTTATATTATATTACATTATAATACATATATATATATATGTATATATATATATATGAAATCAATTTCTGCCAACATGATGGATGATAATGGATTGCATAGCACACCATTTAGCTTTGCACTATTTGTGCAACATGTCCATCCTAATGCACTTTGAGTTAAATATGTGCTACGTAAATCAGCTGCACAGTATGTACACCACTTTCATCAGGTCGGGGACCTCCTTCACACGTCCATCTTTTTGGTCCATGTGAATTTCGTTTTCTAAGGTACGCAAATACGGACAATCGCACACCCATTGTATTTAATGGTGGTGCGCACATGTCAGTTTTTTGACATGCATCATGTGTCAATGTGAAAAACCTTCTGACATTTCCTTTTCTTCCTGCAGGAAATGCAGAAATCTGAAGGAAATGCATGCCTCACATGTGAACACTCATGACACACAAATGACATCCATGTGATATCTGTGTGACGCGTACCCAATTGAAAAGCTCCGGTGGCTGGGAAAAGCAGTGAAGTTAGCGCGTTTCTCAGACACAGCTGCAGACGGTGACGTCAGTAAGGTTAACGCAGTTCACAGTAGGCAGATTGCACAGAGGTTACCGTGAGAATCACCAGCTGTAACCTGCTGCAAACTTAATGACTACTCATCACTGCAGCAGGGTTCAGTTTGCTTCAGTGGTCGTGATGAGCGGTCACGTTACATATGTCACCGCTCATCACAGCCTCCGGAGTCGAGGATTATCATGGGACATCCTCATTACAAATTGAGGTTGAAACCTATGGATTATTTTTATTTTTTGTAATAAATGGGTAAAAGAGGGTAATTGTCTTTGAGTGCTTTTTAGAAATAAAGGATTTTGTGTGTTTCTTTCCTTTGACTATGGGATTAGTAATGAGGGTGTCTGATAGATGCCTCTCCATTACTAACCCATGGGCGTGAAGACAGCAAACATTACACAGCTGACACCAACCCCACAATCCCATTACCCTGAGCGCAACCGCACCAGGGCAAGTGAGAAAAGCCAAGGTTAATAGCCAGAATTGGTGCATCTAATGAATTTCAGGGGTGGCTGAGGGCTATTTTTAGATTGGGAAGGGGCCAATATCCATGGCACTTTGCAACCTATTAATATCAGCCCGCGGCTGTTTGCTTAGCCTTAGCTGATTATTAAAGGGACTCTGTCACCTGAATTTGGCGGGACTGGTTTTGGGTCATATGGGCGGAGTTTTCAGGTGTTTGATTCACCCTTTCCTTACCCGCTGGCTGCATGCTGGCTGCAATATTGGATTGAAGTTCATTCTCTGTCCTCCATAGTACACGCCTGCGCAAAGCAATCTTGCCTTGTGCAGTCGTGTACTATGGAGGACAGAGAATGAACTTCAATCCAATATTGCAGCCTGCATGCAGCCAGCAGGTAAGGAAAGGGTGAATCAAACACCTGAAAACTCCGCCCATATGACCCAAAACCAGTCCCGCCAAATTCAGGTGACAGGTTCCCTTTAAAAATAGGGGGGGCAGCAATCAATTTTTTAAGGTCCCATTTTTAATAACCAGCAAATGCTATGCAGACATCTGTGAACTGTTATTTATAGGTTGGAAAGCTCCATGGATATTGGCCCCATCCCAGACTAGTAAGATCATCTCACAGTTGTCTGCTTTCCCTCTGCTGGCTATTAAAATAAGGGGGACCCCACACCATTTTTTTTTACTTATTTTTGTGATGAATACAACTACAGAAAACCGTACATTCACTGCACTGATTATATATCTCACTGGCATATTGCTATCTATCTATCTATCTATCTATCTATCTATCTATCTACCTGTCTGTCTGTCTATCTATCAATTCGCTATCTTTGCACATCTAACAAGTAAACATCTGTTATTTCTATTTTGCATCCTATTCCAGTTTGTGTCACACTGATGGTACACACAGACGGCACACGGCTGTCACAAGGACACACGAATGTCACACGGATGGTACACTGATCTTGCACTTGGACACACAAACACGAAGCACGGATCTCACCAGGATGTGTCAAAGGGGCTTAAGAGATCTTTTTAAGGCCCCTTCACATTTAGCGACGCTGCAGCGATACCGACAACGATCCGAATCGCTGCAGCGTCGCTGTTTGGTCGCTGGAGAGCTGTCACACAGACCGCTCTCCAGCGACCAACGATGCCGGTAACCAGGGTAAACATCGGGTAACTAAGCGCAGGGCCGCGCTTAGTAACCCGATGTTTACCCTGGTTACCATGCTAAAAGTAAAAAAAAACAAACAGTACATACTTACCTACAGCTGTCTGTCCTCCAGCGCTGCGCTCTGCTTCTCTGCTCTCCTCCTGTACTGTCTGGGAGCCGGAAAGCAGAGCGGTGACGTCACCGCTCTGCTTTCCGGCTCACAGACAGTACAGGAGGAGAGCAGAGCACAGCGCTGGAGGACAGACAGCGGTAGGTAAGTATCTAGTGTTTGTTTTTTTTTACTTTTAGCATGGTAACCAGGGTAAACATCGGGTTACTAAGCGCGGCCCTGCGCTTAGTTACCTGATGTTTACCCTGGTTACCAGTGAAGACATCGCTGGATCGGTGTCACACACGCCGATCCAGCGATGTCTCCAGGGAGTCCAGCGACGAAATAAAGTTCTGGACTTTCTTCAGCGACCAACGATCTCCCAGCAGGGGCCTGATCGTTGGTCGCTGTCACACATAACGATTTCATTAACGATATCGTTGCTACGTCACAAATAGCAACGATATCGTTAACAATATCGTTATGTGTGAAGGTACCTTTAGCTATGTTCGGACTGCCCATAGAATGTAAACGTTCAAGCAGTCGGCATTATGCTCTGCAGTGACGTTCTAAAATGTCACTGAAAAGAATAGCAGCTACACAAAATTCTACAGCTGAAACATATGAAAGCTACTTTTCAGACATACTCCCCATAGAGAAGACAGAGACTGTTTATTGCACTTTCTGCATTCCTAATCAATGCAAATACAGCATTTAGCAAGTGCTATTATATGTCTACAGTAATAGGAAATTCTGACAGCACTTCCTCTTCCGGACGCTGCAGTCAAGATAGCTCTGAGTTTTTTCTGCAACTTGAGCTAATATATCAGCCCCAGTTACAAGGGACATCAGATTAAAAAATAAATAAGTACAATTTTGAGATATCCCTCAATGACTTTTATCATCTTATGGGGGATGCAATGTGCAAACTAACTAAGTAAATAAATAAAATCAGGAAAAGTTGCCAATCCAAATCACTGTAACCATACGAATGTATTTCACTGGTCCTTTGGGAGTCATAAAAAATATTAAAATCTGATTTATTTTCTATATATATCCCCCAATATTTGCCAATATCAGCAAAAAAATTAAAAGTGTATGAAAATAACACAAAAATTAGGCCACACCTGTCTTGAAAGAAAGATACAAAAATTATTTGACTATGTGATTGAAAGAAAAGTTTACTGCTTTTCATATGTATGAAAAATACCCAAAAATGTGCATAGTCGTGAATGGGGAAAAATGGACTATTCTTGAACATGTTAATAATGTTTGTATTGTGAACTCTGTTGACAGATCCCCCGGATTCACTATGTTGCTTACCCCATGTGAGGGGCATTGCAGTAGCTTAGGTATCCTGGGTCACGGCCACTAACTACTATCAATATAGGAGTGGTCGTAACCATGGATATCTAAGCTACTGCAATGTCCTGCACATGTGGTAAGCAACATAGCAAATCACAAAAACTATACTACATTTCAAACTGGAGGTGTTTGCTAATATTAATATTATTACACCTACTACATATTGGGATATGATCTTGGAGGATCTTTCTAGGATCTTGGAGATGAGAATACATCTTTAAGTTTAATTCTGGGTTTGTAAATGACGACAAAAATGCTTTATCAACAAACACATTGCTGTACGGACATTTATAGGAAGTACATTTCATGCATCCTTACTGAAAAATACCTGCAAACTAGATCTAACCAGGCTAGAAAAACATGGAAACTCATATGTTCAGCTACACAAAAAGATACATACATCAATATCGGCTTCATAAATCCTCTATATTCTCGTGTTCTCAGCTTTACAACTAGGGTTACAGTCACATAAGGTTCATAGTTTGCAGTCACACTTGGACCCTGGTTCTTTCGAGGGCACAATGAGCGCTTTTTAGCATAGGAAGACACCGGTATTATAGACACCATACAATATAGTAGGTTGCTGGCTCTGTTATAGTCCTTAAACAGACATAGTTTTCCAGTGCAATAGTAGTTTTCATTAACAAAATCTGTTTATGTGATAATATGAAAGATAGCCCTGTAAATTAATAAATATCGTAATCCTACTTACCAGGACATCTCTGCTCATTGCATTTTCGGACATCTTCCCCTGATCCTTCGCATTGCTGGCCAGTAATAGTAATTCCTTGACAGCTCCGTGTTCTTTTTTCCCATCCGCCGTCACATGACCTGGAACAGCCACTCCATGGTCCCCAATGGTTCCACTGTCCATTAGCTAGGCAAGAGAACATAATATCATACTATAAATAAAGCTTCTTTGTCTCCCTGGAAAGATCTGTGTCATGATGCTGCAGATTTTTTATTCATAATGAATTACATGAGGTCAATCTTTTTTAAGTACTTAGAGCTTTAATCTTAAAGCTAAAGACATTCTTTACTATGTGAAAATTATTGTCCTTTCAATATATCATAAAACCTATACATTTCTATTTCTAAAGGTAAATATCAAAACATATGATTACAATATTGAGCAGCACACGGTAATTTGCTGCGTAGAATGAATATGTTTTTGAGTCTGCAGTGTTAAAAAGCCAGGAGAACATAATAGTAAAGGTTAATATGAACATTATCATTCCATTCACCAAGCAACTTAGATGCTATAAAATATAACTTCCACATGGATGATCCCTTTATTGTCAGCTTAGTCAACCTTCTCAAAAGCCTATGAACCAGATGAGAGATACAGAATTTAAAAGGAAGTCGCTCCTATGTGGCAATGGTCATCACATCAGTTACAGTGTAGAAAAAACATCGAAAACAGAGAAGCAGCCTAGAAAACAGGGTCAAGAAGTACAACATAACCTATCATTTGTTAGAACAAGAAATTAAAGAGTTTTAAAAGAAATTGTCAACTAAATGAAATGTAAATAAATACAATATACTGTATTTTCTGGCGTATAAGACTACTTTTTAACCAATGAAAATCTTCTCAAAAGTTGGGTGTCATCTTATACGCCAGGTGTCGTCTTATAGGGCAGATGCGGAGTAATCCGCGGTCGCAGCATATTGTGGGGGGAGCAGTCCCAATGACGAGGTGAGGGGGCGCCTCACTGGGAAGGTGTAAGTGAAGCAGAGGCAGAGAAGGAGATAATAGGATACAAGGGCGAGCCAGATGAGTGAAAGAGGAGTGTTTTTCTAGGCACAGCATCGCTCTTTCTCTTTTTTGCATACCCCTGGCATCCCAGACGCTGACAGTTTGCTTCGCTTACACCTTTTTGGTGAGGCTCTCCCTCACCTCGTCATCGGGACCACTCCCCCCCACTATATACTTCGACTGCAGATTGCTTCGCACCCACCCTATAAGACGACACCCGGCATATAAGACAACCCCCGACTTTTGAGAAGATTTTATATTTTAACTGGAAAAGTTGGGGGTCGTCTTATACGCCCAGTTGTCTTATACGCCAGAAAATACGGCAATTCTTTATTGATAAATTGTAAAAGTTGAACAATAAATACAATTTGGATTTCAGCTCCTTACCAACTTTGGACGTATAGAAATGTCTAATCTTGGCTATATGTCTTTGTTGTGGGCTCAAGAGCTGAGCCGGCATCTTTCATGTGATATTAGTCATTATGTCCCTCTAAATACCAAGAGTAAAGCTAAGATATGCCGGTGGCTATTAACCCACCTACAGTTGAAACTAGAAGTTTACATACACTATAGTAAAAGACACATATACATGTTTTTCTCAATATCTGACATGAAAACAGAATAAACCTTTCCAGTTTTAGGTCAATTAGGATTACCAGAATTATTAATATTTGCCAAATGCCAGAATAATGAGAGAGGGAATGTTTTAAGGCATTGATATTACTTACTGCAAAGTCAAAAATTTACATACACTAAAGAGTACTATTAGAGTTGAGCTAATTTATTTGGAGTTGGTTGCCAAATCTGAATTTGCCATTTTCATGCCACATTGATATTCGTGCCGAATTTATGTTTGATGATTGGTTGTGAACATATTCGGTAATTAGACAGGCCTATGCATTATGTGGTGCTCTGCATCATACTGATGGCTTATGAAAGGTCACTGATCCCTCAGTGACCTGCCCCTTATTTTACATAATGATTATAATATGGTTTGAAGAAAAAAAATTACATTTTCAGGCAATCAGCGGTGCCTGCGCTGTAACATGATATAGGGGGATAATATGCATATCTTCATTTCATTTAGACATATAGTTTTGCTTAAGGAAAAGTATTATTTTTCCTTTTAAACAAAATAGCTCTGCTGGCAGCGCCTGCTCAGTAGCATCTATCCCGTTTTGATACATGCTACTGTGCAGGAGTGGCCACCGGCGCCATTTTGTTTAAAAAAAACTATATGTGTAAATAAATAAAAAATATGCATATTATCCCCATATTATGCTACAGTGCAGGCACCACAGCCTGCCTGATGAATGTGATTTTTTTTTCAAGCAAACCATGTTATATTCAGTATGTAAAATAGGGGGCAGGTCACTGAGGGATCAGTAACCTGTCAAAAGCCATACTGATGATTAAGTGAACAAAGCACCACATGAAGACACCCCCTACAACCCTGAAGCATGAGAATTTAATTAACTGAAAACTGCAAATAAAGAGTAAGCAACGACCACAAGACGGATTTCATCAACCCAGGTATCATATTAATCAGTATAACGATAACGGTGCCGACCTGACATTGTTTGTAGTTTACTCGGCACAGTCCTGTTGACAGGTTCACTTTAAGTTTTATTAATACAGATGCTATTCAAAGATGGCCCTCAAGTGCATATGATGCATATGCAAAATACAGATGCAGGTGATACATGCACAGACATGCATTATGAATTGGTATATGAGAAGATAGCTGCTGGTCTCCAATATGGCCGACATGCATGCGCAGACATACTTCAGTCTTCTATTTTATTTTGTAATTTTATATTGTTGGTCTCCAATATGGCCAATATGCATGTGCAGACATATCTCAATCTTCTGTTTTCTCTAGCATTTTTACATTGCTGGTTTCTAATATGGCTGAAATACATGTGCAGACATGCTAGACCCCTTCCTTTTTCCCTCTAGTGCTGGATTTCTTTGATCATGTGCAGTTTGCAATTTCTGGATGCTGATTTTAGCAGTGATTTTGATAACTTTAATTGTGTACTAGGTAGTGTTGAGCGATACCTTCTGATATCAAGAAGTATCGGTATCGGATTGGATCGGCCGATATCCAAAAAATATCGGATATCGCCGATATGGATACCCGATTCCAATGCAAGTCAATGGGACAAAAATATCGGAATGTAAATAAACCCTTTCTGTCCTTCTACTTCCTGTTCCGGAGGGGGGAAGAGTGTGGGCAGACACTGTGCGTGTCTGTGTGTGCGGGCGGGGTCTGTGCAGGGCTGCCAGGGATCTGTACGGGTGTCTCGGGGGTCTGTGCAGGCTGCTGGGGCTCTGTGCATGCCTGCGGCTAGTGTTGAGCATTACGATACTGCAAATATTGGGTATCGGCAGATATTCGCTGTATCGGAATTTCGATACTGAGTTTCCCTTGATGTCATGCTTCACAGGAGCAACTCGATTCTAGACATGACGGAGCTAGATGTTGCCTGTGCCTGCCACGCACTGAAATGGCGGGGATGTCGCAGCCGCTGAGTTTCACAGGGTGGCATTTGAGGTGAATGTATCTCCACCTGTGTGCGCTACCAACATGGGCCGTGTGGACAGGGCTTTGTGTGTGGAGTGACTGTGGCTATGCAGAGTGCGCAGGGCTATGTGGAGTGGGCGTGGCTTGATGCACACACACTTATACATACCCTCAGCTTTATATATAAATATATATACATACAGCTCTGGCAAAAATAAGAGACCACCACATCAAAACCTCATATATGCTTGAGAAGGGTCCTCATTTTGATTGAAATTTTGCCATCACTATGGGCTATTAAATTTTTCCAATTTTCTATTTTGTGAGTGTGGCCTTCATTTTTGTATGTGTATATAAATATATTTACAGCTTTGGCAAAAATTAAGTGACCACTGCAAAATGTTCAGTTTGTCTGATATTTCTCTTTATAGGCATATTTTTGAGTTAAATGTAAATTGTTCTTTTAGTCTACAAACTTCTGACAACATGTCTCATTTCCATGCAATCATTTTTTTTTCCTGGAAAGGATAAATAGTTAAAATTAACAAAACCCAGAGCTTTCAGACCTCAAATAATGCAAAGAAAACAAGTTCATAATCATCTAGAAACAAAAATACTAATGTTTTAACTCAGGAAGAGATCAGAAATCAATATTTTGCGAAATTACCAAGATTTTTAAACACAGCTTTCATGTGTCTTGGCATGCATGCCACTAGTCTTTCACACTGCTTCTAGCACAAAAATGTAAGCCGTTCTTTGTTTGATGGCTTGTGAATATCCATCAACCTCTTGATTACATTCCAGAGGTTTTCGATGGGGGTTCAGGTCTGGAAAATGGGCTGCCCATGACAGGGTTTTGATGTGGTGGTCTTTTAATTTTTGCCACAGCTGTATGTATATATATTTATATATAAAGCTGAGGGTATGTATGAGTGTGTATGCATCAAGCCACGCCCACTCCACATAGCCCTGCCCACTCTGCATAGCCACAGTCACTCCACACACAAAGCCCTGTCCACACGGCCCACGTTGGTAGTGCACACAGGTGGAGACACATTCACCTCAAATGCCACCCTGCGAAACTCAATGGCTGTGACATCCCCGCCACTGTGAACTGCAAGCAGGGCAACCGCCTTTAGCGTTTCAGTGCATGGCAGGCACAGGCCACATCTAACTCTGTCGTGTCTAGAGTCGAGTTGCTCCTGTGAAGCATGACATCAAGGGAAATTGAGGAGCCTCATGGATTGCACCACTGTGCTGATAACAAGGAATTTACTGTGCACATGTGAGGGGAAGAGAGGAGTGAGGTGAAAATGAGAGGAGTGAGGGGAATATAGTGGAGTGAAGGGCAAATGAGAGATGTGAGGGGAAATAAGAGATGTAAGGGGGAAAATGAGAGGCGTGATGGGAAAATGAGAGAAGTGAGGTTCTGCTGCAGTATGAGACTGTGTATAGAGAAGAGTGAGGTGCTGCAGGTGGAGGCTCTGTATAAGACCACATTCACACGCTCAGCATTTGGGCAGCAATTTACCTCAATATTTATAAGCCAAAACCGCCAGTGGGATAAAAATACAGAAGTGGTGACGTGTTTCTAATATACTTTTCCTCAGATTGTTTTACTCCAAGTTTTAACTTTCAAATACTGAGGTAAACATTCTGACCAAATAACATGTGAACGAGGTGTAAAGGATAAAAATGTGATGCTGCAGAAGACATAGGCTGTGTATACGATACGCTTTATTGCAATTAGTGCAATTTATATCAGGATCAAGTGTTTCCAATTGTATATGGAAGAGGAGTGTGAGCTGCCAGAGGAGGGAACTGTAAAGAAGGAATGCTGTGCTGCAGAAAAATGCGTGTATAAAGGAGTAGCGTGAGGTGCAGGAGGAGGCTGTGTAAAAAGAAGGAGCATGAAGTGCAGGAGGAACAAGACCCCTTAACTGCCACCATTAAAAGTCGTATTGGCAGTTGTAAAGGGGTTAATATTGTGTTTAAAAAAACTTTTGCTTCAATAATTTGACTACATGATTGCTTTATTGCTGTCAGAGGCAGTTGAACCCACAGGAGAAAAGACTGCTCCTGTCGTCTCTGAATATACAATTAAATTGTAAAATATTTGCCAATGTATCTAGTAATTATGATGGTCAAATGAATGATCATATAATCTTCTGGTTGCCAATGATAACAGTGTGAATGCAAGGAAGGTAAACTATTGTGTATCCTTAATTGATTATACGTGTACATGAAATGTATCCAAATGTTTGCTTTGTTTCTTTAATCCTCTGGCACAATATATATGCTGTATACATCCGCACTTTGGGTGCATATGAGTTACTATGGCAGCTGAGGGTCTACTGAAGACCCTGACATCTGCTATATTTGTACTGTGCTATATAGGAGACCATACTTTTCACTATATAATTTAATACAACAGTATTGCAGTATGTAGAAAAAAAATATCAAATGACCAAATCTTCAATTCCTAAAGTGGGACTAAAAATAACAAGAATGTAGACTGTTTTTTTTAATTTAAAAAATGTCAAAGTTTAAATCATCCCCTCTTTAACCAATCTGAAAGCAAAGTAAGAAAAAATACATATATCGCTATTGCCTCATCTCTATATGTCTAATCTGTCAACAAAGAAAATTAACTTGTACGGTCAATGCTGTAAAAAGAAGAATAACATACCAAAATTGTTGTTTTTCAGTCCTTGCACCTATCTCAAAATTGCACTCCAAAATGGTATCAATACAAATTACAGCTAGAGATGCAAGAAAAAGCCATCACATGGTTCTATTAATGGAAAAATAAAAACACTCCGAGTCTCAAAAAAATATAGAAAGTTCAGGATTTTTATAATCTTTTTTAATCTGTGCAATTTTAGTATTGTCCTAATAGAAGTGACCTGAAAATCATGTTACCGGGTCATTTTTTATATGGCAAATAGATTGGCTCAAATGTAATGGTAAGTGGGTGCTCTGAAGTAAGACGCAATCTTCAAATAAGTACTCATAAATGGTTGCAAGTGAGGAAATAAATTTTATTCAACTCAACTGACCCTTGTGCAAACAGATTGAGCCAACATTTCTGCCAAACTAGGCCTTTTTCAAGGCATATCTACATGGAAAAAGGTCAAGGTTTCTGTGCTGTGCGGATATAGTCTGTTTGCACAAGGGTCGGTTCAGTTGAATAAAATTTATTTCCTCTCTTGATACCATTTATGAATGCTGAAGTTTACTCTACTTATTTAAATGACAGGCCATTTTTCCCATACAAATAATGCTGCAAAGACTAAACCCGAAAAAACAATAGCAAAGTTACATTTTTTTTCTCGTCATCCCACTTGTAATTTTTCTTCCTGTTTTTCAGTGCTTTGCATGGCAAGATAAATGGTTTAATTTCCAACTAAAACTCCTGCTGTGGACATGATCCTTTTCTTTACAGGGTCACAATACTATAGGTTTACTACAATAAGGAGCAGTTTCCCTTAATCATGGCTCTCACTTTCCTTAGCTGTGTACTTGTTCGAAGGCCCTCTCTAATCTCTACATATAAATATTGTGACAACAGAGTAGACTGAGAACAAACACTGACATGATTTAATGTGTTGTAACAAGGCTATGCTCCTAAAGGTACCTTCACACTGAGCGACTTAACAACGATATCGCTAGTGATCCGTGACGTTGCAGCGTCCTGGATAGCGATATTGTTGTGTTTGACACGCAGCAGCGATCTGGATCCTGCTGTGACATCGTTGGTGCCCCGAATGTGAGTATGTACTGTTTGTTTGTTTTTTACATTTACAATGGTAAGCAGGGTAAACATCAGGTTACTAAGCGTGGCCCTGCGCTTAGTAACCCGATGTTTACCCTGGTTACCAGGGGACTTCGGCATCGTTGGTCGCTGGAGAGCTGTCTGTGTGACAGCTCTCCAGCGACCACACAGCGCCAAAACAGCGATGCTGCAGCGATCGGCATCGTTGCCTATATCGCTGCAGCGTCGCTTAATGTGACGGTACCATAACCAGAACTGCTAGTAAGGGAAGAGTGCTACTCCGCCAAGAAACCAGGAAGAAAGGATACTGCATAGCCCTGAGCTGCAAAAGAGACAAATTGAGAATACCCCTTTGGGGCTAAAAAAGTACTCTGGCCCCTGAGCTATGATTAATAAAATAAGATATACAAATAAAGTCAGATTCAAATATCTGTGTTTTGCACTTCTACTATGATTCAGCAGTACATCTCCTGGCTCGAATATGATATCCTCCGATATGCCAAAGAAGCTGTCAAATTCAGGTCAAGGGACCCATTGATAGTCCATATAGCATGGTCAACGTTCAGCCCATAAAACACTGATGTATGAATCCAAGTTTCTATGGTGATGTGGAATTTTTAGCAGTTGACATCTACAGTTAGCAATTAGCACACTACTGTACAATGATTTCAGCTTTCTTAAAACATAAGTATATTTGTAATGAAAGAATCAATTTCAATCAGATTTTAGTTGATTATAAAGTCGTATTGACCATTCATTTGTGTTCAACAATGAATGTTAACTGCATTTATGCTAAATTATGTTAAATCATGCACAGCTCAATGTGCTGTATATTAAAATGAAAATTTAATATTATCAAGAAAATGTGATTTGACCTTTGACAAGTGAGTATAGGACTACAAAATTCATGTGCTAATTTAAAACAGCACTAGCAGCTACTGATAGCCAAAGGGATCCACCGTTCCAGGTATCCTACTAATTATTAGCAACAACAAATCCCTAGAGTGTAACCTAGCTGACTTTTAATAAGACCTGGCAACCCAGAAAGAGAATGTACACATGTTATAATTATATATATTCCCATAGGTTAAACAGAGGTCAAATGTAATGGTAATATCACTCACAAAATGTGCAAGATTTTTATTTTTTTGCCTCTGCCTTATTAACATCATCCGATTCTGAAATGCATGTTAACATCAGGAACATCATTAATTATGATAATGACCCTTAAAATGGGGTTATATATTCTATAATTATATAAACAGAAATATGACAACATCATAAAGTACACAGGCTGTTCATGTAAATGATAGTCTTCATCTGAAAACTATAATGGCTTAAAACCATAAACCACCCCATATAATAAAATAATTGCAAAAAAATGAGAGACTCTTTGATCTAATTTGGTACTAAATGAATACATTTATTGATGCACTTTGATATTTATCACAGATTACTCTCTTTGCCATCCCTATAACGCACCTTTCCAACGATATCAAAACGTTTCACATATTAAAATTGATTGTATCGTTCTAGCTATAAAAACACAATATATTGTGGTATGAAAAACTATTAAACTGATATATTTCTACAATGTTATTCTCTTTTCACCCATAAAAACTACATGAGATAATATATTGGATTTCATAGTGTTCTCTGAAGTCATATCATGGATAAAATGATGTCCAAATGCTTACCTGTACAATCCTGATTATGACATTCTCTTGTTTCACTGTAAGGTCCTCTACAATCGGAGCCACCGTGGGATGCTGGTGAACATTCTCTCTGTCTTTTCTGTGTGCCATTGGAACATGTTACTGAACATTGGCTCCAAGAACTCCATTCCTGCCATAAGCCATCAACTGGATATAAAGCAAGCAGACAAAGAACGCCTTGAGTACAACAGCTACAAATTCACACAGAAACCCATACAGGACTATTTGACAAAGAGAAAAAAATAGAAATTTTTGTTTTCAATCCATTAGAAAAGGATATGCTCAACTGAAACAATTAAAAGGCGATTGATGGTAGCAAAGCCTAAGTACATTGTATAAGCTCGGTCTCAAAACACATCTTTAGTCAGTAGTGCAAGTGCCATATTTTTCAAACTCCACCTTAGGACATATCAGGTTATAAGATTCACATTTAATTAGAAGTTTAAAAGAAAAAATAGATTTTTACTGTATGTTTCTGCTTGAGTTTTACTGTAAATTTCTACTTTCTGTTAAAAAAACCCACTTTCTTTATTAGATTATGCAGACATTTGACCAACAGAAGAGCTAAAACAATTTTAAAATGTACGTTAAAGGTTCCATAAATATTAGACTTAAGTCAGCCAAACCAGTTGATATCTGCAGGATCGACCAACGTTTTAATATCTAAAGTCTACCTCAAAAGGTAATGTCAGAGCAGAGAAGTATCTGGCATGTTGGATTTACAAATGACCAATCTATTTCTTCTCTCAGGGCATATTTTTAGCAGGAGAAGTGTGCCAGCAGCTGTCTCATAAAGAACACAGACGTGATCCTGCATATTGAGGGAGATAACTGGAGGCCAAATGATTGTTCAGCCGACAGCTACCAAAGTGTATATTAGGCTTTAAGGAACTGTAAAGGGAGGAGAGGATACTGCCCGACGAATATCGACGCACTGCTCAGCTTTCTTAACGACACCAATGATTTGCTCATTGCTTAGCATTCTAAAACTTGCATTTAACCTTAATATATTGTATTCTCAATCCTAATGATAGGTATGTACCAAGATTAAATATGCACTCTTACAAGGCTGGCTTTGTTATATTTTGGAGTAAGGAATGTCAGGAAAACTGCTACTTAAAGTTAGAATCAACATGTTTGTTTTTATCTCATCTTTTTTCCTTTGTTTGCATAGTCGAATAAAGAAAATTACTCTTTTCTTTCATGCAAATTTTAGATGGGTTGAATTTTAAACCTTCACGTTGACTCACCACATTGCCAAACACAGCTCCAAACCACTTCACCTGTCACAGTGCTCCACCATAATACCAGCTACTACTACAAATTAAATTGTCAGACAGCTTCATACATCATATTGCCAGCCTTATCGCATGGAAAACTAAACACTAGGGCATGGTCACCAATTTGTAGCTTGGGTGCCGCATGGAGCTTTCAGATTCATAAAGTGTGACTCTTAGCTGTCTGATAGTAACATAGTAACATAGTAACATAGTTAGTAAGGCCGAAAAAAGACATTTGTCCATCCAGTTCAGCCTATATTCCATCATAATAAACATGATAGCTTGGTGCATTAACACCAGGTCTAGTAAACAGATATGAAGCACAGTTCAACAGATGGTGAGAAACAGAAGAGAACATCTGAATGGCAGGGAAAGTGGAGTGAGCGAGTAAATAAATTAGCAAGATTGAGGTAAGATGATTAGAGATGGGTGGACACATGGATGTTTGGGTCCAGCAGGTTCGGTCGCACAGTTACAAAAAGTTTGGGTTCGGGTACCAGAACAGTACCCAAACCTGGACCTTGAATAGGGGGCCCGAACATCCAGTATTTGCCATTCTGACATGTGCATGGCAGCACAGCAAACACTCCTGATTGGCAGTGAAATCCGAGAGCCGCTGTTCCTACGCTGTCAAAAGACAGTGTGAGCGCTCAGCTGTGATCAGAGGTATAAAGTTTACCTCCGGTCACTGGTGTCAACTGATGGGACTACAGCTCACATCATCTGACACCTGCTGCTGCTAAAAAAAGCGAGAGCAGGAGTGGCTGATGGGTGTATTCATTAGCCAGCTCCAGCACTGTAAATAAATAATAAAAAAAAAACTTGAAATAGATTACTCTGTTTGTAATGACTCTATATAATATACAGTACAGACTAAAAGTTTGGACACACCTTCTCATTTAAAGATTTTTCTGTATTTTCATGACTATGAAAATTGTAAATTCACACTGAAGGCATCAAAACTATGAATTAACACATGTGGAATTATATACTTAACAAAAAAGTGTGAAAAAAATGAAACTATGTCTTATATTCTAGGTTCTTCAAAGTAGCCACCTTTTGCTTTGATGACTGCTTTGCACACTCTTGGCATTCTCTTGATGAGCTTCAAGAGGTAGTCACCGGGAATGGTTTCCACTTCACAGGTGTGCCCTGTCAGGTTTAATAAGTGAGATTTCTTGCCTTATAAATGGGGTTGGGACCATCAGTTATGGTGTGCAGAGGTCTGGTGGATGCACAGGTGATAGTCCTACTAAATAGACTGTTAGAATTTGTATTATGGCAAGAAAAAAGCAGCTAAGTAAAGAAAAACGAGTGACCATCATTACTTTAAGAAATGAAGGTCAGTCAGCCCGAAAAATTGGGAAAACTTTGAAAGTGTCTACAAGTGCAGTGGCAAAAACCATCAAGCGCTACAAAGAAACTGGCTGACATGAGGATCGCTCCAGTAAATGAAGACCAAGAGTCACCTCTGCTTCTGAGGATAAGTTTATCCGAGTCACCAGCCTCAGAAATCGCAGGTTAACAGCAGCTCAGATTAGAGGCCAGGTCAATGCCACACAGAGTTCTAGCAGCAGACACATCTCTACAACAACTGTTAAGGGGAGACTTCGTGCAGCAGGCCTTCATGGTAAAATAGCTGCTAGGAAACCACTGCTAAGGACAGGCAACAAGCAGAAAAGACTTGTTTGGGCTAAAGAACACAAGGAATGGACATTAGGCCAGTGGAAATCTGTGCTTTGGTCTGATGAGCCCAAATATGAGATCTTTGGTTCCAACCACCGTGTCTTTGTGCGACACAGAAAAGGTGAATGGATGGACTCTACATGCCTGGTTCCCACCGTGAAGCATGGAGGAGGAGGTGTGATGGTGTGGGGGTGCTTTGCTGGTGACACTGTTGAGGATTTATTAAAAATTGAAGGCATACTGAACCAGCATGGCTACCACAGCATCTTGCAGCAGTATGCTATTCCTTCCGGTTGGCGTTTAGTTGGACCATCATTTATTTTTCAACAGGACAATGACCCCAAACACACCTCCAGGCTGTGTAAGGGCTATTTGACCAAGAAGGAGAGTGATGGGGTGCTACGCCAAATGACCTGGCCTCCACAGTCACCAGACCTGAATCCAATCGAGATGGTTTGGGGTGAGCTGTACCGCAGAGTTAAGGCAAAAGGGCCAACAAGTGCTAAGCATCTCTGGGAACTCCTTCAAGATTGTTGGAAAACCATTCCCAGTGACTACCGCTTGAAGCTTGTCAAGAGAATGCCAAGAGTGTGCAAAGCAGTCATCAAAGCAAAAGGTGGCTACTTTGAAGAAACTAGAATATAAGACACATTTTCAGTTGTTTCACACTTTTTTGTTAAGTATATAATTCCACATGTGTTAATTCATAGTTTTGATGCCCTCAGTGTGAATGTACAATTTTCATAGTCATGAAAATACAGAAAAATCTTTAAATGAGAAGGTGTGTCCAAACTTTTGGTCCGTACTGTATAAGTTTCACTTTTTGTATTGAAGAATGGAAATAAATTAACTTTTTGCTGATATTCTAATTTTGCGAGAAGTGTTGTGAATTCTGTGGTCAAGCTCCCTCCTGTGGTCGTGAGTGGTACTTCGGCTGGTTCTGTCCATGAGCTTCCTTTGGTGGATGTGAGTGGGGCTGCGGCTTCTGAGTTTCCTTCCTCAGGTGACGAGGTTAAGTCGTTAGATGCTGCTCTATTTAACTCCACCTAGTTCTTTGTTCCTAGCCTCCAGTCAATGTTCCAGTATTGGTCTTGCTCTCTCCTGGATCGTTCATGTGGCCTGTCTGCTCTGCATAAGCTAAGTTCTGCTTGTGTTACTTTTGTTTGCTATTTTTTCTGTCCAGCTTGCTATATTGGTTTGTCTTGCTTGCTGGAAGCTCTGGGACGCAGAGGAAGCACCTCCGTACCGTTAGTCGGTGCGGAGGGTCTTTTTGCGCCCTCTGCATGGTTGTTTGTAGGTTTTTGTGCTGACCGCAAAGCTATCTTTCCTATCCTCGGTCTATTCAGTAAGTCGGGCCTCACTTTGCTAAAATCTATTTCATCTCTGTGTTTGTATTTTCATCTTTACTCACAGTCATTATATGTGGGGGGCTGCCTTTTCCTTTGGGGAATTTCTCTGAGGCAAGGTAGGCTTATTTTTCTATCTTCAGGGCTAGCTAGTTTCTCAGGCTGTGCCCGAGGCGCCTAGGTCTGGTCAGGAGCGCTCTACGGCTACCTCTAGTGTGGTATGATAGGATTAGGGATTGCGGTCAGCAGAGTTCCCACGTCTCAGAGCTCGTCCTATGTGATTAGCAACTATCAGGTCATTTTCTGTGCTCGTAACCACCAGGTCCATTGTGGTTCTGAATCACCAGTTCATAACAGTACTGGAGGCCCAAAGTACTAATGCTTCTCATTAGAGGGAAAAGAGAAGTTCTGAGACCATTTTTTTTCTTTGCACTGTGTTTTGTCTTTCTTTTCCCCTTTACATCAGGGTGGTTCAGAACACAGGTGTAGACATGGACATTCAAGGTCTGTCCTCTTTGATGGATAATCTCACTATAAGTGTACAGAACATTCAAGATTTAATGGTTCAGAATCCTATGTTAGAACCTAAAATTCCTATTCCTGAGTTATTTTCTGGAGATACAGCTAAGTTTCTGAATTTCAAAAATAATTGTGAACTATTTCTGGCCTTGAAACCCCGCTCCTCTGGTTACCCAGTTCAACAAGTAAAGATCATTATTTCTTTATTACGTGGCGACCCTCAAGACTGGGCATTTTCCCTTGTGCCAGGAGATCCTGCATTATGTGATATTGATGCGTTTTTTCTGGCGCTCGGGTTGCTTTATGATGAACCTAATTCAGTGGATCAGGCAGAGAAAATCTTGCTGGCTCTGTATCAGGGTCAGGATGAGGTAGAGATATATTGTCAGAAGTTTAGGAAGTGGTCTGTGCTCACTCAATGGAATGAATGTGCTCTGGCAGCAATTTTCAGAAAGGGTCTCTCTGAAGCCCTTAAGGATGTCATGGTAGGATTTCCTATGCCTGCTGGTCTGAATGAGTCTATGTCTTTGGCCATTCAGATCGATCGACGCTTACGTGAGCGTAAAACTGTGCACCATTTGGCAGTATTATCTGAGCATAAACCTGAGCCTATGCAATGTAATAGGACTTTGACCAGAGCTGAACGGCAAGAACACAGACGTCAGAATGGGCTGTGTTTTTACTGTGGTGATTCCACTCATGCTATCTCCGATTGTCCTAAGCGTACTAAGCGTTTCGCTAGGTCTGCCACCATTGGTACGGTACAGTCGAAATTTCTTTTGTCCGTTACTTTGATCTGCTCTTTGTCATCCTATTCTGTCATGGCATTTGTGGATTCAGGCGCTGCCCTGAATTTGATGGACTTGGAGTTTGCTAGGCGTTGTGGGTTTTTCTTGGAGCCCTTGCAGCATCCTATTCCATTGAGAGGAATTGATGCTACGCCTTTGGCCAAGAATAAGCCTCAGTATTGGACCCAACTGACCATGTGCATGGCTCCTGCGCATTAGGAGGATATTCGCTTTTTGGTGTTGCAGAATCTGCATGATGTGGTCGTGTTGGGGTTGCCATGGCTACAAGTCCATAACCCAGTATTGAATTGGAAATCTATGTCTGTGTCCAGCTGGGGTTGTCAGGGGGTACATGGTGATGTTCCATTTCTGTCTATTTCATCATCCACCCCTTCTGAGGTCCCATAGTTCTTGTCGGATTACCAGGATGTATTTGATGAGCCCAAGTCCAGTGCCCTACCTCCGCATAGGGATTGCGATTGTGCTATCGATTTGATTCCTGGTAGTAAGTTTCCTAAAGGTCGACTGTTTAATTTGTCTGTACCTGAGCATGCCGCTATGCAGAGTTACGTAAAGGAATCCTTGGAGAAGGGTCATATTCACCCGTCGTCGTCGCCATTGGGGGCAGGGTTCTTTTTTGTGGCCAAGAAGGATGGTTCGTTGAGACCTTGTATTGATTACCGCCTTCTAAATAAAATCACAGTCAAATTTCAGTACCCCTTGCCGCTGCTGTCTGATTTGTTTGCTCGGATTAAGGGGGCTAGTTGGTTTACAAAGATAGATCTTCGTGGTGCGTATAATCTTGTGCGTATTAAACAGGGCGATGAATGGAAAACAGCATTTAATACGCCCGAGGGCCATTTTGAGTACCTGGTTATGCCATTCGGGCTTTCCAATGCTCCATCAGTATTTCAGTCCTTTATGCATGACATCTTCCGAGAGTACCTGGATAAATTCCTGATTGTATACTTGGATGATATTTTGGTCTTCTCGGATGATTGGGAGTCGCACGTGAAGCAGGTTAGAATGATGTTCCAGGTCCTGCGTGCGAATTCTTTGTTTGTGAAGGGGTCAAAGTGTCTCTTTGGTGTTCAGAAGGTTTCATTTTTGGGTTTCATTTTTTCCCCTTCTACTATCGAGATGGACCCTGTTAAAGTTCAGGCCATTTATGATTGGACTCAGCCGACATCTCTGAAGAGTCTGCAAAAGTTCCTGGGCTTTGCTAATTTTTATCGTCGCTTCATCAATATTTTTTCTAGTATTGCTAAACCGTTGACTGATTTAACCAAGAAGGGTGCTGATGTGGTCAATTGGTCTTCTGCTGCTGTGGAGGCTTTTCAGGAGTTGAAGCGTCGTTTTGCTTCTGCCCCTGTGTTGTGCCAGCCAGATGTTTCGCTCCCGTTCCAGGTCGAGGTTGATGCTTCTGAGATTGGAGCAGGGGCTGTTTTGTCGCAAAGAAGTTCTGATGGCTCGGTGATGAAACCATGTGCCTTCTTTTCCAGGAAGTTTTCGCCTGCTGAGCGTAATTATGATGTTGGCAATCGAGAGTTGCTGGCCATGAAGTGGGCATTCGAGGAGTGGCGTCATTGGCTTGAAGGAGCTAAGCATCACGTGGTGGTCTTGACTGATCACAAGAACTTGACTTATCTCGAGTCTGCCAAACGCTTGACTCCTAGACAGGCTCGTTGGTCGCTGTTTTTCTCCCGTTTTGATTTTGTGGTTTTGTACCTTCCGGGCTCTAAAAATGTGAAGGCGGATGCCCTGTCTAGGAGTTTTGTGCCCGACTCTCCGGGTTTGCCTGAGCCGGCGGGTATTCTCAAAGAGGGGGTCATTTTGTCTGCCATCTCCCCTGATTTGCGGCGGGTGCTGCAAAAATTTCAGGCTAATAGACCTGACCGTTGCCCAACGGAGAAACTGTTTGTCCCTGATAAATGGACGAGTAGAGTTATCTCTGAGGTTCATTGTTCGGTGTTGGCTGGTCATCCTGGAATCTTTGGTATCAGAGATTTGGTGGCTAGATCCTTTTGGTGGCCGTCTCTGTCGCGGGATGTGCGTTCGTTTGTGCAGTCCTGTGGGATTTGTGCTCGGGCTAAGCCCTGCTGTTCTCGTGCCAGTGGGTTGCTTTTGCCCTTGCCGGTCCCGAAGAGGCCCTGGACACATATCTCTATGGATTTTATTTCGGATCTCCCCATCTCTCAAAAGATGTCGGTCATTTGGGTGGTTTGTGATCGCTTCTCTAAGATGGTCCATTTGGTACCCTTGTCTAAATTGCCCTCCTCCTCTGATTTGGTGCCATTGTTTTTCCAGCATGTGGTTCGTTTACATGGCATTCCGGAGAACATCGTTTCTGACAGAGGTTCCCAGTTTGTTTCGAGGTTTTGGCGAGCCTTTTGTGCTAGGATGGGCATTGATTTGTCTTTTTCCTCGGCTTTCCATCCTCAGACAAATGGCCAAACTGAATGAACCAATCAGACCTTGGAAACATATCTGAGATGTTTTGTTTCTGCTGATCAGGATGATTGGGTGTCCTTTTTGCCTTTGGCTGAGTTCGCCCTTAATAATCGGGCCAGCTCGGCTACTTTGGTTTCGCCGTTTTTCTGCAATTCTGGTTTCCATTCTTGTTTCTCTTCAGGGCAGGTTGAGTCTTCGGACTGTCCTGGTGTGGATACTGTGGTGGATAGGTTGCAGCAGATTAGGACTCATGTAGTGGACAATTTGACATTGTCCCAGGAGAAGGCTCAACGTTTCGCTAACCGCAGGCGCTGTGTGGGTCCCCGACTTCGTGTTGGGGATTTGGTTTGGTTGTCGTCTCGTTATATTCCTATGAAAGTTTCCTCTCCTAAGTTTAAGCCTCGTTTCATTGGTCCGTATAGGATTTCTGAGGTTCTTAATCCTGTGTCTTTTCGTTTGACCCTTCCAGCTTCTTTCTCCATCCATAATGTATTCCATAGGTCATTGTTGCGGAGATACGTGGCACCTGTGGTTCCATCCGTTGATCCTCCTGCCCCGGTCTTGGTTGAGGGGGAGTTGGAGTATATAGTGGAGAAGATTTTGGATTCTCGTATTTCGAGACGGAAACTCCAGTACCTGGTTAAGTGGAAGGGTTATGGTCAGGAAGATAATTCCTGGGTCTTTGCCTCTGATGTTCATGCTGCCGATCTGGTTCGTGCCTTTCATTTGGCTCATCCTGGTCGGCCTGGGGGCTCTGGTGAGGGTTCGGTGACCCCTCCTCAAGGGGGGGTACTGTTGTGAATTCTGTGGTCAAGCTCCCTCCTGTGGTCGTGAGTGGTACTTCGGCTGGTTCTGTCCATGAGCTTCCTTTGGTGGATGTGAGTGGGGCTGCGGCTTCTGAGTTTCCTTCCTCAGGTGACGAGGTTAAGTCGTTAGGTGCTGCTCTATTTAACTCCACCTAGTTCTTTGTTCCTAGCCTCCAGTCAATGTTCCAGTATTGGTCTTGCTCTCTCCTGGATCGTTCATGTGGCCTGTCTGCTCTGCATAAGCTAAGTTCTGCTTGTGTTACTTTTGTTTGCTATTTTTTCTGTCCAGCTTGCTATATTGGTTTGTCTTGCTTGCTGGAAGCTCTGGGACGCAGAGGAAGCACCTCCGTACCATTAGTCGGTGCGGAGGGTCTTTTTCACCCTCTGCATGGTTGTTTGAAGGTTTTTGTGCTGACCGCAAAGCTATCTTTCCTATCCTCGGTCTATTCAGTAAGTCGGGCCTCACTTTGCTAAAATCTATTTCATCTCTGTGTTTGTATTTTCATCTTTACTCACAGTCATTATATGTGGGGGGCTGCCTTTTCCTTTGGGGAATTTCTCTGAGGCAAGGTAGGCTTATTTTTCTATCTTCAGGGCTAGCTAGTTTCTCAGGCTGTGCCCGAGACGCCTAGGTCTGGTCAGGAGCGCTCCACGGCTACCTCTAGTATGGTATGATAGGATTAGGGATTGCGGTCAGCAGAGTTCCCACGTATCAGAGCTCGTCCTATGTGATAAGCAACTATCAGGTCATTTTCTGTGCTCGTAACCACCAGGTCCATTGTGGTTCTGAATCACCAGTTCATAACAGAGTAGCACCTGTAAATCTGTTCACAAATTGTTAGCTAGATAGGGCATACATATTCAGTAGCAGTTTACATTGTTCGGTGCTGGACGAAGACCATTGCTGACTTTTTCAGGCTCATAAATGAGACTTGTGTCTCTTTATTAAACTGTTGCTTCCCTTACATTTTCTGAATTTGGGTCCCTACAAAATAGTGGTGGTGGGACATGACCCAGTTTTTGTATATTTTAAAGGGAACCAGTCACCCCCCTCAGGTGTTTTTAACTAAAAGAGCCACCTTGTGCAGCACAGATGCTACTTTCTGACAAGGTGGCTCTTTTAGTTATGATGCCTGCACATGCTGAAATAAACGTTTATAAAATGTGACCCCTCGTATCCTGAAATTGCCAGGGAGGCGGGTCTTTCCTTCTTAATCAGACGCAGCACAGCCGTCACTCCGGGCTTGTGCGCAACGGGCGCCACCTCCTCTGGCTGCATTATCGTCCCCAGCGCCTGCACATTAAGTTTTTTTTCAAGCGTGCCCAGTTGCGCTGTCCTTTGTACTTACAGCGCAGGCACCGGGGACGATAATGGAGAAAGAGGAGGTGGCGCCCGGCGCACACAGGCCTGGAGTGATGGCTGTGCTGCATCTGATTAGGAAGGAAAGTCCCACCTCCCTGGCGATTTCAGGGTGTGAGGGGGCACATTTTATAAACATTTATTTCAGCATGTGCAGGCATCATAACTAAAAGAGCCACCTTGTCAGAATGCCGCATTTGTGCTGCACAAGGTGGCTCTTTTAGTTACAAACGCCTGAGGGGGTGACAGGTTCCCTTTAAGGACGTCTAAGAAACTGTGCTAATACACTCCACAGACCAATTCAGGCCACAGACTTACACATACTGGAACATGGTCATTGCCACGTTAAGGCCTTTACCTGAGCTCTGTAGCACTGCCTATCACCTGAGTAATACGCTTCACAGACCTCAACATTCTCTGGGACATATCCTGTAATTACTCCATTGTTGCTCAAAACCATGCAAAAGATACATTATGCCTGGTTAGGTAGATTAAAAAAAACTTCATAGGCTTGTGCAGATTGGTCAATGGCATTCCTGACTATTTCCCTTGAGGAGGCTGCTTCCAAGTAAAATAGGCTTGTACATGTTCTTTACATGTGTTTCAGGCCTGATAGACTTACCACAATACAGGCCCTCACATGCATACACTGTATTCCGAATGTAATGCTAATGCTTTTGTTGTCTGTTAGAGTCCACGTTACTGACATTGATCATACAGCTCCCCCAACTCCTGCATTATATATATTCACCTTACAGCAGGTTCACCGGCTATGACAGTGGTTCCATTGAGATCCGGTGGCAAAAATAAACTGTGCACCTTACAAAAAGCAAGTTTCACAGTACCTGGTGGCCCTCTGAAAATTAAAAGTGAGGACCGCATAATGACATGGCGATGGACATGGTAGTGGTGGCGGGCAAAGCCCAAAATTCTAATGGACATGTTTACAATGGCATTGTAAACGATTAGGGAATATGTATTCCACTTGCTAACTATTTGGCATGAAGCAGGGACCTCCCAAATATATGATACAGGGCTACCTGAGGGCCTTTACCAAACTCAGGTTTCATGGCACCTAGTGGCATCCTGTAAATTGTAAGTGATTGGTGCGTGCTGCCCTCTGCCTGAACAGTCAGTGCGGAGAGACGGGACGCTGAGGAGCAGTAACGAGAGGTGAGAATGTCATTTTTTTAGTGCAGCAGCAGCATTATATGTGGCACAATGCTATATGGAGCGTCTATGGGGTCATAAAGAACTGCATGGAGCATTATATGGGGCATCTATGGGGCCATAACTGCATGGAGCATTATATGGGGCATCTATGGGGCCATAAAGAACTGCATGGAGCATTATATGGGGCATTATATGGGGTCATAAAGAACTGCATGCAACATTATATGGGGCATTTATGGGGCCATAAAGAACTGCATGGAGCATTATATGGGGCATTATATGGATCCATAAAGAACTGCATGGAGCATTATATGGGGCATCTATGGGGCCATAATGAACTGCATGGAGCATTATATGGAGCATCTATGGGGCCATAACTGCATGGAGCATTATATGGAGCATCTATGGGGACATAACTGCATGGAGCATTATATGGAGCATCTATGGGGCCATAAAGAACTGCATGGATCATTCTATGTGGCATCTATGGGGCCATAATGAACTGCATGGAGCATTACATGGAGCATTATATGGAGCATCTATGGGGACATAACTGTATGGAGCATTATATGGAGCATCTATGGGGCCATAAAGAACTGCATGGAGCATTATAAGGAGCATCTATGGGGCCATAAAGAACTGAATGGAGCATTATATGGGGCATCTTATGAGGCCATAAAGAACTGCATGGAACATTATATGGGGCATTTATGGGGCCATAACTGCATGGAGCATTATATGGAGCATTATATGGGGCCATAAAGAACTGCATGGAGCATTATATGGGGCATTATATGGGTCCATAAAGAACTGCATGGAGCATTATATGGGGCATCTATGGGGCCATAATGAACTGCATGGAGCATTATATGGAGCATCTATGGGGCCATAACTGCATGGAGCATTAAATGTAGCATCTATGGGGACATAACTGCATGAAGCATTATATGGAGCATCTATGGGGCCATAAAGAACTGCATGGATCATTCTATGTTGCATCTATGGGGCCATAATGAACTGCATGGAGCATTACATGGAGCATTATATGGAGCATCTATGGGGACATAACTGTATGGAACATTATAAAGAGCATCTATGGGGCCATAAAGAACTGAATGGAGCATTATATGGGGCATCTTATGAGGCCATAAAGAACAGCAGGGAGCATTATATGGGGCATATTTGTATATGGAGAATCTTATGGGGCCATAATGAACTGTATGGAGCATTATATGGGGCCTATTTTGCATGGAGCATTTTATGGGGCCATATTGAACTGTATGGAGCATTATATGGGGCCTATTTTGTATGGAGCATCTTATGGGGCCATAATGAACAGTATGGAGCATTATATGGGGCTCCTGATTCAATATGGATATTCAAAAACACTTAACCTACTGATGTCTCAATTAATTTTACTTTTATTGGTATCTTTTTATTTTTGACATTTACCAGTAGCTGCTGCATTTTCCACCCTAGGCTTATACTCGAGTCAATAAGTTTTCCCAGTTTTTTGTTGCAAAATTAGGGGGGTCGGCTTATACTCGAGTATATACGGTATCTATTCCACTATCTTGAGAACTATTTGACATGACGGAGGGTCCTCCCAAATGTAGAAATGAGAGTCCTCACAGATGTTAACGGAAAAACTAAAGCCAAAACTTTCCTTGTGAACATACGCTTAAGTGGAGATATAATTTTTTTGGAGGAATTTTTATTTAGCATTATATACATGTAAATGTGAAGGAAATAATGTTTCTTAGCATTTTTCCCTTTAAAAAAAATTTGGACTTGGTATGTCATTTTAAAAATCCATCAAACCGACGCAATAGTCTGACAACATTATTCACAGATATCATATGTGAGTTAGAAAGGCATGCATTCTTGCTGGTCCCATTTAGTTTAGCTCTTTTCCGTCAATTTAAGCCTTTTTCCCTTGCCCCAGACCTGTTTGTTTGGTCAAGCAGAAAAATATTCGGCTTTCCCATTGATTTACATTGGATTCGTTATTTGGTACGAATACACAGATATTAGAAATTTGTACCGATTTTCCCAAATCTGAATATTTTACTATTCGATCATTACTAGTTACCACCAATCAGAGCCAGTGCTTTTTGCGCTGTCACACAGATGACACCGGATGCCAAGAGTGTGCAAAGCAGTCATCAAAGCAAAAGGTGGCTACTTTGAAGAACCTAGAATATAAGACATAATTTCAGTTGTTTCACACTTTTGTGTTAAGTATATAATTCCACATGTGTTAATTCATAGTTTTGATGCCTTCAGTGTGAATGCACAATTTTCATAGTCATGAAAATACAGAGAAATCTTTAAATGAGAAGGTGTGTCCAAACTTTTGGTCAGCACTGTACATAGACAAGGAAGTTGAACCAAGGAATGTTGATTTCTTTCCTGAGCAAACAGATCCCCACAACAACATGAACTGAGCTGTATTTTTTTTTATTTTCCCATTATGCCAAAAAGGTCATGTCTATTTTTTTTGAGCCATCAGTGGTTTATGCCATATTTTAAATAAACAAGCAGAAGAAATGTTCCTATTTCTACCTCTGCGAGCAGCCGAGTTGATCTACATATATATACAGTACAGACCAAAAGTTTGGACACACCTTCTCATCTAAAGATTTTTCTGTATTTTCATGATTATGAAAATTGTACATTAACACTGAAGGCATCAAAACTATGAATTAACACTATGAATTTTGTGGAGTTATATACTTAACAAAAAAGTGTGAAACAACTGAAAATATGTCTTATATTCTAGGTTCTTCAAAGTAGCCACCTTTTGCTTTGATGACTGCTTTGCACACTCTTGGCATTCTCTTGATGAGCTTCAAGAGGTAGTCACCGGGAATGGTTTTCCCTTCACAGGTGTGCCTTCTCAGGTTTATTAAGTGGGATTTCTTGCCTGATTGTTGGGACCATCAGTTGTGCTGTGCAGATGTCTTGTGGATACACAGCTGATAGTTCTACTGAATAGGCTGTTAGCTGCTTTTTTCTTGCCATAATACAAATTCTAAGTAAAGAAAAATGAGTAGCCATCATTACTTTAAGAAATGAAGGTCAGTTAGTCAGAAAAATTGGGAAAACTTTGAAAGTGTCTCCAAGTGCAGTGGCAAAAACCATCAAGCACTACAAAGAAACTGGCTCACAGGAGGACCGCCCCAGGAAAGGAAGACCAAGAGTCACCTCTGCTTCTGAGGATAAGTTCATCCGAGTCATCAGCCTCAGAAATCGCAGGTTAATAGCACCTCAGATTAGAGACCTGGTCAATGCCACACAGAGTTCTAGCAACAGACACATCTCTACAACAACTGTTAAGAGGAGACTTTGTGCAGCAGGCCTTCATGGTAAAATCGCTGCTAGGAAACCACTGCTAAGGACAGGCAACAAGCAGAGGAGACTTGTCTGGGCCAAAGAACACAAGGAATGGACATTATACCAGTGGAAATCTGTGCTTTGGCCTGATGAGTCCAAATTTGAGATCTTTGTTTCCAACCACAGTGTCTTTGTGCAACGCAGAAAAGGTGAACGGATGGACTCTACATGTCTGGTTCTCACCGTGAAGCATGGAGGAGGAGGAGGTGTGATGGTGTGGGGCTGCTTTGCTGGTGACACTGTTGGGGATTTATTCAAAGTTAAAGGCATACTGAACCAGCATGGCTACCACAGCCTCTTGCAGCGGCATGCTATTCCATCTGGTTTGCATTTAGTTGGACCATCATTTATTTTTCAACAGGACAATGACCCCAAACACACCTCCAGGCTGTGTAAGGACTATTTGACCAAGAAAGAGAGTTATGGGGTTCTACGCCAGATGACCTGGCCTCCACGGTCACCAGACCTGAACCCAATCAAGATGGTTTGGGGTGTGCTGGACAGCAGAGTGAAGGCAAAAGGGCCAACAATTGCTAAGCATCTCTGGGAACTCCTTCAAGATTGTTGGAAAGCCATTCCTGGTGACTACCTCTTGAAGCTCATCATGAGAATGCCAAGAGTGTGCAAAGCAGTCATCAAAGCAAAAGGTGGCTACTTTGAAGAACGTAGAATATAAGACATATTTTCCGTTGTATCACACAATAATTGCAGTGTAAGGTGGTTCTACAAAATATTGACTTAGGGAGGCTGTATACAAATGCATTTCACAATGTTCAGAAATGTATTTTTTAAAACATTTATAAAACCATATATAATTTCCTTTACATTTCGCAAATTCTTGCTACTTAGTGTTGGTATAAAAATCCCAACAAAATGCATTTACGTTTGTGAGTGTAAAGTGAAAAAATGTCGAAAGTTCAGAGTATGAATACTTTTTCGCCCATTGCTGCTGAAAAACAACGCCCCAGTATGATACTGCCACCATCATGTTTCACTGTGAGGATGGTGTTCTTGGGGTGATAAGCTGTTTTTGGTTTGGCACCAGACATAGTGTTTACCTTGGTGGCCAAGCAAAAGGTGGTTACTTTGAAGAACCTAGAACATAAGACATAATTTCAGTTGTTTCACACTTTTTTGTTAAGTATATAATTCCACATGTGTTAATTCATAGTTTTGATGCCTTCAGTGTGATTGTATAATTTTCATAGTCATGGAAATACAGAAAAATCTTTAAATGAGAAGGTGTGTCCAAACTTTTGGTCTGTACTGTATATATATATATATACTGTATATATACACTACACTGCTCAAAAAAATAAAGGGAACACTAAAATTCAACATCCTAGATATCACTGAATGAATTATTCCAGTTGTAAATCTTTATTTATTATATAGTGGAATGTGTTGAGAACAATAAAATCTAAATATTATCAACATAAATCACAACTAATATCCCACGGAGGTCTGGGGATGGAATGATGCTCAAAATCAAAGTGGAAAATTAAGTTACAGACAGATCCAACTTCAGTGGAAATGCCTTAAGACAAGGAAATGACGATCAGTAGTGTGTGTGTGGCCTCCACGTGCCTGTATGACCTCCCTATAATACCTGGGCATACTCCTGATGAGGCAGCAGATGGTCTCCAGAGGGATCTCCTCCCAGACCAGGACTAAAGCATCCGCCAACTCCTGGACAGTCTGTGGTGTAACGTGACATTGGTGGATGGGACATGATGTCCCAGATATGTTCAATCGAATTCATGTCTGGGGAACAGGCGGGCCAGTCCACAGCTTCAATGCCTTCACGTTGCAGGAACAGCTGACACACTCCAGCCACATGAGGTCTGGCATTGTCCTGCATTAGGATGAACCCAGGGCCAAACGCACCAGCATATGATCTCACAAGGAGTCTGATGATCTCATCTCGGTGCCTAATGGCAGTTAGGCTACCTCTGGTGAGCACAAGGAGGGATGTGCGTCCCTCCAAAGAAATGCCAACTCTCACCATTACTGACCCACTGCCAAACCAGTTATGCTGAATGATGTTGCAGGCAGCAGATCACTCTCCATGGCGTCTCCAGACGCTGTCACATCTGTCACATGTGCTCAGTGTGAACCTGCTTTCATCTGTGAAGAGCACAGGGCACCAGTGGCAAATTTGCCAATCCTGGTGTTCTGTGACAAATGCCAAACATCCTTCATTGTGTTAGGCTTTGAGCACAACCCTATCTATGAACATCGGGCACTCAGACCATCCTCTTGGAGTTGGTTTCTTATCATTTGTGCAGACACATGCACATTTGTGGCCTGCTGGAGATCATTTTGCAGGGCTCTGGCAGTGCTCCTCCTGTTCCTCCTTGCACAAAGGCTGAGGTAGTTGTCCTGCTGCTGGGTTGTTGCCCTCCTATGGCCCCCTCCATGTTTTCTGGTGTACTGGCCTGTCTCCTAGTGTCGCCTGCAGCCTCTGGATACTACGCTGAGAGACACAGCAAACCTTCATGCCACAGCTCGCATTGATGTGCCATCCTGGATGAGCTGCACTACCTCAGCTACTTGTGTGGGTTGTAGGGTCTGTCTCATGCTACCACGAGTGTGAAAGAACAACCAACATTCAAAAGTGACAAAAACGTCAGCCAGAAAGAACTGGTACTGAAATGTGGTCTGTGGTCCCTGCCTGCAGAACCACTTCTTTACTGAGTGTCCATTTGCACACCAGCATGTGAAATTGATTATCAAACAGTGTTGCTTCCTAAGTGGACAGTTTAATTTCACCGAAGTTTGATTTACTTGGAGTTATATTCTGTTGTTTAAGTGTTCCCTTTATTTGTTAAGAGCAATATATACACATGGATGGGACGTAACTGTTCGTTCATTTTGAACAGAGAACTTTTTCCATCTATTTCAGCAGCTTGTAACACCCTTTGCAGTTAGAAATGCAGTTAATATGTCCATAGATAACAGCAGTACTTTAAGAAAATTAGCTTGAAAATTGCTTTTTTATCTTGTTTGCTTTCTCATAGACAATAAAAAAATCTTTTTTTTTCTTCTCTTGCTTCCAAGATAGCGCCATTGATGAAAAACTATCTAAGGTATATGCTGTTAAATTTTGTTCTTTTTTGAGGCTGTAGGGTCATAAAATGGGGCTTCTGCTCTGCTATCCATCGTTTTAAACCTGGATAATTGTCTACAACAGAAGATTAAAACAAAGTACTATAAGTAGTGTATAGCAGTAAAACACAAAAGGTCATTGCTGCTGAACTGTCAATGCCTAAGTTAGAAATACATTGAATGTTTTTCTTGCTCATAAATGTTAGTGTCACTAGGCGTAATTTCAGTACAGCTTAGAACAGGTGCAAAACTCTTTTTATGATATAAGAAATAATGCATTTCTTCATTACTTTCCCTGAATATGAAGTGAGTACATCTGCTATTTTTTCACCTTAACTAAAATTCAGAACTTATTACCACATGTTGCTGTCCTAATCCATCCTCTGTAGGACCGACTGATATATGCCCTTGCCAGCTGGCCTCAATACCTACAAACAATTTCTGAAGGAAGATTATGATTATGCCCATGTGTTGTCATGGCTGTGTGCCAGTCATTTGGCCCTTTTGTTTCTAAATAGCTAGAAAGTGAACAAAGACTAATAAAACAGCTAATCTCTCTGCTTGTGTGATGCGCTTCCAGGTTATTATAAGAATACAAGGCATGAAATCTAAGTATATAATTCACATACAATATAAAGCTGTTGGTCTAAATCTTTATGAATTTAGGCTAAGAGTCTCTTAAAATTTGGAAAGCATCTAAAATTATAACACAAAGTTGATGCTCATTTACTTGCACTTCTCCAGTATCCCGCTGAATGTCACAAGAAGCCATGAGGGTACTCTTAATAATGAAATTCTTTGCAGTATGCAAACTCACAAAAGCCAATAAACTAATGGAATGATTCGGTACGATAGGTCACACTATACAAGGACTTGCTCCTATGTCTAAACTTTGTTGTGTCAACAGTAAATAGTAGCAGCTTGTATTATGCAATATGATAGAACTCATTCCAACACTAAATTTCAGCTTGGACAGATATTCTCGCAGATGTAAAGGATGGCATTAATTTTTCATGTGTAGCTGACATTTTAAAAGAACCCCAATAATAAAGTAGTACATGAATATTATTCATAGTTTTGAGCATGTAATCTAAGCAGCATATTAAAATGCTTACTTGGTGGTATAAAGCTAAGAACCTGTCATTTAAGAGCTTGAATGAAGAGCCATTCTGTAAAGCTGTGAAAAGTAAATATGCAAGATAGGCAAAATCAACTGTTTGATAGGGTATCAGGAAAGGTATCTGTGGCAATTTCCGTGATGGCTTTGAATTGAAAGCAATAAGTCATTATGAGCCAACACTCATAAATCCATAAATATATATATATATATATATATATATATATATATATACACTGCTCAAAAAAATAAAGGGAACAATAAAGCAACAGAATATAACTCCAAGTAATTCAAACTTCTGTGAAATCAAACTGTCCACTTAGGAAGCAACACTGTTTGACAATCAATTTCACATGCTGTTGTGCAAATGGAATAGACAACAGATGAAAATTATTGGCAATTATCAAGATACACTCAATAAAGGAGTGGTTCTGCAGATGGGGATCACAGACCACATCTCAATACCAATGCTTTCTGGCTGATGTTTTGGTCACTTTTGAATGTTGGTTGTGCTTTCACACTCGTGGCAGCATGAGACAGACTCTACAATCCACCCAAATGGCTCAGGTAGTGCAGCTCATCCAGGATGGCACACCAATGCGAGCTGTGGCAGGAAGGTTTGCTGTGTCTGTCAGCGTAGTTTCCAGAGGCTGGAGGCACTACCAGGAGACAGGCCAGTACACCAGGATACGAGGAGGAGGCCGTAGGAGGCAACAACCCAGCAGCAGGACCGCTACCTTAGCCTTTGAGCAAGGAGGAACAGGAGGAGCACTGTCAGAGCCCTGCAAAATGACCTCCAGCAAGCCACAAATGTGCATGTATCTGCATAATCAGTTAGAAACCGACTCCATGAGGAGCATCTGAGTGCCTGACGTCAACAGATGGGGGTTGTGCTCACAGCCCAACACCGTGCAGGACACTTGGCATTTGCCACAGAACACCAGGATTGGCAAATTTGCCACTGGTGCCTTGTGCTCTTCACAGTTGAAAGCAGGTTCACACTGGAGATGCCATGGAGAGCGATCTGCTGCCTGCAACATCCTTCAGTATGACCGGTTTGGCAGTGGGTCTGTTAGGACTGGCGGAACGCACCAGGAAAGATGATATAGATGCGTTCGCAGTCTGGGGTCCACCGTGCAGGCGAAACCCGCTGCTAGTAAATGACAGACTATATGGCGGTACTTAAAAGTATAAACACGTGGGTTAAACCTCACCCAACGAGAAGAAAGCGATCCTGTTAAGTCACAGGACCGCGGTACCGCACATAGAGCGCGAGCAAGTAGTCAGCGAACTTAACCCCAAAAGGGATTGAAGTCCGATTAGACCCTTGCTGGCACAACACCACAACTGGGTGTGAAAAGAACCTTATTAGTAATATATGAGCACAAGAGTGCGTGCGATGCCGCACTGACGGACGCCACCAACCACCCAGGCTTGGGTATGGAAAGCGCAAGGCAAGCGCACGGCGCCGTACTGGCAGGCACAGCTAAAGGACGCTGTGATGTGTGTAACATACAGATGGATAGTCGGGCGCTAGAGAGCTACCATCATCCGCGAGCAATCAACAACTCTAGGGAAGGATATTTAGGAGCTTTCATCCATCGACATACATCCATCTACACACACACATAATAATTGTACACTAGCCCATGGCCGTGCGGTCATGCGCAGTTTATATAGTTGCAGGACAGGAAGTGGCCACAGAAACTTTGCCCTTCCAAGACCTGCCAAGAGGACCAATGGAATGCGCTGCAGAGCCTGAGCACATGACCCTCGATCTCCAACGGGAGATCTTGCCCTGGGCATGCTCAGTGTGCGCAAATAAGGACTTAGTCCCAGAGAAGTCCGCTTGCTGCTGACCAGCACTGACTTTAATGGCAGGAGCTGAAGAAGCAGCAGTAACTCTCTGTACAGAGCGAGACCGAGCAAGACGCTGGGACCGACGTCCCTGCTGAGAAGACTCCACTGCGGCTGGATAGGAATGGGAGACCGCAGCGGAGATGGCCCGAGATTCCCCCTGTGCAGAAGTGGGAACTCAAGACCTAACAGGGTCAGTAATGGTGTGGGGTGGCCTTTCTTTGGAGGGCCGCACAACCCTCCATGTGCTCACCAGAGGTAGCCTGACTGCCATTAGGTAATGAGATTAGACCCTCAGACCCCTTGCGAAACCATATGCTAGTGCACTTGGCCCTGGGTTCTACATAATGCAGGACAATGCCAGACCTCATGTGGCTGGAGTGTGTCAGCAGTTCCTGCTAGATGAAGGCATTGAAGCTGTGGACTGGCCCACCCATTCCGCAAACCTGAACCAATTGAACACATCTGGGACATCATGTCTCGCACCATTCACCAACGTCAAATTGCACCACAGACTGTCCAGGAGTTGGCGGATGCTTTAGTCCAGATCTGGTAGGAGATCCCTCAGGAGACCATCCGCCGCCTCATCAGGAGCATGCCGAGGCATTGTAAGGAAGTCATACAGGCACGTGGAGGCCACACACACTACTGAGCATCATTTCCTTGTCTTGAAGCATTTCCACTGAAGTTGGATCAGTCTGTACCTTCATTTTCCACTTTGATTTTGAGCATCATTCCAACTCTAGACCTCCGTAGTTGTGATTTACATTGATCATTTTTAGGTTTTATTGTTCTCAACACATTCCACTATGTAATGAGTAAAGAATTGTAACTGGAATATTTCATTCAGTGATATTTAGGATATGGGATTTTAGTGTTATCTTTATTTTTTGAGCAGTATACTGTATATACGCTGCTCAAAAAATTAAAAGGAAAACAATGTAACTCCAAGTCAATCACACTTCTGTGAAATCAACCTGTCTAGTTTGGAAGGAACACCGATTATGAATCAGTTTCTCCTTTTGTTGTGCAAATGGAACAGAGAGCAGGTAGAAATGATAGGCAATTAGCAAGACAAAACCTATTAAAGAGTGGTTCTGTAGGAGGAGACCATTTCTCTGTTCTCATCCTTTTTGGCTGTTGTTTTGGTCACTTTTGCATTTTGTCATTGCTCTCATCCTTAGAGATACAGTACAGTAGTACTGCAGTAGGCGCTGTCTATGGTACAACACGCAGAAGTTTCTCAGGTAGTGCAGCTTATCTAGGATGGCACATGAATGTGAGTTGTGGCAAGAAGGGTAGCTGTGTCTATCATCACAGAGTCCAGGGCATGGAGCAGATACCTGGAAACAGGCCAGGACACCAGGAGATGTGGAGGGGGCTGTAGGAGGGTAACAACCCAGCAGCAGGACTGCTACCTACTATTTTGTGCAAGGAGGAAAAGGAGGAGCAGTGCCAGTGCCCTGCAAGATGACCTCCAGCAGGCCACTAACATCCATGAGTTTGCTCAAACTGTGAGAAACATGAGTGTGGTATGAGGACCTGATGTCCACAAAAAGGTGTTGTGCTTACAGCCAAACACCGTGCAGAGCAACTTGCATTTGCCAGAGAACACCAATATTGGCAGATTCGACATTGGCACCCTGTCCTCTTCATGGATGATAGAATGGTCACATTGAGCACATGTGACAGAGTCTGGAGATGCTGTGGAGAATGTTCTTCTGCCTGCAAAATCCTCCAGCATTACCGATTTGACAGTGGGTCAGTAATTGTGTGGGAACGCATTTCTTTGTAGGGCTGCACAGTCTTCCATGTGCTAGCCAAAGGTACCCTGACTGAAATTAGGTTTTGGGATGAGATCCTCCTCCTCTTTACTGGCCAAGCCACAGCCCTGACCTAAACCCAATTGAGCATCTCTAGACAGACCTGAAAATGGCTGTCCACCAACGTTCTCCATCCAACCTGACGGAACTGGAGAGGATCTGCAAGGATTAATGGCAGAGGATCCCCAAATCCAGGTGTGAAAAACTTGTTGCATCATTCCCAAGAAGTATATGGCTGCACTCAGCATTTTTCAACCCCCATTGCAAATCAGGTTTATTAGCAAAATGTAAAAACTTTCTGCTGTTTACAATTAATCAATTAATCAAGAACAATGTATAAAACTCAACATGACATATGACTTATTCTTCCAAATTCAATAGAAAATGTTACTTTAGGGCTAAGTTCACATATTGAATTTTTGATGCGTTTGTTTTATGCAGGTTAAAAGCTGCTTTCACAGCACTAGAAAAAGATGTGAGATTTCAGAAATCTTTATAAAGAATGATAAAGTGATTAAGGTGACTTTATTCTTTGGGTTGGTACAATTACAGCAATACCAGATTTATATTTTTATACTTTACTAATATCGCACAGTAAAAAATGCTTTTTTTTAAAATAAAAAACAGGTTTCATTGTCGACATTTTCGGAGAGCTGTAACTTTTTTATTTTTTGGCAAACAGAGCTGTAGGAGAGCTTTTGCCCAACAAGTTGGAGATTTTTTAGATACAGAATAAGCATAAACCAGTAATTAAATTTGTGTTATTTTTTATTTTTGGGATGTTTACTATGCATTAAAAGTGATAAGACCAATTTATTGTTTGGGTCAGTACAATTACAGTGATACCACATTTATATACGTTTTTTATGCTTTGCTACTTTTACAAAGTAAAAACCATATTTTACAAAAATTGATTTGCTTTTGCATTGTCATATTCTGAGACGTGCAATTTTTTATTTTTTTGTCAAATGAGCCATATTAGGGCTTGTTTTTGCAGAACATTTTGTCATTTTAATTTATGAAATTTGTCTTTTTGATTGCTTTTTATTAATTTTTTTATGTGCGTCATTCTGATGAAAAGTTTTAATTTTGGTGTCTTTTTTATGGTGTTTGCCATACGAATAAATAATGTGGCAGTTTTACAGATCAGATCATTCGGGATGCGGCAATACAATTATGTATATTTTTTGGCTTTTTGTGAATTGTGTAGACCTTTTTGTGTGCTACTTATTTACACATTTTACGTCGTTTTTTTTTACTTTTTCACTTAGTCCCACTTTGGGACTTGTACATTTTTTACTTTGATCTCTGGTTTCGTGCACTGCAGTACTCCAGTACTACCGTGCATGAGACCTGACAGAGCCTGTTAAACCCTAATTATATCTGGATTTCGCAGGCCACCATATCCTGGGGTCATTAGATGACATCATGGTACCATAGCAAAGATCGGCACCTGCAATTACTAGGGTGGGGGGATCGATCCCCTTTTAACCACTTATATACCACTATCGGGATTTGAAAACACAAAAAAGCACAGTAAAACCAAAAACACTCTGTTGCAAAAAAATAACAGTGGACAGCAAGTGCTGGTAAAACGATGGAAAAAACAGGGTATTTGGTTGATACGTTTTTTGCAAAAAATGTTTATTAAGCCGCTCTACCAAACGTCAAGGTATACCCATATCAAAGCAGTCCTAGGTAATGTATGTAATCCCTATCTGATGTATTTAAAACCTGGTCATATGATTTGATATCGGGATTTACAGCGGTATTTAAGGTGGTAATCAGCCCAATTCGGTTCCAAAGCTGGCCGGGGCCAATACCGCAGGGGGTCAGATGTCTTGAATAGCTGTCACCCAAAGGTATTTTGGCCACAAGACTTTGGATAAGTGGTGAGTAATAATGCCCCTTAACAGTAGTTGTATTAATGCGTATTGGTGGTCGTTAAGGGATCAATAATAAAATAATGGTTTTATTATTAAAATTATGATTAGTTTTAGGATTATTACAATTATTATAATTAGTGATAGTAGTCTTATCAAAGCATATATATTTACTTTTTTATTTTTGGATCTCATTCTCCATTATTTTCCTCTTGCTATACTTAACAACACACCACCATTGCTTTTTTTTTAAGACTGTCACAATCCTGATATAGTTATAATTGGACAAATAGGTACTTTTAAAGAATGGACTACAAGGAATAAGGTTACAAAGAACTTTTAAGTTACAAAGCAACTATGACAAGAGAGAAAAGAACAACAAAAAACATAAAGAGATTTATTTTGCTTTGTATCATATATTTAAACATTTAATTGGGTTGTAGAAAAAATATAACATATATGTTCAACACAAAATAATACACTTTTCATTTTCTAGGGATGTCAGTTTTCTTCTGACCCTAATATTCTTTGTTACAAGCACTTGTTTGTTAAGATAAAGCATCCAAGACTTATCTGTCAGGCAGATACTGTACAATAATCCATCACTTGACCAAACATTGTAGCTTTAACACTAATATATATAAATATATGTCCATTCATCTTACCAGGGCAAAGAGCAATATTGCAAGGTTTATGCTGAATTTCAGGTCCACCGCACAGTCTTCCCCCATATTGTGGAGGAGTGCAGGTCCTTGTTCTTGTTCTTTGGCCTTTTCCACATGTAAAGGAACATAAACTCCAAGGTGACCATTCCTCCCAAATTCCATTTACTGCAATAGAGAAAAGATATTACCCTATAACACAATGCATAATAATAATAATAATAATAATAATAATACAACTAGTTTTAAAGCAAAGGAAACAAATTACTGGAAAGTGATAATATATTTCAGATCTATAAAATCTAGCAACACAGTTATTATTACATAATTAATTAAACAATAAAGATAGTGTATGAGAAGCAGTACACTAATCTACAGCCAAATTGGTTTAGTCATGAAAATCATTGAACACAACTAATTTTGGTGTGCCGAAAACAAAAATACTTAAATTGGTTCTAATTTTTCAAGGGTGGTTATATAAGAAAGTCTTTAATGCAACTTTAGGGGCAGATTGTTTCTTCGTTATTGCACCATCAGTATTACATAATCAGTAGTCAATTGAGCTACCAGTATTGCATCATCTCAGAGTGACGACTAGAAACCTGCCGTCTCATACTCGATGATTCAATCCTAACTAAAACTAATTCACTTGGCTATAAATACTCCATCTTTCCATGATACAGCATTATTTGTTAGGCTTTTAGCCTTTTTTGATAAAAGTAAAATCAGAGATGTCTCGCACTTACGTTAACAAAGCAGATCATTTCTACTAAGTATGTGGCAAAGTGACCCTTGTGTCACCAAAGCAAAACTTGACTCTCTTGGTCAGGAAAACCTACAACCTATATTTTGGCTGCAGAATAGAAGACAAGGACAAAAGTTGGATGCCATACATATATTGTAATAGATGTGCACAAATTATGCAATAGTTGAATTGGAAAAGGCAATCTATTCATTTTACAGTCCCCAATGGTCTGGAAAGAGCCAATTGATCATAATACCAATTACTTTTTCTGCATATGCATTCCAATCATAATTCACAATAGTGTTTCGATATGTTACCGTCAATTTATATAGCTTTAATACATTTTTGGTATGACTAAGATTATGTTTACAAAATTAATAAAGTTTACATTTCTATGCCTTCTCTATATAATTTATTTAGCAGTAAAATGGAAGCCCTTTGATAACATGGAAACAAGAGCCAATTACCAGTTTTCATTGGGTTGTTTGAGTTCAGCACATCAAAATCATTAGGAAAACTTTTAAAAAATTTTAAACCAGTGTTATCGCTGTACTGTTATGTTTGGTTGTTATATCATGTAACCTTACAAAAAGTATTCATATAATATATCCAGAACTTCAAAACATGACAACATTTCATTTTTTTCTGAAATACACATAGAACAGATGGCTGTGCTTATTTGAACTCCAAATTTTTCCAATTGAAGATCTTAAAGGGTTTGTTCACTTGAAAAAAAATATTCATTATATGTGCTTCAATTATAAACAATGGTGCCTTGCTCTGAAGATATGAGTGCCATTTCCAGATTCAGCAAATCCCTTTCTGGCTTGTGCTTGACACAGTAGAGAGTTTTCTTTGAAGACATATAACCAGTACTGTATGTGTGAACGGGTCTGGCTATCTGGCTCATTTCAATTAGTCATTGTCCTTCTTTATCGAAGCCCATGCATATACAGAGGAGATTGATTCATTTACTTATTTTTTTGACGGAGTCTGCCAGCTTTCTTTAGGTTTACGCAAAGCACTGGTCACAAGCTGACTTAGTAATCTCTTTCCTGTGTTGCACACAAGCCACAAATTGAACTGTTTAGTGTTATGTGGATTCTGTCAGCGGTGGCCTGGCAGTGCTAACATGGCTACCATGGACGGAATGGTGCAAGCCACTTTTCTTTGCCAGATCACAGAGATTGGTCTGGCCTTAACATGTTAGTTGCTGTATGAAGATCTGAATTTATACAGGGGCCCTTGGGTTGTGGCCACAGAGTAAGCTGCTGGCCAGTGGTGCTGGCTGGCAGAAGAGATGGTCTAGTAGCAAGGTCATAACCATGAGGGTGATGCGAGGCCAAAATCGTCAGGAGAGTTGGCAAAAAACTGAGTCAAGGCCTAAATAAGGAATACAAGGAAGCTGCACAGTACTTCACTGAATCAAGTTATAACTGACATTGGACAGCAGGATATCAATATCTTAAATAGCTTGCAATCTTGCCCAGGCTACACAGAAGGAAGCAAACACTGTCAGAAGCTAACTCTCGAACTCCCAGACTGAATAGAGCTACAAGTAACACAATACATTGAAATATATTTGTCTTCTAAGGTCACTTGTAATGAGAGGGAGGCACCGCTGGGTGACAGAAGCTTGCTGAGTATCAATATAGATGTCATACCATTATATTCAGACTTGGAACCAGTGCTAATATTTTCAGAATCTGGTATCTCTATTAATACAAAAAGTTTACTGAGTCATATGCAAAAGGGTTGTCAATCTTCAAATTTTCACAGATAGGACATTAAATGTTGCCCATTTAATGGATGCAGTGATATGCTTGGATCTTCAGAGAGAGATAATCTGTACCTTCTCTCCACTACCAATAACTGATACAAATATCTGAACATAAAACAAAAAAAAGCAGGTAATCAATTACTTATCAAGGATACAGAAATTTGTACTCCAGCTTTCAATAGGTAAATAATATTTATTAAAGACTCTACTAGAGATTATAAATAATCATTCTGGCTGTACTGAAAGTCAGAAATGTCATTGCTAACATATTCCATGTTCAGAAGAGTTAATAATTAAAGATTCAGTCTCTTTGTGATCATGCTAAATTGTTCAAATCTGACATGTGTCACTTGCAGTGGTAATTATTCTGGAATATTTTAAAATATTCGAGCAATTTTGAAAATTGTTTTACATTTGTGTGCATAAATATTAGATTTATGCATGCATGCAAGCATCAAAATATCAGAAATGTGACAAAAAATTGCAATAATTGAACTTTGATTATTTATACCCTTAAAGAATATCTGATATATCTTATCTAAACAATCTGCTTCTTTCTCTGTCAGGACTAAACATTCATTTTCAAAGTTCTCAATTCACATGTGAAATCTGTCTTTAGTGAGGACCGACTTTTCTTCAGCTCCTCCCTCCTCCACCCTTCCAGTACCAACTGCTGTCTCCTATCTGAGTAACGTAAAATTCTGTTCTCACTAAAGACAGATTTTACATGTGAATGGAGAATTTTGAAAATGAATGATCAGTCCTGACTGAGAAAGAAGCAGATTTCCCTTATCAGATATATTACAAAGTGTTAGGGTTGGCGGAACGCACCAAATATATTTATTAGATGGGATTGGTGCGTTCGCAACCTGGGATCCACCGTGCAGGAAAGAACCTGCTGCTAAGTAAATGGTGGCACTATATGGCGGTAAGAACAGCTCTGTTAGCTTCACAGAGCAGCCAAGAAAGCAAAGCTCTGTGCCCTGTTAGACTTTCACAGAGGCACAGGCTAACTACCCACACGAGAGCAGTCAGTGGTCATGCATGCACACAAAACTCCTCGCCAGAGATGCCAGCATTCTAGGGGCTTATTTCAGCCAGGTCCCTGAATACACACAAACACAATCTCCTCGCCGGAGGTTCCAGCATTCTAGGGGCTTATTTCAGCCGGGTCCCTGAACACATGCAAACACATGACCATACTGGCGCAAAGCACATAATATAGGAAGATACTAGCGAATGGCCGTGCGGCCATGCGAGCCTTAAATAGTTGCAGCACGTACAGGACCTTCCTAGAAGGACCAATGGAAGTTGCTGCAGTACTGAGCATGTGACCCTAGATCTCCACTGAGAGATCCTGCCCTGGGCATGCTCAGTGTGTGCAAAGCAGGACTTAGTCCTAGCACCTACAAGGACCTTCCAAAAAGGACCAATGGAAGTTGCTGCAGTACCTGAGCATGTGACCCTTGATCTCCACTGAGAGATCTTACCCTGGGCATGCTCAGTGTGTGCAAAGCAGGACTTAGTCCCAGAAAAGCCTGCTCACCACAGATCAGTGCAGGGTACAATAGCAGAGCCTGGAGAGGCAGCAGTAACCCTTTGCACAGTATCAGTCCCAGCGAGACGCTGGGACCGTTGTCTCCGCTGAGCAGGCTCCACTGCGGCCGATGCAGAATGGGAGACCGCAGCAGACACGGATTGAGATTCCCCCTATGCAGCAGAGGAAACTCGACTCCTAACACAAAGTTGCTTAGTTTCATTTAATTATTAATTTATGAAGTAAAAACTAAAACAACAGTTACGATCTAATCCAAATAGTAATATAACACAAAAAATAATAAATAACTATTCCCAATTGTTTACTTGTTTTTAAAAATGTATTTGGTTTCAAAGTAACTTTGAGTAGCGTATATATTGGACGACCCCAAAATTGATAGATATTTTAAAAAAAGCACCCATGTAAGTATTTATAACAGCAGTAAGGTCATTTGTTAAGCTTTTAAGTGCTTCCGTGCAATTAACACCAAGTGGAATGAATTAAATATAAATTATATTTTTTCTACTAAAGTTTTGCTAACATCCTAACAGGCCACCATAGCGAGTTGATCTCGAGGCCATGACATGGCCGTAGATTACCATGACAGTCAATGGGCCCGCACAATCATGATCTTGGGTTTCCAGTAAAATTAAAGAGGGAGCCCTTTCCATCTGCTAACCAACTAGATGCTGTTGACAGCAGCATCTAGGGCAGGGCTGGGGTACCACAGGCCATTTACAACCCATAATGACTTTTTTTCTGATCTCTAACTTTACAGTGCACAGGGGATCTGTACAGATAATATCACACACAATGTGACACATTACTAAGTAACACATAATTCAACACATACCAAGAAAAGTGAGGACTATGCTCACAAGCTTACAGTCATGGACAAAAATTTTGAGAATGAAACAAATTTTAATTTTTCCAAAGTCTACTGCTTCATTTTTGCTAATGGCAATTTGCATATACTCCTGAATGTCAGAGTGATCAGCTTAACAGCATTTACTGTACTTGCAAAGTCAATATTTGCCCAGAAAATGAACTTTAACCCCCAAAACACATTTCAACATCATTGCAGTCCTGCTTTAAAAGGAGCAGCTAACATTGTTATAGTGATTGATCCATTAACACAGGTGTGGGTGTTGATGAGGACAGGGCTGGCGATCAATCAGTCATGATTAAGTAAGAATGACATCACTGGACACTTTAAAAGGAGGCTGGTGCTTGGTATCATTGTTTCTCTTCAGTTAACCATGGTTATCTCTAAATAAACATGTGCAGCCATCATTGCACTGCACAAAAATGGCCTAACGGGGAAGAGTATCGCAGCTACAAAGATTGCACCTCAGTCAACAATCTATCGCATCATCAAGAACTTCAAGGAGAGAGCTTCCATTGTTGTCAAAAAGGCTCCAGGGCGCCCAAGAAAGACCAGCAAGCGCCAGGACCGTATCTTAAAACTGTTTCAGCTGCGGGATCGGACTACCAGCAGTGCCGAGCTTGCTCAGGAATGGCAGCAGGCTGGTGTGAGTGCTTCTGCACGCACTGTGAGGCTGAGACTCTTTGAGCAAGGCCGACTGATATTCTGCAAAAGGTACAGGGAGTGGACTGCTGAGGACTGGGGCAAAGTCATTTTCTCTGATGAATCCCCTTTTCGATTGTTTGGGACATCTGGAAAACAGCTTATTTGGAGAAGAAGAGGTGAGCACTACCACCAGTCTTGTCTCATGCCAACTGTAAAGCATCCTGAAACCATTCATGTGTGGGGTTGCTTCTCAGCCAAGGGAATCGGCTCACTCACAGTCTTGCCTAAAAACACAGCCATGAATAAAGAATGGTACCAGAATGTCCTCCAAGACCCACTTCTCCCAACCGTCCAAGAGCAGTTTGGCGCCCAACAATGCCTTTTCCAGCATGATGGAGCACCTTGCCATAAAGCAAAGGTGATAACTAAATGGCTCATGGAACAAAACATAGAGATTTTGGGTCCATGGCCTGGAAACTCCCCAGATCTTAATCCCATTGAGAACTTGTGGTCAATCATCAAGAGATGGGTGGACAAACAAAAAACAACAAATTCTGGCAAAATGCAAGCATTGATTATGCAAGAATGGACTGCTATCAGTCAGGATTTGGTCCAGAAGTTGATTGAGAGCATGCCAGGGAGAATTGCAGAGGTCTTGAAGAAGAAGGGTCAACACTGCAAATATTGACTTGCTGCATTAACTCATTCTGTCAATATAACCTATTGGTACTCATAATATGATTGCAATTATATTTCTGTATGTGATATAAACATCAGACAAACACTAATAAAAACCAGAGGGCAGCAGATCATGTGAAAATATAATTTTGGTGTCATTCTCAAAGTTTTTGGCCATGACTGTACATTGAATGAGAAAGATGTATACGAGATGTATAGTATAAGTGCATGTTATAATGCTCTGGCTATTCTCTTTTTTCTCTGGTCAGTATAAAGGTTTATTGCCTGTTATGAGGGCATTAAAAAAACAATGTTTTCTTTAATTAAGTCCTATATAGACCACTCAAAGTCACTTCAAATGTGAGGTGGTCCCTAAAAAAATGGTTTTGTAAATTTTGATGGAAAAATGAGAAATCGCTGGTCAATGTTTAACCCTTATAACGTCCTAACAAAAAAAATATATTTCCAAAATTGTGCTGATGTAAAGATGACATGGGGAAATGTTATTTATTAGCTATTTTGTGTTCACATAACTCGCTGATTTAAGGGCACCAAAATTAAAATTTGAAAATTGCTAAATTTTCTAAATTTTTGTCAAATTTCCATTTTTTCAATAATTAAATGCAAATCATATTGAAAATTTTTATCACTAACATGAAGGACAATATGTCATGAAAAAGCAAACTCAGAATCAATGGGATCCATTGAAGCTTTCCAGAGCTATAACCTCATAAAGTGACAGTGGTCAGAATTGTAAAAAGTGGCTTGGTCATTAACCCCTTTACCCCCAAGGGTGGTTTGGACGTTAATGACCGGGCCAATTTTTACAATTTTGACCACTGTCCATTTATGAGGTTATAACTCTGGAACACTTTAATGGATTCCAGTGATTTTGACAATGTTTTCTTGTGACATATTGTATTTCATGTTAGTTGTAAAATTTATTTGATATTACTTGCGTTTATTTGTGAAAACAATGGAAATTTGGTGAAAATTTTGCAATTTTCAAACTTTTAATTTTTATGACCTTAAATCACAGAGTTATTGTTAGGGGTCGAGTTCCCACTTCTGCACAGGGGGAATCTCAAACCATCTTTGCTGCAGTCTCCCATTTTTCTCCAGCAGCAGTGGAGCCTGCTCAGCGGAGACGTCGGTCCCAGCATCTGGTTCAGCCTGATATGATGCGGATGATTACTGCTGCCTTTCCAGGCTCAGCCATTGTAGCCAGTACTGGTAAGCGACGAGCAGACGTCTCTGGGACTAAGTCCTGCTTTTCCCCTTCTGAGCATGCCCAGGGTAAGATCTCTTATTGGAGGTCGAGGTTCAAATGTTCAGGTACTGCAGCAGCTCCAATTGGTCCTCTAGGAAGGTCCTGAAGTTTCTCAGGTACTATAGCAGCTCCCATTGGTCCTTTAGGAAGGTCCTGAAGTTGATGCAGCTATAAAAGGTTTGCCACACGGCCATGCGCTAGTATTAACCAAAGTTATCAGCTCAGCGCCAGTGTGGTCATGCTTGCATGTGGTCAGGGTTCAGCTGAAATAAGCCCCTAGAATACCAGCACCTCCAGTGAGGAGTTTTGTGTTTGTTATGCTGACTGCATGACCACTGTTGGCTCTATTAGGTAGCTGTTCCCCTGTGAGGTTAACAGGCACAGCATTCTTTTTCTCAAGTGAATCTGTGAAGTAACAGAGTTCGCTTATACCGCCATATAGTACTGTCTTTTACTAGCAGCAGGTTCTCTCCTGCACGGTGGACCCTGGGTTGCGAACCTACTACTCAATATATATATATATACAGTGGGGCAAAAAAGTATTTAGTCAGTCAGCAATAGTGCAAGTTCCACCACTTAAAAAGATGAGAGGCGTCTGTAATTTACATCATAGGTAGACCTCAACTATGGGAGACAAACTGAGAAAAAAAAATCCAGAAAATGACGTCTGTTTTTTTAACATTTTATTTGCATATTATGGTGGAAAATAAGTATTTGGTCAGAAACAAACAATCAAGATTTCTGGCTCTCACAGACCTGTAACTTCTTCTTTAAGAGTCTCCTCTTTCCTCCACTCATTACCTGTAGTAATGGCACCTGTTTAAACTTGTTATCAGTATAAAAAGACACCTGTGCACACCCTCAAACAGTCTGACTCCAAACTCCACTATGGTGAAGACCAAAGAGCTGTCAAAGGACACCAGAAACAAAATTGTAGCCCTGCACCAGGCTGGGAAGACTGAATCTGCAATAGCCAACCAGCTTGGAGTGAAGAAATCAACAGTGGGAGCAATAATTAGAAAATGGAAGACATACAAGACCACTGATAATCTCCCTCGATCTGGGGCTCCACGCAAAATCCCACCCCGTGGGGTCAGAATGATCACAAGAACGGTGAGCAAAAATCCCAGAACCACGCGGGGGGACCTAGTGAATGAGCTGCAGAGAGCTGGGACCAATGTAACAAGGCCTACCATAAGTAACACACTATGCCACCATGGACTCAGATCTTGCAGTGCCAGACGTGTCCCACTGCTTAAGCCAGTACATGTCTGGGCCCGTCTGAAGTTTGCTAGAGAGCATTTGGATGATCCAGAGGAGTTTTGGGAGAATGTCCTATGGTCTGATGAAACCAAACTGGAACTGTTTGGTAGAAACACAACTTGTCGTGTTTGGAGGAAAAAGAATACTGAGTTGCATCAATCAAACACCATACCTACTGTAAAGCATGGTGGTGGAAACATCATGCTTTGGGGCTGTTTCTCTGCAAAGGGGCCAGGACGACTGATCCGGGTACATGAAAGAATGAATGGGGCCATGTATCGTGAGATTTTGAGTGCAAACCTCCTTCCATCAGCAAGGGCATTGAAGATGAAACGTGGCTGGGTCTTTCAACATGACAATGATCCAAAGCACACCGCCAGGGCAACGAAGGAGTGGCTTTGTAAGAAGCATTTCAAGGTCCTGGAGTGGCCTAGCCAGTCTCCAGATCTCAACCCTATAGAAAACCTTTGGAGGGAGTTGAAAGTCCGTGTTGCCAAGCGAAAAGCCAAAAACATCACTGCTCTAGAGGAGATCTGCATGGAGGAATGGGCCAACATACCAACAACAGTGTGTGGCAACCTTGTGAAGACTTACAGAAAACGTTTGACCTCTGTCATTGCCAACAAAGGATATATTACAAAGTATTGAGATGAAATTTTGTTTCTGACCAAATACTTATTTTCCACCATAATATGCAAATAAAATGTTAAAAAAACAGACAATGTGATTTTCTGGATTTTTTTTTCTCAGTTTGTCTCCCATAGTCGAGGTCTACCTATGATGTAAATTACAGACGCCTCTCATCTTTTTAAGTGGTGGAACTTGCACTATTGCTGACTGACTAAATACTTTTTTGCCCCACTATATATATATATATATATATATATATGTACTCGGTGCCAGAGCCGGACTGGGACTAAAATTCAGCCCTGGCATCTGAAGATACACAGGCCCACTTGTCACATGGTGACTGTATAATATCTTTGTACACTTGTAGGTTACAAGATTTGAGGGGAGTGTAACACGACTATATAACATATAATTACAGCTCAGTCCTATTTATTGCTTTAAGTTGCAGTACCAAGAAAAGTCGCTACTTTACCTAGATAACTGGATCTCATAGATAATGAAGGGATTGAGATGACCAAAGGCTATGGAACCTCATTCTGATTCTCCATAAACTTTGCCTACAGCCACTTTTCGTTCCGCTGCGCAGCATGAGACCCGGTGACTCTGAAGAGCGGTGACATCAGAATCTCAGTAACGTCACCACTCTTCAGATATTCTGGGTCTTGCGCTGAGCTTGGCGACTGTGAAGAGCGGTATTTTTACTACTGTCACCGCACTTCATAGTCACTGGTCTCTCCAGGTCTGGGCTAGAAGTGGGGATGTCTGATAGACATCTCTCCATTACTTGCACCAGGGATTGATAGCAGCTGACATTACGCAGCTGACATCAACCCTAAAAATCATTACACATACCAGAATTAAATGCTCTGGCGGCTGGGAAAAGCAGTAGAGTTAGCGCTATTCCCAGGTGCCCGGTGCTAACTACAACTGTCATCATCCTTGTCTGGACTCCCTGCGAAGCATTTTTGTTGTGTTCACATGCACTGATCTCAGGCTGCTAAACGAGTGTGATTGACAATACTGAAGTCGTTCGCTTGTTTCCCTGCCTCTTTACACCAACTGAGAAAGAATGAAGTGAACAGAACAATCACAATTAGATCAACCTGTCCTCATACAGTATCATGTTATCAGCAGCACAACTACAGTTTACACCGGCAATGTGCTGCTGTGAACAATGATTTCTATTCCCACATAAACAATCCAATCACTCCATGAATAGGCAGCATTTTGCTTGTTTAGTGTCATACACCCTATCGTCCTCCATATATTATAATGTGCAACTCAGTCCTCCATATAGTATAATACACTCCTCAGTCCTCCATATAGTATAATACACTCCTCAGTCCTCCATATAGTATAATACACTCCTCCATATAGTATAATACATTTCTCAGTCCTCCATATAGTATAATACACTCCTCAGTCCTCCATATAGTATATTACACTCCTCTGTCCTCCATATAGTATAATACACTCCTCATAGTCCTCCATATATTAAAATACACTGCAATTCCTCTATAGTATTATACACTCCTCAGTCCTCAATATAGAATAATGTACTGCCACAGTCCTCCATATAGTATAATACACATCTCATAGTGCTCCATATAGTATAATGCCCCACCATTGTCATCCATGTAGTACAATTCACTTCCCATAGTATAATGCACCCCATAGTTCTTCATATACTGTAGTATAATTTATTCCCCATAGTCCTCTATACAGTATAACGCAGCGCACATAAAGTATAATGATGCCACCCCAGAGTATAAGGCAGCCACCCCACAGAATATATTGTAGCCCCCTGAGTATAATGTAATCCTCCAGAGAATATAATGCAGCCCCGTCATATAGTATAATGCAGTCCCTGCATATATATATGGTAGCCCCTTCATAGAGCATAATGCATCCCCCATAGAATGTAGCCTTTCCATAGAATACAATGCAGCCCTCCTCATATAGTATAATGCAGTTCCCCTCATAGAGTATGATGCGATCATCCCCTATTAAAATATAATACAGCCCCCCATAGAATATAATGTAGCCCCCAGAGAATGTAATACAGCCCCCATAGAATGTAACACAGCCATCCCCATAGAATGTAATGCAGCCCGCTGCCCCCCATAGAATGTAAGACAGCCCCCCATAGAATGTAATACAGCACAGCCCCCATAGAATGTTATACAGCCCTTCCCCATAGAATGTAATTCAACCAGCCCCCATAGAATGTAATGCAGCCAGCCCCCATAGAATGTAATGCAGCCAGCCCCCATAGAATGAAATACAGCCAGCCCCCATAGAATGTAATACAGCACAGCCCCCATAGAATATAATGCAGCCAGTCCCCATAGAATGTAATACAGCACAGCCCCCATAGAATGTAATACAGCCAGCCCCCATAGAATGTAATACAGCACAGCCCCCATAGAATGTAACGCAGCACAGCCCCCATAGAATGTAATGCAGCACAGCCCCCATAGAATGAAATACAGCCAGCCCCCATAGAATGTAATACAGCCAGCCCTCATAAAATGTAATGCAGCACAGCCCCCATAGAATGTAATGCAGCACAGCCCCCATAGAATGTAATGCAGCCATCCCCCATAGAATGTAATGCAGCCAGCCCCCCCATAGAATGTAATACAGCACAGCCTCCATAGAATGTAATACAGCCAGCCCCCATAGAATGTAATAAAGCCAGCCCCCATAGAATGTAATACAGCACAGCCCCCATAGAATGTAATGCAGCACAGCCCCCCATAGAATGTAATACAGCCCCCCCAATAGCCCCACAATTCAGTTATCACTCATTGATATATTTAAAAAAACTAAACACTCTCCTCATCTCTCCTCGTGCCCCATGCTGCTGCCGGTTCTGGTCTCAGTTGCTGCAGTCTGCCCGCCTGACACACAGCAGGTATGCGATGATATGACATCATCGTGCACCCGCAGTGTCAAAGGCAGAGTGGGGAATGATGGGAGAGGGAGCGACAGCAGAAGCTCTCTCCTCCATCATTGCATTCAACTTACTGGCGTCTATGACGCCGGTATAGATGAATGCAAGGCAGGGAGTGTGCTGACAGTGGGGGGAGTGTGCTGACAGCGGAGCAAGTGAGCTGACAGCAGGGGGAGTGTGTTGACAGCGGAGGGAGTGTGCTAACAGTGGCACCCTCGAGCGGCCCACTACTGCCACTGGCCCTTCTGTAATTTGCCAGAATTGCCCGATGGCCAGTCCGGCCCTGCTCTGTGCATTCTGCCAACCCTAACAGAATACTAGCGCCAGGGTTTGACAAACAGCAATCCTTGTGGTACATCCAGCAGCTGGAGGGTAGGTTGGCTGCTTTCGAGCGCACAACCTCAGCTGTGGATGTTACCGCAGTTGCTGTTCAGGCTGCTATCATGGCTGCAGCAACCTTGTCCACTGCCACCCCTGTTCCAACTCTATCTTGCCTCCCGCTGCCAGAAAAATTTTCTGGTGATAGTAAATCTTGTAGGGGTTTCATGAGCCAGTGCTCTATACACCTCGAGCTTCTGGCCGCACTTTTCTCCACAGAGAGGGCAAAGGTGGGATTTATTGTGTCTCTCTTGTCGGACAGGGCATTGGAGTGGGCTACGCCACTGTGGGAGCGTGGCGATCATGTGGTGCATAGTGCTCCGCTGTTCCTGAGCACTCTAAAACAGGTCTTTTTAGCACCTCGAGTCACCCATGATACAGCGCTCCAACTGTTTGCATTGACTCAGGGCTCGTCCTTGATCAGCCATTTTGCCGTCCACTTCCGTACCCTAGCATCTAAGTTGGAGTAGTCAAATAAAGTCCTTATCCCAATATTTTGGAGGGGGCTGTCTGACCACATGAAGGACGCTCTAGCCACTAGGGAGATTCCCGCCAACACTGGAGAAGCTAATAGCTGTGTCCACTCGTATTGACCTCTGTTGTTACGAGCGGAGGTTAGAGCGAGCCCAGTGTAGGCAGAGGTCCAAACTTCGCCAAACCTTTGGAATCTCCGGGCCTGGTCCCTGAGAGACATGAGGCCATGGAGGTGTCACGAGCAAGATCTAAGTCCCGGGCCGCTGGACACACTTAAGGTCTGTCATGTTTGCTAGCAGTCAGGACACCTTGCCACCAGATATCCCCAGCAGTCAAGGAAACATCAGCGTCTAGTGGTAGTAGGTGGAGGTACACTAGACACAGAGACGTTTGCCTCCAAATTGTCCTTCAAGGGGACAATTACTATAGGCTCATTCTCCCACTCTGTAGAGCTCTGTGTGGATTCTGGGGCAGAGGGAAGTTTATGTCTTCAGCCTTCACCCATCGTCACTCAATTCCAGCTGGTAATGCTAGCTCAACCAGTTACCGTACGAGTGGTGAATGGGTCGACATTACCCTCTCAGATAACACACCAGACCATCCCTTGCACTCTGTCCATGTCGCCATGTCATCAGGAGATTATATCTCTGCTCGTCATTCCTGAGGGAATTAATGAGGTCCTGTTAGGGATACCTTGGCTACGGTACTACGTTACTCATATTGAGTGGTCCACAGGCAGAATTTTGGGATGGGGTGAATCTTGTGGGGGTAGATGTCAGAGGGAATGCGTTCAGGTTGCTACTACCGAAGTACCCGCAGATCTATCCTCTCTCCCCAAGCAATATTGGTCCCATGCGGACGTGTTCTCAAAAATGGCTGCGGAGAACCTTCCGCCTCATCATCCTTATGACTGTCCTATAGACCTCTTGCCTGGTGCTGAGACTCCCCGGGGTCGAGTCTATCCGTAATCTCTTCCAGAGATGGAGGCAATGTCACAGTACATCCAGGAAAATCTGGCAAGGAGATTCATTAGGAAGTCAGTGTCACCTGCAGGGACCGGGTTCTTCTTCATACAGAAGAAGAATGGGGAATTACGTCCATGTATAGACTACAGTGGTCTTAACGCCTTCAGCATTAAGAATAAATATCCCTTGCCCCTGATATCTGAGCTCTTTGATAGGCTTCGGGGAGTAAGGGTATTTACTAAATTAGATCTGCGGGGTACTTATAACATGATTCGCATCCATGAGGGGGACGAATGGAAGACGGCTTTTAACACCAGGGATGGGCACTATGAATATCTGGTGATGCCTTTTGGGCTCTGTAATGCCACAGTCGTTTTCCAAGACTTTGTAAACGATATCTTCTGGGATATGCTCACCACCTCAGTCATAGCCTATCTGGATGATATTCTCATCTACTCTCCAGATATTGACTCCCACCACAGAGATGTTTGCAAAGTCTTTGACCTCTTATGAGCTAATTCCCTCTATGCCAAGTTGGAGAAATGTGTGTTGAGCAGGAGTCCTTACCTTTCCTTGGCTATATCATCTCTGCCCAGGGATTGGCTATGGATCCTGCCAAACTACAGGCTGTGATGGACTGGCAAGAACCCCATTCTCTTAAAGCGGTGCAGCGCTTTATGGGGTTCATTAACTTATATTGCCAGTTCATTCCTCATTTCTCCACTTTGGTAGCTCCCTTGGTAGCCCTCACCAAGAAGGGAGCAAATCCCAAATTGTGGTCTGAGGAGGTCTCCAAGGCTTTAACTTCTATTAAGTCCCATTTTGCTAGCGCTCCCATCCTATATTGCCCCGATGTAGATAAGCCTTTTATAATAAAGGTGGGTGCCTCTTCCGTTGGTGCTGGAGCAGTCCTCTTTCAAAAGGATGCTCAAGGTCGGAAGCATCCTTGCTTCTTCTATTCCATGACCTTCACACCAGCGGAGAGGAATTATTCCATCGGGGACAGGGAGTTGCTAGCAATGAAGTTGGCCTTCTCTGAGTGGAGACATCTTTTGGAGGGGGCTCACTTTCCTTCCAAGAATTCACAGACCACAAGAATTTGGTTTACCTACAGACAGCCCAGTGGTTATATTCTCACCAGGCCAGATGGTTCTTGTTCTTCTCCCAGTTCCATTTCACCCTCCATTTCCTTTCTGGGGAGTAGAACATTCGTGCCAATGCTCTCTCTCACTCTGCTGTGTCATCTGAGGAGGAGGAAGAGGAGCCTCGGATTATTGTCCCTACCGAGAGTCTGAGAATTGTGCCTCCGATTTTGCTAGAGTCTGTGCCTCCAGGCAAGACTTTTGTACCTTTCATTGCTTGTTTTTTGCTGGAAAAGATCAGTAATATGGTGCTTGTTTTTTGTACCATCCAGTCTGCGTCCAGAGGTTCTCTCTTGGGCTCATTCATCCAGGGTGGGTGGACATTTCAGGTCCAAAAGAATATCTGAGAAACTGGCAAGGACACACTGGTGGACGCATATGGCCCGTGACGTCGCAGACTATGTTTGAGCATGTGTCTCCTGCGCCAAGAACCAGTCTCCTCGTCAACAGCCAGCTGGGTTGCTTTACCCCTTGCCGATGGTCGACAGGCCCTGGGAGATGGTTGGGATGGATTTTGTGATGGGCTTACCCAAATCTCATAGCTGCACCATTACTTGGGTGATCACCGACCATTTTTCCAAAATGGTGCACTTGGTGCTTCTTCCACGGCTACCTTCTGCACGGGCGCTGGCAGCGTTGTTTATCAAACATATCTTTTGCCTACACGGTAAGCCGGACAAAATTGTCAGTGACCGGGGTCCCCAGTTTCCATCTCAATTCTGGAGAGAGCTTTGTCATCTACTCAGCATTGAGTTGAATCTCTCCTCGGCATGTCATCCTGAGATGAAAGGGTTGGTAGAGAGGGCGAACCAGACTCTGTTCACATATCTACGTCATTTTGCTTCTGCCAGGCAAGTTGACTGGGCATCCTTGCTACCGTGGACGGAATTTGTACTTAACAATGCCATAGCCGACTCCACCAGTCAGACTCCATTCCTCCTTAATTAAGGCTAGCATCTGCGTGTTCCTGTGCCCATGTCCGTGTCTTCCGCTGACTCCAGGGTTGCAAAATGGACTGTGGAGGCACGGGGCATTTGGGACCGCACTCTGGATGCCATTCAGGTCTCCATGAAGAGAATGCAGTCCTCCACCAATGCTCATATATATATACTCAGTGCGTTCCGCCAACCCTAACAGCTATGTCACACAAAATACTTAAAAAGTAACATTTCCCACATGTCTACCTTACAACAGCACAATTTTGGAACCAAAATTTGTTTTTGTTATGGAGTTATAAGGGTTAAAAGTTGACCAGCAATTTCTCATTTTTACAACATGATTTTTATTAAGGGAATACATCACATTTGATGTCACTTTGAGGGGTCTATATGATAGAAAATACCCAAGTATGACACCATTCTAAAAACTGCACCGCTCAAGGTACTCAAAACCACATTCAAGAAATGTATTAACCGTTCAGGTGTTTCAGAAGAATTTTTGGAACGTTTTTAAAAAATGAACATTAAACTTTTTTTCACAAAAAATTTACTTTAGCTCCAATTTGTTTTATTTTACCAAGGGTAACAGGAAAAATTGGACCCCAAAACTTGTTGTACAATTTGTTCTGAGTAAGCTGATACCCTATATGTGGGGGTAAACCACTGTTTGGGTGCATGGCAGAGCTCAGAAGGGAAGAAGGGCCATATGACTTTTCAATGTAAAATTGACTGGAATTGAGATAGGACGCCATGTCACATTTGGAGAGCCCCTGATGTGACTTAACATTAAAACCCCCCACAAGTGACACCATTTTGGAAAGAAGACCCCATAAGTAACTTATCTAGATGTGTAGTGAACAGTTTGACCCACCAAGTGCTTCACAGAAGTTGATAATGTAGAGCTGTAAAAATAAAAAATCATATTTTTTCACAAAAATGATTTTTTCGCCCCAATTTTTTATTTTCCCAAAGGTAACAGAAAAAAATTGGACATAAAGTTTGTTGTGCAATTTGACCTGAGTACGCTGATACCCCATATGTGGGGATAAACCACTATTTGGGCGCATGGCACAGTTCGGAAGGGAAGGAGCGCCATTTGACTTTTCACTGCAAAATTGACTGGAATTGAGATGGGACGCAAGGTCGCGTTTGGAGAGGCCCTGATGCAACTAAACATTGAAATCCCCCACAAGTGACACCATTTTGGAAATTAGAAACCATGAGGAACTTATCTAGATGTGTGGTGAGCACTTTGACCAACCAAGTGCTTCACAGAAGTTTATAATGTAGAGCCGTAAAAATAAAAAATCATATTATTTCACAAAAATGATATTGTTGCCCCCAATTTTTTTTATTATCCCTAGGGTAACAGAAGAAATTGGACACCAAAAGGTGTTGTGTAATTTGTCCTGAGTACGCTTATACCCCATATGTGGGGGTAAACCACTGTTTGGGTGCTTGGCAGAGCTCAGAAGGGAAGGAGCGCTGTTTGACTTTTCAAAGGAAAATTGTCTGGAATTGAAATGGGATGCCATGTCGCGTTTGGAGAGGCCCTGATGTGCCTGAACATTAAAACCCCCTAAAAGTGACATGATTTTGGAAAGTAGACCCCCTAAGCAACTTATCTAGATGTTCGGTGAGCACTTTAAATCACCAAGTGTTTCAATACAGTTCATAACGCAGAGCCGTGAAAATAAAAAATCTTTTTTTTCCACAAAAATTATTTTTTAGCCCCCAGTTTTGTATTTTCCCAAAGGTAACATGAGAAAGTGGACCCCAAAAGTTGTTGTCAGATTTGTCCTGAGTACGCTGATACACCATATGTGGGAGAAAACTACAGTTTGGGCGCATGGCAGAGCTCAGAAAGGAAGGAGCGCCGTTTGGAATGCAGACATAGATGGAATAGTCTGCTGGCATCACATTGCGTTTGCAGAGCCCCTGATCTACCTAAACAGTAGAAACCCCAAACAAGTGACCCCATATTAGAAACTAGTCCCCCAACGAACTTATGTAGATGTGTTTTGAGAACTTTGAACCCCCAAGTGTTTCACTGCAGTTTATAACGCAGTCGTGAAAATAGAAAAAAAAATTTCCCCAAAAATTACTTTTTATACCAAAGTTTTGTATTTTCCCAATGGTAACAGGAGAAATTGGACCCCAAAAGTTGTTGTCCAATTTTTCCTGAGTACGCTGATACCTCATATGTGGGGGGACCACCGTTTGGGCGCATTGCAGAGCTCGGAAGGGAAGGAGTGCTGTTAGGAATGTAGACTTAGATGGAATGGTCTGCAGGGGTCACTTTGCGTTGGCAGAGCCCCTGATGTACCTAAACAGTAGAAACCCCCCACAAGTGACCCCATATTGGAAACTAGACCCCCAAGGAACTTATGTAGTTGTGTTGTGAGTTTATAACGCTGAGCCGTGAAAATAAAAAATCATTTTTTTCCCACAAAAATGATATTTTTAGCCCCCCAAATTTTTATTTTCCCAAGGGTAATCAGAGAAATTGGACCCCAAATGTTGTTGTCCAAATTGTCCTGAGTACGCTGATACCCCATATGTTGGGGTAAACCCCTGTTTTGGTGCACCGGATAGCTCGGAGCACTGTTTTACCTCTTCAACGCAGAATTGGCTGGAATTGAGATCGGACGCCATGCCGCAGTTTGAGAGCCCCTGATGTGCCTAAACAGTGCAAACCCCCCAATTCTAACTGAAACCCTAACCCAAACAGACCCCTAACCCTAATCCCAACCCTAACCATAACCCTAACTACACCCCTAACCCAAACATGCCCCTAATCCTAATCCCAACCACACCCCTAATTTAATCCCAACCATAACCCTAACCACACCCCTAACCCTAAGACACCCCTAACCCTAATCTCCACCATAAATGTAATCCAAACCCTAACCCTAACTTTAGCCCCAACCTTAACCCTAACTTTACCTCCAACCCTAACCCTAACTTTAGCCCCAACCCTAACCCTATCTGTAGCCTTAACCCTAACTTTAGCCCCAACCCTAACTTTAGCCCCAAACCTAACCCTTACTTTATCCCTAACCCTAACTTTAGCCCCAACCCTAACTGTAGCCCCAACCCTAACCCTAACTTTAGCCCCAACCCTAACCCTAACTTTAGCCCCAACCATAACCCTAATTTAGCCCCAACTGTAGTCCCAACCCTAACCCTAACTGTAGCCCCAACCCTAACTGTAGCCCTAACCCTAACTTTAGCTCCAACCCTAACCCTAACTTTAGCCCAACCCTATCCCTAATGGGAAAATGGAAATAAATACATTTTTTAAATTTTATTACATTTCCCTAACTAAGGGGGTGATGAATGGGGTTGAATTACTTTTATAGCGGGTGTTTTAGTAGATTTTTATGATTGGCAGCTGTCACACACTAAAAGACACTTTTTATTGCAAAAAATAGTTTTTGCGTCTCCACATTTTGAGAGCTATAATTTTTCCATATTTTGGTCCACAGAGTCATGTGAGGTCTTGTTTTTTGCAGGACGAGTTGACGTTTTTATTTGTACCATTTTCAGGAACATGACTTTTTTGATCGCTTCTTATTTTGATTTTTGCGAGGCAGAATGAACAAAATCCAGCAATTCATTCATTTCTTTTGGGGGGTGTTTATACCGTTATCTATGTTATGGCGTTTTTATACGATAAAATCTATTTTATATAAAAAATAATTATTTTTGCATCGCTTTCTTCTGAGGACTATAACTTTTTTATTTCTTTTACTGATGATGCTGTATGGCGGCTCATTTTTTGAGGGACAAGATGATGTTTTCAGGTGTACCATGATTATTTATTTCCGTCTTTTGATCGCGTGTTATTCCACTTTTTGTTCGGCGGTATGATAATAAAGGGTTGTTTTTTGCCTCGATTTTTATTACGTGATCACTGAAGGGGTTAACTAGTGGGACAGTTTTATAGGTCGGGTCATTGTGGACGCAGCGATACTAAATATGTCTACTTTTATTGTTTTTTTTTATTTAGACAAAGAAATGTATTTATTGGAACAATATATTTTTTTCTTTATTTAGGTTTTTTTTTATACATGTAAATTTTTTTTTTACTTGTTTACATTGCCCCAGGGGGGGACATGACTATATAGTGTCAGATCGCTGATCTAACAGTTTGCAGTGCACTGTGTCAGATCAGCGATCTAACAGGCACTGCCGGGAGGCTTGCCGGCCCCTGCTCTGGGCAGGCGCTTGCAAGCCAACTCCATGCAGGACCTGGAAGGCCCCTCGCTGCCATTTTGGATCTGGAGTCTGCAGGGAGGAGGAGGTAGGAGACCCTCGGAGCAACGCAATCACATCGTGTTGCTCCGAGGGTTTCAGGGAAGCATGCAGGGAGCCCCCTTCCTGCGCGATGCTTCCTTATGCCGCCGGAGCGCTGCGATCATGTTTGATCACAGTGTTCTGGGGGTTAATGTGCCAGGAGTGGTCCATGACACATAGTCAGCTGACACCCGGCCCTGATCGGCCACGCTCCCCCCGTGAGCGCGGCTGATCGGTGATGATGTACTATCCCATCGGTGGTCATACGGGCCCATACCACCTCAATGGGACAGTACGTCATATGTCAGAAAGGGGTTAAGGTCATGATTGTCTCTGTCACTAAGGGGTTAATGTCTGAAAAAAGTTTGCAAAGGTATAATGTGAATAACATTTTACAGAATATGCTTGAACTATATAAATAGAGATTCTTATTTGTTTATTATTAAATGTTAGTCAGGATGGGAACTATTTATCAATTTTCAGATTTATATTCAAATGTAAGCTTTTTTACTTCTGAAGAATCAATAGAATAAAGAATTTTTAAATGCATCACTCAGGTAATATTTTTTGTGCAATTTGTTACTCGGCGAGTAATTTACAATTCACCTAGGAATATTTGACTGACCAGCCCAGCATGTTTGGTGCTTTATTTGCAGCCAATGAACATGCTGGACTTGCTTGCCAATCATAGCCATCTTTGGTGTGGCATTACTGTGATTGGCAGCCTTACAGCATCATAAGGGATATTTCCCTGCCAGCACCATCTTGCTTGCACACATTGGAGCCAGAAACAGCCCAGTGAGAGAATAGTGTGAGGGAGAGTGAAAGCAGCATATAGGGAGGGTTTGTGATGCCAGAAAGCTCTTTTAAGAGCTCTTGAGGGTGAAGATTAGTTCTTTGTTAGGTAAACATAGTGTAGGGACTAGGGAGAGATTTAATAAAAACAAACAATGTTTCTGTTTGTTTTCACTTTCACCCCTATAATTCTTCACTTTCTGCAAACTCCCCTAATCCCTACTCCTAGTAAAGAACTGTTCATCTCTTCTTCAATCCTCCCCATTCACCTCACCTCCTCCTTAAAACTGTTCCTTAACGTACAATCCTCTGTCTCCAAACACAGACAGCCCCTCCTGCCCTCTCCTGCTCCCACCTGCTAACACTTTCTCTGCTCCTTCTCACTGCTGGTGATATCTCTCCAAATCCAGGTCTTCCTCACCACATTCCCACAGTCATTTCTACCTCCCATTCACGCTCTATCACAACCTTCCATAACCTCTCTAACCTTATACCCATTCACCCAGCCCCCGCTTCCCATCCCACTAACAGGAGCTCTGTGGAACGCTCGCTGTCTGCAACGAGCTTTCCTACATCCATGATCTTTTTGTTACTACCAAACTTTCCTTCCTCGCCATCACCAAAACCTGGCTCACCCCTTCTGACACAGCCTCTCCTGCTGCACTTTCGTATGGTGGCTTCCACCTTTCTCACACACCCCGCCCCAGCAGCAAACATGGCGGAGGAGTTGGTTTTCTCCCGTCAGATACCTGCTCCTTCACCCAAATCCCACTGCTAACCTCTGTTACCCTCCCTTCCTTTGAGGTGCACTCTGTGCGCATCTACTCCCCTTCCAACCTCCAACTGGCTGTCATCTGCCGCCCCCCAGGGCCAGCCACCACCTTCTTTGACCACTTCACCACCTGGCTACTTCATTTCCTTTCCGTGAACATCCCTACTATCATCATGGGCGACTTCAACATCCCTATTGACACTTCCCTCTCAGCTGCCACTAAACTTCTATCTCTCACTTCCTCCTTCGGCCTCACTCAATGGTCTTCTACAGCCACCCACAAAGATGGCCACACACTGGACCTCATCTTCACCCGCCTCTGCTCCCTATCTAACCTCTCTAACTCACCTCTTCCTCTCTCTGACCACAACCTTCTCACATTCTCTTCCCTCTCCATTCCATGTCTACAATCCATACCCCACAAACTTTCACACCCTCGCAGAAATCTTAAACACCTTAACCTACACTCATTCTCTGATCCCCTCCTCCCTCTCACAGATATAAGTTTCTTACACAATGCGGATGACACTGCTGCTCTATATAACACCACAATAGCTGCAGCTTTGGAATCTGCTGCCCCACTTACACATACCAAAGCTCGCAAAATCAACAGACAGCCCTGGCACACCAGCCTGACCAAAGAACTGAAGCGCGCAGATGGAAAAGATCCCACTCCAATGAGCACTTCATCACATTCAAACAGTCCCTCAGTACTTTCAAGACCACACTCACCACAGCTAAACAAACCTACTTCTCATCTCTCATATCCTCCCTGTCTCACAACCCTAAACAGTTATTCAACACCTTCAATTCTCTCCTCCATTCCCCAGCACCTCCTCCCTCCCCACTCATCTCAGCTGAAGACTTTGCCTCATTTTTCAAGCAGAAGATTGATAACATCAGAGACAGTTTTGGCCAACAACCCCCAGAGTCCTTCCTCCCGACTTCCCAGCCCTCCACCTCCAAAACCAACTTCTCCACCATTACAGAAGAATGACTCTCCACTCTTCTCTCAAGATCGCATCTCACCACCTGTGCACTTGACCCGATCCCATCCCACTTCATCCCAAACCTCACCACAGTCTTCATCCCAATCCTAACCCATTTCTTCAACCTATCACTAACAACTGGTGTTTTCCCCTCAAGCTTTAAACATGCCTCCATCACACCTATCCTCAAAAAAGCCCTCTCTTGACCCATCCTCTGTATCTAGCTATCGCCCTATATCACTTCTCCCCTATGCCTCCAAGCTACTGGAATAACACGTCTACCTTGAACTGTCCTCCCATCTCTCTTCTTGCTCCCTCTTTGAGCGCTTACAATCTGGCTTCCAGTCACACCACTCCACTGAAACTGCCCTTGCTATGGTCACCAATGACCTCTTAACCGCCAAGAGCAAGCGACACTACTCTGTCCTCCTCCTCCTGGACCTGTCGGCTGCCTTTGACACAGTGGACCATTCCCTATTATTACAGACCCTCTCATCCCTTGGCATCACAGACTTGGCTCTATCCTGGATCTCATCATACCTAACAGACTAGACATTCAGCGTCTCCCACTCACACACCCCCTCCTCACCTCGCCCCCCATCTGTCGGAGTCCCACAAGGTTCAGTCCTAGGGCCCCTGCTCTTCTCCATTTACACTTTTGGCCTGGGACAGCTCATAGAATCTCATGGCTTTCAGTATCATCTCTATGCTGATGACACACAGATCTACATCTCTGGACCAGATATCACCTCCCTACTAACCAGAATCCCTCAATGTCTGACAACTATTTCATCCTTCTTCTCCGCTAGATTTCTGAAACTTAACATAGACAAAACAGAATTCATCATCTTTCCCCATCTCACGTGACCCCCCCAACGAACCTATCCATTACAGTAAATGGCTGCCCACTCTCCCCAGTTCCCGAAGCTCGCTGCCTCAGGGTAATCCTTGACGCTGATCTCTCCTTCAAACCACATATCCAAGCCCTTTCCACTTCCTGCCGACTTCAACTCAATAATATTTCACGAATCCGTTCATTCCTCAACCAAGAATCTGCAAAAACCATAGTCCATGCCCCCATCATCTCTCGCCTTGACTACTGCAACCTCCTGCTCTGTGGCCTCCCCTCGAACACCATTGCACCCCTCCAATCTATTCTAAACTCTGCTGCCCGACTAATCCACCTGTCCCCCCGCTATTCCCCAGCTTCTCCCCTTTGTCAATCCCTTCACTGGCTCCCCATTGCCCAGAGACTACAGTACAAAACCCTAACCATGACATACAAAGCCATCCACAACCTGTCTCCTCCATACATCTATGACCTCTAAGGTTGAGCGAAACAGTTCGGTCATTTTCATAAGTTGCCGACTTTTGGCAAATTCGGGTTTCATGAAACCCGACCCAATCCCTGTGTGTGGTCGGCCATGCGGTACGCGACCTTCGCGCCAAAGTCGTGTTTCATATGACGCGTTCAGCGCCATTTCTCAGCCAATAAAAGAGGACGCAGAGTGTGGGCAGTGTGATGACATAGTTCTCGGTCCCCACCATCTTAGAGAAGGGCATGGCAGTGGTTGGCTTGCTTTCTGCGGCGTCACAGCGGCTATAAAGGGGCGTGCACGCCGACCGCCATCTTACTGCTGCTGATCTGAACATAGGGAGAGGTTGCTGCCGCTTCGCCAGAAGCAGGGATAGCGTTAGGCAGGGAATATAAACCCCCAAACCGCTTGTGCTGTAGCGATTTCCACTGTCCAACACCACCTTTTCGTTGCAGGGACAGTGGAGGCTAGATTTCAGTGCATCAGCTCTGTAGCTTATTAGGCTGCCTTATAACATGAAGTGCACAGATGCACAGCCACAGCCAGATTCTTATGCTGTTCCTTTGACTCAGATCACAACATTGCCCTCGCAGTGTGCATCTGTGCCAGTCCAGTCTGTGTTATCGGTCTGTCATTTTGTGCCAGTCAAACACTACTGTAAAACTGTGGGCCAGATTGATTCACTAGTCTCCCATCCCCCCCAAAAGAAGGGGAGATTAATATTGGCAAATCTGTGCATCTGTGCCAGTCCAGTCTGTGGTATCGGTCTGTCATTTTGTGCCACTGAAACACTACTGTAAAACTGTGGGCCAGATTGATTCACTAGTCTCCCATCCCCCCCAAAAAAAGAAGGGGAGATTAATATTAACAAATCTGTGCATCTGCGTCAGTCCTGTTAGTGGCATATCTGTCAGCCACTGTCTGCCACTGAAACACTACTGTAAAACTGTGGGCCAGATTGATTCACTAGTCTCCCATCCCCCCCAAAAAAGAAGGGGAGATTAATATTGGCAAATCTGTGCATCTGTGCCAGTCCAGTTTGTGGTATCGGTCTGTCATTTTGTGCCACTAAAACACTACTGTAAAACTGGGGGCCAGATTGATTCACTAGTCTCCCATCCCCCCCAAAAAAGAAGGGGAGATTAATATTGGCAAATCTGTGCATCTGTGCCAGTCCAGTCTGTGGTATCGGTCTGTCATTTTGTGCCAGTCAAACACTACTGTAAAACTGTGGACCAGATTGATTCACTAGTCTCCCATCCCCCCAAAAAAGAAGGGGAGATTAATATTGTCAAATCTGTGCATCTGTGCCAGTCCAGTCTGTGGTATCGGTCTGTCATTTTGTGCGACTAAAACTCTACTGTAAAACTGTGGGCCAGATTGATTCACTAGTCTCCCATCCCCTCCAAAAAAAGAAGGGGAGATTAATATTGACAAATCTGTGCATCTGCGTCAGTCCTGTTAGTGGCATATCTGTCAGCCACTGTCTGCCACTGAAACACAACTGTAAAACTGTGGGCCAGATTGATTCACTAGTCTCCCATCCCCCCCAAAAAGAAGGGGAGATTAATATTGGCAAATCTTTGCATCTGTGCCAGTCCAGTTTGTGGTATCAGTCTGTCATTTTGTGCCACTGAAACACTACTGTAAAACTGGGGGCCAGATTGATTCACTAGTCTCCCATCACCACCGAAAAAGAAGGGGAGATTAATATTGGCAAATCTGTGCATCTGTGCCAGTCCAGTCTGTGGTATCGGTCTGTCATTTTGTGCCAGTCAAACACTACTGTAAAACTGTGGGCCAGATTGATTCACTAGTCTCCCATCCCCCCCAAAAAAAGAAGGGGAGATTAATATTGACAAATCTGTGCATCTGCGTCAGTCCTGTTAGTGGCATATCTGTCAGCCACTGTCTGCCACTGAAACACTACTGTAAAACTGTGGGCCAGATTGATTCACTAGTCTCCCATCCCCCCAAAAAAGAAGGGGAGATTAATATTGGCAAATCTGTGCATCTGCGTCAGTCCTGTTAGTGGCATATCTGTCAGCCACTGTCTGCCACTGAAACACTACTGTAAAACTGTGGGCCACATTGATTCACTAGTCTCCCATCCCCCCCAAAAAAGAAGGGGAGATTATTATTTGCAAATCTGTGCATCTGCGTCAGTCCTGTTAGTGGCATATCTGTCAGCCACTGTCTGCCACTGAAACTGTGTACTGTAATACAGTGGGCCTGATTTTCCCTGCGCTCTCACACACCTATAAAGGGAGATTTAAATTCACAACAATTTTGCGTCCACCTTGTAACAGGTTTTACAATACCAAATAACGTTTGTAAGTTTGGTTACATATTTCCAAGAATGAGGAAGTCTGGTGGAAGAGGTCATGGCCGTGGGCGGTCATTGCCAGCTGGTAATGATGGTAGTGGTGGTGGAGCATCAGGTGGTCGTGGGAAAAGCAATATAGCACCTAAGTCTCGAGTTGTTCAGCCACCGTCATCGTCTGGCAACACAAGGCCTCGAACGCTCCCTTTTCTGGGAGTAGGAAAACCGCTTTTAAAGCCAGAGCAGCAGGAACAAGTTTTGGCTTTCCTTGCTGACTCTGCCTCTAGCTCTTTTGCCTCCTCTTCGGAAACTGCAAAATGTAAAAGCAGCGTGTCGTCAGTGGATGTTCCCAGTCAGGGACAAGTCGCTTCCTTGCGTTCTTCACCCAGAACAACAGAGAAGGATGCGTCAGGCGACACAACGGGTTACTCCATGGAGCTCTTTACACATACCGTTCCTGGGTTAGAAAGGGAAATTGTTAACAGTTCATGCCCATTACAAGATGAATCGGACATGAAGTGCACAGATGCACAGCCACAGCCAGATTCTTATGCTGTTCCTTTGACTCAGATCACAACATTGCCCTCGCAGTGTGCTGATCCAGAATGTGACCCAGATGAGACTATCGAGCCCCGTCACGAACGCCAGAGCACCGGCTTACACAGTGACACAGAGGAAGGTGCACAGGACATAGAAGAGGAGGTCATAGATGACCCAGTTCTTGACCCCGATTGGCAGCCATTGGGGGAACAGGGTGCAGCCGGCAGTAGCTCTGAAGCGGATGAGGAGGAGCCGAAGCAGGCATCAACATCACAACAGGTTCCATCTGGCAGTACCGTCTCTGGCCAAAAATGTGTGGCTAAACCAAAACCAGTTGTAGGACAGCGTGGCCATCCGGTTAAAGTAGCTCAGTGTGCAATGCCTGAAAAGGTATCCAATAGTAGGAAGAGTGCAGTCTGGCATTTTTTTAACCAACATCCAAATGATCAGTGCAAATTCATCTGTAAGAAATGCTCAAGGACCTTCAGCAGAGGTCAGAATGTTAAAAGTCTAAATACAAGTTGCATGCGTAGACATTTAAACACCATGCACTTGCAAGCCTGGACTAACTACCAAACGTCCCTTAACGTTGTTGCACCCTCTCACAATGAAGCTAGTCAGCAATGCTACATCCCTTCCCTCACTGTAAGCCCAACGTTTACCACACCACCTGCAGCAAATGTGGAAGTTTTGTCGCAAGGCAAAAGCAGTTAGGAGATCACCAGGTTCTTGGAAGGAAACACTGTATGTAGGCCAACAGCAAGAATACCATCACCAACCCTCTCTCAGTCTGCCATGTCCACCGGCACCCCCGCTAGTTCCACCATATGCAGCTCTCCAGTCCAGCTCACCCTACAAGAGACTCTCGTTAGGAAAAGGAAGTACTCATCCTCTCATCCGCGTACACAGGGTTTGAACGCCCACATTGCTAGACTAATCTCGTTAGAGATGATGCCCTACCGGTTAGTTGAAAGCAAAGCTTTCAAAGCCCTGATGGACTATGCTGTACCACGCTACGAGCTACCCAGTCGACACTTCTTTTCGAGAAAAGCCATCCCAGCCCTCCACCAGCACGTAAAAGACTGCATTGTCCATGCACTCAGGCAATCTGTGAGTAGAAAGGTGCACCTGACAACAGATGCATGGACCAGTAGGCATGGCCAGGGGCGTTACGTGTCCATCACTGCACACTGGGTTAATGTGGTGGTTGCCGGGTCCACAGGGGACAGCAATATTGGGACAGTTCTGCCTAGCCCACGGTCTAGGAAACTGTTGGCTGTAGGTGTTGGCCCCCCTCCTCCTCGTCCTCCAGCAGAAGCGACAGCTCGTCCACAGACCGCAGTCGCACGACCACTCCATCTGCAGCTGCCACTGTTGCACACGAGGTGTCCCATTATGGAACAGCTAGTGGCAAGCGTCAACAGGCTGTATTGGCAATGAAGTGTTTGGGCGACAACAGACACACTGCGGAAGTTCTGTCTGAGTTCTTGCAGCAAGAAACTCAGTCATGGCTGGGCAGTGTACATCTTGAGGCAGGCAAGGTTGTGAGTGATAACGGAAGGAATTTTATGGCTGCCATAGCACTTTCACAACTGAAATACATTCCTTGCCTGGCTCACACCTTAAACCTGGTGGTGCAGTGCTTCCTGAAAAGTTATGCGGGGTTACCCGACCTGCTCCTGAAGGTGCGCAGACATATTCAGAACCATCAGCGATCTTTGAACCTTCCCCAGCATCGCCTAATCATCGACGTTGCAACAAGGTGGAAGTCCACACTGCACATGCTTCAGAGACTGTGCGAAAAGAGGCGTGCTGTTATGTATTTGTGGGAGGATACACATACACGGGCAGGCAGTTGGATGGCAGACATGGAGTTGTCAGGTGTTCAGTGGTCAAAGCTACAAGACCTCTGTCAAGTCTTTCAGTGTTTTGAGGAATGCACACAGCTGGTTAGTGCAGACAACGCCATAATAAGCATGAGCATCACCCTAATGCGTCTGCTGATGCAAAGTTTGACGCACATAAGGGAGCAGGCGTCTGCAGCCGAGGACGAGGGAAGCCATGATGACAGTCAGCCATTGTCTCATCAGGGAAGTCTACTGGATGAGGTGGCGGGCGAAGAGGAGGAGGATGAGGAGGATGATGGGGATGAGTATTTTTTGGATGATGAAGCTTCTCAGGGAGCAATAGAAACTGGTGGCGTTGCAAGGCCAGGTTCAGGGTTTTTGAGGGAGGCAAGTGACGTTGATTTGCCCGAAAGTGCTCCTCAACCCAGCACAAGCAGTGAATTAACAACTGGAACATTGGCCCACATGGCGGATTATGCCTTGCGTATCCTAAAAAGGGACCCCACATTATAAAAATTATGACCGATGACGATTACTGGTTGGCCTGCCTCCTAGATCCACGCTATAATGGGAAACTGCAAAACATCATGCCACATGAGAACCTTGAACAAATATTGGCAACCAAACAAGCAACTCTTGTTGACCGTTTGATTCAGGCATTCCCAGCACACAGCGTCGGTGATAGTTCTCACACGAGCTGCAGGGGGCAACAGGGCAGAGGTGTTAGAGGTGCACAAATCAGAAGTGGCATTGGACAGAGGGGTTTTCTGACCAGGTTTTGGAGTGATTTCGCAATGACAGGACAGGTACTGCAGCATCAATTCAAAGTGACAGGACACAACATTTGTCCAGTATGGTTACTAACTATTTTTCCTCCCCTATCGATGTTCTCCCTCACCCGTTATTCCCATTTCATTACTGGGCATCCAAAATAGACACCTGACCTGAATTGTCTGAATATGCATTGCAGGAGCTCGCTTGCCCAGCAGCTAGTGTGCAATCAGAAAGAGTATTCAGTGCTGCTGGTTCAATACTGACCCAAAAAAGGACTCGTCTGGCTGCCCAAAATGTTGATAATCTAACCTTCATTAAAATGAACCACTCATGGATTTCTAATTATTTTGCCCCACCTTTCCCGGCTTACACCTAGCTTTCCTTTAAAAAGGTCTTGCTTTTGGACTGGTCTTACTGAGTGTTCCAATTTTGCCATTTGCAGCTGCTGTATGTCCAGCATACGACACGTTTACACCTCCTTAAATGGGCTGACTCCCCCCACGGGGCCATGGTCTCGCCACTTGGCAAAAGCATCCGTGAGAGTGCCTTTTTTTTCTGAAGAGGTGGGTGTGCCCACTTTTGATCACCGTCACTGGCACCGGGTCCCTCATAGTACAATGACGTGTCTCTGGCGGTGGTGGCGCGCACCCAACGTCATACACACCGTTGTAACATGAGGGGCCTTTGGCCAGTACCGCCGGGCACGAGAAAGTGCCCCCCAACCCCCAAGCTAAAACTGTGCTATACCACTTGCAAAATTATCTGTCACTGCTCCACCACTGTTTAGTCTATGCGGTGAAATCCTTCAATGCCTGGCACTGACAATACCAATTTGTTGACATGTATGATGCTACTTAAAATATTCAGTGGCCCTGTCCTACATTTACACCAGTAAATACTTTGCGCCAAATAACAATGTCTGAAAGTCAGCAGAGGAGCACACCCCTGTACCTAATTATGCCAAACTTTTTTTTGGGGGGTTGTTTTTTTTGCGAGACATTAACATCTATGTATTCTTTTGGAGTACTAACTGTGTCAGACACTCCTTCCAATAGTCCTCCACTGACCACACCAATGCTGCCTGTGTACCCCTGGGTGCTATTAAAAAAAATACAGAGAGCCACCTTTTTTTATTTTAGGCCTACTAAGTCTGTCTGCGGTCCCTCCTTCCAATAGTCCTCCACTGACCACACCAATGCTGCCTGTGCACCCCTGGATGCTATTTAAAAGTGCATAGAGCCACCTTTTTTTATTTTAGGCCTACTAAGGCTGGTTTCACACTTGCGTTTTGATCTGCAGCGTTTTAAATGCAAACGCATTTAAACGCATTTGGTGCAAAAACGCGTTTTTTAGGCGCATGCGTTTTTGCAAGTTTTAACGCAAACGCAGCGTTTTGATGCGCTTACAAGCATTTTTTCCTGCGTTTGCGTTTTTGAAACACATGATGAGAAGTGTGTGACAGCTGCCAATCATCAAAATCAACTAGAAAACCCACTATAAACAGAAATACCTAGGGTTAGGGTTAGAGTTAGGCTTAGGATCCCTAGTAACCCTAGGGATCCTAACCCTAACCCTAACCCTAACACAAACTCTAACCATAACACAAACTCTAACAAACTCTAACACAAACTCTAACCCTAACCATAACCCTAAAACACAAACTCTAACCCTAACCCTAAAACACAAACTCTAACCCTAACCCTAAAACACAAACTCTAACCCTAACCCTAACACAAACTCTAACCCTAACCCAAACTCTAACCCTAACCCTAGGGATCCTAACCCTAACCCATAGGGTTAGGGTTAGGATCCCTTAGGGTTAGGGTTAGGGTTTGGGGGTGGCTTATCAGTGTGTATTCTTGTGTTTTTCTATAAAAACGCATGCATTTTAAAACGCATGCAAACGCATGTGCTTAAGAAACGCATGCGTTTACATAGACATCAATACTTTTTTTGCCGCAAAAAAACGCCGCTAAAATTACTACATGTTGCATTTCTGCACTACAACGCATGCAGAGAAAAAAGCATGCGTTGCAAAAACGCCTTAAAACGCATGCAAAAAAGCATGCGTTTTTAATGTTAAGTATAGGGGAAAAAAACGCATGTGTTTTTTGCGTTTTTTTAGCGCAAAAACGCAAAAAAAAAAAAACGCAACTGTGAAACCAGCCTAAGTCTGTCTGCGGTCCCTCCTTCCAATAGTCCTCCCCTGACCACACCAATGCTGCCTGTGTACCCCTGGATGCTATTTAAAAGTGCATAGAGCCACCTTTTTTTATTTTAGGCCTACTAAGTCTGTCTACGGTCCCTCCTTCCAATAGTCCTCCACTGACCACACCAATGCTGCCTGTGTACCCCTGGATGCTATTTAAAAGTGCATAGAGCCACCTTTTTTTTATTTTAGGCCTACTAAGTTTGTCTGCGGTCCCTCCTTCCAATAGAACTGCACTGACCACACCAATGCTGCCTGTGTACCCCTGGATGCTATTTAAAAGAGCATAGAGCCACCTTTTTTTATTTTAGGCCTACTAAGTCTGTCTGCGGTCCCTTCTTCCAATAGTCCTCCACTGACCACACCAATGCTGCCTGTGTACGCCTGGATGCTATTTAAAAGTGCATAGAGCCACCTTTTTTATTTTAGGCCTACTAAGTCTGTCTGCGGTCCCTTCTTCCAATAGTCCTCCACTGACCACACCAATGCTGCCTGTGTACCCCTGGATGCTATTTAAAAGTGCATAGAGCCACCTTATTTTTATTTTAGGCCTACTAAGTGTGTCTGCGGTCTGTTATGATCTGGTGGCCTTGGAGCCGCATGGAACTTTCTCTGGAGTTGGTGGAAACTATACTGACCACAAATCCTGAACTGGACCCCGCAACTAGAAGTAGCCATGGGGTGTGCCTAACAAATCCTAGACACCTTGACACAGCCGGAGGACTAAATACCCCTATAGATAGAAGTAGGAATTCTACCTTGCCTCAGAGCAGAACCCCAAAGGATAGGCAGCCCCCCACAAATATTGACTGTGAGTAGTAGAGGAAAGACACACGCAGGCAGGAAACAGGATTTAGCAAAAGAGGCCACTTCTAGCTAAAAGGAAAGGATAGGACAGAATACTAAGCGGTCAGTATTAAAAACCCTTCCAAAAAACATCCACAGCAGATGATACAAAAAACTCCACCATCCAACTAAAGATGTGGAGCGTATATCTGCCACTCCTGAGAATCCAACTAGACAGAGAAAACACTGAAACAATCTAAGCTGGACATGAGAAAACAATGAATAGCACAAAATTATTAGCACACAGCATGTGTGCCACAGAAAAAGAAACCAAACACTTATCTTTGCTGAAATAGCAGCAAGGCAGGAGGAACCAGACTGAGAACCTACTCCACCCAGAACCATGGACAACTGGCAAGGACTAATGAATCCTGCACATCTAAATACCCCAGTCAGAACTGCAATCAGCAGAAACACCTGACCAAGACTGCCCTTCAGGGACAACTGCATTACCACCTACAACCTCCGGAGGGAGCCCAAAAGCAGAATTCACAACAGTACCCCCCCTTGAGGAGGGGCCACCGAACCCTCACCAGAGCCCCCAGGATGATCAGGACAAGCCAGATGAAAGGCACGGACCAAATCAGCAGCATGGACATCAGAGGCAAAAACCCAAGAATTATCCTCCTGGCCATAACTGTTATGATCAGGTGGCCTTGGAGCAGCATGAAATGACCTTCGCTGGAGCAGTGGTAACTATACTGACCGCAACCCCTGATCCTATCACCGCAACTAGAAGTAGCCGTGGGGTGTGCCTAACCAGACCTAGACACCTCGACACAGCCGGAGAACTAAATGTCCCTAAAGATGGAAATAGGAAAATTCTTTTGCCTCAGAGTAGACCCCCAAAGGATAGACAGCCCCCCACAAATAATGACTGTGAGTAGGAGAGGAACAGACACATGCAGACTGAAAACAGGGATAAGCAAAGGAGGCCACTTCTACCTAGAAAGGAAAGGAAAGTACAGGATACTATGCGGTCAGCATAAAACACTACAAAATATCACAGCAGAAAAATACAAAAACTCCACCACCTAACTAAAGATGTGGAGAGTATATCTGCGACTCCAGCGAATCCAACTAGACTGAGAAAAACATCAGGCACAGTCTAGCAGGAACAAAATAGAAACAAGATAGCACAGAAAATAAACACACAGCAGTGTGTCAAAAAACAAAATGAAGCAAACACTTAACTTTGCTGAATTGGCAGCACGCAGGAGAGGCCAGGCAGGACCAACACTTCCAAAGGAACAATGGACAACTGGCAGAGACTAAAGAGACCTGCAAAGCTATATACCCCAGTCAGCTTTCCAATTAGCAGATACACCTGTCCAATCCTGCAGTCTAGGCACAACTGCATTACCCTCTACAACCACCGGAGGGAACCCAAAAGCAGAATTCCCAACACATAACCCTTCCATTTGACAAGGTACTGAAGCCTCCGCCTCGAAAAACGAGAATCCAAAATCTTCTCAACCACATACTCCAACTCTCCATCAACCAACACAGGGGCCGGAGGATCAATAGAGGGAACAACGGGTACCACATATTTCCGCAATAAAGATCTATGGAAGACATTATGGATAGCAAAAAGAGGCCGGGAGTGCCAATCGAAAAGACACCGGATTAATAATCTCAGAAATCCTATAAGGACTAATAAACCGAGGCTTAAAATTAGGGGAAGAAACCTTCATAGGAACATGACGGGAAGACAACCAGACCAGATCCCCAACCCGAAGCCGGGAACCAACACACCGACGACAGTTAGCAAAACGTTGAGCCTCCTCCTGAGACAACACCAAATTGTCCACCACATGAGCCCAAATCTGCTGCAACCTGTCAACCACAGAATCCACACCAGGACAGTCAGAAGGCTCAACCTGCCCAGAAGAAAAACGAGGATGAAAACCAAAATTACAAAAGAAAGGCGAAACCAAAGTAGCCGAACTAGCCCAATTATTAAGGGCAAACTTGGCCAATGGCAAGAAGGCCACCCAATCATCCTGTTCAGCAGACACAAAGCATCTCAAGGAAGTCTCCAAAGTCTGATTAGTTCGTTCGGTCTGGCCATTTGTCAGAGGATGAAATGCAGAAGAAAAAGACAAGTCAATGCCCAGCCTAGCACAAAAGGCCCGCCAAAACCTAGAAACAAACTGGGAACCTCTGTCGGACACAATATTCTCCGGAATACCATGCAAACAAACCACATGCTGAAAAAACAACGGAACCAAATCTGAAGAGGAAGGCAATTTAGGCAAAGGCACCAAATGAACCATCTTAGAGAACTGGTCACAAACAACCCACATAACAAACATCTTCTGGGAAACCGGAAGATCAGAAATAAAATCCATAGAAATATGCGTCCAGGGCCTCTCAGGGACTGGCAATGGCAAAAGCAACCCACTAGCACGGGAACAACAAGGCTTTGCCCACGCACAAGTCCCACAGGACTGCACAAAAGAACGCACATCACGTGAAAAAGAAGGCCACCAAAAGGACCTAGCAACCAAATCTCTGGTACCAAAAATACCAGGATGACCAGCCAACACAGAACAGTGAACCTCAGAAATTACTCTACTAGTCCATCTGTCAGAAACAAACAGTTTCCCCACTGGACAGCGGTCAGGTCTGTCAGCCTGAAATTCCTGAAGGACCCATCATAAATCAGGGGAAATGGCAGAAAGGACCACCCCTTCTTTCAGAATGCCGACCGGTTCAAGGACCTCAGGAGAATCAGGCAAAAAACTCCTAGAGAGGGCATCAGCCTTAATATTCTTAGAACCCGGAAGATACGAAACGACGAAATCAAAACGGGAAAAGAATAAGGACCATCGAGCCTGTCTAGGGTTCAGCCGTTTGGCAGGCTCGAGGTAAATCAGATTCTTATGATCGGTCAAAACCATAATACGGTGCTTAGCTCCCTCAAGCCAATGTCTCCACTCCTCAAACGCCCACTTCATAGCCAACAACTCCCGATTGCCGACATCATAATTGCGTTCAGCAGGCGAAAACTTACGAGAAAAGAAGGCACATGGCTTCAACACGGAACCAACAGAATCCCTCTGAGACAAAACGGCCCCTGCCCCAATCTCAGAAGCGTCAATCTCAACCTGAAACAGAAGCGAAACATCCGGTTGGCGCAACACCGGAGCAGAAGTAAATCGGCGTTTAAGCTCCTGAAAGGCAGAGACAGCCGCAGAGGACCAATTCACCACATCAGCGCCTTTCTTAGTCAAATCCGTCAAGGGTTTAACCACGCTGGAGAAGTTAGCAATGAAACGGCGATAAAAATTTGCAAAACCCAAAAATTTCTGAAGGCTCTTCACGGATGTGGGTTGAATCCAATCATGAATGGCCTGAACCTTAACCGGATCCATCTCCATAGATGAGGGAGAAAAAATGAAGCCCAAAAAAGAAACCTTCTGCACCCCAAAGAGACACTTAGACCCGTTCACAAACAAAGCATTGAAATACCATCCAGACCTGTTCCACGTGAGACTCCCAATCATCGGAAAATATCAAAATATTGTCCAAATATACAATCGAGAATTTATCAAGATAAGTCCGGAAGATATCATGCATGAAGGACTGAAAAACAGATGGAGCATTAGAGAGCCCGAATGGCATTACAAGATATTCAAAATGGCCTTCGGACATATTAAACGCAGTTTTCCATTCATCACCCTGCTTAATACGAACAAGATTACATGCCCCCCGAAGGACAATCTTAGTAAACCAACTAGCCCAATTAATCCTAGCAAAAAAATCAGAAAGCAAAGGTAAAGGGTATTGAAACTTGATAGTGATCTTATTCAAGAGGCCATAGTCAATACAGGGTCTCAAGGAGCCATCCTTCTTAGCAACAAAAAAAAATCCCGCTCCCAGCGGTGAAGAAGATGGCTGAATATGCCCTTTCTCCAAAGACTCCTTACTATAACTCCGCATGGCGGTATGTTCAGGCACAGACAGATTGAAAAGTCGGCCCTTAGGAAACTTACAGCCTGGAATCAAGTCAATAGCACAATCACAGTCCCTGTGCGGTGGAAGGGAACTGGACTTGGGCTCATCAAATACATCCTGAAAATCAGACAAAAACTCTGGAATTTAAGAAGAAGAAGAAGAGGAGATCGACATCAAGGGAACATCATTATGAACCCCCTGACAACCCCAACTAGTCACAGACATAGACTTCCTATCCAACACAGGATTATGTACCTGCAACCACGGAAAACCCAGCACGATAGCATCATGCAAATTATGCAACACCAGAAATCGACAATCTTCCTGATGGGCAGGCGCCATGCGCATGGTCACCTGTGTCCAAAACTGGGGCTTATTTTTAGCCAAAGGTGTAGCATCAATGCCCCTTAAAGGAATAGGCTTCTGCAAAGGCTGCAAGGGAAAACCACAACGCCTGGAAAACTCAAAGTCCTTTAAGTTCAAGGCAGCGCCTGAATCCACAAATGCCATGACAGAAAATGATGACAACGAGCAGATCAAGGACACAGATAACAGAAATTAAGGTTGTACAGTACTGATGGTAAGTGAGCTAGCGATCCTCTTTGTACGCTTAGGGCAGACTGAAATGACATGAGAAGCATCGCCACAATAATAACACAATCTATTCTGACGACTGAATCCTTGTCGATCCATTCTAGGCAGAATCCTATTACACTGCATAGGCTCAGGAATTTGCTTTGAGGACAACGCCACAGCGCGCACAGTTCTGCGCTCCCGCAAGCGTCGGTCAATCTGAATGGCCAGAGACATAGAATCACTCAGACCAAAAGGTGTGGGAAACCCCACCATAACATCTTTAACGGATTCAGAAAGACCCTTTCTGAAAATTGCCGCCAAAGCATCATCATTCCATTTAGTCAACCCAGACCATTTTCTAAATTTCTGACAATACAATTCTGCCACCTCCTGACCCTGAGACAGGGCCAACAAAGTCTTCTCCGCTTGATCCACAGAATTAGGTTCATCATATAATAATCCTAAAGCCTGAAAAAGGAGTCTACATTAAGCAAAGCTGGATTCCCAGATTCCAGGGAAAATGCCCAATCCTGTGGATCGCCACGCAGCAGGGAGATGATGATTGTAACCTGCTGAATGGAATCACCAGAGGATCGAGGTCTCAGAGCAAAAAACAGTTTACAGTTGTTTTTAAAACTCAAAAATTTGGACCTGTCACTGAAAAACAAATCAGGAGTAAGAATCTTCGGCTCTAAAGCAGGAGTCTGAACAATATAATCAGAAATACCCTGTACCCTAGCAGCAAGCTGGTCTACATGAGAAACTAATTCCTGAACATCCATGCTAGCACAAAACTCCTCAGCCACCCAGAGATAAAGAGGGAAGAGAAGAAAAAGCAGACTACAGAAAAAAAATGGCTCAACACCTTTCTTCCCTTCTTCTGAGATGCATTTAACTCATTATTGGCCAGTTGTACTGTTATGATCTGGTGGCCTTGGAGCCGCATGGAATTTTCTCTGGAGTTGGTGGAAACTATACTGACTGCAAATCCTGAACTTAACACCGCAACTAGAAGTAGCCGTGGGGTGTGCCTAACAAATCCTAGACACCTCGATACAGCCGGAGGACTAAATACCCCTATAGATAGAAGTAGGAATTCTACCTTGCCTCAGAGCAGAACCCCAAAGGATAGGCAGCCCCCCACAAATATTGACTGTGGGTAGTAGAGGAAAGACACACGCAGGCAGGAAACAGGATTTAGCAAAAGAGGCCACTTCTAGCTGAAAGGAAAGGATAGGACAGAATACTAAGTGGTCAGTATTAAAACCCTTCCAAAAAACATTCACAGCAGATGATACAAAAAACTCCACCATCCAACTAAAGATATGGAGCGTATATCTGCCACTCCTGAGAATCCAACTAGACTGAGAAAATACTGAAACAATCTAAGCTGGACAAGAGAAAACAATGAATAGCACAAAATTATTAGCACACAGCATGTGTGCTACAGAAAAAGAAACCAAACACTTATCTTTGCTGAAATAGCAGCAAGGCAGGAGGAACCAGACTGAGAACCTACTCCACCCAGAACCATGGACAACTGGCAAGGACTAATGAATCCTGCACACCTAAATACCCCAGTCAGAACTGCAATCAGCAGAAACACCTGACCAAGACTGCCCTTCAGGGACAACTGCATTACCACCTACAACCAACGGAGGGAGCCCAAAAGCAGAATTCACAACAGAGGTCCCTCCTTCCAATTGTCCTCCACTGACCACACCAAAGCTGCCTGTGTACCCCTGGATGCTATTTAAAAGTGCATAGAGCCACCTTTTTTTATTTTAGGCCTACTAAGTCTGTCTGCGGTCCCTCCTTCCAATTGTCCTCCACTGACCACACCAATGCTGACAGTATTCCCATGTTACCTTTTTTAAACCTGCATCGAGCCAACTTTGTGGTGTAAGGCCTACTAGCAGTGTCTGGCTGCGCCACTCAATACAGCTGTCCTCTTAAAAAAAGGACCTGCAATTATCAGGTTTTCAGCCCATCGGAATTTTAAAGCTGCAGTGGGGCTACTAGCTTGGTTGGGGCCTACTAACAGTGTCTGCCACTCCAAGGTGTTCTCCTGGTTGCCTTTCCTGAGCTATCTTCAGGCTTTTGTTAAATAGTTGTTAAATGGAACAACTGCAGTGGGACTACTAGTTTGGTTGGGGCCTACTAATGGTGTCTGCTGTTGTGAGTTCTGTTTTTGGGCTCCCTCTGGTGGTTACTGGTGGTACTGGGTGACTTGTGTTCTCTGCGGTCTCTGGTGTCCACCTGTTCCATTAGGATATGGGAGTTTCCTATTTAGCCTGGCTTTCTTGTCATTTCCTCGCCGGCTATCAATGTATTCAGTGTGTCTTTTTACCTCTGCTACCCGCTTTTGTAATCTTCAGGACAAGCTAAGTTTTGATTTTCCTGTTCCACGTTTTGCTTTATTTTTGTCTTGTCCAGCTTGCAGATATGTGATTTCTTGTTGCTGGTTGCTCTTGTTGGCTGAAATTACTCCTCATGTTCCATGAGTTGGCACATGAGTTCAAGTAATTTCAGGATGGTTTTTTGAAGGGTTTTTCGCTGACCGCGCAGTTCACTTTTGTATCCTCTGCTATCTAGCTTTAGCGGGCCTCATTTTGCTGAATCTGTTTTCATAACTACGTATGTGCTTTCCTCTCATTTCACCGTTATTACATGTGGGGGGCTGCTATTTCTGTGGGGTGTTTCTCTGGAGGCAAGAGAGGTCTGTGTTTCTTCTAATAGGGGAAGTTAGTTCTTCGGCTGGCGCGAGACGTCTAGAATCATCGTAGGCACGTTCCCCGGCTACAGCTAGTTGTGTGTTAGGTTCAGTATCGCGGTCAGCTCAGGTTCCATCACCCTAAAGCTTGTTTTGCTGTTGTGCTTGTCCTTTTGTGATCCCCTGCCATTGGGATCATGACAGTATAGCCGGCCCGAAAGTGGTAATCGTATTGGCTGAAGTAGGAGGAAAAGTAGTCTGAGGAAGTTTTTTTTTCTTTTTTTTTTCCTCTCCCAGAGGTTGCTGCCTAGCCTTAATTGCAGCCTGGCTGCTTCTATCCTCCTCTTAATCCTTGAATGGCTCTGACCTCAGCTGTTTATCATGGACGTCCAGAGTTTGGCTTCCAGCCTGAACAATCTTGCTGCTAAGGTTCAAAATATACAAGATTTTGTTGTACATGCTCCTATGTCTGAACCTAGAATTCCTATCCCAGAGTTTTTTCTGGAGATAGATCTAGTTTTCTGAATTTTAGGAACAATTGCAAGTTGTTTCTTTCATTGAAATCTCGTTCCTCTGGAGACCCTGCTCAGCAGGTCAAGATTATTATATCTTTCCTGCGGGGTGACCCTCAGAATTGGGCATTTGCATTGGCACCAGGGGATCCTGCGTTGCTTAATGTGGATGCATTTTTCTGGCATTGGGTTTGCTCTATGAGGAACCTAACCAAGAGATTCAGGCTGAAAAAGCTTTATTGGCTCTCTCTCAGGGGCAAGATGAAGCAGAAATATATTGTCAGAAATTTCGGAAATGGTCGGTGCTTACTCAGTGGAATGAGCGCGCTCTGGCTGCAAAATTCAGAGATGGCCTTTCTGAGGCCATTAAAGATGTTATGGTGGGGTTCCCGGCGCCTACAGGTCTGAATGAGTCCATGACTATGGCTATTCAGATTGATCGGCGTTTACGGGAGCGCAAACCTGTGCACCATTTGGCGGTGTCTTCTGAACAGGCACCTGAGACAATGCAATGTGATAGAATTCAGTCCAGAAGTGAACGGCAAAACTATAGGCGGAAAAATGGGTTGTGTTTTTATTGTGGTGATTCAGCTCATGTTATATCAGCATGCTCTAAACGCACAAAAAAGGTTGATAAGTCTGCTGCCATTGGTACTTTACAGTCTAAGTTCATTCTGTCTGTGACTCTGATTTGTTCATTATCATCCATTTCCGTCGATGCCTATGTGGATTCAGGCGCTGCCCTGAGTCTTATGGATTGGTCATTTGCCAATCGCTGTGGGTTTAGTCTGGAACCTCTGGAAGTTCCTATTCCTTTGAAAGGAATTGATTCTACACCTTTGGCTATGAATAAACCTCAGTACTGGACACAAGTGACCATGCGTATGACTCCCGTTCATCAGGAGGTGATTCGCTTCCTGGTACTGTATAATTTACATGATGTCTTAGTGCTTGGTCTGCCATGGTTACAAACTCATAACCCAGTCCTGGACTGGAAAACAATGTCTGTGTTAAGCTGGGGATGTCAGGGGGTTCATGATGATGCACCTCCGATTTCTATCGCTTCATCTACTCCTTCTGAGGTTCCTGTATTTTTGTCTGATTATCGGGATGTTTTTGAGGAGCCTAAGCTCAGTTCGCTTCCTCCTCACAGGGATTGCGATTGTGCTATAGATTTGATTCCTGGCAGTAAGTTTCCTAAAGGTCGTTTATTCAATCTGTCTGTGCCAGAGCATGCTGCTATGCGGAATTATGTTAAGGAGTCCTTGGAAAAGGGACATATCCGTCCATCTTTGTCCCCTTTGGGAGCAGGTTTTTTTTTCGTGGCCAAGAAAGATGGTTCCTTGAGGCCTTGTATAGATTATCGTCTTTTGAATAAGATTACAGTCAAATATCAGTATCCTTTGCCATTGTTGACTGATTTGTTCGCTCGCATTAAGGGGGCTAGATGGTTCACTAAGATTGATCTTCGGGGTGCGTATAATCTTGTGCGGATAAAGCAGGGTGATGAGTGGAAAACCGCATTTAATACGCCTGAGGGCCATTTCGAGTATTTGGTGATGCCTTTTGGACTTTCTAATGCTCCTTCTGTCTTCCAGTCCTTTATGCACGATATTTTCCGTGAATATCTGGATAAATTTATGATCGTGTATTTGGATGATGTTTTGGTTTTTTCTGATGACTGGGAGTCCCATGTTCAGCAGGTCAGGAAGGTGTTTCAGGTCCTGCGGGCCAATTCTTTGTTTGTAAAGGGTTCAAAGTGTCTCTTTGGAGTCCAGAAGATTTCTTTTTTGGGGTATATTTTTTACCCTTCTACTATTGAGATGGATCCCGTCAAGGTTCAGGCTATTTGTGACTGGACGCAGCCTACATCTCTTAAGAGTCTACAGAAGTTCTTGGGCTTTGCTAACTTTTATCGTCGTTTCATAGCTAATTTTTCTAGTATTGTTAAACCTTTGACGGATTTGACTAAGAAGGGTGCTGATGCTGCGGATTGGTCTCCTGCGGCTGTGGAGGCCTTTCAGGAACTTAAGCGCCGGTTTTCTTCCGCTCCTGTGTTGCGTCAGCCAGATGCGTCGCTTCCTTTTCAGGTTGAGGTTGATGCTTCCGAGATTGGAGTGGGGGCGGTTTTGTCGCAGAGAAGCTCCGATGGCTCAGTGATGAAGCCATGTGCATTCTTTTCTAGAAAATTTTTGCCCGCTGAACGGAATTATGATGTTGGTAATCGGGAGCTTTTGGCCATGAAGTGGGCATTTGAGGAGTGGCGTCATTGGCTTGAGGGTGCTAGACATCGTGTGGTGGTCTTTACTGATCACAAAAATCTGATGTACCTTGAGTCTGCCAAGCGTCTGAATCCTAGACAGGCTCGTTGGTCACTGTTTTTCTCCCGTTTCAATTTTGTGGTTTCATACCTGCCAGGTTCAAAGAATGTGAAGGCGGATGCTCTTTCTAGGAGTTTTGTGCCTGACTCCCCTGGAAATTCTGAGCCTACTGGTATCCTGAGGGATGGGGTGATTTTGTCGGCTGTCTCTCCAGACTTGCGACGTGCTTTGCAGGAGTTTCAGGCGGATAAACCTGATCGTTGTCCGCCTGAAAGACTGTTTGTTCCGGATAATTGGACCAGTAGAGTCATCTCCGAGGTCCATTCTTCTGCGTTGGCAGGTCATCCTGGAATATTTGGTACTAGAGACTTGGTGGCCAGGTCTTTTTGGTGGCCTTCCTTGTCGAGGGATGTGCGTTCTTTTGTGCAGTCTTGTGAAGTTTGCGCTCGGGCTAAGCCTTGCTGTTCTCGGGCCAGTGGATTGTTGTCACCTTTGCCTATCCCAAAGAGGCCTTGGACGCACATTTCCATGGACTTTATTTCGGATCTTCCTGTCTCTCAAAAAATGTCCGTCATCTGGGTTGTGTGTGACCGCTTTTCTAAGATGGTTCATCTTGTACCCTTGCCTAAGTTACCTTCCTCCTCTGAGTTGGTCCCTCTGTTTTTTCAGAACGTGGTTCGTTTGCATGGTATTCCGGAGAACATCGTTTCTGACAGGGGATCCCAGTTTGTGTCTAGATTTGGCGGACGTTCTGTGCTAAGATGGGCATTGATTTGTTCTTTTCGTCTGCATTCCATCCCCAGACGAATGGCCAGACTGAACGAACTAATCAGACCTTAGAAACTTATTTAAGGTGTTTTGTTTCTGCTGATCAAGATGACTGGGTTACCTTTTTGCCGCTTGGCGAATTTGCCCTTAATAATCGGGCTAGTTCTGCTACCTTGGTTTCTCCTTTCTTTTGTAATTCAGGGGTTTCATCCTCGTTTTTCCTCTGGTCAGGTGGACCCTTCTGATTGTCCTGGAGTGGACATGGTGGTGGATAGGTTGCATCAGATTTGGAGTCATGTGGTGGACAATTTGAAGTTGTCCCAGGAGAGAGCTCAGCATTTTGCTAATCGCCGTCGCCGCGTGGGTCCTCGTCTTCGTGTTGGGGACTTGGTGTGGTTGTCTTCTCGTTTTGTTCCTATGAGGGTCTCTTCTCCTAAGTTCAAGCCTCGGTTCCTTCGCTTGAGCCTCCTGCTCCGGTGCTGGTGGAGGGAGAATTGGAGTATGTTGTGGAGAAGATCTTGGATTCTCGTGTTTCCAGACGGAAGCTCCAGTATTTGGTCAAGTGGAAGGGTTATGGTCAGGAGGATAATTCTTGGGTGGTTGCCTCTGATGTTCATGCTGCCGATTTGGTCCGTGCATTTCATAGGGCTCATCCTGGTCGCCCTGGTGGTTCTTGTGAGGGTTCGGTGACCCCTCCTCAAGAGGGGGGTACTGTTGTGAGTTCTGTTTTTGGGCTCCCTCTGGTGGTTACTGGTGGTACTGGGTGACTTGTGTTCTCTGCGGTCTCTGGTGTCCACCTGTTCCATCAGGATATGGGAGTTTCCTATTTAGCCTGGCTTTCTTGTCATTTCCTCGCCGGCTATCAATGTATTCAGTGTGTCTTTTTACCTCTGCTACCCGCTTCTGTAATCTTCAGGACAAGCTAAGTTTTGATTTTCCTGTTCCATGTTTTGCTTTATTTTTGTCTTGTCCAGCTTGCAGATATGTGATTTCTTGTTGCTGGTTGCTCTTGTGGGCTGAAATTACTCCTCATGTTCCATGAGTTGGCACATGAGTTCAAGTTATTTCAGGATGGTTTTTTGAAGGGTTTTTCGCTGACCGCGAAGTTCACTTTTGTATCCTCTGCTATCTAGCTTTAGCGGGCCTCATTTTGCTGAATCTGTTTTCATAACTACGTATGTGCTTTCCTCTCATTTCACCGTTATTACATGTGGGGGGCTGCTATTTCTGTGGGGTGTTTCTCTGGAGGCAAGAGAGGTCTGTGTTTCTTCTAATAGGGGAAGTTAGTTCTTCGGCTGGCGCGAGACGTCTAGAATCATCGTAGGCACGTTCCCCGGCTACAGCTAGTTGTGTGTTAGGTTCAGTATCGCGGTCAGCTCAGGTTCCATCACCCTAGAGCTTGTTTTGCTGTTGTGCTTGTCCTTTTGTGATCCCCTGCCATTGGGATCATGACAGTCTGCCGCTCCTTGCTGTTCTCCTCCACTGAACAAAGCAGTGCCGCCTGTTTACTACTGTTACCAATTTTGAACTGCATTTAGACTACTTACTGATTTGGGCCTACTCACTGTGTCAGCCTCTCATTACCGTTGTCCTCCACTGAACAATGAGCAATGCCGCCTGGTTAGTCCTCTTACCAATTTTGAAATGCATTTAGCCCACTTTATTATTTCGGCCTATATCTGTGTTTCCTCCTCATCCTGCCCATTGTCCAGCTAGTGCTAGATGACTCTGCTGGTACATTGACTCAGACCGCTACATTCCCCTTGCAAGCTACACAGCCAGATTCTGACCCTGCTGAAAGTGAGGTTCCCCTTCCCGCATACTATACCACCTTACACGGGGACAAAGAGAAAGGTGCAGATGAAAGTGCAGGTTCCTTTATCAGGTGGGGGGAATACCCATTGGCGACATCACTGGCACAGGGCCCCTCATAGTACGCAAAAGTGCCGCTGCCGGTGGGAGGCGCCCCCGCCGTGCAAACACGGGGCCCTGTACCAGTGCCAATGCGAACAAGTGGGCCCCCCTGCTTGCTCAGGATCACAGCACTTGCAAAATTGAAATATTTACCTCTCCCTGCTCCACTGCCATGACGTGGTCCATGTTTCTTGGGCCCACTACATACTTGAACCACCATACCCCCCACAACTTTAGCCAAATGACCACCAATTTCCAATGCCTAACTATTATTATAAGGTAAATTAAGATTGACAAGCTTCAGTACCAAGAATGGATGTTTTTGCCATTAAAATGGGCACTGTAGGTGTTTTCCTGGCCTCCACTCACTGCCGACTATGCTCCCCCATTGACTTGCATTGGGTTTCATGTTTCGGTCGATCCCGACCCCGACTTTACACGATAATCGGCCGATTCCACTCGACTCGACTTTTGAGATAGTGGGGTTTCGCAAAACCCGACTCGACCCTAAAACAGTAAAAGTCACTCAACCCTAGTGACCTCGTCTCCCGGTACTTTCCTGCATGCAACCTCCGATCCTCACAAGATCTCCTTCTCTATTCCCCTCTTAACTCCTCTTCTCCTCTTCCCACAATCGCATACAAGATTTCTCTCGCGTATCACCCCTACTCTGGAACTCTCTACCACAACATATCAGACTCTCACCTACCATCGAAACCTTCAAAAAGAGCCTGAAGACCCACCTCTTTCGACAAGCCTAAAACCTGCAGTAACCACCGATTGACCAAACCGCTGCATGACCAGCTCTACCCTCGCCTACTGTATTCTCACCCATCCCTTGTAGATTGTGAGCCTTCGCGGGCAGGGTCCTCTCTCCTCCTGTACCAGTTATAACTTGTATTGTTTAAGATTATTGTACTTGTTTTTATTATGTATACCTCTCCTTACATGTAAAGCGCCATGGAATAAATGGCGCTATAACAATAAATAATAATAATAATAATAATACTAGGGAGAGTGAAATGCAGGCACCTGGGTGTTATCATTATTGCAAGTACTTGCTGGAGCTATCTGTTAGTTTGGATTGTGCTGCATAGTTTAAGAAAAGACTGTGAGATTAGGGAGAGACAGACATGGTTTCATCAACTACTGTCATATGCTAAGCAGCTCTTTTTAGAGTCAAATAATATTAGTTAGTACCAACATATAATACACACATTTTTTGGTGCTACATAATATTCCTGTGTACCAGCATATAATATTTTTACAGCTAAATAATGTTTGTCACTGCCAGTAATTAAAATGGAATTGCTAACTTAAGTTCCTCACCTATTGCTGAAAGAGCTAATATTTATCTAGCAGTTGTGTTACTGACGTAAAACCTGCTGAGCTACAGAAATGTCGCTATTTACCAGTAATTTCCCTGAGTCTGCTGTTGGCATGTCTCATGAAGGTGATATAACAAATTTATATCCATTAAATAAATAGGGTATGTTTATCTGGCAGTTGTGCGACTAGCGCAAACCTGCAGAGATATATAAACGTCACAATTTACCAGTGCCAATAATTTTCCTTAATCTGCTGTTGGCATGTGTCATAAAGGCAATATAAAAAAAAATTAGAATTTTCTGTTGATCAAATGAATAGCATATCTTTATCTAGCAGTTGTGTGACTGGCGTAATACCTGCTGAAATACGCAAACGTGAATATTTACTGCTGTTGCCATTTGAATTAGAGCTAATATCTGTAAAAAGAATACTACACATTGCTAGATACCGGGAATTTGTGCATAACACGTCTGTGAGTCTACTTGTTAAAAATAAAGCCAGGAAATTTTTGTTTCATAACGCATTTAATATGGGAAAGGGTGACATTGAGGAACATGGATTGGATGTGGTGGTGTCCACCAAGGCCATGTGACAGATCAGAAGGTGACTGTATCTCAGTCTGGTTTCCTGTCAAAATTTGGTCAGCGCGTTACACTATTGTCGCACTCAGACAAGTGCGAATATGTTGTGCATTGGATGACAGACAAAGGCTCCAGTGTGTTGACAAGCCGAACCACCAAGTCTTCCACATGTTCCAATCTCAGTTGCCAATAGGCTGGTCCTTTGAATCCTCAACCTCTACCTCATTCCTCCATCAAGAGTCCAAGGAGACATATGATCCTTATGCTTGCCACTCTGAGGCACTGTTTACGTTGCCTTGTAATTATTCAGGCTTCTTAATGTGCACCATTAAAGAGGGTCATGAGAAGGTAGAGTGCAATTATGCCCAAACATTTAAGCACCCACAGCGAAGAGAAAGCCACCTTATGGAAGGTCAATTACTGTCTGAAGAGGTGGCGGATAATCATTACGCACAGTTGCCATCAGGTCAGCCTAAAATCGCAACTCAGAAGGAGGATCAGATTGATGAATTGAAAGACGATGTGGTCGATGAGGAGGCCACTGATCCAACCTGGCATGGTGTCACGCGCAGCGAGCGCAGCAGTACAGCAAGGGATGGATCCTTAGCATGAAAACAGGCAAAAAGAGGTTGTAGTTTGACCAGAGGGAGAAAACTATCAACTGGTCGACAGAGCTCCCCCTTCCCCACACTCAGCTAAATAACAGGCCAAAGGTGCATTGTTCCCCTGTATGGCACTTTTTTATATGAAAGTCCTTCATACAAAGCAACTGTAATTTGCAGCATCTGCCATAACAAGTTGAGAAGAGGCAAGAACACTGCCAACCTGAGCACCACCAGCATGCAGAAGCACCCCAGTAGATAGGTGGAATAGCTGGGTATAAAATCTATGTCTGAGGGTGAAACCACTGCCCCTTCGCCTGTGTTATGGCCTTCCCAATCTGCTGTCCAGGAAGCAGGCTCTGATGCCTCCTGCCCAAAACCTTCAGTAGCACAGACGCAACATCACTACGCAGCTGGGAGGTCTGCAGCACTGCCTTGGCGAAGCGGCAGCATGCTCTGCTGAAGGTCATCTGTTTAGGTAATAAACCTCACAACAGAGCTGTTGAAAGAGATAAAAGAACAGACCAATCAGTGGCTCTCCCTGCTGAACCTCCAACTAGGTCTGGTTTTGTGCAATAATGAGTGTAACTTGGTGGCAGCTTTAAAGCATGGCAAGCTGGTACATGTTCCATGCATGGCCCAAGTGCTGAACTTAGTTGTACAGCAGTTTTTAAAAAAATACTGTGACTTACCGGACCTACTTGCCAAGGGACGCTGCATCAACGCCCATTTCCAAAAGTTATCTCAGGCTTTCGTAAGTCTGGCTTCGCTGCAGGAGAACTTTAATTTGCCTCATCACTGACTGATTTGTGACCTGCCCTCATGCTGGAATTCAACCTTTCATATGTTGGCAAGGCTTAGTGAGCAGCGGAGGGCAGTGGCTGAATTCCAGCTTCCCAATGCCTGTCAGAGTAACACTCAGTCCCCACACATAACAACTGCTGAGTGGGTGTGGATCACTGACATATGTGAGATTCTTCAAAACTTTGAGTTCTGCACCATTATGGTGAGCACTGATGATGCTATTATCAGCGTAACCATCCCGCTTCTCTGTATATTAAAACATTTAACCCCTTGCTGACATGCGCCGTACTAGTACTACTCTGCTGGAACTGAGTTCCCGCAAACCGCAGTACTAGTACGGCGGCATGATCGCACGGCCTCACGCTGAGCACCGCGGCGATCGCGTGCGAGTGTTAGCTGTATATGACAGCTGACTTCCCACAGCAATGCCCACGATCGACGCTCGTGCCGATCGTGGGCATTTAACCCCTGCTGATGCCGCTGTCAGTAGTGACAGTGACACAGATCGCGTTGTTCCGGGGTCCTCGAAGGAGTCCCCAGATCCAAGATGGCCGCGGGGCTCCTTCCGGGTCCTTAAGTGAGGTGGCTTGCCGGCACGTGTTCAGTGCAGGCGCCGGAAAACCTCCTGCACTGCCTGTCAGATCGCTGATCTGACACAGTGCTATGCAAAGTGTCAGATCAGCGATCTGATCCAATATAGTGATGTCGCACCCTGGGACAATGGTAGAAACTTAAAAAAATAGAAAATATAAAAAAAAATCCCCAAATAAAGAAAATAAAATCCCAATAAATCTATTTATTTATGTAAATAAAAAAACAATAAAAGTACGCATATTTGGTATCACCGCATCCGTAACGACCCGCTCTATAAAACTATCCCACTATTTAACCCCTTCAGTGAACACCGCAAACAAATAAATAAAAAACTAGGCAAAAAACAACTCTTTATTATCATACTGGCGAACAAAAAGTGGAATAATACGTGATCAAAAAGACGGATATAAATAAACATGGTACCACTGAAAACATCATCTTGTCCCAGAAAAAAAAGCAGCCATACAGCATCATCAGCAGAAAAATAAAAAAGTTATAGCTCTCAGAATAAAGTGATGCAAAAACAATAATTTTTTTATGTAAAATAGTTTTTGTGTAAAAGCGCCAAAACATAAAAAAATATGAATGAGGTTTCGTTGTAATCGTACTGACCTGAAGAATAAAGCTGCTTTATCAATTTACCACACGTGGAATGGTATAAACGCCCCCCTCTAAAAGAAATTCATGAATTGCTGGTTTTTGTTCATCCTGCCTCCCAAAAATCGGAATAAAAAGCGATCAAAAAATGTCATGTGCCACAGAAATGGCACCAATAAAAACGTCAACTCGTCCCGCAAAAAACAAGACCTCAAATGACTCTGTGGACCAAAATATGGATAAATTATAGCTCTCAAAATGTGGTGATGCAAACACTATTTTTTGCAATAAAAAGCGTCTTTTAGTGTGTGACGGCTGCCAATCATAAAAATCCGCCAAAAAGCTATAAAAGTAAATAAAAAACCCCTTCATCACCCCCTTAGTTAGGGAAAAATAATAAAATTTAAAAAAAATGTATTTATTTCCATTTTCCCATTAGGGTTAGGGTTGGGGGTAAAGTTAGGGTTGGGGTTAGGGATGGGGCTAAAGTTAGGGTTAGGGTTGGGGCTAAAGTTAGGGTTAGGGTTAGGGTTGGGGTTAGGGTTGGGGCTAAAGTTAGGGTTAGGGTTGGGACTGGGGCTAAAGTTAGGGTTAGGGTTGGGGCTAAAGTTAGGGTTAGAGTTGGGGTTAGGGTTGGGGCTCAAATTAGGGTTAGGGTTAGGGTTGGAGTTAGAGTTGGGGCTAAAGTTAGGGTTTGGATTACATTTAGGTTTGGGATTAGGGTTAGGGGTGTGGTTAGGGTTATGGTTGAGATTAGGGTTAGGGGTGTGTTTGGGTTAGGGTTTCAGTTAGAATTGGGGGTTTCCACTGTTTAGGCACATCAGGGGCTCTCCAAACGCAACATGACATCCGATCTCAATTCCAGCCAATTCTGCGTTGAAAATCTAAAACAGTGCTCATTCCCTTCCGAGCTCTCCCGTGCGTTCAAACAGGGGTTTAGCCCAACATATGGGATATCAGCGTACTCAGAACAAATTGAACAAGAAATTTTGGGGTCCAATTTCTCCTGTTACCCTTGGAAAAATACAAACCGGGGGCTAAAAAATAATTTTTGTGGAAAAAAAAGGATTTTTTGATTTCACGGCTCTGCATTATAGACTGTAGTGAAACAACAGAACACATCTAGATAAGTTCCTTGGGGGGTCCAGTTTCCAATATGGTATCACTTGTGGGGGTTTCTACTGTTTAGGTACATCTGGGGCTTTGCAAATGCAACGTGACGCTCTAATTTAAAGGCATAAAAAGTAAAAGTTTGAAAATTGCATTTTCGCCAAATTTCAATTTTTTCACAAACAAAACGCAAGTTAAATCAAAGAAATTTTACCACTATCATAAAGTACAATATGTCACGAGAAAACGTTCTCAGAATCACCAGAATCCGTTAAGCGTTTCAGAGTTATGACCTCATAAATTGACAGTGGTCAGAATTGAAAAAATGGCCTGCTCAGGAAGTTGAAAACAGGCTGGGTGAAGGGGTTAATCTGCAGAATCTCAAAGAGGAAGCTTTGAATGTCAGGCAGGTGCCTATGGAGCAAGATTTTACAGTGGCTGATACCACACAGCCCAGCTTCACACAATATTCTCAGGCCACATTAGGTGATGACGAGGAACAGGAGGAGGAGGAACAGGAGTTTTTGGTCTGTGCTACAGAGGGGACTCCCAATCCCAGCTTCTTGCCTGTCCAGCATGGATGGCCTTAAGAGTAGGAGGAGGAGGCAATGCTTTGTGATTACCCTGCCTCTCCTGGCAGAAAACGCACCTGCTGATTTGTCGCATTTTTTGTGCGGTTCTGCAGTATTTTTTGTGCATATTTTCTGTGGCTTTTTTGCGGATTTGCTGCATTTTTTACCCCTGTGGTTTTCTATAATGGAATGGGTACAAAAATGCTGCAGATTCGCAGAAAAGAAGTGACATGCTACTTCTTTTAAACCGCAGCGTTTCCGCAGCTGATTTTCCGCAAAGTGTGCACAGCATTTTTTTTCTCATTGATTTACCTTGTACTGTAAATCAATTGTGGATCTGCAGCATTTCAGCACCGCAAAAAGCGCTGCAAATCCTCAGAGAATCCGCAACATGTGTACATACCCTTAAAAGAAATTTAGGTTTGGTCTGGTTGGTCTTTTTATAAATCCATAAAACCGACGCAATAGTCTGACAATATTATTCCCAGATACCATATGTGAGTCAGAAAGGCATGCAGACATTTTCTTCATGCTGTTCTCATTTAGTTTTAACTCTTTCCCATCAATTTAAGCTTTTTCCTCAGGCCCCCAGACCTGTTTGTTGGGTCCAGCAGAAAAATATTCGGCTTTCCCATTGACTTACATTGGATTTGTTATTTGGTACGAATGCACCGATATTAGAAACTAGATTGCAGCCCGATTCTAATGCATCGGTATTCTAGAATATGTATGTACTTTATTTATGAAGATTTTAGAATAATACATTGGATGCACAGGATTTGGCCGGCCGGGTGCGACCAATTAGCGAAGCGTGGTTCAAATCCCACGCCAATTCGCGGCCGGACTGCGCCTGTCACTGATTCTTTGCGGCCGGCCATGTAGTATATAGCACAGCCACGTAGTATATTGCACAACCACGTAGTATATAGCATAGCCACGTAGTATATAGCACAGCCACGTAGTATATATCACAGCCCATGGAGTATATAGCACAGCCCACGGAGTATATAGCACAGCCCACGGAGTATATAGCACAGCCCGCGTAGTATATTGCACAGCCCGTGCAGTACCATGCACGCAGTATATAACACAGGCCACGTAGTGTATAACACAGGCCACGTAGTGTATAACACAGGCCACGTAGTGTATAGCACAGCCCACGCAGTATATATCACAGCCCACGCAGTATATAGCACAGCCCACATAGTATATTGCCCAGCCCATGTAGTATATTGCCCATCCCACGTAATATATTGCACAGCCCACACAGTATAAAGCAATATGGGCACCATATCCCTGCTAAAAAAAAGAATTAAAATAAAAAATAGTTATATACTCACCCTCTGGTGGCCCCCGGATCGAAGCGGTTACTGACACTCCTCGCACGCTCCGGTCTGAAGAGTGCACTGCGGTCTCGCGAGATGATGACATAGCGGTCTCGCGAGTCCGCTACGTCATCATCTCGCGAGACCGCAATGCATGGAGTGGTCACAGGGGTGTCGCGAGGAGCGGGAAAGGCCGGTTCCTGATCCGGTGGGGCCGACGGACGGAGAGTATATAATGATTTTTAATTTTTTAATTATTTTTAACATTAGATCTTTTTACTATTGATGCTGCATAGGCAGCATGAATAGTAAAAAGTTGGTCACACAGGGTTAATAGCAGCTTTAACCGAGTGTGTTACACCACGGCCAACGCTGCCATTAACCCTGTGTGAGCGCTGACTGGAGGGGAGTATGGAGCGGGCACTGACTGCGGGGAGGAAGGAGCAGCCATGTTGCCGCCGGACTGTGCCCGTCGCTGATTGGTCGTGGCTGTTTTGCCACGACCAATTAGCGACTTGGATTTCCATGACAGAGAGAGCCCGCGACCAATGAATATCCGTGACAGACAGAAGGTCAGACAGACGGAAGTGACCCTTAGACGATTATATAGTAGAATATTTGTGCCAATTTTCCAGAATCCGAATATTGCACTATTCACTCATCACTACTATCTATCTATCTCCTATCTATCTATCTATCTATCTATCTATCTATCTATCTATCTATCTATCTATCTATCCATCTGTGTCTGTCTGTATGTATCTGTCTGTCTGTCTGTCTATCTATCTATCCCATATCTATCTGTCTCATATTTATCTATGTTTATTTTTCTTGAGAAAGGCTCATTGTGAGCCGAAATAAATCCATTTTATGTGGTTTGAAATAAATCCACTTTATATTTGGAAATTTTTGGAGTGCTGTCTTCCTTTTTTCATGTTATCCATCTTTCTATCTATCTATCTATCTATCTATCTATCTATCTCATATCTATCTATCTATCTATCTATCTATCTATCTATCTATCTATCTATCTATCTATCCAAATAAATTGATATACATAGACTGCTGGCTGAAATATATAATAAGTGTTGGCATAATTAATCTCCCTTGATTATGTTAGAACCAAGCTAAAATTGTTTTTCCTCATTTATAGAAGTAAAAATATCCGGGTTTCAGGAGTCATTAAACTCAAGAGAACACAAATTTTAAGGTTTCATTTGTAGCTTCTAAAAATACATGCCCCAAGCATAGAAAATAACAGTTTTAAGGTAACCAAAATATATGATTTGTCATTCAACTCTCAAGCTGCAAACATTGTAGACTTGTTTGTCACAATTTTATTTTTTTTTTACAAAATCTACCATTCTTCTATGTTACGCAAGTGCATTAGCTATATTTTTATACCACTTTAAAACCACTGAAACCAGTTATTTTTGCAACAATACTATAAATCCTATAGAGATATTTGTAAGTTTACAAAAAACACTACCTAAACGTCTTTCTTCTCCTTTATACAATTTTAACTTAAGCGTTAAACACCGGCTATTCATAAAAAAATCTTAGGCAATGATTGAATTCATAGGTTGTAAAATTATTCATTTTTATGTTGAGCTGCAAGGAAGAATTAATAGATTAAAACAGTGATATATTTTGTAATAACATAACAACAATGAAAACTTATGTTATTGTCTTAACAAATGGTCCTTTTACAGGGACTCTTCTGCGAGGCAGCATTCCGGAAATTGCACAAAATACATCAATTACATTATATCTTCTATGTTAAAGTCTCCTGCCACATTTAGGAAATTAGATTTAGTTAGATTGGAGGACATTTTTACAAGAGTTATACAAATAGATTATTTTAGTCAAATGAAATGATTCAGCATGATTGATATTTACTTTAGATTTTTATACAGCTTCAAGCTATTGCCAATTTAATAGCAGGTTACAATCAGAATTTTCCAGTCAAGAACAAATAAAATACAGGCTGTGAACCTTTTTAAAACCAATTTCCAGTGCTGACCTGTTGAAAAATAAATACTGACACAGGAAGGTTGCTGACTAAAACATCAATAGTAAAAGCTTAGTGATACAGCACACTGAACATGGCTTTGGTGCACTAATATGACAAAAGCCTATGTCCAACTTGCAAACATTGTGTTTCGCTCTTCCTTTATGCATATTAAAGACAAAATTACAAATTTTTTTATAAAGTGTCCATTAAAAATTAAGTTTATATTTGTAGCTTATTTGAAGCTTTTGGTAAAAGTTTTAAACAGTTGGCCTATGTTCCCACGATGAGCTTTTGGTGAGATTTTGATGTTGCAGAATTCCTGCACACTTTATGTGAAATAGATTGCTTGCATTTTTTTAAAAAAAACACAGCATCAAAAATTTACCAAAAACTCATTATGGGAACATAGCCTTAGGCCGCATGCATACGTTAAGTATTTGGTGAGTTTTTTACCTCAGTATTTGTAAGCCAAAACCAGCAGTGGAACAATGAGAGGAAAAGTATAAGAGAAACACCTTTGTTATGTTTGCTAATGACAGGTGTTATGAAGGCAATCCAGAAACACAGTGTGCTTAGCGATCAGAGCGCACACAGTGATCTGACAAATACCCAAAAATACAAGAACGAGCTCTGAGACGTGGAAACTCTGTAGACTGCACACCTGATCCTATCCTAAACACAACTAAAAGCGGCTGTGGATTGCGCCTAACAACTACCTAGGCAACTCGGCACAGCCTAAGAAACTAGCTAGCCTGAAGATAGAAAAATAGGCCTGACTTGCCCCAGAGAAATTCCCCAAAGGAAAAGGCAGCCCCCCACATATAATGACTGTGAGTAAGATGAAAAGACAAAACGTAGGGATGAAATAGATTCAGCAAAGTGGGGCCCGATATTCTAGGACAGAGCGAGAACAGTAAAGCGAACTTTGCAGTCTACAAAAAACCCTAAAGCAAAACCACGCAAAGGGGGCAAAAAAAACCCACCGTGCTGAACTAACGGCACGGCGGTACACCCTTTGCGTCTCAGAGCTTCCAGCAAAACAAAAGACAAGCTGGACAGAAAAAAAGCAACAAAAAAGCAAAAAGCACTTAGCTATACAGAGCAGGTCACAGGAACAATCAGGAGAAGCTCAGATCCAACACTGAAACATTGGCAAGGAGCAAGGATAGCAGCATCAGGCGGAGTTAAGTAATGAAGCAGTTAACAAGCTCACCAGAACACCTGAGGGAGGAAGCTCAGAAGCTGCAGTACCACTTGTGACCACAGGAGTGAATTCAGCCACAGAATTCACAACAGTACCCCCCCTTGAGGAGGGGTCACCGAACCCTCACCAGAGCCCCCAGGCCGACCAGGATGAGCCGCATGAAAGGCACGAACAAGATCGGAAGCATGAACATCAGAGGCAAAAACCCAGGAATTATCTTCCTGAGCATAACCCTTCCATTTAACCAGATACTGGAGTTTCCGTCTAGAAACACGAGAATCCAAAATCTTCTCCACAATATACTCCAATTCCCCCTCCACCAAAATCGGGGCAGGAGGCTCAACAGATGGAACCATAGGTGCCACGTATCTCCGCAACAACGACCTATGGAATACATTATGTATGGAAAAGGAGTCTGGGAGGGTCAAACGAAAAGACACAGGATTGAGAACCTCAGAAATCCTATACGGACCAATAAAACGAGGTTTAAATTTAGGAGAGGAAACCTTCATAGGAATATGACGAGAAGATAACCAAACCAGATCCCCAACACGAAGTCGGGGACCCACACGGCGTCTGCGATTAGCGAAAAGTTGAGCTTTCTCCTGGGACAAGATCAAATTGTCCACTACCTGAGTCCAGATCTGCTGCAACCTATCCACCACAGAATCCACACCAGGACAGTCCGAAGACTCAACCTGTCCTGAAGAGAAACGAGGATGGAACCCAGAATTGCAAAAAAATGGAGAAAGCAAGGTAGCCGAGCTGGCCCGATTATTAAGGGCGAACTCAGCCAACGGCAAAAAGGACACCCAATCATCCTGGTCTGCAGAAACAAAACATCTCAGATATGTTTCCAAGGTCTGATTGGTTTGTTCGGTCTGGCCATTAGTCTGAGGATGGAAAGCCGAGGAAAAGGATAGGTCAATGCCCATCCTACCACAAAAGGCTCGCCAAAACCTTGAAACAAACTGGGAACCTCTGTCAGAAACAATATTCTCAGGAATGCCATGCAACCGAACCACATGCTGAAAGAACAAAGGTACCAAATCAGAGGAGGAAGGCAATTTAGCCAAGGGCACCAGATGGACCATTTTAGAAAAGCGATCACAGACCACCCAAATGACTGACATCTTTTGAGAAACGGGAAGGTCAGAAATGAAATCCATCGAAATATGTGTCCAAGGCCTCTTTGGGACCGGCAAGGGCAAAAGCAACCCACTGGCACGAGAACAGCAGGGCTTAGCCCTAGCACAAATCCCACAGGACTGCACAAAAGTACGTACATCCCGTGACAGAGATGGCCACCAGAAGGATCTAGCCACTAACTCTCTGGTACCAAAGATTCCAGGATGACCAGCCAACACCGAACAATGAAGTTCAGAGATAAGTTTATTAGTCCACCTATCAGGGACGAACAGTTTCTCTGCTGGACAACGATCAGGTTTATTCGCCTGAAACTTTTGCAGCACCCGCCGCAAATCAGGGGAGATGGCAGACACAATGACTCCTTCCTTGAGGATACCCGCTGGCTCAGATAAACCCGGAGAGTCGGGCACAAAACTCCTAGACAGAGCATCCGCCTTCACATTTTTAGAGCCCGGAAGGTACGAAATCACAAAGTCGAAGCGGGCAAAAAATAATGACCAACGGGCCTGTCTAGGATTCAAGCGCTTGGCAGACTCGAGATAAGTCAAGTTCTTATGATCAGTCAATACCACCACGCGATGCTTAGCTCCTTCAAGCCAATGACGCCACTCCTCGAATGCCCACTTCATGGCCAGCAACTCTCGATTGCCCACATCATAATTACGCTCAGCGGGCGAAAACTTCCTGGAAAAGAAAGCACATGGTTTCATCACTGAGCAATCAGAACCTCTCTGTGACAAAACCGCCCCTGCTCCAATCTCATAATAATACTAAAGCCAGCATATTAAGAATAGTAAAATCCAATAACACAATGGAATCTACAAAGTACTATATGCTATATACGGATAAATAGTCGGCGCCAGCTGCCAATCAATATATGAAAACCAAAAGAACAGAGACACAAGCAGCCATATGGTCCCATAAAATACATTTTATTAAATATAAAAGATAAAATTCACCAAACACGAAACAGGTGTACAAAGGGGAAATAACAGTACGCACTCATGGTAATGGCAAGAAATAGGCCTGGAAAGCGATCCATAGACCACACTGCTGAACTAGCAAAATGCTAGAGAAAAGTCTTTCGTATCACATGTGAATAGGATATTGGTATTATATTACATACAAGGCCAGTGCCCACATGCAAGTAATACTAAGATCTACGCATAGTGCAGCGATGTACTTACAGCAGGCAATGGTGGTCCAGGGAACGCACAGGCAGGCCTAACCCCAACGCGCGTTTCGGAGCGCACCGCTCCTTCATCAGGGGGTAGATATAATGAAGAAAGTGCGCATATTTATGCGCTGCCGCCCGGAACCCGGAAGTAACAAAATAGCCGCCCACACCAGCAGAACGCGGCCAGCATATGCCACTCCCAACATGGCCGCCGGCACCGGAAACACGTGGGGCCCCACGTGACCAATGCCGGACGGCAAGCCACAGGCGCAGACGCTGGCCGCGGTCATACTGAGACAAAGCGCATGCGCAAAAAAGAATAGGCACAGCGCCACCATACAGGTATAATAGAAGGGAGAAAGAAGAAGACGCACAGGCGCAGACGCTGGCCGCGGTCGTACAGAGCCAGAGCGCATGCACAGAAGTGAATCAGCACAGCGCCACCATGTAGGTATATTAGAAGGGAGAAAAGAGAAAAAAGAAAACGTACCAAATAGCAATGCAAACTATTGTACGGGCACATACTTATGTATAGAAATATATAAATATATAAATATATAAGAATGAATAATACAAACAAGAAACATCATATAAATATATGCAAGACAGAACAAAAATTAATCATATATACCCATAGTATGTATACACCACTAAAATAAAATAAATACACATATAATACATAAATAAACCACATATACAGCAACAATAACGCAAAAACAATAATACAAATAATAACAATAAAAATACGTATATACATATATGATGAGTAGACATACCATATAAGTACAGATGAAAAACATCTCTGCTCATACAACGAACATCAAAAATGCCCACATATAAACCTCCCCACACAGGCAAAAATGCCAGAATATCAAAGCAGTAAACAAAACAATGCAAATAGTATTGACAGTAGCAACATCAAGCTCAAAGTGTTGACACGACAAAGCAATCCGTCGGCAGCATCATAAAGGCACAGGATTCCAACAAATCGCCATATACATAACTAAAAAACGACAAAAAACAAATTAAAATACAAATAAAAGAAACAAAACCATAAGAAACGTACACAAAATATAAAGATAATAATAATAATAATAGCAGTGCACAAACATGCGTGGATCACAAAAATGGGGCAAACGAGATATTCTCATTTAAACCGTCAGGGCAGATGGTACGTAATGTCCAAATCCACCTTGACTCAAGTTGAGCAAGGCGTTTGGACAAACCACCACCACGGATATTTATGTTGAGCAGATCTATGCCGCGTACCCTCAGCGACGCTGCGTCACAGGAGTGGAAGTCTCTAAAATGTCTTGGCAATGTTTTAAGGGTGGTAACATCAAGACATGTGGTTGCCGCCTGAATGCCAAGAACATGTTCTCTAACTCTGACTTTTAGTTGTCTTGTGGTCAAGCCAACATATATGAGGCCACAAGGACAAGTTGCATAGTAAATAACGTACCTAGATGTACATGTTATACGTTTTTTAATAATAAAATCCTTGCTACCGTCAGAGTTAGAGAACGATGAACAACGCTCGATGTTAGGACATGCAACACATTTCCCACATGGAGCACAACCACCCCGCGCGGCAGCGCCGCTGAGGAACATAGGCACAGTCTGCCCAACATAATGGCTGTGGGTGAGCCGGTCTCTTAAATTTCTCGCACGCCGAAATGTCATTAGCGGATGTTTCGGAAGGAATTTTTTAAGAATAGGGTCAGCCTGCAATATAGGCCAGGCCCTCTTCATTGCCATACGCATATCGGCGTGCTGAGAATGGTATGATGTTATGAATCTGATTTGATCGCCACCACTAGGTTTCACAGAATCCCTCCCATAGAGAAGATGATCACGGTCAGCATGTTTGGACCGATGATAGGCCTTTTTTAGAACACGCCTGCTGTAACCCCTTGTCAGGAAACGCGACGTAAGTTCACCCGCACGAATACTGAAATCTTGCTCACTTGAGCAAATACGCCTCAACCGTAAGAACTGACCTGTGGGAATAGCTTTAATCATATGTGGAGGATGGCACGATGAGGCATGCAGGAGGGTATTAGTCGCCGTAGGCTTACGAAAAATATCTGTTTGCAACCTACCCCCCGCATCCCTCTTAATCGTGACATCCAAAAAATCGATCCTTTCTCTATCCCACACCGGGGTCAGATGGATATTAAGGCCATTACTGTTCAAGTCGGAGATGAACCGTGTAAGGTCGACGGAGGTGCCCTGCCAGACAAAGAAGATATCGTCGATATAATGAGTCCACAAAAGGACCCGATCAATCGACCCCTGTTTGTCTGACAGGAAGAGGTCCCTCTCCCACATACCCAGGAACAAATTAGCATACGAGGGCGCAAAAGCCGCCCCCATAGCCGTCCCCTGGGTCTGCAGGTAGAATGACCCCTTAAAAACAAAAAAGTTATGCGTGAGAGTGAACTCAAGTAGCTCCAGGATGAGATCCCTCAAAGATGGAGGAAGAGTAGATGAACTCAAAAAGTATCGGACAGCACAAATGCCGTCCTGATGTCGAATACTAGTATAGAGGGATTCAACATCAACTGAGGCTAAAAGAGTATCACTCTCTAAACACAGTCCGTCGACCCTACGCAGTAAATCTCCGGTATCCTTGAGGAACGAGGGTAGCAAGGACACCAGCGGCTGCAAATGAAAATCAATCCATCCGTTCACGCGTTCGAGAAAGTTCCCCTTCCCTGACACAATCGGTCGACCGGGTGGCACCGATGCATCCTTATGTATTTTCGGCAGGAGATATAGGGTAGGAATTGTAGGTTCCTTGACCACAAGTGCCGAAGCCAGCTCACGGGTGACAACACCGCCATCCAAAGCCCTTTGAATAATGGTATCCAATTTAGACGCAAATGCAGAGAGGGGGTTATACGTTAGTTTCCTATAACAGGTAGTATTATTAAGACAACTAAAAGTCAGAGTTAGAGAACATGTTCTTGGCATTCAGGCGGCAACCACATGTCTTGATGTTACCACCCTTAAAACATTGCCAAGACATTTTAGAGACTTCCACTCCTGTGACGCAGCGTCGCTGAGGGTACGCGGCATAGATCTGCTCAACATAAATATCCGTGGTGGCGGTTTGTCCAAACGCCTTGCTCAACTTGAGTCAAGGTGGATTTGGACATTACGTACCATCTGCCCTGACAGTTTAAATGAGAATATCTCGTTTGCCCCATTTTTGTGATCCACGCATGTTTGTGCACTGCTATTATTATTATCTTTATATTTTGTGTACGTTTCTTATGGTTTTGTTTCTTTTATTTGTATTTTAATTTGTTTTTTGTCGTTTTTTAGTTATGTATATGGCGATTTGTTGGAATCCTGTGCCTTTATGATGCTGCCGACGGATTGCTTTGTCGTGTCAACACTTTGAGCTTGATGTTACTACTGTCAATACTATTTGCATTGTTTTGTTTACTGCTTTGATATTCTGGCATTTTTGCCTGTGTGGGGAGGTTTATATGTGGGCATTTTTGATGTTCGTTGTATGAGCAGAGATGTTTTTCATCTGTACTTATATGGTATGTCTACTCATCATATATGTATATACGTATTTTTATTGTTATTATTTGTATTATTGTTTTTGCGTTATTGTTGCTGTATATGTGGTTTATTTATGTATTATATGTGTATTTATTTTATTTTAGTGGTGTATACATACTATGGGTATATATGATTAATTTTTGTTCTGTCTTGCATATATTTATATGATGTTTCTTGTTTGTATTATTCATTCTTATATATTTATATATTTATATATTTCTATACATAAGTATGTGCCCGTACAATAGTTTGCATTGCTATTTGGTACGTTTTCTTTTTTCTCTTTTCTCCCTTCTAATATACCTACATGGTGGCGCTGTGCTGATTCACTTCTGTGCATGCGCTCTGGCTCTGTACGACCGCGGCCAGCGTCTGTGCCTGTGCGTCTTCTTCTTTCTCCCTTCTATTATACCTGTATGGTGGCGCTGTGCCTATTCTTTTTTGCGCATGCGCTTTGTCTCAGTATGACCGCGGCCAGCGTCTGCGCCTGTGGCTTGCCGTCCGGCATTGGTCACGTGGGGCCCCACGTGTTTCCGGTGCCGGCGGCCATGTTGGGGGTGGCATATGCTGGCCGCGTTCTGCTGGTGTGGGCGGCTATTTTGTTACTTCCGGGTTCCGGGCGGCAGCGCATAAATATGCGCACTTTCTTCATTATATCTACCCCCTGATGAAGGAGCGGTGCGCTCCGAAACGCGCGTTGGGGTTAGGCCTGCCTGTGCGTTCCCTGGACCACCATTGCCTGCTGTAAGTACATCGCTGCACTATGCGTAGATCTTAGTATTCCTTGCATGTGGGCACTGGCCTTGTATGTAATATAATACCAATATCCTATTCACATGTGATATGGAAGACTTTTCTCTAGCATTTTGCTAGTTCAGCAGTGTGGTCTATGGATCGCTTTCCAGGCCTATTTCTTGCCATTACCATGAGTGCGTACTGTTATTTCCCCTTTGTACACCTGTTTCGTGTTTGGTGAATTTTATCTTTTATATTTAATAAAATGTATTTTATGGGACCATATGGCTGCTTGTGTCTCTGTTCTTTTGCTGCTCCAATCTCAGAAGCATCAACCTCGACCTGGAACGGAAGAGAAACATCTGGCTGACACAACACAGGGGCAGAACAAAAACGACGCTTCAACTCCTGAAAAGCTTCCACAGCAGCAGAAGACCAATTAACCAAATCAGCACCCTTCTTGGTCAAATCGGTCAATGGTTTGGCAATGCTAGAAAAATTACAGATGAAGCGACGATAAAAATTAGCAAAGCCCAGGAACTTTTGCAGACTTTTCAGAGATGTCGGCTGAATCCAATCCTGGATGGCTTGGACCTTAACTGGATCCATCTCGATAGTAGAAGGGGTAAAGATGAAGCCCAAAAATGAAACTTTCTGCACACCGAAGAGACACTTTGATCCCTTCACAAACAAAGAGTTAGCACGCAGGACCTGAAAAACCATTCTGACCTGCTTCACATGAGACTCCCAATCATCTGAGAAGATCAAAATGTCATCCAAGTAAACAATCAGGAATTTATCCAGATACTCACGGAAGATGTCATGCATTAAAGACTGAAACACAGATGGAGCATTGGCAAGTCCGAACGGCATCACTAGATACTCAAAATGACCCTCGGGCGTATTGAATGCAGTTTTCCATTCATCTCCTTGCCTGATTCTCACCAGATTATACGCACCACGAAGATCTATCTTAGTGAACCAACTAGCCCCCTTAATCCGAGCAAACAAGTCAGATAACAATGGCAAGGGATACTGAAATTTAACAGTGATCTTATTAAGAAGGCGGTAATCAATACACGGTCTCAGCGAACCATCCTTCTTGGCTACAAAGAAGAACCCTGCTCCCAGTGGTGATGACGATGGGCGAATATGTCCCTTCTCCAGGGATTCCTTCACATAACTGCGCATAGCGGCGTGTTCGGGCACGGATAAATTAAATAATCGACCTTTAGGGAATTTACTACCAGGAATCAAATTGATAGCACAATCACAATCCCTATGCGGAGGTAGAGCATCGGACTTGGGCTCTTCAAATACATCCTGATAATCAGACAAGAACTCTGGGACCTCAGAAGGGGTGGATGACGAAATCGACAAAAATGGAACATCACCATGTACCCCCTGACAACCCCAGCTGGATACCGACATGGAATTCCAATCCAATACTGGATTATGGGTTTGTAGCCATGGCAACCCCAACACGACCACATCATGCAGATTATGCAACACCAGAAAGCGAATAACTTCCTGATGTGCAGGAACCATGCACATGGTCAGCTGGGCCCAGTATTGAGGTTTATTCTTGGCCAAAGGTATAGCATCAATTCCTCTCAATGGAATAGGACACCGCAAAGGCTCCAAGAAAAACCCACAACGTTTAGCATAATCCAAATCCATCAGATTCAGGGCAGCGCCCGAATCCACAAACGCCATGACAGAAAACGATGACAAAGAGCATATCAAGGTAATGGACAGAAGGAATTTGGAATGTACAGTACCAATGACGGCAGACCTAGCGGACCGCTTAGTGCGCTTAGGACAATCAGAAATAGCATGAGTGGAATCACCACAGTAGAAACACAGACCATTCAGACGTCTGTATTCCTGCCGTTCAACTCTAGTCATAGTCCTATCGCACTGCATAGGCTCAGGTTTAACCTCAGGCAGTACCGCCAAATGGTGCACAGATTTACGCTCGCGCAAGCGTCGACCGATCTGAATGGCCAAAGACAAAGACTCATTCAAACCAGCAGGCATAGGAAATCCCACCATGACATCCTTAAGAGCCTCAGAGACCCTTTCTGAACAAAGCTGCCAGCGCAGATTCATTCCACTGAGTGAGTACTGACCATTTCCTAAATTTCTGACAATATACTTCTATATCATGCTGACCCTGGCACAAAGCCAGCAAATTCTTCTCAGCCTGATCCACTGAATTAGGCTCATCGTACAGCAATCCGAGCGCCAGGAAAAACGCATCGACACTACTCAATGCAGGGTCTCCTGGCGCAAGAGAAAATGCCCAGTCTTGAGGGTCGCCACGCAAAAAAGAAATAATAATCAAAACCTGTTGAATAGGATTACCAGAAGAATGAGGTTTCAAGGCCAGAAATAGCTTACAATTATTTTTGAAACTTAGAAACTTAGTTCTATCTCCAAAAAACAAATCAGGAATAGGAATTCTTGGTTCTAACATAGACTTCTGATCAATAGTATCTTGAATTTTTTGTACATTTATAACGAGATTATCCATTGAAGAGCACAGACCCTGAATATCCATGTCCACACCTGTGTCCAGAATCACCCAAATGTCTAGGGGAAAAAAAAAAGTGAACACAGAGCAGAAAAAAAAAAAAAAATGATGTCAGAACTTTTTCTTTCCCTCTATTGAGAATCATTAGTTAGGCTCCTTGTACTGTTATGTTTGCTAATGACAGGTGTTATGAAGGCAATCCAGAAACACAGTGTGCTTAGCGATCAGAGCGCACACAGTGATCTGACAAATACCCAAAAATACAAGAACGAGCTCTGAGACGTGGAAACTCTGTAGACTGCACACCTGATCCTATCCTAAACACAACTAAAAGCGGCTGTGGATTGCGCCTAACAACTACCTAGGCAACTCGGCACAGCCTAAGAAACTAGCTAGCCTGAAGATAGAAAAAAAGGCCTGACTTGCCCCAGAGAAATTCCCCAAAGGAAAAGGCAGCCCCCCACATATAATGACTGTGAGTAAGATGAAAAGACAAAACGTAGGGATGAAATAGATTCAGCAAAGTGGGGCTCGATATTCTAGGACAGATCGAGGACAGTAAAGCGAACTTTGCAGTCTACAAAAAACCCTAAAGCAAAACCACGCAAAGGGGGCAAAAAAAAACCCACCGTGCCGAACTAACGGCACGGCGGTACACCCTTTGCGTCTCAGAGCTTCCAGCAAAACAAAAGACAAGCTGGACAGAAAAAAAGCAACAAAAAAGCAAAAAGCACTTAGCTATACAGAGCAGCAGGTCACAGGAACAATCAGGAGAAGCTCAGATCCAACACTGAAACATTGACAAGGAGCAAGGATAGCAGCATCAGGCGGAGTTAAGTAATGAAGCAGTTAACGAGCTCACCAGAACTCAAAATACTCAAAATATATATTCAAAATATACTCATTTAAAACCCACCGTGCCGAACTAACGGCACGGCGGTACACCCTTTGCGTCTCAGAGCTTCCAGCAAAACAAAAGACAAGCTGGACAGAAAAAAAGCAACAAAAAAGCAAAAAGCACTTAGCTATTGTGACGCCCAGGAGACCGGGATACCCAGCACCGGACCAATGGAGTCTGTCTCTTGAGGGGGATGTCACGGGTGGCTTGACCCGGTGCTGTGGCCTCAGGCAATGCACAGTGTAAGGGGTATCGTGAGGGGACAGGCACTTACTTGATCAGCAGCAGGTTCTCCCAGCGGTGATGATCCCAATGCTGGATAGATGGCTATTGTCCAAATGAAAGACTGAAGCACTGAAACGTTTAACCAGTTTACTTTAACATAAAGGGATTTACAACCAGTCCTGTCACCGGAGTCTGTATGGGAACTCTGAGTTACTTTGACCCTGCCGGGGTCTTTGCCTCTTATTATGCGCAATTTCTGTGTGGCCCTGCTGCTGTATGTGAACTGGCTGCCGGCCCAATCTGTCCCCTCCGGGTCCTGGTTCGACGGGCAACCCGAGTCCTTTTATCGGCTTACCCCCTCTGGGAGTACCGCTGAACTCTGTATCTGTTGCTGCATCCGGCCCTAGTGAAGCTGATATCACCTCACGTTTTTCCCGTTGCTGTATTATATATAATGAATACAGCCACGGATCCGGTATCCGTCTTTGCACCTGTTCTGGGTAGTGATTAATGCTACCCGGTTCTCACAATGTCCTTTTTCTCTATCCCTCTTCTCCTCAGGCCGGTGATTTAGGCCTGGTAACAGTCACAGGGCTGTTAGATATTCAACTGTATGACCTCTCACTTTCAGCTCCTTGGCCCAACTGCCATTTCTTCTCTCAGACCAGAATGGATTAAGGGGAGTCTCTGGAGCTCCCCCTTCTGGCCGGAGGTGGTAGTGCAGTTTTGCTATCTTAATATTTGTGTTTAGTGTCAGTAACTATTTTTGTGGCAAATACCCCTAGGGGTGCCACATTCCCCCTTAGTTAAGAACAGTACTCCGGGACTGTGGGACGATAACATTTTGAAATAACAATTAATATGTACAGAGTCTTAAAAATGAAAAGTTACACAAAACCACTCAAGGAAACAAAAATAGAGTTCTGTAAAAAGTCACTTCAAATAGCGTCCATTAATACAGTTCTACCCTTGAAGGTACTCAATAGAAAGTCTAAAGAAAGTTCAAAAAGAGCAAAAAGCAAAGTTCAAAAAGCAGTCTTTCAGGAGCTTTGATTTAGTGCCTCCGGGCTGATAACAAGTTCAAGAATATGCAAGAAGTTCATACAGACAAGTCTCTGTAGGTACTGGGCTTAAACGTTGCAGACTGATAACAATGACTATACTACATTTTCTGTTTAACTATATACGGCATAACATATATACAATTCACATTATGAGCTTTATAGTTGGTAATCTGCATACCTGGCCGGTAATTGACCCTGGGTACTACGCTGTGATCTACGTAATAGCGGTATCTCTTCATGTGGAGTACTACTGTCTACTGCGGATGTAGTATCTGCCCGCCCTGCTAAAGATAACTCCACGACTATGGAGTTGGCAAGTCCACCGTGAATGGGATTACCCTGACCAGGAATCTGTTCTTCTTGGCCTGGAACCTCCTGTAGTACGGGGTCAGCCTCCTCCTGTCTTGGGACTTCTGGTATTGGGTTCGGTGTTGGGTAAAAGGCCACCATGGGAACCACTACTCCACCATGGTATGTTAGTAGGGTTTTGGGAAAGTCTCCTATACAGGTGTGATACATTTCCTCTTCTTTTTCCTTTACTGGTTGGACCTGCATGGGTTGAATAACTTCTGGTTCTGGCTGGACAACTTCTGGCTCTTTCAATGCTTCCGGACATAATTTAAGATTGTCTCTTGACACTAGTACAGATGTTAAGCCTCCGTTTTTGCTAATGAGACACATTTTAGGATTATCCATTCTTGTTGGTAAAACTGTGTAGGGTACGGCTTCCCATTGATTGTCTAGTTTATTGGTTCGACGATTTCTCTTGAGCACTTGGTCACCCGGTCTTAATGGGGTCGCTAGAGCATTCTGGTTGAAAGTTCGCTCTTGTCTTTCTCTAGTTTGCTGAAGGCTTCTTTCCACACTCTCTTGCACTTGGCGATACTGTTTTTGCCGTATGATATCCCAATTGGACTCTTGAACTTCTGCGTCTGGTTTCAGAATTCCCATTTCTAGATCAATTGGTAATTGGCCGGGTCTTGCACGCATAAGGTAAGCTGGGGTGCAGTTGGTGGAGCTCACCGGGACATGATTATACAGATCCACCAAGTCAGGCAATTTCTCTGGCCATTGATTCCTTTCTGTCTCAGGTAAAGTCTTTAGTAGGTCTATTACAATATGGTTCATCTTCTCGCATAAGCCGTTTGTTTGTGGATGATAGGCCGTCGTCCGGATCTTTTTGCAACCATACATATTACAGAATTCTCTGAAGATCTCTGATTCAAAGGCTGTACCTTGGTCGGTGAGAACCTGTTCCAGATATCCATGGGGTCTACAAAAGTACGTTTGGAACGCTTTGGCTGCTGTTTTTGCTGTCAGATCTTTTACGGGTACTACTACCAAGAAGCGTGAATAATGGTCCACGATGGTCAAGGCATAGACATAGCCGGACCGGCTTGGTGTCAACTTCACGTGGTCCATGGCTACAAGTTCAAGTGGTTGTTTGGTGATTATGGGCTGCAGTGGTGCTCTTTGGTTCTTTTGATCGTTTCTTCTGAGGTTGCACGGGCCACAATTTCTGCACCACTGTTCGATTGATTTTCTCATCCCGACCCAATAAAATCTTTCTCTTAGAAGTACTTCTAACTTTTTCCAACCGAAGTGACCAGCACCATTATGGTAAGCTTCGAGGACCATCTTGACATCTTGTTTAGGCACGATAATCTGCCAAACCAATTCATGTGTTTTCGGATTGGTGTACCTTCTACAGAGCTTCCCTTGATACAGGAACATTTTGCCTCTCTCTTTCCAGAGTTGATGCGTCTCTTCTGGGGCATCCTCATCGGGATATGCACTTTGCTCAGTTAACAGTTCCTTCACCAACTTCACAGCCGGATTGCTGTCTTGGGTGTCAGCCCATCTATGGTGTGCTAACGGATTAAAATTCACCTCTTGTTGTTTCTGATAGGTACTTGACTGATGATGTTTTGCCTTGGGATGATGGAAGGCTGGTAGTTCAATTTCTTCAAGCTCCCCTGTTTCTTCTTCTACATCTCTCAAGTGTGGCATCCGGGATAGGGCATCGGCATTTCCATTCTTGCGACCTGCTCGATACTTGATCTTGAAGTTGTAATTAGATAACCGGGCTATCCATCGCTGTTCTAACGCACCTAATTTGGCTGTGTCCAGGTGGGTCAACGGATTGTTGTCAGTATAGACAATAAATTCTGCAGCAGCCAGATAGTGTTTGAAACGTTCAGTCACAGCCCAAACTACTGCCAGTAGTTCCAATTTGAAGGAGCTATAATTTTCTGGATTTCTTTCAGTAGGCAGGAGCTTTCTACTTGCAAAGGCGATGACTTTCTCCCGACCTTCTTGCTTTTGTGACAGCACCGCTCCTAGTCCCACATTACTGGCATTGGTGTAGAGGATGAAAGGTTGATGGTAATCTGGGTATGCCAGAACCTCTTCTCCGGTTAGTGCCTTCTTTAGTTGTTCAAAGGAGTCTTCCCTTTCATCGTTCCACTGAAAAGGAGGGTTTCGGTTTGAAGGTTTCTTCGTCTGCCCTACCAAGGCGTCTTGCAAGGGTGCTGCCAATTTGGTAAATCCTTTTATAAATCTGCGATAGTAACCCACCAATCCCAGGAATTGCCTCACTTCTTTTGCGTTGGTAGGTCTTGGCCAATCCCTTATGGCGCTTATTTTCTCGGGATCCGGTGCTACTCCCTCCGAACTCACGATGTGTCCCAGGTACTGTACCTTTGGCTTGAGAAGGTGACATTTGGATGGCTTGATTTTCATGCCATACCTGGATAAGGCTTCGAACACTTCTGCCAGGTCTATTAAGTGTTGTTCGTAAGTCTTTGAGTAGACGATCACATCATCTAGGTACAGGAGGACGGTCTCGAAGTTCTTGTGTCCGAGGCAGCATTCCATCAGCCGCTGGAAGGTACCGGATGCGTTGCAGAGTCCGAATGGCATGCGATTAAATTCACATAGACCCATTGGTGTGGTGAATGCCGTCTTTTCCTTATCTCTCTCAGCCACAGGGACTTGCCAATACCCGCTTGTTAAGTCTAAGGTGGAAAAATAATTAGCAGATTTCAAAGCAGTCAAGGACTCTTCTATCCTAGGCAAGGGGTAGGCGTCTTTATGGGTGATGTTATTAATCCGCCGGTAGTCTACGCACATTCTCATGGTTCCGTCCTTTTTTTTGACAAGCACTAGAGGGGCCGCCCAGGGGCTACAGCTGTCTCTTATTACCCCGGCCTGTTTCATTTCCCTCAGCATATCTTTTGCACATTGATAGTGAGCGGGCGGTATGGGTCTATATCTTTCTTTTATTGGGGGATGGTCACCTGTGGGGATTGTGTGTTCTACCCCTTCTATCCGTCCGAAGTCCAATGGGTGTTTACTGAAGACTTGTTCATATTCCGTCACTAGCCTATACACCCCTTGTTTCTGATGGGTAGTTGTTGAATTTATGCCCACCAATCCTCCATTTCTCCATCTGAGCCATTGCCTTCCACCTGACAGGTTGGTTCTAAGGGCTCAATGGTTGTGATGGCATTGTTGTCAACAGTATATAGCTTTGCCATTGTAGCATACCTTGGCAAAGTGACCTCTTCCTCTCCACAGTTCAAAAGTCGTACCGGCACTCGTCCCCGGTGTACCTCAACTATCCCTCGTGCTGTGAGTATAGTGGGCCTGCTGTCGGTGTACACTGGTTCTATTAAGGCTTGATAATCTCGTCCCTTAGTACCAATGGCTGCTCTACACAATACCAGCATTTCTGTTTTTGGTGGGATTACAATAGACGTTGAATCACTTACCCTCACACTGCCGATTTCTCCACCTGAAACTTCTACCTGTTGCCTTAACATCAATACTTTTATTTCCCTCCGGAGAACTCTCTGCTGGCAGGATTGGGCAGTTTCAGCAATTTGCTGTAAGACAGAAATGACTTCGGAAAAGCAGTTCTCTAACACATTCATTCCTATCAATACAGTTGGTTCACAGTTCCGCCGGTCAACATCAACAACAATTATACCCTGTTTCTTCAATTCTACTTTACCAATCTTTATGGTCATCTCCCTGAATCCTAGTTTCGGCACCAACTTACCATTACTGGCCCATATATCTAGTTCAACATCAGAGGGCCCTTTATCAATATCTGTATCAGCCCAGTACCTCTTATAAAGGATATACGGTATAGATGAAATCTGGGAAACTGTGTCCAGCAAAGCGTTGAGGGGCATTCCGTCCAGCACGATAGGGATAATGGGTCGTCCTCCGATGTACCTGTCGTGCCAGGGTGTTGGGCCTTGAAAGTTCATTCCTGCGAAGCGGCCCGCATTCCCAGGGGATTCCCGTTTAAATCACAATCTCGTGCAAAGTGGCCTGGCTGCTGGCAACGGCGGCAAATGGGCTGTCCATCCGGTTGGTAGCGGTCGCGGGGTCGTCCTCTCCATGTCGGGTATCTCCAGGGTCTCATCCATGGAACACCTTCTCTACGGTTTGACAACTCCATCTTGGGTCCTCTCATCTCCTGCATGGCTTTAGCCATTGAAGCAACAACATCAGTTAAAGAGTCAAGCTTTTGTTGAAGAGCCTCATTAGTACTGGGCCCCAGGGGCTTAGCAATGGCCCCGGACATAGCTGATGTCACTGGCACTCCCTGTTGTTGAGGTGCCTCTGCCATAGGTTGCGCAGGATCCTGATCCCGAGGTGCCTCTGCCAGCTGGAGACGTATAGCGCTCTCCTTTAATTGAGCAAATGTCAATTCAGGGTTCTTAAAAACAAGCATGCTCACATGCCCCCGGTGAGAAGGGGTGTAGAGTCCCTCCATAAATTGATCTCTTAGCAGTTTATCCGCTCCGGTGTTAAAAATGGGTTCAGCCAGTGTAAGTGATTTAAGGGCTTCCTGCAGGTTTAAGGCAAAGTCTCTCACGCCCTCATTAACTTTTTGTTTGCAATTAAAGAATCGTATTTTAGCTTTGCTGCTGGCAGTGGTTTCAAATGTAGCTTTTAATCCAGCAAATATGCGTTCAACAGTGCCTTTTAGATCAGCTGCCCATGCTGTGACTTCTCGCTTAGCATGGCCACTTAACTGCATCATCAGGAGACTAACACGCTGAACTTCACCCACAGGGAACATGTCAAAATGGGCCAGCATCTTTTCTCTGAAATCGTCAAGGGTATTAGGCTCACCTTCATACATTGGAAGCCACGGGCCACCTGGGGTATATGGCATCAGCACCGGCATGATGGGCGCCACTCCTTGCACCGCTGCGCTACCAGACGCTCTATCGACACTCTGTCTTTCAGCTGCATTAGCGCCGCCGGGTGCTGCGGCGTCTCCGTGCTGCGACATACTGTGCCCCCTTAGTTAATCCGGATCCTTCCGGTCCTCCGCTTCCGTCGGGATAGTGTAGATTCGTTCCGCTGTGCAGCAGGATTGGTTTTCCCCTTGCTCTGACGTCAGAGCGCTCAGCTTGGTGCCGCCCACAATGACACGCCCCCTGCTGCTCCCGCCCGCCGCGCCCTCTGTAATGGCGGATTCTGAAGTTTTTCAGTTAGACTGGGGCTCAGGTGATGGCGTAGCTCAATTAACAGTCTCGCGCCTAACGGTTATGAGGTGATTACCTCAGGGGATGGCGGCCATCTTTACTCCATTATAACCAATGGGGAAAAGTCACTTTCAATAGTTTTTAATGGGAAATGGAATTTTCTTTAATAAAGTCAATTTTCACGATTTTTCATCCAAGTTTTCAAAGTTTTGGGCTCCAATCACGGCACACAATACCCGGTATATGGGCTGGCTCTATCCTGTTCGTGACGCCAATTGTGACGCCCAGGAGACCGGGATACCCAGCACCGGACCAATGGAGTCTGTCTCTTGAGGGGGATGTCACGGGTGGCTTGACCCGGTGCTGTGGCCTCAGGCAATGCACAGTGTAAGGGGTATCGTGAGGGGACAGGCACTTACTTGATCAGCAGCAGGTTCTCCCAGCGGTGATGATCCCAATGCTGGATAGATGGCTATTGTCCAAATGAAAGACTGAAGCACTGAAACGTTTAACCAGTTTACTTTAACATAAAGGGATTTACAACCAGTCCTGTCACCGGAGTCTGTATGGGAACTCTGAGTTACTTTGACCCTGCCGGGGTCTTCGCCTCTTATTGTGCGCAATTTCTGTGTGGCCCTGCTGCTGTATGTGAACTGGCTGCCGGCCCAATCTGTCCCCTCCGGGTCCTGGTTCGACGGGCAACCCGAGTCCTTTTATCGGCTTACCCCCTCTGGGAGTACCGCTGAACTCTGTATCTGTTGCTGCGTCCGGCCCTAGTGAAGCTGATATCACCTCACGTTTTTCCGGTTGCTGTATTATATATAATGAATACAGCCACGGATCCGGTATCCGTCTTTGCACCTGTTCTGGGTAGTGATTAATGCTACCCGGTTCTCACAATGTCCTTTTTCTCTATCCCTCTTCTCCTCAGGCCGGTGATTTAGGCCTGGTAACAGTCACAGGGCTGTTAGATATTCAACTGTATGACCTCTCACTTTCAGCTCCTTGGCCCAACTGCCATTTCTTCTCTCAGACCAGAATGGATTAAGGGGAGTCTCTGGAGCTCCCCCTTCTGGCCGGAGGTGGTAGTGCAGTTTTGCTATCTTAATATTTGTGTTTAGTGTCAGTAACTATTTTTGTGGCAAATACCCCTAGGGGTGCCACATATACAGAGCAGCAGGTCACAGGAACAATCAGGAGAAGCTCAGATCCAACACTGAAACATTGACAAGGAGCAAGGATAGCAGCATCAGGCGGAGTTAAGTAATGAAGCAGTTAACAAGCTCACCAGAACACCTGAGGGAGGAAGCTCAGAAGCTGCAGTACCACTTGTGACCACAGGAGTGAATTCAGCCACAGAATTCACAACACACCTTACCACTTCTGCATTTTTTACCCACTCCTGATTTTTGTCTTACAAATACTGAGGTAAAAAAAACTAACCAAATGCTCAATGTGTGCATGAAGCCTTAATACTTAGACATGAGTGAATCAATGAAAATTCGAATTCACCTGTTTGCGCATATTTTCCCAGGAAATTATATTTGCACGGAAATTATTTTCTACCTATTTAATGTGCCTTATTATGCATTGGGGTCTACCCCAGGACATAATAAATATAAGATGTAAAAAAAATAAAAAATCCTTATATTAACATTACCGCTCACCTCTCTGGTCCCTCTCTTCCTCCCCATAGCCTGATAGATCCTGCCACATATTCAGATCACTTACACTTGCTCTGAAATACCTGAACATTTTATGTTGGGGTGGGACTTTGATGAGGCCCAGGGAGAATTTTCCAAAAGACGACAGTACACACCATGATGTCATGACACTGACTTTTCACTCATCTGTTCCCCACTTTGAGGAGACCTCCTGGGTCTCCTCAAAGTGGGTACCAGACATCTGACACAGAGGCAATACAGGTGTTATATAAGGTGTTTATGAGTATTTTTTTTTTTTACATTTTAATGGTCATTTATGTTTGACATTTTGCTGAATCTACACAGAAGCAAATTTCAAAAAACAGCAAATGCAGATTTTTGAACAATTTGTGTAGAATTGTATTCCACTTGAATGTATTCACTCATCTCTGCTATGGTTTCAACATTTTTTTTCTACCATATATCATACATACATGTGCATAATCAGGTCCTGCAATTGAATATAATTACTCTCCATCTGTCCCTTGTTTTCTGTCTAACCTTCTACTGAATAGTGAAGAAACGTAGTCAGAGTAATTTAGTGATAATTGGGAACAGTAAGTTACTGTACATATGCCAAGAATGACAGACTACTTACACATGTCAATGGGACAGCTTAAAGCATTAAGAGAATGTATTGCACCAACCTGAAGATTAAAGTTGCCTAGTCACCTATACCATATGAGGAACAGCGTTAAAAATAAATAAAACCAATTCTTCACCTGCTCTTGATTTTTTCATTCTGCCTCCCAAAGATCTCAGTAAGGCTTGGCGCACATTTATCCTGCACTCTGCGCTGAGCACTTGCATTAGGGTTTCCATGTAAATGTCTGAAATACATGATTCAGATAGAACCCCTAGCTGAAGATTCCCTTTAATGAGTAAGATTGAAGCACTGTAGATGCGTCTGACCTATGATCCGGTGGTGTCCATCTTTTTAGTATTGAATAGTGTTGAGCGATACCGTCCGATACTTGAAAGTATCGGTATCGGATAGTATCGGCCGATACCCGAAAAGTATTGGATATCGCCGATACCGATATCCAATACCAATACGAGTCAATGGGACACCAAGTATCGGAAGGTATCCTGATGGATCCCAGGGTCTGAAGGAGAGGAAACTCTCCTTCAGGCCCTGGGATCCATAGTGAGGTGTAAAATAAAGAATTAAAATAAAAAATATTGTTATATTCACCTCTCCGGCAGCCCCTGGAACATCACCGCGAGGAACCGGCGTCCGGCAGGCTTCTTTGTTCAAAATGAGCGCCTTTAGGACCTGCGGAATGACGTCGCGGCTTCTGATTGGTCGCGTGCCGCCCATGTGACCGCCACGCGACCAATCAGAAGCCCCTGGAACATCACCGCGAGGAACCGGCGTCCGGCAGGCTTCTTTGTTCAAAATGAGCGCCTTTAGGACCTGCGGAATGACGTCGCGGCTTCTGATTGGTCGCGTGCCGCCCATGTGACCGCCACGCGACCAATCAGAAGCCGCGACGTCATTCCACAGGTCCTAAAGGCGCTCATTCTAGGAATTTATCTGAGGAATGACGTCGCGGCTTCTGATTGGTTGCGTGGCGGTCACATGGGCGGCACGCGACCAATCAGAAGCCGCGACATCATTCCGCAGGTCCTAAAGGCGCTCATTTTGAACAAAGAAGCCTGCCGGACGCCGGTGACTCGCGGTGATGTTCCAGGGGCCGCCGGAGAGGTGAATATAACAATATTTTTTATTTTAATTCTTTATTTTACACCTCCGATACCGATACCCGATACCACAAAAATATCGGATCTCGGTATCGGAATTCCGATACCGCAAGTATCGGCCGATACCCGATACTTGCGGTATCGGAATGCTCAACACTAGTATTGAATAAAAGTGTCATTGGCCACAGTTTTGTGCACATCTGAAGAGAAGGGCACCGCTGAAAAGAGGTCAGACAGAGTGCAGAGTAACTCTGATGCCTCCTTATAGTGAGTGGATCCCTTGGGTGTTTCATCTGAATCACATCACTCAGAGATTTAGATGGAAGCCCCAAAGTAAGGGGTCTTCGTGGAGCATCGGATAAATATGATCCCAAAGATTATGTAAAATGTTCCCAATAAAAGCTTCAACTCAATCCACAAAAAAGCAAGCCCTCACACAGGTCTGTCATCTGTTAACGGAAGTATAGGTGGCTTCCATGTTACTGGTAACACAGAAGCTCTAGAAAAGCAAAATGGCTTCTCACCCACCAAAAAAATCTGTAAATTCTCTGCTCCCAAATCCAAATGCCCCCTCCCTGTTAAGCCCCACAGTGTACCTAAAGCACATACAGCATCTATATTTGGCATTTCTGAAACAATGAGAGCCTGCCTAACTTATGGGTGCATACCTCCAGAAGCTGGGCATAATGCACTGGTGACTGCAATGTGCTGGTGACTTGCAACATATTGGTCTCTACAGCATACTGGTCACTACAATGGCAGATTGCAATTTTTAACTTGGCTATATTCATTGCTGCTTGTTTCTGGAAAATACCCATGGAGTCAAAATTGTCACTACACCTGCTGATAAATTCTCTAAAGTGTTTTAATTTCCAAAATGGGGTCACTGGAGGGGGATTCTGCTCTCCTAGCAATTACGGTCTCTGTACATGGAGTCTGCAAACTGTTCTAGGAACATCTGCGCTCCAGGAGGCAAATAGTGCTCCATTGCTCCTGAGTCTCTCCATATGGCTGGGTAGTACTGTACAGCCACATATGCGGCATTGACACATTCAGTAGAAATTGTGGGACAAATTTTGGCTCAATTTTTACCCACTTCTTGTGTGAAAATGTAAAATTTTGAGATAAAACAAACTTTTAGTGGTAAAACTGTAGTTGTTTTTTGTTCAGTACCCAATGGTATAACATTTTGTGACACACCCGTGGTGTCAATATGATCACTGTACCCCTAGATTAATTCATTGATAGGTATAGTTTGTAAAATGGGGTCACTTATGGGGGTTCTACTGTATTCGTACCTCATTGGCTCTCCCAGTGGGTCATTGCACCTGCAAACAATAACAGTAAAATCTGGCACTCCTTGCCTTCTGAGCTGTGCACTGTGCCTGTGAATTTTTCCCAATTACATGTAGGGTATTTGTGCACTCAGGAAAAAAATGCACCTCAGTTTGTTGTAAAAAAAAAGTCCTATTATCCCTTAAAAAAAACCTTGGGGCTAAAACAACATTTTAGTGGTAAAAATGTAATTTATTCTTTCTTCACCCCTCAATGGTATAAAATTCTGTGAGGCACATGTGGTGTCAAAATGAGCACTACACCCCTAAATGAATTAATTGGGGAATGTTGTTTGTAAAATTAGCTCATATATAGGGGTAATCTGCTGTTCCGGCACCTCAGGGGCTCTGCCACCCTCAAACCATTACAGTAACATCTGAACTCCAATATGATGCCTCTTCCCTTTTGAGCTTTGCACTGTGCCTCAAAAGTTGTATTTCCCCAGATATGGAGTATTGGTGCACACAGGAGAAATTGCACTACAAATTGTATGGTGCAATTTCTTCTGTTATCCTTCTGAAAATGTAAAATTTGGAGTTAAAATAACATTTTGGGGAGGAAAATGTAATTTTACTATTTTAAAGGCTCAACTTTATAAAATTCTGTGAAGCACCCGGGGATTCAAGGTGCTCACCACGAAGAGGAGTCTAGTTTCAAAAATGCAGTCAATTGTGGGGGGCTTCCACTGCTTAGGCACATCAGGGGCTCTCCAAATGGGGCATGACGTCCGCTAATGATTTCAGGAAATTTTACATTCAATAAGTCAAATGAAGCTCCTTCCGTACTGAGCCCTGCCATGCGCCCAAACAGTAGTTTTCTCCCTCATATGGGATATCAGTGTACTCAGGAGCAATTGCATCACAAATTGTATTGTGCAATTTCTCCTGTTACCCTTATGAAACTTTGGGGCAAAAAAAAAATTTTGTGAGGAAAAATAAACTTCTGTGATGCTCCTTGGGGTTCAAGGTGCTCACCACGCATCTAAATGCATTCCTTGAGGGGTCTAGTTTATAAAATGTGGTCTTTTGTCAGGGTGTTAGGTGTCGAGTTCCCAACGCTGCACAGGGGGAACCATGTCCACTACGGTTTCCCATTCTTCTCCAGCCACAGTGGAACCTGCTTAGCGGAGACATCGGTCCCAGCGTCTGACTCGAGCTGATACTGTGCAACTGGTTACTGCTGCCTTTCCAGGCTCTGCCTTTGTAGCCAGTACTGATCAGCAACAAGCAGGTCTTTCTGGGACTAAATGCCACTTTTCTCATACTGAGCATGCCCACGGGATGACCTCCCATTGGAGGTTGGGGATCACATGTTGAGGTCCTGCTGTGGTTTCTATTGGACCATCTGGAAGGTACTGGTCTGCTACTGGTATAAAATGTTCGCATGGCCGCTCGGCCATGTGCTAGTGTAAACTTGTCAACGTGTGTGTGTAGATGAATGTCTGTCGATGGATGAAAGCTCCTTAATCATTCCCATTCCTTGTGTTTATGACTACTCAAGAATGGTGGAAGCTACCTAGAGCCCGACAGTGCTACCTGCACACTCAGCACACATTACAGCGTCTCTTCGCAGTGCCCACCAGTGTGGCACTGTGCGCAATCTTTGCGCTTTCCTGACAACTGGCCAGTGTAGGGTGGGAATTCCTGCTTGGACTCTGCATCTGACTCAGGGCGTCCTCAGGTGCGGGCTCACAAGCCACCAAAGGTCAGAGCGAGTCCAATCACCAGTTTAGTGGGAGTGATTCATAGGGATTCCACTAGTGTCTTTCAGCTGCACCCTGTGACTGCTAACAGGGAGCAGCGTATTTGTGGCGACTCTGTGAAGCAACAGAGTTCACTTCCATTCACACTGGGTGAGGTCTCACCCAAGTGTGAGCAAGCATCCATCCGCCATTACTCAGCATCAGGCGTCACCTCTGCATGGTGGACCCCGGACTGCGAACGCACCTCATATTCTATATTATTATTATTTGGTGCATTCCACCAGTCCTTTCTTTCAATTTTCTTTTTATTGAAGTTTTAATAATTACAGACAAGTGGAACATCAAGAACTATGAATGAGCATATCAAAGTGCAAAAGAACATGTGACAAGTTAGCGATATAAACTCAGGCCAACTGACACTAATAAGTCCATATACTTTTAAAGAAAATGAGTCTAACAACTCGTTCAAAATTGTTAATACGGGAGTAACTTTATAGATTTAGAGAGATGAGAAGGTATAAGGGAGAACAGAGAGAGATAGAGGTAAGATAGGGGGGGGAGGAGGTGGGTGGGTGGATTAGGATGACACCTTGAGGATTGAATGGTTTATTATGCTATTGCAAAGTAAAAAGTATTTTGGGTTCTGAATTGGATCCCATTCCACCAGTCCTAACACAGGGGTTTCCACTGTAGTTTCTCCCTCATATTGGGTATCGGCGCACTCAGGAGACATTGCACAACAAATTGTATGGTGCAATTTCTCCTGTTACTTTAATGAAAATGCAACATTTGGGGCAAAAAAAATTTGTTTGGAAAATTTGATTTTTTTAATTTTTACAGCTCATCATTATAAACTTCTGTGAAGCACTTGAGGGTTCAGTTTGCTCACCACACATCTAGATCAGTTCCCTAAGTAGTCTAGTTTCCAAAATGGTGTCACTTGTGCAAGAGTTTTACTTTTAAGGTACATCAAAGGCTCTCCAAACGCAAAATGGCATCCACCAATTGTTAAGTGAAATTTTGAATTCAAAAGTCAAATGGCACTCCTTTCCTTCTGAGCTCCGCCGTGCACCAAAACAGTAGTTTTCTGCCTCATATGGGGTATCAGCATGCTCAGGAGAAATTACATATCAAATTTCAGGGTCCATTATTTCTTGCTACCCTTGTCAAGATAAAGAAAATTAAATCTGAAGTAAATTTTCTGTGAAAAAAGTTAAATGTTAATTTTTTTTCCACATTCCAAAAATTCATCTGAGGCACCTGAAGGGTTGATAAACTTCTTGAAAGTGATTTTCAGCACCTTGTAAACTTAGTTGGAAAAATGAAAAATCGCTGGTTAACTTTTAACCTTCATAACTTCCTAACAAAAAGGAATGTTGGTTCCAAATTTGTGCTGATGTAAAGTAGACATGTGGGAAATGTTACATATTAACTATTTTGTGTCACATATCTCTGTGATTTAAGCGCATGAAAATTGAAAGTTGGAAAATTGCTAAATTTTCAACATTTTCGCCAAGTTACCATTTTTAAAAAAAATAAAAGCATGTCATACTGACAAAATCTTAACACTAGCATGAAGCACAGTATGCTACCAAAAACAGTCTCAGAAACACTGGGACACATTGAAGTGTTCCAGAGTTATTACCTCATAAAATAACAGTTTTCAGAATTGTCAAAAAATTAGCCTTTAACATGCAAAGGACCTTTGGGGGTAAAGGGGTTAAAGGTGGTGTTTTAAGATGTAGGAATCCTCTAAACAGTAATTGTATACAGGTATCTTTGATTTCTGTTATTTCTCCCTTGATGAAGCACTTTTTAGCGCTTTTGGTGTGTTGCGTCCCTTGCTTCCTGCACTGCTAGTAACATTACCTTAATACAGCTGCCTCTCGCAAAATTAGAATATCATCAAAAAGATAATTTATTTCAGTTCTTCAATACAAAAAGCGAATCTCATATATAATATAGAGACATTACAAACAAAGTGATCAATTTCAAGTAATTATTTCTGTTAATGTTGATGATTATGGCTTGCAGCCAATGGGAACCCAAAATTCATTTTTTCAGTAAATTAGAATACTTTATAACACCAGCTTGAAAAACAATTTTAAAATAAAAAATGTTGGCCTACTGAAATGTATGTTCAGTATATGCACTCAATACTTGGTTGGGGCTCCTTTTGCATTAATTACTGCATCAATGCGGTGCGACATGGAGACAATCAGCCAGTGGCACTGCTGATGTGTTATGGAAGCCCAGGTTGCTTTGATAGCAGCCTTCAGCTCATCTGCATTGTTGTGTCTGGTGTCTCTCATCTTCCTCTTGACAATACCCCATTGATTCTCTATGGAGTTAAGTTCAGGTGAGTTTTCTGACAAAATCAAGCACAGTGATACTGTTGTTTTTAAATCTGGTATTGCTTCTTTTGGCAGTGTGGACAGGAGCCAAGTCCTGCTGGAGAATTGAATTTCCATCTCCAAAATGCTTGTCATCAGATAGAAGCATGAAGTGCTGTAAAATTTCCTGGTAGATGGCTGCACTGACATTGGTCTTGATAAAATCACAGTGGACCTACACCAGCAGATGACATGGCTCTCTAAACCATCACTGATTGCGGAAATGTCACACTAGTCCCCAAGCAGCTTGGATTGTGTGCCTCTCCCATCTTCCTCCAGACTCTGGGACCGTGATGAAATGAAATGCAAACTTTACTTTCATCTGAAAACAACACCTTGGACCACTGAATAACAGTCCAGCTCTTTTCCTCCATGGCCCAGGTAAGATGCTTCTGGCGGTGTCTATTGGTTATGAGTGTCTTGAAACAAGGTATGCGACACTTGAAGCCCATGTCCTGCATACGTCTGTGTGTGATGGTTCTTGAAGCAATGAATCCAGCAGCAGTCGACTCATGGTGAATCTCAAACAAATTTTTGCATAGCATTTTCTTAACAATCCTTTCAAGACTGCGGTTATACCGGTTGCTTGTGCACCTTTTTCTACCACACTTTTTCCTTCCACTCAGACTTTTGTGGAAAGGCAGTAGTGCCTACTAACTCAGACAGTAGTCAATTCACCCAGGAAGAATCCACACTGCAGTTGGAGGTGAATAAGTTTCCCCTGTCTTTGCTGGCGGAGAGGACAAGGCAGTAACCCATGAAGATGAGATTCCTGAGTGAGGGGATTTCTGGGGGAAATTTGGGGACTGCTCAAATGGAGGATTCCACATTAAATGGGGCATGAGAAAATGTGACTAAATGAGGTTGCCTAGGAGCCAGGGTCCGACACCAGTTTCCCTCACTTTTCAGTTAATGAGGAGTTGCTTTATCAGGTAACTAAACAACTAGGGGAGTATTAGAATAGCTATTAGTCTTGGGAGCCTATAGACATAGGATACAAGATCTGACCCATTCTCATGTCTCCTGCAGGGCATCTAGGCATACTGTAGATAAAACTCAAGAGCAGCACAGTGGCTCAGTGGTTAGCACTACAGCCTTGCAGTGCTGAAGTCCTAAGTTCAAATTCCACCAAGGACAACATCTGCAAGGAGTTTGTATGTTCTCCCCGTGTTTGCATGGGTTTCCTCCATGTACTCCAGTTTCCTCTCACATTCCAAAGACATACTGATAGGGAATTTAGATTCTGAGACCCATTGGGGACAGTGATGATGTGTGCAAACTGTAAAGCGCTGCAGAATATGTTAGCGCTATATAAAAATAAAGATTATTATTATCCCTCGGTGTCACACGGACATTAATAATTTCGGCTGAACCTGCCGTCAATTAACTGCTCCCGTATTCAACTTCCGCAGATCCCTTGTGCCGTTACCCATAATACAAGTCCCATTTGACTGGATTGCCAAATACATTGTTGGGCCTTTTAGTTAAGTCTGCCAGGGGTCACAAATACATCCTGCTGTTTATGAACAATGCAACCTGGTACCCGGAGGGGGTACCACTGAGAAACTCCTTCGCTATGAGTATAACACAAGAGCTAGTCCATATTTTTTCTCGGAGGGCCCTATCAAAGGAAATCCTTTGAATTGGCGTATACTCGAGTCAATAAGCTTTCCCGGTTTTTTAGGTAAAATTAGGTACCTCGGCTTATGCTCAAGTCGGCTTATACTCTAGTACATATGGTATATTTACTGTATTTGCTAGATATTTCACAATATGCTAATACTTTTAAGCAGTCTGGGATGTAATTAGAGCTTGTATTGTAAAATTGAAATAACACAGAAGGTCCAACATAACTCCAGACAGATTCATCTGCTAACGAAGCATGGCAAAAGATGCAGAATTATTCTACTTCATGGCTTCTGGTGCATAAGTTATGCCAAGATGAAGCCAAGGCAAGTACATCCAGTTTCATTGTAAAAGGTCACAAAAATTCGATTTTATAAGCATTTTTTGTAATGTCAGACATGCCAATCATCCATATTTAAGTAGCCTTTCAGGTAAAAATAATTGATTCCTGAACCATTGCTCTATAGCTATTCTGAGCCCATATGAATCCAGCCACACAGCGGACAGAAAGGCAACTTTTTGCTGGATATACAAATGCAGTTTCAAATTGAGGTTTGCTAAAATTCACTAGTTTTAGTATGTTTTAAATAAATTTGATTAGTTTAGAATCAATTTACTCATCCTTAATGTGAATGAATTCCTATATTATTGGAATTTGTTTTCTGGATGCTTTGGTATTTGCATATGATTTTTTTACGATAAACATTTTGACAGGCTAAGCACACTGTCAAGAGTCTGATGTGAGGTACTATAACCCATGTACATCACTGCTAGTGTTATAAAAGTAATATAATGTGGGGAAAATCATAAACTTGATTTGGTAATTGATTCATCTTTGAGCTCATACAGAAGGCTGTGTTATTGGTCTGAGTGCAATCCTGCAAAACATCGAATTACACCCGGATGAATGTTATTCTATTGAGCCGAGCATATGTCTCATTTTCACAGTATTTCCAAATTTGATCATATATTCAGATCACATTTGGCCATGCAAGTCAATGAGTGCATGGGAACCATCGAAATGCACTAGGATGACATTTCCATGCGCTCACACAAAGGAGAAGATGGAAAATCCGAGTGCACTATGCTGACACTTGGATCGAACTCTAATCAGAGTTTGATCAGAGTATCATTTAAATAATCAACCCGATTCTTTCAGATAAGTGAATCTATGGCCATCTGCACCTGCCATTTAGCTGAAACATCACTCATTACTGTCAGTCCATACAAGAGAAAAGTGAACTATACTACAGATGATATGAGTCCATAGTAGAAGTGAAATGGCCTTTTATTTAACTGAATATTATCATGCTTGACAATAGAGAAAAAAATGCGGCATTCACCACATTTGCAGTATTTCTCAAAAATCCTTTATTTTACCAATGGTGCAGGCATTTGAGTGTGGTATTTGGGCTTATGGAGGAATGCAGGGAGTGCTGGACAAGATGACTGCCATTTCACATGCTACCGCTTGGACCGTTGAAGCGGTAACACTTGAAACGGCCATCGTCCTTTCCAGCACTCCCTGCATTCCTCCATAAGCCCGAATCCCGCACTCAAATGCCTGCACCATTGGTGAAATAAAGGATTTTTTAGAAATACTGCAAACATGGTGAATGCTGCATTTTTTTTCTCTTTTGTCAAGCATTTCACTCATTACTGTGCTTATGAAAATTGGTGAAGCCCAAGCCTTAACAGTTCCCTGAAAAATGCACACAGTAAAATTTCCCACAGGAAAATTGCCCACATGAAAAATGCCCACAGCAAAAATGCCCACAGGAAAATTGCCCACACAGAAAATTGCCCACACGGAAAATTGCCCACATAGAAAATTGCTCACACGGAAAATTCCCCACACGGAAAATTCCCCACATGGAAAATTGTGAGGATGTTCACATGATATGTGATCAACTTGTGATATACAGCTGACCTAGTGCAAAACTGCAAACATGCTGAAGATCTGAGGTTTGTAGCAGTCTGGCATTCTCAGCAATAGATAGATCTAGTCTGCTCTCATCTCTCACTGATTCTGCCTTACTCCTCCCACCAGCCCAGAACAGCAGCACATGCAGAACCAGCAGCAGTATCATCCAAAGGAGCCATCACTGCTATCAGTACCCACAAAAGAATCACTGCATTATCTGTGGAGTTACATGGGACTGCAGGTCAGATCTAATACATTATCATCTCAGTGGTAGCCCACCAAAAGCAGGGTGCTGCTGGCTGAGATAGATGGTCCTGGAAGCCCAGAAAGCACTGCAGAAAGGTGATATTCTGTCAGAATCTGTCAGAGGAGCGGAAGTGCCATAGCAGCTCCGCTCTCCCATTGACTTCAGTGGCAGTGAATCTGGCACCTGCACTTCCTTCCCTGTCTGTTAGGGCTAGCGGAACGCACCAAATAATAAGACTGATAGTGTACGGTGCGTTCGTAGCCCGGGGTCCACCGTGCAGAGATGGAACCTGCTGCTGAGTAATGACGGACTAAATGGCGGTACTCATAAGTATACTCGCGTGGGTTAAACTTCACCCAACGTGAAGGAAGCGATCCTGTTGCATCACAGGATCGCGGTACCGCACATAGAAGGCGAGCAAGCAGTCAGCGAACTTAACCCCAACTAGGATTGAAGTCCGATTAGACCACTTGCTGACACAACACCACAACAGGGTGTGTTAGGCAACTCTTATAATTAGAGCACCGAAGTGCGAACTGTGCCGTGCTGGCAGGCACCACTAAGCACCCAGACGTGGGTCAGGAAGCGCACTACTGGCGCGTGGCGCCGCACTGGCGGTCACAGCAATAGACGCTGATACGTGTGTGACACGTTGAGTGATTTGTCGGGCGCTAGATAGCAGCCATACTCCATACGCGAACAGTCATACAACAGGGTAGGGGTATTTAATGAACGACTTGCACTCACAACAAACACACGTATTCAATTGTACACTAGCGCATGGCCGTGCGGTCATGCGCAGTTTATATAATTGCAGGACAGGAAGTGGCCACAGAAACTTTGCCCTTCCAGGGCCTGCCAAGAGGACCAATGGAATGCGCTGCAGAGCCAGAGCACATGACCCTCGATCTCCAACGGGAGATCTTGCTCTGGGCATGCTCAGTGTGTGCAAACAAGGACTTAGTCCCAGGGAAGTCCGCTCGCCGCTGACCAGCACTGACTTTAATGGCAGGAGCTGAAGAAGCAGCAGTAACTCTCTGTACAGAGTGAGAGCGAGCAAGACATTGGGTGCGACGTCCCTGCCGAGCAGACTCCACTGCGGCTGGAGGAGAATGGCAGACCGCAGCGGAGATGGATCGAGATTCCCCCTGTGCAGCAGAGGAAACTCTACTTCTAACATTACCCCCCCTCCTAGGGCCCCCCCCCTCCTTGGGCCTCGCTACGCTCGAAGGCAGCAATGAGCTGTGGGGCCCGAATGTTTTCAGCAGGCTCCCAAGACCTGTCCTCTGGACCATAACCCTTCCAATCCACCAAATAAAACTTTTTGCCGCGCACCACCTTGCACCCCAAAATAGCGTTCACCTCGTAATCGTCCGTAGACGAACCCGATGTCCCGGCAGATGACTCGGAAAACCGGGACATGTATACGGGTTTCAAGAGGGACACATGAAAGGTGTCGGTGATACCCAAGCGTGGAGGAAGAGCCAGGCGGTAGACCACGAGATTAACCTGTTCGAGAACCTTGAAGGGACCCAAGTAGCGAGGAGCAAACTTAGTGGACTCAACTCGCAGCATGATGTTACGGGCGGAGATCCACACCAAGTCGCCAGGGGCAAAAGTCGGAGCGGGGCGCCGATGAACATCGGCAGAGGACCTCATTCTCTCCTTGGAGGCCCGAATGGCATCCTGAGTGCGATCCCAAATGTCCCGTGCCTCCACAGCCCAGTCTGCCACCCTGGGATCAGCGGAAGACACAGGCATGGGCACAGGAACACGCGGATGCTGGCCGTAATTTAAGAGGAATGGAGTCTGACCGGTAGAGTCGGCTACGGCATTGTTAAGTGCAAACTCTGCCCACGGTAGCAAGGATGCCCAGTCATCCTGTCTGGCAGAAACAAAATGTCGCAGATATGTGACCAAGGTCTGGTTGGCCCTTTCTACCAACCCATTTGTCTCGGGATGATATGCCGAAGAGAGATTTAACTCAATACTGAGTAGACGACATAGCTCCCTCCAGAATCGAGACGCAAACTGGGGACCCCGGTCACTAACAATTTTGTCTGGCATACCGTGTAAGCGAAAGATATGCTTGATAAACAAGACAGCCAACGCCCGTGCAGATGGTAGCCGTGGAAGAGGCACCAAATGCACCATTTTGGAAAAATGATCGGTGATCACCCAGATAATGGTGCAATTACGAGACTTGGGTAAGCCAACCACAAAGTCCATCCCGACCATCTCCCAGGGCCTGTCAGCCACGGGCAGAGGATACAGCAACCCAGCTGGCCGTTGCTGAGGAGTCTTGTTCCTGGCGCAAGAGACACACGCCCGAACGTACTCCGCGACATCACGAGCCATATGCGGCCACCAGTATGTCCTCGCCAGTAACTCTGATGTCCTTTTAGTACCAAAATGTCCACCCACCCTGGACGAGTGCGCCCAAGAGAGAACCTCCGGTCGCAAACTGGATGGAACAAAAGTCTTGCCCGGGGGCACAGACTCCAGCGAAACCGGGGCCACGGTTCTCAAACTCTCGGTGGGGACAATAAGCCGAGGCTCCTCCTCCTCCGCAGATGACACAATGGAGCGAGAGAGAGCGTCGGCCCGAATGTTCTTCTCCCCAGAAAGGAAATGGAGGGTGAAATGAAACCGGGAGAAGAACAAGGACCATTTGGCCTGGCGAGAATTCAACCGCTGAGCTGTCTGCAGATACACCAAATTTTTGTGATCTGTGAAGACTTGGAAGGGAAAACGTGCTCCCTCCAAGAGATGTCTCCACTCTGAGAAAGCCAACTTCATGGCTAGCAACTCCCTGTCCCCGATGGAATAATTCCTCTCTGCTGGTGCGAAGGTCTTGGAGAAAAAGAAGCAAGGATGCTTCCGACCTTGAGCATCCTTTTGGAAGAGGACTGCTCCACCACCAACAGAAGAGGCATCCACCTCCATGATAAATGGCTTATCAACATCAGGGCGATGAAGAATGGGAGCGCTAGCGAAGTGTGACTTTATAGAGATAAAAGCCTTGGAGACCTCCTCAGACCACAATTTGGGATTCACCCCCTTCTTGGTGAGGGCTACCAAGGGAGCTACCAAAGTTGAGAAATGCGGGATGAACTGGCGATAATAATTGATGAACCCCATAAAGCGCTGCACCGCTTTAAGAGAATGGGGTTCCTGCCAGTCCATCACAGCCTGTAGTTTGGCAGGATCCATAGCCAATCCCTGGGCTGAGATGATGTAGCCTAGGAAAGGTAAGGACTCCTGCTCAAACATACACTTCTCCAACTTGGCATAGAGGGAGTTTGCCCGTAGGAGGTCGAAGACTTTGCAAACATCTCTCCGGTGGGAGTCAATATCTGGAGAGTAGATGAGAATATCATCCAGATAGACTACGACCGAGGTGGAAAGCATATCCCGGAAGATATCGTTCACAAAGTCTTGGAAAACGGCTGGGGCATTACAGAGCCCAAAGGGCATCACCAGATATTCATAGTGCCCATCCCTGGTGTTAAAAGCCGTCTTCCATTCGTCCCCCTCACGGATGCGAATCAGGTTGTAAGCACCCCGCAGATCTAATTTAGTAAATACCCTTGCTCCCCGAAGCCTATCGAACAGTTCAGATATCAAAGGCAAAGGGTATTTATTCTTAACGGTGATGGTGTTAAGACCCCTGTAGTCTATGCATGGACGCAATTCCCCACTCTTCTTCTGCACGAAGAAGAACCCTGCCCCAGCAGGTGACACTGACTTCCTGATGAACCCTCTTGCCAGATTTTCCTGGATGTACTGTGACATTGCCTCCATCTCCGGGAGAGATAGCGGATAGACTCGACCCCGGGGAGGCTCAGCACCAGGCAAGAGGTCAATAGGACAGTCATAGGGGCGATGGGGCAGAAGGGTCTCCGCCGCCTTTTTGGAGAATACGTCTGCATACGACCAATACTGCTTGGGGAGAGAGGAAAGATCTGCGGGTACCTCAGTTGTAGCTACCTGAACGCACTCCCTCTGACACCTACCCCCACAAGATTCACCCCATCCCAGAATTCTGCCTGAGGACCACTCGATATGAGGAGAGTGGTACCGTAGCCAAGGTATTCCCAACAGGACTTCATCAATTCCCTCTGGAATGACGAGCAGAGAAATAATCTCCTGATGAGATGGCGACATGGACAGAGTAAAAGGGATGGTCTGGTGAGTTATCTGTGAGGGCAGAGTCGACCCATTCACCACTCGTACCGTTACAGGTTGAGCTAGCATAACCAGAGGTATTGCGTGGCGTTGGGCGAAGGCCGAAGACATAAAATTGCCCTCCGCCCCAGAATCCACGCAGAGCTCTACCGAGTGGGAGAATGAGCCTATAGTAATTGTCCCCATAAAGGACAATTTAGAGGCAAACGTCGCCGTGTCTAGTGTACCTCCACCTACGACCACTAGACGCTGACATTTCCTCGACCGCTGAGGACATCTGGTGGCTAAATGTCCAGACTGCTGGCAAACATGACAGACCCTGAGTGCACAAGCGGTCCGGGACTTAGGTCCCGCTTGTGACACTTCCCTGGCCTCATGTGACTCAGGAACCAGGACCGGAAATTCCAGAGGTTTGGCGAAAGTAACAGCCAGCCGAAACCTCTGCCTACACTGGGCTCGCTCTAACCTCCGCTCGTTAAAACGGAGGTCAATTCGAGTGGAGACTGTTATTAACTCCTCCAATGTGGCAGGAATCTCCCTAGTGGCCAGAGCGTCCTTTACATGGTCAGCCAAGCCCCTCCAAAATATGGGGATAAGAGCTTTATCCGACCATTCCAGCTCAGATGCTAAAGTGCGGAATTGGACGGCAAAATGACTGACCAAGGACTCACCCTGAGTTAATGCCAGCAGTTGGAGCGCAGTGTCATGGGTGACTTGAGGTCCTAAAAAGACCTGTTTTAAAGTGCTCAAAAACAGAGGAGCACTCTGCACCACATGATCATCACGCTCCCACAGCGGCGTAGCCCATTCCAACTCCCTGTCCGACAATAGAGACACAATAAATCCCACCTTAGCTCGCTCTGTGGGGAAACGTGCAGCCAGAAGCTCGAGATGAATAGAGCACTGACTCACAAATCCCCTACAAAATTTGCTATTACCAGAAAATTTTTCTGGCAGCGGGAGGCGAGAAAATGTCGGAACAGGGGTGGCAATGGACAAAGTTGCTGCAGCCACGCTGGCAGCCTGTACAGCAACTGCGGTAACATCCACAGCTGAGGTTGCACTCTCGAGAGCCGCCAACCTACCCTCCAGCTGCTGTATATACCGCAGGGATTGCTGTTTGTCCGTCATCACTAGCCAGACCCTGGCGCTAGTGTAATGTTAGGGCTAGCGGAACGCACCAAATAATAAGACTGATAGTGTACGGTGCGTTCGTAGCCCGGGGTCCACCGTGCAGAGATGGAACCTGCTGCTGAGTAATGACGGACTAAATGGCGGTACTCATAAGTATACTCGTGTGGGTTAAACTTCACCCAACGTGCAGGAAGCGATCCTGTTGCGTCACAGGATCGCGGTACCGCACATAGAAGGCGAGCAAGCAGTCAGCGAACTTAACCCCAACTAGGATTGAAGTCCGATTAGACCACTTGCTGACACAACACCGCAACAGGGTGTGTTAGGCAACTCTTATAATTAGAGCACCGAAGTGCGAACTGTGCCGTGCTGGCAGGCACCACTAAGCACCCAGACGTGGGTCAGGAAGCGCACTACTGGCGCGTGGCGCCGCACTGGCGGTCACAGCAATAGACGCTGATACGTGTGTGACACGTTGAGTGATTTGTCGGGCGCTAGATAGCAGCCATACTCCATACGCGAACAGTCATACAATAGGGTAGGGGTATTTCATGAACGACTTGCACTCACAACAAACACACGTATTCAATTGTACACTAGCGCATGGCCGTGCGGTCATGCGCAGTTTATATAATTGCAGGACAGGAAGTGGCCACAGAAACTTTGCCCTTCCAGGGCCTGCCAAGAGGACCAATGGAATGCGCTGCAGAGCCAGAGCACATGACCCTCGATCTCCAACGGGAGATCTTGCTCTGGGCATGCTCAGTGTGCGCAAACAAGGACTTAGTCCCAGGGAAGTCCGCTCGCCGCTGACCAGCACTGACTTTAATGGCAGGAGCTGAAGAAGCAGCAGTAACTCTCTGTACAGAGTGAGAGCGAGCAAGACACTGGGAGCGACGTCCCTGCCGAGCAGACTCCACTGCGGCTGGAGGAGAATGGGAGACCACAGCGGAGACGGATCGAGATTCCCCCTGTGCAGCAGAGGAAACTCTACTCCTAACATTGTCCACTTATAGCTACCAAGAGTAGGAGTGAAAAGATCCTACCTAGTTATGTATCATACACATATACTGCAGGTGCAAGCAGGCATAGGATGAAAGAAATTGTAGAGTGGATTTGAATAAGGGTCTCTAGGCCCAGACACACCACAATGAGAGTGGAATTAGGGTCTCTAGGCCCAGACACACCACAATGAGAGTGGAATAAGGGTCTCTAGTCTCAAACACACCACAATGAGAGTGATATAAGGGTCTCCAGGCCCACACACACCATAATGAGAGTGGAATAAGGGTTTCTAGCCCCAGACACACCACAATGAGAGTGGAATAAGGGTCTCTAGTCCCACACACACCACAATGAGAGTGGAATAAGGGTCTCTAGGCCCAGACACACCACAGTGAGAGTGGAATAAGGGTCTCTAGGCCCACACACACCACAATGAGAGTGGAATAAGGGTCTCTAGGCCCAGACACACCACAATGAGAGTGGAATAAGGGTCTCTAGGCCCAGACACACCACAATGAGAGTGGAATAACTCTAGGCCCAGACACACCACAATGAGAGTGGAATAAGGGTCTCTAGGCTCAGACACCACAATGAGAGTGGAATAAGGGTCTCTAGGCCCACACACATCACACAGCATGGAATAAGGGTCTCTAGGCCCACACACACCACAATGAGAGTAGAATTATTGTTAGCACAGAGGAATTACAACTCCTAAGAACAGAATCTGTACTCTGGGACTAGGGATGAGTGAACCAAACCTGTAGAACCTGGAGAGGTAAACTGGGCCCAGAGACCTTTGTTGAAATCCATTCTGCTTTTTTGTTGCTGCCTGTGTTGTGCTGTATTGTATTTCAATGGAGCCCATGGAAGTCAAGGACAATCACCCGGCAGCTACGGTAATTATTTGCAGGTTTGCAATGATTGTTTAATAAACTTAAGTCATTGTTGTTATTGGAACTCCTTAATAAACTGTTCTTAACAAACTTGTCAGTAGTTTTTTATGTGGGCAATTTTCGCTGACATTCTTCGGTGCTGGAGAGCATCTCACCTTTAATTCTATACTATTCTCTGTTCTGCAGAGCATCTCACGTATACCTGCATACTATCCCCCTGTCCTGCAGAGCATTTAAGCTATAGATCTTTGTTATTCTCTGTCCTGCAGAGCAACTCTCCTATAATTCTATATTATTCTTCTGCCCTGCAGAGCATCTCACGTATACCTGCATAATATCCCCCTGTCCCGCAGAGCATTTAACCTATATCTCTTTGCTATTCTCTGTCCTGCAGAGCTTCTCACCTATAATTCTATATTATTCTTCTGCCCAGCAGAGCATCTCACCTATAATTCTATATTATTCTTCTGCCCTGCAGAGCATCTCACGTATACCTGCATAATATCCCCCTGTCCTGCAGAGCTTTTAACCTATATCTCTTTGCTATTTTCTGTCCTGAAGAGCATCTCACCTATAATTCTATATTATTCTTCTGCCCTGCAGAGCATCTCACGCATACCTGCATAATATCCCCCTGCCCTGCAGAGCATATAACCTATATCTCTTTGCTCTTCTCTGTCCTGCAGAGCATCTCACCTATAATTCTATATTATTCTTTTACTCTGCAGAGCATCTCACCTATAATTCTATACTATTCTTCTGCTCTGCAGAGAATCTCATGTATACCTGCATAATATCCCCCTGTGCTGCAGAGCATTTAACCTATATCTCTCTCCTGCAGAACATCTCATCTATAATTCTATATTATTCTTCTACCCTGCAGAGCATCTCACCTATAATTCTATATTATTATTCTGCTCTGCAGAGCATCTCACGTATACCTGCAAAATATCCCCCTTTCCGGCAGAGCATTTAACCTATATCTCTTTGTTATTTTCTTGTCTGCAGAGCATCTCACCTATAATTCTATATTATTGTTCTGCCCTGCAGAGCATCTCACGCATACCTGCATACTATCCCCCTGTCCTGCAGAGCATTAACCTATAGGTCTTTGCTATTTTCTGTCCTGCAGAGCATTTCACCTATAATTATATATTATTCTTCAGCCCTGCCGAGCATCTCATGTATACATGCATATACTATCCCCCTGTCCTACAGACAATTTAACCTATAATTCAGCCTGTGGGCAATTTTCTGTGGACATTCTTCACCTTGCACCTCAAATATCATGGATCTGAAACTTTGTGATGCTGCAATTAGCAATTTTCTGTGTGGACAATTTTCCATGTGGGCAATTTTCCATGTGGGCAATTTTCTGTGTGGGCAATTTTCCATGTGGGCAATTTTCCATGTGGGCAATTTTCCATGTGGGCAATTTTCCTGTGGGCATTTTTCCTGTGGGCATTTTTCCTGTGAGCAATTTTCCTGTGGGCAATTATCCTGTGGGCATTTTTCCTGTGGGCATTTTTCTGGTCACCGCCTTAACATATGGCACATAAAGTTCTCCACTACTTCACTGATTACTATGTCATATTGCAAATTCAAGCTGAGAAAATGTCAAATATCAAGACAATAAATAACAATGACTTAAAAAATACAATTAAAACTTCAAGGTCTAATATGAGTGCGGAGCCTAACTTCAGAAGCTATATGTGAAATTAAACGATAAAGAATAGACTGTTTCTATGGTAACACTACAAGGAAAAAGCTTTTTTTCTATCCATTATCATATTCCAATCAGGGAAGCAAATGTCTTGGCTATGTATAAGCACTGCTCCTTTACACCACTGAAAAGCATTGATAGTAATGTTTACACTAGCCCCTTAATGATCACTGATACGCATTTCAACGGTGGTAGTTAAGGGTATTTATATCTCAGCGACGTTTTTTAATGGCACTGAGAAATAAGTGCATAGCACCCCCCAGAGTCAGAATTTATCCAGGGTCTCGGCTACCGGGGGTAGCCGAGATCCTAGAGCACATGATTCAAGTTGTTTTAACCAACAACAGTGTTGTGATCACCATTAATAATGGTAACATGGCGACAGCAAAAAACACAGTCAGATTTTTCATTTAATTTCTCTCTCCTCTGATGTGATTGCACATCAGAGGAAAGAGAAATTGGGTACCCTGATTTGCCCCGTTACCTCCGGAGTCCATGCATCCCCCATAAAGTCCCCCAGGCCACCGGTGTCTGCTTCCATGAGAAAATGGCAGGCGCCCACCGAGATCTGCTGGCCGGCACCCGGCAACAATATGACATTTTTCCTATTGGTTCATTTTGATCACTGTGATAGACTCTATCACACTGATAAAAACAATAGTACATCAAATTCCCCTTTATCATCCCCTTAGTTAGGTAAAAATAATAAAATTATAAACAATGTATTTATTTCCATTTTTACATTAGGGTTAGAGTTGGGCTAAAGTTATGTTTAGAGTTGGGCTAAAGTTAGGGTTAAGCTAAAGTTAGGGTTGGGGTTGGGCTAAAGTTAGGGTTAGGGTTGGGTTAGGGTTGCATAGGGTTGGGTTGTGGTTATGGTTGGTATTATGTTTAGGGTTGGGATTAGGGTTGGGGTGAGTTAGGATCAGGTTTGTGGTTAGAGTAATGGTTAGGGTTGGGATTACGGTTAGGGGTGTGTTGGGGTTGTAGTTAGGGTTATTGTTAGGGTTGGGATTAGGGTTAGGGGTTAGTGATGAGCAAGTGTACTAATTGCTCAGATTTTCCTGAAAATACTCGGGTGGACTTCGAGTATTTGTGCATGCTCGGAGATTTAGTTTTTGTCGACACAGCTGCATGATTTGCGGCTGCTAGACAGTCTGAATACATGTGAGGATTCCTAAACAAACAGGCAACCCCCACATCTTTTCAGGCTGTCCAGCAGCTGTAAATCATACAGCTGTGTAGACAAAAACTAAATCTCTGAGCACAGCAAAATACTCAGAGGTCACCCAAACATGCTCGGGAAAACTCGAGCAACGAGTGTTCTCGCTTGTTACTATTAGGGGTGTTTTTGGGTTAAGGCTGGAGTTAGAATTATAGGTTCCACTGTTTAGGTACATCAGGGGGTCTCCAAATGTGACTTGGCACCACCACTGATTCCAGTCTTTTGCGTTCAAAAAGTCAAACAGTGGCTTTTCTCCACATATGAGGTATCAGTGTAATCAGGAGAAATTGCACAACATTTTTTGTGGTCCATTTTCTCCTGATGCCCTTGTCCTTTTTTTTGTGAAAAGAGTAAAATGTTCATTTTTTCCTTCCACAGTTCTCGTGAAGCATCTGAAGGGTTAATAAACTTCTTGAATGTGGTTTTGCACAACTTGAGGGGTGCAGTTTTTAGAATGGTGTCACTTTTGTGTATTTTCTGTTATATTGACTCTCCAAACTCACTTCAAATGTGAGGTGGTCCCTAAAAAAAATGGTTTTGTAATTTTTGTAATTTTGTAATTTTTGGGGGGAAAAATGAGAAATCACTGGTCAACTTTTAGCTCTTATAACGTCCTAACAAAAAATTATGTTTCCAAAATTGTGCAGTTGTAAAGTAGACATATGGAAAATGTTATTCATTAACTATTTTGTATGACACCATTCTCTGATTTAAGTGTACAAAAATGAAAAGTTTCAAAATTGCAACATTTTTCAAAATTTTTGCAAATTTACATTTGTTTTATGAATAAACGCAAGATATATCGAAGAAATTTTATGACTACCACGAAGAACAATATGTCACGAAAAAAACAATCTGAGAATCAGTGGGATTCGTTGAAGTGTTCCAGAGTTATAACCTCATAAATTGACAGTGGTCAGAATTGTACAAATTGGCTTGGTCATTAAGTACCAAATTGGCTGTGTCACTAATGGGCTAGAGTGATAATGTCTGTAAAGCTCAGCGGAATATGAGGCATATGATGTAATATTCATATGTGAAATAAAAGAAAAATAAGTACAAGGAGAAGTTCTAATAAGATAATTCTATATACCCTAACATCATTTAAGCCTGATATCTCCTTGAGAAGCCAGAAAGCCACTGTTAGGTGTCGAGTTCCCGCAACTGCACAGGGAGAATCTCGAGCCACCTCCACTGCGGTCTCCCATTCTTCTTCAGTTGCAGTGGAGCCTGCTCAGCAGAGACATTGGTCCCAGTGGTACGTGGCAATAAATTTTATTTGGTGGATTGGAAGGAATTTGGCCCAGAGGACCGGTCTTGGGAGCCTGCTGAGCGCATTCGGGCTCCGCAACTCATTGCTGCCTTCGAGCACAGTGAGGCCCAAGGAGGGGGGCCATGTTAGGTGTCAAGTTCCCGCCGCTGCACAGGGGGAATATCGAGCCACCTCCGCTGCGGTCTCCCATTCTTCCTCAGCCGCAGTGGAGCCTGCTCAGCGGAGATGTCGGTCCCAGCGCCTTGCTCAGTCAGATACTGTGCGCTTGGTTACTGCTGATCTTCCAGGCTCAGCCATTGTAACCAGCACTGCTCAGTGGTGAGCAGATGCTCCTGGGACTAAGTCCTGCTTTTCCGCTACTGCTACTGCTGCTGAGCATGACGACCTCTCATTGGAGGTCGGGGGTCACATGCTCAGGTCCTGAAGCAGTTCCTATTAGACCACTAGGAAGGTCCTGGAGAGCTTTCTCTATAAAAGGTTTGCATGGCCACATGGCTTTGCGCTAGTATCAACTTATGTTTATGAGCATATGAGCTTAGCTACTTGGTGGTCTGTGTCAGCATGTGCTCAGGGTCAGCTGTATAGCTGCTAGAATTCCGGCACCTTCGGAGAGGAGTTGTTTGTGTGCTGTTGCTGATTGCACGACCACTGTATGCTACCTGCTCCAATAGTGACCTGTGATTCTCTGTGAGGTTAACAGAGCACAGCGTTACCTTTATTCCCAGCGACTCTGTTAAACAACATGGTTTGCTCCTATACAGATTGGGTGACAGAACTCATGTCTATTCAGGCGTAGTACCGCCATATATAGTGCCGCCATCAACTAGCAGCAGGTTCCACTCCTGCACGGTGGACCCTGGGCTGCAAACGCACCTATACAATATCCATATTTACTCGGTGCATTTCGCCAGCCCTAACAGCCTGAGAACTCTGCTAAAGTGCCGAGCGCAGATGGAAAAAGGTGACAGGAGTTCGTCGGCTATGAACTAGGGTTACCTTTTGATGTCAGCGCGCGGCATTGTAACTGAGTTTTCAGGCTCAGCTCAGCATCTCCTGGATTCATGTCTGAGCGATCACATTAGGCCACCGCTGATGCAGTAAATAGGTGAAAGTGGGTGTGGACCTTTTCTTTCAAATAAAGGAGTCTATGTTTTTATTTCAATTTATGGACTTTCTTCTTTGTATGTTTCAATTACATTTAGAATATGAGGTTAGCAATGGGAGTGTCTTATAGACGCCTCTCCATTACTAACCTGTGGGCTTGATGTCAGCTGACATTACAAAGCTGACATCAATCCCTAAAAGATAGTAATGGAAGCAGTTAAAAAAATATTAAAACATCATTCTTCCCAGACTGTTCATTGTTCCAACTGGTCCTCCGCTAGCTTCCAAAGGCCCTTTCTGGTCTCAGACGCCGGTCCCATTGTCTGGGTGAAATGGAAACTAACGACAGAGTGGTGAAGGTGCAAAAAGAAGTCAATAAAGGACTGGCAAGTATGATAGTTTATATTTTTTTGCCCCTTAAAACTATAACTGTGCAATAGATGCCAACTTGTCAACACTTTGCTGAATTTGCACAAAGTGAATTCCTAAAAATTTGGATTTTTTATAATCTGTCAATTTTAGAAAATTCTAACCATACTTGATTAATTTAAAATTGATTTGCTCATCTTTAGCAATAATGATGATGATAATAATAACTATCATTGTTATTATTATGGATGAGAAAATTAATTTTAAATTAATTCATTTATTAATTTATTTAGAATTTCCTGAAATTTGTTGATTATAAAACATTTTAATTGAATAGTTAATCCTTAGCAAAAATAATAATTCAAGGAAGTACTACTACAACTACTACTACTAATTATTACTATTATTGAGTTTAACTTGACTTCCATGTATAATTTTTGTTAATTTTTTTACACATTTATTAGGATTCATATGCATAAATGTATATAAAAATGGTAATATAGAAGGGTTAGGTAACATTTAATTCACTGTAACACCGTAATAAAGTCCTCAGCAATTACATCTTCTGCTATGTAGTTGAAATAGATATTGTAAGCCTACATACAATTTTTACATCCAATTTTTTTAGAGTCTCATAAAGGTTAACAACACATTGCACAAGTTATGCTTGTATTAAATGTAGATAGTACAATGCAGCAGAAGACAAATAAATAGTATATGAACTAAATCAAGTATTTCATTTTATTAGCAATGTGGAAACATTTTTAATTATATATTGCCAATTTGTCATTAACCATTAACAAGTGTATAGTGATATTACCTAGCTAATATGGTTAATGGTAAAATTATTGATTAAGAAAGATAGATAAGAACCCTCATAATTTGGGTAGCGAGTAAATCTCAGCTGACCAGGCAAAGTGTAGAATAGTTTATCCCACAGCAATGAAATAGATATACAATATAAGAAATTCCATTTTTTAATTCACTGATTTGATTTTTAGAAATGTTCCCAAATTTCATCTTGAAATGTCATGATGTCTAGAAGGTTTTTCCGCTAGACTGCAGAGAAGAGATAGCATACACTGCGTAAAAGATAAGAGAACAATACTCTTGGGTCACTGGAAGATCTCTCTACAATATTGCAAGTGTCAAGAAGCTGTTGATTGGAAATGGTGCATAAACTTTGCTGACATGGGCACATTTTTATATCCTGTGTGTATAGTACCTTTACAATAAAAAGCCAGTCCTGATCTTATACACTTTTTAGTTAAATAGGTTTGCCAGCAAGATAAAAATGTTGCTTAACTTAAGTTGTGTGAAAAAGTGTTTGTTCCCTTCCTAATTTCCCATTCTTTTGCATGTTTGTAACACTTAAATGTTTCAGATCACCAAGCAAATGTAATTATTAGACAAAGATAAGGCAAGTAAGCAAAAAATGATGTTGTTAAATGAAAGTCTTTATTATTAAGGGAAAAAGAAATCCATACCTACAGAGCCCTGTGTGAAAAAGTCATTGACCCCACTCTCCTTAAACATGAATTAACTGCAGTTTATCACATCATTGGGAAGCTGAGTTAAAATTCCCCAGCCACGCCCAGGCCTGACTACTGCAATGCTTGTTCTCAGTCAAGAAATCACTTAAATAGGACCTGCCTGACAAAGTGAAGTAGACTAAATGTTCCTCACAAGCTAGACATCACGCGCCGATCCAAAGAAACTCTGGAACAAATAAGAAACAAAGTAATTGAGATCTATCATTCTGGAAAGGGTTACAAAGCCATTTCTAAAGCCTTGGGATTTCAGCGAACCACAGTGATAGCCATTGTCCACAAATGGCGAAAACATGGAACAGTGGTAAACCTTCCTAGGAGTGGGTGGCCAACCAAAATTACCCCAAGAGTGCAGCAACAACTCATTCAATAGGTCACAAAAGATCCCTCAACAACATCCAAAGAACTAAAGGCCTCACTTGCCTCAGTTAAGGTTAGTGTTCATGACTCTACCATAAGAAAGAGACTGGGCAAAAATGGCCTGCATGGAAGATTTTCAAGATGATAACCACTGCTGAGCAATAAGAACATAAAGGCTCATCTCAGTTTTGCCAGAAAACATCTTGAAAATCCCCAAGACTTTTGGGAGAATACTCTGTGGACTGACAAGGCAAAAGTTGAACATTTCGGAAGGTGTGTATCCCACATTACATCTGGCGTTGAAGTAACACAGCACTTCAGAAAACAAACACAATCTACCTTTGAATGGCTTAAGAAAAAACAAATTGTAAGACTTTGGAGTGGCCTACTCAAAGTCCTGACCTTAATCAGATTGAGATGCTTTAACCTTTAAAAGGCGGTTCTGTTATGTCTGCTAATGAAAGGTGTAATGAAGGCAATCCAGAGACACAGTGTGCCTAGCGATCAGAGCGCACACAGTGATCTGACAAATACCCAAAAACAAAAGAACGAGCTCTGAGACGTGGAAACTCTGTAGACTGCACACCTGATCCTATCCTAAACACAACTAAAAGTGGCTGTGGATTGCACCTAACCACTACCTATGCAACTCGGCACAGCCTAAGAAACTAGCTAGCCTGAAGATAGAAAAATAGGCCTGACTTGCCCCCAGAGAAATACCCCAAAGGAAAAGGCAGCCCCCCACATATAATGACTGTGAGTAAGATGAAAAGACAAAACGTAGGGATGAAATAGATTCAGCAAAGTGGGGCCCGATATTCTTAGACAGAGGGAGGACAGTAAAGCGAACTTTGCAGTCTACAAAAAACCCTAAAGCAAAACCCACGCAAAGGAGGCAAAAAAAGACCCACCATGCCGGACTAATGGCACGGCGGTACACCCTTTGCGTCTCAGAGCTTCCAGCAAAACAAAAGACAAGCTGGAAAGAATAAAGGCAACAAAATAGCAAAAAAACACTTAGCTATACAGAGCAGCAGGTCACAGGAACAAACAGGAGAAGCTCAGATCCAACACTGGAACATTGACTAGGAGCAAGGATAGCAGCATCAGGTGGAGTTAAGTAACGAAGCAGCTAATGAGCTCACCAGAACACCTGAGGAAGGAAGCTCAGAAGCTGCAGTACCACTTGTGACCACAGGAGCGAATTCAGCCACAGAATTCACAACAGTACCCCCCCCTTGAGGAGGGGTCACCGAACCCTCACCAGAGCCCCCAGGCCTACCAGGATGAGCCGCATGAAAGGCACGAACAAGATCGGGAGCATGAACATCAGAGGCAAAAACCCAGGAATTATCTTCCTGAGCATAACCCTTCCATTTAACCAGATACTGGAGTTTCCGTCTAGAAACACGAGAATCCAAAATCTTCTCCACAATATACTCCAATTCCCCCTCCACCAAAACCGGGGCAGGAGGCTCAACAGATGGAACCATAGGTGCCACGTATCTCCGCAACAATGACCTATGGAATACATTATGTATGGAAAAGGAGTCTGGGAGGGTCAGACGAAAAGACACAGGATTGAGAACCTCAGAAATCCTATACGGACCAATAAAACGAGGTTTAAATTTAGGAGAGGAAACCTTCATAGGAATATGACGAGAAGATAACCAAACCAGATCCCCAACACGAAGTCGGGGACCCACACGGCGTCTGCGATTAGCGAAAAGTTGAGCCTTCTCCTGGGACAAGGTCAAATTGTCCACTTCCTGAGTCCAGATCTGCTGCAACCTGTCCACCACAGAATCCACACCAGGACAGTCCGAAGACTCAACCTGTCCTGAAGAGAAACGAGGATGGAACCCAGAATTGCAGAAAAATGGAGAAACCAAGGTAGCCGAGCTGGCCCGATTATTAAGGGCGAACTCAGCCAACGGCAAAAAGGACACCCAATCATCCTGGTCTGCAGAAACAAAACATCTCAGATATGTTTCCAAGGTCTGATTGGTTCGTTCGGTCTGGCCATTAGTCTGAGGATGGAAAGCCGAGGAAAAGGATAGGTCAATGCCCATCCTACCACAAAAGGCTCGCCAGAACCTTGAAACAAACTGGGAACCTCTGTCAGAAACAATATTCTCAGGAATGCCATGCAACCGAACCACATGCTGAAAGAACAAAGGTACCAAATCAGAGGAGGAAGGCAATTTAGCCAAGGGCACCAGATGGACCATTTTAGAAAAGCGATCACCGACCACCCAAATGACTGACATCTTTTGAGAAACGGGAAGGTCAGAAATGAAATCCATCGAAATATGTGTCCAAGGCCTCTTTGGGACCGGCAAGGGCAAAAGCAACCCACTGGCACGAGAACAGGAGGGCTTAGCCCTAGCACAAATCCCACAGGACTGCACAAAAGTACGTACATCCCGTGACAGAGATGGCCACCAGAAGGATCTAGCCACTAACTCTCTGGTACCAAAGATTCCAGGATGACCAGCCAACACCGAACAATGAAGTTCAGAGATAAGTTTATTAGTCCACCTATCAGGGACGAACAGTTTCTCCGCTGGACAACGATCAGGTTTATTCGCCTGAAATTTTTGCAGCACCCGCCGCAAATCAGGGGAGATGGCAGACACAATGACTCCTTCCTTGAGGATATCCGCTGGCTCAGATAAACCCGGAGAGTCGGGCACAAAACTCCTAGACAGAGCATCCGCCTTCACATTTTTAGAGCCCGGAAGGTACGAAATCACAAAGTCGAAGCGGGCAAAAAATAACGACCAACGGGCCTGTCTAGGATTCAAGCGCTTGGCAGACTCGAGATAAGTCAAGTTCTTATGATCAGTCAATACCACCACGCGAAGCTTAGCTCCTTCAAGCCAATGACGCCACACCTCGAATGCCCACTTCATGGCCAGCAACTCTCGGTTGCCCACATCATAATTACGCTCAGCGGGCGAAAACTTCCTGGAAAAGAAAGGACATGGTTTCATCACTGAGCAATCAGAACCTCTCTGTGACAAAACCGCCCCTGCTCCAATCTCAGAAGCATCAACCTCGACCTGGAACGGAAGAGAAACATCTGGCTGACACAACACAGGGGCAGAACAAAAACGACGCTTCAACTCCTGAAAAGCTTCCACAGCAGCAGAAGACCAATTGACCAAATCAGCACCCTTCTTGGTCAAATCGGTCAATGGTTTGGCAATGCTAGAAAAATTACAGATGAAGCGACGATAAAAATTAGCAAAGCCCAGGAACTTTTGCAGACTTTTCAGAGATGTCGGCTGAATCCAATCCTGGATGGCTTGGACCTTAACTGGATCCATCTCGATAGTAGAAGGGGAAAAGATGAATCCCAAAAATGAAACTTTCTGCACACCGAAGAGACACTTTGATCCCTTCACAAACAAAGAGTTAGCACGCAGGACCTGAAAAACCATTCTGACCTGCTTCACATGAGACTCCCAATCATCTGAGAAGATCAAAATGTCATCCAAGTAAACAATCAGGAATTTATCCAGGTACTCACGGAAGATGTCATGCATAAAGGATTGAAACACTGATGGAGCATTGGCAAGTCCGAACGGCATCACTAGATTCTCAAAATGACCCTCGGGCGTATTGAATGCAGTTTTCCATTCATCTCCTTGCCTGATTCTCACCAGATTATACGTACCACGAAGATCTATCTTAGTGAACCAACTAGCCCCCTTAATCCGAGCAAACAAGTCAGATAACAATGGCAAGGGATACTGAAATTTAACAGTGATCTTATTAAGAAGGCGGTAATCAATACACGGTCTCAGCGAACCATCCTTCTTAGCTACAAAGAAGAACCCTGCTCCCAGTGGTGATGACGATGGGCGAATATGTCCCTTCTCCAGGGATTCCTTCACAGCTGGATACCGACATGGAATTCCAATCCAATACTGGATTATGGGTTTGTAGCCATGGCAACCCCAACACGACCACATCATGCAGATTATGCAACACCAGAAAGCGAATAACTTCCTGATGTGCAGGAGCCATGCACATGGTCAGCTGGGCCCAGTACTCAGGTTTATTCTTGGCCAAAGGTGTAGCATCAATTCCTCTCAATGGAATAGGACACCGCAAAGGCTCCAAGAAAAACCCACAACGTTTAGCATAATCCAAATCCATCAGATTTAGGGCAGCGCCTGAATCCACAAACGCCATGACAGAAAACGACGACAAAGAGCATATCAAGGTAATGGACAGAAGGAATTTGGACTGTACAGTACCAATGACGGCAGACCTAGCGGACCGCTTAGTGCGCTTAGGACAATCAGAAATAGCATGAGTGGAATCACCACAGTAGAAACATAGCCCATTCAGATGTCTGTATTCCTGCCGTTCCACTCTGGTCATAGTCCTATCGCACTGCATAGGCTCAGGTTTAACCTCAGGCAATACCGCCAAATGGTGCACAGATTTACGCTCGCGCAAGCGTCTACCGATCTGAATGGCTAAAGACAAAGACTCATTCAAACCAGCAGGCATAGGAAATCCCACCATGACATCCTTAAGAGCCTCAGAGAGACCCTTTCTGAACAAAGCTGCCAGCGCAGATTCATTCCACTGAGTGAGTACTGACCATTTCCTAAATTTCTGACAATATACTTCTATATCATCCTGACCCTGGCACAAAGCCAGCAAATTCTTCTCAGCCTGATCCACTGAATTAGGCTCATCGTACAGTAATCCGAGTGCCAGGAAAAACGCATCGACACTACTCAATGCAGGGTCTCCTGGTGCAAGAGAAAATGCCCAGTCTTCAGGGTCGCCGCGCAAAAAAGAAATAATAATCAAAACCTGTTGAATAGGATTACCAGAAGAATGAGGTTTCAAGGCCAGAAATAGCTTACAATTATTTTTGAAACTTGGAAACTTAGTTCTATCTCCAAAAAACAAATCAGGAATAGGAATTCTTGGTTCTAACATAGATTTCTGATCAATAGTATCTTGAATCTTTTGTACATTTATAACGAGATTATCCATTGAAGAGCACAGACCCTGAAAATCCATGTCCACACCTGTGTCCAGAAACACCCAAATGTCTAGGGGAAAAAAAAAAAAAAAGTGAACACAGAGCAGAGAAAAAAAAAATGATGTCAGAACTTTTTCTTTCCCTCTATTGAGAATCATTAGTTGGCTTCTAGTACTGTTATGTCTGCTAATGAAAGATGTAATGAAGGCAATCCAGAGACACAGTGTGCCTAGCGATCAGAGCGCACACAGTGATCTGACAAATACCCAAAAACAAAAGAACGAGCTCTGAGACGTGGAAACTCTGTAGACTGCACACCTGATCCTATCCTAAACACAACTAAAAGTGGCTGTGGATTGCGCCTAACCACTACCTATGCAACTCGGCACAGCCTAAGAAACTAGCTAGCCTGAAGAAAGAAAAATAGGCCTGACTTGCCCCCAGAGAAATACCCCAAAGGAAAAGGCAGCCCCCACATATAATGACTGTGAGTAAGATGAAAAGACAAAACGTAGGGATGAAATAGATTCAGCAAAGTGGGGCCCGATATTCTTAGACAGAGCGAGGACAGTAAAGCGAACTTTGCAGTCTACAAAAAACCCTAAAGCAAAACCCACGCAAAGGAGGCAAAAAAAGACCCACCGTGCCGGACTAACGGCACGGCGGTACACCCTTTGCGTCTCAGAGCTTCCAGCAAAACAAAAGACAAGCTGGAAAGAAAAAAGGCAACAAAATAGCAAAAAAACACTTAGCTATACAGAGCAGCAGGTCACAGGAACAAACAGGAGAAGCTCAGATCCAACACTGGAACATTGACTAGGAGCAAGGATAGCCGCATCAGGTGGAGTTAAGTAACGAAGCAGCTAATGAGCTCACCAGAACACCTGAGGGAGGAAGCTCAGAAGCTGCAGTACCACTTGTGACCACAGGAGCGAATTCAGCCACAGAATTCACAACACGGTTCATGCTCAGAAACCCTGCAATGTGGCTAAATTACCACAATTCTAGAAAGTTGAGTGAACCCAATTCCTCCCAAGCATTGTAAAAGACTCATTGCCAGGTATCACAAATGTTTGATTGCAGTTGTTGCTGATAAACTGCTATGGGTGGCCCAACCAGTTATTAGGTTTAGGGGGAAATTATGCTTGGGTGTGGCTAGGGAATTTGAACTCAGCTTCCCAAAGATGTGATAAACTACAGTCAATTCATATTTAAGGAGAGGTGGAGCAATCACTTTTTCACATAGGGCCCTGTAGGCTTGGATTTTTTTCCCCTAATAATAAAGACCTTCATTTAAAAACTGCATTTTGTGTCTACTTGTGTTAGCTTTGTCTAATATTTAAATTTGCTTTATGCTTTGAAACATTTAAGTGTGACATACATGCAAAACAATGGGAAATCAGGAAGGGGGCAAACACTTTTTCACACAGCTGTATATGCTTGAACATGACCATCATTTGCAAAAACAAGCAAAATTTAGACATATCAGCAAATATTGAAAAATAGTATAAGTATAAAATCAAATATATGTAGAAAAAAATAGAAAGTGTACTCTTTAAAAGAAAACATGTTCTTAATATGTCAAGTTTCTGGAAATTGTTACTAGGTCCTTGAGGCATATCAAAGCCAAGTGTCAGTGTTTGTAGATTAAGGTAGCCAATTGCTTGAGATAATATCAAGGCTAAGTCTGTACAGAGTGGTATGAAACCTAAAAGAAAAGTTGCATACATTCTACGACACATCCTAGCTAATACTCCTCTGCATACAGTCTGAACTAAACTTATACAATCTCATAGAATCTGTAGTCTCCAGTATTCATCTCTAAAGAATGTTATTAGCACTGATATATTTTTATCTTTGTATGTGCAGGAATGACATTATTAATATCTATGTCAAACTAAACCTAATTTATCACTTTTTAGGAGAAAATACAATTTAAAGTTGAATAATATAAACTTTTTTCTACTTTTGTTTACATAAAAATTACTTTAACATGTATTATTTTATATTAAGAAGCCTAAAAATATTGTATATCTGGTCATATAGAAAAACTTATCTATAGCATTGTATTCGGAGTGGGACCCCTTTATTCCTATTGGTGGAATAATTTGAGGACCCAGATTCAATTTTTAAATACACTTATAAATTTGTCCAGCCTGGACATATGATGAATAAGGTCTACTAAGATATTTGAGAATCATCATAAGAAATAAATATTATTGTCAAGTGATTGACTCTAACCTTGCTAATGGTCTATATTTTTATGGGTCCTTTAAGACAACTTATTGTGGAAGAGTACAAGATCAAAGCCCATGAGAGGGATTCTCTGGTATGCTAGTGGGGTCGTCCAAACATCAATTTAGCTGACTTCTGTCATCTGTAAAATGACATGCCATGCTTACATGCTTAGTCCTGCTATCCTGAGAGTTATGTAATCCATTTCTTATCTGTGGCAAGAATATATTTGCTATGTAATCTACATACTAAAATACCTGTTCTGCTCTCTTGAAGACCTCAATTTCACATCTTACCATGTGTAATGATAGGAAAGTTTCATGGACTATGAAAGCCACTGATTTATTTTTACAATAGGAGTCAGGACTTATGGTGACTATTCTGCTCTACGAAATGAGCTATATGCCTCTATAATATGTAACCACAGACCATGGTAGACATCCATGCATATTTTAGGCATTTTGATAATTTAGTAAAACCAGATAATTTTTTCACATACATTGCCAACAGAGGTAGATGTAATCTGGCCAATTTTCAATAACTGAGAATATTTTGTTTGGGTTATTTTTAAAAAAAATGTACATTTTATTTGAAGCAGGTTAGTGCCAAACTCAAAAACACAATTGGCAATTCAGGGCCCTTGTTTTCTGAAAGATGAAGGCCAAAATAATATACACCCAATCATTCTAGCGTATAGTCAGTATGCATATGTTAGAGATATACAGTGGCTTGTGAAAGTATTCATCGCTCACCTTGGCTTTTTGCCTATTGGTTTACAATGCAACCTGTGTTTAATTATTTTTGGAATCCAATTTGTGTGTGATGCATCAGCATTAAATAGTCTAAGTTGATGAAATGAAATCAGAAAAATATAGGCAGAAAATAAATTTATGGGATAAAAAATATAAACATTGGAATGTGTATATGTATTTACCCCTTCTGCTATGAAGCCCCTGCAAATTCTGATGCAAGCAATAACCTTTATAAGTCACATGCTTAGTGAAAAGAATTCTACCTGCGTGCAATCTAAGTGTCACAAGGAACCGTATTTTGTGGATTTTAAGACTCACTGGATTATAAGACGCACCCCAAATTTTGCAGAGAAAAGTAGGATTTTTTTTAATTAAAATGGTGGTGCTTCTTATAATCCACGTGTCTCATTGCTTACTGGAGGTGGTGGCTGCTGTGAAGTAGGGTCCCAGGGTCACCACTGGAGGAGGCAAGAGTGGGGCATTGCTGCAGGCTGGGATGAGGGTGTGTTCGGATATGCGGTGCGCCGCTGCGGGTGTTCGGTACTGCGGGGGTTCAGTGCTATGGGTGTTTGGTGCTGCGGGTGTCCGGTGCTGCGGGTGCAGAGATCTCCATGTGCGCGTGCATCACCTCAGCCAGAAACCATTTTCCAGGAGTCCAGTAAACCGCATAGGAACACATGTAACTGTGGGGGCTCTGTGCTTTCACAAGATGTCAGCAGAGCCCCTGCAGCACCAAACACCCACAGTGGCACGCTGCACCTCACATCCGAACACCCCCTCTTCCTCATCATACAGCAATGCTCCACTCTTGCCTCCTCCAGCGGCAACCCTGAAATCCCGCTCCACCGCTGCCGGTAAAGTATATCTGCATTATAAGATGCACCCCATTTCCCAAAAACTTTTTGGGAAAAAAAGTACATCTTATAATTTGAAAAATACAGTGTATATACACACCTTTTCTGAAATGCCACAAAGGCTGCAACATGATTAAGCAAGAGGCATCACTAACCAAACAGCACCATGAATTCAAAGGAGATTGCCAAACAAGTTAGAGACATAGTTGTTGAGAAGTTCAAGTCAGGGTTGGGTTATACAAAAATATCCCAATGTCTGATGATCCTCCGGAGCACCATCAAATCTATTATCATAAAATGGAAAGAACATGGTACCACAACAAAAATTTTAACATTTGATGATATGTGTAAATGTTTTTAAGTGGTCTAATCAAAGCCCAGACCTTGATCCAATTGAGAATCTGTGGTCAGACTTGAAGATTTCTGTTCACCAGAAGAAACTATCTAACGTGTAGGACCTGGAACAGTTTTGTCTTAAGAAATGGGCAAAACATCCTAGTGGCGAGGACTTAGGGGGATGAATAGTTTTCCACACTGATGTTTTCAGGTATGTTATTCTATTTTCTGTTTGCTTCACAAAAAAAAGAAAATCAAATATTCACAGCTGTAGACATATTATTTACATGAACTGATGTAAACCCTAAAAAATCCCTGAAATTCCAGGTTGGGAGGTAACATAAAATGAAACAAAAGCATGAAAAATGCCAAGGGGGTGAATACTTTCCCTAGTCACGGTAACAAGTTTGTCAGCTGCTTTAATTTCCCATTAGGGGTACTTTAACTTAATAAGTAACAGAGGTCTTAGGCACTGCCCCTATGCTCCTATAGTCAGTGTTTCTCTAATCAAAAGAAAATATTATGATAATTAAATTCAACAGTACCTTTACCAATTCTTCATTATAACTAGATCCTACTGAATTTGCAATGTTCTGAAATAAATTGAAGTTAAAAGAAGACATAGGTTCTCTAACTAATGCACAGTCCCCGATCAGTCAAATGATAAATTAAGTTTCATTATGCTAGACAAGGTATCATGTCTTGTGATAAAATGCCTATTGCTATGACAAGAAGTCTCTAATCTTTCCGTATATATTGCACATTCTGTATTCATAACAACAAATTGCCAGGTCTTAGCACAAAATGTGTAATACTTTAGCTGCCAAAAGAGCTTGTATTGCTTTCCCTTGGAATGGATTATCAGACCTTTTGGCAGTTTAAGGATTTTCTTTAGGTAGAGAAAGAAATCTGATATTTTTTTACTGTCAATTAACATTAAAAAATAGGCAATTAAAACTATTTAGCTGAGGGAATATGTGTAGACAGATTGGATAGATAATAACTATGTGGTAATAATGTGATTAAGCATATGGCATGTAAATGTGTCAAAAGTACATATATTATCATGAGTTGTCATTTAAAAAATTGTATTGTACTGTTATTTGATGTTTGACTATTGTTTTATTAAATAATAGTTTTCTAAACTGCTGTATGTTTCAATTATACACCTTAGCCTTTTCATGCAGAAAATGGTTTATATAAAATGTTTTATTCACAAAGACCATTTTTGTGCAATTCGACCAAACTTTTTATTTTTTACATGTTTATAAACTAACATGTCATTCATCCATATCCATTGGAGTTGTTCTGTTCCAATAATTTCCTCTATTCTTAAAACAATGTGTGTGTGTATATATAATAGATATTACTTAATTAAATATTCCAGTTATACATCTTTATTCATTACATAGTGGAATGAGCTGAGAACAATGAAATCTAAAAATGATCCATGTAAATCACAATTAATATCCCATAGAGGCCTGGATTTGAATGATGTTCAAAATCAAAGTGGAAAATCAAAATTACAGGCTGATCCAACTTCACTGGAAATACCTCAAGACACGGAAATGGTGCTCAGTAGCATGTTGTGTCCTCCATGTGCCTGTATGACCTCCCTACAATACCTGGTGAGTTCTCCTTCCAAACCTGGATTAAAGTATCAGTCAACTCCTGGACAGTTTTTGGTGCAATGTGGCATTGGTGGATGAAACGAGACATGATTTCCCAGATGTAATCATTTGGATTAAGGTCTGGGCAATAAGCAGGCGATTCCATAGCAACAATACATTCATCATGCAGGAACTGCTGACACACTTTAGCCAAATGATGCCTAGCAGTGTCATGCATCAGAAGGAATCCGGGGCACAGCGCACCTGCATATGGTCTCAGAATGGGTCTGAGGATCTCATCCCGGTACCTAATGGCAGTCACAGTACCTCTGGCTAGCACATGGAGGGCTTTACAGTCTTTCAAAGACCAAACCTGTCATTCTGGAGGATATTGCAGGCAGCAGAACGTTCTCCACGGCATCTTCAGACTCTTTCACGTCTTGTCACATGTGCTCAGTGTGAACCTGCTCTCATCCATAAAGAGCACAGGGCTCCAATGTCAGAATCTGCCAATCTTTGGAATCTCTAGAAAATGCCAATCGCCCATTTGTGGGCGTTGGGCCCCCATACCACCCTCATGGAATCTGTTTCTGACAGAGCTGAACTGGCAAATGTCAATCACCCTGCATGGTGTTGGTCTGTAGGCACAACACCAATTTGTGGACATACAACCCTCATGGGATCTGTTTCTGACAGTTTGAGCAGACACAGAGATGTTAGGGACCTGCTGGAGGTCATTTTACAGAGCTCTGACACTGCTCCTTCATGTCTGTCACATGTGCTCATTGTGAAAATGCTCACCTTAATGTAGAGCAAAGGGCGTCGGTGTCGAATCTGCCAATCTTGGTGTTCCCTGGCAATTGCCAATCACACTGCTTGGTGTTGGGCTATAAGCCCAACACCCACTTGTGGACATCGGGCCCTTATACCACCCTCATGGAATCTGTTTATGACAGTTTGGGCAGACACATAAATGTTAGTGGAATGCTGGAGGTAATTTTACAGGGCTCTTGCATTGCTCCTCCTATTCCTCCTTGCACAAAGTATGAGGTAGTGGTCCAGATTCTGGGTTGTTGGCCTCCTATGGCCCCCTACACTTTTCCTGGTGTACTGGCCTGTCTTCTGTTATATGCTCCATGTTATGGACACTGCTGACAGACACAGCTACCCTTCTTGACACAGCTCGCATTGATGTGCCATCCTGCATGAGCTGCACAAACCTGACCAACTTCTTCCTCATGCTATTGCACCTCTAAGTGTGAGAGCAATGAAAAAATGCAAAATTTACCAAAACAAAAGCCTAAAAGGATGACAACAGATAAATCATCTGTGGTCACCACCTGCACAACCCCTTTTTATAGAGGGTGTATTGCTAATTGCCTATCACTTCTACCTGATGTCTGTTCCATTTGCACAGCAGTCGGAGAAATTGATTCATAATTGTTGCTTTATAACTGGACAGGTTAATTTCATGAAAGTGTGATTGACTTGGAGTTACATTGTACGAGCATACTCACTCATCACTAGTAAGCAATCTTCTTCTAAATCTGGATCAACAGGCAATAAAATAGAATTTATCCTGACTTTGCAGCTAAAACAATTTTTACTCTTTAATGAAAATTTTCTACAGAGGTTTGATGTGTGTCAGTAGGATTTTTTGCTCGTTTATCTAAAAAGAATTTGTGAAGTCAAAAGCTTGGATGTTGGACCAGGGGGACTGTCTTTCAATCTCCAGTATAGTTTAATCCTATAAGTCGCTTAATTGGGCTGAGGTCAGTATTCATTGTAGGTTAGTCAAACTCTACTGTCCCAAACTCACCAACGATGCTTTTATGGACCTTGCTTTGTCTTGACTGAAAAAAACAGAAATGTAGACATTTTTGCAAATTTATTAAAAAAGAAAAACTGAAATAGGACATGGACATAAGTATTCAAACCCTTTGATCAGTATTGAGTAGAAGCACCCTTATGAGCTACTACAGCCATGAGTCTTCTTGGGAATGATGCAACAATTTTTTCACACCTGGATTTGGGGATCCTCTGCCATTCTTCATTGCAGATCCTCTCCAGTTCCATCAGGTTGGATGGTAAATGATGTTGGTGGTCAGCCATTTTTAGGTCTCTCCAGAGATGCTTAATTGGGTTTAGGTTATGGCTCTTGCTGGGCCAGTCAAGAATAGACACAGAGTTGTTCTGAAGCCACTCCTTTGTTATTTTAGCTGTGTGCTTAGGGTCATTGTCTTGTTGAACCTTCCGCCAAGTCTGAGGTCCAGAGGACTCTGGAAGAAGTTTTCATCCAGGATATCTCTGTACTTGGCCACATTCATGTTTTCTTCAATGGCAACCAGTCATCCTGTCCCTGCAGCTGAAAAACATCCCCATAGCATTATGGTGCCACCACCATGTTTCACTGTTGGGACTGTTTTGGGAAGATGATGAGCAGTGTCTGGTTTTCTCCACACACGCCGCTTAGAATAATAACCAAAAATGTCTATCTTCATCTCATCAGACCAGAGAATCTTTTTTCTCATAGTCTGGGAGTCCTCCATTTTTTATTTTTTTTTAGCAAACTCTATGTGGGTTTCCAAATGCTTTGCACTGAGGATCGGCTTCCATCAGGCCACTCTGCCATAAAGGCCCAACTGGTGGAGGGCTGCCGTGATAGTTGACTTTGTGGAACTTTCTCCCATCTCCCTACTGCATCTCTGGAGCTCAGCCACAGTGATCTTGTGGTTCTTCTTTACCTCTCCCACCAAGGCTATTTTCCCATGATTGCTCAGTTTGGCTGGACAGCCAGGTCTAGGAAGACTTCTGGTGGTCCCAAACTTCTTCCATTAAAGGATTATGGAGGCCACTGTGCTCTTAGGAACCTTGACTACTGCAGAAATTCTTTTGTAACCTTGGCCAGATCCGTGCCTTGCCACAAATCTGCCTCTGAGCTCCTTGGCCAGTTCCTTTGACCTCATGATAGTCATTTGGTCTGACATGCACTGTGAGCTTTGAGGTCTTATATAGACAGGTGTGTGCCTTTCCAAACAAGTCCTATCAGTTTAATTAAACACAGCTAGAATCCAATGAAGGTGTATAACCATCTTAAGGAGGATCACGTCTTAGGGAGGAAATGGACAGCATGTGTCTTAAATATGACTGTCTGAGAAAAGGGTCTGAATAGTTATGACCATGTGATATTTCAGTTTTTCTTTTTTAATTAATTTGCAAAAATTTCTACATTTCTGTTTTTTGTTTAAGTCAAGATGGGGTGCAGAGTGTACATTAAAGAGAAAAAACAATGAACTTTTTACAATTTACAAAATGGCTTCAAAGAAACAAAGAGTGAAAAATTTTAAGGGGTCTGAATACGTTCCATACCCACTGTGTATATACAAAGTAGAGATAAAAAAAGTTCTTTTCACTCCTCAGTGGGGGTGTTTTTTTTTCCTTTCTCATTCTCGGGTCCTTGAGAGTTTAAGGGTTCTGCACAGGATCTCAGTTGTCCCCAGCACTGCTCTATTCTGTTCAGAAAGTTCAGATGTTGCTCCTGGGATATGTTGTAGCCATTTTCACAACTTAGGGGTCACTGCTCCAAGTGCTCCTTTCACCATTGTTATATAAATATATATATATATATATATATATATATATATACTTTGCTGTATGTGGACAGAAATACAAAGTAGAGATAAATAAACGTTCTTCTCACTCCTCAGTGGGGGTGGTCTTTTTGTTCTTTCTCATTCTCGGGTCCTCGGGAGTTTAAGGGTTCTGCGCAGGATCTTTGTTGTTCCCAGTATAACGCTATCCTGCACAGAGAGTTGTTAAAATGGCTACAACAGATCCCAGGAGCAACATCTGAACTCTCTGTACAGAATAGCACAATGCTGGGAACAACTAAGATCCTGCGCGCACAACCCTCAAACTCCCGAGGACCCGAGAATGAGAAAGGACAATACTTTGTATTTCTGTCCACATACAGCAAAGTGTACATAAATGTGTGTATATATATATATATGTATATATATATAAAGTGGGGGAAATAAGTAAAGTGGGGAAATGAGTATTTGATCCCTTGCTGATTTTGTAAGTTTGCCCACTGACAGGGACGTGAACAGTATACAATTTTAAGGGTTGGTTCATTTTATAATTGAGAGATAGAATATGAAAAATGAAATCCAGAAAATCACATTGTATAAATTATATAGATTTATTTGCATTTTGCAGTGAGAAATAAGCATTTGATCCCTCTGGCGAACAAGACTTAGTAATTGGTGGCAAAACTCTTGTTGGTAAGCACAGCAGTCAGACTTTTTTGTAGTTGATGATGTGGTTTGCGCACATGTCAGAAGGAATTTTGGTCCACACCTTTTTGCAGCTCATCTCTAAATCATTAAGATTTTGAGGTTGTCGCTTGGCAACTCAGAGCTTCAACTCCCTCCATAAGTTTTCTGTGGGATTAAGGTCTGGAGACTGGCTAGGCCACTTCATGACCTTAATGTGCTTCTTTTTCAGTCACTCCTTTGTTGCCTTGGCTGTATGTTTTGGGTTATTTTCTTGCTGGAAGACCCAGCCACGACCCATTTTTAATGTCCTGGCGAAGGGAAGGAGGTTGTCACTCAGGATATTACGGTACATGGCTCCATCCAATCTCCCTTTGATGCAGTGAAGTAGTCCTATGCCCTTAGCAGTGAAACACCCCAAAACATAATATTTCCACCTCCATGCTTGACAGTGGGGATGGTGTTCTTTGGGTCATAGGTAGCATTTTTCTTCCTCCAAACATGGTGAGTTGAGTTAATGCCAAAGAGCTCAATTTTTGTCTCATCTGACCACAGCACCTACCCCCAATCACTCACAGAATCATCCAGGTGTTCATTGGCAAATTTCAGATGGGCCTGCACATGTGCCTTCTTGAGCAGGGGGACTTTGAGGGCACTGCAGGATTTTAAACCTTTATAGCTTAATATTTTAGCAATGTTTTCTTGGTGACTGTTGTCCCAGTTGCCTTGAGATCTTTAACAAACTCCCCCGTGTAGTTTTAGGCTGATCTCTCATCTTTCTCATAATTAAGGACACCCATGAGGTGAGATTTTACATAGTCTTCCAGATTGATGTCGATAGACTGTCATTTTGTATTTCTTCCATTTTCTACTATCGCACCAACAATTGTCTCCTTCTCACCCAGCTGTCATGATCCAGACCAGGTTTTTGGTCTTTTTTATCGTTTCCCGGTCTGGTCATGTCAGGGGTTAACTGTCACAGCCTCGTTCCCATGTCAGGTCTTCTATATATCTGTGCTGCTCCCTGTATTCAATACCAGTTATATTTCCTGCCTACATTGTGTGTAGCTGGTTCTGGTGAGACTCTAATTTGTCCTGCTGTGCTTAACCTTCTTTGCCCGTGTCTGTTCATTCCTCCCCCCCGACTCCATGAGTTATTATTATTATTATTATTTATTTATATAGCACCATTGATTCCATAGTGCTGTACATGAGAATGGGTTACATGCAAGATACAGATATCACTTACACTAAACAAACTAACAATGACAGACTGATACAGAGGGGTGAGGACCCTGACCTTGCAGGCTTACATTCTACAGGGTTCCTGTATGTTTGGATTCTCCGGAACTCGACCCTGCTTTGGCTCTGACCTGATTCTGTCTCTTCCCTCCAGTACTTCTGCTATGGACCGTTTCTGACCATTGGTGCTCCTCTGTGTTTGGGATTTCCCTTGGTACTACGCTACTCTCTAATATCGACCCAGCTTGTCTGACTTTTCTGCTGCCACCTAGTGGTAGCCTTGCTGCAGTTCTGCTGGTGTGCTCTGAGCAGGTCTTCAGCTCTCTTTCCACTCTGCTGCCAGTGGAGTTTGCCTTTAATTGCAGTGCTGCAGTGTGACATTATAACTGGCCCTAGACAGATTTTTTTCTTTTGTTCCTCTCTTTATGGATCTGCTTATTTCCCTCATAGATCAGATGTCTAATCTGAGTCATATGATGCAGGAATTGTCTGTGGAAATTAGAGCCCTGGCTACTTCCCATAATCAACTTCAGGGGGAACTTACTGAGATGGTTAAGTCTTTTCAGTGTTCTATGACACAATCAGCCTTTAAGCATTCAGCCACCATGGATGTCTTTTTATACTCTGCTGAACCTACAGTCAGGCTCCCAGATACTTTCTACGGAGAAAAGGAGAAGTTCCGTACATTCAGGGAGAGTTGTAAACTGCTTTTCTCCCTCAGACTCCGATCCTTGGGTGATGAGAGTCAACAGGTGGGGATAATTATTTCTTTACTCTGGGAGGGCGCTCAAACTTGGGCTTTTCTTTACCTGCTACTGCCCCTGACAGAATCAGGGTGGAAGAGGATGTCATTATGGGTCTCTCCCAAGGTAAACTCACTGCCAAATGGTATTGTTCAGAGTTCAGACGGTGGTCCACTGAGGTGTCCTGGAATGACTCTGCACTAAGATGTCAGTTCAGGAGAGGACTGTCAGATCATCTTAAAGACACTGTGACTCTACATCCACCACCCAGCTCCTTGGAGGAGGTCATGACTCACGCCATTTGTATGGATCGGAGGTTGCAGGAGAGAGGTGTAATGCAGTAAGAGGTTCCTTTACATCCTGATAATTCTGATGTGATGCCATATATGGAACCTTTGGAGGTTGGCGCCATTAACCTCAAGGAGAAGGAGAGGAAGTGACAACTTGAGGAGAAATTATGGTTTTCATTGTGGCCGTCCTGGACATTGGAAGAATGACTGCCCCTCTTGCCCACCAACTAATAAGTTGCTGGGAAAACACCTAAGTCTGGGTGATTGCCGAGGAGGTCATCCAGACTCTCAGGTGCCTTTTTCCTCATTTCAAAAGATTTTCTTGGAGGTGGAAATTTGTTGTGGGGATGGTTACCCATCCACTTCAGCTTTTGTGGACTGTGGATCATCCATGAACTTCATTGACTGAAACTTGGTGTCCAAGAGTGAGATAGGGACAGTTAGGCTTGAAACCCCAATTCATATCACTGCCATTGATAAGACACCACTGGTTAAGAACATTGTTTTACTAGTCTCTGAGGAGTTTCTCCTCAAGGTGGGTTCCTTGCATCTGGCATGCATTTCATGTTATGTTCTGAATAATCTTCCAGTGGGACTGGTGATTGGATTCCCCTAGTTACTGTTGCATAATCCTGTTACTGACTGGGAATCTCAGAATATTGTGAAATGGTTTCCTAATTGTTCAAATGGTTGTCTTCCTGCTGTTATGGTGCTGTCTGTTAATCTGGAGGGTATTCCAGAGTACCTGAAAGATTTTAAGGGTGTGTTTTCCGAAACACTCCTCCTCTGCCTACCATCCCGAGACCAAAGGTCAGATGGAGAACACCAATCAGTCACTATAACAGATTTTACAGTGTCTTGCAACATCTCAGCAGGATGATTGGTGTTCCTTGTTGCCCGTGTCTGAGTTCGCATTTAATAATTGAGTTAATCAGTCCACTGGCACTCCTCAGCTTTTCTGTAACTATGATTTTCACCTCCATTTTGGAGAGCTTTCCGGCTGGATTCGAGGTGTCAAGGGGCTGGTTCAACGGTTGGGGGAGGTTTGGAGGGTGGTCCAGAAGAGCATTGGAGTTGCTCAGGGCAAACAATCATTTTGCTGATAAGCGATAATCTGTAGGAACTACATTTCTGGTAGGAGATAAAGTGTGGTTGTCTCACAAGAACATAAATCTGAAACTGCCTTCTGTTAAGCTGGGTCCCAAGTTTATTGCTTCTTACAAGATCATTAAAGTTGTCAATCCTGATGCCTTTTGTCTATGCTTACCTCGTCACTTTGTATCACCAATGTGTTCCATAAGTCCCATCTTAGGTTATTTATAACTTCCTCTGCTGGGTCTCCACCCCCTCCTCCTCCTGTCTCTGTCAATGGACAAGCTGAGTTTGCAGTTGAATGGATAGTCGATTCTCGGATGGTTCGCAGTTCACTTCAGTACTTGTTACATTGGAGGGGTTACGGTCCTCTGGATCGATCTTGGGTCCCAGCGTGATCAGTCCATGCACACCGGTTGGTTTGGGCTTTTCATGCATGTTATTCTGGGAAACCTGGGGGTCAGGTGGCACCCCCTTGAGAGGAGGTACTGTCATGATCCAGACCGGGTTTGTGCTTTTTTCTCCTTTCCTGATCTGGTCATGTCAGGGGTTAACTTTCACAGCCTTGTTCCCGTGTCATGTCTGCTATATATCTGTGCTGCTCCCTGTATTCAGTGCCATTTTTGTTTCCTTTCTACGGCATGTGTAGCTGGCTCTGGTGTGACCCTGATTTGTCCTGCAGCATTTAGCCTTCTTTGGCCGTGTCTGTTCATTCCTCTCTTCCCACCTTGACTCGGTGTGTTCCTGTGTGTTTCGATTTCCTGAAACTCGACTCTGCATTGGCTCTGACCCGATTCTGTCTCTTCCTTCGGTTCTTCTGCTATGGACTGTTTCTGACTTTTGGCGCTCCTTTGACACTGTGTTTGGGATTTCCCTTTGTACTATGCTACTCTCTGATATTGACAAACTACCAATATTTAATACAAATACCATAAAACAAATAACAAAAGATCACCCTCATAAAACTCAATCTGTACCTTAAATACAAATATATATATACATAAAAGCCAAGTAATCCAGATACCGCAGAGTTCAGTTAAGCAAAGTGCATAGTGCTAGCAGTTTACCTTCTTGTTAGGCGATATCCACAGTCTCAGAGGTGGAAATGAGGTTCAAACAAATATCCAGATGAAGTCCAAGGATAAAGAGGGAAGGGGTTCTCTTCAGGAGTGTAGTCCCAGCCGGTGACATATACCTCCCAGGCGTCCTCACTAGTGGTGCGCGACAGGAAGCCGGTACACGCTTCAGACCTGTTTTGTTGAAAACGCCGAGCAGGACATTGCGTGACGTAGATTGTCACATGACCATCCAAAGTAAGGAGCGCTGTGTGGACCAGTTCCAACACGTTTCGAAGATCACGGTCTTCTTCATCAAGGATGGTCCACTACAGACAAGAGCTCTCTTATAAACAGTTCATTCATCCACTCAAAACAGCCAAGTAGTAAAGTCAATTAAGTAAATGCAAAAAGTTCAACTTCACTGTTTAGGCCAATAGGTCTCAAGGTGTCCAGGTTGAAGATCCACCTACTTTCAGTTCTGGACATTTTTTTAATAAAATTACCTTTCCCCCAGTCTTGTTTTATTATTTCCAAAGCAGAGACTACTGTGCCTTTGACTCGTCCATCATGATTGTCCAAATAGTGTTTAGATAATGGATGTCCGCAAAATTTGTTTTTATATTTCTAAGGTGTTTGTTCACTTTTACATTTAGTAGGCGTTTCGTGCGCCGCACGTATAATTTACCTTAGAAATATAAAAAAGAAATTTTGCGGACATCCATTATCTAAACAATATTTGAACTATCATGATGGAAGAGTCAAAGGCACAGTAGTCTCTGGTTTGGAAATAATAAAAACAAGACTGGAAGAAAGGTGATTTTATTAAAAAAATGTCCAGAGCTGAGAGTTGGTGGATCTTCAACCTGGACACCTTGAGACCTATTGGCCTAAACAGTGAAGTTGAACTTTTTGCATTTACTTAATTGACTTCACTACTTGGCTGTTTTGAGTGGATGAATGAACTGTATATAAGAGAGCTCTTGTCTGTAGTGGACCATCCCTGATGACGAAGACTGTGATCTTCAAAACACTTTGGAACTGGTCCACACAGCGCTCCTTACTTTAGATGGTCACGTGACAATCTACGTCAGGGGTGTCAAACTGCATTCCTCGAGGGGCGCAAACCATGCATGTTTTCAAGATTTCCTTAGCATTGCACAAGGTGCTGCAATCATTATGTGTGTAGGTGATTAAATTATCACCTGTGCAGTACAAGGAAATCCTGAAAACATGACCTGTTTGCAGCCCTCGAGGAATGCAGTTTGACACCCCTGATCTACGTCACGCAAGGTCCTGCTCGGCGTTTTCAGAAAAACAGGTCTGAAACGTGTACCGGCTTCCTGTCGCGCAGCAATAGTGAGGACACCTGGGAGGTGTATTTCACCAGCCGGGACTACACTCCTGAAGAGAACCCCTTCCCTCTTTATCCTTGGACTTCATCTGGATATTTGTTTGAACCACATTTCCACCTCTGAGACTGTGGATATCGCCTAGCAAGAAGGTAAACTGCTAGCACTATGCACTTTACTTAACTGAACTCTGTGGTATCTGGATTACCTGGCTCATATTCTCTGTATACGGTGGACTTTTATGTATATATATTTGTATTTAAGGTACTGATTGAGTTTTATGAGGGTGATCTTTTGTTATTTGTTTTATGGTATTTGTATTAAATATTGGAAGTTTTTCATTTTCATGGGGTGGAGATTGTATGCATAGAGCAAACTACATAATATTTTTAATATTTATTTCCTGACAAATTTGTGGTTTTTGTCCTGTTCTGCAGCTGCATCTTTTCTCCCAAAAATAGCCATTTTTTGTGCCCACCGTAACATATTTGAGTACTCTTTGATATTGACCAGCTTGTCTGACTTTTCTGCTGCCACCTGATGGTAGCGCGTTGCAGTTCGGTAGCGCGTTGCAGTTCTGCTGGTCTGCTCTGAGCAGGCCTTCCATCCCTCCATCCACTCTGCTGCCATCTAGTGATGTTTGCATTTACCTACAGTGCTGCAGACACCAGTGTCTTACTTATGGTTTTGTTGCCCATTCCAGCTTTGTGCAGGTCTATGATCTTGTCCCTGACATCCTTATAAAGCTCTTCGGTCTTTCCCATGTTGTAGAGGTTGGAGTCTGACTGATTAATCAAGTCTGTGGACACGTGTCTTTTATAAAGGCGACTATGTAAGAGAGCTGTCTTTAATGCAGGAAACAAGTTGATTAGGAACATCTAACTGGTCTGTAGGAGCCAGAACTCTTAATGATTGGTAGAGGATCAAATACTTATTTCTCACTGAAAAATGCAAATAAATTCATATAATTTGTACAATGTGATTTTATTTTTGATCTTCTATCTCTCAATGTTAAAAATTAACCTACCCTTAAAATTATATACTGCTCACGTCTATCTCAGTAGGGAAATTTACAGAATCAGCAAATTCTCCACTATATATATGTATATACGGCCCTGGCAAAAATTAAGAGACCACTGCAAAATATTCAGTTTGTCTGATTTTCCTCTTTATAAGTATATTTTTGAGTAAAATGTAAATTGTTCTTTTATTCTTTAAACTTTTAACAACATGTCTCCGAATTTCCAAGCAATAAATTTTGTGTTTTTTTTCTGACAAAGAAAAATGTTAAAAAAAAGAGTGCTTTCAGACCTCAAATAATGCAAAGAAAACAAGTTCATAATAATTTAGAAATGTCAATACTAATGTTTTAACTCAGGAAGAGTTCAGAAATCAATATTTAGTGGAATGACCATGATTCTTAATCACAGCTTTCATGCGTCTTGGCATGCTTTCCAGCAGTCTTTCACACTGCTCCTGGTGCAAAAATGTAAGCAGTTCTTTGCGTGATGTCTTGTGACTATCCATCATCTTCTTTATTACATTCCAGAGGTCTTCAATGGGGTTTAAGTCTGGAGATTGGGCTGCCCATGACATGTTTTTTATGTGGTGGTCCCTTAATTTTTGCCAGAGCTACACTACCGTTCAAAAGTTTAGGGTCACTTAAAAATTTCCTGAAGCTAGCATTAAATGATTCATAAATACACTCTATACATTGTTAATGTGGTAAATGACTATTATAGCTGCAAATGTCTGGTCTGTAATGCAATATCTTCATAGGTGTATAGAGGCCCATTTCCAACAACCATCACTTCAGTGTTCTTATGGTACTTTGTGTTTGCTAACTGTGTAAGAAAGCTAATAGATGGTTACAATACCCTTGAAAACCCTTGTGCAAGTATGTTAGCACAGCTAAAAACAGTTTGGCTGATTAGATAAACTATAAACCGGACCTTACTTTGAGCTAGTTGAGAATCTGGAGCATTACTTTTCTTGGTTCCATTAAACTCTCAAAATGGCCAGAAAAAAAGAACTTTCATATGAAACTCGACAGTCTATTCTTGTTCTTAGAAATTAAGGCTATTTCATGCGAGAAATTGCCAAGAAATGGAAGATTTCCTACAACGGTGACTACTACTCCCTTCAGAGGAGAGCACAAACAGGCTCTAACCAAAGTAGAAAGAGAAGTGGGAGGCCCCGCTGCACAACTGAGCAACCAGACAAGTACATTTGAGTCTGTTGTTTGAGAAATAGACACCTCACAGGTCCTCAATTGGCAGCTTCATTAAATAGTACATGCAAAATGCCAGTGTCAATGTCTACAGTGAAGAGGCGACTCCGGTATGCTGGCCTTCAGGGCAGAGTGGCAAAGAAAAAGCCATATCTGAGACTGGCTAATAAAAGGAAAAGATTAATATGAGCAAAAGAACACAGGCATTGGACAGAGGAAGATTGAAAGAAAGTGTTATGGACAGACAAATCCAAGTTTGAGGTGTTTGGATCACACAGAAGAACCTTTGTGAGATGCAGAACAACTGAAAAATGCTGGAGGAATGCCTGACGCCATCTGTCAAGCAAGGTGGAGGTAATGTGATAGTCTGGGGTTGATTTGGTGCTGGTAAAGTGGGAGATTTGTACAAGGTAAAAGGGATTTTGACTAAGCAAGGTTATCACTCCCTTTGGCAACAACATGTCATACCCTGTGGACGGCGCTTGATTGGAGCCAATTTCATCCTACAACAGGACAATGACCAAAAAGCACACCTACAAATTATGCAAGAACTATTTAGGGAAGAAACAGGCAGCTGGTATTCTATCTGTAATGAAGTCGCCAGCGCAGTCACTATATCTCAACCCCATTGACCTGTTGTGGGAGCAGCTTGACCGTATGGTATGCAAAAAGTGCCCATCAAGCCAAACCAATTTGTGGGAGGGTCTTCTGGAAGCATGGGGTGAAATTTTTCCAGATTACCCCAGCAAATTAACTGCTAGAATTCCAAAGGTCTTCAATGCTGTAATTGCTGTAAATGGAGCATTTGATGAAGGCAAAGTTTGAAGGATAAAATTATTATTTCAAATAAAAATCTTTTTTTTTGTCAATGTCTGGAATAGATTTTCAATTCATTCGGCAACTAATTTGATTAATAAAAGAATGAGTTTTCATGCAAAGCACAAAATTGTCTGGTGACCCTAAACTTTTGTAGTGCAGCTCATCCAGGATGGCACATCAATGCAAGCTGTGGCAAGAAGGTTTGCTGTGTCTGTCAGCGTAGTGTCCAGAGGCTGGAGGCACTAACAGGAGACAGGCCAGTATACCAGGAGACGTGGACAGGGATGTAGGAGGGCAACAACCCAGCAGCAGGACCACTACCTCAGCGTTTGTGCAAGGAGGAACAGGAGGAACACTGCCAGAGCCCTGCAAAATGACCTCCAGCAGGCCACAAATGTGCATGTGTCTACACAAACAGTTAGAAACCAATTCCATGAGGATGGTCTGAGTGCCCGACTGTTGTGAATTCTGTGGCTGAATTCACTCCTGTGGTCACAAGTGGTACTGCAGCTTCTGAGCTTCCTCCCTCAGGTGTTCTGGTGAGCTCGTTAACTGCTTCATTACTTAACTCCGCCTGATGCTGCTATCCTTGCTCCTTGTCAATGTTCCAGTCTTGGATCTGAGCTTCTCCTGATCGTTCCTGTGACCTGCTGCTCTGTATAGCTAAGTGCTTTTTTGCTATTTTGTTGCTTTTTTCTGTCCAGCTTGTCTTTTGGTTTTGCTGGAAGCTCTGAGACGCAAAGGGTGTACCGCCGTGCCGTTAGTTCGGCACGGTGGGTTTTTTTTTGCCCCCTTTGCGTGGTTTTGCTTTAGGGTTTTTTGTAGACTGCAAAGTTCGCTTTACTGTCCTCGCTCTGTCCTAGAATATCGGGCCCCACTTTGCTGAATCTATTTCATCCCTACGTTTTGTCTTTTCATCTTACTCACAGTCATTATATGTGGGGGGCTGCCTTTTCCTTTGGGGAATTTCTCTGGGGCAAGTCAGGCCTATTTTTCTATCTTCAGGCTAGCTAGTTTCTTAGGCTGTGCCGAGTTGCCTAGGTAGTTGTTAGGCGCAATCCACAGCCGCTTTTAGTTGTGTTTAGGATAGGATCAGGTGTGCAGTCTACAGAGTTTCCACGTCTCAGAGCTCGTTCTTGTATTTTTGGGTATTTGTCAGATCACTGTGTGCGCTCTGATCGCTAAGCACACTGTGTTTCTGGATTGCCTTCATAACACCTTTCATTAGCATACATAACAGTACAAGGAGCCAACTAATGATTCTCAATAGAGGGAAAGAAAAAGTTCTGACATCATTTTTTTTTTTTTTTTTCTGCTCTGTGTTCACTTTTTTTTTTTTCCCCTAGACATTTGGGTGATTCTGGACACAGGTGTGGACATGGATATTCAGGGTCTGTGCTCTTCAATGGATAATCTCGTTATAAATGTACAAAAAATTCAAGATACTATTGATCAGAAATCTATGTTAGAACCAAGAATTCCTATTCCTGATTTGTTTTTTGGAGATAGAACTAAGTTTCTAAGTTTCAAAAATAATTGTAAGCTATTTCTGGCCTTGAAACCTCATTCTTCTGGTAATCCTATTCAACAGGTTTTGATTATTATTTCTTTTTTGCGCGGCGACCCTCAAGACTGGGCATTTTCTCTTGCGCCAGGAGACCCTGCATTGAGTAGTGTCGATGCGTTTTTCCTGGCGCTCGGATTGCTGTACGATGAGCCTAATTCAGTGGATCAGGCTGAGAAAAATTTGCTGGCTTTGTGCCAGGGTCAGGATGATATAGAAGTATATTGTCAGAAATTTAGGAAATGGTCAGTACTCACTCAGTGGAATGAATCTGCGCTGGCAGCTTTGTTCAGAAAGGGTCTCTTTGAGGCTCTTAAGGATGTCATGGTGGGATTTCCTATGCCTGCTGGTTTGAATGAGTCTTTGTCTTTGGCCATTCAGATCGGTCGACGCTTGCGCGAGCGTAAATCTGTGCACCATTTGGCAGTACTGCCTGAGGTTAAACCTGAGCCTATGCAGTGCGATAGGACTATGACTAGAGTTGAACGGCAGGAATACAGACGTCTGAATGGTCTGTGTTTCTACTGTGGTGATTCCACTCATGCTATTTCTGATTGTCCTAAGCGCACTAAGCGGTTCGATAGGTCTGCCGTCATTGGTACTGTACAGTCCAAATTCCTTCTGTCCATTACCTTGATATGCTCTTTGTCGTCGTTTTCTGTCATGGCGTTTGTGGATTCGGGCGCTGCCCTGAATCTGATGGATTTGGATTATGCTAAACGTTGTGGGTTTTTCTTGGAGCCTTTGCGGTGTCCTATTCCATTGAGAGGAATTGATGCTACACCTTTGGCCAAGAATAAACCTCAATACTGGGCCCAGCTGACCATGTGCATGGCTCCTGCACATCAGGAAGTTATTCGCTTTCTGGTGTTGCAAAATCTGCATGATGTGGTCGTGTTGGGGTTGCCATGGCTACAAACCCATAATCCAGTATTGGATTGGAATTCCATGTCGGTATCCAGCTGGGGTTGTCAGGGGGTACATGGTGATGTTCCATTTTTGTCGATTTCGTCATCCACCCCTTCTGAGGTCCCAGAGTTCTTGTCTGATTATCAGGATGTATTTGAAGAGCCCAAGTCCGATGCTCTACCTCCGCATAGGGATTGTGATTGTGCTATCAATTTGATTCCTGGTAGTAAATTCCCTAAAGGTCGATTATTTAATTTATCCGTGCCCGAACACGCCGCTATGCGCAGTTATGTGAAGGAATCCCTGGAGAAGGGACATATTCGCCCATCGTCATCACCACTGGGAGCAGGGTTCTTCTTTGTAGCCAAGAAGGATGGTTCGCTGAGACCATGTATTGATTACCGCCTTCTTAATAAGATCACTGTTAAATTTCAGTATCCCTTGCCATTGTTATCTGACTTGTTTGCTCGGATTAAGGGGGCTAGTTGGTTCACTAAGATAGATCTTCGTGGTGCGTATAATCTGGTGAGAATCAGGCAAGGAGATGAATGGAAAACTGCATTCAATACGCCCGAGGGTCATTTTGAGTATCTAGTGATGCCGTTCGGACTTGCCAATGCTCCATCTGTGTTTCAGTCTTTTATGCATGACATCTTCCGTGAGTATCTGGATAAATTCCTGATTGTTTACTTGGATGACATTTTGATCTTCTCAGATGATTGGGAGTCTCATGTGAAGCAGGTCAGAATGGTTTTTCAGGTCCTGCGTGCTAACTCTTTGTTTGTGAAGGGATCAAAGTGTCTCTTCGGTGTGCAGAAAGTTTCATTTTTGGGGTTCATCTTTACCCCTTCTACTATCGAGATGGATCCAGTTAAGGTCCAAGCCATCCAGGATTGGATTCAGCCGACATCTCTGAAAAGTCTGCAAAAGTTCCTGGGCTTTGCTAATTTTTATCGTCACTTCATCTGTAACTTTTCTAGCATTGCCAAACCATTGACCGATTTGACCAAGAAGGGTGCTGATTTGGTTAATTGGTCTTCTGCTGCTGTGGAAGCTTTTCAGGAGTTGAAGCGTCGTTTTTGTTCTGCCCCTGTGTTGTGTCAGCCAGATGTTTCTCTTCCGTTCCAGGTCGAGGTTGATGCTTCTGAGATTGGAGCAGGGGCGGTTTTGTCACAGAGAGGTTCTGATTGCTCAGTGATGAAACCATGTGCTTTCTTTTCCAGGAAGTTTTCGCCCGCTGAGCGTAATTATGATGTGGGCAATCGAGAGTTGCTGGCCATGAAGTGGGCATTCGAGGAGTGGCGTCATTGGCTTGAAGGAGCTAAGCATCGCGTGGTGGTATTGACTGATCATAAGAACTTGACTTATCTCGAGTCTGCCAAGCGCTTGAATCCTAGACAGGCCCGTTGGTCGTTATTTTTTGCCCGCTTCGACTTTGTGATTTCGTACCTTCCGGGCTCTAAAAATGTGAAGGCGGATGCTCTGTCTAGGAGTTTTGTGCCCGACTCTCCGGGTTTATCTGAGCCAGCGGGTATCCTCAAGGAAGGAGTCATTGTGTCTGCCATCTCCCCTGATTTGCGGCGGGTGCTGCAAAAATTTCAGGCGAATAAACCTGATCGTTGTCCAGCAGAGAAACTGTTCGTCCCTGATAGGTGGACTAATAAACTTATCTCTGAACTTCATTGTTCGGTGTTGGCTGGTCATCCTGGAATCTTTGGTACCAGAGAGTTAGTGGCTAGATCCTTCTGGTGGCCATCTCTGTCACGGGATGTACGTACTTTTGTGCAGTCCTGTGGGATTTGTGCTAGGGCTAAGCCCTGCTGTTCTCGTGCCAGTGGGTTGCTTTTGCCCTTGCCGGTCCCAAAGAGGCCTTGGACACATATATTTCGATGGATTTCATTTCTGACCTTCCCGTTTCTCAAAAGATGTCAGTCATTTGGGTGGTCTGTGATCGCTTTTCTAAAATGGTCCATCTGGTGCCCTTGGCTAAATTGCCTTCCTCCTCTGATTTGGTACCTTTGTTCTTTCAGCATGTAGTTCGGTTGCATGGCATTCCTGAGAATATTGTTTCTGACAGAGGTTCCCAGTTTGTTTCAAGGTTTTGGCGAGCCTTTTGTGGTAGGATGGGCATTGACCTATCCTTTTCCTCGGCTTTCCATCCTCAGACTAATGGCCAGACCGAACGAACCAATCAGACCTTGGAAACATATCTGAGATGTTTTGTTTCTGCAGACCAGGATGATTGGGTGTCCTTTTTGCCGTTGGCTGAGTTCGCCCTTAATAATCGGGCCAGCTAGGCTACCTTGGTTTCTCCATTTTTTTGCAATTCTGGGTTCCATCCTCGTTTCTCTTCAGGACAGCTTGAGTCTTCGGACTGTCCTGGTGTGGATTCTGTGGTGGATAGGTTGCAGCAGATCTGGACTCAGGTAGTGGACAATTTGATCTTGTCCCAGGAGAAAGCTCAACTTTTCGCTAATCGCAGACGCCGTGTGGGTCCCCGACTTCGTGTTGGGGATCTGGTGTGGTTATCTTCTCGTCATATTCCTATGAAGGTTTCCTCTCCTAAATTTAAACCTCGTTTTATTGGTCCGTATAGGATTTCTGAGGTTCTCAATCCTGTGTCTTTTCGTTTGACCCTCCCAGACTCCTTTTCCATACATAATGTATTCCATAGGTCGTTGTTGCGGAGATACGTGGCACCTATGGTTCCATCTGTTGAGCCTCCTGCCCCGGTTTTGGTGGAGGGGGAATTGGAGTATATTGTGGAGAAGATTTTGGATTCTCGTGTTTCTAGACGGAAACTCCAGTATCTGGTTAAATGGAAGGGTTATGCTCAGGAAGATAATTCCTGGGTTTTTGCCTCTGATGTTCATGCTTCCGATCTTGTTCGTGCCTTTCATGCGGCTCATCCTGGTCGGCCTGGGGGCTCTGGTGAGGGTTCGGTGACCCCTCCTCAAGGGGGGGGTACTGTTGTGAATTCTGTGGCTGAATTCACTCCTGTGGTCACAAGTGGTACTGCAGCTTCTGAGCTTCCTCCCTCAGGTGTTCTGGTGAGCTCGTTAACTGCTTCATTACTTAACTCCGCCTGATGCTGCTATCCTTGCTCCTTGTCAATGTTCCAGTCTTGGATCTGAGCTTCTCCTGATCGTTCCTGTGACCTGCTGCTCTGTATAGCTAAGTGCTTTTTTGCTATTTTGTTGCTTTTTTCTGTCCAGCTTGTCTTTTGGTTTTGCTGGAAGCTCTGAGACGCAAAGGGTGTACCGCCGTGCCGTTAGTTCGGCACGGTGGGTTTTTTTTTGCCCCCTTTGCGTGGTTTTGCTTTAGGGTTTTTTGTAGACTGCAAAGTTCGCTTTACTGTCCTCGCTCTGTCCTAGAATATCGGGCCCCACTTTGCTGAATCTATTTCATCCCTACGTTTTGTCTTTTCATCTTACTCACAGTCATTATATGTGGGGGGCTGCCTTTTCCTTTGGGGAATTTCTCTGGGGCAAGTCAGGCCTATTTTTCTATCTTCAGGCTAGCTAGTTTCTTAGGCTGTGCCGAGTTGCCTAGGTAGTTGTTAGGCGCAATCCACAGCCGCTTTTAGTTGTGTTTAGGATAGGATCAGGTGTGCAGTCTACAGAGTTTCCACGTCTCAGAGCTCGTTCTTGTATTTTTGGGTATTTGTCAGATCACTGTGTGCGCTCTGATCGCTAAGCACACTGTGTTTCTGGATTGCCTTCATAACACCTGTCATTAGCATACATAACACCCGACGTCCATAGATGGGGATTGTGCTTATAGCCCAACACGGTGCAGGACGCTTGGCATTTGCCACAGAACACCAGGATTGGCAAATTTGCCACTGGCGCCCTGTGCTCTTCACAGATGAAAGCAGGTTCACACTGAGCACATGTGACAGACATGACAGAGTCTGGGGACGCCGTGGAGAGTGATCTGCTGCCTGCAACATCATTCATCATGGTTGGTTTGGTAGTGGGTCAGTAATGGTGTGGGGTGCCATTTCTTTGGAGGGTGGCACAGCCCTCCATGTGTTCGCCAGAGGTAGCTTGACTGCCATTAGATATCGAGATGAGATCCTCAGACCCCTTGTGAGACCATATGTTGGTGCGTTTTGCCCTGGGTTCCTCCTAATGCATAACAATGCCAGACCTCATGTGGCTGGAGTGTGCCAGCAGTTCCTGCAAGATGAAGGCATTGAAGCTATGGACTGGCCCGCCCATTCCCCAGACCTGAATCCGATTCAACACATCTGGGACATCATGTCTCACACCATCCACCAATGTCTCATTGCACCACAGACTGTCCAGGAGTTGGCGGATGCTTTAGTCTATGTCCTGGAGGAGATCCTTCAGGAGACCACCTCATCAGGAGCATGCCCAGGCATTGTAGGGAGGTCTTACAGGCATGTGGAGGTCACACACACAACAGAACATCATTTCCTTGTCTTGAGGCATTTCCACCGAAGTTGGACCAGCCTGTAATTTGATTTCCACTTTGACTTTGAGTATCATTCCAAATCCAGACCTCCATGGGATGTTGGGATGTTGATTTTGCTTTACATTGATCATTTTTATGTTTTATTGTATTTTAGTGTTCCCTTTATTTTTTTGAGCAGTAGCTATATATATATATATATGGAACAAAGTATTTAGTCAGTCACCAATTGTGCAAATTCTCTTACTTAAAGAGATGAGAGAGACCTGTAATTGACATCATAGGTAGACCACAACTATGAGAGTCAAAATGAGAAACCAAATACAGGTTAAACATTATTTTAATGTTCATGTGCTTTGGTTTGTCACTTCTCTGCACTGTAACATTGTTTGCTAAAGCTGTGTGTGCAGCTCAAGATGTAGTGTGGAGGGTGGGTCAGTGGAGATACAGGTAGAGATGAGCGAATATTTCAATGTTCGTTTTGGATTACAATTGCGGAATTTGCAATATTCACCTATTAATTTGTCAAATATTTGCTGAACTTAACCAAATGCCATTCATGTCAATGGAAAACAAAAACAAATGCATGAACAACACCTTATAATGTCCCCAAAAGATGCCAAAACACCTCAAATGAGGGACAGACACCAGGAAAGTAGACTCAATTCACCCACAGTACAAATAGTAGCATGGCACTGCAGCAATCAGCCAAGCATGAGGTATCGGGGTATTGAACAGCATCTACAGCTTTCAATTGAACGTCACAGTAAGATGAGGTGGGTGCAGAATCGGTGCAAGACTCCTTCGCTGGGAGCCCTGATACCACATGCAACACATCTACCTGCTTTCATGCTGAGCCACACTCAGGTGGCACAATTATCAGTTTTGTAGACTACCATTGTCAGAAAAATTTAAGGATAGTAACATAGGTAGTTGAGTCCAAGTAAGTGGAGGCTTGACGGTCTCAAAGGCTTACTGCTACAGGCAACACGCATGAAGGAGACCCAACTAGGAGTCTACACAGTTTCAAAAAGTAGTGACAAACACTATCAAAGTGGCATCAATTTCACGACAGTAGAAATAGTATAAAAGGGACCAACAGGTCTTCCACTATACCCAATCCAGCAGATCGACACCCAACCAGAAGTGTTCAAATTTCCAAAACTTATTGGCAGGCAATACCAAAGTGTCATCAATTTCACCACAGTAGAAATAGTATGATAGGGACTGACAGGTTTTCCATTACACCCACTCAAGCAGATGGACACCCAACCAGGAGTGTTCACATTTAAACAAATGAGGGCCTTACTTCACAGAAATGGCATCAATTTCACCACAGTAGAAATAGTTTATCGACAGGTCTTCCACTATACCCAATGCAGCAGATAGACACCCAACCAGGAGTGTTCACATTTCCAAAAAATATTGGCAGACAATACAAAAGTGGAATCAATTTCACCACAGTAGAAATAATATAATAGGGACTGACAGGTCTTCCTTTATACCCAATCCAGCAGTTGGACACCCAACCACGAGTGTTCAAATTTCTAAAAATTATTGATAGACAATACCAAAGTGTCAGCAATTTCACTACAATAGAAATAGTGTGATAGAGACTGACAAGTCCTCCAATACACGCAATCTAGCAGATGGGTACCCAACAAGGAGTGTACTGTTCATATTTCCAAAAATATTTGGCAGACACCACAAAAGTGTCATCAATTTCACCACAGTAAAGATAATATTACAGGGACCGATAGGTTTTCCACTACACCCACTTCAGCAGATAGACGCCCAACTAGTAGTGTATAGAAAATAAAGAAGGGGCTGACAGCACTCACTTATTGGGGAGCCCGTTCCATGTCCAGGGAACCATCCTGGATCTCTCAAACAGTCCAAAAACAGAACAGTGCTCCAGCCAGGTGTAGAAATATCAGAAAGGAATGTTTATTCAGCCATAGAAAAGCGACGTTTCGACACAATTAGGTCTTTTTCAAGCATACAAAAAGTTTACAAAGGGCTGGCTTAAATAGTGTGGACACCACCATCAAATCACAGCCCACATTAAGATATTCATAAAAATACAACACATAACAAACATCAGAAGTACGTGTGTTTACTAATCACCAATTATAATTTATCCACCAAATAAATAAACACAATAATTCACTTATAAATGCAGAATCTGTGCTTTGTTTATCTTCTGTTCCGCAAATCCGCCTAATGCATCATCGTTTCCATAGAGATCTTCAGCCAATAAGTGCAGTCCTGTTGGGATCCTCTTATCCAACCACGCTCAATGAAGAGTAACAGCGTCAGAAAGGAAAACATCCTATCCATACATTCTATGTATTATGGCACATCCCATGTAGCCAATCCGGCATCCCCTCCCATATCGAATATACCTGCATCATCATCAAGCGTCACTACCCTGGTAACACCGCCAAGTTACTGATCCTCTCGGAGGCAACAGTGTAAGAGCGCAAGCGCACCGCATACTAGACGCGCCCCCATCACCCAACTAGTGGTCACATTTAAGCAAATGAGGGCCTTACATCACAGAAGTGGCATCAATTTCACCACAGTAGAAATAGTATAATAGGGATCGACAGGTCTTCCACTATACCCAATCCAGCAGATGGACACCCAAACAGAAGTGCTCACATTTCAAAAAATTATTGGCAGACAATACCAAAGTGGCATCAATACCGCCTCAGGGCTTGTTGCTTCTGCCACAGTCACCACAACATGTGTAGAGTGGAATTCCACTATGTCGGCACATCACATATCAACCTGTTAACTGGCATGGATAAAGACCTCTGTATCGATGTAAGTTGATGTAAGTTGATGACGTAAGGGGTGCACATGGGGGAAATGAGAACACAGCTTACGTGCTTTTTGGAGCAGCTCACCCAGGCCAGGACCAGGATAGTGGAGGAGAAAATGCTGTACCACCAGGTTGAGGACGTGAGCCATGCAAGGCACGTGTGTGAGCTTGCCTCACCGTAGGTCCACCACCAGGTTGACACCATTATCGGACACAGCCTTCCCTGGATGCAGGTTTATCGGAGACAACCATTGAATAAACTCAGCCTGGAGAGCTGCCCACAACTTTTCAGCTGTATGACTGCAATCTCCAAGGCATATCAATTTTAATACTGCCTGATTGTGGTGGGCCCTGGCGCACAGTAAGGAGGTGGTGTAACATCCTTGGCCATGCTTACTTATCCAACTGTGTGTGGTGAAATGCACCCTGGCAGACAGAGATTTAGTCAAGGAACGGGTGATGATGTCTGCGACATGCTGGTGTAGCTCAGGCACAGCTTTCATAAAAAAGTATTGGCGACTGGGCAATTGGTACTGGGGGACTGAGACGGCCATCAGCTTTCAGAAACCATCTGTATCTACCAGGCGGAAAGGCCGCATTTCTGTGGCCAACTGATTAGAGATGGTAGAGTTCAACCTATTAGATTTGTCATGCACAGAAGGAAACAATCTTTTACGTGACCACAACTGCAAAACTGTGGGCTGGCTGCAGTGCTGAGAGACGGCGGAGTACGGTGAACTGAACAAACTGCTGGACCATGAGAGAGGTGAAGGCGAAGATGCTATGGTGGATTGAGAAAGTTGTGGTGTGGTTGCTCTCTAAGATCAGTCAAAAACAGCATGCATGTCAGCTTCGGTTACAGCTGATGGCGGGCTCTCAGCATGCTCGTCGTGGCTGCATCACTACATGGTTGAATGTAACCTCCTCATCTTCCTCCTCAGATGACCTTCTTATCTGTGTGCCTCTATGTTCACGCCAACTGGGATCTGACACCTCATCATCATCCTCATCAGGATCACCTTTCCTCCAGGGTTTAATGTCTGATGATGAGCATCAGGATGCTGTTTGGACTCTACTTCCTCCTACTCCGCATCTCCTCCTCTTGTGAAGCTATTGAGTACACTTCTGATGACTATGGCATAGAATGTGTAAAGAGCTCTTCAGACTCACCCATCTGTGGTTCCTTACAGTCAGTTGTATGGTTGGAGAGTTGGGATGTGGGGGTAGCAAGGGGAATTTGGGTGCCACCTCTGTGGACTGTACTGGGTGTGATGTTGAGGTGGAGGAAGAGGAGTAGAGGTCACTTGAAGCTGCGCTTGACATCCACTTGAGTACATGCTCTTTCTTGGCCTCCTCAGTAAGGCATACCACTGGTCATCTGCCAAAGAAAGGTAGTAGAGTAGCCCATCCAATAACAGAAGTTGTCAGTTGTCTTTGCATAGGACGTGACATTGTTGGTTCACTAATGCTTTCACAAATATTGCCAACTACCCTACATACACTTTGAACACCAAGACTAATTCCTTTTCCACCATGGCCTCGCTTTTTCCTAGTCATTTGCTTAGATAGTGTGGTAGGAGCACAGTATTAGCATCAAAAAAATTTTAAACTCTGCACCACCTCTGCAAACAGCTGAAATTCAGTGACTGTAAATTCCAAGGTGAAATATGGCGTGCTATATCGTGTTAGTCAGAGTAGAAAGAATTGTTTGATTGTGCATCAGGCCTGAATGAGAAAGAAGATATGCTACAAACAATTTGAAAGTCAGATGTCCCATAATGTATGACGTTAGGAACACAAGAATTTATTTTTGGCATCTGGATAAGGCCTCTATAACACATTAGATTTTAGAAACTATTTTAAAGTCAAGTCCCCTACTGCATGACGCTAGGAACACAAGGATTTTTGGGTGGCCTTAGAATCAAGCGTCTACAGCTTAATTTGATCCGAACAAAATGACAAAGTGTGATTAGGCAGGCTTAGGTCTACAGACAGTTTCATTTCAACACAGCACTAAATGACAAGGTGGGATACAGCAGGCTATTTCACATTTAGCTAGTGAAAAAATATTGTTTAGAATGCTATACTCGTGCATGGAGCACATTAGAAGCAGTGCACAACACACTTGTAGGACATGTGCCCTGCTGGCTTTGTCTGTGGACCTCAGTAGTGGCCAAAAAAAAATAAATAGCTGGAAGGTAAATTTAACAGCCACACTGGACACTGGCTAGCTAAACCATCTGACTGATACACAACTGCCTAGCTAACTAGCTAAAGTCTTGCTACTAACAGTGCCAGCATCAGAAGCAGCCTCTCTGCACTGGTACAGTGTCAAAATGGCGATAAAACTCGATGTTCACTCTTTATATGGAAATGGACATGTGACTTCAGCAGCCAATGACAAAAGTCATTGTGTCATGACCTGTGGATGTTTCCTTCACCCTTATTGGCTAGCCGCAATGTGCACACATAAAGTTTGGAAAAAATAAATAAATTACTGTTTGCAAGAACGCCACGCCTCTGAGCTCTTCCTCCACTCTTCAAACACGTGCCAAACGCTCATGATACACCACCATTATTGTTGATAAAGTGCTGAAAATACTTTTGTGGCAAAGCAAATATTTTCAAGCACCTTTACGAAATGTTAGCGATTTGTTCCGATTTTTTAAAGTTTGCTCTTGTTTCTGAACACAAATCCGAATATGCCATATTTGTGCTGAATTTATGCTTGGCAATCATTTTTTGAACAAATTCTATAGTCTATTATGTATGTATTCATAAAATAGAGATGGTATAGAAGAACACTCTTAATCTGCAGATATGGGATCAATAAACAAGTTGCTAGTGTTAAACTTTAATTTCACCTAGTAGCCCTGGCTTTCAGTCACAGAGCAGTGTCTGGCATTGTTTCAGTCACTGCTCAATAGATAGTAAGCAGAGGCTGAAACCATGCCAAGGCATTGACTTCCAGCCATTTCAGCAGTACATATGTGCTGGGTCAGCTGTAAGTCAGTGCCACACCCTATGCACTGAACGGTGAATGAAGCCACGCTGGCTGCGCCTCTGTGACTGAAAGCACGAGGCTGCTGAGAGGAATAAATTTAATTTCCTCCTGGTGGTCAAGCTTTCAGTGCTGTGCAATATGGCTTTACTACAGTATTAATTAACCCCATATCTGCAAGTCAATAGATTTTGGAGACATGACATGTTCCCTTTGAATCTAATTTTGCTGTCATTCATCATTGCTATACATTTTGTTATATATTTTGCCTATATTGTAAGGCTGTGTTCACATTGCGTTAATGGCAATGCACTGACGGCATCCGTTACATAGCGGCACTAACGCTATGTAACGGATGCGTTAGCGCACCCATTAACTGCCTTTATGTAACGCATCGCTAACACATGTCATAATCAGCATGCATTAGCGATTTGCCATCATTCGTCAGTCTGCAGCGTTTTTGGGTCCGTCACTGCTAGCACAGATAGAGCATCTGCGCTAGCGCGATCACATAAACGCAATCTTTTTCAGCACTTGCGTTAACACAGTCCGTTTAACGTATGCATTGAACGGACTGCACTAACGCAATGTGAACCTAGCCTAAACCTGGTAAACCAGGGGAATTTTGATAGCATTCTGATTTAATATTTTGTGCAATATTGAGTATTGCTCTTCAGTGTTGGGTCACTGGGTTTGATTGGTCATTTTTTGCTTGCACTTCTAGCTAACACTAGATGCATGTGGTCAATTTGCCTTTGTATTCATAGTTTGTACGATTTTATACTTGCTCGGTAGTCTGATTTCCATACACTGTTAATGGATTTTTGTGTGTTTGTCAACCTGTGCATAGCAGCAATGTATGAAATGAAGGTCATTGCTATGACAAACAATGCTACTGAAACCCCTCTAATTAAGCTATACATCAGTTTTTAGGTTGCTCATTTCATAAACTTTCATTGCCTCTGAAAGTGACATCAATATGTATTGCATTAGCAGACAAAAGCAGGAGCTTGCTGAATTAAAGTTAAATTGACATATTTTTGTCTATTAATCTTTAAATGCTTAAATTAACCTTGACAGCATTGAAGACAAATGCTAAGGCTTCAGGAAACCAATAGATATTCAAGCACATTTTTAATCAGAAGAGTGTAATATTGCAAAAAATAGAGTACAAAATCCTACAGTATTAACCCAGATCATCCTGGAAAGTTAATCATGCAGACTGGGATATATATTTTATTTTAGATGGTCAAATTAAGTACACAGTTTAAATGTCAGTGACAATTTTTTTAGCATAGGATCTTAATGAATTCTGACCATAATGAATTACTGTAAGTGAAAAGCAGTCATAATAAGGTAAAAGTCAAAATATCGCAGTCCTTTCCTGACATTCTCATATCACCATTCAGTGTGCCGCACAGATCTCATTGCTTTGTTATACTTTTATTATGTACATAATTAATTCCCTGTGATCCAGAAAACTTGCATTCTGCCCTGGTGTTCTGAATTATTTATTTACCATTTTATATATATTTCTGGTTAGACGTGATGAATTTTAATGAGCTTTTGAAGAAGAATTATTTTTTTGATACAAAGGTGCTTGAAACTGAGCAATCCTGATAACCGTGTACATTTATAACAGTGCTCTATCTTATTTCTATAATTTAAAGATTTTTGTATAACAATGTAAAATATTATTACTATGTATTTTGTTTGTTTATGGGGTTTTTTTCACGATATCTACACTACAAGTAAGATTTTGCTAAAAAAGGGATCATTCTAAAACTATTGAAGCCTTGTTTCAACACAAGAACTAATTTCATAAATGTTAAATTCTTGACATAGAGCTCCTTTTTAATTATTCAATGCTGTGCATTTTTTTCCTGGCAGATTGTAATCAACTAATAAGCACAATTATGTCAATCATTTAACAGGTATTACCATTTATGTATGCATTAGACATTTAGGTCATATCCACGGTAAATGCACCTGTTCTTCTTGCTGATGTATTTCTGTTCTTGGATTGGCTGTTTTCATTACTTCTATTAAGGGGAATAGAGAGATCTATTCTGCATATGTATACAGGATAGCTAACTCCATATCTAGTCTTTCCTCGATGTGGTGTCTAGCAGCCAACGCAAATAGGGGCCAATAGACATAAGTGAGTGTACTAGTGGTGTTACCCACTTTTTCACTGATTTTTATAATATATCCTGTGAATATGCCATAAATGTATTTATTAGGCATACATATTTAGCAATCTTTTACATGCAATCAAGGAAACAGTTGGAAACACTGTTATTTTTATTGTATGGTGGTAGTGGGCCTCTTTTTCACAAAAGCCTTGTACAACTGCATAGGCAGATCAAACAGTTTGTGTACATGGAGGTTACTTTTCATCATGGTAATAAGGAAAAAGAATTTAACTGTGCATCTAGAACTAAATTGAAAATAAGTTGCCAAATGATATCAGCATTCTCTTTAGACCTCTTTCAGACGTCCGTATAGCACGTTGTGTGGTATCCATGTTTTTCAAGGATTCCACTCATACCCACTATAATCTATGCACATGTCTACATTTTTCATGAACAGTGTGTTTGCGCAAAACACGGAGATGTGTCCGTTTTTTTTTACAATGGCCAATATAGATCTGTGAGTCAAAGAAAAACACACACAGCCCACTGATGGCATCTGTGAACCATCCATGTACAGGCTGTGTTTAACATTGCAAAGTACAGGAGAAACTTTGTAAATTATCTCTTTATCCTTCCATGAAAAAACACTGATGCTAAAAATGGACACATAGATGACACACTGATGAGCAACACTGATGCCATTTGTTAACCTACGTGTTTAAACATGGATGTGTGAATGAGGCCTTAATCAGTGGACACATATAAATCAAGAATCAAAAGCACCTGTTCAGTTTTAAAGACAAATAACACACATACATAGAACATTATACCAAAAGTTATAATCTACTGTTTAAATGATTTTTTTAATCCATTAAGAAACGCAATACAAATGTACATTGTTGCGGTTGTAGTAATCATTTGATCTGTATATAATAAAGTGGATGGCCAATGCAAACAAATTATCACCTATCCCTTAGATCAGTGACAACTTAGTAATCGGTGGGGGATCCAAAAACAGGGACTTACACCTATTGGAAGAACAAAGAATGTTCAATCCCTATGGCGCACATTTATCCCTGCTGTAAAATGGAGATGCAGGTCGCATTCCTAACAATTCTATAGAGCTGCCTAGAAAAGCCAAGCGCAGCGCTTGTAAGCTTTACAGAGAATGATGGAGTGGTGAATAGGTATATATTAGGTATATACTCACCCTCGGACGCGCCCTGCTTCTTTCCGGCAGCCTTCCTTCCTAAGAATCAGCGCTTGAAGGACCTTCGGTGACGTCGCGGCTTGTGATTGGTCGCGCGAGCGGTCGCGCGACCAATCACAAGCCGCGACGTCATCTAAGGCCCTTCACGCGCTGATTCTAAGGAAGGAAGGCTGCCGGTTAGTACCAGGGCGCGTCAGAGGGTGAGTATAGCAATATTTTTTATTTTAATTCTTTATTTTACACTTAAATATGGATTCCGATACCGATTTCCGATATTGCAAACGTATCGGAACTCGGTATCGGAATTCCAATACCAGATTCAGAAGATCGCCGACCTCATGGCCGACCCCACACAGGGGTCGGGTTTCATGAAACCCGACTTTGCCAAAAGTCGGCGACTTCTGAAAATGGCCGACCCGTTTCGCTCAACCCTACTGCCCACTTTCACTCTATTCTAATGAGGAGAAAAGTGTCCTATTCTGCTGATCATTGCAGGCTTCAACAGTCGGACATCTACTGATTATAAAAACCTTGTAGATAGATGATAATCTGTTTTTATTAGACACGCCCTTTAAAGACCATTGACAAACCTATTGACAACCTCATTCTATAACATTAGAATCCCTTTCTCCTGAAAGGTATGTCCCCTAAAGAATGGAAAGGTATTTCCTCAAACATTTTGTCTTACTGGACAGGTCAATTATTGAATAACATTATATCCCTAATTCACTGCATAGAAGCATACAAAAGAACAGTAGAGATGAAAGTTACAAATTTCCTGAAAAATGAGATTTTTAGATTTTGCCAACTGACTGCTATTTTGATGGATTCCTGATATTGTTGAAAAGTGTTTAAAAATAACCAAAGATTACACTCACCTGTTATATATCCTCATTAAAAGCAAGGCCACCGAAAGAAGAATTAAAATTCAAGAATTATCATAGCACAGCATAAAAAGGGCAACAATATTTATCTGTCCAGGTGACAGAAGTAATGCACAGGATGCAGAAAATCTATATAATAAAGATGGAGGCAACAAAGGTGCAAAATACTGATGAGACAACCACTTACAATCTACTAATTCATGGAGGTTTTATTCTCTGTATTAAAATTGCACACAAGGCCAACATTTGTGGGCTTGGCTTAAAAAAAAAAGCACCACATGTATGTTACCATCGCTTTATACATCCTTTTTTGTGTGCAATTTTAATATTAAGTAATCCCCAATCCCCATCAAATCAGCAAAGGTCACAGCCACAGACACACTTGGTGCTAGCTGCCCCAGCTAAGCGAGCCCTAAAGGGCCTTGGGATACTCTTCACCCAGCTCCCAGTAAATGCGGGGACTTCAGCAGAGCCCTTCTCAGGCCAACTGTCGCAGAGCAGCTGGAGTCTGGTGATGTGAACCTAGTCGACAATAAGTAGATTTCTGAGTGATTCCTCTCATCTTAGGTCTCCATGTTTTGAGGGGAGATACAATGTACTTCTGGTGGTCTCTGCAACTATTCACTAATTACAGGAGGTCTGGGGGAGGCCATTACCCATCTCAAGAAAGCAGTGGACCGCACTATTTGGCAGGCCAATATGCATTGTCAGAAAGGTTGTAAACTCAGAGTGGGGGACAAAGTTTGGGTATTTACTAAGAATCTCAAGATTAAGGTACCATCGCCTAATCTCGCACCCATATTTACAGGACCATTTACCATTATCGAAGTTGTCAATAAGGTGGCTTTTCAGGTAAGTTTGCCTTCTTCTATGCGGATTCCAAATGTTTTGTTTATGACTACAGGTCCCAGTTTATCTGCAGGTTCTGGAGGGCTTTCTGTAAATGCCTTGGATCAGAACTTTCGTTTTGATCTGCATGACACCCTCAAACTAATGGGAAAACTGAGCCAATCGATCAGTATCTTTAGTCCTATCTAAGATTTTTTAGCTCCCATACTCAGCATGATTGGGGATCATACATAGTCTTCTCAGAGTTCGCTCTAAACAACAGCATCATGAGGGCTTGGGAATGTCCCCCTTCTTCTGTAATCTAGGATTTCATCCTAGGTCTCCATGTTTTGAGAGAGGCTACGATGTACGTCTGGCGGTTTCTGCAACTATCCATGGACTTCATTACTGATCTACCTTATTCCAAGGATATAACTGCGCTTGGGGTTATTGTGGACAGAATTTCTAAACAATGCCATTTGGTTCCTTTGGCTTAGTTGCCCCGGAAACAGGACTATGTAGATTTATTCCTTGTTCAGGTGGTAAGATTACATGGGGCTCCCATTAATATTGTCTCTGACCACTGATCCCAGTTTATCTCCAAGTCCTCGAGGGTTTTCTGTAACCATCTTGGGATACTCTCCGCCCAGCTAGCAGTAAATGGGAGGGGGACTTTAGCAGAGTCCTTCCCAGTCCCGCTGTTGCCGGCAATGACTTGGGCAGAACCTAGTCGAAACTAGTTAAACTCCTCTGCAAGAAACCCTGGGATATAGCACGAAGAGAAAGGGAAACAAACCCTGAGATCAACCCTGAAAGAGAGCAATCAACACTGCAAGCACCACTCACTGTCACAACACATAGGAACTGCAATAAACAGCAAATACCTGATCTGGGAACAGGGTTAACTAGCCCACCTGATGCTAAAGGAAAAGATCAGGTGTTGAATACCTCTCAATCATCTCCAGACAGGTACTCCCTGTTAACTTGCACAGCAGAATAGATACAATCCCACCATTACCTAGTGCCAGACACAGAAGTGTCCCTTCTTCCCTGGGCAGTGAAGTCTGTGGGAGATTTGGCATCCCATGTCCCCACACATCCTACTACACCCGAACACAATGCTCCATAAGATTGGACCATTTAACTTGCACGCATGGTAGCTCTGCCTACAGGGTCAGGACAATGGTGCCACTTGCAACCGGATTAGTGTATCACCAGACCCAATCGATTCACAGGTAGGAGCACAGTACCCCAATTCCTCACAGGTAGGTTGTGAGTGATTGTTCCATAAGTATTTTGCACCTATGTTGCCTCCATATTAACTGCATGTGTTTGGCACATCCTAATAGTGCATTAGTTCTGTGACCTGGGCAGGTAAATACTGTTACCTTTTTATGCTGTTTTATGCCCTCTCCTAATGTGTTGTGCGGCCACAGCTTCCCACCTGGTCCTCCACACTCTTCCTTCATTCACTTTTCTCTCTTTAAAACCTCCAGTAATAACTACAGTAGGCCTTAGTTTCATGTGACAGGATGAGGCCTATTCATTACAAAAAGACATAAAACTGTAGAGAATAAATGAACTGACAGGGAGTGAAGATGGCACGACAGATGAAGTGTGGGCCTAGGTCAGGTGAATATTATCTTTTATTATTTTCCCCCATTTCTAGCAATCGATTTGTTATACTTTGGGGTCTGAAGAGAACTCAGAGCATAATAAATGTCTTTTCACATCCATCTTGATTCAACCTAAATTTTATTTTAAGTAAATCATATCTGCAAACAAATTCATGCGAATTTCAGGACTTTCACTCATCTCTAAAGAACAATGTCTACAACCACTACAGAAATACAAAAATCAATATAATAGTGTACATAGAACAAAGAGATTTAGAACACTGGCCATTTAAAAATCTCTGTTTCGATGAGGTTGTTTTAACTGAAGTATTCCCAGTTTAACCCTTCCCAACCTGTCTGCTTGTCAAACTTTTATAAAGCACAACTTACTTGTCTTTAATAATAAAATAAACCTTTGCCAGAGTTTTCTGTTTAACCAGAATATTAGATATGCAATGACAAAAACTATAGCACAAAATACCATTGCATGTAATGCTGATATTGATATTAAATGAACTTGACATATACTTTATTTTGCAGTCCATAAGACGCACCCTAAATTTTGTGGAGGAAAATGGGATTTTTTTACAAATAAAATGGCATTATGTCATATAGTCCACTTTTATGGTATCTTACCAAGGGGGTGGGGTGTGGCTGCAGTGTAGCAGGGTCCTAGGATACTGGATTGCTGCTGCAGGAAGAGGGGCAATGCTGCGGGCCCCGACAGCCAATTTCCCAAAAGCCACCTCAGTGAAAACGAGGCCAAGTGCGGGGACTCTGCTGACATTTTGTAAAAGCCCAGATCCCTCACAGCCTTGCACCCCCTCCTATCAACCTCCTCCCTCAGGATCGCTCCACTCCCCTCTGCACTGCAGCCACCCCCCAGTAAGCTACATTCAGATTTTAAGACACACCCACAATTTTATTCCAAATTTGGGGAAAAAAGGTGAGTGTTATAATCCGAAAAATATGGTAGCTGTTTTTTTAAATGTAATAAAAGCATAATATATGCTTGCATAGAAGAAAAAAAGTAAGATTTTAAGATTTTAGCCAACTGATAATTAGTGTTGAGCGATACCGTCCAATATTTGAAAGTATCGGTATCGGATGGTATCGGCCGATATCCGAAAAATATCGGATATCGCCGATACCGATATCCGATACCAATACAAGTCAATGGGACACAAATATCGGAAGGTATCCTGTAATGGATCCCAGGGTCTGAAGGAGAGGAAACTCTCCTTCAGGCCCTGGGATCCATATTCACATGTAAAATAAAGAATAAAAGTAAAAAATATTGATATACTTACCCTCTGACATGCCCTGGTCGTCACCACTGCAACCGCCTTGCTTTCGTTCCGAAGAATGAGCGCGTTAAGGGCCTTCGATGACGTCACGGCTTGTGATTGGTCGCGTGAGCGGTCACATGACCGCTCAGCGACCAATCACAAGCCACGACGTCATCGAAGGCCCTTTGCGCGCTCATTCTTCGGAACGAAAGCAAGGTGGTTGCAGCGGTGACGACCAGGGCGCGTCAGAGGGTAAGTATATCAATATTTTTTGTTTTTATTCTTTATTTTACACATTAATCTTAATCCCGATACCGATTCCCGATATCACAAAAATATCGGAACTCGGTATCGGAATTCTGATACCGCAAATATCGGCTGATACCCGATACTTGCGGTATCGGAATGCTCAACAATACTGATAATGCCAAAATTAATTGTATCCATGGAAAGTGTTAAGTATGGTTGACCTGATGCTTAAATTGCCAAATGTAATACAGCTTGCATTATTTAGTATATGCTATATTTAGTACATAGCTGAAATATCTGTTTTACTGTATCTTGAGAATATTAATTTCACATAATTGCTCCATACTACAAAAAATTCTAAATAAAACCTAAGTAAATTTGTTCAACTGTTCTGTAAAACAAAAATAAATAATATCATGCATGATGATATAAATCGATCAGACTATAGATAGCACATGTTGAAGAAATAGCAATGAGAAAAGAAAACCTGTACATTTTTTCTTATTAAACATATTTAAAATGAATAAATTTATATTGATCTGCTACTAACACTACCTGGACAGAGGGCAGTGTTATTGCAAACCCTTGTTTCTCTTAAGGGGCTGCTGCAGTGTGTCCCGTAAGGTGGTACACAAGTTCTGGTTCGCACCTGCGACCCTTGACCACAAGTAACTGAACAAGTACTCCATTGGGACCACTCTTCAACACCAGATTCACCTGTATGCAAGACAACAAATAAAAATGAATATAGCCTTAAGTATTATGATCTTATGATAGTCATGTGTTCAATATGAATTAACTGTAGGATGGATAATATGCATGCATTCAATGAGTTTCAAGACTTGAGGGTACTCAAATGCCACAAATTGCATTTATTTTTTATCTAGCACTGAAAGAATTTCTCAAGGCTTTGATATAACAAGTTTTAATTTTCCACTTGTTTCAAATGTAAAATAAAGAAAATTGGTAAATTAAAGCATTGTGAGAATTATCTTGTACAATTTTATATTACACAACCAAAAGCAGTCCAGTTTGCACTCTAATTTTTTCATAAATTATAACAGTTCACATATCTTGACAAATATTATGGTACTATTTAATATCAAAGAGTGGTACACGATTGTGGATTGTCATGATGGCCGAAAGTCTGCTGAAGATCCCAACACCTGCCATGACCATTCTCCTGTCATTGCCTGCTCCTGGCTGGTGTTCATAGGAGACCATGATTTATGTTATATGGAGCAATATTGTGATATTGCTTTTCATAGCATGAGTGATCAGATGATCACAGGATCAAGTCCCCTAAGTGGAGTAATACAGTTAAGAGTGCAAAAAAATATTTTTAAAACTATGAAAGAAATAAAAAAATATAACAGTTCAATTCACCCCCTTTTCCATCATTGAAATAAATAAAAAAACAGATATATTGTATTGTTACTTGTGTAAAAGTCCAAGCTATCAAGATATATTTGATTACTTTACCTGATCTGTAAACTCTAAAGTGATAAAAGAATCCAAAGATTCATTCAAAAAACAAGCCTTCATACAGCCACATTAACTGAAAATGTTAAAATGTTAGGTTTTTTGGAATAATGTGACACACATGATTTTTTTGTAATTAATTTTAAAACATTTCTACCACTTATAAAATAAAATTTTGTATCTCCGTAATTGTACTGACTTGGAGAATCATATTGTTAGGTTATTTTAACTGTATAATGTACACTATAAATGAAAAGAAATTGCAGAATTCCCTTTCAGTTCAAATTATGCAACACTTTGAAAGTTTTTCCCACTTTCTAGTAAACCACATGATAAAATAACTTACGTCTCTTAAAATCACAGCTTAAAAATTATTATAATTACTTAATTCCCAGGATTAGTTTAAAAAAGGAGGCTCACCAAAAAAGCTACCATTCCATTAACATTTAACTTTTATTACATTTATTTATAACAACCAATAAACAAATTTAATATAAGTTAAAAATTTAAATCAGAGCTTACCCTGCAAAAAATAGCTCATCATATGGCTGTGTCAATGGAAAAATGAAAAAAAAAATATAGCTTTCGGAAGAGGAAAAAACAAAAACGCAAAATTGGAAAATTTACATGTCGCAAAGAAGTTAAGTGTATCAGTTTTTTTCTGCCCTAATCCTTTGGTATTATCTGGTGCACTGCATTCAAGGGGTCAATATAATATAATGTTTATTTATGTGAACGGAGTGGATTCAGAAGCAGCTATATATAACAACCAACAATCTGCAACAGCCAAAATCAGATTTCACGGCAATCTTGAGAAATTTTATATCCAGGTTAAACATTCTATAATATGCCTTCATAGTTTCTTTTAATGACAAATATGATTATTTTTCATTTTTCAGTAACTAAACTCTTCTGCTTCAGTTGTTGAAAAGTAAAGCTAAATCAACATGTTTTTTATAAACTTGTGTCTAATTTCACGTCCAGTTTAAAATATTTACAGTAGGCCTATATGCTTCAAGCAACTAAAACATCTACTGCTAATTTGAGGTCAAACTATGCTACATTAGTATATAATTATATTAATTAGCACTTTGCGTAGAGGAGCAAAGGTTAATTTTAATTTGAAATTTGAACTCTCAGGTTTTAATCTACTTTACACATGGTTGTGAAGTGTGGTTTTAAAATACAGTGTTGGCAAATCAAGAACTTAAAAGTTACAAAGAGCATAGTAAATGTTTAACGCTAGTCATTAAACATGTAAATCAATTCAACCTTTTTGGAGTCTCATGTCTTCTTTTGCTATAAAATAGGTGTGCCATTGATTTTGTGTGATGAAAGTGTGCACTCGAGAAAAATGTGACATTCAATATTTGCTGGTCTTGAATTTAATGCATGTACAATGGCAAAAGGTGCATAATTTCTTGTCTTACAAGCTGCTATCGGGCCAGATTTAAAGGATGATTCTGCTTTGTTATTCAACCAGTGGATTTGTAGTTTAGTTTTCTAATTTTTTTCTAATGTACATATCTAGTGACAAGTAGGAATTGAGACTTTACAATTCAGTAAGCTCAGCTCACTTTATTTTTAACATCTAACATATTATTAGACACACTGCAGCAATAAATCAAAACATTATTCCATATTAGTTTTTTGGGGTGAAGGGGATGTACAACAGAAAAAAATATTAGACACCTAAGATGCATAATTTTTGTATGTATGTGTCTATGTGAAAAAAGTATTTATCATGCAATCCACTTGTAGTTTTTTCATTCTTCTACTTATCTACTGATCTTTCTTTGCTTTTCCTCTCTATCTCTCTCTGTATATATTTGTGTGCATACAATCAACCTTTGAAGTTAAGAAATTTATTTATGTATATCCTTTTCTCCAAGGGACCCAGGGGTAAAATAAGTAAAAGTAGTAGTATCTCAAGAACAGGTGAATATTTTAATAATCATTAAATTGCATAAGTAATTATTTTTACAAGGACTAGCTAACACCTAATACCTATTTATGACATGGTAACAACCATTTTACATATATATCTTATGATCACATGTCTAGAGTTAAAGGAGCTGCTTGAGAAAGGCTCATTTGTAGCCGAAACGTCGCCCAGACCTGTGGGTTGATTAAAATCCTGCACATTTTTCCACTGAAACAATGGAGTGCTGCCTCTTTTTTGGAATTCTATGAAGTTTGGATCATTGGACGGATAGTCTAGGGGCCTTGCAAACGAAGAAAAGTATTTATACTGTGCTGTTTCTTTTTTTGTTTCTAGATTTAAAGGAGGAGATTAAGAATGTAATAACTGAGGAAAAAGCTGAGAAAAAAAACTGTCCACATATGTGTATACATATATAAAGTATTCTGACAAGACTGTAATTGCAGCCTAGGAAGAAAATTGTAATTTAGATATTTACTTATATATGAATATTGATTGAATATTGATTATTGATGTCAATGAGAATCCTCTCTGTTATTCCTAACGGTGCAAATTTACTGTCCAATGATTTGACATACTTTTGTTCAAAAGCAAACAAATAAATTACATATAAGAATTGTACTATTTTAACAAGTGTTTTTTGGTCATGACTATTGATAACCTGTCCTTGGGATAGTAGACAAAGAGAACTTGGCACACTAACATATGATGCTCTGTTGTGAAGTTGTTTTAATATCGCAGAATTCAAAAGAGTATTGACATTTCTGTCTTGTACAGTGAATCACTTCATCAGACCACTGTGGTAGCAAAATACGGGAAAACAAAAAACACAAAATCAGTCAAATCGTATTATTCAACAATACATATTTACATGTTGTATACCAGTAGAAAAGTGTCAATGTAAGAGGGCATAGAAAGTGAGTAAATAGATATAGATAAAGCTAAATGGTATAGTAGTTGCACAAACAATAATAGAAGCAGAAATATAAGGTATAAAGTGGGAATAGCCCTTTGGATTTTATATATTGTCTTTTTGTTTCCATTATTGGTTACATGAGAATTATTCTTTTGAGCATTACCATCAATTATTTGCTCTCATCCAATGTTCTCTTAATTGCATCTTATATTGCTTATATTTGAACTGATATCCAATATCTTGATATATTATTGTATTATAGGATTTGATTAATTTTGTGTTTTATGTTATTACTGTATAGTATTACTAAAATTTGTCTAATGAAGGCCTGCATTGAAGGAGCAAACATTTAATATTGTCTTGGATTGTTCTCTTGGTCTGCTTTATTAAGGATTGGAACCCTACTTGGGCACCTATCACCCAGGAGTGCCATGCATCCCATCTATTTTATCATTAGGATAGCTCATCAGTATGTTGAGGTGGTCCAACACCAAGCACCTTCACCAATCAGCTGTTACTGAACAGAGTTTCACTGCAACAGCTCCATTCAGTTTGCAACGGCCAGTGCTAAAACCTGCAAATCAGACCTTAATAGGTGCTGTTGTGCAGTCAACAGCAGCAGCTACTACACATTGAACAGATCTGTACTGTACAGACATACTGTACAGACACATTCAGTCATTACATCTGGCTACCAATAAAGCTAATGGCAGCTCATCAATGGGAGAGCTAGGTGTTGGATTGCCGCTGGTCTAATATCGATGACCCTTCTTAAAAATAAGAATCAAAAAATTCATCGCACTCTCAAATAGATAGTATGCAAAATACAACGTGGCTTATTAAGTGAAAATCCAAGCAGAAGAAAATGGTGCCACACAAGATATAAGGTTCAAGATAACGTAATAACACTGTAGTACCCAACGTTTCGACCCTCCCGGGACTTACTCATGGGGTTACTTGGTTGTATGAGATCTATAGTATAGAATAAGTGGAAACAAGGCAGATGTGCCAGCACATCTAGCTAGGCGCAGGAGCGCTGCTTTTGTAACCCCATGAGTAAGACCCGGGAGGGTACTACAGTGTTATTACGTTATCTTGAACCTTATATCTTGTGTGGCACCATTTTTTTCTGCTTGGATTTTCGCTTAATAAACCACATTGCATTTTGCATACTATCTATTTGAGAGAGCGGTGAATTTTTTTGATTCTTATTACTGAGACTTGGACAGTCAGTTTCACCAGCACCCCAATTTTTTTACCTGAGTGCACTCCAAAACTCCTTCTTCTTGACCTTCTTAAAAATAAGTCATTAATATTAGATGACCTAACAACCCCTATAATTCCCTATAAAAGGAAACAAATGGTAAATCTTTATTTCCAAGTACTGCACATTTACACTGATTTGGAATAAGTTGAATTTAGAAAAAACACACAGCAAATAAATACCATAGTGAAATACTGGTTATATCACTAAGGACACTTTCATAGGTAGTGTATGGAGCCATTTTGAAATTAAATTTTTCAGCTTTTTATTCAGGTGGGACATGGTGTGATAATTGCTTTGGCCAAATGTTTTTTGAGAGTATTTTGCAAAATAGGTACAATTTATTCACAGCATCTTGAATTGTAGTGGTTAGTAGCTTTTTTGGCTCATTTATTTTCAAAACATAGTTTGCTGAGAGTATGGTGGGTTTTTCAGCTATTTTCCTTGCAATTTTCTTAACTGAAATAGATACGGCCAGTGTTCATTCAAAGTCAGTTATATATCACAAATCATTCCATATTTGTTAACAATCTAATGACCCATTTAGGTGGACCCATCACAGCTAGAGATAAGCAGATGTTAGGGCTAGCGGAACGCACCAAATAATAAGACAGATAGAGTATGGTGCGTTCGCAGCCCGGGGTCCACCGTGCAGAGATGGAACCTGCTGCCAAGTAATGACAGACTATATGGCGGTACTCATAAGTATACACACGTGGGTTAAACGTCACCCAGCGTGAAGGAAGCGATCCGGTTGCGTCACAGGATCGCGGTACCGCACATAGAGCGCGAGCAAGTAGTCAGCGAACTCAACCCCAACTAGGATTGAAGTCCGATTAGACCCTTGCTGGCACAACACCGCAACTGGGTGTGTAAGGAAGCTAAATGACAATATTAGGGCACAAGAGTGCATGCAGTGCCGCACTGACGAACGCCACAAACCACCCAGGCTTGGGTAAGGAAAGCACAGAGGAAGTGCACGGCGCCGTACTGGCGGTCACTGCAACTGGACGCTGAAATGTGTGATTCGTGCTGTAGGATAAGTCGAGCGCTAGATAGCAACCATACACCTTCCGCGAACAGACATTCAATAGGGAAGGGGTATCCAAGGACGACTTGCACTCACGACAAACACACGTATGCAAATGTACACTAGCGCATGGCCGTGCGGTCATGCGCAGTTTATATAGTTGCAGCACAGGAAGTGGCCACAGAAACTTTGCCCTTCCAAGACCTGCCAGGAGGACCAATGGAATGTGCTGCAGGGCCTGAGCACATGACCCTCGATCTCCAACGGGAGATCTTGCCCTGGGCATGCTCAGTGTGTGCAGACAAGGACTCAGTCCCAGAGAAGTCCGCTCGCTGCTGACCAGCACTGGCTTTAATGGCAGAAGCTGAAGAAGCAGCAGTAACTCTCAGTACAGAGTGAGACTGAGCAAGACGCTGGGACCGACGTCCCTGCTGAGCAGACTCCACTGCGGCTGGATAAGAATGGGAGACCGCAGCGGAGATGGCTCGAGATTCCCCCTGTGCAGAAGCGGGAACTCGAGACCTAACAGCAGATTTGACGACTAGAATTTTTCAAATGGCACAGATTTTCCCAGCAAATTATTCTCTTTAAATTGAATGCCCCTTATTACTCATTGCATTCTCTCCAGACCCAAACACATGATAAGCATCAGATGCAAAAAAAAGGCAGAAGCCTATTCTCACCTCAAAAACTAAACTTATACTCATCTCATATCTCATGTGTCTGGCCCCTCCATTGCTCACTGCTAACCGCGAACTCTTTACCCTGTCACAAGCTGCAACTTCCCACCTGTTCACTCTAGGTTAGGAGTTCCTACCATAACTAGGTCTTGGAGGTCTCTAAGCATTGCATGTTGTGACATCATGTATGTGTGATGCATAGTGATCACTGAAGCATGGTCATAGCCGAGAGTCCCAGCCTAGAGTGAAAAAGCCAGGAAATGCACAATTGGGGAAAGGAGAGCTGACTGTGAGGACTGGACAGATGGCAGTGAGCAGCAGAATGGTTGGACAAGCGAACTGTGAAGTGGATATAAGGCTTTTCTTTTGCTTCTTAAACTTTTACTGTCTACATATGATTCAGCAAAATGACAGCCAATTGGTTGCCATTTTAGTGAATTTGTGCAAAGAAAATTTATAAAAATCTTTTTTCTCAAATTTGTTTGTATGTTCAAGAAGAATTAAATCCCACTTGAATAGCTTCACTCATCTCTATTCATGGCTATTAAATGACCAGCAATCGGTTAGATGCATGCCAATCAGTGATCATCCACCTGCTTGTTTAGATAGGACAAGTGCACGTCCATGGAAACAGAACACTCATTCCAGTTATTTTGTTCATATGAAATATCTAACAATATTTTACTTAAAAATGATCTCACCCAATGATTGAACATTTTGATTGCCTGGTGTCTGGTAAAAAAGCATTTCTAGGAATGCTTGTTCCCATTTATCAACCTATGTAAATGTGCCTTGAGATGTGTTTTAAAAGTAATTAATAAAACATTTAATAACAGTTATTTGCTCACAATTTAGTAAGGCAGTCTTTGCAATCTATCCTATTAGTAGAATTCTTTGAGATGTTAACTTTTAACCTGTAAAGTATGCTTTGTACTATATTGTAGACAGGAATCACACATGGAGCTTTTGTTGTAAATTTTAAAACTTTTTTTGTTGTAGTTTTTTATGTCAAACACTGTAGAAAGGAGAGAAGCAAAGTATAAGTGTTTATTGCACTTTGGACAGGAATTTATCCAGGGCGTTTTATTGTTCTAAAGAGAATGCCATGAACCAAACTACTAGAATAAACTCCACATCTTGAGAATAATTCATTTTACAAAATAAAAACTCAAAGAAGACACCAAACTAAACTAAAACTCTACAAACCAAAATGCTTATCATATTATTCAATGGACAGTGAGATAACATCTGCCTAGCAACAGTATGTCACTCTCTTAAAATCAAATTTTTTTAAAAAAAATGCAGCAAAACAATGAACATGGTGTAATCCTGTGTGTGTAATGGTTCTTGAGCTGAATTCTCAAATGCATCTTTTTTTAAACATTTGGCCAAATTTACTTATCGCACATAGTAGTTTTCATAAACTTAAACTAGATAGTATGGATGTGCACTAAATGTATCAAAGTGGATCATGCTGGATAATAAATTTGGTGCATTTTTTGCACTGCCTAGTCTACATCACCTGTTAGTTGGCTTACTGTGCTGTTCTTTTATACTTTTGACCACTTTAAAAATTAAAAAAAAATACTTTTGGAAAGCATTTTTGTCATTTTTCTAGGGTTTTATTTAAATGAAAAATGCAGTAGGCATGGTATATGTGTGATGGGGTTCCTAAAGGAAATAAACTTACTCTCATGTTTGTGCTTTCTAGAAATTTGGCTTAAAAACAAATTGCATCAAAAACTGCAAGTGTTATTCCATCCCTTTCATTTAACTGACTTTAACAAAAATATGCACCAAAAACTGCATTATAACATCCTGTGTAAAATCAGCTTTACCCTACACAAGGTAATAATTGCAATGCATGTACGAACTTAGTTTTTTATGTGATTCAATCTTATTGTATATTTACAGCTTTTCAAGTGGTTGTCCCATGAACAAAGTTAATTTTAATCAATAGATCTTGAAATAATGATAATCTCCACAATCGGATGTATTTAAAAAGCATCTTCCTTTGCTGAGATAATTTTAGGACTGTGTCCCTGCTGTGTACTGTGTAATGAATGTGTCTGACTGTGCAGGAATATGGTCTGATCATACCAGGGCTCCTGGGCAGGGGAGGAAGCAAAAGAAAAGGATACAGACATTACAGCACAGGATAGATCACAAATAATTATTTCTTTGAGTTAAACATTCTTTAAAAACAGGCAAATAAATGGTTTATTTCACAAAATTAATGAGCTGTGATCCCATGCTGTAATGTCTGTAGACTCCTTTGCTTCCTCCTTTGCCCAGGAGCTGTGGTCTGATCAGACCATGTCCCCGCACAGTCAGACACGGCCATCACACAGTACATAGCTGGGGCACATTTATAAGATTATCTCAACACAGGAACATTTTTTAAACAACCAATTGCAGAAATTATTATTTTTCCAAGTTCTATCGATTAAAATAAACTTTAAAATTAACTTTGTTTATGGGAAAACCCTTTTAACTCCAACTTTGATGTAATCTCAGGAGCTCTATCATTTGCAGCAGACACTGGCTTAGCTCCACCTGCGGCTTTTATCCTCTTAAATTTCACAGGCTTTTAATGATGCCATCAGAGATTAACAGTGGCATTTAAAGCATATGGTCGGGGAGTGCACTGTTCCACATGCCCATCGAAACTACCTATAAATTGCTCATGGGGCGACAATGATTTGGCATTGTATATATAAAACTACTTAAGACCCTTCTGTTGGCATCTTGGTACTTGTGTGCAGCCCAGAAAAAAGCAATTTTTTACTACGGGATGAAATACTGTGGTACTGCAATATGTAGTAAAAGCAACCAAGTGATCGCAGGGTCAACTCTCTTACAAAATAAATAAAAAGTTTGTAAAAAAAATATTTAAAAAATAGAATTTGATTAATCCCTTTTCTGCCACATTTAAAACAAAAAAGTAAAAATAAATATGATATTTCTCTTTTCATAAAAATCATAAATGGAAACAAGATAAATGCAACAAAATTATGGACTTTCTGGTCACTCAACAAAAAAATATGTAAGAAGAAATTATCTAAATGTATCTACTCAAAATGGTATTGATTAACCCCTTCATGACCTTGGGATTTTTCATTTTTCCGTGTTCGTTTTTCACTCCCCTCCTTCCCAGAGCCATAACTTTTTTATTTTTCCGTGAATTTGGCAATGTGAGGGCTTATTTTTTGCGGGACGAGTTGTACTTTTGAACGACATCATTGGTTTTAGCATGTCATGTACTAGAAAACGGGAAAAAAATTCCAAGTGCGGTGAAATTGCAAAAAAAGTGCAATCCCACACTTGTTTTTTGTTTGGCTTTTTTGCTAGGTTCACTAAATGCTAAAACTGACTTGACATTATGATTCTCCAGGTCAGTATGAGTTCATAGACACCTAACATGACTAGGTTATTTTTTATCTAAGTGGTGAAAAAAAATTCCAAACTTTGCTAAAAAAAAAAAAAAAAAAAAAATTGCGCCATTTTCCGATACTTGCAGCGTCTCCATTTTTCGTGATCTGGGGTCAGTTGAGGGCTTATTTTTTGCGTGCCGAGATGACGTTTTTAATGATAGCATTTTGGTGCAGATACGTTCTTTTGATCGCCCGTTATTGCATTTTAATGCAATGTCGTGGCGACCTAAAAAACGTAATTCTGGCATTTTTTTAATTGATAGATCAGGCGATTCTGAGCGTGGCGATACCAAATATGTGTAGATTTGATTTTTTTTTATTGATTTATTTTGATTGGGGCGAAAGGGGGGTGATTTAAACTTTTATATTTTTTTTATTTTTTTCACATTTTTTGTAACTTTTTTTTTTACTTTTGCCATGCTTCAATAGCCTCCATGGGAGGCTAGAAGCAGGCACAACGCGATCGGCTCTGCTACATAGCAGCAATCTGCTGATCGCTGCTATGTAGCAGAAATGGAGGTGTGCTGTGAGCGCCGACCACAGGGTGGCGCTCACAGCCACCGGCGTTCAGTAACCATAGAGGTCTTAAGGACCTCTATGGTTACAATGGAGACGCATCGCCGACCCCGATCATGTGACGGGGGTCGGCGATGACGTCATTTCCGGCCGCCCGGCCGGATGCGGTAGTTAAATGCTGCTGTCTGCGATTGACAGCGGCATTTAACTAGTTAATAGGTGCGGGCAGATCGCGATTCTGCCCGCACCTATTGCGGGAACATGTCAGCTGTTCAAAACAGCTGACATGTCCCGGCTTTGATGCGGACTCACTGCGGAGCCCTGCATCAAAGCAGGGGATCTGACCTCGGACGTACTATCCCGTCCGAGGTCAGATAGGGGTTAAAAGGTCAATCAATACCATGAAAAAATATCCCTCATATCAAGGCCGGGCTGGGACAAAAAAAGCAGCCCTGTCACACAAACCCCACCAGCCCACAAACTATAACACTTCTCACCCCGATCAGTGAATTTTGCTTTACTTTGTCGTGCCCCTCACTCTCCTAAAAAGAGATATTTGAAGAGCCACACGTGAATGCCATCACAGTGTGTATGATTGACCTCAGCTGCATTTACATGGTGCTCTACAGAGCTCTGATTTTCAGGATCATGGGGGTCCCAATAGTCGGATCTCCAGCAATTGGAATGTTATCCCCTATCCAGAGGAGAGCAGATTACTTGAGATAATCCATTTAAACAGCTTTTCCAATATTTTATTTTTATTTGGCCATAGTTATATTGAAAACTAAACCAATATTGATCCTTCCAAAGTCCAATGTCGCTTCTTCGACAACAGGACAGGAGAAGTTGTACTGTGCAGTGCATACAGGGCCGGCTCCTGGTTTTTGTGGGCCCCGGGTGAAAGAGTCTCAGTGGGCCCATTTAACACATATCACCATACATAATGCACAGATACAGCAGAGAAATATAGGTATAGTACAATGCAAAATGTTTTACTTCTTACATTACATGAGTGATAACTATTGTACAATAGTTCAGAAACCAGACAGTATATTGTTCCATGCAGAATAATGAGCCCCATATAATGGTCCATACAGAATAATGAGCCCCATATAATACTCCATCCAGTATAATGAGCTCCATACAGAAAAAAGAGCTCCATATAATGCTCCATACAGAATAATGAGCACTATATAATGCTCCATACAGAATAATGAGCCCGATATAATGCTCCTTACAGAATAATGAGCCCCATATAATGCTCCATACAAAATAATGAGCCCCATATAATGCTCCATAAAGAATAATGAGTCCCATATAATGCTCCATACAGTATTATGGGTAGCACATAGTGCTCCATACAGTATAATGATCCCCATATAATGCTCCATAAAGAATAATGAGCCCAATATAATGCTCCATACAGAATAATGAACATAATATAATGCACCACACAGAATAATGAGCCCCATATAATGCTCCATACAGAATAATGAGCATCATATAATAATCCATACAGAATAATGAGCCCCCATATAATGCTCCATAAAGTATAATGAGCCCCATATAATGCTCCATACAGAATAATGAGACTCATATAATGCATCATACAGTATAATGATCCCCATATACTGCTCCATACAGAATAAAGAGACCCATATAACGCTACATGCAGAATCATGAGCCCCATATATTGCTCAATACAGAATAATAAAGCCCCATATAATGCTTCATACAATATTATGGGTACCACATTGTGCTCCATACAGTATAATGAGCCCCATGTATTGCTCCATACATAATAATGAGCCCCATATAATGCTCCATACAGAATAATGAGTACCATATAATGCTCCATACAGAATAATGAGCCCCATACCTTGCTCCATACAGAATGAGCCCCATATAATGCTCAATTCAGTATATGATGGGCCTCATATACTGTTCCAAAGAGAATGGGCCCAATGTAATACTCCATATATAATGGGCATCATATGTATATGATCCCCATATGATGCTCCATATGTAATGGGCCCCATGTGATGCTCCATGTATAATGGGCTTCATATGATGCTCCATTATATGATGGGCCCCATATAATGCTCCATATATAATGGGCCCCACATTATGCTTAAGTATAATGGGCCCCATATGATGCTCCATACATAATTTTCCCCATATAATGCTCCAGTGTATGATGGGCCCCATATATTGCTCAAAACATTAAAAAAAAACCTGAAATCCTCACCTTTCCTCGCTGGCCGCTGCTCTGCTTCGGACTCCTCAGCGTCGGCGTCTTCTGGCTCTCTGCACTGTCACTGTTTAGGCAGAGGGCACACAGATGTGACGTCACTGCACCATCTGACCTTAAACGTCACAGTCAAAAGACGCTGCAGCGCAGGAGCGGGAAGAGGTAAGTATCGTAAGTGCCGGGACCCTGAGCAAGCGGGGGAGGGGTTGACTCTTTCTTAGCCCATGTGGCAACATTTCAGTTTCTCCACAGAGAAAGCTTATATTGTGGATCTGAAACGCTGCCACATGGGCTAAGAGTCCTCCACTTTTTTCACAGTTTATCTGAGTGATATATATACACACACATAATATGAGCAGATACTGAGAATTACACCATGTATACAAGACAGGGGATGTATACACAGCATACACAGCTCCACAATACTGTGGTAAGGAATGTAGAGTGAAGCTGTGTATATAGTATATAGTGGGACCCTCGCAGACACGCTCATAGACATGCATGTAGACATGCACACAGAGATACTAACACACACTTAGGTAAGTACATAGACATGCTTATAGATACTCTTATAAATGCACACACATAGATAGACATGCTTATAGACAATATCACGCCTACACTCATGCAGGCTAGCTTGCAGGTATGCTTATAGGCATGCTTATAGACATGATTATAAACACACATGAAGACACGCTTGTAGACACCCACAGATATGCTCGCAACATGCATAAAGACACACTAATAGACATGCTCGCAGACACGCTCACTTGCATACATGCATAGACATGCTAATAGACACACTCGCAGACTCTCACATGCATACACGCACATAGACATGCTAAATGGCACGCTCGCAGACACACTTATAGAGACACCAACAGACACGCTCACAGCATGCATAAAGACACACTAATAGACACACTCGCAGACACGCTCACATGCATACACGAACATAGACATGCTTATAGACACGCTCGCAGACACGCACATGCACATGCTTATAGACATACTCGCAGACATGATCACTTGCATACACACACATAGACATGATTATAGACATGCTCGCAGACACAATCACATGCATACTCGCACATAGACATGCTTGTAGACACGCTCGCAGATGCTCACATGCATATACGCACATAGACAAGCACACAGACACTCATGCAGACATGCACGCATGAAGACACACATATATACAGACACATGCACAGATATGAATACATACAGTCACATACATATTTGAAGAATTTTATACAAAAAAATCTTATAAAATTCATATGTACAGACATATAAATAAACAGAAACAACATACATGTACACACTTATCAGGGGAGGGTTTTTTTTACCTTCCCCCGACTTTTCTCTGGCCCACATGCTACTTTGATGTTCCTCTCCGGCAGGGAAGGGCGCACTGCATTATATTATTTCAGCAGACAGGGCTGTGTCTACTAGCTGTCATGCAGATTTAAAGGTGCAGCGCTGGCCTGGCTGATGAAGCTACTGGAGTCCCCTCTGCCCCAGCCCAGCCCGACCCTCACTCTATCGTTGGTCATGCAGAGGAACGCAGGAAACAAAAAAAAAGCTGGTACTGGCCAGCATCAGACTGAAGAGCCCTACCCGCACCACATCAGCCCTTTAAAACTTATTACTGAAGGCCCTGTGTGCGCGCACTCTCATGCTTGTGGACACACACACTGACAGAGGGCAGCCGCGACAAGCACCTACTGAAAAGTGCCACAGAGGCTCTTTTCAGCGCATGTAAGCAAGAGAGCGCGTGCACACAGGGCTTCTAGTAAGATATTTTAAAGGGCCGGTGGCCCACTGTGTATTGCAGAGCTGCCAGCCCACCAGGAATCTGCCCGGCTCATCAGATTATCAATCCAGGCCTGCATCATATAACAGAACACAAAAATCTAAATCTTACAGGTTTCGGGAAATGCAACACAAGCAGACATTCTGAATTTTTTTCTGCCACCAAATAAAAACACAAGTTTGTATTTCTATAATAATACTGAGCTGGTAAATCATAATCCTGGGTCATTTTCCCCATACAATGAACTTGATAAAAAATAAATAAAATAAACCCTAAAAACTATTGAGGAATGTTTTTATGCAATTTCATGCCTCTGGTAAATTTTTATGTCAATGAAAAAAATATAAAGTTGTTGCTCTTTAAAGAGTAGAAAAAAACAGAAACTCAAAAAGGAAAAATTGTCCAGGTGGGAAGGTGTTAAAATTTAATTTTTAGAAGTAAAAAGTTATAAGTAAAAGAATTGAAAATAATATCAGAATCATTATAATTTCAAAGTAATCAGAAATGTATTATGTAATTAAATGTTTATGTTTTGTCATAATATTTTTGCATTGTTTTATTGTCAAATTTTTAAAGACTCCTTAAAAATGTTTTGGATTCACAGGACAATTTTCCTGTGCATAATGCTAAAAGTACTTCACGCACAAGCGATATAAGTGACAACTTGTATAAACTGAACACTTACTGAATTTTTACACTTTTGGATGGTTTTGCTGCAAAACAAATAAAGTCTCGAAGAAGTAATATTAGAAGAGAAAGCTATTATACATTATGCTGTAAAGCCTATTGGGAAGAGAGAAATACTACAAGCAAATGGTATATGATGGTGATCTGGTGTATTAGTGACTACAGTAGTATAAAAACAAATGTCTGAAAAGATTATAAAGATTTGACGTATTACTTGTGATCACTACATAATAGGAACAGTAGATTTTATCTTTACGACAACCAGCACAGCAAACGAAAATAAACAAAATATATATATATCAGTTTTTACCAATGATGTTCATAAAGAGGAGATTACTATGAGATTATTGATTTAAGTGTAATTTGTAGGATCGCTGTTTTAAAGCTAAATTGAAGAGAAATGAAAAGAGTTATCTCCTTGGTTCATGTAGGAAACCTGTTTGTGTTCATACATGAAAACTCAGTTTACATTTTTGCTCAAAAAGTGTAGGAAAACAAACAAAATGTATTCCGTATCCTAGGATAGATGAAAAATGTTTGATTATGGAGGGGCCTCAGTGATCATGGGAACAGGAACCCCTATGAACACGAGACTAGTTTTGCATGTCATACATTTTATTTTTGCAAAATTTATGTGAATGCGGCACATAAAAATGAACCCACACAAGTTTGTCATATATATTTACTGTATATATATATAGGTATATATATTGTATTCATAGTATGTTGGAGGATTAAGCACCTTAGTTTCTTTCAAGCTTTGTATTTTGTATTAAAGGCATTATGTATACACATTAATATGTATATTATTGTATTCATAGTATGTTGGAGGATTATGCACCATAGTTTCTTTCAAGCTTTGTATTTTGGAAAGGAACAAATTAAAACAATAACCAATGACATCAATAAAGCCAATCACTATGACACCTCTCCACAAGCAATAGTATATTAAATCTATCATTTTATCTAATAGAGAGTAGTTTAGTGTACCTCTCAGTGAGATCTTTTATATGAGATGTTTATCTATTCCGTTTATGCTATTATATATTGAATTTCTGTTTATATTGCCAATTTTATTTTATTTTTATTCTTCTGCTATGTCGACATTGTTATTATAACACTTAAACTCCCACACTAGTAATGAAGACTCAAAGTAAATAATGTAGCAAAATATTACTCACCCATTACAATTACACCACATCCACGTGACATAATGCTGCTGCATTACCCTGCCAAAATTACTCCTGGGAAGGGATGAGTGGACCCGTGGAAGTTTGGATTCTGGTACTTGACCCGAACTTTATTCCAATGTTCGGCTCAGGTACACAAACTTGAACTATAACCCAAAATCCACTGAAAACAATGGACACCTGAACTTTTGACTAGAGAAAATGATTTCTCTCTCATAGACTCCCCTGGAATTTTGAACATTGCTACAGATTTCCAGGTGAAGTCCATGTTTGGAGTGTTTGTCCGGTAAAAGCCACAAACTTTTAAGTTTGTGTTCACTCATCTCTTCTCCTGGGTAGAAAAAAAAATAAACATTTTGGCATGTTGGAAAGACTTCCAAATCATTTTTCATGCAGACAAGCAAATAATTGGAAATGTGCTATCTGATTTTTAACCAATAGTATATTGACCCATGTTATTTAATAGTGCAGTTCAGATGAATGATACTTTTTGTGGTCAAAGTATTCATGAGTAGAAAAATAGCAGCATGCAGCACTGTCATCCGAATCTTGGATAAGACTCACACACTCAAGTTTATGGGTGCAAGAATAAAATCAGATCCCACACAGACCATCAGAATGCCATCCAATTTTTACGGATAGATTTCAATAAAACCTAAGAAACTGTATGGGATCATGTACATGTTATGATGCAGGTGAATAAAAATGGATCCCATATGGCTAGCACACAATTAAAACGGACACACAGATGGCCCATGGATGAAAAAAAAATGAAAAAAATTGGCCATGTTTTCTCGATGAAACTGGAAAGAATTTTCATACGCTAGTCTGCAGGCACCCTTACTTCAAAATAGTGATTTCTTTTTAATGACATTTGGATCCAATATAACAGATTTTTGCCATGTGCTAATTGCATTCATTGACTCAGTCACGCCCTAGACAAGCTGAAAAAACAATAAATCCTATTGTAAACCACCCATGCCATCTTCATGAACACAACATACGGTACAGTAATACAGTATTATTTCAACACAGTTTCATGTATGTTGTTTTTAGAATAAAATGATTTAAGGCATGCTATCTACAAATAAATAATAGTATTTGCCAGCTTTGTATTTCACACTGTAAATAAGATATATAGATATAGATATATTTTATACATTTTTACTTATGGACTTCGATGTGAATATTTTTCTGCTCAATGATGACAGAAGTATTCTAGGAGTGATACCTTTATTGGCTAACCAGAAAATAATATGTTTGCAAGCTTTCAGAGCACAGGAGCTCCTTCTTCAGGCAAGATTTTGTAATCCTGCCTTAAGAAGGAGCCCCTGTGCTCTGAAAGCTTGCAAACATATTATTTTCTGGTTAGCCAATAAAGGTATCACTCCTAGAATACTTCTGTCATCATTGGGCAGAAAAATATTCACATCAATTTTTCTGGCTAACACGGTACCACAATACAATTTGTTATTGTACATCATACTTATGGACTTATAATATTATAAAGCAAAATATACCACATATCATTGCCTTTAATACATGTAAAGCTACAATGCATATGGTATTTTCAAATTATATAATCTTTTTTGCTATTTTTGATCTTATCTAATTAATAGCATAACGTGTTGTCATTATGTATCATTAACAAAAATGTGGAATATGTTTTTCCCATTCTGTAGAAATCAGGTCTTGCCTGAATTGTCGAAAATCAATACGTTTTGTATACTGTGCTGACATACATCATGGCTTTACATTTCTATCGATCTATATAAAGCTTATTACACAGGCTAAATGAAAACATTATCTTATAGACTTATCAAATGAATCATTACAAGAAGTGACCTAGCTAGTAGATAGACTATCGTAAGAAAACAATAAAAGATGCCCCGCTAGAGCACAGAGCAATTGTTTTACATTTAACAAATGTTTCTGCCTGGTCTTTGACTATTTCATATGTAATATATAGAGATATGAAAGAAAATGTAATATATTGAAAAAATCATGATTTGTTCCCTTGGTATCTATGGTTATTCACATAAAGTAAAATAAAAAACGATATATTCCTTGCACAGACAATATGTGATTGCTACAAATTAGCTTAAAGCGTAACACTAATAAAGTAGTGTATTTTTGCAAAAAGGCTCTGGCTATTACACAAAATATGCTAGGCTTCTACACCTCTTATGTTCCTTGTTGTTTTGAGCCATTGCAAAGTAAAACTGCAATAAATAAAAATAATGGAAAAAAAAAAGAAAAAATAATTTTGTCAGGTTCCAAATTTACTCATTTATTTAGTGCTAAGATGATTTTAGATATATCAGTTGTATCATAGCATACATATTTTTAATTTTTGCGGAAAAAATCAATGATGATGCAAAACAATATAGCTTTGCACTGAGAGTCCGGCATATCTGGACACAAATATCTTGCACATAATATTACTTTGTATACGCTAGGAAGGCATCCAGAGATAAACTGATGCCTCCTGTGATAAACAGGTCAAATAAGAAACAATGGGATGAGTTTCATGATTGTTTCCCCCTGATAATTTGGTTCTAAAATGGAAGTCATTCTATTGGAAACACGAGCTCTTAAAAGGCAAAAACAATATATCAGGCTCTAAATATACAGGAGAAAAAATAGAGAAAATAATTTAGAAAATGAAGCTCCACTCTTGCTTTGCTTTGGGTTATTAGTCCTAAATTTCACATTTAAATTGGAACAGCATTTATTTATGCAATATGAAACTTTTATTTTTTTGTTGCTCTTTTCTTATTATAGTTACAGTTAGGGCCAGAAATATTTGGACAGTGACACAATTTACGCGAGTTGGGCTCTGCATGCCACCACATTGGATTTGAAATGAAACCTCTACAACAGAATTCAAGTGCAGATTGTAACGTTTAATTTGAAGGGTTGAACAAAAATATCTGATAGAAAATGTAGGAATTGTACACATTTCTTTACAAACACTCCACATTTTAGGAGGTCAAAAGTAAATGGACAAATAAACATAACCCAAACAAAATATTTTTATTTTCAATATTTTGTTGCAAATCCTTTGGAGGCAATCACTGCCTTAAGTCTGGAACCCATGGACATCACCAAACGCTGGGTTTCCTCCTTCTTAATGCTTTGCCAGGCCTTTACAGCCGCAGCCTTCAGGTCTTGCTTGTTTGTGGGTCTTTCCGTCTTAAGTCTGGATTTGAGCAAGTGAAATGCATGCTCAATTGGGTTTAGATCTGGAGATTGACTTGGCCATTGCAGAATGTTCCACTTTTTGGCACTCATGAACTCCTGGGTAGCTTTGGCTGTATGCTTGGGGTCATTGTCCATCTGTACTATGAAGCGCCGTCCAATCAACTTTGCAGCATTTGGCTGAATCTGGGCTGAAAGTATATCCCGGTACACTTCAGAATTCATCCGGCTACTCTTGTCTGCTCTTATGTCATCAATAAACACAAGTGACCCAGTGCCATTGAAAGCCATGCATGCCCATGCCATCACATTGCCTCCACCATGTTTTACAGAGGATGTGGTGTGCCTTGGATCATGTGCCGTTCCCTTTCTTCTCCAAACTTTTTTCTTCCCATCATTCTGGTACAGGTTGATCTTTGTCTCATCTGTCCATAGAATACTTTTCCAGAACTGAGCTGGCTTCTTGAGGTGTTTTTCTGCAAATTTAACTCTGGCCTGTCTATTTTTGGTATTGATGAATGGTTTGCATCTAGATGTGAACCCTTTGTATTTACTGTCATGGAGTCTTCTCTTTACTGTTGACTTAGAGACAGATACACCTACTTCACTGAGAGTGTTCTGGACTTCAGTTGATGTTGTGAACGGGTTCTTCTTCACCAAATTAAGTATGCGGCGATCATCCACCACTGTTGTCATCCGTGGACGCCCAGGCCTTTTTGAGTTCCCAAGCTCACCAGTCAATTCCTTTTTTCTCAGAATGTACCCAACTGTTGATTTTGCTACTCCAAGCATGTCTGCTATCTCTCTGATGGATTTTTTCTTTTTTTTCAGCCTCAGGATGTTCTGCTTCACCTCAATTGAGAGTTCCTTTGACCGCATGTTGTCTGCTCACAGCAACAGCTTCCAAATGCAAAACCACACACCTAGAATCCACCCCTGACCTTTTAACTACTTCATTGATTACAGGTTAACGAGGGAGACGCCTTCAGAGTTAATTGCAGCCCTTAGAGTCCATTGTCCAATTACTTTTGGTCCCTTGAAAAAGAGGACGCTATGCATTACAGAGCTATGATTCCTAAACCCTTTTTCCGATTTGGATGTGGAAACTATCATATTGCAGCTGGGAGTGTGCACTTTCAGCCCATATTATATATATAATTGTATTTCTGAACATGTTTTTGTAAACAGCTAAAATAACAAAACTTGAGTCACTGTCCAAATATTTCTGGCCCTAACTGTATGTCCTTATGAATCTTTATTCTCTATTTCTATACTATTATTATGGTGGCTGAATTTTCTTGACATAATTAGATTAAAGGGAGACTGTCAATAGGATCAACCCTCATAAGTTGTGTATATGCATGTGTAAATCATAGAAAATTGAATTAAATGATGTTGGTATATCTGCGATCCAATTTCTTCTTAATTAAAAATCCGAGTTTTTCCTTAAAATGTAAAATAGCTATTAAGATCTATGGGCTGGACAGAGCTTATTTTAAATGAAAGCGTGTGCTACCAGTGTGAGTCATGCAGATCAAGAGATCAGACTATCAGTCAGTACATGTCTCACACTAGTAACACATGCTTTCGTTTTAAGTAAGCTCTGGAGGCAGATTCTCATGCATATCTGTGTCCTGCCCATAGATCTAAACAGCTCATTTACTTATTAATAAAAATGAGGACAACGATATCAAAGTATTATTTTATTCAAATTTCTATTATCTACATCTCGTATACGATGACATAGATGGTTTAGGAGTGTTGATCCCACGGACGGTTCCCCTTTCAGATATAGTAGTGCTGCTCCTGATGCAGAACTCAATAGATCAGAATGTTTGCTCAATAACAACTATATATAAGTCATGAAAAATGGAACTTAGCAAAAATACTTTTTTTGTTAAGCTGACTACTTGGTGCCCTGAAATTAGACATACTTGTTGAGAGTTAACTAAGATTTCTGTTTTCACTGTCAGCAGACTAGTATATGTATGTGAATTTCCCAAAAAATTGAATCAGTATTTAAGCAAAAATAACAAACCACCTCCCGACTGTCTCTCCACCCTGCCTCTATACCTGGTAAGTTTCGGCCCCCATGCCAGCTACCATAACTTTTGGTGTTTCCATGGAGTCTTAGCATGGACGGTATTGCTGTGTACATGGGTGTCTGCTTCTCAGGTTAGGCACGCTTGTGCCCTTATTTACTTGCCTTTAGACCTGGTAAGCTTTTTTGCTCCCATGTTAGCCACCATGATTTTTGGTGCTACTATGGAGTCCTAGTATGGACAGCTTTGCTGCATGTATGGGTAGCCATTTCTTAGGTTAGGCACACTTGTGCCTTTGTTTACCTGCTACCAGTGTCTGGTTATTTACTATCGTTCCCTCCCTTTTTTTGGGGGGTGGGGCAGGGGTTCTCTGTGTACTTCCATTTTTAGTAGTTACACTAGGGGGGAGTATGGATATGGGGGCTTTTTTCAGCATGCCTCAAGCATTCGTCTTTGTTCGAATTACAACTTTATGATACTTGATATGAAATTAGATGTCATTTTACTAGTTATGGAATAAAGCTTATTTAAATTAAATGTTCATCAATGCTCTGTATTTTCCTCCTTGCATTATAGTATATGTATGTGAATTTCCCAAAAAATTGAATCCGTATTTAAGCAAAAATAACAAATAATATACTGTAGGTAGTGTAAGGAAATAAGTGGAAACTGGACTAAAATTGACCTAAGAATTTACATATACATCTACTGTTTCACAATTTTTATTTTATTTGCAAAGCTAGAATGGAGTTCATGTATCAATTTTTCCTTTAAACAGACTTAGACAGGGCAACAGGTTAATCTCCCGGAGGGCCCAACACTCCACCTATATATGCTTTACCTGGCACAATTCACATGTTTAGCTATGTATAGACAAGGGAAGCATCTCATCATTATATTAACAAACTACCTAATTCATTAATATTTTGCAGCATAGGTCAGTTTGTGACTGGAGGAAATATAATATTTGCAAGTAGCTGAACACTGAGACAATGAGTCAATGTTACAGGTGAGCCCTTTGCCCCCAATTCAACACTGCCTTTAAATCTGTGTATTAATATCAGCAAACGAGATATTGGCTAGTGATGAGCGAGTTTGCTCATTACTTGAGTTTTCCGAGCATGCTCAAGTGTTCTTCGAGTATTTTGGGCGTACTCGTAGATTATGGTTGTGTCCCCGAAGCTGCATGATTTGTGGCTGTTAAACAACCTGTACACATGCAGGGATTGCCTGTTAGGGAATCCCCACATATATTCAGGCTGCCTAGCAGCCGCAAATCATGCACCTGCGGGGACTCAAACATAATCTATGAGTACGCCCAAAATACTGGGAGAATACACGAACATGTTCGGAAAACTCGAGTAACGAACACACTCGCTCATCACTAATATTGGCAAATTATAACACAAGAGCAATCTGTAAGTTAGCATCATAAAATCATTGTGAAATGCTATAACTTAATTATTAGGAGAAATGCGGAATACTACATGTATATAGGAGAATTATAAATACTGCAATCATCTCTCTAATCCGGGTGTTTTTTACCGCTGCCTACATTCTGCCATATTTCATTATGTTACGAGAGAATAAGAAGGAATTTGCCATCTGTTAATTGAGAGCACAATTTTAATATCTAACATATAATCGTTATATGACATAACCCTTTCAGTGCTAGATAATTCCCCCAGATAGGCTTGAATAAAAAAAAAATCTGTTTATGCATACAAAATGACACAAATTCATCACAGCAATTTAACTGTTTCAATTCAATATATTTTATTAAAATAAAAACAGAAAATTAAGCACAAAACCTAAAATGCAAGTTGTATGACCACTTGTAACATTCACAAATTTGATTTGAATTCCTAATATTGGGCATAAAACTCTAATTTTTATGAAAACAAAAAAATGATGTCCATATTATTAAATTTCACATGTTATACATATATATTATGTATAATATTTCAATAGGAAAAACAATAGGACTGTACTGGGAGAAGTGAGCCTAAGGGGAAAAAAATAAACCTACACGTTCAAATATTTAAAAGGCATGAAAAGTTTTACAATTTCTATTTGTGAATGCTAAAACGTGTCTTTTTATATTGGATCAACTTGCATTTTAAGTCTGCTGGCACTTCTTTATTAGCTTTCGACTTACAGATGTACCATATTTTTCTGCACAGGTCAGCATGACCGCTATTCTAAAGCCCTTGCATCAAAAAGGATGTGTCGCCAAAATAGGTCAATAAGTATCTAAGCTGTGGAGTGCAGATAGATCTGTTACATCTGTATGTTTAAAGGGACAGCAGAACAGCAGGGTTAGTTAGCCACACTTGCAATGGATGTGTGCTGTCTACTTTGCAGCTACTTTATTTATGGAACTGTAACTGGTGAAAAAATAAATGATTAAAAAAATGTATCAGCTTAGAAAAAAACTGACAAATATGCAGAGGATTATGGAAGCATGCAGTGATTTTGCTAAAATTGATAACAGTAAGTAGAAAAATGTAACTAACGTATTACCAGTTTGTGCCATAAATTTAGCAGCATCAGCTTGTTCCTGGGTGACCCTTTTCTCATGAACAGATCTTGGCCGCTGACTTTTAATTGTATGATCTCCAATCATTCCAAATTCTAAAGACAGAATAAAGGTTTATGAGAGCTCGTGTGTAGACATTTCTTAAAACAACACTCACGTGTCATGCAATCTGATCCTAAACATGCCTCCAGTGAAGTAATACAGTGTGCACAATATATAACTCAAGTCACATAGAATATAGTTTTACTCTTCACTGGAAAACCATAATATCAATAATTAAATAAAAGCAGAATTTAAAGGAACGTTCCCATCATGATAACTGTCACACATAAGATTGTATAAAGCAAGCAATAGTAAATATAAGCATTATGAGCATATGAATCATATGCAAAGATAATGAACATAAGGTGATTCACTGTATACAATTTATATCTATTGTTATATGAATGGCTCATTTAGGGACAAAAAACATGTAAGGTTTGATCATTGTGTATTCAAGAATATAGGAACTAAAGCTTTAATAGCAATTTGCAATATGAAAGAATAAAGCATCAAGTATTGTCCCTACATCAATAGTTAAGTATCCATGACCTACTAGTTTAGGACACAAGATATTTGCTAATAGTTCCCATGATAGTGCATAGTCATGTAAACAAGCCTTGTGTATGTTCAGAACACATAAAAAAGATGATCCAACTGTCCAAACTGTCCAACCAGTTGGTGGTAAACTGTGGTTAGTCTACCGAGTAGTGACTATTTTCTCATGACCCCCTCTCCAAATAACTGAATTTTAAGCAAGCAAGGCAGTGGGAAATTGACCTTTCCATCATAAAAAGATCAGGGCTTCCAAAAGCGGGAAAATTGTCATTGTGACTAACATTAATAACTACAAAGAAAGGTAAATAGGAAATGGAAGAGGGATAAACCTCTTCCCTTCTGTCTTATTCCACCCATTTTGAAGCCTCTGAGTTCTATGTATGCCAATGATAACCCTAGCTGTAAAGTGTCTTAAGGTGAAGCTTTAAAGGGGTTGCCCATTACATAGATAACCCATTCTCAATCAGCATAGTTTCCTCACATAAAATAACAGCAGCTATACTCACCTTCTGTGCGGGCACAATTCTACCAATGTTGGCGCTTGCTCTTTGGGGCTCACATGATATTGCTATATCACACAAGCTCTACAGCCAATCAGTAGTAGTTTTCCTGTCAATTCCTTCAGATGAAAATGACTCACAGAAGAAGAGAGAATGTAGCTGCTCTTTGAATTCCTACAGGCGTCAGTTACATCAGAAGAGAGTTAGAAAGAAGCAGTCGCTGATTGGCTGTAGGGCTCATGTGACAGAAAAATGTCAAGCGAGTCCTTGTAGAGCAAGCGCCAACATTACCTGGAACAATGTCTGCACTGAAGGTAGGTATAGCTGATGTTAATTTATATAGGGAAACTATGGTGGCTGAGAAGGTGTTGTTTAATTAGTGGACAACCCCCTTAAATTTTGTTGACACTTTCTAAAATTATTATACTGTAATAAGGAACGTCTTGACTAGTGATTCCTCAGTATAGTATTATCAGTTAAGTCTTTTAATATGCCAATGACATGCTGCAACAAACAGCAGAATGCAGGTGCTCTTAACTTTTGCCTCTATACCTTCAATGCAGTGCTTTCAGAGGCTGTCACAAGACTTGTCAGTCCATTATGATTGCTTCATTTTGTCCTACATAGCTAGAATCATGTCACCAGGACAACAAGCAACCAATATCTGGTTCCTACAAAACTATTGGGGTCACATTAAATCATATCCCCAATCACAACATCTTTTGATGGTAAGGAATTTAAAACTTGGAGTCAAAGATACTTTAAAAGATGCCAAATATTAATTTTCCTTATGTACTCAATAAATTGCTCCAACTTTGAGCTTCACTTTAATTCTGAAAGACAGATAGTATAAAATAATCCCAACTGTTTGATGACAGAAATAAGAACTGGAAAAAATGTCATTTTCATTAATACCTTAGCTTTACTTAAATGTTCGACTTACTGTATGAAGAAATATATATTTATAGTAAGAGGGAGTTTTGCTTAGCAGAAATAAAATAAATAAGCCATAGGGTTGCAATGCAAAAATAGGTTTATGCCAAACACATAGGAGAGTACATGCTGCAAAGGCAAAGCAAGAATCTACAACAAAAAAGAACAAAAAGTACAGAAACAGCTTTTGTGTCATTTTGAATGACAAACAACATTGCAAATCAATGCATTTCTAAATAATTATCTAGGGGAATTATCACCGTGGTGTTAATTGTTGGTTTGTTGATGCTAATATTACACTAGAATGAAAAATAATTACTGTTTCAATTAAAAAAAGTGCATTTGGTATCTTTGTGGAAAATAACAGCCTGTGACTGATGTAATTTATAACCTAAGATGCTGCGTAAAAATACTTGAGTAAAACATAGAAAATAGCTGTAGCAAAATTTATATAATTTGCACTTTACTAGAGCCAAAGGGAGGACAGCTAGGGAATGTAGTAAAAGTGTATGCAATTGCAGCAATGTAGTGTAAACCTAGATCTAAGATGCACAGGAATTTGTAACCAAATATTTAACCACAAAATTATCTGATCGCATTTGACTAATAGAAACTGGCACTTATGGAGCTAGATATGTAAAGTGCACAGTATTTAGCAGCATAGAATAATCAAAAAAGAGACAGCATTGGCAAACAATGTCCATGCATAAAATATGTAAAACTATCTATATACCTCCTAGTGCCAATCCAGATCTTAAAACAATGGTAGTCCTGTGTGCAGAAAGAAAAAAATGGTTCTTGAAGGTTGGACCTTATGGTATCAGTCCAGATCCTCAGGCCGTAACAGGCCTGCATGCTCATAGAACAGAGGTATTTCAGTGGTGCCCCGACCGGCGGCAGGCGCTGTTTGCGAATCTTCACAGGGTGCAGCTGATAGAGACTCAAGGCAGAGAAGAGCATCAATGCCAGTATGAGTCTCTTAATGGACTAAACTTCAGCCTTCGCGTTTCAGAAAACAACAGATTCCTTCCTCTGGGATGACACTACGATCTATTTAGCTACTTTTACATATTTTTATCAAGGACATTGTTTCCCGATGCTGACTCCTTTCATATTGTTCTATGCTGCTAATCGCGGTGCACTTTACGTATCTAGCTTGTTAAGTGCCAGTTCCTATTAGTCAACTGCACACAGATAATTTTGTGGTACAATTTGTGGTTGCAAATTCCTGTGCATCTTAGATCTAAGTTTAAACTGTATTGCTGCAATTGGATGCACTGCTATGTTCCCTAGCTGTCCCTTTTTTGGCTCTAGTAAAGCGCGATTTATATAGATTTTTCTATTCCGAATTAGACAAATGGTGGTAGTTACCTTTATTTGCTGCCAGCTAGAACCTCAAATGTGAGCGCCATTGTGATATTCACGCCATGAAGTGTATAAAGATCTTTCTCTATGATTTCTTTATGATGGTCACAAGTCACTCATTACTTTTTCCCTTAGGAGTTTGCACATTTGCGGCTACCAGGATTTTGCCCAACATGATCATATTTATATAAAAGCTTAGACCAAATATATAAAATAAACTGCTTTTTGCCATAAACAAAAGTAAATTTGCCCAATAAGGGAAAATAACTAAGCCATTCTGGTGCAATTTGCACTAAGATGTTTTGCATAATTTTTTTTAGGCTTTTTGGTTATTTATCCATCTTTTTACCAGGGAGTATGGCTTCACAGGAAAAGGGTGGGGTGACTTTGTTTAATTGTTTAAGTGAAGTTTGTGATGTCAGCCTATGTGCTAAAGCTGCTCCAAAATGTTAGATCAAATTTCCAACACAAATTCCATAAACTAACAAATAGTATAAACTTGCAACTACCTCCCACTGCGAGGGATGAATCCCAAGCATTATCTGGTACTGAGGTCTCCCATTCAGGTCCGGCTGCTGAGATTACTGCTCAGCACAGACTTCAGTCCCAGCGTCTTGCTCAGGCTCGTGGTATACGTTTTGTTACTGCTAGCTCTTCAGCCAAGTCTATGGTAATCAGTGAAATGCAGGTGCATCCTTGCACTCTGGATTCTAAGTCCAGGGATCACCTTACTTAGCATGTCTCTGATGTAGCGTCTTCTAATTGGTGGTCGGACGTTAGCTGCTCTGATGATGTGGCAGCTCCAGATTGGCCTGCGGGCGATGTCTCGACCGACTGGGCATGAGTTTTTGGTGTGAGTGGGTGGTTACTCTACCACTCTGTCTGCATGTTTGTGTTAGTCAGTCTATGCTCAAAGACTGTGTATGTTGGCATGCAGGTAGCACACTTGTGCAGTTCCATACCCTTGGCTCAACGCATGAGTCTCTAGTTTGCTACATACTTAGGGTGCCCATCAGGCACAAGTTCGGTAGCATCAGAACTGGGGTAACTAGCCGCTTGGCTTAGCATCTGTTTCGTATACTTGTGCGGTTAGCAGAGTTCAGTTACAGAGCAAGCTCAGCCCTTATGCTTCCTCTTAGTGAAGTCAAGAGTAATGTTCCTAGCTTCATAAGAGTTCCTTCCCTTGGTCAGCATCTGCTTCATTTGTATGTGCAGTTAGCAGTTTAGGTGCAAAGCAAGCTCAATCCACGTGCTAACATCCCTGTGACGTTAACAGAGTATAGTACTTAGTGCAGTACCTCTCTGTGAAGTAACTGAGCTTGGCACTCAGTGTTCCGATCACACTGTGTGGAATTAACACAGTGTGTTTAAGGTAACGCTCGCTGTTTTGTTCCATCGTTGTTCACACTAGCCGCAGGTTCATCTCTGCACAGTGGACTCCAAGTTGCAACTGCACTTTATTTTATATCTTATTTAGTGAAATATGCCAATCCTAACACTACCCCAAAATTGTTGCATTTAAGACGCTCTAATCTAAATTAAAACTGTCTAAAAATTAAATGCTTGCAGTGGTAACCATCTTTATTCCTTACAGTTAAGCTAAGGTCACATGACTATATTTTCTCTCATCTGAGAGAGTTTGATCAGAGTTTGACCATAGTGTGATCCATTTTTCTCAGCTGCAGAGAAGATGAAAGGAAAATATTCATCTTCTCCTGTCTGTGAAAATCAGATGTCATCTAAGTGCGGTCTAATTTTTCCAACTGACTCAAAAGTTTGTCTGCTCAAGCACTTAATGGACTAGATATGCTGCAAGTATTTGAGAGAAATTTGAATGAAAAAAGCATAGAGACAAGGAAATACATATCATTGAGAAAGTCCATTTTTCTGCCATTGAGCTTTGTAAGGGTCATGGAAAAAGGGAAGATGTGCAAACAAACATAAAACACTGCTGTTTTGTTTGGTATTATCCAATATATTAATATCCAATGATATGGGACCCATTTTACCTTTTATACTCCTGCATGGAGATGTATATATTTCTTCATCAAATTCACTCTTATAGCAAATAGGTTACGGAAGTTATTAAAGTTTGATGTATGCCCTACTGAATCACTATAATGGGGCAGTACATATTTTTTAAGAAAGCTGTTTAGGTCACAGAGAAATCCCGGCAATTTTGTAATATAAACCAAATTTTTATCATTCTTTATTTCACTTAATAATAAAACAAAGGGGCTGCAATTTAACATTCAGGAATATTCAAAAAGGATTATGCAAAACTATAGCCTTGATATACAAAACACAGAATATATAACACAAAATTATTAACATGAAAACTCACAATAACAGTGTAAGTTTTATATTTATACTACAAATGTTGAAGTTAATTTCCATTGATGACTTAGACGGTGTCTAGACAATATCTCAGTTCTGTCCAGATATGTGCCAGCATATCCTCAGATATTGAATCCACTGTTTCAGTGATGCCATGTCTCTAGTTATGCAGATACTGTAATATGTTCTCTTGCTTATGAATACCAAGCTTATAATTTTGCACATACTTTTAGAATCACCCTGTATATATCATTTATAGTACATAAGAATGCTTTCAAAAATTTAAGTGGTAATAGTTTGTTTTTCTCAATTAACAAACTGGAAATGAAATGACCAAAAGCAAAATCTAAATGAAATCAATATTTGTTGTGCCACTCTTTGCCTTCAAGACAGCATCAATTCTTTATGATAGACTTGTTGAAAGTCTGAGATTTTGAAGAATTATAATTAGGTGTATGATTAACCAATTATACCAAATAAGTGATTGTGATCATTCTTATATGTGTTAGATCACAGTCATTAATACTAAATGCAACAGCTGTGAAGTTGACTTAAAACTGGATGAGGAGCAGCTAAACTCTTCTACCAAATTGAGGTTGTGGAAAACAGATTCACATCATAGGTCAAACACCATGGCAAGACTGAGCACAACAACAAGGCAATAGGTAGTTATAATGCATCAGCAAAATCTCTTCTGGGCTAAGATTTTAAAGCAGACTGGGGTTTCAAAATGTTCTTTGCAAGCTCATTTAAAAAGCCATCAAGAAATGTACAACATTGAATAAAAAATTTTTTTTACTGCAGCAGATGAAAAACTCATAATTCTTAATGCTCTTCAAATTCAGAAGATGTTCAGCAGTGCAATCAGCTTAGAGCTGACTTCAACTGGTTTTATCTATCTGGTCTTCCATCTAATGATTGGAGAAGTTTGTCCAGAAATGAAGAATAGCATTCAAAAAGCCAAACTTTTAAAGTGGAAACAAAGTCAGTTGGCACAACGATACACATAAAACAAATGGAACTAGAGTTCACAAAAAAGGAGACACCACAGTTTAAAAAGGTCCAGATATGACACAGTTTGGATGAGTTTTGGCAATTACATTTGCCTCACAGTCTCTGCTTATTTCAATCTGGAAAAAAAACTTCCACCTCGTTCGCACCATACCATATTTGGATCTTCTTACACTGTAGTGTCTCATTTTTGGAGTAAGTCATATGTTAGGGCTGGCGTAACGTACAGAGTAAATATGGAGATATTATAGGTGCGCTCGCAGCCCGGGGTCCACCGTGCAGGAGTGGAACCTGCTTCTAGTAAATGGCGGCACTATATGGCAGTACTACGCCTGAATAGACATGGGTTCCATCACCCGGTCTGTATAGGAGCGAACTCTGTTGCTTCACAGAGTCACCAGGATTAAAGGTAACGCTGTGCTCTGTTAACCTCACAGAGGATCACAGCTCACTAACGGAGCAGGTAGCATACAGTGGTCATACAGTCAGCAACAGCACACAAACAACTCCTCTCCGAAGGTGCCAGAATTCTAGTGGCTATACAGCTGACCCTGAGCACATGCTGACACAGACCACAAAGTAGCTAAGCTCATACACAAGAACATAAGTTGATACAAGCGCATGGCTGTGCAGCCATGCGAACATTTTATAGAGAAAGCTCTCCAGGACCTTCCTAGTGGTACAATAGGAACTGCTTCAGGACCTGCTTCAGGACCTGAGCATGTGACCCCCGACCTCCAACGAGAGGTCATCCACTGAACATCCTCAGTGGAGGAAAAGCAGGACTTAGTCCCAGGAGCGTCTGCTCACTGCAGAACAGTGCTGGTTACAATGGCTGAGCCTGGAAGATCAGCAGTAACCAAGTGCACAGTATCTGACTGAGCCAGATGCTGGGACCGATGTCTCCGCTGAGCATGCTCCACTGCGGCTGAAGAAGAATGGGAGACTGCAGCGGAGGTGGCTCGAGATTCCCCCTGTGCAGCGGTGGGAACACGACACCTAACATCATCTTGCCTTGCGCAGGTGTGTACTACGGAGGACATAGAATGAACTTCAATCCAATATTGCAACCAGCATGCAGCCAGCTGGTAAGGAAAGGGTGAATCAAACACCCGAAAACTCCGCCCATATGACCAAAAACTGGTCCCGCCAAATTCAGGTGACAGGTTCCCTTTAAAGTTTAGCCACTTTAATCTCTGACAGCAGTAATTATTTCATTCTGCTGATATACCTGGTCAGATATCCATAGCATAGTAATAGTGTGGTGCTGATGAGGTACTATAGCAGCTAAGGGCTTTTTAACAGTCTATGTTGCTGCTGTCTTAGTATTTCTTTGAAGCACAGCCATATGCTGGACTTCATTAGAAACAATGATTTTCCCTATGTACTACAATCCTCTCTGGAGACAAAAAATATGTTAAAACAATATACATATAAAATTTTGACTCACTTTTCCCCAAGTAAAAATAAATAAATGAAATATGAAAATAAGAATATTTGTTATTGCTGCATCAATAAAAGTAAAATACTATAAGTTAAACATAAGGGTTGGATAAATTTATTCAAATGCTATTAAATTCTTCTCCAATTTTACAAAAATAAGTATTCTCCATAAAGCGCATGTTTTGCAATTCTCTCTGCAAGAATTTAGCAAAATGGTGGCTGGCAATAAAAAAAATAATTTCTCACAGCTCATCTCCCGACTTCCTCTGCTTCACGCTTTACCCCATATGATCTTCGCTGCCTATCTTTGCAACCACCATTTACTGAAACCCTGGGCCTCCTCGTATTAGGACTTCTGGCCATGACTAGGCTTGGGACAACTCTGTGCATGCGAATCCTATGATTACAGCCACATTGTGAAGTCAGGACATGTGCTGCAACCTTACAATGCGCACTCTAGGATAAGACTTCCGGCTACAACTGCACATGGATGTCCTGAGCCTAGTCGCTGAATAGCATGAAGATGTACTGATTTTCAGTGTAGAGCAGAGGTAAGAAGAGGCACCATGGACTATCCTGAGGATAGTGAAAAGGTGAGGTGATAATAGGTTAACTTTTTATCTACATATTATATTTATTATAATCTGTGGTCTTACTGGGCATATGGAAAACCCTCTGTTCACTATGCAAGATAAAATTCTCTTTGCAGGAGAATGACCAAGTACGTACTGGGGCTGAAATTCAGCCCTGGCATTTGAAATCACCAAGGCCCATGCTGTTCCCATCCCCAAGCACCAGATGGGATATATTAGTAATATTACCCTGGATGGAGGAAAGCAGGATTCTCTGCAAGACCAATATTTCTAATGATACCTCCGTCACAATTCTTAACAGTTTGGGTGTCTTGAGAACCCTGATTCTGTAAACAATGTAGCAACAAGGTCACCCATGACCAAACAGGCCCTTCTGGCATTTTCCAGAATTGCCAGAAGGCCAGTCCGGCTCTGAGAATGACAGTAGATAAAAAATCAACTCAATTGAAAACTTGCTTATTTTCATGCTGTCTAGCTAATTAAATCAATTTAATAACATAAAATTCACCATTAAGGCTGGAGTCACACTAGCGAGTTTTACGGATGTATGAGTGCAGAAAATACGTCCGTAAAACTCGCCTAACAAACGCCCCAATTATTCTCTATGCCCCTGCTCCTATCTGCCGTATTTTATTGATCAGTATTATACGGCTTTCTACGGCCGTAGAAAATCGCAGCATGCTGCGTTTGTCACCATATTGCGCAAAAAAACCGCCAATGAAAGTCTATGGAAGCCAGAAAAATACGGATTACACACGGACTAGCAGTGTGACTTGCGAGACATATGCAGCGGTGTTAGAGAGAAAAGCCGGCAATTCAGTGTGGTGTACAGTAAAATCACACTGACAGCTTACAGTAGAATAGGTAGAATAAATGAGTACACATAGAATAGGTATATATATATATATATATGTCAGTGAGACACATATATGTATATATATTATTACTTCATACAGCGCTAGATAGCTTTAAAGCCGGTAATTCAATTGCCGGCTTTTGCTATCTCCTTCCTAAACCCGACGTGATATGAGACATGGTTTACATACAGTAAGCCATCTCATATCCCCATTTTTTTTGCATAATCCACACTATTAATGTTAGTAGTGTGTACATGCAAAATTTGGCCGTTCTAGCTATTAAATTAAAGGGTTAAATGGCGGAAAAAATTGGCGTGGGATCCCGCGCAATTTTCTCCGCCAGAGTAGTAAAGCCAGTGACTGAGGGCAGATATTAATAGCCTGGAGAGGGTCCATGGTTATTGCCCCCCCCATGGCTAAAAACACCTGCCCCCAGCCACCCCAGAAAAGGCACATCTGGAAGATGCGCCTATTCTGGCACTTGGCCACTCTCTTCCCATTCCCGAGTAGCGGTGGGATATGGGGTAATGAAGGGTTAATGCCACCTTGCTATTGTAAGGTGACATTAAGTCAAATTAATAATGGAGAGGCGTCAATTATGACACCTATCCATTATTAATCCAATAGTAGTAAAGGGTAAAAAAAACCCAACCACATTATTAAAAATTATTTTAATGAAATAAAAACAAAGGTTGTTGTAATATTTTATTCTACGCTCAATCCAATCACTGAAGACCCTCGATCTGTAACAAAAAAAATAAAATAAACCAACAATATCCATACCTTCCGCAGATCTGTAACGTCCAACGATGTAAATCCATCTGAAGGGGTTAAAATATTTAGCAGCCACGAACTCTGCTAATGCAGCGTTGTTCCTGCCTGCAAAACCCGGGGAATGAAGGTAAAGTAGGTCAATGACCTATATTTACATTCATTTGCGGTGAGGCGCCCTCTGCTGGTTGTCCCTAGATCGTGGGAACTTTCCTAGAAAGCTCCCAGGCTCGAGTTCATATGAGGACAACCAGCAGAGGGCGCCTCTTATGAACTCGAGCCTGGGAGCTTTCTAGGAAAGTTCCCACGATCTAGGAACAACCAGCAGAAGGCGCCTCACCGCAAATGAAGGTAAATATAGGTCATTGACCTACTTTACCTTCATTCCCCGGGGTTTTGCAGGCAGGAACAACGCTGCATTAGCAGAGTTCGTGGCTGCTAAATATTTTAACCCCTTCAGATGGATTTACATCGTTGGACGTTACAGATCTGCGGAAGGTATGGATATTGTTGGTTTATTATTTTTTTTTGTTACAGATCGAGGGCCTTCAGTGATTGGATTGAACGTAGAATAAAATATTACAACAACCTTTGTTTTTATTTCATTAAAATAATTTTTAATAATGTGGTTGTTTTTTTTTAACCCTTTACTACTATTGGATTAATAATGGATAGGTGTCATAATTGACACCTCTCCATTATTAATTTGGCTTAATGTCACCTTACAATAGCAAGGTGGCATTAACCCTTCATTACCCCATATCCCACCGCTACACGGGAATGGGAAGAGAGTGGCCAAGTGCCAGAATAGGCGAATCTTCCAGATGTGCCTTTTCTGGGGTGGCTGGGGGCAGGTGTTTTTAGCCAGGGGGGGGAGGGGCAATAACCATGGACCCTCTCCAGGCTATTAATATCTGCCCTCAGTCACTGGCTTTACTACTCTGGCAGAGAAAATTGCGCGGGAGCCCACGCCAATTTTTTCCGCCATTTAACCCTTTAATTTAATAGCTAGAACGGCCAAATTTTGCATATACACACTACTAACATTAGTAGTGTGGATTATGCAAAAAAAATGGGGATATGAGATGGTTTACTGTATGTAAACCATGTCTCATATCATGTCGGGTTTAGGAAGGAGATAGCAAAAGCCGGCAATTGAATTACCGGCTTTAAAGTTATCTAGCGCTGTATGAAGTAATAATATATATACATATATGTGTCTACTGACATATATATATATATAGACAGTATATATGTTTTTTGTTTTTTTTACACATGGATCCCTTGTATAGCCGTATGTTGGTTTTGCAAGCCTGCGAGAAAAACACGCAGTACAGATGCCATACGGATTACATACGGAGGATGCCATGCGCAAAATACGCTGACACACCCTGCCTACGCAGGAGCTACGGACCACTTTTTTGGGGGACTTTTCAGCGTATTACGGCCGTAATATACGGACCGTATTGTCTTACGCTGGGTGTGACTCCAGCCTAAGGGTTTCAGATGGTTTAATTTGACAAAGTTCTGATTGTAGAAAATATCTTTAATTCATTTAAAACCTCAAGTATTCAAGTGTAGCGACCATTTTATTGACATCATGACTGCTTTAGTTCTAAGAAATCTTGAAGTTTACGTGCTGTAATGCAATCTGTCTTGACAGATGAAATGCTGCAGAATGAATGCGAAAGTTGCAAACAACCTTGAGACTATCACAAAAAAAGTTAATTGAGACTTATGTTTGCTAAAGGGCAATATTGATCATCTGCTAATACCAGTTGTTCAATCATTTTAGCTGCACATGAAGATAACCAAATGTTTAATAGAGATAAGTGGGTTGATCCATGGAGGATTGATTTCATGTTGAATTTATTGAAATTTGTGGTTTCACATGAATTCAAACATTTGCAGATTTGATTCGCAGTTTACAAAAGAAAACCTTGCCAGCTTCCTTTTATCTCAGCTGATGCATCAGATAGCAGGCAAACGTCATTTTACATTGTTGTATGTTCTTCACTAAAATGCTTTCAGCTATGACATCTTATGGATTACCATACCTTGTACAGTAGTGGTCAGTATCAAGGTCATCAGAATTCAGCGGTTCCCAATGAAGCACAGTTTGTGCAGCAGAGTCATTTTCTATCTCCAGAGTCACTGGGTAAATAAGAGTGTAAGCTCTTATGGTCAATCGGATCCTTTATCTCTTGTAAAGTATAATATCTTTTGGCCAGTTTGATCCTCTCTCGCCTATAAAATGTAAGCTCTTATGAAAAGCGAGGTCTTCTATCTTCTCTAGAGTGTAAGCTTTTATCGTCAGCTGAGTCCTCTCTTTCTCAACTTTAAAGTCTGAGCTCTTATAATCAGCATGGTTCTCTCACTCCTCTCCCCTATGTATTTTTTTGCAAACAGTTGCAAGCTTTACAGAGTTGAAATATCTTCAAATTTATTTGCCACAAATTGAAATTTTCGGGAAAATTCTGTGTCGTTGACAAATTTGAATTTCAAAAGATTTGCTTATTTCTAAAGTTGAACATGGAACACTAGCCTAAATCATCAACTCAATTTGAATTAAACTTTACTATTACTGCTAATATTAAAGGGGTATTTCCATCTGCAAGATCCTATCCCAATATATAGTAGGTGTAATGATAATAATGTAAGCAAATACCTAGAATTGGAAATATAATATCTTTTTCTGATTTGCTATGTCTCCTTCCTGATGTTGAGGCATTGCAGGACCTTATGTACTGTGGTTACAACCACTAGCAACTATAACACACTGTCACTATATCAGTGGTCATAACCATGGATACCTAAGGTCTTGCAATGACTCCATATGAGGAAAGAGATGTAGCGAATCAGAAAAACTAAACTACATTTCTAATTGAAGCTATTTGCTAATATTATTAATATTACACCAACTAAAGATTGTGATAGGATTTTGGAGATGGAAATCTCCTTTAATAACAATTAAATCATAATAACATTCAAAGGGAATTCATTATTTCATATAAAAGCTAAAAACTTCAGAGATATAATAATTTTCCTTCTTTGGTCATTTAACATATGTTGAAGGTGGCTATAAGTTAAAGGGAAGGTGCCGCAATTTTGTTTTTGTATTAAAAATGATTGTTTATATAAACAATTATTTTTAATACAAAATCATTTTTTTTAACTTTAATATATTTTTTATTATTAATTATTTTTGCAGCCACTGGGCGCCGCCATTTTGCTTTGCAGCAGTGTAAGAGTCCCAGCAGGACACTTACACTCTGCTGCCCTGGACATAGGAGGCTGCGGTCGGCGTCCGACCCATTAGCTACAATTATAAGCTGCTCTCTGCTCTGATGTGGCCACGCCCCCTGGGCTGTCTCCACATCACAGCAGATGCAGGAGATCGGCGCCATCTTGCCTCAGCCCACAGTGGAGTGTACATGTGAGCTCCACTGTGACTGAGAGCTGCTCCCCTCACACTGTCAGCGGCCGTTCCCTGTCCTCTGCTGCCTGGTGTGTGGCTGTAATCCCTAGAGAGGGTGAAGGAATGCTGCCGTCTGATGTCCTCTTATCTGGAGCTGCAGAGAGGTAACAGAGGGGGATGGGGGAGGCTCTGTGCTGCTCCGACCCTGCCTCACTGTAGCTCCTCACAGGACATCAGACCCTGCATCTATCACTGTACTGTGCTGAGCCAAGTATCTAATCCTCTCCTGTGTGATAGTGTCTGCTGGCCCCTGTATCTAATCCTCTCATGTGATACTATGCTGAGCCGTGCATCTAATCCTCTCCTGTGTGATAGTGTCTGCTGGCCCGTGTATCTAATCCTCTCATGTGATACTATGCTGAGCCATGCATCTAATCCTCTCCTGTGTGATACTATGCTGAGCCATGCATCTAATCCTCTCCTGTGTGATAGTGTCTGCTGGCCCCTGTATCTAATCCTCTCATGTGATACTGTCTGCTGAGCCGTGCATCTAATCCTCTCATGTGTGATAGTGTCTGCTGGCCCGTGTATCTAATCCTCTCATGTGATACTATGCTGAGCCATGCATCTAATCCTCTCCTGTGTGATAGTGTCTGCTGGCCCCTGTATCTAATCCTCTCATGTGATACTGTCTGCTGAGCCGTGCATCTAATCCTCTCATGTGTGATAGTGTCTGCTGGCCCGTGTATCTAATCCTCTCATGTGATACTATGCTGAGCCATGCATCTAATCCTCTCCTGTGTGATAGTGTCTGCTGGCCCGTGTATCTAATCCTCTCATGTGATACTATGCTGAGCCGTGCATCTAATCCTCTCCTGTGTGATAGTGTCTGCTGGCCCGTGTAGCTAATCCTCTCATGTGATACTATGCTGAGCCGTGCATCTAATCCTCTCCTGTGTGATAGTGTCTGCTGGCCCCTGTATCTAATCCTCTCATGTGATACTATGCTGAGCCGTGCATCTAATCCTCTCCTGTGTGATAGTGTCTGCTGGCCCGTGTAGCTAATCCTCTCATGTGATACTATGCTGAGCCGTGCATCTAATCCTCTCCTGTGTGATAGTGTCTGCTGGCCCCTGTATCTAATCCTCTCATGTGATACTGTCTGCTGAGCCGTGCATCTAATCCTCTCATGTGTGATAGTGTCTGCTGGCCCGTGTATCTAATCCTCTCATGTGATACTATGCTGAGCCATGCATCTAATCCTCTCCTGTGTGATAGTGTCTGCTGGCCCCTGTATCTAATCCTCTCATGTGATACTGTCTGCTGAGCCGTGCATCTAATCCTCTCATGTGTGATAGTGTCTGCTGGCCCGTGTATCTAATCCTCTCATGTGATACTATGCTGAGCCATGCATCTAATCCTCTCCTGTGTGATAGTGTCTGCTGGCCCGTGTATCTAATCCTCTCATGTGATACTATGCTGAGCCGTGCATCTAATCCTCTCCTGTGTGATAGTGTCTGCTGGCCCGTGTAGCTAATCCTCTCATGTGATACTATGCTGAGCCGTGCATCTAATCCTCTCCTGTGTGATAGTGTCTGCTGGCCCCTGTATCTAATCCTCTCATGTGATACTATGCTGAGCCGTGCATCTAATCCTCTCCTGTGTGATAGTGTCTGCTGGCCCGTGTAGCTAATCCTCTCATGTGATACTATGCTGAGCCGTGCATCTAATCCTCTCCTGTGTGATAGTGTCTGCTGGCCCGTGTAGCTAATCCTCTCATGTGATACTATGCTGAGCCGTGCATCTAATCCTCTCCTGTGTGATAGTGTCTGCTGGCCCGTGTATCTAATCCTCTCATGTGATACTATGCTGAGCCATGCATCTAATCCTCTCCTGTGTGATAGTGTCTGCTGGCCCGTGTATCTAATCCTCTCATGTGATACTATGCTGAGCCGTGCATCTAATCCTCTCATGTGTGATAGTGTCTGCTGGCCCGTGTATCTAATCCTCTCATGTGATACTATGCTGAGCCGTGCATCTAATCCTCTCCTGTGTGATAGTGTCTGCTGGCCCGTGTATCTAATCCTCTCATGTGATACTATGCTGAGCCGTGCATCTAATCCTCTCCTGTGTGATAGTGTCTGCTGGCCCGTGTATCTAATCCTCTCATGTGATACTATGCTGAGCCATGCATCTAATCCTCTCCTGTGTGATATTATGCTGAGCTGTGTAGCTAATCCTGTCGTGTGTGATACTGTCTGCTGAGCTGTGTATCTAATCCTCTCCTGTGTGATACTGTCTGCTGAGCCGTGTATCTAATCCTATCCTGTGATACTGACTGCTGAGCCGTGTATCTAATCCTCTCCTGTGTGATATTATGCTGAGCCGTGTATCTAATCCTATACTGTGTGATACTATGCTGAGCCGTGTATCTAATCCTCTCCTGTGTGATATTATGCTGAGCCGTGTATCTAATCCTATACTGTGTGATATTATGCTGAGCCATGCATCTAATCCTCTCCTGTGTGATAGTGTCTGCTGAGCCATGTATCTAATCCTCTCCTTTGTGATACTGTCTGCTGAGCCGTGTATCTAATCCTATCCTGTGATACTGACTGCTGAGCCGTGTATCTAATCCTATCCTGTGTGATACTGTCTGCTGAGCCGTGTATCTAATCCTATCCTGTGATACTGACTGCTGAGCCGTGTATCTAATCCTATACTGTGTGATATTATGCTGAGCCGTGTATCTAATCCTCTCGTGTGATACTGTCTGGTGAACCGTGTATCTAATCCTCTCCTATGCACTCCTCTCCCCCCTGCATATCTTTCCCCATTGCACACACAACTCAATGCGTGCGTTAACAGGAGCTGCGGGCGTCATGCTGTATTATGGCATTATGTGAGATCTATATGACGGTATTATGTGATCTGTATGGTGGTATTATGCTTGATCAGTATTGTTAGAATTATATGGTGGTATTGTGTGTGTGATCTATATGGCAGTATTATGTGAGAACACTGGCAGCATTGTGTGTGATCTATATGGCGGTATTATGTGAGAACACTGGCAGCATTATGTGTGATCTATATGGCGGTATGTGTGAACACTGATGGTATTGTGTGATCTATATGGCGGTATTATGTGAGAACACTATGGCAGTATTATGTGTGATCTATATGGCGGTATTATGTGAGAACACTATGGCAGTATTATGTGTGATCTATATGGCGGTATTATGTGAGAACACTGGCAGTATTATGTGTGATCTATATGGCGGTATGTGAGAACACTGGTGGTATTATGTGTGATCTATATGGCGGTATGTGAGAACACTGGTGGTATTATGTGTGATCTATATGACGGTATTATGTGAGAACACTATGGCAGTATTATCTTCAGAAAGCGGACCCATTCTATGGTGGTTCTGGCTGAGCACCTGCACGCGGGTCTGGGGTAATAGAGGGGGCAGCATGACCTTCAGTTAGGTGCAGTCAGGGGAAGGCTGGTGAGGCAGCTGAAGAGAGAGGTCTCATTTTTATCGCTACTATATGGCTACATTTCCTTCCCAGCGTCACCCCGGACTTCGCCTGTCACCTCGCTTTCACACATCGCCAGGACAGGATGGAGAAGACAGGATCTGAGGAGGGGAATGGGGTCTGTATGCAAAGTCTGGATCAGAACAGGCCATCAATCCGCAGAAATGTTTCCTGGATTTCTGTGGAGCAGACGGTCCATCCATGTGTATAAAAGACAGCGCTCTATGTACAATCCCTGGCTGCTCCGCGCACCAAACAAGGGGCCCCCCCATAGACCTGCACACTGCTCTCCTGAAATACTCTGTGCTGCTGTCACCCTGCTCCCTCCACCACATATCTCCCAGAATCCTTGCTGCCTGCCATCCTCGGTGACTGTCTACTTGTCAGTATAAGGTTGCTTTCACACCAGCGTCGGTACGGGCCCGTTGCAGTGCGTCGGGTCGACGTACCGACACATGCTGTGAAAGAAATGTCCGACGTGGGCAGCAGAAGGCGTCTTACGACGCTTCCGTTGCCCCATTGTAAGATATGGGGAGGATGGGGCGGAGTTTCGGCCGTGCATGCGCGGTCAAAAATGGCGGACTCGACGCACAAACAAACGTTACATGTAATGTCGGTAATGTTAGTATATGGGGAAAAAACGCATCCTGCAGACAACTTTGCAGGATGTGTTTTTTCTCCTGAACGACGCATTACAACGTACAGCCAACAACGCTAGTGTGAAAGTAGCCTAAGGCTGCCGTCCACTAGCAGTATTTGGTCAGTATTTTACCTCAGTATTTGTAGCTAAAACCAGGAGTGGGTGATAAATACAGAAGTGGTGCATATGTTTCTATTATACTTTTCCTCTATTTGTTCCACTCCTGGTTTTGGCTTACAAATACTGGTGTAAAATACTGACCAAATACTGCTAGTGTGACGGCAGCCTTACTCTGCAGTCACCAACAAAATGGCTGCTCACTGGGTTCCTGAATATCATCCTCTCTAATCCCTTAGCAGACACACTCAGAAGGGGAGGAGAGGAGACATCACACAGGTCAGCAGACTCCGCCCAGAATTACTGCAGTGCTGTAATGTGAGCTAGTTGTACACTAGGTTTTTCTGAAATTTCAGCAGCTGCTCCCCCTAGTGTTTAAAACTGGAAATTCCAAAACTTTTCAAATTATTTTTCATATTTTACTAAATTATAAACAAATGATAATATTTTTTAAGAACATGTAATCATTAATTCTTTACATTTTTACAATTTCTGCAAATTTTTTTTTTTTGATGGCACCTTCCCTTTAATGGGTGGCTGTCTTGTACAAAGATGTTAAGACCCATATTGGTTATTTGATTTAAGTAAAAAATTCAGAGGATAATTTTCAGTTAAATTTTATTTCCTGAGTTAGAATCTATGTAGTCATAATGAACTGATTATTTTTTATGTCTGTTCACTTAATTTAAAATAAGTAATATTTATGCTGATGATAAAGTAAAATTGAGCTTTATAACAATCTTATAATCTGATTAACACTGATAATGATCTGTTATGAAGACATCCCATCTCTTTCCTTGGGATAGCTGATTTAATGCTGTCTCTTGTAGAAATTTATCAGAAGAACCTATAATTCACTTTTAGGAGGTCTTATTTAAAAAAAAAAGTGTATATCCAATATGTAGTAACAGTTATTTTATTCCACAGCTGTACTATGCAAAACATCCAACTTTATCTTTCTGACACAAATTACAGTTTTTTTCAATGCTTTTTAGCTTGACCATTACATTTATTGTAATCAACTGGAATTAGAATAATGTAATGCTATAAGTCATATTATGTGTGAATTCTGTTAATGCATGAGGTCAACTGCCTCTATTATATTTTATATTTTGAATTTTTTTTATGTTTAAACTTGGTCATTTACAATAACCCCTTTGCATCTCACCATTTTAGATTGCTTTTTACAGTTAACTATCAACATGCCAAAACATATTTCTAGAAAAAGTGTGTAACAGAGCAGCAAAACAATGTACCATAATAGGCAAAACAAACCGTGTAAATTACTTCAACTAACAAATGTTTTTGGCCATCACAAACATTTCTAAAATTATGATGAATCAAAAGGATTGCTGTTGGGACTTTTGCCAATCTTTCATCATATCTATTATGTCCAGTTTAAAGGAGAATTCACAATCTGTCAGATGCTGTGGAAAGTGGTGTCTGGGATTACCGAAAAAGTAGAGCGAGCTGTGCTCTGTAATTCTCGCTGAGCTGCCTTCATAATCGTGGCCACCTCAACTCACATATCATCCTTTAAAAGCTGATATGGAAATACCTTTTAAATTGTATTGCGTCTAAAGATATTTTAAGCACGAGTTAAATTTATGTGCAAAATCATACAAAAAAATGGGAAATCTGGAGCCATAGAAAAAAGTAAAATGTAAAATTAATGGTTACAATCAATTAATTTATTAAACTAAAAAATGAGTGTAGATAAAAACAAGAAAATATAGCTTTTCAAAAGCAATATGTAAGAATAATAAATTGAAAAAAAGATCATGCTAATATTAATATTAGTAATGATTATTCATAGATGTATTATCATTATCATCATTGTAACTATAACACTCATAATAATAATACAGCCTAAAAATATGCAACATGCTATCCTAATTTTACGTACATTAGAATTCGAAGCTCCTGGCTTGTCTGTCAATTGAGAATTCATTATTTTCTAAAACAGAATTGCAGCGACTGTGCTTTGCCACAGATCCAAAATGATATATTGTACCGTAGTGAAGGAACATCTACATTTAATGATTGTAAAAGTCTATCTGTCCCTGGGGTAGTTAAAAGTACAAACAAGTTGCTGGTACATTCAACCAGAAAGTCAAACCAATTAAAATGTTGTACAGCTGCTGCTGAAAAGTTATGTGTAGGTAGCAGCAATGGTACAGAAAGAGAAAATTAAAAAATATACAAGAAGGATTGAAAAACATTAAAAATAAATGATTTTCCAGTAATACTTAAATATAAATTATTTAAATTCTTAATTAATTGAAAATATTTTTCATATTAGTCTGATATTGCTTAGTTTTGTATTGGTTACTTTTTATGCCATAATGTCAATTAAACTATAAAACATCCAGGAGCTATCACTACAAGATTTCTGATATCTTGTGGCAGTTGGCACTGAGACATTAGCAGCAAATCCTTTCAGTTGCAGGATATAGCCTGAATAGATTGGACATGTTTTATCTGCACATTCCACAAGTGCTTAAAGGGACACTGTCACCTGAATTTGGAGGGAACAATCTTCAGCCATGGAGGCGGGGTTTTGGGGTTTTTGATTCACCCTTTCCTTACCCGCTGGCTGCAATATTGGATTGAAGTTCATTCTCTGTCCTCCATAGTACACACCTGCACAAGGCAAGATTGCCTTGTGCAGGCATGTACTACGGAGGACAGAGAATGAACTTCAATCCAATATTACAGCCAGCATGCAGCCAGCGGGTAAGGAAAGGGTGAATCAAAAAACCCCAAACCCCGCCTCCATGGCTGAAGATTGTTCCCTCCAAATTCAGGTGACAGTGTCCCTTTAAGAATTCAGAGGGCAACTCAGCACATCAAATATATATTTTTCACTTTAGCAGTACTCATCATACTGCTTAAAGATGTAATTACTCTTAAGGCCCCTTCACATTAAGCGACGCTGCAGTGATACCGACAACGATCCGGATCGCTGCGGCGTCGCTGTTTGGTCGCTGGAGAGCTGTCACACAGACCGCTCTCCAGCGACCAACGATGCCGGTAACCAAGGTAAACATCGGGTAACTAAGCGCAGGGCCGCACTTAGTAACCCGATGTTTACCCTGGTTACCATCCTAAAAGTAAAAAAAAAAAACAGTACATACTTACCTACCGCTGTCTGTCCCCGGCGCTCTGCTCTGCACTCCTCCTGTACTGTCTGTGTGAGCACAGCGGCCGGAAAGCAGAGCGGTGACGTCACCGCTCTGCTTTCCGGCTGACCGACGCTCACAGCCAGTGCAGGAGGAGAGCAGAGCACAGCGACGGGGACAGACAGCGGTAGGTAAGTATGTACTGTTTGTTTTTTTACTTTTAGGATGGTAACCAGGGTAAACGTCGGGTTACTAAGCGCGGCCCTGCGCTTAGTTACCCAATGTTTACCCTGGTTACAGGTGAAGACATCCAGCGATGTCAGCGGGAAGTCCAGCGATGAAATAAAGTTCTGGACTTTCCTCAGCGACCAACGATCTCCCAGCAGGGGCCTGATCGTTGGTCGCTGTCACACATAACGATTTCATTAACGATATCGTTGCTACGTCACAAAATGCAACGATATCGTTAACAATATCGTTATGTGTGAAGGTACCTTTAGTCAATACTTTTGCTATGAAGATATGCTATTGTTTTACCTGCTTCCAATATATTTACAAATTATCTAATTTCCTGCTATTAACCCCTTCAAGACCCAGCCTATTTTGACCTTAAAGACCTTGCCATTTTTTGCAATTCTGACCAGTGTCCCTTTATGAGGTAATAACTCGGGAACGCTTCAACGGATCCTAGCGATTCTGAGATTGTTTTCTCGTGACATATTGGGCTTCATGTTAGTGGTAAATTTAGGTCGATAATTTTTGCGTTTATGTGTGAAAAGATTGGAAATTTGGCGAAAATTTTGAAAATTTCGCAATTTTCAAATTTTGAATTTTTATTCTGATAAACCAGAGAGATATGTGACACAAAATAGTTAATAAATAACATTTCCCACATGTCTACTTTACATCAGCACAATTTTGGAAAAAAAAAAATTTTTTCTAGGAAGTTATAAGGGTTAAAAGTTGATCAGCGATTTCTCATTTTTACAACAAAATTTACAAAACCATTTTTTTTAAGGACCACCTCACATTTGAAGCCAGTTTGAGGGGTCTATATGGCTGAATATACCCAAAAGTGACACCATTCTAAAAACTGCACCCCTCATGGTGCTCAAAACCACATTCACGAAGTTTATTAACCCTTCAGGTGTTTCACAGCAGCAGAAGCAACATAGAAGGAAAAAATGAACATTTCACTTTTTAGTCACAAAAATGATCTTTTAGCAACATTTTTTTTATTTTCCCAAGGGTAAAAGGAGAAACTGGACCACAAAACTTGTTGTCCAATTTGTCCTGAGTACGCTGATACCCCATATATGGGGGGGAACCACTGTTTGGGCGCATGGCAGGGCTAGGAAGGGAAGGAGCGCTATTTGACTTTTTGAATGACAAAATTAGCTCCAATCTTTAGTGGACACCATGTCGCGTCTGGAGAGCCTCTGTGTGCCTAAACATTGGAGCACCCCCACAAGTGACCCCATTTTGGAAACTAGACACCCCAAGGAACTTATCTAGATGCATAGTGAGCATTTTGTACCCCCAGGTGCTTCACAAATTGATCCGTAAAAATGAAAAAGTACTTTTTTTTCACAAAAATTTTCTTTTAGCCTCAATTTTTTTCATTTTCACATGGGCAACAGGAGAAAGTGGATCCTAAAATGTGTTGAGCAATTTCTCCTGAGTACACTGATACCTCATATGTGGGGGTAAACCACTGTTTGGGCGCACGGCAGAGCTCAGAAGGGAAGAAGCACCATTTGACTTTTTGAATGAAAAATTAGCTCCAATCTTTAGTGGACACCATGTCGCGTTTGGAGAGCCTCTGTGTGCCTAAACATTGGAGCACCCCCACAAGTGACCCCATTTTGGAAACTAGACCCCCCAAGGAACTTATCTAGATGCATAGTGAGCATTTTGTACCCCCAGGTGCTTCACAAATTGATCCGTAAAAATGAAAAAGTACTTTTTTTTCACAAAAATTTTCTTTTAGCCTCAATTTTTTTCATTTTCACATGGGCAACAGGAGAAAGTGGATCCTAAAATGTGTTGAGCAATTTCTCCTGAGTACACTGATACCTCATATGTGGGGGTAAACCACTGTTTGGGCGCACGGCAGAGCTCAGAAGGGAAGAAGCACCATTTGACTTTTTGAATGAAAAATTAGCTCCAATCTTTAGTGTACACCATGTCGCGTTTGGAGAGCCTCTGTGTGCCTAAACATTGGAGCACCCCCACAAGTGACCCCATTTTGGAAACTAGACCCCCCAAGGAACTTATCTAGATGCATAGTGAGCATTTTGTACCCCCAGGTGCTTCACAAATTGATCCGTAAAAATGAAAAAGTACTTTTTTTCACAAAAATTTTCTTTTAGCCTCAATTTTTTTCATTTTCACATGGGCAACAGGATAAAGTGGATCCTAAAATGTGTTGAGCAATTTCTCCTGAGTACACTGATACCTCATATGTGGGGGTAAACCACTGTTTGGGCGCACGGCAGAGCTCAGAAGGGAAGGAGCACCATTTGACTTTTTGAATGAAAAATTAGCTCCAATCTTTAGTGGACACCATGTCGCGTTTGGAGAGCCTCTGTGTGCCTAAACATTGGAGCACCCCCACAAGTGACCCCATTTTGGAAACTAGACCCCCCAAGGAACTTATCTAGATGCATAGTGAGCATTTTGTACCCCCAGGTGCTTCACAAATTGATCCGTAAAAATGAAAAAGTACTTTTTTTTCACAAAAATTTTCTTTTAGCCTCAATTCTATTCATTTTCACATGGGCAACAGGATAAAGTGGATCCTAAAATGTGTTGAGCAATTTCTCCTGAGTACACTAATACCTCATATGTGGGGGTAAACCACTGTTTGGGCGCACGGCAGAGCTCAGAAGGGAAGGAGCACCATTTGACTTTTTGAATGAAAAATTAGCTCCATTCTTTAGTGTACACCATGTCGCGTTTGGAGAGCCTCTGTGTGCCTAAACATTGGAGCACCCCCACAAGTGACCCCATTTTGGAAACTAGACCCCCCAAGGAACTTATTTAGATGCATAGTGAGCATTTTGTACCCCCAGGTGCTTCACAAATTGATCCGTAAAAATGAAAAAGTACTTTTTTTTCACAAAAATTTTCTTTTAGCCTCAATTTTTTTCATTTTCACATGGGCAACAGGATAAAGTGGATCCTAAAATGTGTTGAGCAATTTCTCCTGAGTACACTGATACCTCATATGTGGGGGTAAACCACTGTTTGGGCGCACGGCAGAGCTCAGAAGGGAAGGAGCACCATTTGACTTTTTGAATGAAAAATTAGCTCCAATCTTTAGTGTACACCATGTCGCGTTTGGAGAGCCTCTGTGTGCCTAAACATTGGAGCACCCCGACAAGTGACCCCATTTTGGAAACTAGACCCCCCAAGGAACTTATCTAGATGCATAGTGAGCATTTTGTACCCCCAGGTGCTTCACAAATTGATCCGTAAAAATGAAAAAGTACTTTTTTTCACAAAAATTTTCTTTTAGCCTCAATTTTTTTCATTTTCACATGGGCAACAGGATAAAGTGGATCCTAAAATGTGTTGAGCAATTTCTCCTGAGTACACTGATACCTCATATGTGGGGGTAAACCACTGTTTGGGCGCACAGCAGAGCTCAGAAGGGAAGGAGCGCCATTTGACTTTTTGACATACATAGTGTACATCAGGTTGGTGTGTGTGTGTTGTAGTGTACGTCAGGTTGGTGTGTGTGGTGTATACTGCACCACACACACCAACCTGATGTACACCACACCACACCACACACCAACCTGACATACACTACAACACACACACCAACCTGACGTAGGGTCAGGTTGGCGAGTGTGGAGTAGTGTACATCAGGGTGGTGTGTAGTGTACGTCAGGTTGGTGTGTGTGTGTTGGATACTACACCACACGCACCAATCTGACGTACACTACACCACGCACTAACCTGACATACATTACAACACACACACCAACCTGACGTAGGGTTAGGTTGGCGAGTGTGGAGTAGTGTACATCAGGTTGGTGTGTAGTGTACGTCGTGTACATCAGGATGTGTAGTGTACGTCAGGTTGGTGTGTGTGTGGTGTAGTATACACCACACACACACCAACCTGACGTACACCACAACACACAAACAACCAGACATACACTACAACACACACACCAACCTGACGTAGGGTCAGGTTGGCAAGTGTGGAGTAGTGTACATCAGGGTGGTGTGTAGTGTACGTCAGGTTGGTGTGTGTGTGTGTTGGATACTACACCACACGCACCAACCTGACGTACACTACACCACGCACTAACCTGACATACATTACAACACACACACCAACCTGACGTAGGGTTAGGTTGGCGAGTGTGGAGTAGTGTACATCAGGTTGGTGTGTAGTGTACGTCGTGTACATCAGGATGTGTAGTGTACGTCAGGTTGGTGTGTGTGGTGTAGTATACACCACACACACACCAACCTGACGTACACCACACCATACACCAACCGGACATACACTACAACACACACACCAACCTGACGTAGGGTCAGGTTGGCGAGTGTGGAGTAGTGTACATCAGGTTGGTGGGTAGTGTACATGTGGTGTAGTGTATGTCTGGTTGGTTGGTGTGTGTGTGGTGTATACTACACCACACACACCAACCTGACGTACACCACACCACACACCAACCTGACATACATTACAACACACACACCAACCTGACGTAGGGTCAGGTTGGCGAGTGTGGAGTAGTGCACATCAAGTTGGTGGGTACTGTACATGTGGTGTAGTGTACGTCCGGTTGGTGTGTGTGTGTGTGGTGTATATTACACCACACACCAACCTGACGTACACCACACCACACACCAACCTGACATACACTACACCACACATACCAACCTGACGTAGGGTCAGGTTGGTGTGTGTGGTGTAGTGTATGTCAGGTTGGTGTGTGGTGTAGTGTACGTCAGGTTGGTGTGTGTGGTGTATTGTGTATATCAGCCTGGTGTGGGTGAGTGCTGTAGTCGAATATCAGGATGTGGCTAGTCCACGGACGTGTGATGAATTCTGAAGCATTCATCCAAACACAGTCCAGGTTTGTCGGGACACGTTTCACATTGGAAACGAGTTTCCTTTCTTATCCCCCTTTTATAACATACCCGGCACCTTTTTCTTTTTTGCCCCTCACCGGGAAAATGTTGCCCTGGTACCATACGGGATCCTTGAGTTCCAGCAGTGCTGAGGCCCGCTCCTTCCTCGTCTCCAAACATCAGGGCCTTTATCACCGCCTCCTGGAACTGAAGGAAGGTGTTGTTGGTCTGGCCTGCACATCGTGATAGCACGTATGCGTTATACAGTGCCATTTGTACGATGTGCACAGCCAGTTTTTTATACCACACCTTTGTCTTCCGCATGGCACTATAGGGCTGGAGGACTTGATCAGAAAGATCAACTCCCCCCATGTGTTTGTTGTACCCCAGCGCACAGTCCGGTTTGTGGACCTGTGCTGTGGTACCTCGAACGGTGGTGGCCGTGGTGCCAGGACCATGGATTGTTGTCAAGAAAAAGACGTCCCTTTTGTCTTTGAACTTGACCACAAGCATGTTGCCACTACATTGGGCCCGGCTCTCACCCTTTGGGAGAACCTGCTCAATTAGTGACAAAGGGAGACCCCTCTGGTTTCTGCGCACGGTACCGCAAGCAACGGTAGCTCTGGCAGAGAGGGATTGAAAGAGTGGGACGCTTGTATAAAAGTTATCAACGTACAGATGGTAACCTTTATCAAGCAGTGGGTGGACCAAATCCCACACTATTTTCCCACTCACCCCCAGAGCAGGTGGACATTCTGGGGGCTGGATCCTGGTGTCCTTTCCTTGATAAACTCTAAAGCTGAGAGTGTACCCTGAGGTACTCTCGCAGATCTTATAGAGCTTAATCCCGTACCTCGCCCTTTTGCTGGGCAGGTACTGACGGAACTGAAGCCTCCCTTTGAAGTGGATGAGGGATTCATCCACACAAATTTCCCTTTGGGGAATGTACACTTCAGCAAACTTGTTGCTGAAGTGTTCGATGACCGGCCGAATTTTGAACAGTCTATCAAAATTCGGGTCATCGCGGGGAAGGATGTCCGTGTTGTCCCTAAAGTGGAGAAATTTATGAATCGCCTCAAAACGTTTGCGATTCATAACCATGCCAAATACTGGAGTTTGATATAAAATATCAGTACTCCAGTATTGGCGAAGTTCTGGTTTCTTCACAATTCCCATATGAAGGACCAGTCCCCAATATTTCAACATTTCTGCAGAGTTAACGGGACTCCAAGCAGAAAATGATGAAACTGGGTTTTGGGCAAAAAATTGCAGGGCATATAAGTTTGTTTGCTCCACCATGAGACTGACGATTGACTCCGAGAAATAGACTTTGAAAAAGTCTATTTCCCTGAGGTTGGCAGTCTCAAATTGGATTCCTGATTGGGGAATGAAATCAGGAATCCGTGGAGCAAAATTTTCAGGGACGGGGGTCCAGGTGGGGGTACTAGTGCTAGGTTGGGCGTGACTAGCACTAGGTTGGGGGTTACTCACACTTGGTTGTGGGTCTTCTCCCCCGGCCTCCGACTCTCCTCCCCTGGGCTCCGGCTCCCCTCCCCTGGGCTCCGGACGATTTCTCGACCTGCGACATCTTGGGGGTGGCGAGTCGGTGTCACTAGAGGAGGAAGAGTGGGAGGAATACAGAAAAGTGGGGTCCTCTCCCTCACTATCAGCTTCGGAGGCAATAAAAGAATATGCCTCCTCTGCCGAGTACAGCCTTTGTGACTGGGACGAGCGGGACATTGTGTGTGCGTGCGTGTAAAAAAACTAAGCTTTATTAGTGTGCGTGTGTGTATGTGTGAGTGTTTAGTGAAACTTTACTGCAGGAGGGGGCTTTCAGGCGTGGGGGGCTGAGGAGATGCAGGAGCCGGCAGCAGCAGTAAGGGGAGCGATCAGCAGGGCACGGGAGCGATCAGCAGGGCACGGGAGCGATCACGCGGGAGCGATCAGCAGGGCGCGGGAGCGATCACGCGGGAGCGATCAGCAGGGCGCGGGAGCGATCACGCGGGAGCGATAAGTGGGGCGCGGGGGAGCTGTCAGGCGAAGGGGCCTGAGGAGACGCAGGAGCCGGCAGCAGCAGCGCGGGGGGGGGGAGGGGAGGGGAGGTGATCACTGGGGCGGGTGATCACCGGCGGGGGGGGGGCAGGAGGTGGCTGTCAGGTGCGGAGGAAATGTGGGGGCAGGGGAGATGTAGGAGCCTGCAGCAGGGAAGGGTGATCACTGGGCAGGGGGGTGATTTCCGGGGCGTGGGAGGGAGTGGCGGTTGGGAGGGGGGATCGGACAGCGGGGGGAGCGGGAGGCAGAGAGGGGGAGTACTGGAAGGCGGACAGGCGGCGATCAGCAGACCGGAAGGAGGACAGGCGACGATCAGCGGGGCACGGGGTAGCTGTCAGGCGAAGGGGCCTGAGGAGATTCAGGAGGCGGCAGCAGCAGTGGGGGGGGGTGATCAGGGGGGCAGGGGGTGATCAGAGTGATCACTGGGGCGGGTGATCACGGGGGGGGGCAGAAGGTGGATGTCAGGGGAGATGTAGGAGCCTGCAGCAAGGAAGGGTGATCACTGGACAGGGGGCTGATTTCTGGGGTGTGGGAGGGAGTGGAGGGGTTAACGGATGGCAGGGGGGGGATCGGACGGTTGGGGGAGCGGGAGGCAGAGGGGGGAGTACCAGAAGGCGGACAGGTGGCGATCAGTGGATGGGAAGGCGGACAGGCGGCAATCAGTGGGGCACGGGGGAGCAGTCAAGCGAAGGGGCCTGAGGTAATGCAGGAGCCAGGAGCAGCAGGGGGGGGTGATCAGGGGGGCAGGGGGTGATCAAAGTGATCACTGGGGTGGGTGATCACGGGGGGGGGAGGGGGGGTCAGAGGGTGGCTGTCAGGAGCGGGAGGGGGGGGAGGAGGGGGCAGGGGAGATGTAGTAGCCTGAGTGATTACTGGGCAGGGGGCTGATTTCTGGGGCGTGGGAGGGAGTGCAGGGGTTAACGGATGGCGGGGGGGGGATCGGATGGTGGGGGGAGAGGGAGGCAGAGGGGGGAGTACCGGAAGGCGGCAGCAGCGGCGATCAGGCAGCAGGGGGCGATCTAGCAGCGGCGGCGGCGATCTGGCAGCGGGCAGCGGCGATCTGGCAGCGGGTGGCGGCGATCTGGCAGTGGCGGCGGCGGGTGCGGCACGCAGGGACCTCACTCTCCAGCTTCCACGGAAGGGATGAAGCTGGAGAGTGATGTCAGACATGTTTCACTCCGCCCCTCCACCGCTGATTGGAGTGAAAGCGTCACATGGACGCTTTCTCCAATCAGAGCTGGAGGGGGGTGAAACAGAGGGCACAGGAGCGATCGTGGCCACGGGGGGGCAAAGCCACCCCCCCTGGGGTCAACTAGAGGTCCTCACGTACCTGCGGGTCGGGTGACATTTCATTGACCCCGGTCACCCGACCCGCAGGAACGCGATCAAACCATGACGCATACGCTGCGTCATGGGTCGGAATGGCACCGACTTTCATGACGCAGTGTATGCGTCAAAGGTCGGGAAGGGGTTAAAGAAGTTTACCACTAAAAAATGAACAATTAAAGGGGAGGTCCACGACTTGGACAACTTCTAATTCCCCATAATTGTCTCCGTTAAAATAAAAAAGCTTATATTCACCTCCCGTGTTGGTGCCGTTCCAGTGGAGTTCGCACTCACTCTCCCGCTGTTTACTTGAGGTTGTTATGTCATGTAAGTCCTGAACTGAACCAGAAGAATGAATGAAATGAATACTTATGTGTTAGAAGGCAGGGACAGTGAAGCAGGCATTGATTGGGTGCACAGCTAGTGTGACTCCACAACTTCACGTGAGCTGTGAAGTTGTGGAGTCCCCTGACATCACCCCCACTCTAATTCAAAATACCAAGGATTGTCTGTCTGCTGTCTCTAACATCATGTCTTCCCTCTATCTGAAACTAAATCTCTCCAAAACTGAACTACTTGTGTTTCTCCCTTCTACTAACCTCACTCTACCCAACATCGAAATTACCCTGGAGGGTTCAACCTTAACTCCCAAGCAGCATGTCCGCTATCTTGGGGTCATATTTGACACCGAACTTTTCTTTACTCCCTATATCCGATCACTCACTCGCTCTTGTCACCTGCATCTTAAAAACATCTCCAGAATCCGACCTTTTCTCACCTTTGAAACTGCTAAGACTCTTATTCATTCTCGTATGGACTACTGCAACTCTCTTCTGATCTGTTTCCCTCTTTCCAAACTTTCTCCTCTTTAATCCATCTTGAATGCGGCAACCAGGGTCATATTTCTGTCCAGCCGCTTCACCGATGCCTCCATCTTGTGCCAGTCATTTCACTGGCTACCCATTCGCTACAGGGTCCAGTATAAACTCATCTCTCTCACCCACAAAGCTCTCCACAGTTCTGCACTGCCTTATAACTCCTTTCTCACCTCTGTCTATCGCCCTACACGTGCCCTCCGTTCTACTAATGACCTAAGACTAACATCCCCTGTAATCCGAACCTCGCACCTCCGTCTCCAAGACTTCTCTCGTGCTGCGCCAGCTCTCTGGAATGCACTTCCCCAGTCGATCAGACTGATACCTAGCCCCGACCTTTTCAAGTGCACTTTAAAAACCCATCTCTTCAAACAAGCTACCACATCAACTACTCAGTAAACTAACTTTGTCCTGTTCCCTCCTTCCAAATATTATCTGCATGTAAATCTGCACCCTACTATTCATCTGTCTCCACACCGTCCATGCACATGATAACTGCACTTGATTCTTGACTATTGCACTTAAACACACGGGCTGATGACCGGATCATGCAGCTTTATATGAAAATCCCTATTTATTATAATTCCCAAACCTGAAATAACAAGCACGTTTCACCTATTGTATCCCCCCATTTCCTTGTTGATTGTAAGCTTGCGAGCAGGGACCTCACCCCTAATGTCACTGTTTAAATTTTTAAATTGTCCTAACTTTTACTGAATTTATTGTCTGTATATGTCCCCGCTTAATTTTAAAGTGCTGCGGAATATGTTGGCGCTATATAAATAAAAATTATTATTATTATTATTATTAGCTGTGGGAGAGTGAGTGCCGACACCACAGAAATGGTGTTGGCACAGGAGGTGAATTTAAGCTTTTTTATTTTAACAGGGCCAAACATGGGGAATGAGAAAGGGTTATCAAAGTAGTGGATAGCCCATTTAACCTTTACTATCTTTGATGGATATATAGTACAATATCCTTCACAAGGAGCTCATAGGTACCACTACTGTACCTGTGAGAGAAGAATTCTTAAGCCCTTCATGACCTTGGGATTTTCCATTTTTGCATTTTTTTGTTTTTTGCTTTCCTTCTTCTCAGTGCCATAACTTTTTTATATTTCCATCAATATTGCTGTGTAAGAGCTTGTGTTTTGCTGGATGAGTTGTACTCTTGAACGATACCATTGATTTTACCATATAATGTACTGGTAAATGGGAAAAAAATTCCAGATGAGTTAAAATTGCAAAAAAAGTGCAACTCCACAATTGTTTTTTTTACCATGTTCACAAAATGCTAAAATTGACCTGCCATTAATATTCTTCAGGTTATTATGAGTTTGCAGATCCCACACATGTATAGGTTCTTTTTATTTAGGTGGTGAAAAAAAATCTAACGTTTATTTAAAAAAATGGCACAATTTTCAAAGACCTATAGCGTCTCTGTTTTTCTGGATGTAAGGCTGGTTAGGTCGTATTTTTTTCTGCATAAATTTGGCGATGTTTTGACTGCCTGATATTGCTTTTTATTGCGATGACCAAAAATTGTAATTCTGGCGTTTTTATTTTTTTTTCTCGTTATGTAATTTACCGATCAGATTAATTATTTTTATATTTTGATAGATCGGGTGTTTCTAAATGCGGTGATACTAAATATGTGTATTTTTTATTTTTATTGTTTTAATTTGAAAGAGGGCAAAAGGGGGGTGATTTGAACTTTTACATCTTTTAAATTTTTTTTACATTTTTTAAAACATTTTTTTTAACTTTTTACATTCTTCAATAGTCTACTTAGGAGACTTGAACCTGCTATTGTCTACTGATCAGATCAGTTGTCATGTGCCTGAAAAACATGTAGACTTAGCACTGGAGCCAACATCAAAGTGGGGCAAGTAACCTATGATGTATATAAATGTCATAGATCAGAAAGGGGTTAAAAAGATGTAAACAATCATACTCCTGCTGAAATTTCCAGAAGATAACTCCATTGATATCAATTTAGCACCTTAGATGCTGCAGTCACTAGTGACTGTAGGATTTCTAATATATATATGGCTGTAGACAAACAGATGGCAGCTGTTCTTCACTTTCGTGTTCTCACTCACTATATGCTATGCTTATTCAGTGCTTTATGGCCTATTCTCCCTATCTCTATTGCTAGGCTGTACGCTGTGAGCTCTGACGCCTCTCACTGTCCAGACTCACCCCAAAATGGCTGCTGCATTCCCTGCTTTTGCTTTTATATGGGTCATTATGGTCCTTCCTGATGGGCTGTGCTATTCTATATGATGTGATAGATGCAAGGCAATATGTGGAAACGTGCCTATTGCACCTGTGCTTTGGGTTAATTGAATCATAAATTGTTTAAATTTGGCAAGACCAGCGAATTTCCAAAAATACCACATGAATTTGATTTGCAACCAATTAATTTTCTCACCTCTACAGCTAACACCTATAATATGGATTAAAATACATTATACATGAGTATATATATATATATATATATATATAAATATATATGAAACTTATAGGAATTAATAGAAATTTTCCAGTGCGATTACAATTTTGAAGCTTATGTGATGTGTAATAATTATTACTCTTGTAAATGAATTTAAAGTAGTAGCTAAGCATGTGGCAACACTGACAGGGAAGACCTATGTTAACTTTGCAACAGTTTTTCACTTTAATACAGAAAATAATAAAGGCAAGCAGCAATGGACAGAACACTCAAAATAAGATGAGCTTATAAAAGGCAGAAAAGTCAGCATCAAGTCAGCTTTTCCCAGAATCAATTTGTCTAGCCAGCAGGAGAAAGAACATGACTGTATAGCGCAGTTGGCTGATAAAGTTAGAGCTGCCGCAACATGAAAGCACTCAAGGGCCATTAATGATTATCACAGGATAGCATTAATAACAATATTAATTGTAGTCACATTCTATTCTATGACAACACTTCTTTTTAAGCAATTGTTTTTAGTTTATTTATAAAATATTTTGGTAGTGAAAGAAATTGTGTCTGATTGCAATTTGTAACTCCACCAGATGGTGTAAAACTGCTCAAAGCTTCATTCAGACAATAATTTATCTGTGTCAACTGGCCCTGATCTATCAGTTTTGAAAGGCCTAAGGATAATCTTTCATCCAGACCATAGTCAGATAATGCACTTAGGCTTCTAAATAAAACATCTTCAGTTTTTTAAGCACATTACATTATATTGTATAATTAAGATTTATAATGGTATGCAATATTTTCAACAGAAAATGAAAAAAATATATTTTCTTTGAAATAGTAGAGCACTATATTTTTTTTTAAATTTACTGATAGTTCTGAGTTTGTGTGAAATGTCATTAAATGAGTCAAGGTTCATGAAGCTAGTTGTCAGGGGCATAAATAGAACTTATGGGGACCCATAACAAAAGTGCTAATTGAGTACACCCTCCAAAAAAAAAAGAAATATTCAACAGGGTCAAAGAAAGCAAATTAATGTCACATTAAATTTCCTCTTATTGAAGCTCCTAGATTACCCATTCATTGCCACATAACCCATAGTTTGATGCTAAGTGTCCCCAAAACACAGTATGATACCCCCATAGTGAACTTCTTCACAGTATTCTACACATGCATAATATGATGACTGTCCCCGTAAAACTTGGTGACCCCAACACAGTATGATGCCCCAACTCTGACCCAAATACTGGCCTCCACACAATAAGATGGACCTCCACACAGGCCTACATACAGTATAATGACCCCTACACCCATGCACACAGTATGGTGGTCCCAATAAAATCCTTCATAGAGTATGATGGTCCCAACACAACCCTCCACACAGTATGGTGATCACAACACAACTCTCCACACTGTATAATGGACCCCACTAGCCCTCCAAACAGCATAATAACCCCACACAACGCTCCACATAGTATGGTGGATCCCACACACACCTCCACACTGAATAATTGCTCACATACAGCACAAAGACCCCCAAATTGCCATCCAAACAGTATAGTTACCATCACATAATCCTTCAAATATTATAAGGGCCCATATAGCCCTCCATACAGTATAATGGCCCCCACATAGTCTTACAAACATAAAAATGGCCCCCACATAGCCATCCATTAGGACAATGTTCCCAATATAGCCCTACAAATAGGGCTAAAGACATACTGATAGGGAATTTAGATTGTAAGCCCCATTGGGGACAGCTATGGGTATACGAATGGAAACTGTTCTTTACTACTATCCTGTCACAAACTATCTGTAATGTTCATTCAAAGTTTTATGGCTTTCTCTACTTATCTCTATCACTAATCAAAATCACACTGGAGTGGCTGTGCATTAAATGGTTTTGCTTTTATACAGGCTCTGACAATCACTGCTGACTGACTGATTGTGCTATACCTTATAATGTGCTAGCTGCAAGGCATTATATGGAAGCCCGCCTGCATACGCCTAAAGTCATATAAGCCTTCTGTAGTTGATATAATCTTTTGCATTTTACCAAATTTGGGCAACTCAAATCACAAATTGTTTTGGAATTTACAAGGTCCGACAAATTTAAAAAAATGTATACATACAATTTACATCTCATCAGTTTGTACATCTCTAATATTTATTTACTTTTTATTTGAGTGCTTTTTTTCAGTAAAATATATACATCATTTTGAAATGGTCCTTAGATATTGGGTTTTTATAAGTCCTGTCTCACTCATCTAAAAAACAATTTACATATCAATCCACCAATTAGGCTGAACAGCTTTGGAGCCAATGGCAAACACCACAAAATGCAACTAACAAAATTAGAGGCAGCACATTCTTTAGTAACACTGAGCCTTTCTTAAGTTTCTCAAGTGAAAAAGGCTTAGTGTTAGTGCAGTGCCCCAGAGTTCTGGTCGTTGCAGTAATGTTATTCTTTCACCAGTGGGAGTGATGTTACGTCTGAAGGCAATGAAGGAGATCTTCTGTCCAGGTATCACAATAACAAAACACACTTCACACTCCAGTCCGCAATGGGGAGCCATGCTTCTATCTATTAGGGCACTCCTCACACTTAGGTAAAACTGGTGGGTTGGTTAGGAAGTTAGACAGAAGATGACTGGAGGGAGTAGGAGACAGTCAGTGAGTCCCGACCGAGTTTGGCTGGTTGTAGTGGGTTCCAGCCAGCTCCAGACTGCGGCCTGTGGAAGGTGAGGGTACACGGAGCTGCGCCTGCCTCCCATGCGGCAGCATCCCAAGAAGGAGACATTGAACAGAATTGTGTTGCAGTGAGTGAGAAATGAAGTCATAGCAACAGGAGAGGAATATCAGAGGGAGACCAGCTAGAAGCAGGCTGCCTCCTTCTGAAGCGCAGTACCGGTAGCCAGAACACCGAAGGAGTAAGGATCTCTATGCTGTTACTTCAGAGACTGGCAGGACAGTTGATTCCACGTTGGCTGCCGACCATATACCCAGGAGGCAGGGTGGCAACTTGTGGGGGCCAGGGCGTCTCTAGGGTCCTTATAAAAAGCCTCAGGCCACCAGTCATACGGGTTTGTCCTATCCGTCAGGGGGACAGAGAGAATGAGACTTAACATCTACAATAGTTGTGAGGACCTTACCGAGTTGCTCAGCAGGGAGGGACTACAATGCCCAGACGCTAGAGAAAGGCTATTGAATTCCCCCTGGATAAGGGGACTCTGGATTTGCCTTAAGACCGGCTGGACTCTGCCTACCCTGTGGTCCCTACCCTGGACTGTGGATGCTGAAGCCTTCAGTAAAGGTAAAGAGACTGCAACCTTGTGTCCTCATTCTTCACTGCGCCTTACATCATCCACCATCCACCATCTACTCTCTGGGAAGCCTTGGGGACATACTTCACCTGTGGGAAGCTATACCATCTAGCTGCCATAACATCACCTCATCGGACCCCTAAGCAGCATCGGTCACCCTGACCGAATACCACAGGTGGCATCATGAACATTATCCCTTTAAAGTCCTTTCCCTCATTTTCAACGGACGGTCCCCTAGGGCCACGGACCGGGTCAGCCACCGTGACATCCCCACTGAGAACTGAAGGACCCGGTACCGTGTACCCCACAGCCCTTGGGAGCGCCGCATTAGTATCAAAATCAAACATATAATTTTATTGAAGGACGCATTGACTCTTGTGTTTGCGTGTGTGTGTATTAGGCAACGGGAATTTTCCTCTGCCTGGGATAGATCCCAAGCCTTGTCTGGTGTTGTGGTCTCCCATTCAGTCTCAGCTGCTAGATTGACTGCTCTACACAGACTATGGTCCCAGCACCTTACCCAGGCTAGTGCTGTATGTGAAGTTACTGCTTGCTCTCCAGCTAAGCATATGGTGACTACTAGTTAACACATGCAGCATTGTGCTCTGGAGCCTAAGTCCAGATTTCACCCTACTGAGCATGTCCGTGATGTGGCGCCTTCTCATTGGTGCTCGGACGTCAGCTGCTCTGGTGATCTGGCAGCTTCAGATTGGGCTACACAGGCCCGGATTTAGGGGGCAATGGTGAGCGTTCCTTCTCAAAACTCAAATTAGTTGAAAACCGATTAAGGACATCCATGAAGCAGGAAAGACTTGTAAATTTGGCTATCATGAGCATCGAGTCAGATATACTGCGTGAATTGGACTTTAGTGACATCATTAGTGATTTTGCAGCATGAAAATCAAGGAAAGTGCCTGGATTGTAAAAAATGAATGATTTTATCTGAATTACTCTGTGTAAATGATTTTCGAAAAGGAGAAACATTGGAGTTTTAGGCAAAATTTCTATAACAACCTTTATTGAAACAGACTATCAAACATATATTAACAAAAAAGATTTTAAAGATGTGATTAAAAAGGACACCAACACTGTCCGCACTCAGTACTAGATGTAATACTAAAGGGCTTCAATCAACATGATATTTTAAGGACCCTATCACCTACAATGTCCATCCACCTGCTCCCAAAGGTTAATGGAGGGAGGACATTAAGAAATATAGCCCAATGGCTGTTGTAGAATCTTCTCTGGGGATTCCATTCCCATACTGCCCCCTTAATACATATGGATACAAAAATCAACATATGTTAAGTTGAATAAAAGGGTCATCTTATCCAGACTGAGGCACACCACTGGACACACCCTGATGCACGTTTCACCATCTATAGCCTTGCTTTTTTAAGGGGAGACCTAAAACTCCAATGTTTCTCCTTTTTGAATATAATTATCATGGAGTGGTATGTAAGTAGCTAGGCATTAATTGCTTCGCATACTGAACAATATGAGTCTGGTTATTTTTGCTTTGATCTGCGTAAATGATAGTTGTAAAGAAACTTGCATTCGTTTCGTTTTGTGTTTTTGCATTACATATTGCAACACCTTGAAAAATGGGCCTCCTTCCAAAATTGACCCAACGGCCACCCACCTCTTAAATCCGGCCCTGGGGCTACAGGTAAGGTACTGTCTGACTGGACTTGAGTTATGGTATAAAAGGTTCTCAGTGGCGCACGCTGGTGCACTAGTATCAACCTCTTTCTGTGTGTGCATGAGACAATGCAACAGTGTCAGCATGTGCTCAGGGTCAGCAGTAAGCCGTTAGAATTCCAGCAACTCTGGAGCAGAGTTTGTCTGTATGAATTCAGGGCTTTTGTCTAGCCATTAGAATTCCGGCACCTCCGGAGAGGAGTTGATTGAGTGCTTCTGCTGACTGTGTGATCACTGTTTGTTTCTTATCCTGTGAGCGGGCTTCGATCCCCTGTGAGGTTAACAGGGATCGTATCTAGTGTCATTTCTATTCTGTTTCTGTGTGACACAGCTTTATAGCAGCGCATTTATTCCGTTAGTGTGCGAGAGACAAAGCTCGCAGAGCATCTATTCCGTTACAGTGTGCGAGCAACACAGCTCTATAGCAGAGCATCTGTTTCGTTCCTGTGTGCGAGTGACACAGATTCTTGTGCAGTTCACTGAGTGACATTTAACTCTATGAGTGCAAGCAATCGCTTGCTGCATGTTCCACCATTGTTCACATTGGCTGCAGTTTTACATCTCTGCATGATGGACCCTGGGTTATTATTTTATTTAGTGCGATCCACCCACCGTAACAGTGTGTTTGTCGGAGTTAGCAAGCCCTGTAACTATACTGGATACAATTGCAGTTTGGATGTTAAGATGACCAGAACATCCTGGATGCTGTTAAGCAGAGCAATGCCATAAACTACACTCTACCCAAATCTTCAGTGTTGACTTCCAGTCCATACAAAAGGAGCTGTAGGATCGACTGTACTTGGGTAGTCAGAGTAAAAGACACACAATACAACTGAAGATTGAGAATTGAGTTGATAATGAATGTATACAGGAAACAAGAAGAAAAAAATGAATCACATTACTATTTACGTGATGTCTTTTACAATAAAAAGATAGACATTAACAAAATAAGAACACAATGCAGGTAGTATGTAAAATGTCTTTATATGTTAAAGTATTTATCTGAGCTAAAGCCTGAAATCAAGGTTACATCCACACTAAAGTCTTTTCACTGTGTTTCTTTTTCTTGCATTTTTCATGTATCTAATTTAAATTAATTAGCGAATGAATAAATTTGTTTGCAGCAATTTTTCAATTAGGTGATAGATCTGGTTCTATTTTAAGGCCCTTTCCTTACCGGTAACTTTGCATAACAGGAATAATAGTCTAGGCAATCCTGAGTTGTTTTAGATTTCTGTGATGCATCACCTTAAAATCCAAATGTAAATAATTGTAATACATACTGTATAATTTGTATAAAGACAACATGAAGAAAAACCCATCAATCAAAGGATACCTTACCTTCTATGAAGCATATTAGTCGCAGCATCATGACTTACGTCTTCGTCTGTTCAAGTAGGTCAAGTGATCTAGTCAAGATATTTTAGACAAAGAAACACCTACATCTTGTGCCCAAAAGATGAGGAATTTCATTTTCCATAGTAACAGCAAAACAAAGCTATTGACGATTCAATCAAAAATATTTCCCATTTATCAGAATTTCTTTTCAAATTATTGGTTTTTGGCTGTTGGTGCTCATGTTTGGATTAAGTTACATAAGTATGAAGGACCAATTAAATATGAAAAAAATCTATTGGAATATTTCTCTTGATTTCAGGCTTCAGGTCTCAAATACATAATTCAAAATAATATACTATCTATATATGAATATGTATGCTATCGGGCTCAACTAATGTTTTATTTTCCTGTTTTGGCATCAGTTAATTGATCTTAAAGTATTGCATACATGAGGTCTACAATTTACTACAAGTGACAGAATGAAAGGAAGAATTTATTAATTACAGTTGATATTCACATGTGGTATTCATCAAAACTAATGAAGGAAAAAGGGATGGCAGTAAATGAGATTCAGTTATGGCAAAAAAAATATTCATTTTTTATTTATTTTGAAAGTTAAACAGTCCAACTTAGATTTTATCGACAACATGTCCAAAGTTTTCTACTGTAGAATATATTTTGATATCTGATTTTCAATATGTTTTTACATAATTGTAAATTGACTATGTCTGTTGATTAATTATTAATAAATAATAAAATAGTAATTATTTTTCTTTCTATTGGATTGTCTGAAAAGGGTAGGGTTCGAAACTAAGACCTAAGGATAAGCTATGAAATATTCCAATCCTTTAAAAATCCTTCCAGTGGTTCTCTGAAAATTTAATACAGTGGTGTCCATGAAATTATTCAAACTGCCTCCAGTCCTAGTCCCGTGTTAATGTAGTCTGCAGACTAAAGACATACAGCTCTTGAGATCTGAGTTTAACCTGACATAACAGACATAACACACATTCATCACTTGGGCAGGACCGGGGCTGTGATATGTAAAGAAATATATTTCCTCCTTGCTCACCACAAAGGGAGGTAATCTCCAGCTTCAACACCTCAATTTTTATTTGTATTACTATTTCACACAGTCAGACTTCCTGTACTGCTATAAAGCTCTTAAGGTACCATCACACTAAGCGACGCTGCAGCGATACCGACAATGATGTCGATCACTGCAGCGTCGCTGTTTGGTCGCTGGAGAGCTGTCACACAGACAGCTCTCCAGCGACCAATGATCCCAAAGTCCCCGGTAACCAGGGTAAACATCGGGTTACTAAGCGCAGGGCCGCGCTTAGTAACCCGATGTTTACCCTGGTTACCGTTGTAAATGTAAAAAAAAAACCACTACATTCTTACATTCCCGGTGTCTGGTCATGTCCCTCGCTGTCAGCTTCCCGCGGTGACGTAACCGCTGTGCTGTACTTTACGGCTGGCCGGCGCTCACCAGTCAGTGCGGGAAGCTGACGGCGAGGGACATGACCAGACACCGGGAATCTAAGAATGTAGTGGGTTTTTTTTTACATTTACAACGGTAAACAGGGTAAATATCGGGTTACTAAGCGCGGCCCTGCGCTTAGTAACCCGATGTTTACCCTGGTTACCAGTGAAGACCGCTGAATCAGCGTCACACACGCCGATTCAGCGATGTCAGCGGGAGATCCAGCAACAAAATAAAGTGCTGGACTTTCCCCTGCGACCAACGGTCTCCCAGCAGGGGCCTAATCGTTGGTCGCTGTCACACATAACGATTTCATTAACGATATCGTTTCTACGTCACAAAAAGCAACGATATCGTTAATGATATCGTTATGTGTGACGGTACCTTTAGACTGATGGAAGAAGAGGATTAATCTGGAGATAACCCAATTGTGATCATGGAGAGGATAAGATTTATTTCTTCACATATCACAACCCTACTCCCGGCTGACTGAGTATTATGTGATCGAGGCTTTGTGTTAGTTGAAATACTGATCTCAAGAGCTGTATGTCTTCAGTGTGCAGCCTCTTCTGATATGTGAGTAGGGTGGGCTATGGTTTGACTTATATAACAAGCACTATTTTAATCAAATTCTCAGAGAACACTTTAATAGATATAAAGATTCTAAGTCAAAGTATAGCCAGTAAGTAAGTATAGATAGTAAGTTTATTTAGTATTGTTTTATCCTTTAATCCATGTGAACAATCTTGTTTTAGCCACAATTAATTCATTTTAGCTTACTGCACTCATAAATGCACAATTAATGAATTGTGATATTTCATTGTGATCAAAAACATAACAGGGTTTATTATTTGATGTTAATTATAGATTTAGACTTTTTTAATTTTGAGGTTAAAATGCTGTGCATAATGTCAATATTTGAAGAATCTCCTTAATTTCTGATTACATGGCATTTAGCCTGTTTTGCCTACAGCATTGATCATCAACAAATGTCATTTTGCAAAGTTGTAGAATGAGATTAACCGACCAAGAATAGGTCAAACTTAAACTCAAAATATTTACAATAAAAATTCATCTAAACTATGCCATGTTAGCTCTATTGCTATATTGCTTAGTAATTGAAAAAATCACCTTAGAAATAGTAGGAAGCATTGCAAAATGAAATGAAAACTGCCATTGGAAATCCATACATTATGATATTATGTCATCTGTTTGCCTGACTGCCTCATAAATATGGGTGCGACTTCAATCCTACGGTACAGCATATATGTCAATTGTATTTCCTTTCCATGCAAGAATTAGTGATCAGATAAAGGAGTTCACTGTGATAGTGCATATGGACTTCACAGTAGGGAGTTAGCTTTAATAATAAATGTATGCAATTATTAACACAATAAAATTTAATTTTAAAGCACCATACAGAAATTCTCAGTTTCTGCATGGTCCACATGCACAGGTAAGTATGCGCTGAAAAGAAAGTCTGTGAATTCTGTATGCAGTTGTGCACATGGCTCAAGCAGAAGCTGAGCACTTCTATATGATGTTTTAAGTGATCTGCGGACCTTATGACCTGGACCCCCACTGATCTAAAGTACTGCTGAAAAAGGACTGTAATTTGAAATAAAAAAGCAGTTATTGTTTAAAAATGGACAGAATCTAGATAATCAGTTACAATAGTATTACAAATTTGTTTGAAATTTCCTGAGTTTGAAAAAATATACCAAAATGTTGCATGGATGATTATTTGCAATGTGAATCTGCTATGAACTAAAATGGTGTTTGGCAACATTGTGTGCTCCCCCATTGACCCCATTGGTCGGTATTTTACAACAGTACTTGTCAGACAAAACTTGGAGTGGAACAATCAAAGGAAAAGTATAATAAAAACATGTCACCACTTCTGTATTTTTGTTAGGGCTAGAAGAACGCACCAAATAATTAGAGAGATGGTATAAGGTGCGTTCGCAGCCCTGAGTCCACCGTGCAAAGATGGAATCTGCTGCTGAGCAATGACGGAGTGTATGGCGGTACAATGAGGATACACACACGGGTTAGCTTCACCCTGTATTAAAGAATCGAACCCTGTTGCGTCACAGGGCCGCGGTACCGCACAAAGAGCACAAGCAAGTAGTCACCGGACTCAATCCCAAGACTCAGGATTAGAGTTCGTCTAGACCACTTGCGCTCGACACCGCAAGTGGGTGTCAGAGTATAACTTAAATAATAATTTTTATGCACAAGAGTGCATGCAGTGCCGCTCTGGTGGACGCCACTAACCACGCAGACTTGGGTCAGGAGAGTATTCTAATAGCACACGGCGCCGTACTGGCGGTCACAGCAATAGATGCTGTATCGTGTGTTAAGTACTGATGGCTCTGTCGGGCGCTAGATAGCAATCATCCTCCTTACACGAGCAATCATACACAAGGGAGAGGATGATTAATGAGTGACTTTCACACATCAACACACACATTTTCAAGAATACACTAGTGCATGGCCTAGCGGCAATGCAAACCTTTTATAGCAGCAGAGCTACATGACCTTCCAGATGGTCCAATAGGAGCCGCAACAGGACCTGAGCATGTGACCCCCGACCTCCAATTGGAGGTCGTCCTGTGGGCATGCTCAGTATGGGAAAAGCAGGACTTAGTCCCAGAAAGACATGCTCGCTGCTGATTAGTGCTGGCTACAAAGGCAGAGCCTGGAAGGGCAGCAGTAACCAGTCACACAGTATCAGCCTCAGCCAGATGCTGGGACCGATGTCTCAGCTGAGCAGGCTCCACTGCGGCTGGAGAAGAATGGGAGACCACAGCGAAGATGGTTCAAGATTCCCACTGTGGAGAGGCGGGAACTCGACACCATGGACCTCGCTATGCTCAAAGGCAGCAATGAGCTGCGGAGCTCGAATATGCTCAGCAGGCTCTCAGGACCTGTCCTCTGGTCCATAACCGTTCCAATCCACCAAATAAAAATGTTTACCACGTACCACCTTACACCCTAAGATAGCGCTCACCTCTTAATCATGTGTAGATGAACCCGATGTCCCGGCAGATGACTCAGAAAAGCGGGACATGTGTACAGACTTTAAGAGGGACACATGAAAGGTGTCAGTGATACCTAGGTGTGGAGGAAGGGCCTGATGGTAGACCACAGGGTTAACATTTTCCAGGACCTTGAAGGGACCCAAGTAGCAAGGTGCAAACTTAGTGGACTCAACTCGCAGCCTGATGTTACGGGCAGAGTGTCACACTAAATCGCCAGGAGCAAAGGTCGGAGCGAGGCGCCGATTGTTCATCGGCAGAGGACCTCATTCTCTCCTTTGAGGCCCAGGTGGCATCCTGATTGTGGTCCCAAATGTCCCGTGCCTCCACAGCCCAGTCTGCCACCCTGGAGTCGGAGAAAGACTTGGGCATAGGCACAGGAACCCGCGGATGCTGACCGTAGTTATGGAGGAATGGGGTCTGCCCAGTGGAGTCGGCTATGGCATTGTTCAGCACAAACTCCACCCACGGTAGCAAGGATGCCCAGTCATCCTGCCTGGCTGAAACTAAATGTCGCAGATATGTGATCAAGGTCTGGTTGGCCCTCTCTACTAACCCATTCGTCTCGGAATGGTATGCTGAAGAGAGATACAACTCGATGCTGAGTAGATGACAAAGCTCTCTCCAGAACATAGACGCAAACTGGGGACCCCGGTCACTGACAATTTTGTCCGGCATACCGTGTAGGCGGAAAATGTGTTTTATAAAAAACACTGCCAAGGCCCGTGCAGAAGGTAGCCGTGGAAGCGGCACCAAGTGCACCATTTTAGAAAAATGGTCGGTGATTACCCAAATAATGGTGCAGCCACGGTACTTGGGTAAGCCCACCACATAGTCCATCCCGACCATCTCCCAGGGCCTGTCTGCCACCGGCAGGTGATAAAGTAACCCAGCTGGCTGTTGTCGAGGAGACTTATTCTTGGCGCAGGAGACACACACCCGAATATAGTCTCCAACGTCATGGGTCATATGTGGCCACCAGTACGTTCTCGCCAGAAGCTCAGATGTCCTTTTGTTCCAAAAATGTCCAACCACTCTGGACGAGTGAGCCCAAGAGAGAACCTCCGGTCGCAAATGAGATGGTACAAAGGTCTTGCCCGGGGGCACAGACTCTAGCAAAACCTGAGCCACAGTTCACAGGTTCTCAGAGGGGACAATAAGCCAAGGCTCCTCTTCTTCCTCCTCACATGACACAACGGAGCGAGACAGAGCGTCGGCATGAATGTTCTTCTCCCCGGAGAGAAAATGGAGGCGGAAATGGAACCGGGAGAAGAACAGGGACCATCTGGCCTGGCGAGAATTTAGCCGCTGGGCTGTCGGTAGGTGCACCAAATTTTTGTGGTCTGTGAAAACTTGGAAGGGAAAACAAGCCCCCTCCAGGAGGTGTCTCCACTCTGAGAAAGCCAACTTCATGGCTAGCAACTCCCTGTCCCCAATGAAATAATTCCTCTCTGCTGGTGTGAAGGTCTTGGAAAAGAAGAAGCAAGGATGCTTCCGACCTTGAGCATCCTTTTGGAAGACGACTGCTCCAGCACCAATGGATGAGGCATCCACCTCCATAATAAACGGCTTATCAACATCAGGGCGATGTAGAATGGGAGCGCTAGCAAAGTGTGACTTAATAGAGAGAAAGGCCTTGGAGACCTCCTCTAACCACAATTTGGGATTTGCTCCCTTCTTGGTGAGTGCTACCAAGGGAGCTACCAAAGTTGAGAAGTGGGGAATGAACCACGATAGTAATTAATGAACCCCATAAAGTGCTGCATCGCTTTAAGAGAATGGGGTTCCTGCCAGTCCATCACAGCCTGTAGCTTGGCAGGATCCATAGCCAATCCCTGGGCAGAGATGATATAGCCAAGGAAAGGCAAGGACTACTGCTCAAACACACACTTCTCCAACTTGTTGTAGAGGGAGTTTGCCCGTAAGAGGTCGAAGACTTTGCAAACATCTCTCCGGTGGGAGTCAATATCTGGAGAGTAAATGAGAATATCATCCAGAACGACTACAACTGAGGTGGTGAGCATATCCCAGAAGATGTCATTTACAAAGTCTTGGAAAATGGCTGGGGCATTACAAAGCGCGAAGGGCATCACCAGGTATTCATAGTGCCCATCCCTGGTGTTAAAATCTGTCGTCCATTTGTCCCCCTCATGAATGCGAATCAGGTTGTAAGCACCCCGTAGATCTAGTTTAGTAAATACCCTTACTCCTCGTAACCTATCAAAGAGCTCAGATATCAGGGGTAATGGCTACTTATTCTTAACTGTGATGGCGTTAAGACCCCTGTAGTTTATGCATGGACTTAGGTCTCCATTGTTCTTCTGCACAAAGAAGAACCCAGCCCCTGCAGGTGACACTGACTTCCTAATGAATCCTCTTGCCAGATTCTCTTGGATATACCGGGACATTGCCTCCGTCTCCGGGAGAGATAATGGATAGACTTGACCCCGGGGACTCTCTGCACCAGGCAAGAGGTCAATTGGACAGTCATAGGGGCAGTGAGGCAGAAGAGTCTCCGCAGCCCTTTTGGAGAACACGTCCGCATAGGGCCAACAGTGCTTGGGGAGAGAGGAAAGATCTGCGGGTACCTCAGTAGTAGCAACCTGAACGCACTCCCTCTGACATCTACCCTCACAGGATTCACTCCATCCCAAAATTCTGCCTGTGGACCACTCTATATGAGGGGAGTGGTACCGTAGCCAAGGTATCCCTAACAGGACCTCATCAATTCCCTCTGGAATGACGAGCAGAGATATAATCTCCTGATGAGATGGCGACATGGATAGAATAAATGGGATGGTCTGGTATGTTATCTGTGAGGGCAGTGTCCACCCATTCACCACTCGTATGGTCACTGGTTAAGCGAGCATCACCAGGGATATTGTGTGTCGTTGGGTGAAGGCAGAAGACATAAAATTTACTTCTGCCCCTGAATCCATGCAAAGCTCTACCGAATGAGTGGATGAGCCTATGGTAATTGCCCCTTAAAGGACCGGGGCAATCAGTACTGGCTACAAAGGCAGAGCTTGAATGGGCATCAGTAACCAATCGCACAGTATCAGCCTGAGCCAGACCCTTGGACCGACGTCTCTGCTGAGCAGACTCCACTGTGGCTGGAGAAGAATGGGAGACCGAAGTGGAGATGGTTCGAGATTCCCCCTGTGCAGTGGCTGGTACTTGACACCTAACAATTTTCCACCCACTCCTGGTTTTAGCAAATAAATACTGATGTAAAACACTGACCAAATACTGAATGTGTGAATGTGGCCTAATGCTGAAGCTCAGTCCATTGATGTAAATGGGCTGAGCTGCCATAAAACACAGTATTGGAGGTAAATAGCCATTCAATACAAAATAACATAAAACTCCTTTAAATATATATGCATAGGTAAAACTGATTAAGCTATAATTATATAGGTTAAAATTAATTTAATAGCTAATACAGTGAATTGTTATTGGACAGTACTTTTCTATTGTACAGTATTTTATTTTTGCAAAAAAGTATTTTCTTTTTATTATAATAATATTAATTCAAATAGTTAATATTGGTTATGGTGAATTTCCGTATTTAATCTGTTATAAACCACTGAATATCAGTTGTAGCAAGTGATGAATCTTACTGTATATACCGGATGTTTCTTTTTTACAAATAACGATCAAAACAATTTTTGTTCCAACATCAGAGTAAAGGACAAAGAATACTGATGTCACAGGCAATAGAACATCGATTAAAAATTGTACAAGTGCCACTGTAAGTACTGCTACATTACAATTATTTTAAAAGGTTCCATTGAAAGGTAACATAGCAGAAGTAAGTTGTGGCAGAAAAGCAATGGAATCCGAGATAAACAAGTTACAGCCAATCAATAGTACATTATATATCTGTCTTTCAAAATTTAACAGGATCACTTGATTATTTATGAAAATCATGATGATAAAGTGTTGCTCATTTTTCTGAACGTATGCTACTATCCAAACATTTCTGCTCCACTTTTGTAATATTTATATGATGATTTTGTAACAGATGTCTCTTATCTTCAAATATTTACCTGGATTTCACGTACCTGGATCTATTTTATTTTAATTTACATAACTAATGCAAAGTAGAAATGTATTTATTTTACATGGACCACTTAAGGCTTATATAATAAAATGGTAAATATCAAACCTTCAATGAATTGTCCGATATTCTGATAAAAGTCTCAAGGAGTCGGTTTCTAACAGTTTGTGCAGGCAAATGCACATTTGTGGCCTGCTGGAGGTCATTTTGCAGGGCTCTGGCAGTGCTCCTCCTGTTTCTCCTTGCACAAAGGCTGAGGTAGTGGTCCTGCTGCTAGGTTGTTGCCCTCCTACGGCCCCTCCACGTCTCCTGGTGTACTGGCCTGTCTACTGGTAGTGCCTCCAGCCTCTGGACACTACGCTGACAGACACAGCAAACCTTCTTGCCACAGCTCGCATTGATGTGCCATCCTGGATGAGCTGCACTACCTGAGCCACTTGTGTGGGTTGTAGAGTGTGTCTCATGCTACCACGAGTGTGAAAGCACAACCAACATTCAAAAGTGACCAAAACATCAGCCATAAAACATTGGTACTGAGATGTGGTCTGTGGTCCCCACCTGCAGAACCACTCCTTTATTGAGTGTGTCTTGATAATTGCTAATAATTTCCATCAGTTGTCTATTCTATTTGCACAACAACATGTGAAATTGATTGTCAAACAGTGTTGCTTCCTAAGTGGACAGTTTGATTTCACAGAAGTTTGATTTACTTGGAGTTGTATTCTGTTGTTTAAGTTTTCCCTTTATTTTTTTGAGCAGTGCATATATATTGTATGTCTTGGTAATTGATTGTATCATTGTCCAAATGTTATTAAATGCTAAGTTTTGCTCATAATTTCCCATTTTTTGCTACAGCCTCATGCTGCCGTTTATTGAGAACAATTTAAGCCTATGCGCACTGAGTGATGTAAAATAAATCATTTATTTTGGTCTGCTTTTTTAAACAGGCATTTAAATAACAAAAGATTAAAAAAGTTTATTGTGCCACAGGACATTCTGAGTAGACAGACCCTTACTGTCAATGTGCGAATAACACAGAGTATTGACACCAAGCACAGTAATCTGTACAGATACCGAGCTGCAAGGATATTCAAGCCATGTCTCATTTAGGCCTCATTCACATGTATAACTTTCACATAAGAGTGCTATCCATGGTTTTTGTGCATAGCACTCGTATCTGTGATAATCTATAAGGCCATTTACATGTCCATGATCTGAGGGTCGGATCAAATTGGGAATGAAAATCTGAGTCCATGAAAAAAATGGACTGCACTCGGATTAAATATGAGTGTAGTACAATTTTCATGGACTGTCAAGAGCAAGCAGACAAACTTTTTTTCCACATATGAGAAAAACAGATGACACTAAGCCCACACTCTGATCTAATTATGATCAAACTCTGATCAGAATTTGGTCAAAATAATCAGTCCTTTTTTCATACATGACAAAAATGGATAACTGAATGAGATCTTATGAACAGAACAAAAATAGGTCTATTAAGTTCTGTCTGCTTTTCCAAATTTTTGCTGTCTTGATAGCTAATGGGAGTGTAATGGTTCTGTACATGACAGTACGGTAGTATATCATGAATCGTTTTGTATTGAGATGGCACTATCTGCCATTTTGGTGGGGTGTCATTGTAATGAGCACTATCTGACAATGTAGTGTGGCACTTTATGTGGAGAAGCCCTGACATATATTCATCGACTGGCATTATGGTCAGACATTGTGGTACTGCAATATTACCATATGAAGGTTTTTTGGGTTTACACTGCAATATGATGGGGTATTGTGCCAGTTATTGTGGTAGGGCACTATGTGTCATTGTGATTGGGCATTGTGATACTGTACCTGTACTGTGTGAGGGCTGTTTATTCACCAATATTATGAGGCACTGGTTTGCCCCAAGTAAATCTCGACTTTGTTGTTCTTCTGAATTTTTAAAAACAACATGCTAGGGCATGTTAGGTTAGGCTATGGGTTGAACTAGATGGACTTATAGTCTTCCTTCAACCTTAATAACTATGTTACTATATATGCACTACAGAAAAATAAAACTAGAATATTTCATCTAGTAATGTACATTAAACAGAAATAATAATAGCTATGCTGTATTATTAGGAATCCACATTCACAGCATTCCATGAGTATACAGTAGAGATATGTAAATACATTTGAGTAGAATTGAATTTCCCTCGAATTTTACAAAAAAATCTGCTTTCACCAAAATATGATTTTTTTGTAATTTGCAAAATGGCCAACTTTTTCTGAACCATAAGAGGACAGCAAAATGTTAAAAAAAGAAAAACTTATCCCACTCATCTCTCCAGTCCTTCCACTCCTCATATCAACCATCCAATCGTAATCACAACTTCGGATTGGCATTCGCTGCAGTGAAATCCGACACATATGATGTCACCGCAATCTTTCTGGGCTCATGCACAAAACCCTCTTGGGCCTAGGAAATTTGGAGACCTCAGGCTAATGACAAAGACCAGGGGATATTCACTACTGCCAACGCTGATCAAAAAATGAAACAAGGACTAGACAGGTGATGGTAAATAGTGGAGGGGCCAGAGAGTTCAACAGTGAGGTGACCATAATGATTTTTTAATTTTCTTACATACAGTGGGGCAAAAAAGTATTTAGTCAGTCAGCAATAGTGCAAGTTCCACCACTTAAAAAGATGAGAGGCGTCTGTAATTTACATCATAGGTAGACCTCAACTATGGGAGACAAACTGAGAAAAAAAAATCCAGAAAATCACATTGTCTGTTTTTTTAACATTTTATTTGCATATTATGGTGGAAAATAAGTATTTGGTCAGAAACAAAATTTCATCTCAATACTTTGTAATATATCCTTTGTTGGCAATGACAGAGGTCAAACGTTTTCTGTAAGTCTTCACAAGGTTGCCACACACTGTTGTTGGTATGTTGGCTCATTCCTCCATGCAGATCTCCTCTAGAGCAGTGATGTTTTTGGCTTTTCGCTTGGCAACACGGACTTTCAACTCCCTCCAAAGGTTTTCTATAGGGTTGAGATCTGGAGACTGGCTAGGCCACTCCAGGACCTTGAAATGCCTCTTACGAAGCCACTCCTTCGTTGCCCTGGTGGTGTGCTTTGGATCATTGTCATGTTGAAAGACCCAGCCACGTTTCATCTTCAATGCCCTTGCTGATGGAAGGAGGTTTGCACTCAAAATCTCACCATACATGGCCCCATTCATTCTTTCATGTACCCGGATCAGTAGTCCTGGCCCCTTTGCAGAGAAACAGCCCCAAAGCATGATGTTTCCACCACCATGCTTTACAGTAGGTATGGTGTTTGATGGATGCAACTCAGTATTCTTTTTCCTCCAAACAAGACAAGTTGTGTTTCTACCAAACAGTTCCAGTTTGGTTTCATCAGACCATAGGACATTCTCCCCAAACTCCTCTGGATCATCCAAATGCTCTCTAGCAAACTTCAGACGGGCCTGGACATGTACTGGCTTAAGCAGTGGGACACGTCTGGCACTGCAGGATCTGAGTCCATGGTGGCGTAGTGTGTTACTTATAGTAGGCCTTGTTACATTGGTCCCAGCTCTCTGCAGTTCATTCACTAGGTCCCCCCCGCGTGGTTCTGGGATTTTTGCTCACCGTTCTTGTGATCATTCTGACCCCACGGGGTGGGATTTTGCGTGGAGCCCCAGATCGAGGGAGATTATCAGTGGTCTTGTATGTCTTCCATTTTCTAATTATTGCTCCCACTGTTGATTTCTTCACTCCAAGCTGGTTGGCTATTGCAGATTCAGTCTTCCCAGCCTGGTGCAGGGCTACAATTTTGTTTCTGGTGTCCTTTGACAGCTCTTTGGTCTTCACCATAGTGGAGTTTGGAGTCAGACTGTTTGAGGGTGTGCACAGGTGTCTTTTTATACTGATAACAAGTTTAAACAGGTGCCATTACTACAGGTAATGAGTGGAGGAAAGAGGAGACTCTTAAAGAAGAAGTTACAGGTCTGTGAGAGCCAGAAATCTTGATTGTTTGTTTCTGACCAAATACTTATTTTCCACCATAATATGCAAATAAAATGTTAAAAAAACAGACAATGTGATTTTCTGGATTTTTTTTTCTCAGTTTGTCTCCCATAGTTGAGGTCTACCTATGATGTAAATTACAGACGCCTCTCATCTTTTTAAGTGGTGGAACTTGCACTATTGCTGACTGACTAAATACTTTTTTGCCCCACTGTATCGCATTTATGATGTTCTAGGTTCTGGGGCCATAAGTTTGCAGAAAATAACTACTCCATGCATCAAATTTCCCAGGAAAAAAGTCACAGATGAATTCGAATTTTCACTGATCCGCTTATCTCTAGCAGGCAGCAGAGAAGTAGGGAGGCAGGCAGGACTTTATAAAATTGATTTTACTTTGTTCAAAGGGGAATATATAAAAGGTCCTCGCAGGTCAATAACTGATATACTTTGCTTGTATATAAATCTCTGTGTTATTCTGCACAGTAATATCTTAAGGTCCACATACACTGACCAACTGACAACACTAAATGATCTCCAATAAATAAATATACACTTATTAGTGATTACTGAAACCCTTAATGACCGCCGATATGTCTTTTTAAATATGTGCATAACGCCCCCTAGCGATGGAAAATCCCTTCTTCACATGATTGCCTTTATTTACCAAAGAGTGGCAATCACAAAAAAGTCAAATTTAAAATTAATTTCTCTCTAATCTGATATAATCTAACATATCAGAGAAGAGAAAAATGGGGTCCTCCAAGCTCCCTAATAGCTCTGCCATCCCCAGACCCTCCTTCTCCATCCCCCATCCTTCATCTTCCTGGAAATTATGGCAGGTGTATGGTCAGTGCACCAGATGAGATCTGCCAGCCGGTACCCTACAACAATAGGGAATTTTTCCTTTTGGTTCCTTTTGATCTATGTGGTAAAGCCTCTCGCAGTGATCAAAATAAAAAATAGTAAATCACATCCCCCTTTGTTACATCTTAGCTAGATAAAAAATTATAAAATGCAAAAATTGTAATTTTTTCCATTTTTTGGAATTAGGGTTGGAGTTATGGTTGTGGTTTGGGTTAGGGTTAAAGTTGTGCTAGGGTTTGAGTTGTGTTAGAGCTAGAGTTGTGTTAGGGTTAGAGTTGGGGTTACGTTTAGGGTTATGTTAGGGTTAGGGTTATATTGAGGGTTGTGTTAAAGTTAGGGTTGTGTTCGGGTTTGGGTTATGGTTGTGTTAGGGTTGGAGTTAGAATTGTTTTTTTTTCAAAAGTTAAAAAATTATGACGATATGACGGCTAGGGTTGAGCGTAAGTGCTTGCTACTCGAGGTTGCATCGGGTGCTCTGGTATGCAGAGTATCACAGATCCCCACTTTTTTGTGGGTGTTTAACAGCTGTGAAACATGTGGGGCAGGGACTCAAGCATGTCTTTCAAGCACCTGCAATACTTGGTGCATACCTGAGCACCCGATGTAAACTCGAGTAGCGAGCAATTGGCTGAACACTAATGACAACATATTCAATATGATGACCTAATGTTGTCAAATTCTGTGTTAAACTTGTGGGTTCAAAATGCTCACTATTCCCCTGGATAAAGACCTTGAAGGATGTGGTTTTCAAAATGGGATCACTTGTGGGGGGTTTGCACTGCTTATGCACATCCGGGGCTCTCCCAACACAACATGGCATCCATTCTTGATTCCAGACAATTTTGATTCAAAAAGTCAAATGGTGCAGTATTTCACATTATTGATACCTCAAAATCATTTTTTAATGCACAGTTATTCTGCAGTGAAGTAAGATGCATTCAAGAAATATACTGTATATTGCATGCCTACAATTAAATGAGGTCATATGTATTATTTTAATTACCTTAGTTTTCACAACAAATGATCTACAATCTTACAAACAGGTCTTGTGTTTATTTCCCCACTTACATTTTTGTTGCATTCTATATAAAAGGCAAAGTCACAGAATAACTGCAATCTTGAATTGCTTTATACAGTACAAGACAAAAGACGCACATTACATTTTTTAAAATGATAAATATATTTATTGTTATTATTTGTTCTCACTTTAGAGTTGTACCCTTGGGGAAATGTGAAGGATATATATGATGTACTGCAATTTTTGCTGAGATTATGGAACCATTATGAAACCTTGAGGCACTAACTTAAATTGATTTTAAACTACACAACATTTCGATGAATTGACTATTAGGCATGAACATACAATTTTCCCCTTTGTGGTTACAATTAAATGAATTTTAACCTATGACTAGTCTGGCTTAAAGCTTTCATTTTAAATTTACCTTAATTTCCATGAAGTATCCACAATATATTTGTACAATAGGAAAACATGTCAAGCAAATTATTATGTGATTAGCATCAATTTGCTGACTGGAAATTATTGTTAAAGGGGTATTCCGGTTGGAAAACAATACCACATATCCAGAGAATGTGTTAGTTTCTACATTGGTGGTGAAGAGGTATCGCACACAAGTGACCATCGTTCAATTTATTTTCTATACGTAAGCCATATAGTTTTTCTCTGCTTTCTCTGCAGTCCATCAGAGAATGAGCAGAGCAACAGTCAATTTTGCCCTCTACTACTCCATTTTAATGAACGGAAGGGCAGGTGCAGATGACCATTTTCTCTCCAACTAAGAAAATTTATTCTTGGAGGTGGAGAGAACATTAATTCTACCTTCTCCATGCAGTCCATGCATGAAAATTAGACCACTAGGATGTCATTCAAGTGCGGCCTTATTTTTTTCATGGACCCACAGACATGAATGCGCATCCTATTTTTGCAGGCAAACTATGCTTGCTGCATTTTTTCATTTCTCTAACCACTCAGTCAGAGGAAAAAATTGGACATGTGCACAGCCCTATAGAATTGCACGAGTACAAGTCCTATCTGTCAAAATCACAGACTACTCGTCTGATTTATACTGTCATCTACACCTGCCTGAAATGCGCCCCATTTTGCTAACTGATGTAGGTAATCTAAAAGTTATCATCTGTTTTGTACATAGTTCATAACCTTTTGATACAAGAACATTGCATCAATGTCTATATGAAATTAAATGGTCAGCCCACACAGTAATCTATTTTGACTGGGCTCCAGCAATCAGATGATGTTTCTTCATTTGACAATCGTCGTCAATCACTGGCTACAGAGTTGACATGTTGACACAACTGAGGAACCGCTAGCTATTTGACTGCATGGATCAAATGTGTAGACATATCATTGATGGAATCATAGAAGAAAAGACATGCAATGGTCCAGGAAAACTTTAGAACAGAAGTATCATAGTAACATAGTAACATAGTTAGTAAAGCCAAAAAAAGACATTTGTCCATCCAGTTCAGCCTATATTCCATCATAATAAATCCCAAGATCTACGTCCTTCTACAGAACCTAATAATTGTATGACACAATATTGTTCTGCTCCAGGAAGACATCCAGACCTCTCTTGAACCCCTCGACTGAGTTCGCCATCACCACCTCCTCAGGCAAGCAATTCCAGATTCTCACTGCCCTAACAGTAAAGAATCCTCTTCTATGTTGGTGGAAAAACCTTCTCTCCTCCAGACGCAAAGAATGCCCCCTTGTGCCCGTTACCTTCCATGGTATAAACAGATCCTCAGCGAGATATTTGTATTGTCCCCTTATATACTTATACATGGTTATTAGATCGCCCCTCAGTCGTCTTTTTTCTAGACTAAATAATCCTAATTTCGCTAATCTATCTGGGTATTGTAGTTCGCCCATCCCCTTTATTAATTTTGTTGCCCTCCTTTGTGCTCTCTATAGTTCCATTATATCCTTCCTGAGCACCGGTGCCCAAAATTGGACACAGTACTCCATGTGCGGTCTAACTAGGGATTTGTACAGAGGTATCGGGAGAGTTATAAGATATTTCTAAGTATTCATTTTATTATTCTAGAACTTTATACATTGTTTGCTGTTTAGTTTTTATCATGTGATTGGGCAACATATTTAATGACTAGGCTATTTTAGCTATTTTTCACTTGTGCAGGTTAAATGGATATAGCTTTTCTTATTATACTATAGAATAAATTTTTGCATTGCTTTTATATGATATATAGGTTTTCATCTTTTTCATGGTTTTACATAGATAGTATTTGGATATTTTTTATAATTATTTGGGCATTTGGAATGTGACAAGGACTACAGCTATTTGTTCATAGAAATGGAGGAATGTTAATATTCCATTTATAAACTGTATCTGCTTATAAGGGTCACATAAGTTGAGATGTGACCCAAGACACCAGTGAAACAGGTTCCTCAGGGAGTGTGTTGTTAACATCCAAAGATGTTTCCTTCTATGGACGGACACTTTAAAATTGATCCCCAAATTTCAGTGTACAGAAGGAAAGCATCACCCCAACTTTTAAAAACCAACTTGACTTTACTGTTGAAATTGATGGATTTCAAATTGATGGAGTAGCAGGTACCTAACTTGTTAATAACATCTAATGTTTTCAGCAGAGGTACATGCTATCTTTGTTTTGGACTGCGACCTATCTCTTCTTCTCACATGTGTCCTGGCATGAAAAGCCTAGTATTTCTTCAGTAACACCCACAGGTCTGGTCCATACATTGCCTCAGCACCAAAAGTTTGCTTTTTACTGTCTCCGAATACCAATAAACTCTCACCTCTAACTTTCTGTGTTCCCAGCCTTACCCACTACAACTGAATTATCCTTTCTCTCTGCTCCACTTACCAGAGCATTAAGATGATCTAGCCATGTGTAGATCATAAAATTGTTTCTTGCCAATAAATTACATCATGGTACTTTTGTACCTCTTGCTCCCACACTCACAGAATCTGCATCTTGTACTCTCATCTTCTGACTTCTATCTCTAATTCTCAATATAAACTGTACAACACACTGTTAGGGGTCGAGTTCCCGCTTCTGCACAGGGGGAATCTCGAGCCACCTCCGCTGCGGTCTCCCATTCTTATCCAGCCGCAGTGGAGTCTGCTCAGCAAAGACGTCGGTCCCAGCGTCTTGCTCATTCTCACTCTGTTCTGAGAGTTACTGCTGTTTCTCCAGTCTCTGCCATTAAAGCCAGTACTGGTCAGCAGCGAGCGGACTTCTCTGGGACTAAGTCCTTGTCTGCGCATACTGAGCATGCCCAGGGTAAGATCTCCCGTTGGAGATCGAGGGTCATGTGCTCAGGCTCTGCGGCACATTCCATTGGTCCTCTTGACAGGTCTTGGAAGGGCAAAAGTCCTGTGGCCACTTCCTGTGCTGCAACTATATAAACTGCGCATGACCGCACGGCCATGCGCTAGTATTGTCTTGTAAATATGTGTGTGTGTTGTGAGTGAAAGTCGCTCTTTAAATAACCCTCCCTATTGAATGTCTGTTCGCGGAAGGTGTATGTTTGCTATCTAGCGCCCGACTTGTCCAACAGCACGAAACACACATTGCAGCGTCCTCTTGCTGTGTCCGCCTGTACGGCGCCGTGCGCTTGCCTTGCGCTTTCCATACCCAAGCCAGTGTGGTTGGTGGCGTCCGTCAGTGCGGCATTGCTCGCACTCCTGTGCATTTATATATTTATTCTTAGTTTCCTTACACACCCAGTTGTGGTGTAGTGCCAGCGAGGGTCTAATCGGACTTCAATCCCAGTTGGAGTTAAGTACGCTGACTGCTCGCTCGCGCTTTAGGTGCGGTGCCGCGATCCTGTGACGCAGCAGGATTGCTCCCTTCACGCTGGGTGAGGTTGAACCCACGTGTATATACTTTAGTGTACCGCCATATAGTCTGCTATTTACTAGCAGCAGGGTTTCTCCTGCACGGTGGACCCCGGACTGCGAACGCATCTATAACATCTTTCTTGGTGCGTTCCGCCAGTCGTAACAGAATACTAGCGCCAGGGTCTGGCTAGTAAATGGCGGACGACCAGCGTTTACAGAGGTACATCCAGCAGCTGGAGGGAAGGTTGGCAGCTCTTGAGCGTACAACCTCAGCTGTGGATGTCACTGCTGTAGCTGTTCAGGCTGCTAGTGTAGCCGCAGCCAGTTTGTCCGCTGCCACCCCTGCTCCGACTTTATCCCGTCTCCCGCTTCCTGACAAGTTTGCTGGCGACAGTAAACAATGTCGCGGATTCGTGAGCCAGTGCTCCATACATCTTGAGCTCCTGGCGTCACGTTTCCCTACGGAACGGGCGAGAGTGGGATTTATTCTATCTCTCTTGTCGGGCAGGGCGTTGGAGTGGGCAACGCCACTTTGGGAGCGAGATGATCGTGTGGTACAGAGTGCTCCTCTCTTCTTGGACACTCTGAAGCAAGTCTTTTTAGGACCTCGTGTTACCCACGATACCGCGCTCCAGTTGTTGACTATTATTCAGGGCACGTCCGTGGTCAGCCAGTTTGCCATCCAGTTCCGGACTCTAGCTTCTGAGTTAGAGTGGCCAGACAAAGTTCTTATTCCGGTGTTCTGGAGGGGACTGGCAGACCATGTGAAGGACGCCTTGGCCACCAGGGAGATACCCGCCACACTGGAGGAACTTATTTCAGTATCCACCCGCATCGACCTCCGTTTTCACGAGCGGAGGTTGGAGCGGACCCAGTGTAGGCAGAGGTTTCGGCTGGCTCCTACCTTCGCCAGACCTCTTGAATCTCCTGTCTTGGCGTCAGATTCCCATGAGGCCATGGAGGTTTCTCGAGCGGGACCTAAGTCTCAGGCCGCTCGAGTACCCGTGGTTTGTAAAAACTGTCATCAACTTGGACATTATGCCAATAAATGTCCGCGGCGGTCGGGAAGACGATCGCGTCTAGTAACCATTGGGGGAGGTTCACTAGACACAGCAGCATTTTCCTCCAAACTGTCCTTTAAAGGGACAATCCTGTTAGGCTCCTCCACTCTAACAGTCGAGCTTTGTGTGGATTCAGGAGCAGAGGGAAACTTCATGTCCTCTGCTTTTGCTCTACGCCATGCTATACCACTAGTCATGCTCGCCAAACCAGTTACAGTTAGAGTTGTGAATGGGGCGACACTTCCACTGCAGATCACACACCAGACAGTTCTGTTCACGCTGTCCATGTCCCCTTCCCACCAAGAGATTATTTCCCTTCTTGTTCTTCCCGAGGGAATGGATGAGATTTTGCTGGGAATACCCTGGCTCCGTTTCCACTCTCCACATATTGAGTGGTCCTCAGGGAGAATATTGGGTTGGAGTAAGTCTTGTATGGGCAGGTGTGTGAGTGAGTGTCTACAGGTTTCTACTACTGAGGTACCCGCAGACCTTTCATCTCTTCCTAGGTGCTATTGGTGCTATGCAGACGTATTCTCTAAGAAGGCTGCTGAGACCCTACCGCCTCATCGCCCCTACGACTGTCCTATAGACCTCTTGCCTGGAGCTGAACCTCCTCGGGGAAGAGTATATCCCCTCTCTCTCCCAGAGACGGAGGCTATGTCTCAATACATTCAGGAGAATTTGGCAAGAGGGTTTATAAGGAAGTCGGTGTCTCCGGCAGGGGCGGGATTCTTCTTCGTACAGAAGAAGAACGGGGAGTTACGTCCTTGCATCGATTACAGGGGTCTCAATGCTATCACCATTAAAAATAAATACCCGTTGCCCCTGATATCGGAGCTCTTTGACAGGCTAAGGGGAGCTAAGATATTCACCAAATTAGATCTGCGGGGTGCCTATAATCTGATTCGTATCCGTGAGGGGGACGAATGGAAAACGGCTTTCAATACCAGGGATGGGCACTATGAGTACCTGGTGATGCCCTTCGGGCTCTGTAATGCCCCAGCCGTTTTTCAGGACTTTGTCAACGATATCTTCCGGGATATGCTTTCCACCTCGGTTGTAGTCTATCTGGATGATATTCTCATCTTCTCTCCAGATATTGACTCCCACCGGAGAGATGTTGGCAGAGTCTTCGAACTCCTACGGGCGAATTCCTTATATGCAAAGTTGGATAAGTGTGTGTTTGAGCAGGAGTCCTTACCTTTCCTGGGCTATATCATCTCGGCCCAGGGATTGGCTATGGATCCTGCCAAACTACAGGCAGTGATGGACTGGCAGGAACCCCATTCTCTTAAAGCGGTGCAGCGCTTTATGGGGTTCATAAATTACTATCGCCAGTTCATCCCCCACTTCTCAACTTTGGTAGCTCCCTTGGTATCCCTCACCAAGAAGGGAGCGAATCCCAAATTGTGGTCCGAAGGGGTCTCCAAGGCCTTCGCTTCTATAAAGTCCCATTTTGCTAGCGCTCCCATCTTACATCGTCCCGATGTAGATAAGCCATTCCTTATGGAGGTGGATGCCTCATCCGTTGGTGCTGGAGCAGTCCTCTATCAACAGGATGCTCAAGGTCGGAAGCACCCATGCTTCTTCTTCTCAAAGACCTTCACACCAGCGGAGAGAAATTACTCCATCGGGGATAGGGAGTTGCTGGCAATGAAGTTGGCCTTTTCGGAGTGGAGACATCTCTTGGAGGGTGCTCGGTTCCCATTCCAAGTCTTCACGGACCACAAGAATTTGGTCTATTTGCAGACAGCCCAGCGGCTGAATTCTCGTAAGGCCAGATGGTCCTTGTTTTTCTCCCGGTTCCACTTTACTCTACATTATCTCGCCGGGGAGAAGAACATTCGTGCTGACGCTCTCTCTCGCTCGCTTGTGTCACCTGAGGAGGAGGAGGACGAGCCTTGGCTCATTGTCCCTTCGGAGAGTCTGAGAACTGTAGCTCCGGTTTCGCTTGAGTCTGTGCCTCCGGGCAAGACTTTTGTTCCCATCAATTTGCGACCGGAGGTTCTCTCCTGGGCTCATTCGTCCAGAGTGGGTGGACACTTTGGGGCAAAGAGGACATCAGAGTTGCTGGCGAGAATGTACTGGTGGCCACATATGGTTCGTGACGTCGGAGACTACGTTCGGGCATGTGTCTCTTGTGCCAAGAATAAGTCTCTCCGTCAACGGCCAGCTGGTTTGTTATACCCTCTGCCGGTGGCAGACAGGCCCTGGGAGATGGTCGGGATGGACTTTGTGGTGGGTCTGCCCAAGTCTCGTGGCTGTACCATTATTTGGGTAATCACCGACCATTTTCCTAAAATGGTGCATTTGGTGCCGCTTCCTCGGCTACCTTCTGCACGGGCCTTGGCAGCGTTGTTTAAACACATCTTCCGTCTTCACGGTATGCCAGACAAAATTGTCAGTGATCGGGGTCCCCAGTTTGCGTCTCGGTTCTGGAGAGAGCTTTGTCATCTTCTCACTATTGAGTTAAAGCTCTTTTCGGCATATCATCCCGAGACGAATGGGTTGGTGGAGAGAGCCAACCAGACCTTGGTCACATATCTGCGACATTTTGTCTCTGCTAAGCAAGATGACTGGGCATCTTTGCTACCATGGGCGGAGTTTGCTCTTAACAATGCTGTAGCTGACTCCACTGGACAGACCCCATTCCTCCTTAACTATGGTCAGCATCCGCGGGTACCTGTGCCCATGCCCGTGTCTTCCGCCGATTCCAGGGTGGCAGACTGGGCTGTGGAGGCACGGGACATTTGGGATCGCACTCAGGATGCCATTCGGGCTTCCAAGGAGAGAATGAGGTCCTCCGCCGACGCACATCGGCGCCCCGCTCCAACCTTTGCTCCTGGCGATTTGGTGTGGCTCTCCGCCCGTAACATCAGGCTGCGAGTTGAGTCTACCAAGTTTGCACCTCGCTACTTAGGTCCTTTTAAGGTCCTCGAACAGGTTAATCCTGTGGTTTACCGTCTGGCCCTTCCTCCACGCCTTGGTATCACCCACACCTTTCATGTGTCCCTCCTTAAGCCCGTCTACATGTCCCGGTTTTCTGAGTCTTCTACTGGGACGTCGGGTTCGTCTACGGACGATTACGAGGTGAATGCTTTCTTGGGGTTCAAGGTGGTTCGTGGCAAAAAATTTTATTTGGTGGACTGGAGGGGTTACGGTCCTGAGGATAGATCCTGGGAGCCTGCTGAGCACATCCGGGCTCCGCAGCTCATTGCTGCCTTCGAACGTAGCGAGGCCCAAGGGGGGGGGGCTCTAGGGGGGGGGGTAATGTTAGGGGTCGAGTTCCCGCTTCTGCACAGGGGGAATCTCGAGCCACCTCCGCTGCGGTCTCCCATTCTTATCCAGCCGCAGTGGAGTCTGCTCAGCAAAGACGTCGGTCCCAGCGTCTTGCTCATTCTCACTCTTTTCTGAGAGTTACTGCTGTTTCTCCAGTCTCTGCCATTAAAGCCAGTACTGGTCAGCAGCGAGCGGACTTCTCTGGGACTAAGTCCTTGTCTGCGCATACTGAGCATGCCCAGGGTAAAATCTCCCGTTGGAGATCGAGGGTCATGTGCTCAGGCTCTGCGGCACATTCCATTGGTCCTCTTGACAGGTCTTGGAAGGGCAAAAGTCCTGTGGCCACTTCCTGTGCTGCAACTATATAAACTGCGCATGACCGCACGGCCATGCGCTAGTATTGTCTTGTAAATATGTGTGTGTGTTGTGAGTGAAAGTCGCTCTTTAAATAACCCTCCCTATTGAATGTCTGTTCGCGGAAGGTGTATGTTTGCTATCTAGCGCCCGACTTGTCCAACAGCAGGAAACACACATTGCAGCGTCCTCTTGCTGTGTCCGCCTGTACGGCGCCGTGCGCTTGCCTTGCGCTTTCCATACCCAAGCCAGTGTGGTTGGTGGCGTCCGTCAGTGCGGCATTGCTCGCACTCCTGTGCATTTATATATTTATTCTTAGTTTCCTTACACACCCAGTTGTGGTGTAGTGCCAGCGAGGGTCTAATCGGACTTCAATCCCAGTTGGGGTTAAGTACGCTGACTGCTCGCTCGCGCTTTAGGTGCGGTGCCGCGATCCTGTGACGCAGCAGAATTGCTCCCTTCACTCTGGGTGAGGTTGAACCCACGTGTATATACTTTAGTGTACCGCCATATAGTCTGCTATTTACTAGCAGCAGGGTTTCTCCTGCACGGTGGACCCCGGACTGCGAACGCATCTATAACATCTTTCTTGGTGCGTTCCGCCAGTCCTAACACACACAAAGGTCTTTTTTTGTCTAAATGACTCTCCTACTTCCAGATTATTATACTTAGAGTTCGCTCACACTTGCAATTAAATCAGATGAATGCAATCTGATAAAAAATTGTAGTTTACTCGGACCAATGTTATTCAGTGGGGCGGTTCACATCTGCGTATTTTTTCATAGCTGTATTCAGCATGAGAAAAAGCGTTGCAACATGCAGCGATTTCACTCTGAAATCTGACGAGTATGAGATAAAAATCGGATGTCATAGGGACCATCAAAATAGCATATGATTACTAAGGATGCATTACAATTCTATATTAAAGGAAACTGTAAATGGTCCTGTAAATGATTAATAGCTGCTGAGCAAAAATACGGATTGCAAACAGACTGCACAGGGATGACAAGTAATACAAAAAATTATACGACTTTTTTGTTTGAGAATGGGATCAACTTTTTTTGTTAGTGTGAACATACCCGTAACCAATTCAAAACACAGCCCTTTTTTGTTTTTCGCTCCCCTCCTTCCCAGAGCCATAACTTTTTAATTTTTCCACCAATATGGCCATGTGAGGGCTTATTTTTTGCTGCATGAGTTGTACTTTGGTTTTACCATGTCTTGTACTAGAAAAGGGGAAAAAAAATTCAAGTGTGGTGAAACTGCAAAAAAAGTGCAATCCCACACTTGTTTTTTGTTTGTTGTTTTTTTGTTGCTAGGTTCACTAAATGCTAAAACTGACCTGCCATTGTGATTCTCCATGTCATTACGCATTCATAGACACCAAACATGTCTAGGTTATTTTTTATTTAAGTGGTGAAAAAAAATTCCAAAGTTTGCTAAAAAAAAAAAATTGCGCCATTTTCCGATACCTGTAGCGTTTCTATTTTTTGGGATCTTGGGTCAGGTTAGGGCTTATTGTTTGCGTGCCGAGCTGGTGTTTTTAATGATACCACTTTTGTGCAGATACATTCTTTTGATCGCCCATTATTGCATTTTCATGCAATGTTGCAGTGAACAAAAAAACGTAATTGTGGCGTTTTGAATTTTTTTTCTTGCTACGCCGTTTAGTGATCAGGTTAATCCTTTTTCTTAATTGATAGATAGGGCAATTCTGAACACGGCGATATCAAATATGTGTATGTTTGATTTTTTTTTAATTGTTTTATTTTGAATGGGGCGAAAGGGGGTGACTTTTTTTTTCATATTTTTTAAACCTTTTTTTTTTTACTTTGTCAATGATTCAATAGCCTCCATGGGAGGCTAGAAGCTGGCATAGCCTGATCGGCTCTGCTACATAGCAGCCACCATCAAATTGCTCCTATGTAGCTGAATTACAGGCTTGCTATGAGCACCGACCACAGGATGGCGCTCACAGCAAGCCGGCATCAACAACCATAGAGGTCTCAAGGAGACCTCAGGTTGTCATGCCGATGCATCGCTGACCTCCGATCATGTGACGGGGGTCGGCGATGTGCGAATTTCCGGCCTGATGGCCGGAAGCGGTAGTTAAATGCCGCTGTCAGCGTTTGACAAATGGAATAGACAACAGATAGAAGTTATTGGCAATTGTCAAGACACACTCAATAAAGGAGTGGTTCTGCAGATGGGGACCACAGACCTCATATCAGTGCAAATGCTTTCTGGCTGATGTTTTGGTCACTTTTGAATGTTGGTTGTGCTGTCACACTTGTGGTAGCATGAGACGGATTCTAGAACCCACCCAAGTGGCTCAAGTAGTGCAGCTCATCCAGGATGGCACATCCATGTGAGCTGTGGCATGAAGGTTTGCTGTGTCTGTCAGTGTAGTGTCCAGAGGCTGGAGGCACTACCAGGAGACAGGCCAGTACATCAGGAGACGGGGACAAGGAAGTAGGAGGGCAACAAGCCATCAGCAGGACCGTTACCTCAGCCTTTGTGCAAGGAGAAACAGGAGAAGCACTGCCAGAGCCCTGCAAAATGACCTCCAGCAGGCCACAAATGTGCATTTGTCTGCACAAAAGATTAGAAACCTACTCCATGAGGATGGGGGTTGCACTCACAGCCAAACACCGTGCTGGGCGCTTGACATTTGCCACAGAACACCAGGACTGGCAAATTCGCCCTGGCACCTGACCTCTTCACAGATGAAAGCAGGTTCACACTGAGCACATGTGACAGATGTAACAGAGTCTGGAGACGCCATGGAGAGCGATCGGCTGCCTGCTACATCCTTCGGCATGACCGGTTTGGCAGTGGGTCAGTAATGGTGTGAGGTGGCATTTCTTTGGAGAGCCACACAGCCCTCTATGTTCTCACCAGAGGTAGCCTGACTGCCATTAGGTACCGAGAGGAGATTCTCAGACCCCTTGTGAGACCATATGCTGGTGCGGTTGGCCCTGGGTTCCTCCTAATGCAGGAAAATTAAGAAAAAGGTTAATCCTTTTTCTTAATTGATAGATAGGGCAATTCTGAACACGGCGATATCAAATATGTGTATGTTTGATTTTTTTTAATTGTTTTATTTTGAATGGGGTGAAAGGGGGTGACTTTTTTTTTCATATTTTTTAAAACATTTTTTTTACTTTGTCCATGATTCAATAGCTTCCATGGGAGGCTAGAAGCTGGCATAGCCGGATCGGTTCCGCTACATAGCAGCCACCATCAAATCGCTCCTATATAGCTGAATTACAGGCTTGCTATGAGCACCGACCACAGGATGGCGCTCACAGCAAGCCGGCATCAACAACCATAGAGGTCTCAAGGAGACCTCAGGTTGTCATGCCGATGCATCGCTGACCTCCGATCATGTGACGGGGGTCGGCGACGTGCGTATTTCCGGCCTGATGGCCAGAAGCGGTAGTTAAATGCCGCTGTCAGCGTTTGACAAATGGAATAGACAACAGATGGAAGTTATTGGCAATTGTCAAGACACACTCAATAAAGGAGTGGTTCTGCAGATGGGGACCACAGACCTCATCTCAGTGCAAATGCTTTCTGGCTGATGTTTTGGTCACTTTTGAATGTTGGTTGTGCTGTCACACTTGTGGTAGCATGAGACGGATTCTAGAACCCACCCAAGTGGCTCAGGTAGTGCAGCTCATCCAGGATGGCACATCCATGTGAGCTGTGGCATGAAGGTTTGCTGTGTCTGTCAGTGTAGTGTTCAGAGGCTGGAGGCACTACCAGGAGACAGGCCAGTACATCAGGAGACGTGGATGAGGCCGTAGGAGGGCAACAAGGCATCAGCAGGACCGTTACCTCAGCCTTTGTGCAAGAAGAAACAGGAAAAGCACTGCCCGAGCCCTGCAAAATGACCGCCAGCAGGCCACAAATGTGCATTTGTCTGCACAAACGATTAGAAACCTACTCCATGAGGATGGGGGTTGCGCTCACAGCCAAACACCGTGTTGGGCGCTTGACATTTGCCACAGAACACCAGGACTGGCAAATTCGCCCTGGCACCTGACCTCTTCACAGATGAAAGAGGGTTCACACTGAGCACATGTGACAGATGTAACAGAGTCTGGAGACGCCATGGAGAGCGATCGGCTGCCTGCAACATCCTTCAGCATGACCGGTTTGGCAGTGGGTCAGTAATGGTGTGAGGTGGCATTTCTTTTGAGAGCCACACAGCTTTCTATGTTCTCACCAGAGGTAGCCTGACTGCCATTAGGTACTGAGAGGAGATCCTCAGACCCCCTGTGAGACCATATGCTGGTGCGGTTGGCCCTGGGTTCCTCCTAATGCAGGACACACTGCCAAACCTCATGTGGCTAGAGTGTGTCAGCAGTTCCTGCAAGATGAAGGCATTGAAGCTATGGACTGGCCCGCCTGTTCCCCAGACGTAAATGTGATTGACCACATCTGGGACATCATGTCTCGCACCATCCACCAATGTCACATTGCACCACAGACTGTCCAGGAGTTGGTGGATGCTTTAGTCCAGATATGGGAGGAGATCCCCCAGAAGACCATCCACCGCCTCATCAGGAGCATGCCCAGACATTGTAGAGAGGTCATACAGGCACGTGGAGGCCACACACAGTACTGAGCATCATTTCCTTGTCTTGAGGCATTTCCACTGAAGTTGGATCAGCCTGTAACTTCATTTTCCACTTTTGTATTGAGCATCATTCCAACTCCAGGCCTCTGTGGGATATTAGTTGTGATTTATGTTGATCATTTATAGGATTTATTGTTCTCAACACGTTCCACTATGTAATGAATAAGATTTACAACTGGAATATTTCAATCAATGATATCTAGGATGTGGGATTTTAGTGCTCCCTTCATTTTTTTGGCAGTGTACATACACGGTGGGTACGGAAAGTATTCAGACCCCTTTAAATTTTTCATTCTTTTTTTCATTGCAGCCTTTTAGTAAATTTAGAACAATTAATTTTTTTCAAATGTATTAAAAAAGAAAAACTGAAATATCACATGGTCATAAGTTTTCAGACCCTTTGCTCAGTATTGAGAAGCATCATTTTGAGCTAATAAAGCCATGAGTCTTCTTGGGCCTGATGCAACAAGTTTTTCACACCTGGTTTTGGGGATCCTCTGCCTTTCTTCCTTGTAGATCCTCTCCAGTTTTGTCACGATGGATGGTAAACGCTGGTGGACAACCATTTTCAGGTCTCTCCAGAGATGCTCAATTGAGATTAGGTCAGGGCTCTGGCTGGGCCAGTCAAGAATGGTCACAGAGTTGTTATGAAGCCACTCCTTTGTTATATTAGCTTTTTGCTTAGGATCATTGTCTTGCTGGAAGGTGAACCTTCGGCCAAGTCTGAGGTCCAGAGCACTCTGGAAGAGGTTTTCATTCAGGATATCTCTGTACTTGGCCGCATTCATGTTTTCTTCAATGACAACCAGTCATCCTGTCACTACAGCTGAAAACACCCCCATAGCATGATGCTGCCACCACCATGTTTCACTGTTGGGACTGTTTTGGGAAGGTGATGAGCAGTGCCTGGTTTTCTCCACACATACCACTTAGAATTATCACCAAAATGGTCTATCGTAGTCTCGTCAGACCAGATAATCTTATTTCTAATAGTCTGGGAGTACTTCATGTGTTTTCTTTTAGCAAACTCTATGCGGGCATTCATATGTCTTGCATTGAGGAGAGGCTTCTGTCTGGCCACTCTGCCATAAAGGCCCAACTGGTGGAGGGCTGCAGTGATAGTTGACTTTGTGGAACTTTCTCCCTTCTCCCTACTGCATCAATGGAGCTCAGCCATAGTGATCTTGGGGTTCTTTTTTACCTCTCTCACCAATGCTCTTCTCCCACAATTGCTCAGTATGGCTGGATGACCAGGTCAAGGAAGACCTCTGGTGGTCCCAACCTTCTTCCATTTAAGGATTTTGGAGGCCACTGTGCTCTTAGGAACATTGAGTACTGCAGAAATTCTGTTGTAACCTAGGCCAGATCTGTGCCTTGCCACAATTCTATCTCTGAGCTCCTTGGCCAGTTCCTTTGACCTCATGATTCTCATTTGGTCTGATATGCACTGTGAGCTGTGAGGTTTTATATAGACAGGTTTGTTCCTTTCCAAATCAAGTCCTATCAGTTTAATTAAACACAGCTGGACTCCAATGAAGGAGTAACATAGTAACATAGTAACATAGTTAGTAAGGCCGAAAAAAGACATTTGTCCATCCAGTTCAGCCTATATTCCATCATAATAAATACCCAGATCTACGTCCTTCTACAGAACCTAATAATTGTATGATACAATATTGTTCTGCTCCAGGAAGACATCCAGGCCTCTCTTGAACCCCTCGACTGAGTTCGCCATCACCACCTCCTCAGGCAAGCAATTCCAGATTCTCACTGCCCTAACAGTAAAGAATCCTCTTCTATGTTGGTGGAAAAACCTTCTCTCCTCCAGACGCAAAGAATGCCCCCTTGTGCCCGTCACCTTCCTTGGTATAAACAGATCCTCAGCGAGATATTTGTATTGTCCCCTTATATACTTATACATGGTTATTAGATCGCCCCTCAGTCGTCTTTTTTCTAGACTAAATAATCCTAATTTCGTAGAAAATTAGAAAGTAGAAAGTAGAACCATCTCAAGGAGGATCACAAGGAAATGGACAGCATGTGACTTAAATATGAGTGTCTGAGCAGAGGGTCTGAATACTTATGACTAGTGTTGAGCATTCCGATACCGCAAGTATCGGGTATCGGCCGATACTTGCGGTATCGGAATTCCGATACCGAGATCCGATATTTTTGTGATATCGGGTATCGGTATCGGAAGTGTAAAATAAAGAATTAAAATAAAAAATATTGTTATATTCACCTCTCCGGCGGCCCCTGGACATCTGCGCAAGGAACCGGCGTCCGGCACGGCTTCTTTCTTCAAATTGCGCGCCTTTAGGACCTGTGGTATGACGTCCCGGCTTCTGATTGGTCGCGTGCCGCCCATGTGACCGCCACGCGACCAATCAGAAGCCGCGACGTCATTCCTCAGCTAAAGTCCTAGAATGAGCGCCTTTTAGGACCTGAGGAATGACGTCGCGGCTTCTGATTGGTCGCGTGGCGGTCACATGGGCGGCACGCGACCAATCAGAAGCCGGGACGTCATTCCACAGGTCCTAAAGGCGCGCATTTTGAAGAAAGAAGCCGTGCCGGACGCCGGATCCTCCCGCTGATGTCCAGGTGCCGCCGGAGAGGTGAATATAACAATATTTTTTATTTTAATTCTTTATTTTACACTTTAATATGGATCCCAGGGCCTGAAAGAGAGTTTCCTCTCCTTCAGACCCTGGGATCCATGAGGATACATTCCGATACTTGATGTCCCATTGACTTGTATTGGTATCGGATATCGGTATCGGCGATATCCGATATTTTTCGGGTATCGGCCGATACTATCCGATACCGATACTTTCAAGTATCGGACGGTATCGCTCAACACTACTTATGACCATGTGATATTTCAGTTTTTCTTTTTCAATAAATTTGCAAAAATTTCCACATTTCTGTTTTTTTCAGTCAAGATTTGGTGAAGAGTGTACATTAATGAGAAAAAAATGAACTGCAATGAAACAAAGAGTGAAAATTTTGAAAGAGCCTGAGTACTTTCCATATCTACTGTATATATATATGTATATATATATATATATATACATATAAGAAAAAAAGGAAAACAGCACACAAAAAATAGAAAAAAGTGGGCTTTAATGCCTGGACGGCGTGGCAACGTTTCGGATTTCCAATCCTTTTTCAAGCAGTGAACATACAAATGAAGTGGGTATATATAGATAATACATATGTTCTCTATTAATCATCATTAAAATAATATTTACATTTCTGACAATAGTGCTAATGAGTTTCATATCCAAATAGAGTGCATCAGTGTCAACGTGCATATCTCTCCAAAATACTATTAGGACAATAACCATCATGTACAGTGCACCATATATATCACATAAATATCATAATAAGCAATTAGACCTACACAGATGTCCCAATCTAATACATAATTAAGCAGACAGCACACTTACAGGCAAATCGCCGCTTGTGTACAATTCTCGGCGTCTTCCTGGAGTCACTGCGCATGTCTATGGCATTTCACCCAAGACGCATAGCATTATGGTCAGCGCCTGCGCACTAGTGCTCCGAGGACCTCGGCGCCATTTTGGAAAAGGGAATAACCTTGATTTCAAAGGAAAGCAGGAGAACTCTGCAATTTCATAGCGAATTTCTATATTCAAAACAGCACTAGCCACATAAGTGTCTTGTGAGTATATCAATATAAAAGATCACAATGTAAATTTATTGAGTTAAAGTAAGTGCTATTGGCTGTATATTAGGACGCACCCACAATGTCTTACTAAAAAAGGCTTAATCGTATCATATTTACATAATGGTCCGGACATAAGTCCACAAGGGATCCAAACAATTCACCCTACCTCAAGGGATATTATAAGTCAGGACTCAAATATAAAGAGGTAATAATCCTCCAATGTTCTCATATACCCTTAATTGCTAAGACCATAGTAAACATTTATCGTGATACTATCAACCAATAAACCATAAAGACAGGTGAGTGCCATCCATATATTTATTGAAACTTTTTGCAGAGTATTCATTTTAAAACAGGAAAATTGCAAAGAGACATCATTTTCCATGCAAAATGTATCTTTCCCTTCATAGATTGGGACATCTGAAAGAAATAAAAACAATTTTCCCACATACAATGAAAAGAGAAAATTTACCAAATTTTACAGGACTTGATTCGTTTTAAAATCTACATTTAATCCAAATGGTTTTAGTGTATTGAGTTTCACAATCCATTCTAATTCCCTCCTTTTAAGTAGTCGCACGCGATCTCCCCCTCTTCTCTGAGGAGGAATCATGTCAATGATACGAAATCGTAGTTGTTTTTCTGTGTGCGATTTCTCTACAAAGTGCTTGGAAACAGGCAAATCCATTTGGATTAAATGTAGATTTTAAAACGAATCAAGTCCTGTAAAATTTGGTAAATTTTCTCTTTTCATTGTATGTGGGAAAATTGTTTTTAATTTTTTATATTTCTTTCAGATGTCCCAATCTATGAAGGGAAAGATACATTTTGCATGGAAAATGATGTCTCTTTGCAATTTTCCTGTTTTAAAATGAATACTCTGCAAAAAGTTTCAATAAATATATGGATGGCACTCACCTGTCTTTATGGTTTATTGGTTGATAGTATCACGATAAATGTTTACTATGGTCTTAGCAATTAAGGGTATATGAGAACATTGGAGGATTATTACCTCTTTATATTTGAGTCCTGACTTATAATATCCCTTGAGGTAGGGTGAATTGTTTGGATCCCTTGTGGACTTATGTCCGGACCATTATGTAAATATGATACGATTAAGCCTTTTTTAGTAAGACATTGTGGGTGCGTCCTAATATACAGCCAATAGCACTTACTTTAACTCAATAAATTTACATTGTGATCTTTTATATTGATATACTCACAAGACACTTATGTGGCTAGTGCTGTTTTGAATATAGAAATTCGCTATGAAATTGCAGAGTTCTCCTGCTTTCCTTTGAAATCAAGGTTATTCCCTTTTCCAAAATGGCGCCGAGGTCCTCGGAGCACTAGTGCGCAGGCGCTGACCATAATGCTATGCGTCTTGGGTGAAATGCCATAGACATGCGCAGTGACTCCAGGAAGACGCCGAGAATTGTACACAAGCGGCGATTTGCCTGTAAGTGTGCTGTCTGCTTAATTATGTATTAGATTGGGACATCTGTGTAGGTCTAATTGCTTATTATGATATTTATGTGATATATATGGTGCACTGTACATGATGGTTATTGTCCTAATAGTATTTTGGAGAGATATGCACGTTGACACTGATGCACTCTATTTGGATATGAAACTCATTAGCACTATTGTCAGAAATGTAAATATTATTTTAATGATGATTAATAGAGAACATATGTATTATCTATATATACCCACTTCATTTGTATGTTCACTGCTTGAAAAAGGATTGGAAATCCGAAACGTTGCCACGCCGTCCAGGCATTAAAGCCCACTTTTTTCTATTTTTTGTGTGCTGTTTTCCTTTTTTTCTTATATTATTGGAACCATTTGAATATTGGTTTGGAAAGCTTTGCACCACAAGTTTGGTAATATGATGCTGTTCTAATTTTTTCTTTATACTATGTTCTGTGGAAATTTGCATCGGATTATTTTTTCTACCATCTTTATTTGCTCATTATTGTTTTGGACTTATTTTTTGAGTACTTTTTGCTTTGTATATTTTCCAGTGTGGGCTATGGAAAAAGCTATGCCTGATTCGGGGGTTTTTGCATACACTAATGAAGATGGGGAAAGGATACTTGAGGGGGTGGAAAGTAATGCCACTTTCTTAAGTACACCATCGTTATATGACTTGAAAGTGAAATATGAAAATACTATAAGAAAATTAACTACAGCTCAATTACATCTGGTAACCCTTAGTGAATACTATAGGGTTAAAAAAATCCCTAGAGGTCTTCGCTCTAATATCCGTCCTAATCTTATGCTAAGTGATACGTCTTTTTGCATTAAATTTGGTATGATCTCAAATAAATATGGCTTGGACATAATCCTCCTGAATATTGAGTATCTGCAGCAGGAAACAAAAAAATTGAAGTGTGATATATCATTGGTGGAAACGGAACTCAAAGGTCTGATGGGAGAGGAAGAATGGACTAATTTTAAAGATTCTGTAAATGTCAAAATTGACAAGTTGCGTCTTGAACTAGAGGATGTAAAACGTAGAAAATGGAACCGTGATATGGACGATTACAAAGATGGAAACATTTATAATTGGCAAAGAGATAATGCAGGCAATTGGAGGAAAAAAGGTTACTGGACATTGAAAAATGGACTGAATTGTTTTTATAATGAAAATTTGTTACCTCATGTTGATTTTTCTAGGAATGGACCCTATGAAAGAAAAAATGAAAACAGCAGGAAAAGGGGAGGAAAAAAGCATCGGCGACAACAGAAAAGAGAGAAAAGGGAAAAACAAGTCACCCGTAGAGAAACAGATGACAACAAGGAGCAAAGAACAGACTTAATTGTAAATATCTCAAGTAAGATCCTCACTGAAAATCAGGTATCGGTTTTGAATAAGGGGTTATCCTTTGGACTAAGCACACATGTGGATTGGTTCCAACTTAATATGGACTTCCAGCAATTCTTCAGGTCTATCAAACTCAAAGAGTGGTTTTGGAATAAGCCTAATATAGAGAAACCTCTTAGCTGCAATTTAAGCTTACAACAACTAAATTTGAAGAAAACTAGTCACTTTATCCCACCAGATAATTCACCTGTTATTGAAGCCTTCATTTTGGCCGTCAATCATGATATAGAAAAGTTAAAAAAAGAATGTACTAACCAATTTTTGTACCCAAACATGACAGCAGGTGAAATGGAGGCTCTATATGAGTTGGCGCATGATGACGAAATAATCGTCAAAAGTGCAGATAAAGGTGGCGCGGTCGTCATCATGAATAAGAAAGATTATATTGATGAGATTAACAGACAGTTGGCTGACCCGGAGGTGTACGAGAGACTTACCCATGACCCAAAATTTGACATTGCGAGGGACATTAAATCCATTTTGGATGGTGCCCTGAATATGCAAATTATTGACCAAGATATATTTGATTTTTTGACAGTTAAATTTCCCATCACTCCTGTGATGTACATACTACCTAAGATACATAAGTCTCTCGTGCACCCTCCGGGCAGGCCTATTGTTTCAGGCTGCGATTCCATTCTTTCCCACATTGGGATCTTTTTGGATAAGATCTTAAATCCAATCGCTAATCATACAGAGTCCTTTGTGAGGGATACCACAGATTTCCTTGAAAAGATTGGTGGGATTGAAGTGACGGGTGAAGTCATATTGGCTTCGTTCGACGTAATATCCTTATATACGTCGATTGAAAACAATAAAGGCTTGAAGGCAGTCAGTAGGAAGCTGCAGAACACCCAATATTCTGAGGGCACTAAAATGTTTGTTTTACAACTGCTTGAATTAATATTGACCAAGAACTACTTTTTGTTTGGAGATGTTTATTATTTTCAATTGCGAGGAGTTGCCATGGGCGCTAATATGGCGCCAGCTTATGCTAATATTGTCATGAGCACCCTCGAGGAAGATTTCGTCTATGTGTCTCCCCACTTCAGTTATGTTGCTGCGTGGTGGAGATACATAGACGATATCTTTCTGATTTGGACTGGCCCGGAGGATACACTGATTGAGTTCCATCAATACCTAAATACGGTTGATGATACAATCAAGTTCACCTTGGTACATTCAAATACAGATATTCAATTTTTGGATGTGAATGTGAAAATTGACAACAATAGATTGACCACTCAACTGTATTCTAAGATGACTGACAAAAATGACCTACTTCTCTTTAATAGTCAACATCCGAAAAAAACAAAAGAGTCGATCCCCTTGAGTCAACTAATTAGGGTTAAAAGAATTGAGAGTGGGGAGGAGTCTTTAAAAGAATCTATGGAAAATACCCTAAGAAAATTTTCAGATAGAGGTTATCCAAAAAACCTCTTAAAAATACAAAAAAGTAAAGTGGATTTATTAAAAAGAGATGACCTTCTTCAAAAAAAGCACTCCAAAAAAGAACTGAAACGTATACCATTTGTGACGTCTTTCTGCGAAGAGAGTAACAAAATTTCAAAAATTATATATAAACATTGGGGAATGTTGTCCAAATGTTTACCACATGTGACAGAATTCTCCAATCCCCCAATATTCTCTTACAAACGTAACCGCACTATTGGTTCCACTATAGTCAAATCTGACATTGGACCCCTTAGAAAGTCCGGCCAAACAACTATATCCGGTCAAGATAGGAAAGGATGTTTCCCATGTCTATCATGCGTCAACTGTTCCCTGATGCTTAAAGGATCAAGTTTTCTTCATCCTATTACTCAAGAAAAATTTAAAATACAGTATTTCTTGACTTGCAATTCTGAATTTGTTGTGTACCTGTTGCAGTGCCCCTGTTCCTTATGGTATGTCGGTGAAACAACTTGTGATTTTAAAACTCGTATCAATCAACACCGACATACCATAAGGAAGGGGCGTATGGATTTGCCTGTTTCCAAGCACTTTGTAGAGAAATCGGACACAGAAAAACAACTACGATTTCGTATCATTGACATGATTCCTCCTCAGAGAAGAGGGGGAGATCGCGTGCGACTACTTAAAAGGAGGGAATTAGAATGGATTGTGAAACTCAATACACTAAAACCATTTGGATTAAATGTAGATTTTAAAACGAATCAAGTCCTGTAAAATTTGGTAAATTTTCTCTTTTCATTGTATGTGGGAAAATTGTTTTTAATTTTTTATATTTCTTTCAGATGTCCCAATCTATGAAGGGAAAGATACATTTTGCATGGAAAATGATGTCTCTTTGCAATTTTCCTGTTTTAAAATGAATACTCTGCAAAAAGTTTCAATAAATATATGGATGGCACTCACCTGTCTTTATGGTTTATTGGTTGATAGTATCACGATAAATGTTTACTATGGTCTTAGCAATTAAGGGTATATGAGAACATTGGAGGATTATTACCTCTTTATATTTGAGTCCTGACTTATAATATCCCTTGAGGTAGGGTGAATTGTTTGGATCCCTTGTGGACTTATGTCCGGACCATTATGTAAATATGATACGATTAAGCCTTTTTTAGTAAGACATTGTGGGTGCGTCCTAATATACAGCCAATAGCACTTACTTTAACTCAATAAATTTACATTGTGATCTTTTATATTGATATACTCACAAGACACTTATGTGGCTAGTGCTGTTTTGAATATAGAAATTCGCTATGAAATTGCAGAGTTCTCCTGCTTTCCTTTGAAATCAAGGTTATTCCCTTTTCCAAAATGGCGCCGAGGTCCTCGGAGCACTAGTGCGCAGGCGCTGACCACAATGCTATGCGTCTTGGGTGAAATGCCATAGACATGCGCAGTGACTCCAGGAAGACGCCGAGAATTGTACACAAGCGGCGATTTGCCTGTAAGTGTGCTGTCTGCTTAATTATGTATTAGATTGGGACATCTGTGTAGGTCTAATTGCTTATTATGATATTTATGTGATATATATGGTGCACTGTACATGATGGTTATTGTCCTAATAGTATTTTGGAGAGATATGCACGTTGACACTGATGCACTCTATTTGGATATGAAACTCATTAGCACTATTGTCAGAAATGTAAATATTATTTTAATGATGATTAATAGAGAACATATGTATTATCTATATATACCCACTTCATTTGTATGTTCACTGCTTGAAAAAGGATTGGAAATCCGAAACGTTGCCACGCCGTCCAGGCATTAAAGCCCACTTTTTTCTATTTTTTGTGTGCTGTTTTCCTTTTTTTCTTATATTATTGGAACCATTTGAATATTGGTTTGGAAAGCTTTGCACCACAAGTTTGGTAATATGATGCTGTTCTAATTTTTTCTTTATATATATACATATATATATATACAGGGTGGGCTATGTATATGGATACAAATAAATAAAATGGGAATGGTTGGTGATATCAACTTCCCGTTTGTGGCGCATTAGTATATGGGAGGGGGAAAACTTTTCAAGATGGGTGGTGCCCGTGGTGGCCATTTTGTAGTCAGCCATTTTGGATTCAAATTTATAAATGGCTTACCCAGGTGTATCCATATGAATGGCCCACACTGTATATATGGCTCAAGTTTCTACTAGTGGTTTATTCTGTTGTACGCAAAATGTTCATTGAACACTGAATATATAGAGATGAAAAATAAAGTAAAGAAATAAACTTAAGAGAAAAAATGTGTCTGTCTTTTTTTTCGGATGCCCAGTTGTGTCTAAATGATGGCACCCTACTTTGTGGATGGCTATTCTGCAGTGCTGTGTTTTTACAGTACAGCGAAAGTCCAGTTATGAGCTGGAGTTTTGGAGAATAAAAGGCCCTCAATTATTTATAAGGCTCAATACAATTGCTCTTTTACATTTCTTGTGCATTGTATGAGCATCATTGGAGGGCCTTCATGCAATGCATTGTTACTATCCTTATGGTCCCTTTTCGTGATATTCCATTCATTCCATGTGGTTGGTCTGACCTTATCATAGTTCTTTTCATTCAAGCGTAATGTGTCATGCATTTTTAAGTATTTTTACTATTTACAGTCATACCTTGTGGCTTGTGTCCTCATTTTGCATTCAAGATTTGCAAATCTTTCTTTTAAGTGTGGTGTATGTATCAGCACAACCATCATGACCAGTATTGTACAATGCTGGATGTATCTGCTCTAAAAGGCTAAAATAGAGCACACTCTACATAGATATGATTGCAGTGCTCCAGTGCTCTCTTTAAGGCTACGTTCACATTAGCGTCGCGTCGCTGTTGCGTCGTTTTTTGCCGAAATCGGACGCAAGAAAAATGCAACTTGTAGCGTTTTCTTGCGTCCGACGCTAGCGTCTAAAACGACGCACGTGTCGGAAAACGCGTGCAAAAAGACGCACGCGTCCCCTATGTTAAACATAGGGGCGCGTCGCCGCTGCATCGCCGCTGCGTCGCCGACGCAACAGCGACGCGACGCTAATGTGAACGTAGCCTAACTTATCTGTAAAATATTGTCTAACACAAATGTTTTACTATGGTCCATATCTATGGAAAAAAAAAAAAAAAATCCTAGAAAAGTCTTAGAACAGAATACTTTAAAGAGAATTTATCCAAAAAAAATGTAAAATGTGGCACATTCCTTATTTGTGCAATAATTTGAAAGCATTTTTACAGCTGACATATTTTTAAAGAAGGAGGAGCTTAACTGGAGTGGGCATAGCCAACCACTATGTGATAAATTTGCAGCAATTTATGATGCAAAATCTGGGAAATATTGTAGATGGAATATACGACAGCTCATGGCTGGTGTAGATTTCATTTTTTCTGGAGCTCAAAAAAAAAAGCCAAATTTCTAAAGAGCCTCTTATTGAATTTGGCACCAGGGTTGAGCGACTTTTGTTTTTATAGGATTGGGTCGGATTTCACGAAACCCGACTTTTTCAAAAGTCGGGTCGAGTGAAATCGGCCGATCCTATAGAAAGGTCGGGGTCGGCCGAAACACGAAACCCAATGCAGTGCATTGGGTTTCTAATGGTTCCCAGGGTCTGAAGGAGAGGAAACTCTCATTCAGGCCCTGTGATCCATATTAATGTGTAAAATAAAGAATAAAAATAAAAATATTGCTATACTCACCCTCGGACGCGCCCTGGTTGTAACCGGGAGCCTTCCTTCCTAAGAATCAGCGCTTGTAGGACCTTTCGATTACGTCATGGCTTCTGATTGGTCACGTGAGCGGTCACATGGGCGTCACGCGACCAATCAGAAGCCGTGACGTCATCGAAAGGTCCTTCAAGCGCTGATTCTTAGGGAGGAAGGCTGCGGGTTACAACCAGGGCGCGTCCGAGGGTGAGTATAGCAATATTTTTTATTTTTATTCTTTATTTTACACTTAAATCTGAATTCCGATACCAATTCCCGAAATCTTAAACATATCGGGAATCGGTATCGGAATTTCGATTCCAGATTCAGAAGATCGCCGACTTCATGGCCGACCCCACACAGGGGTCGGGTCGGGTTTCATGAAACCCGACTTTGCCAAAAGTCGGCGACTTCTGAAAATGACCGACCCGTTTCGCTCAACCCTATTTGGCACACTTTACTTAAGAGGGATAATTTCCCCTATATAAGGATTGGAATATCCAAGACCAACATCATGTATGATCTGACAGTTCAATCAGGAGCAAATCTGTGTGTTGCCTCTGATATTGTTGGTGCACTGGTAGCAGGCTTGAGTTCATCATGAGAAAAAGTGTACATTATGGTACTGCAAAAGATAATCGCTTATGGCATGCATTAGTCTGCAACAAGTTAATATTGTCCCATTAGCTTATAAACAATGTGAAAGTATCCAACAGTAAAAAATTCAGTACTATTATAAATCATACAGTTAACATTGATTTATTCTGATTCTACACTTTTAATATGCTAACTTTAATTAGCTGGATATCATTCGTAATTTTCCTTCTTTTCCAGTTCTCCCTTTATAAAAAGCTCTTCAGATATGCATTCCTATCAATGCCTAGAGGGCACAACCTAAAGCTTGACTGTACTAGATTAACACTGATTCGGCTTCAGCTAAGTCATTTAATCAGTTTCCTGAAATAATTTTCTGCACCAATCTGTTCCTGGCTTATTCTTTTGGACCACTGATTTGCTTTGTTATTAGAACAAATGGTGTAATTTCATTCACTATAATCATTTTCCACAATGTGCTAAGAAAAATGTAGACTATAAAACTATGACTATAAATGAAACTCATCCTGTTATTAATACGCTTTATTATCATTTGGCATTTGAAGTAGATGTAATATAATTTACAACGGAGTAACCGCAGAGCACTGCAAACATTCTGGAGGTGCCACTGTCCAATGTCTTCCAATTCTAGAATTAATGGGGCATTTTTTGTCATTTTTTATTGCTTTGGACATGTGACAATAAAAGCCCCCACTAATTTTAAGTGAACAGAGACACATGTCATTTATGCAGACATGAAGCTAGCAGCTCACCTTAGCTGCTAGACTTACATTTTAAAATGTCGTAGAAGCATTCTGTGGGGGATCCAAGAAGTATCGTTTCGGAGAGTGACATGTTAAGCATGTCGAGATGAGGAGAATTAAAGCCGCAATGCTCCTCTGGGAAATATGCAAACTGTCTCTTCAGAGAGGAAGAGGACTAGAACTCTAGTGCCACCTATTGGAAGTAGCAATCCTAAGGCTTCTTTCACACTAGCGTCGGAATCTCCCCGTCGCAATGCGTCGGGGAGAGATTCCGATGCTAGCGTCTGCTGCATTGCACAATGGGTGCAGCGGATGCATTTTTCCGGCGCATCCGCTGCCCCATTGTAAGGTGCGGGGAGGTGGGGGCGGAGTTCCGGCCGCGCATGCGCGGTCGGAAAAAGCGGTCCGTCGGGAGAAAAAACGTTACATGTAGGTTTTTTTTCTCCCGACGGTCCGCCAAAGCACGACGCATCCGTCGCAAGACGGATGCGAAGTGTGCCAATCCGTCGCAAATGCGTCGTCAATAGAAGTCTATGGGGAAAAAACGCATCCTGCAAGCACTTTTGCAGGATGCGTTTTTTCTGCAAAACGACGCATTGTGACGGATTTAAAAAAATGCTAGTGTGAAAGTACCCTAACAGTCAATGTCGACCCTTTGAAACATACTGTGGAAAACAGTTGCCCAGTTGTCAAGGCTTTTGTGTACCACTTACATGAGTTGTAGATTTTTTGGAATTTTGTTGTGAAAATTTGCAGCAATTGGTGTACACAATTGATAAAATACATACCACAGATTTTTAGGCAGATTTTAAGCCATTTGTGCATCAGATATTTCTATTTTGTTTTTGTGTGTGGCAAATAGCAGTTTTTGTTAGTATCGTTATGGAGTACATAACAGCAGTGTGATAGCTTTTTCATGCATCTTTTAGAAAGGTGCGATACCCAAAAATTGTCAATTCTAGCATTTCTACTTTTTTCCCTTACAGTATTTCCCATAGAGATGAAATCATTTTGTATTTTGATATACTGTACAAGTATTACCATGATGAAGATGACAGGGGGTCTTTAGCATGCCCCTCACTGGAATGGTAATCTATTGACAATTGCATCATGGGTGGCAAGGAAGTCATTCCAATACGGAATTTGTCAGCAGGTTTTTTGCTTTGTAATCTGATAGCAGCATGATGTATTGTCAGAGACCCAGATTCCAGGAATGTATCACTTCCTAGACTGCTTGGTACAGTTTTGATAGAATACCTTTTTTGTCTCATGTAGATGTAGAAAACGTAAGACTTTTGGGCTCTTTATAATGCTGCCCACAATACTGATTAGCAATTTACAGTGTATAGTGGGAATTATCAGCAACCTGCCAATCAGTGTTGGGGGGAAGCTACACAGATTAGGCTGACTGGTCTGCATGTGAAATCTAGTCCTCTAATGATAATTTCCTGCTGATTGTATTGAAAGTATGGCACACAGCCTAATAACTGACATATCCCTGTAATAAGGCTATCAGCTCCTACATCATGCTGCTCTCAGATTAAATAGCAAAACCTGCTGACAAATTCCCCTCAACAGAAATATCCCCCACAAGATTTAACCATCTTAATGCTTTTGTCACATGTGCCTAAGTTGTTGAACAGCAGTAATCAATTTCTGCTGTTGTATGCAGGTTCAGGCTTTAAAACACAGATGGCTCATGCCGTTTATAAAGTAGGCTGAGTTTATTTCATACCTACATCTGATGTGTTGTGCACATTAAATGACTGGAAAGGGTTAATGTGACAATTGTGAAAACGATAATACTTATTGCTCCAAGAGTCCATATATGTTAGACTCAGGTCAGCTGAGCAGTTGCACCAGCAAGTCATCTTGTGTAAGAGCTTGTGAATCATTTTCTCACCAACTTGAAGATTTATTCAACACTCATTGAATAATATAATCAGTGGCTCTGATTCATCAAAAAAAATACATTAGAAATCTTGCCTAGAGTGCTTTTAAAAGACGTACAATTTTTACACAACACAAAGTTGTGAGATAGAGTATGCCGATGATCTACTTCCTGATGAGCAGAAGCACGACTTATGTCTCAAGTCTTACTCCAGTCGGTGACTGGAGTAAGACCTGTAGTGTGTTAATGAGTTAGGCACGATTCACTCCCACACACCTCCTCATTATGACTGCGGTGAAAAAACACCAGTCTAAATGAATCAGGGCAATCGCGTATGACAACCTGGATTACACAGTCTTTGATATGCCATATTATTTATGTCCATCTCTTTTTTTCCTCTTTTTTCTATAATGTAAATTATACATACTGTAGGCTTTCTATAAAAAGCATGTTTTATGATTAGAGCATACATTAATGGAGTGTGTGCATAGTTTATTTTATTCATCAAGTGTTTTACCCCATGTACAGTAACCTCACATAAGCCAGTCTGTCAAGGCTAATGACGTCCACACAAACTATCAATTCAAAGCCCATAGTCATCAGGAATCCATTGTGGAGATGGCATAGAGGTAAATATAGGCATACAAGAGAGGCTAAATATTCCAGTTTAAAAAAGCCATCTTTTTATTTCAAAGCTATTAGTAACAATAACATCTCAAGCATTTCTCTTGCATATCACTCTCCTCAGCAGTTTCTAATCTCCTTGCTTTCAAACTGCCTAGACATTAATTACTTTGAAAGCCAAGGTTACTTTAAATTTAATTCACATAGACCTGGCTCTCTGTAACTTAACAAGAACGGAAACTTACGAAAGCAGAATGTAAAATGTATTCCCTGTATCAGGACAAGGAGACTGGGATTAAAGGAAAATACAGAAATGATATCAAAGGTGACATCATTTTTTAAAAAAATCTTTATTGTTAGAATTTGCTCTCTAATTTAGAGTTCACTTATTAATATAACCAGGACATAATTTAATCTTGCACCGTTCCACATTTTATACTCAGTAAAAATTTCAAATAAATTATTTAAATCATAGTTCTTAGAAAAAAATACCAATTATTTTTTCGGTATGTTCACACCCACACTAATTTATAACAGTGCCACTGCTACTTTCCACATGTGTTTTTCTGGTCTGAGCAACTTTTTTTTTGCTTTATATTTGCATATAGACCTTTTGAATATATAGACAGGTGTTATGATTGGCACAATGTGGGGGGGACAGATTTTTGTAATTTTTCAGTAGAGGACTAGTCACATTTGTTCCTATCATCTCTGACCAAAGTGTTTCAGAGAGAAACGTACCTGGCTGCAAACGTGCAGTCAGGATGTAATATACAGTTATATGAAAAAGTTTGGGCACCCTATTAATCTTAAGCTTAATGTTTTATAAAAATTGAGATTTTTGCAACAGCTATTTCAGTTTCATACAGTTAGGGCCAGAAATATTTGGACAGTGACACAATTTTCGCGAGTTGGGCTCTGCATGCCACCACATTGGATTTGAAATGAAACCTCTACAACAGAATTCAAGTGCAGATTGTAACGTTTAATTTGAAGGGTTGAACAAAAATATCTGATAGAAAATGTAGGAATTGTACACATTTCTTTACAAACACTCCACATTTTAGGAGGTCAAAAGTAATTGGACAAATAAACATAACCCAAACAAAATATTTTTATTTTCAATATTTTGTTGCAAATCCTTTGGAGGCAATCACTGCCTTAAGTCTGGAACCCATGGACATCACCAAACGCTGGGTTTCCTCCTTCTTAATGCTTTGCCAGGCCTTTACAGCCGCAGCCTTCAGGTCTTGCTTGTTTGTGGGTCTTTCCGTCTTAAGTCTGGATTTCAGCAAGTGAAATGCATGCTCAATTGGGTTTAGATCTGGAGATTGACTTGGCCATTGCAGAATGTTCCACTTTTTGGCACTCATGAACTCCTGGGTAGCTTTGGCTGTATGCTTGGGGTCATTGTCCATCTGTACTATGAAGCGCCGTCCAATCAACTTTGCAGCATTTGGCTGAATCTGGGCTGAAAGTATATCCCGGTACACTTCAGAATTCATCCGGCTACTCTTGTCTGCTCTTATGTCATCAATAAACACAAGTGACCCAGTGCCATTGAAAGCCATGCATGCCCATGCCATCACGTTGCCTCCACCATGTTTTACAGAGGATGTGGTGTGCCTTGGATCATGTGCCGTTCCCTTTCTTCTCCAAACTTTTTTCTTCCCATCATTCTGGTACAGGTTGATCTTTGTCTCATCTGTCCATAGAATACTTTTCCAGAACTGAGCTGGCTTCTTGAGGTGTTTTTCTGCAAATTTAACTCTGGCCTGTCTATTTTTGGTATTGATGAATGGTTTGCATCTAGATGTGAACCCTTTGTATTTACTGTCATGGAGTCTTCTCTTTACTGTTGACTTAGAGACAGATACACCTACTTCACTGAGAGTGTTCTGGACTTCAGTTGATGTTGTGAACGGGTTCTTCTTCACCAAATTAAGTATGCGGCGATCATCCACCACTGTTGTCATCCGTTGACGCCCAGGCCTTTTTGAGTTCCCAAGCTCACCAGTCAATTCCTTTTTTCTCAGAATGTACCCAACTGTTGATTTTGCTACTCCAAGCATGTCTGCTATCTCTCTGATGGATTTTTTCTTTTTTTTCAGCCTCAGGATGTTCTGCTTCACCTCAATTGAGAGTTCCTTTGACCGCATGTTGTCTGCTCACAGCAACAGCTTCCAAATGCAAAACCACACACCTGGAATCCACCCCTGACCTTTTAACTACTTCATTGATTACAGGTTAACGAGGGAGACGCCTTCAGAGTTAATTGCAGCCCTTAGAGTCCATTGTCCAATTACTTTTGGTCCCTTGAAAAAGAGGACGCTATGCATTACAGAGCTATGATTCCTAAACCCTTTCTCCGATTTGGATGTGGAAACTATCATATTGCAGCTGGGAGTGTGCACTTTCAGCCCATATTATATATATAATTGTATTTCTGAACATGTTTTTGTAAACAGCTAAAATAACAAAACTTGTGTCACTGTCCAAATATTTCTGGCCCTAACTGTATATCTAATAACTGTTGGACACATTAATGTTTCTGCCTTGAAATGAGGTTTATTGTACTAACAGAAAATGTGCAATCTGCATTCAAACAAAATTTGACAGGGGCATAAGTATGGGCACCCCACCAGAAAAGTGACATTAATATTTAGTAGATCCTCCTTTTGCAAAAATAACATCCTCGAGTCGCTTCCTGTAGCTTTTAATGAGCTCCTGGATCCTGGATGAAGGTATTTTTGACCATTCCTCTTTACAAAACAATTCCAGTTCAGTTAAGTTTGATGGTTGCCGAGCAAGGACAGCCCTCTTCAAATGATCCCACAGATGTTCAATGATATTCAGGTCTGGGGACTGGGATGGCCATTCCAGACCAGTGTAATTGTTCCTCTGCATGAATGCCTGAGTAGATTTGGAGCGGTGTTTTGGATCATTGTCTTGCTGAAAGATCCATCCCCTGCGTAACTTCAACTTTGTCACTGATTCATGAAAATTATTGTCAAGAATCTGCTTATACTGAGAGGAATCCATGCGTCCCTCTACTTTAGCAAGATTCCCGGTGCCGGCATTGGCCACACAGCCCCAAAGCATGATGGAACCTCCACCAAATTTTACTGTAGGTAGCAAGTGTTTTTCTTGGAATGCTGTGTTTTTTGGCCACCATGCATAATGCCTTTTTGTATGACCAAACAACTCAATCTTGGTTTCATCAGTCCACAGGACCTTCTTCCAAAAAGAAATTGGCTTCTCCAAATGTGCTTTTGCATACCTCAGCCGACTATATTTGTGGCATGCTTTCAGAAACGGCTTCTTTCGCATCACTCTCCCATACAGCTTTTCCTTGTGCAAATTGCGTTGTATAGTTAACCGATGCACAGTGACACCATCTGCAGCAAGTTGATGCTGCAGCTCTTTGGAGGTGGTCTGAGGATTGTCCTTGGCTGATCTCACCATTTTTCTTCTCTGCCTTTCTGATGTTTTTCTTGGCCTGCCACTTCTGGCCTTAACAAGAACTGTACCTGTGTTCTTCCATTTCCTTACTGTGTTCCTCACAGTGGAAATTGACAGGTTAAATCTCTGAGACAGCTTTTTGTATCCTTCCCCTGAACAACTATGTTGAATATTCTTTGTTTTCAGATCATTAGACAGTTGTTTTGAGGAGCCCATGATGCCACTCTACAGAGGAGATTCAAACAGGAGAACAACTTGCAAGTGGCCACTTTAAGTAGCTTTTCTCATGATTGAATACACCTGGCTATGAAGTTCAAAGCTCAATGAGCTTAGAAAACCAAAAAAAGTGCTTTAGTAAGTCAGTAAAAAGTAAGTAGGAGTATTTAAAACAAGAAAATGATAAGGGTGCCCATACTTATGCACCTGTCAAATTTTGTTTGAATGCAGATTGCACATTTTCTGTTAGTACAATAAACCTCATTTCAAGGCAGAAACATTACTGTGTTCAACAGTTATAAGAAATATGAAACTGAAATAGCTGTTGCAAAAAAACTATTTTTATAAAACATTAAGCTTAAGATTAGTGTTGAGCATTCCGATACCGCAAGTATCGGGTATCGGCCGATATTTGCGGTATCGGAATTCCGATACCGAGATCCGATATTTTTGTGATATCGGGTATCGGTATCGAATCAATAGGGATGTGTAAAATAAAGAATTAAAATAAAAAATATTGATATGCTCACCTCTCCGGCGGCCCCTGGACTTCACGCTGCTATCCGGGAGGCTTCTTTGTTTAAAAAGCGCGCCTTTCGGACCGGTGAATGACGTCCCGGCTTCTGATTGGTCGCGTGCCGCCCATGTGACCGGCACGCGACCATTCAGAGGCCGCGACGTCATTCGCAGGTCCTCAATTCCTAGAATTAGCAGTTTTGTGAATGAGAATGACGTCGCGGCTTCTGATTGGCCGTGTGCCGCCCATGTGACCGGCACGCGGCCAATCAGAAGCCGCGACGTCATTCTCATTCACAAAACTGCTAATTATAGGAATCGAGGACCTGCGAATGACGTCGCGGCCTCTGATTGGTCGCTTGCCGGTCACATGGGCGGCACGCGACCAATCAGAAGCCGGGACGTCATTCACAGGTCTGAAAGGCGTGCTTTTTAAACAAAGAAGCCTCCCGGTTAGCAGTGTGAAGTCCAGGGGCCGCTGGAGAGGTGAGCATATCAATATTTTTTATTTTAATTCTTTATTTTACACATCCCTATGGATCCCAGGGCCTGAAGGAGAGTTTCCTCTCCTTCAGACCCTGGGAACCATGAGAATACCTTCCGATACTTGATGTCCCATTGACTTGTATTGGTATCGGATATCGGTATCGGCGATATCCGATATTTTTCGGGTATCGGCCGATACTATCCGATACCGATACTTTCAAGTATCGGACGGTATCGCTCAATACTACTTAAGATTAATAAGGGTGCCCAAACTTTTTCATATAACTGTATATGCCAGTTGTGTTGTATATACCAGTTGTATATATAACTTTCAGAATCTGACTGCAAGATTGTCACCGGGTATGTTTTTTTCAGAGTCCTAAACCATGGACTACAAAGAAAGACGTGACGTGACAGTTGACTGACAGGTCTTTCCTATTAGTGAAGAGCGAGTGTACTCGTTGCTCGAGTTTTCCCAAGCACGCTCTGGTGACCTCCGAGTATTTGTTAGTGTTCAGAGATTAAGTTTTCATTGCGGCAGCTGAATGATTTACATCTGTTAGGCAGCTTGATTACATGTGCGGATTCCCTAGCAACCAGGCAACCCCCACATGTACTCAGCCTGGCTAACAGCTGTAAATCATTCAGCTGCCGCAATGAAAACTTAATCTCCGAACACTAACAAATTCTTAGAGGTCACCCGAGCGTGCTCAGGAAAACCCGAGCAATGAGTACACTCAAACTTCACTATATCCTATGTCTTATCAATCACCTAAAGCAGTGTGGGGAGAAGCTGGCCGGGGATGGTGCTGGACTATGTCTCTATATAGTCGTTGACCTGCCCTTCATGTTATACTTTATTTGAAATGTCAATGCATTTTAGTGAAAAACATACCTGGCTCCAATCATGCAGACAGACTTTGGTTTGGGTAACATGAAATGAATGACAGCTTCCCTACAAGAAGGAGTTGTCCAATATTGAAGAATAACAGCACAAGAATACTTGATATATGCTGCAATCAAACAGACCTTCAGCGTATCATCTGACATAGGTCTCAAATATTCTAGGCATTCATTATATTTATAAAATGCTCAAGATGTCAACATTCACCAAGCAATCACTTCCAGCCATGTATACCCATAACACTCATGAATACTTTATTTTATATACTTGATATTTCTTTTTTGTTGAATTCCATGTCCCATTGCATTCCCCTGAGTTTTGATGTTTTCTGTATTGGATCTGTGTATCAGTCATAGTACAGAAACTCTGGTAAAGTCTGTTGGGATTAAGAAGCATTACTATAATATGCTTTTCTCTCTACAAACAAGCAAAAAAGTTACATCCCAAAGCAAACAGAACAGAAGTGCATTGGCTTCCCTTCTGCTCAGGCAGAATGACAGAAGATGTAATCATTAAATAGAACATATCTGCTCTTAAACAAATACATGTCTCTTGAACTTTTAGTAACTGAGTGATGACTTTATATAATGTTACCCTACTTTATCATTTGCTGTGCTTCTCATCTTCATTTGTAACTTATCTAACTTATTAAACATAAGAGAGTCAGCCTGTGTTTGGGAGCCCTATGGATGGTTGAATCATCATATACTCACCTTCCGGCACCTTTCCCACTCCTCGTGACGCTTCGGTGACCGCTCCATGCAAGCGGCATGTTCCGGTGGCAAGGATGGTATGCGACAAGGACCTGCCATGATGTCACGGTCATGTGACAGCGATGTCATCACAGGTCCTGTGAGAGGGACCTGCCATGACGTCACGGTCTTGTGACCGCAACGTCATCACAGGTCCTGCGCCCATACCAACCCTGGGACCGGAAGCTGCCGCGTACACCGCACACAGGGCCAGGAATTCAAGGGGCTTTTGGAGGGTGAGTATATGTGTATTTTTTATTTTAAGCCTGTATACTATGTGGCTTTGTGCTGTATACTCCATCGCTGTGCAATATAGTACGTGGCTGGGCAATATAGTACGTGGCTGGGCAATATACTACATGGCTGGGCAATATACTACGTGGCTGGGCAATATACTACGTGACTGGGCAATATAGTATGTGACTGGGCAATATACTACGTGGCTGGGCAATATACTACGTGGACATGCATATTCTAGAATACCCGATGCGTTAGAATCGGGCCACCATCTAGTAGAATAATAATTATACTTCTCAAAGAGTTATTTTACTTCTGAATGAGTCATAACAAAAATAAAAACAAACTTCAAGGAGTCTTTCCATCTTCCTTCGACTGCAAAGTGCAGCCATAGTCATACACAAAATACTGTAAATGTAAGAGTTGAAATAATATCTTACAATGTACTATCTTTTATCAAACAATTCTGTTATATTGTATATATTAATATTGATGTATATGCATATAAGTTTAATAATTGTTGTTGAACATTAGAAAGAAGCAGTGACCAAACATACAAAAAGTCATGTGTAGATAAAAAGTCATAAATAGCATAACATTACAACTCAAATTATGTTAAAAGCAATGGGTTACATTGTATCAGTTTTAATAAAGACATATTTTGTTCAATTTTTCCTTTTTTTATTTTTCAATTTTTATATCCTATGTTCTATTTATAAAACAATTTTACGCTCTCTTGTGTAATAATCCCTATATATTTTCAAACCGGTTGTTCTGAAAAAACAAACAAACAGACAAGATAGTTTCTTTCTGTTGCTCGATCTCTTACATCTGTTGGAGTAAATTAATCCCTTGACTAACAAAGCACAGCTCACGTTTTCAATAGGAATCATGGAACATACTATTCTGATCATCTTTTTGCAAAAAGATTCTGTCTTGAAATTTGTAATCATCACCCGTAAAAAAAAACCAAAAAATAACAAATTAATTACAACATGCTTGACTCCGTTAAGTCATAACAGAAGGAATAGCTAGTCGAATTCTTAGTTAAAGCATCAATTAAAAGCTCCCTGCAGGAGGATTCAAATCCTATATTGACCTACTTGATAAGCTTTCTCCATTAACCATACTGTTGTCCTATTGATCTAATGCCGGGGCAAAAATACCCCTAAGCAGAATTTATTATTTATTGTAAGTAGAGCTCAAAGTCTTGTGAGACTGCCTAGAGGAACACCTTGACAAAGGACTCATTTATCCTTCAAATTCTTCTGCTAATGTATCACAGAAGAAAGATGGCTCTGTTTTGCCTGAAGTAAATTAGGTATAATAGCCATCCACAAAGTTTGTCATTTATCTCAATCTGAGGAGCATTTTAATTTATGTAAAAAGATGAAGTGTATAAAAAAAACTAAAAAAATGCAACTTTTTTTAAAAAATAACTAATACATTATAATTGGTTATAATTATTGCACTGGCTACTGAGAAGACAGAAATGGTGTCTATTTATTATCTTGACAATATTGGATTTTTCTTTTCTTTTTTTTTTGAATAGAGCAAGATCTTTAGCAGTTTACATGTCAGACACCATAGCTGGTTCGCACTTCAGATACAAATCAGCCAATTCATTTATAAACATTGTACAGATGTAGCAAAGACCATTTCAACACTGGACATGCTCCTCTGTTTATTATTTGCTTTATGGTGCTCATGATTAGCCAAGATGCTCATTATTTGCCAACTATGCTGCCATCTACACAAATAGAATAGAGTGCTATAATATTAATGTAGTGCGCCACGCATGCTACTTTATGTTTTGCTAAATGTATATTTAACCGAACGATAGTCTCACTCTTTTCAGTGTTTGCTAACAGGTAAATAAGACCGGTGTCAAGATAAATGCAAACCAAGGATTTTATTAGAGACTGCCAGAATTAGATGGGTCATTAAAAATCTAGGTTTCTGCACATTCCTTGTTAAAATGTTATTGACTGGGTAACCGCTATACAGCTAATGCTCAAAGCTTCCATACCTTTAGAGATGGTCCTGCAATAATATACTGTCATTTCTAGATACAAAATTATTGACAAATGGTGGCATATGTCTTAGTTAAAAGTTTTAATTTATGCTCAATACTCATTTTGAAATATTTTAGAACATATAAGTATGTACATTTAATCTAAATAACATAAAATACATATGCACTGTGAGAAAATCACAAGGCATCATTAAGCCAAAAGCCATATTAACTATTGCTTTTTTCATTGAACGTGAAACCGCTGTTTTAGTTTTTATTTCTTAAATCAATAGTAGACTTGAAAATTAGTAACTTTTGTAATATATCTTATCAGAAAAATCTGATTCTTTCTCTTCCAGGACTGATCAGTAATTGTCAAAATTCTAGGAGCTTGAGACCAAGATCTTCCCTCATCCTCCCCCTCCTTTCTCAGAATTGAGAATTTTGATATTGACTTAATTGTGGCAAAGAAAAAAGCAAATTTCTCTGATAAAATATATTACAAGTGTAGAAGGAAAAGATTTTGGAGGCGCTTCCCTCTCGCGGATATGATCCCAAATGGTAGTCTGATCAAAGCATACCTCCTGCTGATTTCCATGGTAGTGATGAAACCACTTTCATACATATAAAAATATATTTATTCTAAATGTCCGCAGAAGTCAATTTGTTTCTACATGCTGGTTACAGAAAGTAAAATGTGACATAAATATAAAACATAAAATTACACATCTGTGTTGTATGAATGGTGTATTGGAGCCCACAAACATAACAAAATCGGAACTGCAGGTGAGCTCCTGTGTATGTGTGAACATTGTTTTAGAATTCATCTAATTCACCTGTTCTGACTCACAGTTTATAATTTTACAGCAATAAACTGCTTGTTTCCGCATTTGAAGACACCTATTTTGTCTCTTTCTCCTTGATTTTTATTTTCTTTATTTTTAATTGTTTCCCCCGTGGTTTGCATGAAACTGGGTGCAAAATTATTTTTAACCGTTTTTACCCTTTAAAAAACAATTGTAGGTTTTGGAGGAACAAATTCTTTTAGTACTGGATTTTTAATAATATACCAATATTTTTTTTAACCCCTTAGTGACAGAGCCTGCTTACACCAGCACCATTTGTAAAATGTTATTTTATTTTGTTAGCATTTTAGGAGGTTTACAAATGTAGCTGTAATTTTTCATTTTTTCAAGGAAATTTACAAAGCTACATTTTTAAGGGCCTATCCAGGTTTGAAGTGACTTTAGGGGTCCTAAATATTGAAAAAATAAACAAACTGATACCATTTTAAAAACAGCACCCCCTGACATGCTGAAAACTGCTGTCAGGTAGTTTATTAACCCTTCAGGTGCTTTTCAAGAATTAATACAAAGTGGCATGATAGGAATGAAAAAGTTGATTTTTGCCACCTAAATGTCGTTGACTTTTTATCAGGTCAGTGTAGCTGGCAGACTCTAAAGCCACTTTTTGCTCATGAATTGCCATGACAAACATCAGGACCACACAATCATGATCTCAGGGTGCCTATGGGGATAAAGAGGGAGAAGTCACACTCTTTTAAACATTTATATGATATAGTCATTATTGACAACAGCATCTAAGGGGTTAAACAGATATGGACAGTGACATCACTGATCATGACTGATGCAGCAATTTGTCAGCTATGGTGTCCAGCTGACAGCTGCTGGATTGTCACCTGTATGGGGATGCTATTCTCTTATAACTCAGGTCAGTTAAAAGATGTACTGGTGGTCATTAAGGGGTTAAATCCATCTAATTGTTTGAATGACCCTATTGTGTGTAGTAATAAAACTGTATTTCCATTTATTTGACTTATCTGTTGTATTTATTTTTGTGATAGGCTTTTTCACTTTGTTAAAGTGCCAGATTTTTTTGTGGGCTGTTTCCACTAAAGATTTAGGATATCTTTTTTCATTGAATCTGGAAATCTGGATTGTTCTATATAATCAGATGTGGACATACAATTTCATCTTATGCACCAAAATTGGCTGGACGGGATATTATGTTTGTATTTCGGGTAGTGTGCACTTTAAAAGTCCAAATACCCATCCATGTCTACTGGTTTAAAAAGAGTTTTGCTAATTTTGCCAGTTTATTATTTATAATCTTTAAATCTAAAAACACTATCTTCTCTTTCGAGATATTTGATGTCAAGGTAAGTCTCCAATTATTTTGGTCTAATTTTGGTACAAATAAAACCGCCTCTTGTGCAGTGCCAATGAAATTGTGATAATGAATATGTTTGCCAAATTTGGGGGATGTAAGGCTTGACAGGGACTCGAATCGCACCATGAAAAGATTTGCAAAACTTGGGGCAACCCGAGTCACAATCGCAGTCCCGAAATGCTGTATGTAAAGATTATCTTGAAAGGAGAACAGATTATGCTCTAATATAAATTTTAAACCTTTCAGAAGAAAGTATTTTTGCTCAGAGCTTTCTTCCGAAAGGTTTAAAATTTAAATGGGGAAATTATTAAAAATAAATAAATTAAAAAACAAATAGAAAGAGACAAAATAGGTGTCTTCAAATGCGGAAACAATTTGTGCTCCTGCTGTAAAATTATAAACTGTGGTCAAAACAGATGAATCTGAGGAATTCTAAAACAATGTTCACACATATTTCAGAGCTGACCTGCAATTCTGATTTCATTGTGTATGTGGCCACATGTATTTGTGGGCTCCAATATGTCGGTTGTACGACACAGATGTGTAATTTTTAGTGATGAGCAAATATACTCATTACTCGAGATTTCCCGAGCACGCTCGGGTGACCTCTGAGTATTGATTAGTGCTCGGAGATTTAGTTTTCCTCACCTCAGCTGAATGATTTACATCTGTTAGCCAGCTTGATTACATGTGGGGATTCCCTAGCAACCAGGCAACCCCCACATGTACTTATGCTGGCTAACAGATGTAAATCATTCAGCTGTGGTGATGAAAACTAAATCTCCGAGCACGAAAAATACTCGGAGGACACCCGAGCGTGCTTGAGAAATCTCGAGTAATGAGTATATTCGCTCATCACTAGTAATTTTATGTTTTTTATTTGGCACTTTTTTGTTTTCTGTAACCAGCATGCAGAAACAAATTAATGTCTGGGGACTATTAGAATAAATATATTTATATATATGAAAGAAAGTGGTTTCATCACTATCCCGGAAATAAGCCGTAGGTATGCTTTGATCAGGCGTCCATTTGGGATCACATCTGAGAGAGGGAAGCACCTCTGAAATGTTTTCCTTCTACACTTCCACTTGGCATTGTGGAGAGAACAGGACTAGCACAACTCCACACATGGACGGCAAGCCACAGGGCTGGATCACAATCATCTCTAAATTCCAGCATAGTGTTGTGCCTAACTCGCACAACCTTCACAGGTGAGCACTTATATATGGATAACCTCTACTTTTATATTTTTTATATAACGTCTAGGTAGCATTCTCTTGTTTTAACTTGCCTTCCCATAGTCTCTTGCAAAAACCTTTGCATCTAAAATATATCATAAAGTTATTTTAATGTGTACTATTGATTTATGAAATAAAATTTAAAGCAATTGCTAACTGCTATAAGTTGGAGCCTAAAACATAGCTGCATTACTGCATTATTTACTATTTCCCAAATTCTAAAGTTATACAGCAATTAGAGCTGAATTAATCATTTTGATTTGAATAGAATTTGCATTGAGTTTTATTAAATTCAAATTGGAGATTTAATTTGAGTGAACTGTCAAAAACATGCCCCTTTTTTACACATTGTATTGGCCTGCATCCCCTATATAAGGCTGACATGACTGCATGGGCTTCGCTAAAATGCTTTACAACCAACATATTATGTGTTATAGCACAACCAATCATAAGGGACTATAATAACTTGTATGAAAACTTAGAATGGTAATGCAACACTCATTCTAGGGTGATTTTAAGATAATGAGAGTATTTAAATTAAGAGCTCTTAGTTCAGCAAAAGACATAGTAAGAAACCTTTGGAAAAATACTTCAGACACTAATCTATCATACAGCTGCAATAGTGAAGAAGATGACACTAATAGTCTGTGAATAATGCGGAGGCTTTTTTGATGGGACAGAGAGAAATAGGTGAGACTCTGTTAGGCGCCAGGATTCTCCCGCTGAACATGAGAACAAGAGGAGAAATGATCCAGGTGGAGGTGGCTCAAACTTTGTAAAGCTTTGTTGGACAACTAAAAAAAGTAAAAAGTTCTTCAAAAAATCTGCATAGCAATCACCTGGCACACCAGTGAGGACGTCCGTTGCGCTAGTATCAACCTCTTTCCATGTGAGAATGAGACATTGCAACAGTGTGATTTTTGTCAGCATGTGCTCAGCGTCAGCGGTAAGCCATTAGAATTCCAGTACCTCCGGAGAGGAGTTTGTATGGATTCAGGGCTGACGTCTAGCCATTAGAATTACGGCACCTCCGGAGATGAGTTGGTTGAGTGCTGCTGCTGACTGCTTGATCACTGTTTGCTACTTGCTCCCTTAGTGGGCTTCGATGCCCTGTGAGATTAACAGGGATCATATCTAGCATCATATATTCTTTGTTACTGTGTGTGAGTGACACAGCTCTATTGCAGAGCATCTGCTTCGCTACTGTGTGCAAGTGACACAGCTCTATAGCAGAGCATTTATTCTGTTTCTGTGTGCAACTGACACAACTTCATGCGCTGTTCACTGAGTAACGTGTAACTCAGGTGCTTGCTATGTGTTCCGCCATTGCTCACATTAGCTGCAGTTTTACATCTCTGCGCGGTGTTGAGTTTGCACTTCTTTATTAAATTTATTTAGTGCAATCCGCCAACCCTAACAGACTCAGTGTGATTGATCAGTAATATGATGTAACTGTCATCTGATCGGCTGTTTTTAAATTACAATTACACATTTTTTTCTTTAGTTTTAAGGCATTAAAAACCAGAAGGAAAGCAGGACATTCTTTTTGGCAGAAGATGTCAGAAGATGTACCTGATTGTCATAAGTGACTATAGTGAGGTGTTTTTTTTTTAGTTCTTGTGCAACCCTATTTTTGATGCAAATCTAGTAATAATTGTTTTTAAAAATGTAAAAGAACGTTTATAATTTGCTAGTCAAAATTGACATCTGTACACACCACAATATTACAGCACCCCGTTGCAGTTGTTGGCTTCTTGGACATGTACTTAAAGAAGCACTCTCATCAAAGTTTTTATCCTCTTAATATATTGCAATCATCCTATTATATGGCATTGTGTACAATTGCTTATTTTGCCCTTCTAACCAGTTAATAATTTTCTTTTCTCTGTTCTATGTATAAACAGAAAGCCTCTTTTCCCTTCCTGAGTCATCCCTCTCTATAACTACTGAACCTGCTGCTCTGCTCCTCCTCTTACCAGTGACTTTTGCAGTAATGACTCATGCATGGAATATAGACTTCCTACTCCTTCATAAAGCTTAGTGGGATTCAGCTTGTCTGTTTTTTAATCAAATGATGTCATAAACCTGATGCAAAAGAGAAGAGTTAGCTGGGTAGAAAGGGCAAAAAGAGCAATTGTAAGTAGACATTGCTATATCGTGTGATAACTGCTATATAATAAGAGGATAACAATTTTGATAGGAGAGCTACTTTAACTAGCGTTTCTTATGCCATTTTTGAAACAGCAGTTGAATTTTGTTAAAAAAATAGAAAAAAATGTTTTAAAAAAGTAGGCATTTAAAATTTGCCAGAATAGGAGGATTTGGCCATATCAAATACAATATTGCAGATTTATTTTAATTTATATAGGGCTTTACAAAATAATGTGTTGGCTTTACTTGTATCATTGTTTGTTTCTAGAAGATTGAACTTAATAAAATCATGCAATATTCAAAAATATTCTCCTGATACTAGCTAAGCAAATTGTCCCACAAATTTTTCAAGAGACATTCACTGTGAAAACATTACAATAAGTAGGTTATGTCTTGTATTCTTGTTACACTTTAAATAAACTGTTATAGTTTAATACAAGTTATTTAGTAGATTTATAGTTGTAATTTAAAGTAGTTAAATTAGGCGGAATCAGATCATACAAGTACATGTGTTCATGCATGCATATATGAACAAAATGAGTACTTTGTTTTGACATTTACTTGACATGTTGGATTGAAAGTGCTATCAGGACTTTACAATTGATGATTTATTCTTCAGATATACCATTGATGTTGGATCAATGTGGATCTGAATGTTGGAACCCTCTGCAATAGGTTTTTTGAAAAATCCCCTTTATTGCTTACCAGGCAGAGTTCTAACCTTTAGGTGCTCCTGTACCTGGTATTACAGCATTCCAGAGATTTATCTAATTGAAGAAAATATGGCTGTTAAAATATGTATAGTAAAAGCTGTGCTTGGTAAATGACATATTCTAACAACTCAACAAGGGAGTCAAAAGTGTGATACATTTAAGGAAAAGGACAACACTTCATGAGTCAAAAATGCCCATTCAAAGAAATGTAGTGTTACATGTGACTATTGAAATGATATGTCATCCATTAGAGATGAAAAAAAGAGATAAAAACGTGGATTAACTCTGGAAAAATAGAAGTCCAAATGAATATTCAGATGAAAAAGTGGCTTTATTCAATGCGTTTCGGAGTACTATGACTCCTTCATCAGGAAACCACAAAAGTATATACATAGGCACACGTTTGACAGTTCTTAAATAAGTTCCAAATTCAAAAAAAAAATTGGGCCAATAGTATCACATGACATGTCAAAGTTAAAAAAGTCCAATATCATACAGACTTATTTACTTACAAATGGTCCATTTCTAACATAATCTTATAGAAAGTACTGACCTGGACCATGGACCGAGGCCTGAGGTCACACAAAGCAGTACAGGCTGTGTCCACTAGAGCAAGACTAACTGTTATGATTAACTTTTTTATAATTAGACTTACTATTTTCATGGGATTGCATCATAAAGGTAAAGTTTAAACAAATACTTGTAAATAATTTTCATAATTTTTCCTATTATTTGTCACAAAATAATAAATAGCTATTTGCTTTCCTTGGTAACTATAACACCCCTAAACCATCACTGAACCAAAATCTAAATTATCTGTAGTACTAATAAACACATAGTTGGAACGTTGCCCTGGTAATGAGTCCGCATCCTGGAAAAAAACAACAATATCATGAAGTCTTGAGATTAATTAAAACAATTCTTCGACAAGGTTATTTCAACCCTGTTTTTGGAGTATTCCCTAAAGGATTTTTAAGTGAAAATTAATACAACAAAATACCGGATCATTTTGGAGGAAAACTTGCTGCAGCAAGAGAGCTGCAATATAGAAGAATTGCTATTCCCCAGCAAAACATTCATCAAATCCATGAAGTTAAAGGAATTTAGCTAGGAACATGTGTTGCTACATAGAATATACAAAAACCTGTCCATATAGTCTCTATTTAGTCTCTATAATTTAATCGTTTTCAAAGATATTTTTAATAAATTCATGATTATCTTAGGTATGTTCAATAGTTATATAAAGAAATATTTAGAATCATAATAAATTAAGATCACAATAATTTTCTAACCAATGTCAAATTATTTGCTGTTTTACTATATGTTTCCTGATTCCTCAGGAAAAAAAAATTGTAAAACAATTCCCTAAAAACAATGTCAGAATTGCATTTTTTTTCATAATTTATCCCCACTTGGACAATTTTTTTTCCCATTTTCCAGTACACTGTGTGGTAAAATGAATGGTGTCAAAAGTACAACTTGCCCATCAAAAAAACAAGCCTTTATATGTTTATGTTAACAGAAAAATACAAAAACGTTATGGCTCTAAGAAGGAGGAAAGAAAAAAACTAAGATAAAAAGGATATTGAGCACGTTGTTTTTATTATTTTCAATATTATCTTTTTATTATTGTTATGATTTGTTGCAATTAGTAACTAATACCCTCTGAAAGTATTAGGGAGAAAGTTTAAAAAGACCTCTTCTAAATAGACATATGCCGTAAACAAGTAAAGTTCCACCTTCAAGTTGTGCAACGATGTTTATTGTGCTATATTGCATTTTTTTGTCAAGCTTTGCATTGAATTCACATAGGGGAATATTTTCTTAAACATATTAACTTTTTTTCTAAATAGTCTTTTGTAATGAAAATATAATAATGTGATCAATATTTAAAAAAAATAAAAAAGACTGTGAATTCATAAAATAATTTTATATGTTGCATAGTAGATTTTACAGTTATAGATAGCTGTTATATTATAGCTCTGAAGAGACAGATTTCAAGTGAAACAGAGCATAATAAGACGATTTTATGCATGCTCAGTACCACAAATGGAAAATAATCTGACCACTGCAGGGGAGGGGGCGAATCTAAGGAGTTGTCTGCGGTTGAAAGCGAATTCTCAGCTTGATATAAATACAGACATTCATACTATATGACACAAATATTTACATGAAAACCTATTGAATATGAAATATTTATAATACAATAAGATATTTCTGCTCATGGTTGTTGTCTATTTTATATTACTTTTGGGATGTTTTATGTTTTTCAATGTTATCATTAGCAACTATGTTTTTATATTTCTAAATATATGTTGTAAATCTTGGCTACCAGACTCATTTTAGATGTTAATCAACAGCATAAAAAAGCAACTATAGTTATTGTATAAAGTCCAAAAACAGAGAAAAGCAAATTCGGCACTGCTGCACCACCGTGGTCTCTTGAACAAGTCTGCAAAGACCATTCACACACTATATTAATGCCACACACCCCATGGAACGAGTGCTCAATCCTGTATGAATATAGAGTCCAATGGCACAGTAAAAGATCAAGAAAAAAGGAAGGCACTGTTACCAAAAGTAGAAGTCTTTATTTCATGGATAAAAAAGCATAGGCTCGGGAGTAATGCAGAGAGTGCGGACAACAGCCGTTTCACGCTCCTGTTCTTGAATTGGTCCTTATCAATTAGGACCTATTGAAGCGCAGGAGCGTGAAATGGCTGTTGTCCACTCTCTCTCCATTGCTCCCGAGCCTATGGTTTTTTATCCATGAAATAAAGACTTCCACTTTTGGTAACGGCGAGTGCCTTCCTTTTTTTCTTTTACTGTGCCATAGTTATTGTATATCCAACACTGGCTGCATAAGTACCAATCTGGGCAAACACAAATTACTATTCATAAATTTTATAAGCGTCCTGAAGAGATAAATCTATACTTTTGTTATACAAAGCATTAAAGTAAGAGCTGACAGATCCACTTTACAGGGAATCTGTTATTAGTTTTTGCTACCCCAACTGAGAGCAGCATGAAAAAAGGGTAGATAAGATGTATCACATACTGGGCTGCATAGTTTATTTTTTTTATAAAAACACAGTTTTATCTTCTGCAGATCTACCAGTTCTCTGAACACTGAACACTGAGCTCTGTATATCCCTGCCAACACCACTATTCAACAACTTTTTGTGCACACTGTGCATGTTCATAAAGCTGCCAAAAAGTGGTGTGAACATGGTTGTACTTCCACTAATAAATCAATGATTTTATAAAAACTACACTGAGCAGCCTAGTAAGTGTCGCATCTCTGCAATCAGTATTTCTACTCCTACACTACGCTGCTCTCAGATTAGGTAGCAAAACATTGTGACAGATTCCCTTTAAGAAATACATCACTTTTACATGTCTTTTAGAAAGACATTCCCCCAAAATGTTAAAGTATAAACTACAGTTTTGCTATTAATTAACTAAAAGGGAAACTGACAGTATGATTAACCCTTCTAAGCCATCAACATGTGTATGTAGGTCAAAGAAAGTTAAGTAAAATTATACTACCTGGGATATGATGTCGAAGTCCAGAGAAATTCATATTTTCCTAATATGTAGACGATCTTTTAAGTTCTATGATCCAAACATAGGTCTATCTGAGTCTGCTTCCATAGCCTATTTTAAATGAATGGGAGCATTACCAGTTTTAGACATGTTGATTAGGACAGTTGACTGTCAGTCATTACATGTCTCACACTGGTTATACCCCTTTTCATTTAAAATAAGCTATACATGCTGTTTCCCAGGGAGAGTCCTGTCCTACCCATGGAGTTTAATATCCCATTTACATATTTAGAAACACATGGATTTCCGTGGGATAAGACTTCGGATCAGAGATATTAGGGTATAATTTTATTCAACTTTCTATGACCTACATGCCCATGTTAATGGCTTAGGATGCTTGATCCTACTGGCAGATTTCCTTTAACAATCACTGCATTCCTGTGTTACCATCTCCATTTTATTCCATTTGTTGCACAACATGACCTGCATTGTGGCTATCTGAATCAAGCAGCCACTTCATTATAAAACATATCATGTTTCTATAAATTATTACAGTTTTTATGTTAGTTTAATAACTAATTTACAGAGAAACTAACACCTGGTCCACAAGAGAAGAGGCTGTAGGATACAAATAGCCACAATGCGAGTCGCATGCTACAAGTAAATGACAAAAATTAAAAAAGTAACACGGTGATCAGTAAGAAAAGTAATAGCATGTATATGTATTAGGCATTGTTAGGTGTTGAGTTCCCACCTCTGCACTGGGGGAATCTCGAACCATCTTTGCTGTGGTCTCCCATTCTTCTCCAGCTGCAGTGGAGTCTGCTCAGCGGAGACATCGGTCCCAGCATCTAGCTCAGGCTGACACTGGTCGACTGGTTACTACTGCCCTTCAAGGCTCTGTCCTTGTAGCCAGCAATGTTCAGCAGCAAGCAGGTCTTTCTGGGACTAAGTCCTGCTTTTCCCTTACTGAGCATATCCCACGGGATGACCTCCCAATGGAGGTCGGGGGTCACATGCTCAGGTCCTGTTGTGGCTCCTATTGGTCCATCTCGAAGGTCTCGTAGCACTACCGCTATAAAAGGTTTGCATGGCCGCTCGGCCATGCGCTAGTGTACGCTTGAAATTGTGTGTGTGTTGATGAGTGAAAGTCATTCATTAATCATCACCTCCCTTGTGTATGACTGCTCGTGTAAGATGGATATCTGCTATCTAGCGCACGGCTGAGCCATCAGCAATAAACACATGAAACAGCGTCTAATTGCTGTGACTGCCAGTGCGGCACCGTGCGCTATTAGAGCGCTTTCCTATCCCAAGTCTGGGTGGTTAGTGGTATCCGTCAGTGCGGCACTGCATTCACTCTTGTGCATTTAAGTTATTTTTGCAGTTGCTTTGACACCCCAGTTGCAGTGTCGAGCGCAAGAGTTCTAGATGAACTCTAATCCTGTGTCTTGGGATTGAGTTCTGAGACTCCTTGCTTGCACTCTTGGTGTGGTACTACAGCCCTGTGACGCAACAGGGTTTGCTTCCTTCACACAGGTTGAAGTTAACTCATGTGTGTATCCATATTGTACCTCTGTATAGTCCATCATTACTTAGCAGCAGGTTCCATCTCTGCACGGTGGACCCCGGGCTACGAACGCACCTTACCCTATCTTTCTAATTATTTGGTGTGTTCCGTTAGCCCTAACCGGCATACCTTACCATTTGAACAAAATCTGGGACTGTTTTTTTAAATTGATTAAATACCTGTATTATTTAAAAAAAAGTACTTCTTGCTACCATCAAAAATTTACATTTCTGCATTTATACATACAAAAATCAAACATATTTTATGACATATGCCCCCACATACACACCTCATTTATTACTATAGGGCATTGATAATATTGACTTTTACTTGCTGTAGAACATGGATCTACGTTTCCTCACATATATACATTACCTAAGTAAATAATCGAACCTAATTATCAACAGATTTAAATAGACTGGCTGTTAGGCATTGGGGTTATTCCTCTGCACAGGATAGATCCCAAACCTTATTTTCCTCTGCCGTCTCCCATTCAGTCTCGACCACAGTGGATGCCGCTCAGCAAAGACATCTGTTTCAGCGTCTTGCTCAGTCTCGGGTTGTGCGCATTGGTTCAGCTATGGTAACTAATAATAGACAGCAGCAAGCTGTCATTCCTGAGATTAATTCCAGGATTCGCTCTACTGTGCATGCTCATGAGGTTGCAACCTTTCTTTGGTGGTTGGTCATCAGCTGCTCAGATCCTGTGCTGGCTCCGGATTGGCCAGCAAGCAAAGACATTTGACTCAGTGCGAGCTAACTAACGCTTGCTTTCTTGTTCCATCATTGTTTGTACTAGCTGCAGTTTTCCATCTCTGCACGGTGGACCCCGGGTTGTGATCACACTTCTTTTTAATTTATGTTTAGTGCGATCCGCCAATCCTAACACTGGCAATCTCCAGACAAATGATAAAACACACATCCATTGCCATGATTTTAAACAATCTTATATTTAATATATATACATATATATATATATATATATATATATTTCTTAATTGTCAGCAGGTCAAACTATATGCAGCCTATAACATGATATTTTTTACAATCGCTAATAAGCTTGCATATACAGTGGCATGCAAAAGTATTCACCCCTCTTGGCTTTTTACCTATTTTGTTACATTACAATCTGTCTTTAAATATTTTCATAATTAAGTATTAATTTAGTGCATCAGAATGTCAATGTAATTTTAGCATGTCAGCATAAAGTGTGAACTGCCACATGTCTGTAGAAGTAGAAGCAGTTAAAAATCACCATTTGTTTTTAATTTTCAGGAATAAAGATGAACAAGATTCTGCCGTGAATCGAGTTTGGTGAAACCTCAAACATTTCCAAAATAGGTTGTGACTTCCGACATGCTCAGAGATATCCCAGGCCTAGTTGTGGCTGAAAGTCCCGATTCAGAGTGAGATTGTGGTGTACATCGAAATTATGCCGCTACAACTTTACAAAATGCATGCGCAAATGTCCCGGGCCTGAAGTTCTTGTTAAGTGTGAAGCTTCCAGAATTTTCAGCACTTGACAGAGGTAAAAAGAGGAGATAAGGATGGTTTGTAGATGGAGTTGTGGAGGGGGCCGAAGAAATGATTGATACCTCATCCAGTGCTCCTTTTTTTCCAACTTTTTTTCCAGCCCTCTAAGATTTAACAAAATGGAGGCCAGCCAGCAAGCAGTCATTTTGCAAAATTTTCATAAGCATAATTACAAAAATTCCACATTCTAGAAAACATGGATTTTTGTAAAATTTTAGTAAATTTATATTCTAATTGAATACATTTGCGCAAGTCTACACATGTTACAAATGGCAATAGCACCTTGATTTGCTATCTGTTGGCCATTGTTTTTGTTCTCAACTTGTCCAACGACATCAAAAAAGTCTCTACTGATTTATTGGATCATAGTAATGGATTGTATTTCGAAAGGACATAGAAACTCCTTTTTCAGTAAATGCTAAGAAGGCAATTAAACTGATTTTATGAACCTGCATCTATTTTATTAAATCGTATAGTTACTTTTCTGTTGTTTCAATCCAGAGACTTGTTCTCTCTGTTAACAAAATTGATCACATCTAATGCCTAAAAGCCTAATATTCTCTATGATTGAGTGTATTATCAATAATTACTGTAACTTTGCAGATTAACCGAATAGCTGGCCCTCGTTTCCCATAATGACACTTTAAGGTGTTACATAGCCTGCTTAAATTTTTCCTCACAAGCTTTATCTGTCCAGTAACTCTTTAAAAACAAATGTTTTACTGACAGGCAGAATAAAATTACTGGAAAAACTACTCAGGATCTCTGCATTAGAATTGCAATTTTGCTTTAGATCTGATCACGCTGAATTAATTTTAGCATAGGTATTATATTTTACAAATTATACCTTAGCATAATAGCAGCATATACACATTTTAAATGCTATTTCCATCTAATGTTCAAGGCTATTATAGTGTATTCTCCAAGGAAAAGTTGCATAAAATGTACTTAACTGCCTTATGTCATCATTATTAATTTGGAATTTTTCTATCTCAGTGTTAGACATTACACTGCACAAAGCAAATTATTAGCAGAAGAAGCGTTAATTGTCTTTTCAAAGGAATATGATAATAACGGTGTTTTTTGCACTAATTATAGTGTATGTGAGGAGATAAGGGTAATCACTGCTGATTTCAGAATTTTAATTTGCTCTTTTGCATTTTGCATCTTTAAACCTATTCACAGCTAAGACCTTTTTTATTTTGCTTATTTATAATTTTAATCAAATGTATCAATTAACCTGGGGGAGACTTTGTACTGTAAGTAGTTGAAGTGAATTGATATGTAAGTTTATTTGTTAAAGAAGAAATGAGGAATCCAGCTCAACGAGGCAGTGAAAAAAACTTCTTTCTTTATTCACTTGGAAATATGTTCAGTGGAGTATAAAAACATCAGCAGTTACAGAAAATAAAAAGCGATATCAACGCGTTTCTGGTGACCAATCATGATTAAGGGTGCTTGGTCACCAGAAACGCGTTGATACCGCTTTTTATTTTTTGTAACTGCTGATGTTTTTATCCTCCACTTTATATATTTCCAAGTGAATAAAGAAAGAAGTTTTTTTCACTGCCTCGTTGAGCTGGATTCCTCATTTCTTCTTTGATTTCCTAAGCCCTGACACAGCGGTTCCGTGCTCCGAGTCTCCAAGGATGTCGACCATGGTGAGCTGGACTTTGTTCTATAAAGTTTATTTGTTGCAAAGTAGACATTTGGCAATCCAGCACAAGAATATAATCAACAGAGCAGATGGTTTGACAGATACATTACATACAGTAAATGAATGTACATTTTATTGATGCTACTTCTCACAGAACTGTCACAATAGAATATGGTCTCTAAACATAGTAATTTGTCTCCCATATAAATTATTTTCCTAGTTTATGGTTTGGACCTAAAGTAAATTTAAATACCAGTTTACAGTTTAAATGTAGGCAACTTTAACTAAAAAATATACTGTATATAATGCAACATGCTGCTTTATCTTGTCTTCATCTTAAGCAACAACCTCTATTATAGTCTGCAGCAGAGGTATCTGGAGAAGCCAGAGGGTCGGATGTGGCCCATGAACCGAGCAGAGTGTTGGGGGAATGAGATTGAGGTGAGTGTTTTTTTTCATATGTGTCCATATAGGAGGCTACATGAGGGCTGATACTGTATTTAGGGGTGCGATGTGAGGGATCATATTGTTTATAGGCTATGTGGTGGCTCATACTTTATATAAGAGACTATGGGAGGACTAATATGGTAGAAAAGGGGTTGTGTGTGGGTTCATCCGATATATAGGCTGTTGTGGGGGCTCATACTGTATATAGGGGGTGTCAGCATACTTAATTCTTCTCAACATTAATTGATACAATTAATATTAACATAAAATTAAATTAATTATATTGAGCATTATAAATCACACAGTAACTAGTCTAAAGGTCCATATTTCAAACTAGGCGTATTTGATAAAATAAACTTGATTGTTTTCAAGCCTATGGAGGATTTGTAATGTTAGACTTGATTTTTTATTTATTTATTGCTAAAAGAAAAAATAGTGACCTGTATTAAGGAGTACTAGTATTTTTTGCATTTGATTATATACACCTGTCACAATACAATACCTTGATGATAACATAGTGCAAACAATAACAGTTAAGCAATTGATACACTTGTAGATTTCTTTATAAAATAAAACATTGACATACTCATTAAAAGAAAGGTGTCACATAGATTACATTGAAGCTTTAGCTCATTACTGGTATTTCCCCCTTCTTTTCCCAAAAATGGCAAAATATAATATGCTAGGTAGTCACACAACCAAAATTTAGGCACCTACAACAAAGCGATGTATTTGTGTTTGTGCCATGCACACCTTCTGAGGTAGAACATCGCAGTTATTTTTCTGGATTTTTAGAAATGTTCTATTGAATTTTTAAAAAAACATATATCCCTGATTCATAAAAATTAATGTACAAAAAATGCAAAATCTCACTACAATCTTTTGTGGCAAGTAAACATTCCATTTGACAGTAAGTTCTTTTTTCTTTTAAAAATTGTATTGAAAAATTGAAAACAAAAAAGGGTTACCATAATTCAAATGTAGCAAGTCAGCTACATTATTCCATTAATCAGTAACACTGAGTCTGTCACAGCTGATGGCACTTCTATATTTCTCTCTCTTTATCAGTTAAATCGCTGTATTATTTTCAAACTGCTACTCCCATCTTCTTCACTGCTGCAGATATATATTACTGTCTGGTATATTTTAATTTTCGGGGTTTTCTCATAGGCTGTGTGCACATGGAGTATTTTTAGTGCATTTTCACAGCATTATTTTAAGAAGTTGGTAAAAAATGCTAGGGAATCCCTTTGCAAGGTAACACAATAAGAATTTTGAAGTGCTCTGCACATGATCAGTAATTTTCCTTTGATAATTTGCAGTACATTTATTTCTGCAGCATGTCAATTCTTTGTGTGGATTTTTAGCATTTTTCATTAACCCATTGACATCAATTGAGTCAGTCAAATCCACAGTAAAAACACATATATAAAAATGTTTACGGATTTGCTTCATATTTGCTGAGTTTTTGCTTGCGTTTTTGCAGACTTCCTATTGTGTTTTCCACTCTGTCATCAGTGTGACAGTGCGAGAAACACCAGTGGTTCTGATCAGCGGTTACTGCTGGTAAGATTGCACTGTCGGTCAGAGCGCTGCAGGGTTATGCTGTCAGACATTGGCGTCACCCTGCAGAGATACTGTGACCCAGGTCAGCAGGTCAGCAGGCATCAGACTACTAGTCCCATCAGGCTACATTTGCTGTCATTGGTAACAGTGATAGCAGGTGCCACTGATGGGAGAAGTAGCCTCTTATCAGCAAATGCCTGTGCTGAAACTTAAAAAAAATTAAATACATATTCACTAAAAATAAAAAACACATTATACTCACCTAACGCCAAATCTGTCATGCCTTTGTTCCCTATAAAAAATGTAAAATAAAAAAACAACAAATACTCACCATAAACGCCCCATCCCTGATGCCCATGTCTTCTGTAAACAATCAAAAATAATAAACAACCATAAACACTCTCCTGTTCATTGTAGTCCATATATTCCAGAGTGCCCCACGACAATCTCACTTGTGGAACAGTGACATCGGGAGATGTAACTGCTCTAACTGGCTGCCGGATTGTAATGGCACATAATGAATTACTATCTTCTCTGTGGACAGGTGAAGAATATTGTTGTTTATTATTTTAATTCTGTTACAGGGGCTTCTTCCCAGAAAGTTAACATCAGCACTCAGCCGTCGCCTTTCCCTCTGCTGGTTATGAAAATTATGTGGGAGACTATGCAATTTTTTTTTCTTTTTTTGTAAAAATTAACAGGTATCTGTTTTTGGTAACAGCCTATGTAGGTTCGTTAACGCTCCTACATAGGCTGGTGACAATGTGTGTGTGTTCATTTAACTCTTTACTTACTGAGACCACAGACAGGTGGCTGACACCTCTTCATTAGTAAACCAAGGTCTTGCTGTCAGTGACAGCTTTGACACCAAGGCCTAATCCCATTACCCTGATGCTACTGCATCAAAATGAAAGTGAAGATGTTGAACCAGGAAATTACATCACAAAACATTTTTTTAATATCTTTATGTAGCTCAAAAAAGCATTCATTGCTGTGCTGAAACGCATGCAAAAATGCACTCAAAAAGCACATACAAAAATGCAGCAAAAATGCACTTGCTTGAGCAGCATTTTTGCTGCCAAAAGATGCAGAAACCTTGCAGAGATTTCCGCAAGCAAATCCTCAACATGCTTCATACCCTTACTGTCTTTATTTTTAACTCTGACAAACTCTGACTTTCCTAAAATACTCATAAAATGTCTGTTTTATTTCCTGCTTAGGCTTTGATAGAGGCTATGACAGTTTCTTCTGATTAGCTGCACTATATTATGATGTGATGTAATAGCAGCAATACATTAAGGGGAAGCTCTCTGGCCACGTTTGATGTCATGTTAGCATTCTGTGACTGCTGCAATCATCTGCAATGTGTGAAAAGGTAGATGTTGATTTGTGTACATCTAATCTATAATTGTTCGCTGGGAGCTGTCAATTTCATGACTTCAATTTGAATTTGCAAATAATTAATTCAATCCTTTCCACAAGTTTCATAATAAGACACACAAAGGTATTATATCAGATTCTGTAGAAAGTAAAAAATACTAGTAATTTGATATTTTATTTCACAATATCAGAGAAGTATCCAATTTTTGTACATAAAATGTCTATGGAATAACACCATATTGTGGTAATAAATGATACATATAAACAGAAATTTAAGTGTAGAAATAGTCTTGATAGTTTCATCACAGAGTTATGCATGAATTATTTTCTCTGCCTAGTGTATCATAGATTTATTCTAATAACTCCAATAACTGGAGGGGAGCAAATATATTGCATTCTACTTGACTACTACAAAAATTTACATCTGCCAAAATTATATATGTATATATATATATATATATATATATATGTATATATATATATACATATATATATATATATATATATATACAGTACAGACCAAAAGTTTGGACATTAGGGTTGAGCGAAACGGGTCGGTAATATTCAGAAGTCGCCGACTTTTGACAAGGTCGGGTTTCATGAAACCCGACCCGACCCCAGTGTGGGGTCGGCCATGAAGTCGGCGATCTTCTGAATCTGGAATCGGAATTCCGATACTGATTCCCGATATGTTTAAGATATCGGGAATTGGTATCGGAATTCAGATTTAAGTGTAAAATAAAGAATTAAAATAAAAAATATCGCAATACTTACCCTCTGACGCGCCCTGGTACTAACCGGGAACCTTCCTCCTTCGAATCAGCGCTTCCAAGACCTTGCGGTGACGTCGCGGTGACGTCGCGGCTTGTGATTGGTCGCGCGACCGCCCATGTGACCGCTCACGCGACCAAACAGAAGTCGTGACGTCACCGAAGGTCCTTCAAGCGCTGATTCTTAGGAAGGAAGGCTGTCGGAAAGAAGCAGGGCGCGTCCGAGGATGAGTATATACCTAATAGGAATATCCTCACCCTCGGACGCGCCCTGCTTCTTTCCGACAGCCTTCCTTCCTAAGAATCAGCGCTTGAAGGACCTTCGGTGACGTCACGGCTTCTGATTGGTCGCGCGAGCGGTCACATGGGCGGTCGCGCAACCAATCACAAGCCGCGACGTCACCGCGACATCACCGCAAGGTCCTGGAAGCGCTGATTCGAAGGAGGAAGGTTCCCGGTTAGTACCAGGGCGCGTCAGAGGGTAAGTATTGCGATATTTTTTATTTTAATTCTTTATTTTACACTAAAATATGGATCGCAGGGCCTGAAGGAGAGTTTCCTCTCCTTCAGACCCTGGGAACCATGGAAACCCAATGCACTGCATTGGGTTTCGGGTTTCGGCCGACCCCGACCCCGACTTTTTTATAGGATCAGCCGATTTCACTCGACCCGACTTTTGAAAAAGTCGGGTTTCGTGAAACCCGACCCGATCCTATAAAAGTAAAGGTCGCTCAACCCTATTGGACACGTCTTCTCATTTAAAGATTTTTCTGAATTTTCATGACTATGAAAATTGTACATTCACACTGGGGGGATCAAATTTATGAATTAACACATGTGGAATTATATACTTAGCAAAAAAGTGTGAATCAAATGAAAATATTCCTTATATTCTAAGTTCTTCAAAGTAGCCACCTTTTGCTTTGATGACTACTTTGCACACTCTTGGCATTCTCTTGATGAGCTTCAAAAGGTAATCACCGGGAATGGTTTTCACTTCACAGGTGTGCCCTGTCAGGTTTAATAAGTGGGATTTCTTGCCTTATAAATGGGGTTGGGACCATCAGTTGTGTTGTGCAGAAGTCTAGTGGATACACAGCTGATAGTTCTACTGAATAGACTGTTAGAATTTGTATTATGGCAAGAAAAAAGCAGCTAAGTAAAGAAAAACGAGTGGCCATCATTACTTTAAGAAATGAAGGTCAGTCAGTCTGAAAAATTGGGAAAAATTTTGAAAGTGTCCCCAAGTGCAGTGGCAAATACCATCAAGTGCTACAAAGAAACTGGTTCACATGAGGACTGCCCCAGGAAACGAAGATCAAGAGTCACCTTTGCTTCTGAGGATAAGTTTATCCGAGTCACCAGCCTCAGAAATCGCAGGTTAACAGCAGCTCAGATTAGAGACCAGGTCAATGCCACACAGAGTTCTAGCAGCAGACACATCTCTACAACAACTGTTAAGAGGAGTCTTTGTGCAGCAGGCCTTCATGTCAACATAGCTGCTAGGAAACCACTGCTAAGGACAGGCAACAAGCAGAAGAGACTTGTTTGGGCTAAAGAACACAAGGAATGGACATTAGACCAGTGGAAATCTGTACTTTGGTCTGATGAGTCCAAATTTGAGATCTTTGGTTCCAACCACCGTGTCTTTGTGTGATGCAGAAAAGGTGAACGGATGCCTGGTTCCATTATGAAGCATGGAGGAGGAGGTGTGTTGTGTGGGGGTGCTTTGCTGGTGACACTGTTGGGGATTTATTCAAAATTGAAGGCATACTGAACCAGTATGGCTACCACAGCATCTTGCAGCGGCATGCTATTCCATCCGGTTTGCGTTTAGTTGGACCATCATTTATTTCTCAACATGACAATGACCCCAAACACACCTCCAGGCTGTGTAAGGGCTATTTGACCAAGAAGGAGAATGATGGGGTGCTACACCAGATGACCTGGCATCCACAGACACCAGACCTGAACGCAATTGAGATGGTTTGTGGTGAGCTGGACCGCAGAGTGAAGGCAAAAGGGCCAACAAGTGCTAAGCATCTCTGGGAACTCCTTCAAGATTGTTGGAAGACCATTCCCGGTGACTACCTCTTGAAGCTCATCAAGAGAATGCCAAGAGAGTGCAAAGCAGTCATCAAAGCAAAAGGTGGCTACTTTAAAGAACCTAGAATATAAGACATAATTTTACTTGTTTCACACTTTTTTGTTAAGTATATAATTCCACGTGTTAATTCATAGTTTTGATGCCTTGAGTGTGAATGTACAATTTTCATAGTCATGAAAATACATAAAAATCTTTAAATGAGAAGGTGTGTCCAAACTTTTTGTCTGTACTGTATATATACTGTATATATATATATATATATATATATATATATGCACAAGCACAAATGGACGTGTCAAGAGTCATCCTCACTCTGTTTGTAGAATTTATCTTAATCTAATTTCATATTTGAAATACATATATAATATGCAACAAATACATCATTTTGCATCATAATGTCCTTTTTTAAAAAAAACTTTGGGTCATTCACCAAAGCTTTAATGCCAAAAAAGTAACATAAAAGCTTTGAAAAGGTGCAAAATTATGGCAGAACTGAGAGTTATGTCAACATTTTTTTTTCATACTCTTTTCTAATTAAAATGAGTGGAACTGGGGTAGAATGGGATTGTATGGAGGTGTGATGCCACAGTTTGTTGAATTCATGATGAGCTGTGGCATTTTTTACTCTAGAAAACTCACTCCAATGCCTGACTGGAGTGAGGTTTATAACTTAGTGCATGGAGGCATACTCCATTCATCTGGAAATCCAAATTCATGAAGTAGCATGCTTATTTTCATGAATCTGCAGCAACTGACTCACCATGTCTCCTCATCAAGACTGGTGTGGAAGCTGCGGGTCTTGATGAATCGGGTGCTTTGTCTATGTGTCAAAAAGCATTGATATTCCTCCATTAAAAATATTTTAAGTTGATCTGCAAACCATGAATTTACTGCTTTCCTCACCTCTTTATCTGTGACAAACTAGTGATAATCCAATGGGGCAAGACCAGGACTATAGTGAAGATGCTTTAACATTTAAAAACAAAGTTATTATAAGTGGAAAGATGTTTGTATCCTTTTTCATGGCTGACTCTTATGTGACCTTCCATGATTTTCCAAGATTCCATTATTTTCTCTATCAATTTTCTTTCTATTCACATACACTTCTTCATGATAAAACAATTTCTCCATACAGTGCACAAAGCCTTTGATATATATCAGCACCAGATACAGCCTCAGACCACATACACGAAATCACTACACACTGCTTTTCTTTCATATAAATACAAAGTGGGAAAGCCATTGCACCACATTCACAAATGAACTGACATAACATTCAAATCTGGACAATAGTCACGAGGGAAACTGCAACCTTGCTGGAAAGTGCTGATAAGATGCATATAAATAGTGCGTACATATATATGTATATATGTTTATATACAGTATATATTTATAGTTATAGAATTAAAATAACAAATTAAGGAGGGCTATGGTTGTTATGAACTTGAATTTTTATACATCAGTGACAAAGGAACATGGACAACTTAATGATGACGCATTTATTTTACAATTAACATTTGATCCCAGAGAGCAGATGAAAGCTGATATTGATTTGCTTCTAGTTAATGCATTTATGAATAAGTGTAGCTCTAAAAAATGAAAATACATTTTTCAAAGCTAAAATAGAAATGGATTTGAGGAGGGTTCTAGGATGAAGGCATTTAAATCAATTATTAGCAGAAGCATAACAGTTGAAGTACTATTATGATCTTTGAGTTGGCATTAGAGCAAATTAAAACAAAAAAGTTTAACTATTTAAAAGCTAATAGTCAAAAAAAGTTAGACTATTTAATGGAAAATACGTCAATGCAGTAATATCATAACAAGATAACAAAAACTCAAAGGTATAAGAATATTTAAGAAAACATCAATATCTTATGTCAGTGTCTGATAAGTATGAACACTTTACATTCTCATTCTGAAACATAATTGTAATATATGAACAAATGTTTTACTATATTTTTTGTAGACAAGGGGAGATGATTCTTAAAGGAGCTTTAATTTATCAGCTCAGTGTAAAGCAGTTCAGTATATTCAAGGGTTAGTGACACCAGCGCAGCTCCCTGATGACAATTCCTTTAATGGTAGTAATAGAAACTGTATGGCGATGCTGTTGTCACTCACCATGCTTCTGTCACCACCTGATGACAATTCATTTCAGGGAAATAGACGGTGGCAATAGAAGTGCTGACTGTGGCAGAAGCCACTTAATCTGTGGTATTTTCTCTATCCCCACCCTGAAACAAGACATCATCATGGGATGGCTGTGACAAAGCTGTTTTCAGTGACTGCAGTGCTCCCCCAATGATGGGTAACAGAAGCTGTAGAAATGTGATTGTAGGGCAATTCTCCAATGACATCTCTTATGACACTACCCTCAAATAAAATATTACAAGATGAAAAAAGTGAAAAAAACATACAGTGGGTATGGAAAGTATTCAGACCACTTTACATTTTGCACTCTTTGTATCATTGCAGCCATTTGGTAAATTCAAAAAAAGATCATTTCTTCACATTAATGTACACTCTGCACTCCATCTTGAATGAAAAAAATAGATATGCAGACATTTTTGCAAATTTAATAAAAAAAGACAAACTGAAATATCACATGGCCATAAGTATTCAAGACCCTTTGCTCGGACACCCCTATTTAAGTCACATTTAAGAACACATTTCCTTGTGTTCATTCTTGAGATGGCACTACTCCTTCATTGGAGTCCAGCTGGGTTTAATTAAACTAATAGAACTTGATTTGGAAAGGCACACATCTGTCTATATAAGACCTCACAGCTCACAGTGCATGTCAGACCAAATGAGAATCATGAGGTCAAAGGAACTGGCCAAGGAGCTCAGAGACAGAATTGTGGCAAGGCACAGATCTGGCCAAGGTTACAACAGAATTTCTGTAGTGCTCAAGGTTCATAAGAGCATAGTGGCCTCCATAATCTTTAAATGGAAGAAATTTGGAACCACCAGAAGTCTTCCTAGACCTAGCCATCTAGCCAAACTGAGCAATCATGGGAGAAGAGCCTTGGTGAGAGAGGTAAAGAAGAACCCCAAGATCATTGCAGCTGATCTCCACAGATGCAGTAGGGAGATGGGAGAAAGTTCTAAAAGTTAACTATCATCGCAGCCCTCCACCAGTCAGGCATTCATGGCAGAGTGGCCTGATGGAGGCCTCTCACCAGTGCAAAACAAATGAAAGCCCGCATAGAGTTTGCTAAAAACACATGAAGGATTCCCTGACTATGAAAAATAAGATTCTATGGTCTGAAGAATTGAAGATAGACTTTTTTTGTGATAATTTTAAGTGGTATCTGTGAACAAAACCAGGCACTGCTCAATACCTGGCCAATCCAATCCCAACAGTGAAACATGGTGGTGGCAGCATCATGCTATGGTGGTGTTTTTCAGCTGCAGGGACAGGATGACTGGTTGCCATTGAAGGAAACATGAATGTGGTCAAGTACAGAGATATCCTGGATGAAAACCTCTTCCGGAGTGCTCTAGACCTCAGACTTGGTCAAAGGTTCACTTTCCAACAAGACAGTGACCTTAAGCACACAGCTAAAATAACAAAGCTGCAGTGTCAGAGCAACTCTGTTACCATTCTTGACTGGCCTAGCCAGAGGCCTGACCTAAACCCAATTGAGCATCTCTGGAGAGACCTGAAAATGGCTGTCCACCAACGTTCACCATCCAACCTGACGGAACAGGAGACAATCTGCAAGGAAGACTGGCAGAGGATCCCCAAATCCAGGTGTGAAAGACATGTTGAAAGACATTCATGGCTCGATACTCGATACTGAGCAAAGGTTCTGAAAATACTTATGACCATGTGATATTTCAGTTTTTCTTTTTTAATAAATTTGTAAAAGTTTATACATTTCTTTTTTTTCAGTCAAGATGGGGTGCAGAGTGTACAATAATGAGGAAAAAAATAACTTTTTTGAATATACCAAATAGCTGCAATGGAACCAAGAGTAAAACATTTAAAGGGGTCTGAATATTCTCCATACCCACTGTAATTTGGGGTAGGCTGTGTATGGAGAATGTTAGGGAATTTTATAATAAAGCTAATTACAAAAATGCTTAAGGCTTAAAGATCAATATTTATAAAGGGCATTTTGGGGTATCAAACCATCCTTTGAACACTAAATAAACTAAGTCGCTTAATCATTAAGGTGTTTTGCCAGCTTTCTGAAGTAAAACACCTTCATAAATAAAAAAATTACTAGGAAGTTGCACACATTTTTTTTCACCACAGTCCTTGTCAGCTTTGCCAAAATTGGAGGAGCATTGGATTGACAATGCATGGCAAAGCCAGCCCATTTACGTATTGAAAAATTCATGCCCCTAATATGCATAACTTTCACCGGAAATGCAATTCAGACCCTGACTAGAGTTAATTTCGGTTAGTGTTGAATGTCCGTTAAGAGATGCGCCTAATTGATTTGTACTCTTTGTACTGAATTAGTCACATAGTACTTTAGATCCTGTGATTTCCCTAATTCCACAATTTTTCCTTCCAGTTTTTTCCAATGTTGAGAAATGTATATCACTTTTTTATGTTTTCTGTCTATTGAGTTTTGAGAATTAAGATATACATTACAAGAGACAATATTGTCCAAATATTACATCATTACAAGAAGTGGAATATGGCATTATTTGTAAAATTGTATCTTAGGATCTATTTTTATTGTAATTAGTTACAGCAATACAGACACTGTACATCTTTTTTTCCCAGCATTTTATGAAAAAACTGTGTCTTTATCCTATTCAATAAAATCTTCCTGTTTATACTCCTTGTCGCATATTCTGAATCCCACCACAAATACTGAAACCTGAGAAAGTCAGGGAAGTTTCTGCTCATGCATGCACAAAGTCATGGTGACATTGTGACCTTTTTCACGCTTTCACAGAACCCTCCTGAGCATCATTAAGGCCAAAAGGACCATCTCATTGTGAGCAGCTAAAGGAATTCCGTGCTCGAGGCAGTGATCAGAAGATTCAATTACAATTGGAAGAATGATGATGTGATGAAGGTGGAGGGACAAGAGTAGTGAGGGGTAAAAGAGGGGTAAAATGAGAATAAGGATTATTTTTAATTTTTACATATTACTTTTACTATGCTCTGGGGTTTACAGAGGGAGGGACATCAAATTTGTTGAGAATATCTTCTCGCAAATCTTTAGAATTGAGACTCCTCGGTGGTTGTCAACTACTGAGGACTCTCAATTCTAAATATTTTTATATCTACTGGCTAACATGGTACCAAGATATATATCTTTCCTTCTCACAAATCAAATTTCCCAGGAAAATGTGTGAAAACTGGTGAATTTGAATTTCGCCTGATGCGCTTGTGTCTTGTTTATTAAGTGTATTCAAGTATCCTATCCTAAAATTTAAATATCATATTAAAATGGTTGGGTAAGCATATCAATAATTCATCCCAGGTCAACTAGATCTTTGGAAGATTTTTCAAATTGGGTATATTGCAGAGAGAACCAGTTCACACCTTACACAGAAATTTGAAATTCACTAGATAAAAAGGCATGAATTAAAGGGGCTTTCCAGTATTAATTATGTTTTCTTTCCTATCTGCACTATCCTAGATAAAAAGAGCAAAATAAGCTGCACCAGAAAAAGGGGGAAAAAGGTAGAGGCGGAATCTATGGTTAGTATATTTTGAAATGTACTTCTATGGTTTAAAGCAATACAAGATATTTCCTTTGAATATGTAATTAATGATCAATTTAAATTATATCACCAAAATATAAAACAGGAAAACAAAACAAGTATTAGCACACATTTTCAAAGGAAAATATAAAGTCCAGGTTTTGATCTATTAAGTGGTTGCGTCGAAAAGCTCTAATACAGATATGCCATGATATACCTTCTAAATGATTTCAATCATGTCTTGAAAAGAACTACTCTTTTGTTTGCTCTCATGCAGCTCGTTTAGTCATAGTGGAGGGGAAGCTGTGCCAGGTTTTGGACTTGGTATTCTAGTCACTATGGTGACATCACAGCTCCTATTCTGTGCTCTGCAGCCTATTCAGTTTAGGAAGTACATTCTTTTGTTCTGTAAAATTTCCTACACAAGACTATGTTTATATAAAAATAATGTTGAAAGGGAAAGCACACATTTACTTTCCGGCAAAGCTATCTATCCAGACTTTCACAGCTTGAATTCTTCCATTTTGCATATCTGCAGGTTATATAGTTCTTAAAAGAAAAAAGGAGGATGGTTATTGCCATTTTAATATGCACAGGCAGCACCACGGGCAGATTTTTATTTAATTAAAGATTTTTGGCTGTGGTCCTAGAACAAAGTAGATTTTATCCAAAATTTTACATTTAATGAAACTAAATCCATTTCATTAGACCTATATGACAGTTTGCGGCAACAATTTAAAATCCAAGAGGATTTCCAGCAGCTGTCATCGGCAACCTTGGAAAAAATAATTTTAAAAAGGCCCCTTTTACATTGCATTCTGATTTCTATAGAGACTTTAGTGTTATAAAACATTAACATTTTGCTTTGGAAAATAAGTGAATTTCTATTAGAATTTGTGTACACTAGCTTTCTGCATGTTCAGCAACTTAGGCTTACAAATATCTGTTGTGGGGTTTGTAAATTTAACAGTTTAAAAGCAGTCCAAGGTGTTATGTGAAAAGTAAATGAATATTTGTTTTCTTCTTAAAGGGAACCTGTCACCCCGTTTTTTCAATAGGAGATAAAAATACCGTTAAATAGGGCCTGAGATGTGCTTTACAATAGGGTATTTTTTGTCCCCTGATTCCCTACCTATGCTGCCGAAATACCTTACAAAAGTGGCCTTTTTCGCCTGTCAATCAGGCTGGTCAGGTCGGATGGGCGTGGTCACAGCGCTGTTTCTTCCCCCAGATCTTGCTTATGTTTCCGTTGGTGGCGTAGTGCTTCTCGCATGCGCAAGTGCCGAATGCACTGCGCAGCTGTAGAAAAAGAGCGCGCTCGCCGCTATTCAGCGGTTTCTCGGTGGGCGCGGCCATCTTCCTGAGGCCGCGCGTGCGCAGATGGAGTCTCCTGCTTCCCGGGACTTCAGGAAAATGGCCGTGGGATGCCGCGCGTGCGCAGATGGACATCGCGGCGGCCATTTTCCTGAAGCCGAGATTCGGCGAGCGCGCTCTTTTTCTACAGCTGCGCAGTGCATTTGGCACTTGCGCATGCGAGAAGCACTATGCCATCAACGGGAACATAAGCAAGATCTGGGGGAAGAAACAGCGCTGTGACCACGCCCATCCGACCTGACCAGCCTGATTGACAGGCGAAAAAGGCCATTTTTGTAAGGTATTTCGGCAGCATAGGTAGGGAATCAGGGGACAAAAAATACCCTATTGTAAAGCACAGCTCAGGCCCTATTTAACGGTATTTTTATCTCCTACTGAAAAAACGGGGTGACAGGTTCCCTTTAATGTTTCAGGGGGTTTAAATTAGTGAACCACATTATAAACCAGGATAGGCAGCCTTCTGAAGCAGAACCAAAAGACTAGTAGGGATGAAAAAAATAGATTTCTTTGTCGCTTCATTGGAGGACACAGGTAACCATGGGTGTATGCTGCTGTTGCTAGGAGGATGACACTATGCAAATGAAGAAAAATAACTCCTCCCCGGCAGTATACACCCTCTGACAGGCACCAGGAAACTCTGTTTTTGCTTAGTGTCTGTAGGAGGCAGACCTGGATCTAACACCAGATCCGCATTTCTTTTTCTTTCAGGGATTATGTGTGTTTATTAATCTTTTTCCTTTTCATTTCAGATACACTTCTGAGAGTTACAGGGTGCAGTTCTTCTCACCCTGATTCCCCGCATTAAGCGACCGAGAGAGCAGTGTGGTATCACCCACATCGCACCTTCTCGGATCCGCTGGGCAGGATTTTGTTTCATGTCACCATGGGGTGTTCATGTTTACTTTCGGTGGCCAGTCCCTGCCTTTCCCCCCCCTCATCCCTCTGCTCAGAGTGGACTGAGAAGAAGACGGTGGTCACCTGCGGTGACCTCCCCCCTTTTAAGGGGTTGATGCTGTCTTCTGCACTGGTTGATATAGCACGGGAAGGAGGACCACATCTCCCAGGACCCTTTCTGCCATCAAGGGATCCTGATGCATTCCTCATCTTCAGGTAGGAAGATCTTCAAGCAACAGCAACCCCTTCTCCCTCCTCCCAGTCCCTGCATCATCGCAATCTCCATGCAGGAGCACTTAACCTTATTATCTAGCAGCACTTGCCACTGCACGGGTGCTCCATTACCGGGCTAGGGCATTTGGGGGCCATCGGGCGCTCTTTTATTTAAATCTAGCTCCTCTTTCCTCACAACTCGCATTTTCCATCATATTCCTTTCCGGCAAGTCTCAACCCTGGGAGGCCGCACCCCTTCTTCTTCCTCATTCCCAGCGCTGGACACACCTCACTTACAGCCAAGAACTGGTACTGGCCACGCTCCGGCGAGCCACATGCCTCTTTTCCCTGCCGGCCTATCGGGCACTTGGTTTCTTTTCAGCCGGCCATGCTCCACTGTTTGGCGCATTCTCTGCACGTGCAGACGCTTGCAGCCTGCGCTCTCCTGGCCAGCTGCCTCCCGTGCATCGCATACTCTGGAATACCTCTCCATAGTTGGGGACACAGTGTAACTGTGCTTTCGCCAGGTCTGTAGATTTTTTTGCTATTCTCCATCCACGGCTGATTTTCTGATTTTCCTCCAGGCAACATCGTCTGCTGGCATATTGCTTCAGGCACCTTTTTCACTATACCTATGCCCAACCCTGCAGGGGTCCCGGCTGTATCCCTACAGTAATTCACTATGCTTGTGCCCGCTGTAAGAAAAAGTGGGATTCAGGCCAGCTGTCGCCTTTCTGTACATCCTGCAGTTCTTCCATCATGTTCGTCTCTCAGGAGGCCCCTAATGCTCGGGATGAGTGCACTCCCCCTCCCCCGGAGTGGGCTGTTGCAATGTCTCAGTCAGTCTCCAACTTGACTAAAGTGTCTCAGTCCCAGGTTCAGGTAGTAGAATTTATTCCACTGCTGACTACTGCCACCAGTGCCACGAACGCTTCTCACAGCGATTCGCTCGCACCTGTCCAAGACCCTCAGAAGGGCAGACTTGAGAAAAGAACCAGAAAGCATTTTCTGTCTAGTTCTTCATCCACTTCTCCGGATCCAACTGCGTCAGCAGGAATACCACTCTCTACCCGTTCCCCCTCCTCACAGGTGGATGTCGGGTTAGATGTATCCTCTCAGTCGGATTCTGACTCAGATGCAGATCAGACTTCCGCAACGCAGGATATGGTTGACAGCCTTATCTCAGCCATTATTCAAACCCTTGAGCTTAAGGAGGAAGAAGCAGCTTCTCAGGACATTGCCGATGCTTTCAAACGGATGAAGCATCCTTCTAGAGTTTTTCCCAATCATAAGGAATTTGCGCAGGCGTGTACTATGGAAGACAGAGAATGAACTTCAATCCAATATTGCAGCCAGCATGCAGCCAGCGGGTAAGGAAAGGGTGAATCAAACACCCAAAAACCCCGCCTCTATGGCTGAAAATTGTTCCCTTTAAATTCAGGTGACAGAGTCCCTTTAAAGCAACAGGTCGCTGTACAAGGAGCAAAGGAGTATGAAGGAAAGGGACCCCATTCCTTTCTCCCCTTTCGCTCCTTCGCTTCCTCAGGTGGTGCCTCTCAGCATGACCGGTCTTCCACTCAAAGGGCCCGAAGGAAGCCTTCTTTCAGGCCTACCCCTCACTGGAGAGCTAAAGGCCGCTCCTCCAAATCTTCCAGTTCGCGTGACCACAGATTTTCTTCCAAATGACAGGTCACCCCCACCTGGAAATCTTTCCAGGGTGGGAGGCAGGCTTCTTCTGTTCACACAGCCTTGGTTATTGGTGGTCGACAACGCTTAGGTCAGGGAGATTGTCACATCAGGTTACAAAATAGAATTTTTGTCACCCCAGGAAGACGTTTTTCCTCTCCCACCCTCCCAAACAGCCCTCCCATGTCCCAGGGTTTTTTCAGGCGGTCGATTCCCTTATCGCCTCTGGGGTAATCATTCCAGTACCTTCCAACCAGCTGTTTTCCGGTTTTTACTCAAATATATTTGTAGTTTCGAAAAAAGCCGTCTCTCTTCGCCCAATTTTAGTCCTCAAACGGTTGAACTGCCACCTCCGTATTTGGCACTTCAAGATGGAATCTCTGCGCTCGGCGAACGCCTCCATGGAATCGGGAAAATTTCTGTGCTCTGTGGACATTCGGGATGCGTATCTGCACATTCCGATTTGTGTTCAGCATCAGAGGTTCCTTCGTTTTGCGATCCAGGACCAACATGTCCAATTCATGGCTCTTCTTTTCGGCTTTGCGTCCGCCCCCAGAGTCTTTACGAAGGTAATGGCGGCGGTCATGGCCATCCTTTGGTCAAAGGGGATTCTCGTAATACCCTATCTCAATGATCTCCTTGTAAAGGGTCCATCTGCGGTCACAGACTCCAGATCACCCTGGACACGTTAGCCCGCCTCGGTTGGATAATCAACGAACAAAGTCCACCTTGATTCTGACCCAGCGTCCAGAATTCCTGGGCTTGGAATTCAACACCATTCAGGCTCAGGTCTTACTCCCAAGGGAGAAACTCCTCTCTCTTTGGAGGGGCATCAAAGTCCTAACGCATCCTACCCCTCTACCTCTATGGTTCGGTATGAGGGTTCTGGGCAAGATGGTTGCTTCCATGGAAGCAGTCCCGTATGTTCAGTTCCACTCTCGCCCTCTCCAGCTGGCCCTTCTGTCAGTTTGGGACAGGAATCCACTCTCCTTAGACCGCCCAGTTTGCCTCCCTCTCGATGTGAGACAGTCTCTCACTTGGTGGACGCTATCCACTTCCATTCTACATGGGAGATTGTTTCTCCCCTCCGCTGTCAGGTAATCACCACCGATGCCAGTCTCCAGGGGTGGGGTGTGGTCTTTCTCCACCTCACAGCCCACGGGTGCTGGACTGCTCAAGAGGCACGCTTCTCAATCAATCTCTTAGAAATCAGGGCTATTTTTCTAGCCCTCCTCCGCTGGCAGCCCCCCTCTCGGGAAAACCGGTCCGCATTCAGTCGGACAACGCCACAGCTGAGGCTTACATAAACCATCAGTGAGGGACTAGCAGCAAGCAAGTCATGATGGAGGTGGCAAAAATTCTGCGGTGGGTGGAGAACCACATTCCTTCCATATCAGCTGTCCACATTCCAAGGGTGGACAATTGGGAAGCCGACTTTATCAGCCGTCAAGGGCTCATGTCAGGCGAGTGGGCTCTTCTCCCCACTGTCTTTGACCAGATTTGCCAAAGATGAGGCATGCTGACATCGACCTAATGGACTCCCGAGCAAACCACAAGGTTCCCTAGTATGTGCCAGGTCCCGGGATCTGAGGGCCTTTGGCTGTGACGCTCTCGTGATCTCGTGGGCCCAGTTTCAGATGCCTTACCTGTTCCCGCCTCGTCCCTTGCTTCCAAGGGTCATAAAGAAGATAAAGTCAGAGGGGGTTCCTGTTCTATTAGTAGCTCCAGATTGGCCTCGCAGGGCCTGGTATGCGGAGCTAGTGAACATGTTTTCAGACGTACCTTGGAGGCTCCCAGACCATCCGGATCTTCTATCGCAGGGTCCCCTCTTCCACCCGAGTTCTCGGTCTCTGAATTTAATGGTATGGCCATTGAGGCAGTGATCCTGAAGGATGCAGGTTGTTCTCAATGTGTCATACAAACCATGATAAGAGCTAGGAAACCGGCATTTTCCCGTAACTAACATAGATGTTGGAAAGCCTATTTCCGATGGTGTGACGTCAACGGTAAATCCCCTATGGTTTTTTCCCTTCCTTCGCTTCTCGGATTTCCTCAGTTAGGTCTAGATTTGAACCTCTCCATGGGCACGTTAAAGGGTCAGGTTTCTGCCTTGTCAATTCTTTTTCAAAGAGACCTTGCTTCTCTCCCCCAGGTGAGAACCTTCCTTCAGGGGGTTGCTCATGTTGCACCTCCTTACCATCCTCTGGTCGCTCCTTGGGACCTCAACCTTGTGCTTGGTGCCCTCCAGTGTACGCCTTTTGAACCGATTCGGGACATCTCTTTTTCGCTTCTTTCCTGGAAAGTAGATTCTGTGGTCGCCATCACCTCGATCAGGAGAGTTTCTGAGTTGGCGGAGTTATTCTGTTGTTCTCCCTTTCTGGTCCTTCATCAGGACAAAGTTGTCCTTCGGCCTGCTCCTTCTTTTCTGTCAAAGGTGGTTTTGGCTTTTCACATCAATGAGGATATAATATGTGGTCAGGGCTCTCCGAGTCTACCTTGCCAGAACTGCTCCTTTTCATCATTCCGACCCTCTGTTTGTTGTCTCGGAAGGTCGTCAGAAGGGGCTCCCCGCCTCGAAGTCCACAATTGCTCGGTGGATCATTCACTGATCCTGGAGGCATACCGTGTTCAAGACAAACAGCCACCCCGGGGGTGATGGCTCACTCTACCCAGGCTGTGGGAGCTCCTTGGTCAGTTCGTCACCAAGCTACGGCCTCACAAATTTGCAAGGCCTCAACTTGGTCGTCCATTCACACCTTTGCGAAATTCAACAAGGTGCACACTCAGGCTTCTGCGGATGCAGGCCTGGGTAGGAAGATACTGCAGGCGGCCGTTTCGCACAGGCCAACCTAGTTCTCTATTCTTATTATCCCGCCCTGGAGACTGCTTTTGAACATCCCATGGTTACCTGTGTCACCCAATGAAGCAAGAAAGAAAGAGGGCTTTTTAGTTCTTACCGTAAAATCTCTTTCTTGGGGGACACAGCACCCTCCCTTTATGTTGTACTGTATTGGCCAACGTGCTGTTGTTGTGGGTTGGTACATAGGTTGAGTTGTATATACTTGTTCCTACTAGTGCTTTTGCACCAACTGAGTTGCCTGGTGCCTGTCGGAGGGTGTATACTGCTGGGGAGGAGTTTTTTTTTCTATATTTGCATAGTGTCAGCCTCCTAGCGACAGCAGCATACACCAATGGTTACCTGTGTCTCCCAATGAAGGCTCCAAGAAAGAGATGTTACGGTAAGAACCAAAAATCCCTCTTTCAGGTTGTATAATATGCTCTGAAAATTCTTACTAAATAAATAAGTGAATACCAAGAAAAAAACATATGTGCGTATTCACTTACTACCCTGTAGTAATTAAATGGTAAAAGTACATGTAAATAACATACAGTTGCATGTAAATATTTAGGCACCCCTGGTCAAAATTACTGCTATTATGAACAAGGTAAAGATGAATTGATCTCTAAAAGGCCTAAAGTTAAAGATTTAAAGTTAAAGACTTTTTACATTAGGCAAAAAAATGTCTTTTTTTTTCATTTTAAAAATTACAAAAAGATAACTAGTCAGATGCAAAAGTTTGCAATAAAAGATGTATAAAACATCAAAATTACAGTGGCTTACAAAACTATTCACCCTTTTGCTTTTTACCTATTTTATTACATTACAACCTGTGTTTAAATAATTTTATCTGATTTGTGTTTGATGCATCAGCACTAATAAAATAACACTAAAAGTTGGTAAAGTGAGAAAATATAGGCATAAATTAAATTTATGGATCAAATAACTAAAAATTGGCATGTACATATGTATTCATGCTTTTGTTGTGATACCCCTAACAATTTCTAGCACAAGCAATTCCCTTCATAAGTCACAAGCTTAGAAAATGGAAGTCCACCGGTGTCACATGGTCTGTCAGCATATTCACACCTTTTATGTAAGACCTCAGGGGCTGCAACACCATTAAGCAAGAGGCATCACTAACAAACCAACACCAGAAGACCAATGAGAACTTCAAACAAGTCAGGGACAAAGGTGTTGTGAAGTCCAAGTCAGGGTTGGCTTATAAAAAAATATCGCAATCACTGATGATCCCCAAATCACCATCAAATCCATTAACATCAAATGGAAAGTATATGGTACCACAACAAACCTGCCAAGAGAGTGACACCCACCAAAACTCTCAGCCTGGGCAGGGAGAGCATTAGTCACAGAGGAAGCACAGGGAACAAAAGTTAACCCTGAAGGACCTGAAGAGACCCCAAGCAGAGACTGGATTATATGTCCATATGACCACAATAAGTCATACACTCCATAGAGATTACCTTTATAGAAGAGTGGGGAGAAAAATACCTTTACTTGCATATAAAAAATGTCAGCCACATTTTGAGTTTCCCAAAACATACAGGATACTCTTTAAATGTATGGAGGAAGTTGCTATAGTCAGATGAGACCAAATTGAACTTTTTGGCCACCAAAGAAAACTATGTCTATCACCAAACCAACACAGCTCACCACCTCCAATAACACCATTCCCACAGTGAAACATGGAGGTGGCAGCATCATATTCGTGGGTTGCTTTTTGGCAGCAGGGATGGGGAAAATGGTCTGAGTAGAAGGGAAGATGGAAAGTGAAAAATATAGGGATATTCCTGAACAAAACAAGTTTCAGTCTGTCAGTGATTTGAGACAGGAATGGAGGTGCATATTCCAACAAGACAATGACTCAAAGTATACTGCTAAAGTGACACTCAAGTGGTTTAAAGGGAAACATGTAAATGTTTTGCAGGGACGTAGTCAAAGCCTAGAGGATTTGAGTCAAGGATTCAGAATCTGTGGTCAGAATTGAAGATTGCTGTTCATCAGAGGAAACCATCTAACTTGAAGGAGCTGGAGCAGCTTGGTCTTGAGGTATGGGCCAAACCACTTAACCCATTCATATTAAAAACAAGCAAACTTCAAGCAAATTCACTAACTTTTAAACATATGGACTGGAGATATAATTATATTCAAACCAAATCTGAATATATGACATAAACAGTTTGAGACGATGACCCAACAAAAGAAAGCAATTCAGAGAAAAATGTTTGTTGCTAGTGTCTACTTTGAAATCAGATGACAAGGCAAGTTGCTATTTTTTTTAGAACATTTAGGCTGGTTTTACACTTGCTGTGTTATTTCGGACCGTTTTTGCAGCTCCACTGCATTTTTATGGAGCCGCAAAAACGGGCCGCAAAAATAGGTAGAAGCACCATACGCCGTAAGGCCGTGAGGGCCGTATTTATGGCCGTGAAAAAATATTGAACTTGCTCGATATATTTCATGGCTTACATGAATCAATGGGGCCGCAAAAACAATGGAAGGTTGTTTTTGCCATGCATCAACACTTCCAGTTTTGTGGACCGCTGTTTTTTTCCCAATACTTTTGCTATAGTATTGGGAGCCTGGAAAACGGCGATCCGCAAATTATTTCGAGGTCCGTAATTGCGACAGACCTTGACCTTGTGGCAATACGGCCCGCAAAAAAGACCCGCAATAACGGGCTGCAAAAAACACGAAATGTGTAAAAGAAGCCTTATAATTACACTTATAGTAAAGACTTGTGAAAAAAAAATTAAGAAATGATTGTGTATAATATTGAACATCTTTTCAAATATATATAAATTATAGTTGCCATTAACACTTCTTAACTTTTCTTTCCATGTTTTTAGAGATGCATGGCAACTTCTATCTTATTCTCAGTAGCATTAATTTTCATCAAAACATATAATCCTAAAAATTAGCACAAAATAAAATGCAAATAGGTAAACTAATTGACTTTTCTCACCATGTTTAATAATGTAGCATTTAATAAATACTGCATGGCATGATTTTAAGTAGATTATGAATTTTAGTACAGGCAAACATAAGTAACGTACACACAGTATAATGTTTTTACAGTGAAAATTTAGATTAGATACTATGAAAAGGCACCAAATGCATCTTTAAACTGTTTACATCACTACATAGTAAAAGTGGGCGAGGCATAAAAGGCCTCCATCACACGTCTGTATAAAACACGTACAAGAAAAAATGATACCAGTGTCATCAGTGTTTTCCATCAGTGGGTCATAAGTGTGCCATCAGTGATTATCCAGTATGGATAAAGAAAGAATTAAATTACAAAATTTCTACTATACTTTGGAATGTTAAGCATGTCCAGCACACGGACAGCACACAAATGGCACATAGAGAGCATCCGTGTGTTATACATGTTTTTCACAGACCCATAGACTTGTATCTTCCATTGTCATCTGTGCTGCTAGAAAAAAATGGACATGTCTATGTGTGGTTAGCACAGACACACGGTCTATGTATTAACATGGACATGTGAGCTCCATAGGTTATAATAGGTAACTATCCGTGTGTGGTGGTATCCGTGAAAAAAAAACAGATCGGATACTATGCGTGCTGGAAACAAGGATGTATGAAGGAGGCTTAAGACAATTTTTTGTAAATTGCACTAAAATTCTGACACATTTAACATAGTAAATTGTCATAGTCAATATACATATGCCAAATATAATGTCTGGGTGCAAAGTGAACCTAGCCTTAGATTTTTTTTTCTTATATAGAAAAATATTAAAGGGAACCTTTCACCCCGTTTTTTGAGATTGAGCTATAAATACTGTTAAATAGGGCCTGCGCTGTGTGTTCCTATAGTGTATGTAGTGTACCCCGATTCCCCATGTATGCTGAGAAATAACTTACCAAAGTCGCCGTTTTCGCCTGTCAATCAGGCTGGTCAGGTCGGGAGGGCGTGGTGACATCGCTGGTTCTTCCTCAGCTTTACGTTGGTGGCGTAGTGGCATAGTGGTGAACAAGCAGCGCGCGATCTGCGCTGTCATCCCTTTCGTCGGTGGGGGCGGCCATCTTCCTGGGGCCGCGCGTGCGCAGATCGAGTGCTCTGCTGCACGGGGCTTCAGGAAAATGGCCGCGGGATGCCGCGCGTGCGCATTAGAGATCGCGGCGGCCATTTTCCCAAAGCCGAGTTTGCATCTCGGCTTTGGGAAAATGGCCGCCGCGATCTCTAATGCGCACGCGCGGCATCCCGCGGCCATTTTCCTGAAGCCCCGTGCAGCAGAGCACTCGATCTGCGCACGCGCGGCCCCAGGAAGATGGCCGCCCCCACCGACGAAAGGGATGACAGCGCAGATCACGCGCTGCTTGTTCACCACTACGCCACTACGCCACCAACGTAAAGCTGAGGAAGAACCAGCGATGTCACCACGCCCTCCCGACCTGACCAGCCTGATTGACAGGCGAAAACGGCGACTTTGGTAAGTTATTTCTCAGCATACATGGGGAATTGGGGTACACTACATACACTATAGGAACACTCAGCGCAGGCCCTATTTAACAGTATTTATAGCTCAATCTCAAAAAACGGGGTGACAGGTTCCCTTTAAATAACTGCAACTTTCTAATGAAAAAATATCGTTGTTTTTATGGTGTCACAGCCACAACAAACATTTAACATTGTGCCCATCTACTATTGTGTTATTATGAGATAGAAATATCAAATATTGAAAATGTCCTATACATGATAGCCAAAAAGAATACAATCTTGAATCACTTATGACCTCATGTTGAAAGGTGTGCATAGTTCATCTAGTGTAATCATGTACTTAGATGTGTGTAATCTTAGCATTTATAATTACAGGGGTTGTCCAGTCCAAATTAGTAAGTCTGCAGTCACTCTGTGTGTCTGCAGACTTATGAATTCCCCCAGCACACGCACTAGGCCCTGCGGGGATTTGTCGGTTTCTGACCTAGAACCTGAGGGTAAGAATGAGTTATACATACTCCTAGCCAGGGCCTGTCTAGTGGAAGTGGCCTGCTCCATACATTTATATTATAAATAATAATAATAATACTAATAATATTGAGTGAGGACGCACCACAACTAGCTGTCCAGTGGGTATGGCAGACTAGAGAGCGCAACCTCGCTCCATACAAGTGTATGGAGCAATGCTGTGCCCACTGGACAGGCTTTGGCTGGGAGTATGTTTAACGCATACTTACACTCTATTTATGGCTCAGAAACCGGCAAATTCCCACAGCGAATAGTTGGTGCACTGGAGGGATCACAAGCCTGCCGCCATGCAGAGTTACTGCAGACTTATTGATTTGGACCGGACAACCCCTTTAAAGGAATTCAACTCAGATGTTTACTAAAATATGTTTTTAAATGATACCTTCAAGAGAATGTGAGTTCAGTCAGAGTTTATAAAATTTGCTTGTCCTACAAATTCAAACACAATGCAATTTGATTTATGCAAATTAACAAAAAAAGCTGGCCTTATTTTTACTATCATAATCTGTATAAAAGATGAAGTAGAGGATATATCAGCCATTTTGGAGAAATTTGTAAGATATTGAGAATATGTCAGAGTTCACAGCTAATCAAGAAAGACAGAAAGGGAAAGCCCTAAAACAATGGACAAATACTCAAGAGAGAAATGTGTTATATAATTACAGCACTGAATAAGATGAGAATAGTAGCCTGCAAATAATATAGAGATTGCATTGATGAAAAAGAGAATGATAGTACAGGTGCTAGCAACAGCAGTGCTGAACTCAATATGATTCATCAGTGATATTGTGCAGCTGGCATTTTCCATTTCTTGTGCAATCATTTTTTTTTAAGTGCAGAAATTCTCTTAAACCCAGACACCTAACGTGACTGTGTAACTCACTACGTCTTCATGTCACAATTTTTTCACACATGTTTTAATTGTCAAATTTTCAACCATTTATACGATGCCAATACAGCACACTTATGTAAGTGTACCATTATGTAGGTGCTGGCTTTTTTTCTGTAACTTCCTAGTATTTCATATTTTGTCATTTTTAGAAAGGGTGAATTTTGTAAAAAAATAGACTTTTAACTGTACGTCTGTTTTTGCACACCTGTTTTGCAGCGTCATGCAAAATGTATGTAAAAGAAAAAATGGCTATGGCAACGGATAGGGTAGAGTAAAATAAAAAAAATTAACATAAGTAAGAATGTGGGGTCTATTTGCAACAGAAGAAGCTCCACAACCACTTACACCAGCCGTCTAGGCAGTAGTACTAATAGATGTCTCCAGGAAACATATTGGTGGTGAGAAAGTGGAGAACATTATGGAATATACAGCAAATGTTTTATCTCAGTATGAGCAGTATAATGTTACCTCTGACAGAGACACCATTAGTTTGAATCCCTTTCTGTGGTGAGGTCTCTTTGATATTAGTTTTGCATTAAAGAAATTGAAAGGGTTGGTTACAGTCCTAAGAGCGTTAAACACAATTTTCAGGATTATGGGAGTACCAAATTTATTTGCTACGAATCTAATTTTTTACTAAAAATCTGTCGATACTGACAAATTCTAATTTCAAATGATTCAATCATCTGTTGTATCTTCAAATTTGAGCTAAACACGCAAAATACAGTTTTTTTTTGCCAGGTGAAAAGGGATCAGATTAAAGGTACAATCAGGAATTCCTAAAATATTCATACATCAAGCATTAATAGTTTAACACTTCTAATTTACATCTAATTTTGGAATGTATACATAAAATGTTTTTCATTTATAAATTTGGCAGGCTCTGGTCAGCAGAATTATCAGTTCCAGTTTTATTGGCATAAGTATATTAGCTGAGTTTAGAATATTAGCATTCTATTTAACCTAGATAGGAAGTAATTAGTCCTTTAGATCTTTTTGGAGCAACCTCTATCCTCTTCAGTTCCTTTTGGATAATTTTACCAAACAATGTAGAAGTAGATTACAGAGAATTTGAAAAAAAAAGAAAAAAATCTTTTATGAAATCCTCCAACATAAATTGGTGCAAGCAACAGCTGTGTTTATAAACCGTCATCTGTTTTAGCTAAGAATATAATTCCATTTAATCTCACTTCTTTATGATTATTATTTTTATACCCGTCACATAAATTATTTGGATGTTAACTGATTTAAGTTGATTTATGTTTATTTTGCATTACTACTGAGTGTTGTAGACCATGGTCTCAAATATATGGAAAGTATTTCTATTTTTTCAGGATTTTTACTGGGATCTACATTTAAATCAGTTTAAAAGATTGCATTTCATGTAATGTCATGCTGGGTATTATGTCAAATGTAACATCTGCTGAAAAACTTCCAATACATGACTATGCATGCATTTAGAAAATCCATAAACATATAGAAAAGTCATATAAAGTGTTGTGTAATATTGTTTTAGACTTTAGTGCTGTAAGAATACCTGTCATTTTATTAGTAAGCTGCTACACGGCAACCCAAAGAAGCCGTTGTAATTCAAATGAAAGCTTTCCGACTGAAAAAGTTTTCTCATTCAGTTCGACAAATAGATAATAATGCTTTGGAGTGCATTATGTAACTCCTTTTTCTTTTGCTGTATTTTTTTTCAGGCATTTTCAGTAGAAAGATATTCCAAATGCCATAGCATAACATAAGCTAATGTAATAGACATAAAATTATTTTTCTCTGGAAAAAAAAATATATTCATATCTCAGAATTCGTATATATTAAAAAATGACATTCGGACGCTACTAATACATAATAGCAATTGTATAAAAATTACTATTTCATACTCAAAAGAAAAGACTATTAAAAGTCTGTTAGGGCAGAAGCTTAGCTTGACATGAAATAATTCTTCATGGCATACTACTGTTTGTGGATGGCTTTTTCATATATCATAACTAGTGATGAGCAAGTAAGCTCATTACTTGAGTTTCTCCAAGCATGTTCGGGTCGTCTCTGAGTATTTCGGTATGCTTGGAAATTTAGTTTATGTTAAAGGATTCTCTAGAATTAAAAAAAATGGCTTCTTTCTTTTAAACACATTAATATGCATTAATAGGTACTTGGCCAAGTCTGAAAAGAAACTACTATTATGAATTAATACTTTATTATTCAAAATAATCACTTTCAATACTTATACATTTAATACATAGATCAAAAATAAATTCTAATCCTTTAGAAAAAATTGTTATCCTATTCTAAAAATCATTACTCCTTAGCATCAATTACCATCTAGGTTGTGCATTTTCATTTTCAATTATTTTTTTAAGCTTCAGAAAGAGATAATAATCAGATGGGCTGTGGATTGCCACGGCAAACATCAGGATCACACAATGCAAATCTCAGGGTGTTGATGGGGCTAAATAGGGAGCCCCCATTCTCTGTTAACCATCTAGATGCTTTGTCACTATGACAGCAGCATCTAAGGGGTTAAATGTCAATGTTCAGTGCCACCACCAAATATTGCTGATGCATCAAAGGTTTCAGCAATGGAGTACTGACAGTTGCTGCATTTTCATTCATCGGGGGATCCTATTCTATTATACTTCAGGTCAATAAAAAGGTGTATTGGTAGTCAATAAGGGGTTTGAATATTGAAGTTTAACAGCCGACACTCCAGAAGAATATTCCTGGCTGTAGACACAAATTGTTCTCCATGTTAGAGCCTGCTAGTTACATAGTATTTAGGGTTCTACATTTTGCATTTTTTTCCTTTTCTGCAAAGTAGGTATAAATTAAAAGAATGTAAAAAAAAATAACAAGTGTTAGGACTGGCGGAACGCACCAAGAAAGATGTAATAGATGCGTTCGCAGTCCGGGGTCCACCGTGCAGGTAAAAACCTGCTGCTAGTAAATGGCAGCGTAATATGGCGGTGGAAGCGAACCCGGTAAAACCACAGGTCCGCAATACCGCACTAAAGAGTGCAAGCAAGGAGTCAGCGAACACAACCCCAAGACACAGGATTGAAGTCCGATTAGACCACTTGCTGACACAACACCGCAACAGGGTGTGTTAGGCAACTCTTATAATTAGAGCACCGAAGTGCGAACTGTGCCGTGCTGGCAGGCACCACTAAGCACCCAGACGTGGGTCAGGAAGCGCACTACTGGCGCGTGGCGCCGCACTGGTGGTCACAGCAATAGACGCTGATACGTGTGTGACACGTTGAGTGATTAGTCGGGCGCTAGATAGCAGCCATACTCCATACGCGAACAGTCATACAATAGGGTAGGGGTATTTAATGAACGACTTGCACTCACAACAAACACACGTATTCAATTGTAAGACAATACTAGCGCATGACCGTGCGGTCATGCGCAGTTTATATAGCAGCAGCACAGGAAGTGGCTACAGTACCTTTGCCCTTCCAAGACCTGCCAAAAGGACCAATGGAATGTGCTGCAGAGCCTGAGCACATGACCCTCGATCTCCAATGGGAGATCTTACCCTGGACATGCTCAGTACGTGCAGACAAGGACTTTGTCCCAGAGAAGTCCGCTCGCTGCTGACCAGCACTGACTTTAATGGCAGAGACTGGAGAAGCAGCAGTAACTCTCAGAACAGAGTGAGAATGAGCAAGACGCTGGGACCGACGTCTTTGCTGAGCAGACTCCACTGCGGCTGGACAAGAATGGGAGACCGCAGTGGAGGTGGCTCGAGATTCCCCCTGTGCAGAAGCGGGAACTCAACCCCTAACATTACCCCCCCTCCTAGGGCCCCCCCTCCTTGGGTCTCGCTACGTTCGAAGGCAGCAATGAGCTGCGGAGCCTGAATGTGCTCAGCAGGCTCCCAGGATCTATCCTCAGGACCGTAACCCCTCCAATCCACCAAATAAATTTTTTTGCCACGAACCACCTTGTACCCCAAGATAGCGTTCACCTCGTAATCGTCCGTAGACGAACCCGACGTCCCAGTAGATGACTCAGAAAACCGGGACATGTAGACGGGCTTAAGGAGGGACACGTGAAAGGTGTCGGTGATACCTAGGCGTGGAGGAAGGGCCAGACGGTAAACCACAGGATTAACCTGTTCGAGGACCTTAAAAGGACCTAAGTAGCGAGGTGCAAACTTGGTAGACTCAACTCGCAGCCTGATGTTACGGGCGGAGAGCCACACTAATTCGCCAGGAGCAAAGGTTGGAGCGGGGCGCCGATGTGCGTCGGCGGAGGACCTCATTCTCTCCTTGGAAGCCTGAATGGCATCCTGAGTGCGATCCCAAATGTCCCGTGCCTCCACAGCCCAGTCTGCCACCCTGGAATCGGCGGAAGACACGGGCATGGGCACAGGTACCCGCGGATGCTGACCATAGTTAAGGAGGAATGGAGTCTGTCCAGTGGTATCAGCGACGGCATTGTTAAGAGCAAACTCTGCCCACGGTAGCAAAGATGCCCAGTCATCCTGCTTAGCCGAAACAAAATGTCGCAGATATGTGACCAAGGTCTGGTTGGCTCTCTCTACCAACCCATTCGTCTCGGGATGATAAGCCGAAGAGAGATTCAACTCGATACTGAGAAGACGACAAAGCTCTCTCCAGAACCGAGACGCAAACTGGGGACCTCGGTCACTGACAATTTTGTCTGGCATACCGTGAAGACGAAAGATGTGTTTGACAAACAACGCTGCCAAGGCCCGTGCAGAAGGTAACCGGGGAAGCGGCACCAAATGCACCATTTTAGAAAAATGGTCGGTGATTACCCAAATAATGGTACAGCCACGAGACTTGGGCAGACCCACAACAAAATCCATCCCGACCATCTCCCAGGGCCTGTCTGCCAGCGGCAGAGGGTTTAACAAACCAGCTGGCCGTTGTCGGGAAGACTTATTCTTGGCACAAGAGACACATGCCTGAACGTAGTCTCCGACGTCACGAACCATATGTGGCCACCAGTACGTCCTCACCAGTAGCTCAGATGTCCTTTTTGCCCCAAAGTGTCCACCCACTCTGGATGAATGAGCCCAAGCGAGAACCTCCGGACGCAAATTGATGGGAACAAAAGTCTTGCCCGGGGGCACAGACTCCAGCAAAACCGGAGCTACAGTTCTCAGACTCTCCGAAGGGACAATGAGCCGAGGCTCGTCCTCCTCCTCCTCAGCTGACACGAAGGAGCGAGAGAGAGCGTCAGCACGAATGTTCTTCTCCCCGGCGAGATAATGTAGGGTAAAGTGGAACCTGGAGAAAAACAAGGACCATCTGGCCTGACGAGAATTCAGCCGCTGGGCTGTTTGTAAATAGACCAAATTCTTGTGATCCGTGAAAACTTGGAATGGGAACCGAGCACCCTCCAAGAGATGTCTCCACTCCGAAAAGGCCAACTTCATTGCCAGCAACTCTCTATCCCCGATGGAGTAATTTCTCTCCGCTGATGTGAAGGTCTTTGAGAAAAAGAAGCATGGGTGCTTCCGACCCTGAGCATCCTTTTGATAGAGGACTGCTCCAGCACCAACGGATGAGGCATCCACTTCCAAAAGGAATGGCTTACCCACATCGGGACGATGTAAGATAGGAGCAATGGCAAAATGGGACTTTATGGAAGAGAATGCCTTGGAGACCCCTTCGGACCACGATTTGGGATTCGCTCCCTTCTTGGTGAGGGATACCAAGGGAGCTACCAAAGTTGAGAAGTGGGGAATGAACTGGCGATAGTAATTTATGAACCCCATAAAGCGCTGCACCACTTTAAGAGAATGGGGTTCCTGCCAGTCCATCACTGCTTGTAGTTTGGCAGGATCCATAGCCAATCCCTGGGCCGAGATGATATAGCCCAGGAAAGGCAAGGACTCCTGTTCAAACACACACTTCTCCAACTTTGCATATAAGGAATTCGCCCGTAAGAGTTCGAAGACTCTGCCAACATCTCTCCGGTGGGAGTCAATATCTGGAGAGAAGATGAGAATATCATCCAGATAGACTACAACTGAGGTGGAAAGCATATCCCGGAAGATATCGTTGACAAAGTCCTGAAAAACGGCTGGGGCATTACAGAGCCCGAAGGGCATCACCAGGTACTCATAGTGCCCATCCCTGGTATTGAAAGCCGTTTTCCATTCGTCCCCCTCACGGATGCGAATTAAGTTGTAGGCACCCCGCAGATCTAGTTTGGTGAATATCTTTGCTCCCCTTAGCCTGTCAAAGAGCTCCGATATCAGGGGCAATGGGTACTTATTTTTAATGGTGATAGCATTGAGACCCCTGTAATCAATGCAAGGACGTAATTCCCCGTTCTTCTTCTGTATGAAGAAGAATCCCGCCCCTGCAGGAGACACTGACTTCCTAATGAATCCTCTTGCCAAATTCTCCTGGATGTATTGAGACATAGCCTCCGTCTCAGGGAGAGAGAGGGGATATACCCTCCCCCGAGGAGGTTCAGCTCCAGGCAAGAGGTCAATAGGACAGTCATAGGGGCGATGAGGCGGTAGAGTCTCTGCTGCCTTTTTAGAGAATACATCTGCATAGCACCAATAGTACCTTGGAAGAGATGAAAGGTCTGCGGGTACCTCGGTAGTAGAGACCTGTACACACTCACTCACACACCTGCCCATACAAGACTTACTCCAACCCAATATTCTCCCAGAGGACCACTCAATATGTGGGGAGTGGTAACGGAGCCAGGGTATTCCCAGTAAAATCTCATCCATTCCCTCGGGTAGGACTAGAAGGGAAATAATCTCCTGGTGGGAAGGGGACATGGACAACGAGAATGGAACAGTCTGATGTGTGATTTGTTGTGGAAGTGTCGACCCATTCACAACTCTAACAGTTACAGGTTTGGCGAGCATAACAAGTGGTACAGCGTGGCGCAGAGCAAAAGCAGAGGACATGAAATTTCCCTCTGCTCCTGAATCCACACAAAGCTCGACTGGTAGAGTGGATGAGTCAAACAGGATTGTCCCTTTAAATGACAGTTTGGAGGAAAAAGCCGCTGTGTCTAGTGAACCTCCCCCTAAGGTTACTAGACGCGATCGTTTTCCCGACCGCCGTGGACATTTATTAGTGTAATGTCCTCGTTGGTGACAATTTTTACAAACCATGGGTACTCGAGCGGCCTGAGACTTAGGTCCCGCTCGAGAAACCTCCATGGGCTCATGGGAGTCGGACGCCAAAACGGAAGATTCAAGAGGTCTGGCGAAGGTGGGAGCCAGTTTAAACCTCTGCCTACACTGGGTCTGCTCTAACCTTCGTTCGTGAAAATGGAGGTCGATGCGGGTAGATAGAGAAATAAGCTCCTCCAGTGTGGCGGGTATCTCCCTGGTGGCTAAGGCGTCCTTCACGTGGTCTGCCAGTCCCCTCCAGAACACCGGAATTAGAACTTTATCCGACCACTCTAACTCCGAGGCTAGAGTCCGGAACTGGATGGCAAACTGACTGACCACGGACGAACCCTGAGTGATTGTCAATAACTGGAGCGCGGTATCGTGTGTAATACGGGGTCCCAAAAAGACCTGCTTCAGAGCGTCCATAAAGAGCGGAGCACTCTGTACCACACGGTCATCATGCTCCCAAAGTGGCGTTGCCCACTCCAACGCCCTGCCCGACAAGAGAGATAAAATAAATCCCACTTTCGCCCGTTCCGTAGGGAAACGCGCCGCCAGGAGCTCAAGGTGTATGGAGCACTGGCTTACGAATCCGCGACATTGTTTACTGTCACCAGCAAACTTGTCAGGAAGCGGGAGATGGAATAAAGTCGGGGCAGAGGTGGCAGCGGACAAACTGGCTGCGGCTACACTTGCAGCCTGAACAGCGACAGCAGTGACATCCACAGCTGAGGTTGAACGCTCTAGAGCCGCCAACCTTCCCTCCAGCTGCTGGATGTACCGCTGTAAACGCTGATCGTCTGCCATTTACTAGCCAGACCCTGGCGCTAGTATTCTGTTAGGACTGGCGGAATGCACCAAGAAAGATGTAATAGATGCGTTCGCAGTCCGGGGTCCACCGTGCAGGTAAAAACCTGCTGCTAGTAAATGGCAGCATAATATGGCGGTGGAAGCGAACCCGGTAAAACCACAGGTCCGCAATACCGCACTAAAGAGTGCAAGCAAGGAGTCAGCGAACACAACCCCAAGACACAGGATTGAAGTCCGATTAGACCACTTGCTGACACAACACCGCAACAGGGTGTGTTAGGCAACTCTTATAATTAGAGCACCGAAGTGCGAACTGTGCCGTGCTGGCAGGCACCACTAAGCACCCAGACGTGGGTCAGGAAGCGCACTACTGGCGCGTGGCGCCGCACTGGTGGTCACAGCAATAGACGCTGATACGTGTGTGACACGTTGAGTGATTAGTCGGGCGCTAGATAGCAGCCATACTCCATACGCGAACAGTCATACAATAGGGTAGGGGTATTTAATGAACGACTTGCACTCACAACAAACACACGTATTCAATTGTAAGACAATACTAGCGCATGGCCGTGCGGTCATGCGCAGTTTATATAGCAGCAGCACAGGAAGTGGCTACAGTACCTTTGCCCTTCCAAGACCTGCCAAAAGGACCAATGGAATGTGCTGCAGAGCCTGAGCACATGACCCTCGATCTCCAATGGGAGATCTTACCCTGGACATGCTCAGTACGTGCAGACAAGGACTTAGTCCCAGAGAAGTCCGCTCGCTGCTGACCAGCACTGACTTTAATGGCAGAGACTGGAGAAGCAGCAGTAACTCTCAGAACAGAGTGAGAATGAGCAAGACGCTGGGACCAACGTCTTTGCTGAGCAGACTCCACTGCGGCTGGACAAGAATGGGAGACCGCAGCGGAGGTGGCTCGAGATTCCCCCTGTGCAGAAGCGGGAACTCGACCCCTAACAACAAGTTTAATTCTTTTAGTAGTTGAATTTAACAACATGCACAATACAACAATTCTGCTGGCTGTTGCAGCAAATTACTCTCTGAGGATGTACCCACTTAGTAAGTTAGCATCTTAGGATAAAGGTAAAGGAATAACTTAGAACATAAATAAAAATAAAAAGATTAGTTTTACAGTTGTTTTAACAAATGTTTATGACACAGTCCTTCTGTCCTCTCTTTCCATACAGTTTGTGCTTTGGATTCACCTACAAATATAGCATAGCATAGCATTTTCGGTAGTAGGGATAATACAGTTTTAAGTACCAACTAAAAGCCGCATAACTATTATGGGCAGGCTTCTGTTGCATTAGCCATTTTGACCTTTAAATGAATGCTAACTTGGATTTTATGTTGATACGATAGGTCTCCCGGATTGGTGAAGCATAAGTTGATACAAATCTTGGTAAAAGACTTAAACATTATACTTGTGTCCAAAATGTTTGTTAATCCAAAATGTAGCACTTGCAATGGAGGTGGTATTGTGCAAGATAAATCTACCCACACCATGTCAAAAAAATTGGGAGCTGCAAGAAAGAGCATCACCAGTACTGATGGCAGCAATTGTCCAGTAAGTAGTAACATGAAATACAGATTTAAATTGTCCTTCTTTACTTTTAAAAAGCATATTATTGAGGCTAAAGAAAAGGGCATAATAAAATGTGTGTTATATCGCCCATCTCAATCACAGTAACATAGTAACATAGTTAGTAAGAACGATGTAGCCTCAGACTGCGACATCATCAGCTTGAGTCAGTGTTCTGCTGAGACCAACTTTCATCAGCCTTAACAATTAGCATTCTACAGATCAAAAATGCTATTCCATTAATGATACATGTTTCTCTTCTGACCTTTAGCTCCATAACTCACAGCATCCAGGGACCTGTGGAAGATCCTACACCAGTATAACGTCTACCAGTTTAGTTACTGGAAAAGATGAACAGTCAGCCTTTGTAAACATAACACATGGGCAAGAGGAGATAAAGGATCCAACTCTAGTACCAAGCTATGTTGTTGGTTCAGTGAGCCATGGTGGTATGGGCACAATCAGTGATAGTAGCACTCTAAACAGGTCAAAACTCAAAGTGGAATGAGTTCATGCCATTTTCAACACAGAGAAAACTAACAGCTGAATCAGGGATGACCATAATAATGATAATGATTCTGTGGTACAGAAAACCTAAGCATCAGACATGGGTGCCAAGGAGGTGAGGAGCAGGGTTTTGGCCTTTGCGATACACAACGCAAGCAACATGTGGCTAGAAGTTCCTCTGAGGAAAAATCTGCTTATTCTGTGGACAGCTCTGGAGCAGGTGATGCCACACCTGATGTTCGTGGAGGAGGCTCAATAGCACCTGGAAGGTCTGTGGGCAGTGGTAGCAAATTGAACATGTGGAAATCTCATGTGTGAGAATTCTTTTGCATGTTGCTGCCTCACAATTATTTGGCAGTCTGCTCAGCAAGAGTAAATTATGCTGTGAACATCCAAGTTCTCAAAGACTAGGAGCTAAAGCTATCCGTCAGCATATGAAGAGATATCAACCACTTATTTAGGAGTAACAAGGTGGCCAGCAATCAAAAAAAGACTCAAATTGTCCTCCCATCTGTAATACCTGGTTAATGTGCTAATCAGCATCATCATTGTTATTCACCAAGACTACTTGTACCGAGAGTATGCCTTCTCCTCCTTCACCATCACATCTGCAAGAATGTCCCTAATTGTGTGTTGATTAAACAGGTGGACAATCCTGTCCACCTGCTTGTTTGCCAATTAAACTGAAACTTGGTCAAATTTCTAGAGGTGCACTCACTTCTGTGCCAGCCTGTGGATTCAGCTGCCTTCGACAGAAATTATGGCATACACTCAGCCTTGCGGAAAGAAATGTAGCTGCTAATATTTCTGACAGAAAGGGTACCTGCTTTCTTCTGCCACGTGTCATAGAATTGAAGCTGTTCTGGAAATGGCTCCCCTTGAACTGTAGCTGGAAATTGTCTTAAACAACAATGCCTGAAACATTTTTGCCTGTAGAGTAACTCACGCTCTTTATGTGGCTAAAGCCATTTTTCTTTCAAGTAAGAGTGCTTGAGGAGGGTGTTAACTAGTGTCAATTCATTGTAACTGTTCCTACATTACAAACCATGCCATCCTGCTTTTGCAAAAGCAGAACGGTCTCCCAGATTGCCAACTGACATGCAATGTTGAAGAAGCTGGCGGCATATTTTGGAGCGACTGTATGAGTAGCGTAAAGTGGTGATGGACTTTATCATGCAGTTGTCAAACTGGAGCATGGGTTGCTTTGAGTTCTGCCATTGGCAGCTGGTGAGCGACGCATGTACTGAAGCACTTTGAAGATGTTACAGTAGTGACAAGTGTGGAATCAATCATGTCATCGATGCATGGCCACATGGAAATACATACTAAAAAAGTGAAACTACTGCCCCTCCTCAACATGTACACAATCATTCACTGCACATGCTATCTTCACTAATCCAGTGATCACAGTGATAATATGATATATGTACTTTATATCTGTCCTTTTATGTCCTTTTCTGTCTTCTCCTACCAGTTGAATGCCACTTCTGTATTATAATCCAGCATGATGCAGCAGAAAGAAAGAAGCAGTGCAGTTTTTTGGTCCTTCTGCATACGTATGTTAATTTCGAAGCATGCGTATAAAGGAATCAATTTGAAGCCATGTCATCCACAAGAAGGCAGCCCACTTCTATTGAATTATAGCTAAATATAAAAAGGTTATAGATAAATACTGACTTTCAAAGCAGTTAATATCAATCTAAGTTAAGTAAACATGCACACACATATAAATATGTATGCATATGTATATGTAGATGTTTTTCTTTTTAATTAAAAATGATTTTACTGGTATTATTTAAGGTGAACTTTTAACCTCCAATATGTTACCCCTACACTTAAGAATGCTGCCACATGATACAGAGGATGAAGAACATGGGGTTCTTTTGAATTAAATAAAGGTGGCAAATGTTTTATTTGTTCCTAGTTATGGATAAATGCTTTTATATTTACATTTAAAATTGATAATGGCATAACATTTTTAGAAATGTATTAAATTAAACATCTAGCATCTTTAAAAAATTTTCATTCACATTTATGTTCAGGCTCTGTCAGCATGCCCATGTAGTAGATGTTAGAGTCTGACTGGTTAATTGAGTCTGTGGACAGGAGCTTTTTATAAAGGTGACAATGTAAGACCACTGTCTTTAATGCAGGCAACAAGTTGATTAGGAACGTCTAACTGGTCTGTAGGAGCCAGAACTCTTAATGGTTGGTAGGGGATAAAATACTTATTTCTCACCGCAAAATGCAAATAAACTTATAAAATGTATACAATGTGATTTTCTGGATTTTATTTTTGATATTCTATCTCTCAATGTTAAAATTAACCTACCCTTAAAATTATAGACTGTTCATGTCTTTGTCAGTGGGCAAACTTACAAAATCAGCAAGGGATCAAATAATTATTTCTTTCACTGTATATACCATGGAAATGTACTACGGACAACGGAATAGTCTATGGGTGAGCAATATAATACAGATAAGGGTATGTGCAGAAGTTGAGTAAAATTTCTGCAACATTTTTGCATCTCTTTGCAGGAAAAACACAGAAATATTAGCAAAAAAAATGTGGTTTTAAAACATAACTTTTGCTAGTTACATCTAAAAAGAGGTATTACCTCTATAAAAACAATGTAACTATTTTCCCATCACATATCTCCAAATAAATCTCTCAAAACCCCTATCTGGGGAAATACAAATCCCTATTCTCTGTCAGTGATAAGAGTGGAATAGATTTTTTGAGATATACAACATGAATCAAAGTATACAACCCAGAACCTCACCTCAGAAAGTTCTACTTGGGTTATTCCCTATATATACTATTCACAAATATCTTAATATCAGAGTACATCTGCAACAAATTATTTCATACATAATATAGGAAAAAAAGGAACAGTTTCACCATATCCAGCTTTTTTCCTTTTTTCTTTCCTTTTAGTGCAGATTCCGGATTCTGGGTCCAAATAATCACTGTCAGTCCCTAATTCTGGCTGACCCTGGTACCCCAATGACTCCTGCCCTTGCAAGGGCAGCCCACAGCTATCCCTATTTCTAGCCAGCCCTGGACTGACCGTGCGTGTCTCCCGACGCGTTTCTTTAAGGAATTGATTCATCAGGGGATTGGCACCTTATTCCATATCAGGAGCATTTGGGCAGCGTCTCCCTTCAGTCAGGGGAGAAAAAAAGCAGTGGCACCCTTGTTCGCCACCACCCTCCTTAAATACATCAGTAATTAGTCAGGAAACCTGTCCCACATACTTCATAGATTTGTAAACACATAGTCCCATTCATTAATCCTTTAGAAAGGGGTATAGACATTCAAAGTCATCACATCTCTCACCTGTTTCTAATCGCTGAATTTGATCCCCCTAGATGCAGGACTAGCGGTTCACGTGTAGTGAGCTTCACCTTCATTTCGGCATTCATTTCCGGGTTTCTGGAACACAGATGCGCTCCACCAGCCTCACTTCCGGTCCCCGGAGCATACACCATTTTGAGGATATTGGAATGCAAAAGCGCTCCATTCACCTCACCTCCGGTCCCCGGAGTGTACCTCCTCCTGATCACGTGAGGAGTTAGCTCATTTCCGCTCTTTGGAACGCACGTCTCCCACCCGAAACTTCCGAGCTATTACATTGTGCTCCACCTATATCTACGTCACACTCCCTGTATTTCACTCAGATTTCATTACCTCCATATTGCTCCCATTCCAGTGGCCCATATAGGACTATAATATAAGAGGCATTTTAATTATTTATCCCAATGTTATATCTTCCTTCTCATATTAAAGGTACAGTACTGAGTGAAAATATTTTTCATTTATCTTAATATATCAGAATAAATTATTCAATTAACAGCAAAAAAGTATCAATAAACTCTATAGGGAGGATTGTTTCGTGGAATCGTCCCTTTATTATCTGAAAAAAGGAAGATTTGTAAATGTCAAATATTTTCTGGTGCAAAAGGTATTTTGGCAAAATATTCTGTTACAGAACGAGCACATTCTATATAAAGCAATCAAAAGTTAGTTGCTCATTAAGTCAATTTGGGGCGACTGTATTCAGATGGTAGATCCATTTTGCCTCTTTCTGTAGGATGAGGCGATCCCAATCACCTCCTCTCAGGGGTGTCCCCACCTTTTCAATGCCTATAAATTTTATAGCTGTTTTATCACCACCATGGGCCTAATTTATATGTCTGGCAACAGGGGTATCCCTCTTATGTTCAATGTCCCCAAGGTGTTCCCCTATTCTTCGTCAGAGTTCTCTTTTTATCTTCCCAATATATTCAAGTCCACATTGGCAGTTCCCTTTATAAATCACCCCTTCCGTCCGACAATTTATAAAGTTCCAAATCACAAAATTCCGATCAGTATTAGTACCCCCAAATGTTTTACATTTCTGGATAGACGGGCACACAATGCAGTTCCCACAACAAAAACAGCCCTTTTCATTGGAATTTTACCACATCTCTATCCTTGGACTCAGAAAGTGACTGTATACTAATCTGTCCCGTAGCGAGCGGCCCCTCCTATGTGTGATATGTGGATACCCCCCAAAAAGGGTTTTACCTCCTCATCCATCTCCAAAAAGGGCCAATATTTTTCAAAGATCTTTCTGATTTTGTCATTTCTATTACCATATGTGGTTATACAGTAAGTCTTACGACATCCTGTTCCTCGTTCTTTCTTTTGGGGGTTCAATAGATCACTTCTATCTTGTGTTCTACTATTTTGATATGCTTTCAGTAGAACCCTCCTAGGGTAACCCTTCTCAAGACTTCACTCCCTTGTAAAGCTCAAACCAATTGGATTATGATTAATCTCCTCTACAAACGCACAAAACTCATCCGGGGTACCTCTCCAGATCACAAAAATATCATCCAGATATCGGGCCCACATCTCCACTTTTTCACAATTATGGGGGCCTCTTTCCCCAAAGATCATTATTTCCTCCCACCAGCCCAGGAGCAAATTTGCATAAGTGGGCGCACAGGGGCTCCCCATTGCAATGCCCCTGAGCTGGTGGAAGTACTTACGATCAAAGGTGAAAAAGTTTTTTGTGAGGCAAAAATTAAGTGCTTTCAATACAAAATCACTGTGCTCACGACATTGAACACCTCGTATAGACAAAAAGTATTCCACCGCTTCAAGGCCTTTTGAGTGTGGAATTGAAGAATGTAATGCTTCACCATCAATACTAGCCAGAATACAGTCTGAATTGATAGTTAAACCCTCCAACTTCAACAAGAGGTCATCTGTATCTCAGGTGTATGATTGCAGTGAATATACAAAGGTCTTAATATCTGATCAATGTAAATCCCAACATTTTGACAAAGGAAAACGCAGCTACAAAAGCGCTTGTTTTAAGTGCATAATTGCCTTTGATTTGGCCCTGTGTTTTTGATTGATTTGAGAGAAGTCAACGATGAAAAACGCAGGGCAAAAATGCACAGAATTGACATGCTGCAGACTTTAAAAATTATTTATCAGGTCCATGACACTTAAGGTTTCTCACTCACTTTTCTGGCATCAGGCTGCCCAAATCCGTGCTAAAAAAATGCAATGAAAACATACCAAATCTGCAACTTGTGTACACAGCCATATATGGCAACAAAATCTACCCAAGAATATGTAAAAGTCTATGGAAGAGCAATATATTATACTTTTTGAACAAGTTTTTGAGGCGTATATAGCAATGAACTGTACCCAAGAAAATGCAGTACTGTATGGAAGGTGTTAGGGCTAGCGGAACACACCAAATAATAGGACAGATAGAGTATGGTGCGTTCGCAGCCCGGGGTCCACCGTGCAGAGATGGAACCTGCTGCCAAGTAATGACGGACTATATGGCGGTACTCATAAGTATACACACGTGGGTTAAACTTCACCCAGCGTGAAGGAAGCGATCCTGTTGCGTCACAGGATCGCGGTACCGCACATAGAGCGCGAGCAAGTAGTCAGCGAACTCAACCCCAACTAGGATTGAAGTCCGATTAGACCCTTGCTGGCACAACACCGCAACTGGGTGTGTAAAGAAGCTAAATATTAGGGCACAAGAGTGCATGCGGTGCCGCACTGATGAACGCCACTAACCACCCAGGCTTGGGTAAGGAAAGCACAGAGGAAGTGCACGGCACTGTACTGGCGGTCACAGCAACTGGACGCTGTACTGTGTGATTCGTGCTGTAGGATAAGTCGGGCGCTAGATAGCAACCATACACCTTCCGCGAACAGTCATTCAATAGGGAAGGGGTATCCAAGGACGACTTGCACTCACAACAAACACACGTAAGCAAATGTACACTAGCGCATGGCCGTGCGGTCATGCGCAGTTTATATAGTTGCAGCACAGGAAGTGGCCACAGAAACTTTGCCCTTCCAAGACCTGCCACGAGGACCAATGGAATGTGCTGCAGGGCCTGAGCACATGACCCTCGATCTCCAACGGGAGATCTTGCCCTGGGCATGCTCAGTGTGTGCAGACAAGGACTTAGTCCCAGAGAAGTCCGCTCGCTGCTGACCAGCACTGGCTTTAATGGCAGAAGCTGAAGAAGCAGCAGTAACTCTCTGTACAGAGTGAGACTGAGCAAGACGCTGGGACCGGCGTCCCTGCTGAGCAGACTCCACTGCGGCTGGATAAGAATGGGAGACCGCAGCGGAGATGGCTCAAGATTCCCCCTGTGCAGAAGCGGGAACTCGAGACCTAACAGAAGGTTTATATAGCAACCAACTATACCCAAGATGATTTATTACACTATGGACGAGCAATATAATTCTAATAATTTTTTTAAAGTTTTTGGAGACTGATATAGCAACTAAATATACCCAAGAATATTCTGTACTGTGTGAATGAGCAATATATTACAAATAAATTTTTACCCAGTTTTTGGAGGGTTTTATATCGATAAATTGTACCCAAGCACATATAATACTCTATGGATGATCAATATAATACTGATAAACTTTTGAACAATTTTTTGATGGTTTTTGATGGTTAGATACCACCGAAATATACCCAAGAAGACGTAAAACCCTATGGATGAGCACTATAATATTAATAATTTTTTAAACAAGTTTTTTGAGGGTTATATACCAATGAAATTTACTACAGACCACGGAATCATTTGCCAGTGAGCAATACTGTATAATTTCGATAAAATTTTGAACAAGTTTTTGAGAGTTATATAGCAACAAAATCTACCCAACAATATGTAATAGTCTATGTATGAGCAATATATTATATTGCTCATTTTTTGAGGGTTTTATAACAAGGAAATGTACCCAAGAACACGTAATACAGTATGGAAGACTAATATAATACAATACATTTTGAAAAAGTTTTTAGAGGCTTAGATAGCAACGAAATGCACCCAAGAAGACATAATACCCTATGGGTGAGCAATATATGATACCAATAAATGCAATATTTTGAAAATGTCCGTTATGTACTTATACAGTTTCATAGATGACAAAAATGTACCCAGGCCACGTAATTCTGTATCGCTGAAAAATGTAACACTGCAAAAAATGTTAACGCTTTTTTTTCAGTTTTATACAGGGTGGGCCATTTATATGGATACACCTAAATAAAATGGGATTGTTGGTGATATCAACTTCCTCTTTGTGGCACATTAGTATATGGGAGGGCAGAAACTTTTCAAAATGGGTGTTGACCATGGCAGCCATTTTGAAGTTGGCCATTTTGGATCCAACTTTATTTTTTCCAATGGGAAGAGGGTCATGTGACACATCAAACTTATTGAGAATTTCACAAGAAAAACAATGGTGTGCTTGGTTTTAGCATCTTTTTTTAATTATTTACAAGTTTATGACCACTTATAAAATGTTTTAAAAGTGCTCCCCATTGTGTCAAGAGTGGGAGAAGAGGGTTGCATTGACAATCCAACACAATGGGCAGCAATTTGAACACATTTTATAAGTGGTCATAAAGTGGGAGAGTGATAGAGTACTACACCTAGCATCATATTTGCTTCTTATCCTGTGACATTTTACAGAGTTTTGTATTTCGCTTACTGTTTGCATATCCATTCTGTCTGTATGCTTTTGTGTGGAAAATTTAACCATGAGCACAACTAGAGAAGGGGTGCTAAAGACAGGTTCCCAAACCATATAGATTAATAGTAAGAGACCTAGCACCCAACTTTAGGTAAGATGCAGCAGACAAAATTTATTGTAGTAAATACAGGAAAACGTTTCGGTCAATTGTGACCTTCATCAGTTAAAGGAGGTTATTAACTAAAAGCCGGTAATGGGAATTATAATCGCTGCACGATCATATATCAAAATTAGCTCAGCGTGGTTGTTGTAGGCAAACCTGCTATGAGCAAATAGGAAGATTCCTGGAGCTGCAGTGCTCTCCGACGCGGCATCCACCACTTGTCTCAATTTTGCTTATTAAAAATTAAATTGTAGTTTTACTTTTCAATTTTTATTTTGTTATTGCAGCTCAACTGTTGCTTCACTGTCACAACACATGCATGGAGAGCCCAACAAACGTGTTGTTCAGCAAGAGCAATCCAGGTAGCCGGGTTCCATCTGCAGCTGATTCGGTAAGTGCAATTGCCTGCCAAATAAGGAGGGACCTGAACATATTCGCTCATCTCTACTCTCTTAATGTTTGATATTTTCAACACTTCATATTAGTAAGACCTGTGATGTATGCTAATACACTCATGATCATGCAAGAAAGTACTATAAGGCATTGAAAAATAAAAGCCACCAAGCGTATATTTATATTTCCTTATCATTAATGAAAAGAAGTAAAGGCAAAGCTTTGTTTTAATCTTGTCTTTTTTATTCCTATTTTTTATTCCCATTTCACACTAGCATTTATTGGCTGCATTTTTTATCTTACAGGTTCATTTGGCCAACAGCCTAAGTCTCATATTCATATGCAACATAATAATATATTAGCATTTTTATATACATTATGAATATTTAACCTTAAAAACAAACACTTTAGGCCTTTTTTCACAGAAATTTCTTTTATTTTTTTATTGTAAATTTCAAACGTATTTTTCCCACTGTTCAAAACTTTTTTGGGGCAATTTTGTCTATTTAATACTACTGCAGCATATCTCTTTCTGCAGTAGTGTTGTAAAGTGTTGTAGTGTTGTAAATTCTTTTTGAGAAGAATATGGAAATAAATGCATGCTGTATTTTGGAATAAAGGCACTGGCTATAACCTAACAAATTGATTTGAGGTGAATCATGTTCACCTTGAAGATAAAAAAAAAATCTGATTTGCTTCAGGTAAATCCAGAAAAAAAACGGTAGACAATCAAAAAGGATTTTAGTGAATTATAAAGGCCTGGAAAAGGGCTAGAATATTGTATTCACCCAGTTCTCACCTCTCCCACTGCAAAGCCCCTCTTTGGTCTTTGATTGAGTCAATTTTTTTGTATCAGTGTTCAGAGACAGCAGAACTGTCAAAGATAGCAATAAAAATAAGAAAGAAGAATTGAAGAAAATGACCAGACCAAAGAAGGCTGCGTGGCAAGATTTCTTTTTATTGCTTACCTATATTTTATTATGCTCGAGTCTAGAGCGACCTCAGTGCATAATAATGCACATTCGATTCACGTCAGAAAAAGTTTAGTTTTGGTAGAGTCACTTTTCCTTACCACTGATCCAATACAACAGTCCAAATTACAAATAAAACTTCAAAAACACAAAAAATAGGTGTTTGTAGTGCACTAAAAGATGTGTGAGAAATAATGCATTGGAAAAAAAAACAAATTTTTTCCTAAAATGCTGTGCATGAAATCACAATAACTAATATGAAAAGATAAAAGTACCGTATATACTCGAGTATAAGCCGAGATTTTCAGCCCAAATTTTTGGGCTGAAAGTGCCCCCCTCGGCTTATACTCGAGTCACGGTAGCGGTGGGGTCAGCGGGTGAGGGGGAGAGGGCGTTGAGGTATACTTACCTAGTCCCAGCGATCCTCGCGCTGTCCCTGCCGTCCCACGGGCTTCGGCGCTGCAGCTTCTTCCTCTCTTCAGCAGTCACGTGGGACCGCTCATTAGAAAAATGAATAGGCGGCTCCACCTCCCATAGGGGCGGAACCGCCTATTCATTTCTCTAATCAGCGGTGCCGGTGACCGCTGATAGAGAAAGAAGCTGCGGCACCGAAGACAGCTGTGACAGGCGGGGACAGCGCGAGGATCGCCAGGACTAGGTGAGTATGTTATATTCACCTGTCCACGTTCCAGCCGCCGGGCACCGATCCATCTTCCCGGCATCTATCTGCGCTCTGACTGTTCAGGTCAGGGGGCACGATGACGCACTAGTGTGCGCGGCGCCCTCTGCCTGATCAGTCAGTGCAGAGAGACGCCGGGACCGGACGCTGGGAGCTGCAATCAGCGAGGTGAGTATGGCTTTTTTTTTTTTTATTGCAGCAGCAGCGGCCATGGCACAGACTTATACCGAGCATCTATGGGGCAATATGAACGCAGCAGAGCACAGTATGGGGCAGATATGGGGATATATGAACGCAGCAGAGCACAGTATGGGGCAGATATGGGGATATATGAACGCAGCAGAGCACAGTATGGGGCAGATATGGGGATATATGAACGCAGCAGAGCACAGTATGGGGCAGATATGGGGATATATGAACGCAGCAGAGCACAGTATGGGGCAGATATGGGGATATATGAACGTAGCTACTGATGTCTCAATTAATTTTACTTTTATTGGTATCTATTTTTATTTTTGAGATTCACCGGTAGTTGCTGCATTTCCACCCTAGGCTTATACTCAAGTCAATAAGTTTTCCCAGTTTTTTGTGGCAAAATTAGGGGGGTCGGCTTATACTCGGGTCGGCTTATACTCGAGTATATACGGTAATTTGTAATACAGAAATATAAATTAAAGGCAAATTTTAAGAAAACAAAAACAAACTGAAAACTACATTACAAAAATACACATGTAAATTTTAATCTATTCTCACTAAAGGGCACAATTTTATAACAAAAATAGATCTGTTTTGGAACTGTCCAACTTTCAATCTTATTTCACTTCAAGATCTGTTCAAAAGAGTAAAGTTTACTCTTGAAATGAACTCAGTAGGAGTTCTAAGTGCTCCAGTTTGAAGCTCACTGAATAAGAAACTTTCAAAAAGAATTTTCTTTAATGTTTTTTTTTTCTATTTTTGTTATATTTCTTGCTATTTTAATTACTTTCTGCATCTCAGTTTCTGAAAGCAATCTTTGATCATGAATTTAATTTCTAGCACCAGGAAACAGCCTATTGTGGTTATGCAAGAATGAGCACAATTCCTTCCAAATCAGACAAACTCATCATTTTGTGACCTTTTCTAACTGCACAACAATTTTGGATTAGTTACCAATATTTTTTACGCTATCTTACTTTCTTTAATATTAAATAGCATTTTTAGGGCAGCACGGTGGCGCAGTGGTTAGCACAGCAGCCTTGCAGCGCTGGGGTCCTGGGTTCTAATCCCACCCAGAACAACATCTGCAAAGAGTTTGTATGTTCTCTCCGTGTTTGCGTGGGTTTCCTCCGGGCACTCCGGTTTCCTCCCACATTCCAAAGACATACTGATAGGAATTCTAGATTGTGAGCCCAATCGGGGACAGTGATGATAATGTGTGCAAACTGTAAAGCGCTGCGGAATATGTTAGCGCTAAATAAAGATTATTATTATTATTATTATTATTATTTTTAAAAGCACAATACATATATTTTTGCATTGTATATAAGCATACATAAGAGTTCATATAGTGCAAGCTTTTCAATTTTTCTTCTCTTAATCAAAATCTCACAGAGACTACCAAATATTATTATTTATATATGAAGTATAATCGAAAATATATATTATAATATATCATTATTATAATTAAAATGGCAATCAATCTGCAAGCATTTAGTTTAGAGAAACAGAAATTCATGGTATGGTTCCTAAAAAAGTCAAAGGCCTTTAGGTTCACATATTGATTCCGAAAGGATTTCTGAGAAATTACTACTTCTTTAAAAAAGGACATACAGTGGGGCAAAAAAGTATTTAGTCAGTCAGCAATAGTGCAAGTTCCACCACTTAAAAAGATGAGAGGCGTCTGTAATTTACATCATAGGTAGACCTCAACTATGGGAGACAAACTGAGAAAAAAAATCCAGAAAATCACATTGTCTGTTTTTTTAACATTTTATTTGCATATTATGGTGGAAAATAAGTATTTGGTCAGAAACAAACAATCAAGATTTCTGGCTCTCACAGACCTGTAACTTCTTCTTTAAGAGTCTCCTCTTTCCTCCACTCATTACCTGTAGTAATGGCACCTGTTTAATCTTGTTAGCAGTATAAAAAGACACCTGTGCACACCCTCAAACAGTCTGACTCCAAACTCCACTATGGTGAAGACCAAAGAGCTGTCAAAGGACACCAGAAACAAAATTGTAGCCCTGCACCAGGCTGGGAAGACTGAATCTGCAATAGCCAACCAGCTTGGAGTGAAGAAATCAACAGTGGGAGCAATAATTAGAAAATGGAAGACATACAAGACCACTGATAATCTCCCTCGATCTGGGGCTCCACGCAAAATCCCACCCCGTGGGGTCAGAATGATCACAAGAACGGTGAGCAAAAATCCCAGAACCACGCGGGGGGACCTAGTGAATGAACTGCAGAGAGCTGGGACCAATGTAACAAGGCCTACCATAAGTAACAACTACGCCACCATGGACTCAGATCCTGCAGTGCCAGACGTGTCCCACTGCTTAAGCCAGTACATGTCCAGGCCCGTCTGAAGTTTGCTAGAGAGCATTTGGATGATCTAGAGGAGTTTTGGGAGAATGTCCTATGGTCTGATGAAACCAAACTGGAACTGTTTGGTAGAAACACAACTTGTCGTGTTTGGAGGAAAAAGAATACTGAGTTGCATCCATCAAACACCATACCTACTGTAAAGCATGGTGGTGGAAACATCATGCTTTGGGGCTGTTTCTCTGCAAAGGAGCCAGGATGACTGATCCGGGTACATGAAAGAATGAATGGGGCCATGTATCGTGAGATTTTGAGTGCAAACCTCCTTCCATCAGCAAGGGCATTGAAGATGAAATGTGGCTGGGTCTTTCAACATGACAATGATCCAAAGCCCACCGCCAGGGCAACGAAGGAGTGGCTTCGTAAGAAGCATTTCAAGGTCCTGGAGTGGCCTAGCCAGTCTCCAGATCTCAACCCTATAGAAAACCTTTGGAGGGAGTTGAAAGTCCGTGTTGCCAAGGGAAAAGCCAAAAACATCACTGCTCTAGAGGAGATCTGCATGGAGGAATGGGCCAATATACCAACAACAGTGTGTGGCAACCTTGTGAAGACTTACAGAAAACGTTTGACCTCTGTCATTGCCAACAAAGGATATATTACAAAGTATTGAGATGAAATTTTGTTTCTGACCAAATACTTATTTTCCACCATAATATGCAAATAAAATGTTAAAAAAACAGACAATGTGATTTTCTGGATTTTTTTTCTCAGTTTGTCTCCCATAGTTGAGGTCTACCTATGATGTAAATTACAGACGCCTCTCATTTTTTTAAGTGGTGGAACTTGCACTATTGCTGACTGACTAAATACTTTTTTGCCCCACTGTATTATAGGCCAAAACAACTTATCTGAAATAAAATTTCAGCTGTTCTCTTAATATCAGCACCTTTCCTTTAGTGTCAATATTTTCTTACAAATATATAGTCTATCATTTTAGTATATTTTCAGACTTACTGTTACAAACAAAAGTCAAAGAGAATAAGACATATTTTACTCTGAATAATAATCTATCACTCCATGTATTTATTGTCCTTTATATTATGGGTGGAATTAGTAATAAAATTAGAATACAATTAAACTGCGGCTTTATTTACCTCTTCTTAATACAGTTTTGCAATATTTGCTACATCACAGAGATAATTAAAGTAGTCCACTACTTGGACAACTTCTACTCATACCCCTCACTTAGCCCTGATAAAATACTAAAGGGAACCTGTCACCTGAATTTGGCGGGACCGGTTTTCGGTCATATGGGCGGGGTTTTCGGGTATTTGAGTCACCCTTTCCTTACCCGCTGGCTGCATGCTGGCTGCAATATTGGATTGAAGTTCATTCTCTGTCCTCCGTAGTACACGCCTGCACAAGGCAATCTTGCAATCTAGGCAAGACAGGTGTCAACACTGCTGGAATGGCATCAGCACGGGAGGTAAGTATAAGCTTTAGTATTTTATTGGGGGGCCAAACATTTTGATCAAGAAGGAGTTGTGCTAGTAGTGGACAACTCCTTTAAGTGTTCAAAGACCATTACGAGAAGGAAGCTAAGCAAAGCAATGCTATATTCTAACTGAATATAGTTAGTCATGTGTGTTTTTCAGTAAAAAAAGAACACTTATTTCATGAAGAAATGAGATATTCATAAAAACGCTTGCACAGTGGTCCAAGTGGGTAAGGTTATGGGTTATCTTAGAGACCATATAAGACCATATAGAAAATTCATAGGCTTAAAGGGTTTTTCCCATGAACAAAGTTAAATTTAAAGTTGGTTTTAATCAATACATCTTGAAATAATAATAATTTCCACAATTGGATGTGTTTACAAAAATGCTTCCATGTTGAAATTTTCTTATAAATGTGCCCCTGAAATGTACTGTGTAATGGCTGTGTCTCACCATACAGGGACATGATCTGATCGTACCAAAGCTCCTGGGCAGGGAAGGAAGCAAAAGAGAGTGTTCAGTTAGCACAGCAGGGGATCACACCTGATTCTTTTTGTGAGATAAAGCATTTCCCTTCCTGTTTTTAAAAAATATTTTACCTCAAAGAAAGAATTATTTGCGATCCTGTGCTGAAACGTCTGTATACTATTTTGCTCCCTTCCCTGTCTAGGAGATGGTATGATGAGACCGTGTCCCTGCACGGTTAGTCGCACCTATTTCACTGTACAGAGCAGGGAAATGTTTATAACATTAGCTCAGCACAGGAACATTTTTTTAAAAACACAATCAATTGTGAAAATTATTATTATTTCAAGATCTATTGATTAAAATAAACTTTGTTCATGGGGAAACCTCTTTAAACTATAGTGAAACGCCAAGATATTTTGATGCAGACAACTCGACAACATATATGTTCAATATTTAAATAAATCTATAGATGATACAAATCTGTTCTTACCTTATTATTATTATTATTTGGTATAGTAATATTATTAGCAGAAACATCATCTGGGTTTTCAACTGTTTATCATAAAGCAGTGGCAAAATTAATGCCATATGGGTATTCAAATATAACACATGTAAAAAAAATAATGACTCTTTAAAAACTTTAAAGAAAAAACAGCTGTAAATCCCAACTTAAAAAAATATGAGCTATGTATATTTAATATATGAGTCTTACACAATAGCACTTGTGGGTAATACTATTGAGAATACCACTTAGGAGGACTACTCAATTATTTTGCTTATTCCATAAATTAACTGATCTACAATGCGTCTAGATTAACATATCATTTACGATGCTTAACTCTTGCAGCTCAGCAGTGACTCACTTGAGTGTTAAGCATTTTTTACTGACACAAAGATAAATGATTATTTTGGCGTGTTCACAACATTATGAAAGCAGACATAAAATTACAATGTCTTCATTTAAATTCTGTTTGGGCAGTAAACACTGTCTCTCGAACAATTTCTTGAGATGACATTCTATTTGCTTGTGATTCTGTTTCTCTCCTGCTTCCTTGTCTCATACTAACGGCACTGCCTTCTGGGGTGCCTATGGCATAAAGCAGGCAGAAGAGAGCTGATTCAGTTGTGCATATAAATATGATGTGTTGAACCATAATAGAGTTTCAGAAAATGTATTTGAAAAAAAAGTCAATTTTCGCTTGCCAAAAAAAGAATATGAACACATCGTTCACATTAATGAGCAGTCTAAAAAATCAGAATTGCAAATGTACAGAAAAATAACAGCTTATCTATCCGTACCTATCTCCATTTTATTTTGCATTACTTTTTATTTTGAATTAGAATATTTTGGGGTTTTCAATTTTATAAACTGCATATATTAAAAATTATTATTTCTTATATTCTTAATTGTCACATAAGAATCAGGTACTGTACTTGCTTAGGTTTTAACAAAGGAATGTGCTGAAATCAGGATTGAAGGTAGCATATGTGCAGTAGGTTCAGCCTCACAGGGTCTTATGGGGGAGATGGACCAGTTGCACTTCAAGTTGCTCAGATGCTGCTGTGATTGTTCCACATTCTTCTTTCCTGACTAATGACATTAGAGGAAGGACTCCTGCATGACTACATGCTTTTCTTATAGTTAATTAAGTATTTTTTTACAAGTTCTTTCGCTGTCATTGTGTACCCATGTAGTACATATCGGTTTTAGATACTTAGGTCATGCTAAACAAATCCGGATTTTAATGGTTTAGATTAAGTGATTCTGAAGTTTCATCTTGAGCAGCACACAGTATTCAAGTCTACTTTACAGTACTTATTGCTCTGTAATGGAAACTCCTCCTTGCCTGACAGTTTTGGCTTAGTAGTGTTGTCTTACTACTGAGCTTATTCAACTCTGACATAATAATGGTCTGTCAGCAGTTCCCTAGTTCTGAAGTCTACATTGTTATCACTATTTTTACATAGAGAGATATCAGTACATTTTCCAGTGCAGTACAAATTGTACTGTAAAATGCTGATGCTGGATGTTGTGGGATTGTAATGTTTCAGGGCTGATAACAGCAGCTTTGTAAGGAGCTAAGAGTGAGTGGGTGAGAGGTTAGCCACTAACTTCTGTATAAAATCAATAGTTTGGAGAGAGTAGACTTGTATTTTAGGAGTTAACTGTTCACCCTAGAATGTAACAACTGCACATACTGGGTTTGTCTCTACTGCTCAATCTCCTTGGCAGCAAGCTGTACACTATGTAAGATACAAGTTCTTACTGCAGAACGACAGCAGAATGAAAAATCAAGTTAAATTCAAACTTGATCATTTTCATGCTAACTCTACCAATTTTATAACATGAGAATACTTTTTTATAAGTTGAAAAGATGACACCTAACCCCACTGACCTCAAGTATCATTCTGATCCTTCCTCCCCAATTTTCTTTACATAATCTATTACTGGCTAGCTTCACCTATTACATAAGTTTATATTCTTTTTTTTAATTTGAATCTGTTGTTCTGTTTCCTCACATTGTTGTATTGTTATGATTATATGCATATGTACTGTATGTTTTACACAGTTTTCTCAATAAAAACATTATTTCTAAAGAAAAGATGACACATTAAGCTTATCTAAGCTTAATTAAACCAGTGGATGTAATGTAAACATCACTGCAGATTTCACTGCCTGCAAAAGAAGAGCTACAAATTTGACAATTGGCTTCGCGAAGGTAAAATACACATTGACATCTGAAGCATAAATTGACAAATCGCAGTGCAGTTTAATTTATTTTGTGGATATCTTAGCAATGTTTTAGTGAGATTCCTTAAAGTGTCATATACAATGCTGTTACTGTAAAGTGCAGCAGATTCTTTGATTCAGAAAATAAAGATATAAAATCTACTCTATGTGCTCTACATGGGAACATAACTTTAATCAGTGTTAGGCAAGCGTTACACATTCATGTTTATGTATGGATCACAATGCCAGGATGCATAACCTGAACTGATAGCCTCCTATTTAATAATGCAGGCCATTGTTTAATTTACGTGTATTGTGATCCATGCATGGTTTGTTAAACCTGAACATATGAAAACGGTCATAATTCCGAAAAAGAAAAAAAGTTGTGACATTACTTTTTTATTTGCAGAATAGGATTCTTTATTTGTGACACTCAGAAAAAGGGTACTTAGATGAAACAAGTAGTATTCTCTCTCTTTCGAAGTCTACTAATGCATTTACATAGCATTTTGCTTAGCAACATGCAGTATACAATCTATATATTATATACAATGATAGTAATGATATGATTTGCATTCCACTTTACTATATTTCTGAATTACTAATTTTATTACATTGCATTAAAATTATTTCCGGTTCTAATCTGCAGGATCAAATTTATCTTAAGATTTCTTGGAACTAAAAACCAATACACTACCAAGTATCATTATTATGCTCTGTGGCATTACTTTTTTATTACACCGGGTGATCATCTTATGACATTTAGGACTAATGAAAAGTTCCTTAGATTGCAGATGACTGCAGCCTAAGGCATAAAAACAGTTTCTTTTAAAAGAGAAATGTATAACTTTGTGCTGTATTTAATCTATACAGTATGTTACAATGTAAAGTACAGGAATCCTTTTTCAAATATTTCCAGCTATTAAAGTGGAAATGTCTATTGTATTTTTTAAAGCACCACTCTTTCATTTGTTTTAATTTCACTGTAGGAGTAATATCACTAATGTTGGTTCTCTGCCCCAAGTAATATACCTACCAGCCACCATTTTCTTTTCTTCCCGGCTCTGCTTTGGTCAGAGAACCAGCCCTAATAGAAATGAGTGAATTTGTATGAATAGAATTTTGAGAATAATTTTGCAAAAATGAGCTCTCCTGATTTTTTCCAATTTGTTTGCAAAAATTTAAATTCAACATCTGGCTAGCCAGAAAGGAATTAAAAAAATCTGTCCTTACACCAGGGTTCCCCAATCTGTAGCTCAGGAGCCACATGTGGCTCGCGGTCCCATGAATTGTGGCTCGCGGCTGTCTGCCAGCTTGGTGCTTAAGCTCCAGGTCTAGCAAACAGGTATGAAGAGCAAATCTGAAAATGGTGAATTTTGTGAGAAGCCCTGCACAGAAGAGCAGATCTGGATGCACATATACTGATCTTAGGGGTTTAGAGATGATTTACCGTATTTTTCGGACTATAAGACGCACTGGACCATAAGGCGCACCCCAAATTTGGGGTGACAATTGCAGAAAAAAAGATTTTTTATAAGATGGGGGTCCGTCTTATTGTCCGAATTTACAGTATTTTACCTGAGGGCTGGCGGTGGCAGAGCAGGGTCACAGGAGGCATGGTGTCGGCAGAGGTGGGGTGATGCCCCGGGAAGCAGAGCGCTCCATCTGCGCACGCGCGGCCTCAGGAAAATGGCTGCCACCACCGATAACAACAGGATTCATCTGGCTCTGCTGCTTACCGGGCTGCTGCATCACCTCACCGGAGAAAGGGACCCCACTTACTGCGCCTCCTCATCCCCGCACCTCTGCTGCCACACCTCTGCCGCCACACCTCTGCTACCGCACCTCTGGCGCCATGGTAAGCCTGTATTGCGACTATTAGACGCACCCCCCATTTCCCCCCTTTTTTGGGGGGGAAAAGTGCTTCTTGTAGTCCGAAAAATACGGTAAGTATGGTACGCTGGAGACAAGATGATAGCACCTGTCAGAGGAGATGCTTAAAGCTGGATGTGACAGTATCTTGGGAGTGTTTATAGGAGAATACTGAATGGGGGGTATTGTGGAAACTCCTGAATCTTACTATGCTACTTTGGGGTGATTTTTGTGGAAATGCTTTGGTTACCATTATGCCTGTTATGGGAGCTTTGGTTGCCACTATTGTGGGGGGTGGGACCTGAATGTGGCTCGCGACCCTCTCTCAAGGCTGGATGTGGCTCACGACCCTCTCATAGAGCTGAATGTGGCTCTCAAGGTCAGAAACATTGGGGACCTCTGCCTTACACTATCACACCCCACTGCCTGCCCTTTTGATCTGACTGACATATTCTTTTCTCATTCTTCCAGTTTGGAGTCTTCTACAGCCATCTATACAGGTGCTCCTTGTGCCATGTTTGTATCTGGTGTCAATGATCAACTTGTGATTTCGCAGCAACTATGGATAAGGCATAAGTAATGCCTCAAGTGATGCACATTGTGATGACGTGTTGTCAAAACATGTGCCATAACTTCTGAGGCTTGATAGGTGCCGGAAGTACCAGTACAGGTTCAAAACAGCAAAACAATATGTCTCATGGGGAAGCAAGGAGCGAGAGAGGAAGGGAAGGAAGAAGGAAAGAAAGAAAGAAAGAAAGAAAGAAAGAAAGAAAGAAAGAAAGAAAGATAGAAAGAAAGAAAGAAAGAAATGGAGTAAAAAGGAAAAGAAAAAAAAGGAAAGGAAAACATTCAATTCGTATTGCTTAACTTTGATGCAAATTTAATTTCCCTGACAAATGCAATTGATCTTAGTAGATTCACTCATATCTAACAGCAGTGTAATATAGAAAAAAATGTATAAAACAATCTAAAGAAAGTTTTCCTAAAGAAGAATATTAGAATTGAATTGGATGCCTTTATAAGTTTTATTTATAGTACTTTCTGTTTATTTTCTAAAACCAAAGGATTATCATCTCTGATGTTACAAAATGGCTGCCACTGCAAGTTCACCTATCAATCAAATCCAAGTTACATGCAGGGCACCTTAACCATCATTCACAGAACAGGGAAGCAGAGGGAAATTGGCAGTACATGACAACTAAGCATTTTATTTATAACTCTTTACATTAAAGTAACAATATACTGTACATGTCTCACTTTCTAAGTCCTTTCTAAGCTTTCAGTGACCTTGTTATATTTTCACATTCCATTGGATATTATTCAAAGGAAAATATGTGCCACACAAGACATTATTGCCATTTTATGATAAAATAGCATTCATACTTTTATAAAATTATACCTTGACTTAAAACATAATATTTTAGTTAAGGTGTATTTTTCTAAATAAAATACCAATATGCACAATATTTTTGTTGTGTTAAAGAATTATAGTAGAAGGAAAAAAATAATAGATTGCTTAAGGCCAGTTTCACAGGTTCATTTTTTCCAGTACTGGAAAAAAATGGTACCAGAGATGTCAATGTTCGTGTGTCCATGTGTGCAATACATGTGGCACACGAGTGGCAACCATGTGCCCCCCATGTGCCACGTTAGTACCACAGGCACAAGCAACTGAGAAGCAGCGGTACAGTAAGCGCTATTCCATGGCGCCAGGTGCTGAAGACCACTCTCATCATTCTCCCCTGCTCTGCCAGCGATCAACTTGAGCAGGGAAAAATTATGAGAGTTATATTCAAGTGATAATAATTAGCGTTGAGCTCATCAATATTTGTTACTTACCCGAGTATAGGGGTACTCGGGGTACTCGCCGAGCAGTGAGCATTTCCGGGATTGTTTGGTGTTAACTGCAGTCTCCACCCAGCCGTCTTGGCAGACTTTAGAGACCTAATCACGGTTCAGTGATTGTCTGCTAGGCCATGAAACGCCACAGCCATCATTGTTGTGGTTGTGCAGTGATTGGCTGGGCCGTACAGCATCATCCCGAGTATAAGAGACCAGGCGCCGCCCTGCTCGCTGCATTCTGTTCCTGTTTCAGTGAGAGTAGGGAGAGCTGCTGCAAAGAATCGTGGTTTTAGAGTTAGTGTAGGTGTGCAACTCTTACATCCACAACTCTTACATCCACAACTCTTACATCCACAACTCCTGAGAAACCAACAGTCCTTTTTAGGGCTAATTCGTGGGTCCCAATATTACAGCACTAGGCAGGCAGGGCACAGCATATCCACATCAGTGCAAGGCCTGCAGCCACTGTATGTGCGTCCATTGCTCCCACTGCATCCCTCTCAAAGCTCCATAACTGCTGTTGTGAATTCTGCTCTTGGGTTCCCTCCAGTGGTTGTAGGTGGGAATGCAGTTGTCTCTGAGTCACAGTCCTGGCCAGGTGTATCTGCTGATTGCTGTTCTGACTGGGATATTTAAGTGTGCAGGATTCATTAGCCCTTGCCAGTTGTCAATGTTTCTTCTGAAGTGTTGGATCACTTTCTGGCTTCTCCTGCTCAGCTGTCAATTCAGCAAAGATAAGTGTCTGGTTTTTGTTTCAGTGGCACACATGCAGTGTGCTTATATTCTGTGCTATTCATTTGTTTTTCTCTTGTCCAGCTTAGACTGTGTCAGTGTTTTCTCGGTCTAGTTGGATTCTCTGGAGATGCAGATATATGCTCCACATCTTTAGTTAGATGGTGGAGTTTTTGTTTTTTCTGCTGTGGATATTTTTGGAAGAATTTTTTAATACTGACCGCTTAGTATCCTGTCCTATCCTTTCCTATTTAGGTAGTGTGTGCCTCATTTGCTAAATCCTGTTTTCTGCCTACGTGTGTCTTTTCCTCTACTACTCACAGTCAATATTTGTGGGGGGCTGCCTATCCTTTGGGGTTCTGCTCTGAGGCAAGGTAGAAATTCCTATTTCCATCTATAGGGGTATTTAGTCCTCCGGCTGTGTCGAGGTGTCTAGGTTTTGTTAGGCACACCCCACGGCTAGGGTTGAGCGACTTTCACTTTTATAGGATCGGGTCGGGTTTCACGAAACCCCACTTTTTCAAAAGTCGGGTCGAGTGAAATCGGCTGATCCTATAAAAAAGTCGGGGTCGGGGTCGGCCGAAACACGAAACCCAATGCAGTGCATTGGGTTTCCAATGGTTCCCAGGGTCTGAAGGAGAGGAAACTCTCCTTCAGGCCCTGGGATCCATATTTAAGTGTAAAATAAAGAATTAAAATAAAAAATATTGCTATATTAGGTATATACTCACCCTCGGACGCGCCCTGCTTCTTTCCGGCAGCCTTCCTTCCTAAGAATCAGCGCTTGAAGGACCTTCAGTGACGTCGCGGCTTGTGATTGGTCGCGCGAGCGGTCACATGGGTGGTCGCGCGACCAATCACAAGCCGCGACGTCATCTAAGGCCCTTCACGCGCTGATTCTAAGGAAGGAAGGCTGCCGGTTAGTACCAGAGCGCGTCAGAGGGTGAGTATAGCAATATTTTTTATTTTAATTCTTTATTTTACACTTAAATATGGATTCCGATACCGATTTCCGATATTGCAAACATATCGGAACTCAGTATCGGAATTCCGATACCAGATTCAGAAGATCACCGACCTCATGGCTGACCCCACACAGGGGTCGGGTCGGGTTTCATGAAACCCGACTTTGCCAAAAGTCGGCGACTTCTGAAAATGGCCGACCCGTTTCGCTCAACCCTACCCACGGCTACTTCTAGTTGCGGTGATAAGATCAGTGTTTGCGGTCAGTATAGTTACCACCTACTCCAGTGAAAGTTTTCATGCTGCTCCAAGGTCACCTGATCATAACAGCACAATTGTTGTACTGGACAAGAGAAAAACAAATGAATAGCACAGAATATAAGCACACTGCATGTGTGCCACTGAAACAAAAACCAGACACTTATCTTTGCTGAATTGACAGCTGAGCAGGAGAAGCCAGAAAGTGATCCAACACTTCAGAAGAAACATTGACAACTGGCAAGGGCTAATGAATCCTGCACACTTAAATATCCCAGTCAGAATAGCAATCAGCAGATACACCTGGCCAGGACTGTGACTCAGAGACAACTGCATTCCCACCTACAACCACTGGAGGGAACCCAAGAGCAGCATTCACAACAAACTGCCTGCTGCAGCTTCTTTACTGTCTATAAAAACTTTTTTTTTCCAAAAATCCCCCCCCACCAAAAAAAAATATAGTCTGTTCTGTCAGACTGAGGCCTGTTGAAAAGTGATAGTTTGCCAGGCATACGTAGCATAGTTGTGTGTGCTACCCTTGTGTCTCTTTTTTTTGGTGTTTTAAATTCACCAAAAAAGGCCTCATATATCTCTGGGCTCTAAGTTTGGGTATTGGAGGCCGGTGTACATATTTTTTGGCGGTGTGACACTCAAATTCTACACAGCGCTATTTAGTCTAAAAAATTTTTGAAAGACCACAGATTTGCCAGTGTGGTATTTCTGTTACAGCCGTCATATATCTCTGCTCCAAGTTTTGCCATTGGAGGCCGGTGTACTTACTTTGTGGCTGTGTGATACTCAAGTTCTATGCAGCGCTATTTAGCCCCCCAAAAATTAAAAGGCCACAGATTTGCCAGTGTGGTATTTCTGTTACAGCCGTCATATATCTCTGCTCAAAGTTTTGCCATTGGTGGCCGGTGTACTTACTTTGTGGCTGTGTGATACTCAAATTCTATACAGCGCTATTTAACACCAAAAAAATTTGAAAGGCCAAAGATTTGCCAGTGTGGTATTTCTGTTATGGCCATCATATATCTCTGCTCCAAGTTTTGCCATTGGAGGCCGGTATACTTACTTTGTGGCTGTGTGATACTCAAGTTCTATGCAGCGCTATTTAGCCCCCCCAAAAAATTAAAAGGCCATAGATTTGTCAGTGTGCTATTTCTGTTACAGCCGTCATATACCTCTGCTCCACGTTTTTCCATCAGAGGCCAGTGTACTTACTTTGTGGCTGTGTGATACTCAAATTCTATACAGCGCTATTCAGCCTAAAAAAAAATTTGAAAGGCCACAGATTTGCCAGAGTGGTATTTCTGTTACAGCCATCATGTATCTCTGCTCCAAGTTTTGGCATTGGAGGACGGTGTACTTATTTTGTAGCTGTGAGAAACTCAAATCCTATACAGTGCTATTTTGCATTAATTAACTTTAAAAAAAAAATGAATACAGTTTCTGAGGTCATGCTGAGGCCTGCCTGGTGCTTGGGTTTGAAAAATCGTAGATTTGCAGGCATACTGATCACATATTATTTTGCTAGTAATAAAAACATTTATGTTGAGCATTTGAAATACTGCAGTAGTCCATTTAAAATGGGCAAGGCAAGGGGAAAGGGACGAGGAAGTGGACGTGATGCTGATGGTGCATCCAGAGGACAAGGCCTGGGGCAAGGTGAAAATGGGCAGCACCAAAGACCCACATCTTCTCGCTCGACCTTCCTGTCCCAGTTTCTAGGGGACCGCAGTACACCACTACTGAAGCCAGAGCAGTGTGAAATGGTTGTTGGTTGGATAGCGGATAATGCTTCTGCAGCGCCCCAGGGTCCTGGTCATTGAAGTAATATCATTCTCCTCTAGGGGAGAGTGATATTGCATTTGAAGGCAATAAAGGAGATCTCTTTACCAGGTATCACAAACATGCAACATACTTCACACTCTATTCCACCAGGGGGAGCTATGCTCCTATTTATTAAGGCACTCTTCACAATTAGGTAAAACTGGTGGTCTGGATAGGAAGTTAGTCAGAAGCTGGCTGAGCTTTACGCAGTCAGTTCTGGTCAGGTAGACAGAGAGGAAGGAGGAATATCTAGTAGTTGCCAACAGGGTTGGTCCCTGACAGGGGTGGGATCCTGTCAGATGCCTAGACAGAAGGCCATGGAGCTGCGCCTGCCCCACGTGCGGCAGCATCCTAAGAAAGAGACAAGAACAGCGAATTGTATTGTAGAGAGTGAGAAACGAAGTCATAGCAAAAGGAGAGGAAACCAGAGGGAGTTCTGCCCTACACAGGCTGCCTCCTTCTGAGGCGCAGGATCCGGTAACCAGAACACCGAGGGAGAAACCGTCTACATGCCTTGCTCCAGAGACTGGCAAGACAGTTAATTCCAAGTTACTGATCTGCCCTAAACCCAGAAGACACGGTGGCAACTTGTGGGGGCCAGGGCATGCTAGAGTCCCTGTAAAAGCCTCAGGCCGTCAGTCATACAGGTTTGTTCCTATCCATCTGGGGGACAGAAAGAGACATAACATCTAGAACATCTATAACAGTTGTGAGGACCTTATGAGAAGCTCAGCAGGTAGGTACTACAACACCCAGGCGCTAGAGGAAGGCTACTGATTTCCCCCTGAATAAGGGGACTCTGGATTTGCCTTCAAACTGGCCAGACTCTGCCTGCCCTGTGATCTGGAGCTCTGGACTGTGAATGCTGAAGCCTTCAGTAAAGGTAAAGAGACTGCAACCTTGTGTCCTCGTTCTTCACTGCGACTCACACCATCCACCATCTACACTCTTGAAAGCCCTGGGGACACACTTCACCTGTGGGAAGGTAAACCATCTAGCTGCCATAACATCACCCCAGTAGACCCCTAAGCAGCATTGGTCACCCTGACCGAATACCACAGGTGGCGTCATGAACATTTCCCCTTTAAAGACCTTCCCCTTTTTACAACGGACCTCCAGAGGGCAACGGACCGGGTCAGCCACCGTGACATCCCCCTTGAAAACCGAAGGACCCGGTACCGAGTACCCACAACCCTTGGGGGAGATCCACTTCCAGTCACTTAGACTTAACCATATGGAAGACAAGGTGGTGGTGGTGGCTGAGTAGCAATGAGTGTGGCCAGGATATTACTCACCCTGATCCTCCTTCCTCCCACCATGCCGAGTGCCCTGAGACAACTGATCCCACACTTGAACACTCTGAAGAGCTGTTCAGTTTTCCATTTCAAGATTCAGAAATCTCTGCCAGTCAGCTTGAAGTGTGGAAATATGAGATTGCATGTAAAGCTGCCCAAAGCTTTGACCAGCCCCGGTCACACGAAGGCGATGGTGGAAAAGTATCACAAAAGGTGGACGATGATGAAACACAATTGCCAGAAAGTGAGGAGGAGGAGCAGGGTGCAGATGTGGAAGACAAAGTGGTGGATGACATAGTGACTGACCCAACCTGGCAGGAGGACATGCATAATGAGGACAGCAGCACAAATGGGGAAGGAGGCATATCCCCCCAACAGGCAGGAAAAAGCAGTGTGGTGGCCACAGACAGAAGGCATGCATCAATTCTCCGTAACACAAACATGAGTGAAGTTGACATTCCAACTGTTAGATCTTCCCGAGTCTGGTCATTTTTTACAGACTCTGCCGATAACCCCAAACAGGCCATTTGCAGCACATGCCATGCCCACATCAGCAGGGGTAGCAAAACAACCAGCCTGACCACCACCAACATGATCAGGCGCATGCAAGCAAAGCACCCAATTTTGTGGGCCGAACCTCAGGCTCCAGGACCACTGCCTGCTGGTCACACCACTGCTTCTTCCACTGTTTGGCGTAAAAGCCAATCCCCAGTACACCGTGCATGTGAAGATGCCTCTATCCCTGCACCTATTGTGGCCCACAGTCAAGCAGCACCATCAGCAAGTGCATCCATGTCCTTGTCCCAGCACAGCGTTCAGTTGTCTATAACCCAGTCTTTGGAATGCAAACGGAAATACTCAATCAACGCCCCACAGGCCACAGTCCTGAATTCTAATATTTCTCTTCTGCTTGCATTAGAAATGCTGCATTTTAGGCTTGTTGAGACGGAAGCTTTCCGCAAGCTGATGGCGGCGGCCGTCCCAAGGTACATGGTTCCCAGTCGCCACTATTTCTCCCAGTGTGCCATACTGGCATTACACCAGCATGAGTCCCACAACATTACCCGTGCCCTCAACAATGTTGTTACCGCGAAAGTCCACCTAACCGCGGACACGTGGACAAGTGCTTGTGGGCAGGGATGGTACATCTCAATGACGGCACACTGGGTTAACATAGTGGAAGCCGGGACTCAGTTGGACTTTTGGATGGAACACATCCTCCTCATGCCGAGGATTGCTGGCCCTACGTCAAACAGGATTGCTCCCACAGTCTACAGCTCCTGCACCTCCTCCTCCTCTTCAACCTCCATGTCTGAAATCAACACATCAGTCAGAAGCTGGAAGCACTGCAGCACTGCCTCAGCCAAGCGGCACCAGGCTGTGCTGAAGCTAATCTGCATAAGTGACAAACCACACAAGGCAGAAGTGTTTTGGACAGCGCCGAAAGAGTAGTCAGATGTTTGGATGACACCACTGAACCTACAGCCAGGCATGGTTGTGTATGACAATGACCGTAACCTGGTGTCGGCTCTGAGGCAAGGTGAACTCACACTCATACCTTGCTTTGCCCATGTGCTTAACCTCATGGTTCAACGTTTTCTGAAAAGCTACCCGGAGCTGCTGGGTCTGCTAGTGAAAGTACGCCATCTGTCTGCCCATTTTAGAAAGTCAGCTACAGCTTCAGCTGTCCTTGCCATGCTACAGCAGTTGTTTCAGCTTCCAACTCACTGATTGTTGTGTGATATCCCCACATGCTGGAATTCTGCGCTACATATGTTGGAAAGGATTTGTGAGCAGAAGAGGGCAGTTGTTGACTACCAACATCAACAAGTTCAGTTCACACTCCACACATAAGACCTCAGAAGTGGACATGGATGTCAGACATATGTAACATCCTCCAAAGCTTTGAGGACTGCACCAAGATGGTGAGCGGCGATGACACCATAATTAGCATCACCATCCCACTTCTCAGCATTCTGAAAAACTCTCTGCTCACAATCAAAGAGGATGCATTGCAGGCAGAGCATGAGGACATGGATTAAAAAAACAGAGAGGGGGATTGCACTCAGCCCAGCCTCATGTCTTCTCAACGTGGATTGGTAGGCAATGAGGAGGAGGAGAAATAAGAAGAACAGGAGCTACTTTCATGCGCTATAGATGGTACTACAAACACATCTGTATCAACATCTGTTCAGCGGGGATGGCCTGAGGACAGGGAGGTGGATGTTGATGATGATGAGGAGGAGGACAGCATGGTCAGTCGTCCTGTTGGTGAGGACACGGAAGTCTTGCCTGTTAGCATTCTGGCATGCATGGCTGACTTTATGCTGCGCTGCATTTTATGTGATCCTCGGATTATTAAAATTTTGGGTGACACTCATTACTGATTGGTGACCATTCTAGACCCATGCTACAAGGAGAACTTTCAATCTCTTCTGCTTGAGGCAGAGAGGTGTACAAAAATGTTGCAGTACCACAGGGCCCTTGTAGCGGAATTACTTAGAAAATTCCTATGTGAGAACGCTGGCAGCAGACGTCAGAGTTTGTTGTACAACCAAGGACTACAAGCGAGAGAGACAGAAGTACAATCCAGTTCAGGCAGGGGAACAATGGCCAAGTTGTGGTTTTCTCAGACCCTCCCATCGTGGTGGCACAGAGGCAAGGGGTGCTGTCATAAGAAGTGCAATGTTGGGGAAGATGGTGAGGGAGTACCCTGCAGATCGTACAAACATCCTCTGTGATTCCTCTGTGTCTTTTAATTATTGGGTATCCAAGCTGGACACGTGGCATGAACTGGTGCTCTACGCCTTGGAGGTCCTGGCCTGTCCTGCTGCTAGCGTTCTGTCAGAGCGGGTTTTTAGTGCCGCTGGTGGAATTATAACAGATAACAGATGAAAATGTTGACAGACTGACTCTTATCAAAATGAACGAGGCCTGGATTGGGAAAGACTTCTGTACACCACCAAGTGAAACCAATGAAACATAACCTCAAATACATTCTCTGTTTTGGGGAGGTGTTTTCTCATGCACTTATTCACAACCACACATGAGTATACACTTCCATATTTGGTCTGTTTGTATTTATCCTCCTCCTTATCCTCATCCTCCTCATCCAGAACCACTATATCATCAGGGTGAATGTGGTCTGAACGGTATATTTTGGCCAAGGGTGCTGTGATTGCACTCTTTTATTTTTGAAAAAAAGGACAACAAATTGGGGAATTGGGCATGTCATTTCTTTGGGCCTACTTCTTAACTCTGTCTCCTGCAATCTGTTCTATACCTGCCAGTAGATCACCAGGGTGAACGTGCTCTGGACTGTTATAGGCCAGTGAATTTTGTGTAAGTGGGCTTCGATAGCACTATTTTATTTTTTTAAAAATGGACCCTACATTGAGGAATTGGGCATGACATTACATTGGGCCTACTTCTTCATTTTGTCTCCTGCAATGTGTCCTTTAACTGCCACTAGATCACCAGGGTTAACGTGCTTTGTATGGTGTATTTTGGGCAAGGGGGCTGTGATGACACTCTTTTATTTTTTAAAAAATGGACCCCACATTGGGGAATTAAGAATGACATTCCATTGGGCCGACTTCTTAACTCGGCCTCCTGCAGTCTAAAATGTACCTGCCAATAGATCACCAGTGTGAACATGCTCAGTACTGTTATAGGCCGTTGAAGTTTGGGCTAGGGGCATGCAATAGCACTAGTGTATTTTTTAAAAAAGGTACCCCCATTGGGGAATTGTTTGGCAGATAATGCACTGCATTAAATGTCTCAGAGACCTACACCACTACATTGGCATTAATTCTTAACTCTGTCTCCTGCAATGTCTCTTCCTTATCTCTGACGACATGACCAGGGTGCACCTGCTCAGTACTGTTATAGGCCGGTGATTTTTGGGCACAGGGCTGTGGAGGCACTATTTCATTTTGTCAAAACAGCACCCTACATTGGGGAATTGGGCATTACATTACATTGGGCCTACTTCTTAAGTCTGTCTCCTGCAATGTATCCTTTAACTGCAACTAGATGACCAGGGTGAGCGTGGTCTGTACAGGGCATTTAGGTGTAGGGGGCTGTAATGGCACTATTTTAATCAGTACAAAAAGGACCCCACATTGGGGAATTGGGCATGGCATTCCATTGGGCCTACTTCTTAACTCTGACTCCTGCAATGTCTCTTGTTTAACTGCCACTAGATGACCAGGGTGAACGTGCTTTGTACTGTTATAGGCCCGTGAAGTTTGGTCAAGGGGGGCTGTGATGGCACTAGTCTATTTTTACAAAAGATACCCCATTGGTGAAACCACATCCTTCTTGGAAAACACTTCATAACATTTGTGTACCTTAAAGAGCTCAATTGAAAAGCTCCTTTTTGTGTTGCCTGGTTGCTAACATTGGACACAATACACTTCATATAAAATTGATGAAGCAATGCTGTTACTTTGCCTCAGTAGTTCATTAAAAATATAGCTTTGTCCACTATATTTGTTTCTCTCCTTATGAGCCTTAACTTTCTCTGCCTCAAATGTACAAATGGAGAATATACAAATGGCGATCCATAAAAAAGATTGAAATAATGTAGACCGAATGCATTTAGACAATCACATAGCTGCATTTCTTGTAAAACATTTAGAGATGTGACAGACAATGCTCATAATGACACAATCTTGATAAATGTTTGTTTATTTACTTCACAAACAGTTCTAAGTTCTAAACTTTACTGAAACTATGCCGGAGGCCGTTTGATCAAAATCCTTGTGGCTTTTATTTTCTATTGGTTTATGGCCCCTCCTCTGATGACTCCATGATATCTGTTTCATGCAACCTTGAAAAGTGGCCACTTGAAGGTGTGGATGAAACTAGAGTTACTACAAAGTGTTATGCGCTATATAAGACCAGAGAAACATGACTAAGACAGATGCCAAAACTGGGGTACCTGTATATATACAGTGTGCTGATACCTGCATAATTGGGGATGCCCATGCAGTGTAGGTAATCTCCCAGTGGTTCTCTGTGTTGGTCTTGCTTCTCTGATATTCCAGACAGATGATGTTTAAAAGCCTCTTGGTGATGATCTAACTGTACTGTATGTAGTTAATCTTCATATATATGTATTATCACATTTATTTAATCTTTATATGTACTTAATAACCTGTGTATGTTAACACATACAAAAGTGTACGCACTCACACCAATCAGTCATACTTTTCCTTGAACTTTGTAGTTTGCAATATAATTGCCTTGTATTGCAAGTATTTGCCTTTTTAAAGCCGTATCTGAAATTTAGTGTTAAAAACATGTCAAACAAAATTGCAAAATTCTCCTGTAAATAATTGTGCAAAGAGGGAACCATCATACCATTAAAAAATACGAGTAAATTTTCCTGGGTCCATCCAGTATGTGGGTTCCAAGGCCTAATGGGGTGCATATGACTATGCAGCAGGGCTCGCCTTCCTGGCAATGTATAAAACCAAGGAGTATGGAGCACAAAATGCATATTGTGAAGTGGATTTTCATGGGCACATCCACTATGTGGGTTCCAAGGCCTAATGGGTTGCATATGACTGACTATGCAGCAAGGCTGGCCTTGTCGCCAATGTTTAAAACAAAGGAGTATGGAGCACAAAATGCATATTGTGAAGTGGATTTTCATGGGCAATTCCACTATGTGGGTTCGAAGGCCTAATGGGGTGCATATGACTGACTATGCAGCAGGGCTCGCCTTCCTGCCAATGTATAAAACCAAGGAGTATGGAGCATAAAATGCATATTGTGAAGTGGATTTTCCTGAGCCCATCCATTATGTGGCTTCCAAGGCTTGTTGTGGTGCATATGAATTGGCAGCAAGGCAGGCCTTGCATTTAATGCAACATTTTTTCAGGAGACCCTCCTGGACATCTTATGAAAGGGGTATTGTGGTGAGTCATAATTCTTGGCAGCCCATCCACTCACAGCATAGGCTACAACAGCTTAGAGACCCACTGTTTCACAATGGCCATTTAAGAAGATTAATGTCGCGTGATGCACCAGTAAAAATAGGCCCTGTGACTTTAAGAGTCCCTCCTTCGTAAATGAAACAAGATGGGTCTGCTTATGTGTCACACACCTCATGGCCATCTAGGGGAGTTAAATGTTACAATAACATTTCCCAGTGAATGTATTTGTAGTGGTTGCAAGCAATGTTAAAGTTGAAAAATGCTTCAAAAATGCAGCGTCTGAACTAAGCCTAAGTGGGAGAGGAAATTTTTGAGCTTACAGGCAAGTAATTAACCTTCAAAGGATGTACGTTGACATATTTTCAAGCAAAACCCGTTTTGGTTTCGTTTTCATGTGTTTTTTGTGGCATCGGGAAAAATGGCATGAATCTCGGAAAAAGTTATTAAGGCTGTGAACTAGGAATTAGGAATGAGGTCCTTGTGTCATTTGAGCAGTGTTTCCATCATTTTCAGATCTTTTTAGACCATAAAAGGACCCCCAGGGGTGTCGCGGTAAAAATACTCGGGTCTCCCATAGATTTACATTGGGCTCCTTGTTCTGGCTGAGTACCCGAGTATTCCAATTTGCTCGACCCGAGCAACGAGCACCTGAGCATTTTAGTGCTCGCCCATCACTAATAACAATAAGAGCAGGCAGCGGCTGCCTTGTGCAGGCATGTACTACGGAGGACAGAGAATGAACTTCAATCCAATATTGCAGCCAGCATGCAGCCGGCGGGTAAGGAAAGGGTGAATCAAACACCCAAAAACCCCGCCTCCATAGCTGAAGATTGTTCCCTCCAAATTCAGGTGACAGTGTCCCTTTAACAGGGGTCGTGAATAGTGCCATACCTGTTCTGTTTCTGTGTGCAAGTGGCCCAGCTCTATAGCAGAGCCTCTGTTCCTTTATTGTGCGCGAGTGACACAGCTTTATTGCAGAGCATCTATTCCATTTCTGTGTGCAATTGACACAGCTCTATAGCAGAGCATCTGTTTTGTTTCTGCTTGCGTGTTCATTTCTTGTGCTGTTCACTGAGTGGAATTTAGCTCAATGTGTGCAAGCAATCGCTCGTCGTGTGTTCCGTCATTGTCCCCATTAGCTGCAGTTTAACATCTCTGCACAGTGGAACCTGGGTTGCGATTGCACTTCTCTATTAAATTTATTTAGCGCAATCCACCAACCCTAACACTGGGGGGATTGAGAGCAGTCATCAGGACCTGGCACTGGGGAACAGCTTCATACAGATGATATCCCAGTGTCATCCATTTTGCGGCCCATGCTGCTTGTAAAAACAGACATGTCAGAATGTTTTGTCCATGGACGCATGGTCAGTGGAAACACACTGACATGTGCACAGACCCATTCACTTGAGTGTGTCTATGTGTGTTAGTGTCTCTGGTATGTTTGAAAACTGTCACCACACATACCGGAGTCACGGACATGTGAAAGAGCCCAAATTTGAATGCAAATTATTGTAAAAATCTATCAATTTATATCAAAAGAATATATGAACTCAAACAGCATCTTTCAATTTAATGGATTGAACTTATATGCATAATATCATTTTACTAATTTCAGCTGATAATTCATCACATTTTCATGGTTTTAAGTATTTTAAACAAGAAAAAATGCTAGTGTGAAAGTGACTTATGTCAGTCATTTTTAATGCTGTTTTTCTGTTGCATTATCTGATGCACATCATTATTACTTTTAGTGTTTGTTCACACGACGGTACTTTCGTCCATGAAAAACAAGGACGGCACTTAAACTTACATTTTTCAATAATCAAAACAGGGGGAGATAGGAGAGGGAGAGTCAGCTTATCAGGTCCCACTGCACTTGTAATCAAGGAAAGAGTCTTGCACGGAGCCACCCAAGGTCAGGGCTGCAGAAGCCAAATGGAAAAAGAATAATTCCTCCAGTGATGGAAAAAGTAAGTATACATCTTCACATTTATTCGTTATTGGTAAAAAAAAAAATAATGATAACAAATAAATGTGAAGTTTTATACTTACATTTTCCATCACTGGAGGATTTCTTCTTTTTCCAAAATGTTTCAATGTGTTAGTGCAGATGACTGATTTTTTCACTGACCAAATTTATATCTGAAAAAATTTCAGCATGTACACATTTCTTCCTTAAGTCAGATGAGACACAACCATTCAAATCTATGCGTGCATAAAAAAATCATGTGCTATGTGGAGTCACTTTATAGCTATAAATTTTTATGGATACATTGCAATTCTGTAACATAGTAACATAGTAGATTGCAGCTTCCTGCATCAGCGGCCCTTGGACCCCACTCCAATGGAGCTGGTAAGCTACATTCTGATTTTAAGATGCTCCCCCATTTTTCCCCAAAATTTTTGGGGAAAAAGTGCACCTTATAATCAGAAAAATTTTGCCTACATTATGCTTCTCTCAGATGAGGAAGCAAAAACCTACTGACAGATTCTCTTTAAATAGGATCTGTTGCTCTCTATAAATCCATCTTTTTTCACTGGTCTAATCGCCACTATGCTGAATCTGATGATTTTCTTTTGTTGTGCATCTCCATTATTGAGATATCGCTTCTGTTTCTGGTATGCAAATCTAGTCTTGCTATCCAAGGTAGGAGGGGTGTCCTCCTGAGGATTAAATCCCTTTGGCTAAAACAAAGTTTAGATTTACATACAAGGAAGATAAGGCATATATCAGGAATGAAGAAGCATGGGAACATAAAACCCCATTGCATTCAAGATTCAGTAGAACAGCAACTTTTAGACCAGATAAAAAAAAAATTTCTATTAATAGCAAGTGACAAATCTTTAACCCCTCTGTGACCTTAGACGTACTATCCCGTCGAGGTGCCCTGGGCTTATCTGACCCTGGACGGGATAGTACTTCATAGCCGATCGGCCGCGCTCACGGGGGGAGCGCGGCCGATCGCGGCCGGGTGTCAGCTGCTTATCGCAGCTGACATCCGGCACTATGTGACAGGAGCGGTCATGGACCGCCCCCGGCACATTAACCCCTGGCACACCGCGATCAAAGATGATCGCGATGTGCCGGCGGTGCAGGGAAGCACCGCGCAGGGAGGGGGCTCCCTGCGGGCTTCCCTGAGCCCCCCGCAGCAACGCGATGTGATCGCGTTGCTGCGAGGGTCTCCTCACCTCCCTCCCTGCTCGAGCCCCGGATCCAAGATGGCCGCGGATCCGGGTCCTGCAGGGAGGGAGGTGGCTTCACAGAGCCTGCTTAGAGCAGGCACTGTGAAGCAGCCTGTACTGCTATCAGATCAGTGATCTGACAGAGTGCTGTGCAAACTGTCAGATCACTGATCTGTGATGTCCCCCCCTGGGACAAAGTAAAAAAGTTAAAAAAAAATTTTCCAAATGTGTAAAAAAAATAAAAAAAAATATTCCAAAATAATGAAAAAAAAATATATATTATTCCCATAAATACATTTCTTCATCTAAATAAAAAAAAAAAACAATAAAAGTACACATATTTAGTATCGCCGCGTCCGTAACGACCCGACCTATAAAACTGTCCCACTAGTTAACCCCTTCAGTAAACACCGTAAGAAAAAAAAAAAAAAACAAGGCAAAAAACAACGCTCTATTATCATACCGCCGAACAAAAAGTGGAATAACACGCGATCAAAAGGACAGATATAAATAGCCATGGTACCGCTGAAAGCGTCATATTGTCCCGCAAAAAAAGAGCCGCCATACAGCATCATCAGCAAAAAAATAAAAAAGTTATAGTCCTGAGAATAAAGCGATGCAAAAATAATTATTTTTTCTGTAAAATAGTTTTTATCGTATAAAAGCACCAAACCATAAAAAAATGATATAAATGAGGTATCGCTGTAATCGTACTGACCCGAAGAATAAAACTGATTTATCAATTTTACCAAACGCGGAACGGTATAAACGCCTCCCCCAATAGAAATTCATGAATAGCTGGCTTTTGGTCATTCTTCCTCACAAAAATCGGAATAAAAAGCGATAAAAAAATGTCACGTGCCCAAAAATGTTTTCAATAAAAACGTCAACTCGTCCCGCAAAAAACAAGACCTCACATGACTCTGTGGACCAAAATATGGAAAAATTATAGCTCTCAAAATGTGGTATTGCAAAAAATATTTTTTGCAATAAAAAGGGTCTTTCAGTGTGTGACGGCTGCCAATCATAAAAATCCGCTAAAAAACTCGCTATAAAAGTAAATCAAACCCCCCTTCATCACCCCCTTAGTTAGGGAAAAATAAAAAAAAATGTATTTATTTCCATTTTCCCATTAGGGCTAGGGTTAGGGCTAGGGTTAGGGCTAGGGCTAGGGTTAGGGCTAGGGTTAGGGCTAGGGTTAGGGCTAGGGCTAGGGTTAGGGCTAGGGTTAGGGCTAGGGCTAGGGTTAGGGTTAGGGCTAGGGTTAGGGCTAGGGTTAGGGCTAGGGTTAGGGTTAGGGTTAGGGCTAGGGTTAGGGCTAGGGTTAGGGCTAGGGTTAGGGCTAGGGTTAGGGTTAGGGCTAGGGTTAGGGCTAGGGTTAGGGCTAGGGTTAGGGTTAGGGTTGGGGCTACAGTTAGGGTTGGGGCTAAAGTTAGGGTTAGGGTTTAGATTACATTTACAGTTGGGAATAGGGTTGGGATTAGGGTTAGGGGTGTGTCAGGGTTAGAGGTGTGGTTAGGGTTACCGTTGGAATTAGGGTTAGGGGTGTGTTTAGATTAGGGTTTCAGTTATAATTGGGGGGTTTCCACTGTTTCGGCACATCAGGGGCTCTCCAAACACGACATGGCGTCCGATCTCAATTCCAGCCAATTCTGCGTTGAAAAAGTAAAACAGTGCTCCTTCCCTTCCGAGCTCTCCTGTGTGCCCAAACAGGGGTTTACCCCAACATATGGGGTATCAGCGTACTCAGGACAAATTGGACAACAACTTTTGTGGACCAATTTCTCCTGTTACCCTTGGGAAAATACAAAACTGGGGGCTAAAAAATAATTTTTGTGGGAAAACAAAAAGATTTTTTATTTTCACGGCTCTGCGTTATAAACTGTAGTGAAACACCTGGGGGTTCAAAGTTCTCACAACACATCTAGATAAGTTCATTGAGGGGTCTAGTTTCCAATATGGGGTCACTTGTGGGGGGTTTCTACTGTTTAGGTACATTAGGGGCTCTGCAAACGCAATGTGACGCCTGCAGACCAATCCATCTAAGTCTGCATTCCAAATGATGCTCCTTCCCTTCCGAGCCCTCCCATGCGCCCAAACGGTGGTTCCCCCCCACATATCGGGTATCAGCGTACTCAGGACAAATTGGACAACAACATTTAGGGTCCAATTTCTCCTGCTAACCTTGGAAAAATACAAAACTGGGGGCTAAAATATAATTTTTGTGGAAAAAAAAATATTTTTTATTTGCATGGCTCTGCGTTATAAACTGTAGTGAAATACTTGGGGGTTCAAAGCTCTCACAACACATCAAGATGAGTTCCTTAGGGGGTCTACTTTCCAAAATGGTGTCACTTGTGGGGGGTTTCTACTGTTTAGGTACATTAGGGGCTCTGCAAACGCAATGTGACGCCTGCAGACCATTCCATCTAAGTCTGCATTCCAAATGGCGCTCCTTCCCTTCCGAACCCTCCCATGCGCCCAAACGGTGGTTCCCCCCCACATATGGGGTATCAGCGTACTCAGGACAAATTGGACAACAACTTTTGGGGTCCAATTTCTCCTGTTACCCTAGGGAAAATACAAAACTGGGGGCTAAAAAATAATTTTTGTGGGAAAAAAATTTTGTTTTATTTTTATGGCTCTGCATTATAAACTTCTGTGAAGCCCTTGGTGGGTCAAAGTGCTCACCACACATCCAGATAAGTTCCTTAGGGGGTCTACTTTCCAAAATGGTGTCACTTGTGGGGGGTTTCAATGTTTAGGCACATGAGTGGCTCTTCAAACGCAACATGGCATCCCATCTCAATTCCTGTCAATTTTGCATTGAAAAGTCAAACGGCGCTCCTTCCCTTCCGAGCTCTCCCATGCGCCCAAACAGTGGTTTACTGCCACATATGGGGTATCAGCGTACTCGGGACAAATTGGACAACAACTTTTGAGGTCCAATTTCTTCTCTTACCCTTGGAAAAATAAAAAATTGGGGGCAAAAATATAATTTTTGTGAAAAAATATGATTTTTTATTTTTACGGTTCTGCATTATAAACTTCTGTGAAGCACTTGGTGGGTCAAAGTGCTCACCACACCTCTAGATAAGTTCCTTAGGGGGTCTACTTTCCAAAATGGTGTCACTTGTGGGGGGTTTCAATGTTTAGGCACATCAGTGGCTCTCCAAACGCAACATGGCGTCCCATCTCAATTTCTGTCAATTTTTCATTGAAAAGTCAAACTGCGCTCCTTCCCTTCCGAGCTCTCCCATGCGCCCAAACAGTGGTTTACTGCCACATATGGGGTATCAGCGTACTCAGGACAAATTGGACAACAACTTTTGAGGTCCAATTTCTTCTCTTACCCTTGGAAAAATAAAAAATTGGGGGCAAAAATATAATTTTTGTGAAAAAATATGATTTTTTATTTTTACGGTTCTGCATTATAAACTTCTGTGAAGCACTTGGTGGGTCAAAGTGCTCACCACACATCCAGATAAGTTCCTTAGGGGGTCTACTTTCCAAAATGGTGTCACTTGTGGGGGGTTTCAATGTTTAGGCACATCAGTGGCTCTCCAAACGCAACATGGCGTCCCATCTCAATTCCTGTCAATTTTGCATTGAAAAGTCAAATAGCGCTCCTTCCCTTCCGAGCTCTCCCATGCGCCCAAACAGTGGTTTACTGCCACATATGGGGTATCAGCGTACTCAGGACAAATTGGACAACAACTTTTTGGGTCCAATTTCTCCTGTTACCCTTGGTAAAATAAAACAAATTGGAGCTGAAGTAAATTTTTTGTGTAAAAAAGTTAAATGTTCATTTTTATTTAAACATTCCAAAAATTCCTATTAAACACCTGAAGGGTTAATAAACTTCTTGAATGTGGTTTTGAGCACCTTGAGGGGTGCAGTTTTTAGAATGGTGTCACACTTGGGCATTTTCTATCATATAGACCCCTCAAAATGACTTCAAATGAGACGTGGTCCCTAAAAAAAAATGGTGTTGTAAAAATGAGAAATTGCTGGTCAAATTTTAACCCTTATAACTCCCTAACAAAAAAAAAAATTGGTTCCAAAATTATGCTGATGTAAAGGAGACATGTGGGAAATGTTACTTATTAAGTATTTTGTGTGACATATCTCTGTGATTTAATTGCATAAAAATTCAAAGTTTGAAAATTGCGAAATTTTCAAAATTTTCGCCAAATTTCCGTTTTTTTCACAAATAAACGCAGGTACTATCAAAGAAATTTTACCACTATCATGAAGTACAATATGTCACGAGAAAACAATGTCAGAATCACCAGGATCCGTTGAAGCGTTTCGGAGTTATAACCTCATAAAGGGACAGTGGTCAGAATTGTAATAATTGGCCTGGTCATTAACGTGCAAACCACCCTTGGGGGTAAAGGGGTTAAGTTAAATTAACATGCCTTACATGAATGAAGTGGTCAACTAGGCTCTTGTTTTAATAGATACAATGGACGACTAAGCAGTCATGAAATCCAATAATAACAATTTTATTCACTAAAATATATAAAAAGCATAGTAAGTCAGACAATCGGACTCAACTGGGCCAAAAGATGGTACAGAGACAAAACCCACATATAGAAAGCCCAAGGTAGGGTATATCCCTGGTACAGGTCATATATAGATGTATCGGTAGGGTAATACTATACTCGTATGTAGAACATGCAGATGTCTATCAATTATAATGATCATAGCGCAGTGGCCCATATAGCACATCACTTATTCCTATCATAATTACAAAGCATAGACCACCACTCACAGGACACCCAGGGACACCCTTTCACCCCGACGCGCATTTCGGTAGTGATACCTTCCTCAGGGGGGCGCATGTTCTACATACGAGTATAGTATTACCCTACCGATACATCTATATATGACCTTTGCCAGGGATATACCTTACCTTGGGCTTTCTATATGTGGGTTTTGTCTCTGTACCATCTTTTGGCCCAGTTGAGTCCAATTGTCTGACTTACTATGCTTTTTATATATTTTAGCTAATAAAATTGTTGTTATTGGATTTAATGACTGCTTAGTCATCCGTTTTTTCTGTTTTGTGCGTTGCAGTTGTCCACACATCCATACATAGGTGGTAGATGAGCAGGCTTAATATTATTTTCTCATGCTTTTTGTGTTAATTAACACTTTCTACTACTGATTATGTTCATCAGAATTTGCTTTTGTCTTGTTTTAATAGATGATGTCCATCAGGTCCAAACCACAGGTCAAAACTATTTAACTTGTTGATAGCTGGGGTGTTTGAATAAGAAAACAGGCTCTTTTTGACATTCTACCATTAATGGTGATTGTCAGATACATGGTCCAATAAGTTGTCTGTCCGTGTAAACAGAATGTCAACAATTAGTGCTTTGAATTACTAATATTTGAAAGTATTTGTGGAGTTGATTAGTGCTTTGAATTACTAATATTTGAAAGTATTTGTGGAGTAATCAAGCAAATGCTTATTTGTTTGCCCTAAATTTAAAAATACAATAAATAATAAATGAATAAAAATGTATATTTTTTAACAAATAACTAAAAATACATAGTATGAAGCAAAAAAAGACAAAGAAAAAGGGTATAGTAATGTCAAACTTTCTGTTTTTTCACTCTCATCCAAAACTTGTAAAAGTGAATGTACAACTACAGGATATTTTCCACAAAAAAAAACAGATTCACTGAAGGCTATCCCAAGAGTGTGCCTCAACTCTTTAAGCACTTTTATATTTATTAAAATAATAATAAAAAAAATTACTTAATTGTCATCTGCAAATTTATAATACTGACCTTTAAAATAAAATGTACTTGGTATTTTTATGTTACAGTGGGAAAAAAACTTACAAAACACAATGGAAAAGTTGTTTATCCCGTCCACCTCCTTAATCAAATTAATAAAAATGCAAAAAGAAATGACGCATAGCAAAGGTGGTGGTGTCCAGCATTCAGATGAGTAAAAATAAGCTTTATTCATCCATTAAAAGCATGTACAGAACACACATGGACAGGAGCGATTCCAATTAGATGAGTTTCTGATACACGTGTTATCCTAAATTAGAAAACAACTTAGCACTAATTTGGTAGTGTAGCTTGAAAATAAATCATTTAATGTGCATCCATAGGCAAATGGTTGAACATTTTTAGGATATTATAATAATACTAGATGGTGGCCCGATTGTAACGCTTCGGGTATTCTAGAATATGCATGTTCACGTAGTATATTGCCTAACCACGTATTATATTGCCCAGCCATGTAGTATATTGCCCAGCCACGTAGTATATTGCCCAGCCACGTAGTATATTGCCCAGCCATGTAGTATATTGCCCAGCCACATAGTATATTGCCCAGCCACGTAGTATATTGCCTAGCCACATAGTATATTGCCCAGTGACACAATATACAGTACAGAGCCACATAGTATATTGCACAGCCCACGTAGTATATTGCCCAGCCACGCAGTATATTGCCCAGCCACATAGTATATTGCCCAGCCACATAGTATATTGCCCAGCCACATAGTATATTGCCCAGTCACGTAGTATATTGCCCAGCCACATAGTATGTTGCCCAGTCACGTGGTATATTGCCCAGCCACATAGTATATTGCCCAGTCACGTAGTATATTGCCCAGCTACATAGTATATTGCCCAGTCACGTGGTATATTGCCCAGCCACATAGTATATTTCCCAGTCACGTAGTATACAGCACAGAGCCACGTAGTATACAGCACAGGCACGTAGTATACTGCCCAGTCACATAGTATATTGCCCAGTCACGTAGTATACAGCACAGAGCCACATAGTATACAGCACAGACATGTAGTATACTGCCCAGTCACATAGTATATTGCCCAGCCACATAGTATATTGCCCAGCCACATAGTATATTGCCCAGCCACATTGTATATTGCCCAGCCACATAGTATATTGCCCAGCCACATAGTATATTGCCCAGTCACGTAGTATATTGCCCAGCCACATAGTATATTGCCCAGTCATGTAGTATATTGCCCAGCTACATAGTATATTGCCCAGTCACGTGGTATATTGCCCAGCCACATAGTATATTTCCCAGTCACGTAGTATACAGCACAGAGCCACGTAGTATACAGCACAGGCACGTAGTATACTGCCCAGTCACATAGTATATTGCCCAGTCACGTAGTATACAGCACAGAGCCACATAGTATACAGCACAGACATGTAGTATACTGCCCAGTCACATAGTATATTGCCCAGCCACATAGTATATTGCCCAGCCACATAGTATATTGCCCAGCCACATTGTATATTGCCCAGCCACATAGTATATTGCCCAGCCACATAGTATATTGCCCAGTCACGTAGTATATTGCCCAGTCACATAGTATATTGCCCAGTCACATAGTATATTGCCCAGTCACATAGTATATTGCCCAGCCACATTGTATATTGCCCAGCCACGTAGTATATTGCCCAGCCACATAGTATATTGCCCAGTCACATAGTATATTGCCCAGTCACATAGTATATTGCCCAGCCACATAGTATATTGCCCAGCCACATTGTATATTGCCCAGCCACGTAGTATATTGCCCAGCCACATAGTATATTGCCCAGTCACGTAGTATATTGCCCAGTCACATAGTATATTGCCCAGTCACATAGTATATTGCCCAGTCACATAGTATACAGCACAGACACGTAGTATACTGCCCAGTCACGTAGTATATTGGCCAGTCACGTAGTATGCACCATATCCCTGTTAAAAAAATAATTAAAATAAAAAATAGTTAAATAGTTATATGTTTATTTTCATTGCAAATTCAGAAGACATTTCAATCTACTTCATCAACATTTTAGTTCCTATTTTGAGCCTTTGGAACAAAGTAGTGACTCTAGATTGAATATTTCTTAGTCCAAGTCATATAAAATGGTAATTCTCTAAAGACCTGTACACGGTACATCAATCACTAGCTGAAGTAGTAGAAATGATAGTCAAAGAATCAGCTAAGCAGTTGCATTCCTGCATGACTTTCACACAGTCATAAAATCTTTCTTCCCATAGGGAACCAGACTGTGTCTTTTGGATTCCTTATGTATGGGTTGGAGCTTGAGGGTTGGATGTAATTCAAACAGTAAAACCTTTGCAGTATCAGACATAAAAAGATTCCAGACATACAGCATATGAAAATGGCCACCAAAATGTCTGCATTGTTTGAAAGGCGTCTAGATAATTTAGGTTAAATATAAAAGCCAAATAAGGATAAGAAAAGCTTGTGAAAGAAAGAAAAATGAGCCGCCTTAGGCTACACAATTCATCACAGGATGTTTTCGACTTGAATGGCTGATATATATTAGGTATAATATTTATAATATGTAACTTTTCCGTTATAAAAAAATATTGTGATTGTTAGAGGGCAAATATATATCTTTGTTTAAAAGATTTGTTGCCGTCATAAATTTGTATATTATGCTGTGTACATGTATGCCATAATACATGACAATAATGGATGGTCATAGCTACCCCTGGTTATATACCCCTGGTTTTAGCAATTAATCACCAGAATTTTCTGATGTCAAAGCAATAGCAATCAGCTGATCTAATGTGTGGCATTATCTGAAAAAAGGGTTGTTTTGATGAAAAAGTCTTAACAGCACGGTCTTTAGTCTTTTTTGCTTTTTTTTATAAATATATTAAGTGAAAGGAAAATGGGGAAATTAACATTTAAAAAATAGATATACTTGATAATGAGAACTACTTATTGGTTACATATATAATTGGCTACTTTGTAATAAATGTAATATTTTATTTTACATAGACCTTTCCTCTTTCAATCTTATCCTAGTAGAGCAAAGTTTAAGTAATAGTATAGGAACAGAATTGTTGCATCCAGGGGAATTCTGTCATGGCTGTTTGGTGTCCTTCCTCAAGGTCTATTTCTTTGTTCTTGGAGTGTATCCGACTGCATGCAATAAAACTGCATACACTCTTGACTACTTAAAAGGATTTCACTTGCAGCATTACTTTTGATTCAAGGCAATTATGTTTCTTCTACCAATTACGGTAAATCCTATTAAAAGCACTTCCATTATAAAATGCATCCTGTTAAACCAGTCTCTAATAATGGGGGTGAAATACAATTTATAATTTATCAGATTATTGTAACTTCTCTACTGGAGAGCATTTATAGGTTTTAGAAGATTGTTTCAAACAAGATATGATTAATTAATGAAACTTTGATGCATACTATAAAAGCATAGTGTCATTGAAAAGAAAACACAAAAAAAGTGTATCTATACACTACCGTTCAAAAGTTTAGGGTCACTTAATAATAATAATAATAATAATACAAATAATAATAATTTTTATTTATATAGCACCAACATATTCCGCAGCACTTTACAATTAAGCGGGGATATGTACAGACAATAAATTCTCTTCTTCACACAGGTATTTCATCCCTTATCCATTTGTGTGCTGATTGCAAGTGTGAACAGATTCATATCTAGCAAGCTTTGCTCAGGGTATTTCATCTGTTATCCATTTGTGTGCTGACTGCAAGTGTGAACAGATCACTTAGAAATGTCCTTATTTTAGAAAGAAAAGCAGAGTTTTTTTTAAATGAAGCTAACATTAAATGATTCAGAAATACACTCTACACATTGTTAATGTGGTAAATGACTATTCAAACTGCAAACGTCTGGCTTGTAATGCAATATCTTCATAGGTGTATAGAGGCCCATTTTCAACAACCATCACTCCAGTGTTCTTATGGTACTTTGTGTTTGCTAACCGTGTAAGAAGGCTAACGGTTGATTAGAATACCATTGAGAACCCTTGTGCAAGTATGTTAGCACTGCTGAAAATAGTTTGGCTGATTTGAGAACCTATAAACCTGACCTTCCTTTGAGCTAGTTGAGAATCTGGAGCAATACATTTGTTGGTTCCATTAAACTCTCAAAATGGCCAGAAAAAAACAACTTTCACGTGAAATTCGACAGTCTATTCTTGTTCTTAGAAATGAAGGCTATTCCATGCAAGAAATTGCCAAGAAACTGAAGGTTTCCTACAACGATGTGAACTGCTCCCTTCAGAGGAGAGCACAAACAGGCTCTAACCAGAGTAGAAAGAGAATTGGGAGGCTGCCCTGCACAACTGAGCAACAAGACAAACACATTAGAGTCTGTAGTTTGAGAAATCGATCCCTCACAGGTCCTCAACTGGCAGCTTCATTAAATAGTACATGCAAAACGCCAGTGTCAATGTCTACAGTGAAGAGGCAACTTTGTGATGCTGGCCTTCAGGGCAGAGTGGCAAAGAAAAAGCCATATCTGAAGCTGGCTAATAAAAGGAAAATATTAATATGGACAAAAGAACACAGACATTGGACAGAAGAAGATTGGAAAAAAGTGTTATGGACAGACGAATCCAAGTTTGAGATGTTTGGATCACACAGAAGAACATTTGTGAGATGCAGAACAACAGAAAAGATGCTGGAAGAGTTCCTGACATCATCTGTCAAGCATGGTTGAGGTAATGTGATGGTCTGGGGTTGCTTTGGTGCTGGTAAAGTGGGAAATTTGTGCAAGGTAAAAGGGATTTTGAATAAGGAAGGCTATCACTCCATTTTGCAACACCAAACCATACCCTATGGATAGCGTTTTATTGGAGCCAATTTCATCCTACAACAGGACAATGACCCAAAGCACACCTCCAAATTATGCAAGAACTATGCCCACCAAGCCAAACAAACTTGTGGAAGGGGCTTCTGGAAGCATGGGGTGAAATTTATCCAGATTACCTCAGCAAATTAACTGCTAGAATGTCAAAGGTCTGCAATGCTGTAATTGCTGCAAAGGGAGCATTCTTTGACGAAAGCAAAGTTTGAAGAAGAAAATTATTATTTCAAATAAAAATCTTTTTTTTGAACCTTGTCAATGTCTAGACTAGATTCTAAATTTATTTGGCAACTCTTTCAATTAATAAAAGTATGAGTTTTCATGGAAAACACAAAATTGTCTGGGGGACTCTAAACTTTTGAACGGTATATATATTTTATATTGCCTCTTGTATAGTGTTTAGTCATCAACAATGTCATGCAATGGGTTTCTGAAAATATACACTTGCATTATTTGTTACATATAGATCAGCATAACTAATACTTACATACAAGCCATTCAAATTATTACCAATTATTTTTCATCAATTCATTACAACTATAAAAAAATTGGGACTGTTTTTTTCCCACTATTTACTACTTTTCAGTCACTGACTGATAGGCGCTGGGAATCTTCCACTGCACAGAGTAGATCCCAAGCTTTGCCTGCATCAGCGGTCTCCCATTCAGTTTTGGCCACTGCAGGTGCTGCTGAGCATAGACGTCTGTCTCAGTGTCTTGCTCAGGATTGTGCTGTTCATTCGGTTACTGATGGCTCTTCAGCCAAGTCTATGGTAACGAGTGGTAGGCAGAAATGAGTGAACGCTCTGGAGACTAAGTCCAGACATCACCCTACTGAGCATGCTCATGATGTGGCGACGTTTCATTGGTGGTCAGTCATCAGCTGCTCCTTTGATGTCACAGCTATGGATTGGTCCATGAGCAAGGTTCTGTCTGGCTGGACATGAGCTGAACATATAAAATGGTCTCAGAGGTGCGCTAGTATCAATCTCATTACATGTGTGTCTGGGACATTGCATCAGTGTGGTGCTCAGGGTTGGCGGTAAGCCACTAGAATTCTGGTTCTCTGGAGAGGAGATTGTCTGAATGAATTCAGGGCTGGCGTTTAGCCATTAGAATTCTGGCACCTCTGGAGAGGAGTTTGCTGAGTGCTTTTGCTGACTGTGTGACCACTGTTTGCTTTTTACCCCATGAGAGGGATTCATTCCCCTGTGAGGTTAACAGGGATCATATCTAGCATCATACCTTTTCCGTTACTGTGTGCAAAAGACACATCTCTATTGCAGAGCATCTACACCGTTACTCTGTGCGAGTGACACAGCTCTAATGCAGAGCATCTATCCCATTACTGTGTGTGAATAACAGCTCTATTGAAGAGCAGCTATTCTGTTACTGTGCGTGAGTGACACAGGTCTATTGCGGAGCATCTATTCTGTTTCTGTGTGAAAGTGACACAGCTCTGTAGCAGAGCATCTGTTTTGTTTCTGTTGATGCCCACTGGCATCAGGGGCTTATCTACAGCATTCTGTAATGCTGTAGATAATCCCCCAATGTATCCTAAAAGATGAGAAAAAAGGTTAGATTATACTCACCTGGGCAGGCCATCCGATCCGATGGGCGTCATGGTCTGGGTCTGGGGCCTCCCATCTTCTTACGATGACGTCCTCTTCTGGTCTTCACGCTGCGGCTCCGGCGCAGGCGTACTTTGTCTGCCCTGTTGAGGGCAGAGCAAAGTACTGCAGTGCGCAGGCGCCGGGAAAGGTCAGAGAGGCCTGGCGCCTGTGCACTGTAGTACTTTGCTCCTTGAAAGATAGAAGTCCAAATGGAAATTCAGATAAAAAAGTGGCTTTATTCAACGCATTGTAAAGTACTATGACTTCATCAGGAAACCACAAAAGTATATACAGTACAGACCAAAAATTTGGACACTCCTTCTCATTTTAAGATTTTTCTGTATTTTCATGACTATGAAAATTGTAAATTCACACTACCAGTTGACCTGGCCTCCACAGTCACTAGAGCTGAACCCAATCGAGATGGTTTGGGGTGAGCTGGACTGCAGAGTAAAGGCAAAAGGACCAACAAGTGCAAAGCATCTCTGGGAACTCCTTCAAGATTGTTGGAAGACCATTTCCGGTGACTACCTCTTGAAGCTCATCTAGAGAATGGCAAGAGTGTGCAAAGCAGTCATTAAAGCAAAAGGTGGCTACTTTGAAGAACCTAGAATATAAGACATAATTTCAGTTGTTTCACACTTTTTTTGTAAAGTATATAATTCCACATGTGTTAATTCATAGTTTTGATGCCTTCAGTGTGAATGTACAATTTTCATAGTCATGAAAATACAGAAAAATCTTTAAATGAGAAGGTGTGTCCAAACATTTGGTCAACTGGTGAGTTCTCATGAATTGGCCAATTTATGTGTTAAATGCTGACATTTTTAAAAGTATATTCTAAATAACAGTAATGCCATCTAAATGTCACATTTTCAATCTTTGCATACAACTTGGCGCTTACAGAGTGCTGCTGTATTCTTTTGTATATATATATTTATATATATATGGTATATTATATACTGTATGTCAAAAATATAGTTGGACTAGATCATAACATATGTGAATATAGTGATAAAATGATAATACATAAACACAGAATAAATAGTGTTTAATTCTTAAACGGTGAACCTGGGGCCTGCTTCTGACCACGATGCACCAGTCTAGAGAAAAAAATGGACCAGAGATGCAGTGCGTCAGAGGCACAGAGGGCCGGAGATAGGGCAGGGGGCAGCAGTAGAGGCTGGAGAAGTAACTGGTGAGCTGAGTATTAGTTGTATTTTATTTTTACATGTTACATTCATTATTCTCCTTAGTCAGGAGAGAAGCAGAGCATAAAAGGGAACATTTGATTTGTGGAGAGTAACTTTTCTGCAAATCAAATATCCTGGTAAAATCTTCGCAATTTGGTGAATTCAAATTTGAATTTTGTACAATCTGCTAGTTTATGTTATTGACCATGAATTTCACTGTATTCTTTTCACAGTAACCTAGTAACATAGTTATTAAGGTTGAAGGAAGACTTTAAGTCCATCTAGTTCAACCCATAGCCGAACCTAACATGCCCTAACATGTTGATCCAGAGGAAAGCAAAAAAAACCCATGTGGCAAATAGTAAGCTCCACTTTGGGGAAACAAAATTCCTTCCCGACTCCACATACGGCAATCAGACTAGTTCCCCGGATCAACGCCCTATCAAGGAATCTAATATATATACCCTGCAACATTATACTTTTCAAGAAAGGTATCCAATCCCCTCTTAAATTTAAGTAATGAATCACTCATTACAGCATCATATGGCAGAGAGTTCCATAGTCTCACTGCTCTTACAGTAAAGAACCCGCGTCTGTTATTATGCCTAAACCTTCTTTCCTCCAGACGTAGAGGATGCCCCCTTGTCCCTGTCTTAGGTCTATGATTAAAAAGATCATCAGAAAGGTCTTTGTACTGTCCCCTCATATATTTATACATTAAAATAAGATCACCGCTTAGTCTTCGTTTTTCCAAACTAAATAGCCCCAAGTGTAATAACCTATCTTGGTATTGCAGACCCCCCAGTCCTCTAATAACCTTGGTCGCTCTTCTCTGCACCCGCTCCAGTTCAGCTATGTCTTTCTTATACACTGGAAACCAGAACTGTGCACAGTATTCTAAGTGTGGTCGAACTAGTGACTTGTATAGAGGTAAAATTATGTTCTCCTCATGAGCATCTATGCCTCTTTTAATGCATCCCATTATTTTATTTGCCTTTGTAGCAGCTGCCTGACACTGGCCACTGAACATGAGTTTGTCATCCACCCATACTCCCAGGTCTTTTTCATTGATGGTTTTGCCCAGAGATTTAGAATTAAGCACATAGTTATACATCTTATTACTTCTACCCAAGTGCATGACCTTACATTTATCCCCATTAAAGCTCATTTGCCATTCATCAGCCCAAACTTCTAGTTTACATAAATCATCCTGTAATATAAAATTGTCCTCCTCTGTATTGATTACCCTGCAGAGTTTAGTGTCATCTACAAATATTGAAATTCTGCTCTGAATGCCCCCTACAAGGTCATTAATAAATATGTTAAAAAGAAGAGGGCCCAATACTGACCCCTATGGTACCCCACTGCTAACCGCGACCCAGTCCGAGTGTGCTCCATTAATAACCACCCTTTGTTTCCTATCCCTGAGCCAGCTCTTAACCCACTTACACATATTTTCCCCTATCCCCATTATTCTCATTTTATGTATCAACCTTTTGTGTGGCTTTTGAAAAGTCCATATACACTACGTTCACTGGTTCCTTTGGTCTAGTCCTGAACTTACCTCTTCATAGAAATTGATCAGATTAGTCTGACATGAACGGTCCCTAGTAAACCCGTGCTGATACTGGGTCATGAGGTTATTCCTCTTCAGATATTCCAGTATAGCATCCCTTAGAATGCCCTCCAGTATTTTACCCACAATAGAGGTTAAGCTTACTGGCCTATAATTACCAAGTTCAGTTTTTGTCCCCTTTTTGAATATTGTGACCACATTTGCTATACGCCAGTCCTGTGGTACAGACCCTGTTATTATGGAGTCTTTAAAGATTAAAAATAATGGTCTATCAATGACTGTACCTAATTCCTGCAGTACTCGGGGGTGTATCCCATCCGGGCCCGGAGATTTGTCAATTTTAGTGATTTTTAGACGCCAACGTACTTCCTGCTGGGTTAAGCAGGTGACATTTAATGGGGAATTTTTTTCACTAGTCATTTTGTCTGCCAAGGGATTTTCTTGTGTAAATACTGATGAAAAAAGTCATTTAGCATATTGGCTTTTTCCTCATCCTCATCCACCATTTCACCCAGACTATTTTTAAGGGGACCAACACTATTATTTTTTAGTTTTTTACTATTTACGTAGTTAACCTTCGTCCTGCTGAGTAGGTACAATTGTAACTATTCCGTTTTAAAATTCCAATAACTTTTTTTTTCGAAAAGTCGTAGAGGGCTGAAATTTCGTGACATCTCTGCAGTTTTGGTCCAGAATATATTGGCCAAATTTCAATAAAATATATATGAAGGTACAATTGTACCTCTGCAGCCTGGGATTTGGGATTATGTTCACTCTCTCTGGCAATGAATCTCTCTGTCTCAATCTTTGCTGCCTTGATTTGCTTTTTACAGAATTTATTTAATTTTCTGTATTTATTTAATGCCTCCCTCGCTACCTACTTCCTTTAATTCTATAAATGCTTTCTTTTTGTCACTTATTGCGCCCCTTACAGCTCTATTTAGCCATATTGGTTTCCTCCACTGGTTTCTAGTATGTTTATTCCCATATGGTATTTACTGTGCACAGGTCCTATCCAGGATGCTAATAAACGTCTTCCATTTTCTTTGTGTATTTTTATGTCTCAGGATATCGTCCCAGTTTATTGCACCAAGATCCTCCACCAAGAAACTTATTATTTTGTGATCACTATTCCCCAAGTGACCCCCCAACCCTTACATTTGATATGCGGTCTGGCCTGTTGGTTAACATTAGGTCTAGCAGTGCCTCCCTTCTTGTTGGGTCCTGAACCAGTTGTGAAAGATAATTGTCTCTCATAGTTGTCAAAAACCGATTACCTTTGCTGGAACTGCAGATTTCCATTCCCCAATCTATTTCATGGTAGTTGAAGTCCCCCATAATAATGACTTCCCCTTGAGTCGCAGCTTCATCTATTTGCTTTACGAGGATATTCTCCATTGCTTCCATTATTTTTGGAGATTTATAACAAACCCCTATCAGTAATTTATTATTTTTTCCCCCTCCCCTTATCTCCACCCACAGGGACTCTACATTTTCATTAGATTCACCTATAATATCACGCCGGATGGGTTTTAAGGATGATTTTACATATAGACACACCCCTCCCCCTCGCGTATCCGTTCAGTCATTTCTGAACAGACTATAACCCTGTAAGTTAACAGCCCAGTCATGGCTCTCATCCAGCCACGTTTCAGATATCCCCACCATGTCATAATTATGCTCCAACAACATTAATTCTAATTCATCCATTTTGTTGGCGAGGCTTCTGGCATATACATGCACTTGATGTTCCTCTCTGTACCTCTATTCTTAAATTATTAACTGTTCTAACCCCAACCCCCCATGCCACCGCCACCCCCATCTTCCTTATTTGTGCCCAGGTCTCTATCTGCACTATCTTCCCCTCCTATAAAATGAATACCCTCCACCAATCCCTAGTTTAAATACTCCTCCAACCTTCTAGCCATTTTCTCCCCTAACACAGCCGCACCCTCCCCTTTGAGGTGCAGCCCGTCCCTAGCGTAGAGCCTGTAGCCAACTGAGAAGTCGGCCCAGTTCTGCAGGAACCCAAACCCCTCCTTCCTACACCAATTCTTGAGCCACTTATTAACCTCCCTAATCTCCCGTTGCCTCTCTGGCGTGGCACGTGGTACAGGCAGTATTTCGGAAAATACCACGTTGGAGGTCCTTGCTTTCAGCTTGCAGCCTAATTCCCTGAAATCATCTTTAAGGACCTTCCACCTACCTCTAACTTTGTCATTTGTGCCAATGTGCACCATAACCGCTGGGTCCTCACCAGCCCCTCCCAGTAATCTGACCACCCGATCAGCGATGTGTCGGATTCGAGCGCCAGGTAGGCAGCACACCGTTCAATAATCCCTGTCTTTGTGACAGATTGCCCTATATGTTCCCCTAATAATTGAGTCCCCCACTACCAGCACCTGTCTGGCCTGCCCTGCTCTCCTATTTCCCTCCTTACTGGAGCAGTCACTCCCCCGGCTTTCTGAGGACATGCCTGGCTGCAGCAGTGCTACCCCTGTACTGGCACCCCTCTCATCTGCCAACTTAGCAAACTTATTGGGGTGTTCCAGTTCAGGACTAGCCTTCCTGGCACTCTTCCCTCTACCCGGCTTTCTAACTGTCACCCAGCTTGCTACTTCACTGTCCTGCAGCTCCATCCTACCATCCCCCACCTCATCTATCCTCAGTGAGCAGAAGACTCCTTTCCATGTTGTCAATGGATCTCAGTGTTGACAGCTGCACATTTAGATCCAGAATCTGGGCTTCCAAATGCACAACGTGCTCACACCTCGCACAGCAGTATGCACCCTCGACCGGCTGATCAATGACTGCATACATGTGGCAAGATGTGCACTGGATGGGCATTAACATTAGTGGAGCACATTTCCTAATGGGGATTGCACCAGACAGAAATGTTGAACAAAAAATAAATAAATGCAAAGTATCAATAAAACACAGACAGCAATTCAGTAATTCCTCCCTTGGAAACTCCCTGACTCCAAAGTCACTGAATCACAAGTCACACTTACCGCCGTTCACACTTACGCTCAGGTCACACTCAGCTCGCTCACACTCGCTAAGCTGAAGATTTAAAGAATTTTTTTTTTTGTTTTTCCCCTCAGCTGCAATCCACCTTGCTGCTCAATGCACTTCCAGTATCAGGTCTAAGTAATACATATGAAGTAAAAAATATTATTGAGAGAAACTATAAGAATAAAGCCTTGCAAATCTACTTATAAACTTCTGTAAACACAGGATAAAAATGAAAAAGACCTTGCAAGTGTCTTTAATGCATCATATTCATCAAATGAATCTGGCATTTCCTGTGCTAGAATAGAGTCAATTACAATTCTGTTTCATGTAATTTTATGTTAATATTCTCCGTAATGTTTTCTAATAACTCATCAGTTAACGGTGTCATAGCTCAGTAGCATTTTTAATCATACAGACAGTAATAAATAATACTAGAGCCTTTTAACCATAATGAGAACTGTGGTCATTTACTCGTAGTATTACATGCACATAATCTTGTTTAGAAAATCTCATCATCTAACTCCAAACCTATCTGAACTTTGGCAAACATATTAAAATAAAGATCGTGCCTGTGGGCATATCTAAATATATTGTGCATTCACTGTATTACTGTACATTTTTATGGGGGTGTATTCTAATTTATCTTACTACAATGATTTAGGCATTTTCATGTTACAATAATATTTTAGACAAATGTTAGATAATAAGGAGCAAGCAATTTTGAAATCAACTCCTAAATATTGAGAATATAATACATCCAACAATTGTGTGGTTTAGTAGTAAAAGAATAGATAAACTGTCCATATATTGTGTACTTTGTTACAGGTAAGCTTCACTGAGACGCAGCAGTGCATATAACCATTGTTCAGATGTTACTTCGTTTTAGAAAAATATAGCCATTTTTTCACATTTTCAGAAACCACTTTTAATCTATTTTTTTGTAAAAAGAGTTACATAAAAGTAAGAGTACTACAGCTGTACATGGTATATCACTGACTCAAGAGGATGCAGCGGAAGGTAGGAAAAACACATTTTTTTGATGTCCTCTAGAAATATATAGCTAGATAATTGTGCAACACTGTCATACTTGCAAATACCCCACATACAAAAAATTTTTTTTGACTTTGATAAAAAATCCTTAGAAGACTCTAGTAATTGCTATGGTTTCAGTAAGATTCAGAGTAGGGTATTGAATACTTATTTACAGAATATAATAGTGATTAGGGTTGAGCGAAACGGGTCGAACATTTTCAAAAGTCGCCGACTTTTGGCGAAGTCGAGTTTCATGAAACCCGATCCGACCCCTGTGCGTGGTCGGCCATGCGGCACGCGACTTTCGCGCCAAAATCGCGTTTCAATGACGCGAAAAGCGCCATTTCTCAGCCAATGAAGGTAAACGCAGAGTGTGGGCAGCGTGATGACATAGGTCCTGGTCCCCACCATCTTAGAGAAGGGCATTGCAGTGATTGGCTTGCTGTCTGCGGCGTCACAGGGGCTATAAAGGGGAGTTCCCGCCGACCGCCATGTTACTGCTGCTGATCTGAGCCTAGGGAGAGGTTGCTGCCGCTTCGTCAGAAGCAGGGATAGCGTTAGGCAGGGTCCATTAACCACAAAACCGCTTGTGCTGTAGCGATTTCCACTGCCCAACACCACCTTCGGTGTGCAGGGACAGTGGAAGCTCCTTTTTTTTTTTTTTTTTCCTCAGCGCTGTAGCTCATTGGGCTGCCCTAGAAGGCTCCCTGATAGCTGCATTGCTGTGTGTACGCCGCTGTGCAAACCAACTGCTTTTTTCAAAGCACAAATCCTCTTGTTCCTTCCTTTCTGCACAGCTATCTTGTTTGTTTGTCCACACTTTTTATTTAATTTGTGCATCAGTCCACTCCTTATTGCTGCCTGCCATACCTGGCTGAGATTACTGCAGGGAGATAGTAATTGAAGGACAGTTCCTTTTTTTTTTTTTTTTTTTTTGTGGGAGATTAAGATTGACATTTCTGCTAGAGTGCCATCTCTGTCTGTGTCATCTCTCACTCAGTGGGCCATAGAAAGCCTATTTATTTTTTTGCTTGATTTGGGTTCCAAAATCTACCAGAAAAAATCACAACATCAATCAGTGGGAGAAAAATATTGGCCTCAGGGCTTGTGTGCCACTCCTTACTCCTGTGTGTGCCATCTCTCACTCAGTGGGCCATAGAAAGCCTATTAATTTTTTTGCTTGATTTGGGTTCTAAATTCTACCTGAAAAAATCAATAAATCAATCAGTGGGAGATTAATATTGGCCTTTGGGCTTGTGTGCCAGTCCTAAGCGTGCCTTCTCTCTCTCTCTCAGATAGTGGGCCATAGAAAGCCTATTTTTTTATTATTTTATTGGGTTTATAAATTTTCCCTGGAAAAAAAAAAAAGTGGGAGATTAATATTGGCCTCTGGGCTTGTGTGCCAGTCCTGAGCGTGCCATCTCTCTCACAAATAGTGGGCCATAGAAAGCCTATTTATTTTTTTGGTTGATTTGGGTTCATAATTCTACCTGAAAAAATCAATCAATCAATCAGTGGGAGATTAATATTGGCCTTTGGGCTTGTGTGCCAGTCCTAAGCGTGCCATCTCTCTCTCTCAGATAGTGGGCCATAGAAAGCCTATTTATTATTATTTTTTTTATTGGGTTTATAAATTTTCCCTGGAAAAAAAAAAAAAGTGGGAGATTAATATTGGCCTCTGGGCTTGTGTGCCAGTCCTGAGCGTGCCATCTCTCTCACAAATAGTGGGCCATAGAAAGCCTATTTATTTTTTGGGTTGATTGGGGTTCCTAATTCAACCTGAAAAAATCAATCAATCAATCAGTGGGAGAAAAATATTGGCCTCAGGGCTTGTGTGCCACTCCTTACTCCTGTGTGTGCCATCTCTCACTCAGTGGACCATAGAAAGCCTATTAATTTTTTTGCTTGATTTGGGTTCCAAAATCTACCTGAAAAAAATCACTAAATCAATCAGTGGGAGATTAATATTAGCCTCTGGGCTTGTGTGCCACTCCTGACTCCTGTGTGTGTCATCTGTCACTCAGTGGGCCCTAGAAAGCCTATTTTTTGTTTTATTTGTTTTCTAAATTCTCCCTGAAACAATCATTTTATTTTCTTTGGTTTCTAAATTATTCCTGAAAAAAATCATTTTTTTTGTATTTTTTTTTTCTCTCAAGTCTCCCTGAAAAAAAAAAAAAAAAAAAAAAATCTGTGGGAGATTCATATTGCCCCTTCTGCTTGTGTGCCAGTCTTGACTCCTGGGTGTGCCATCTCTCTCTCTCTCCCCAATTGTGGGCCATAGAAAGCCTATTAATTTTTTTGCTTGATTTGGGTTCCAAAATCTACCTGAAAAAAATCACTAAATCAATCAGTGGGAGATTAATATTGGCCTCTGGTCTTGTGTGCCACTCCTGACTCCTGTGTGCGTCATCTGTCACTCAGTGGGCCCTAGAAAGCCTATTTTTTGTTTTATTTGTTTTCTAAATTCTCCCTGAAACAATCATTTTATTTTCTTTGGTTTCTAAATTATTCCTGAAAAAAATCATTATTTTGGTATTTTTTTTTCTCTCAAGTCTCCCTGAAAAAAAAAAAAAAAAAAAAAAAAAATCTGTGGGAGATTCATATTGCCCCTTCTGCTTGTGTGCCAGTCTTGACTCCTGGGTGTGCCATCTCTCTCTCTCTCCCCAATTGTGGGCCATAGAAAGCCTATTGTGCGGCACGGTATCAAACGCTTTGGAAAAATCGAGATATACCACGTCATTGGACGTGGTATATCTCGATTTTTCCAAAGCGTTTGATACCGTGCCGCACAAGAGGTTGGTACACAAAATGAGAATGCTTGGTCTGGGGGAAAATGTGTGTAAATGGGTTAGTAACTGGCTTAGTGATAGAAAGCAGAGGGTGGTTATAAATGGTATAGTCTCTAACTGGGTCGCTGTGACCAGTGGGGTACCGCAGGGGTCAGTATTGGGACCTGTTCTCTTCAACATATTCATTAATGATCTGGTAGAAGGTTTACACAGTAAAATATCGATATTTGCAGATGATACAAAACTATGTAAAGCAGTTAATACAAGAGAAGATAGTATTCTGCTACAGATGGATCTGGATAAGTTGGAAACTTGGGCTGAAAGGTGGCAGATGAGGTTTAACAATGATAAATGTAAGGTTATACACATGGGAAGAGGGAATCAATATCACCATTACACACTGAACGGGAAACCACTGGGTAAATCTGACAGGGAGAAGGACTTGGGGATCCTAATTAATGATAAACTTACCTGGAGCAGCCAGTGCCAGGCAGCAGCTGCCAAGGCAAACAGGATCATGGGGTGCATTAAAAGAGGTCTGGATACACATGATGAGAGCATTATACTGCCTCTGTACAAATCCCTAGTTAGACCGCACATGGAGTACTGTGTCCAGTTTTGGGCACCGGTGCTCAGGAAGGATATAATGGAACTAGAGAGAGTACAAAGGAGGGCAACAAAATTAATAAAGGGGATGGGAGAACCACAATACCCAGATAGATTAGCGAAATTAGGATTATTTAGTCTAGAAAAAAGACGACTGAGGGGCGATCTAATAACCATGTATAAGTATATAAGGGGACAATACAAATATCTCGCTGAGGATCTGTTTATACCAAGGAAGGTGACGGGCACAAGGGGGCATTCTTTGCGTCTGGAGGAGAGAAGGTTTTTCCACCAACATAGAAGAGGATTCTTTACTGTTAGGGCAGTGAGAATCTGGAATTGCTTGCCTGAGGAGGTGGTGATGGCGAACTCAGTCGAGGGGTTCAAGAGAGGCCTGGATGTCTTCCTGGAGCAGAACAATATTGTATCATACAATTATTAGGTTCTGTAGAAGGACGTAGATCTGGGGATTTATTATGATGGAATATAGGCTGAACTGGATGGACAAATGTCTTTTTTCGGCCTTACTAACTATGTTACTATGTTACTATGTTACTATTAATTTTTTTGCTTGATTTGGGTTCCAAAATCTACCAAAAAAAATAACTAAATCAATCGGTGGGAGATTAATATTGGCCTCTGGGCTTGTGTGCCACTCCTGACTCCTGTGTGCGTCATCTGTCACTCAGTGGGCCCTAGAAAGCCTATTTTTTGTTTTATTTGTTTTCTAAATTCTCCCTGAAACAATCATTTTATTTTCTTTGGTTTCTAAATTATTCCTGAAAAAAATCATTTTTTTGGTATTTTTTTTTGTCTCAAGTCTCCCTGAAAAAAAAAAAAAAAAAAAATCTGTGGGAGATTCATATTGCCCCTTCTGCTTGTGTGCCAGTCTTGACTCCTGGGTGTGCCATCTCTCTCTCTCTCCCCAATTGTGGGCCATAGAAAGCCTATTAATTTTTTTGCTTGATTTGGGTTCCAAAATCTACCAAAAAAAATAACTAAATCAATCGGTGGGAGATTAATATTGGCCTCTGGGCTTGTGTGCCACTCCTGACTCCTGTGTGCGTCCTCTCTCACTCAGTGGGCCCTACAAAGCCTTTTTTTTTTTTTTTTCCTAAATTCTCCCTGAAACAATCATTTCATTTTATTTGTTTTATAAATTCTTCTGTAAAAAATAATTTTTTTTTAATTTTTTTTTTTTCTGAAGTCTCCCTTTTAAAAAAAACAAACACAAATCAGTGGGAGATAAATATTTACATTTGCGCTTCAGTGACAGTCCTGCGTGTGTGCCATCTCATTTGTTGCCAACAACAACAGAGTGTGTAACATTGTGGCTGATTTTCGTTGTGGTCTCACCCACCTGTAAAGGGGTAGCTAAATCATACTGAAGTTATAGCTCACCGTGTAAGTTGTGTGACAGCAACAAATACCGTTCGTTTGTTAACGTTTTTAAAACAATGAGGAAGTCTGGTGGAAGAGGTCGTGGCCGGGGGCGTTCATTGTCAGCTGGTAATGAGGGTAGTGGTAGTGGTGGAGCATCAGCTGGTCGTGGGAAAAAAAATATTGCACCTAAGTCTGGAGCTGTGGAGCCAGGTTCGTCGTCTGGCTACACAAGGCCTCGAACGCTCCCTTTTCTGGGAGTAGGAAAACCGCTTTTAAAGCCGGAGCAGCAAGAGCAAGTTTTGGCTTATCTTGCTGACTCAGCCTCTAGCTCTTTTGCCTCCTCTCGTGAAACTGGTAAATGTCAAAGCAGCGCGTCGTTAGTGGATGTTCACGGTCAGGGACAAGTCGCTTCCTTGTCCTCTTCAGCAAAAACAACAACAGAGAAGAATGCAGCAGGCGACACAACGGGTTACTCCATGGAGCTCTTTACACATACCGTCCCTGGCTTAGAAAGTGAAGCAGTTAACAGTCCATGCCCATTACAAGTTGAATCTGACATGGAGTGCACTGATGCACAGCCACAGCCAGACTACTATCCTGGTCCTTTGACTCAGACCACAACATTGCCATCGCAGGGTGCTGATCAAGAATCAGACCCTGATGAGACTATGTTGCCCCATCACGAACGCTATACCACCGACCGCCACGGTGACACAGACGAAGTTGCACACGAGCTACAAGAAGAGGTAATAGATGACCCAGTTCTTGACCCCGATTGGCAGCCATTGGGGGAACAGGGTGCAGGCGGCAGCAGTTCTGAAGCGGAGGAGGAGGGGCCGCAGCAGGCATCAACATCGCAACAGGTTCCATCTGCCGGGCCCGTATCTTGCCCAAAACGCGTGGCAAAGCTAAAACCTGTTGGAGGACAGCGTGGCCATCCGGTTAAAGCTCAGTCTGCAATGCCTGAAAAGGTATCCGATGCTAGAAAGAGTGCAGTCTGGCATTTTTTTAAACAACATCCAATTGATCAGCGCAAAGTCATCTGTCAAAAATGTTCAACTACCTTAAGCAGAGGACAGAATCTGAAAAGTCTCAATACAAGTTGCATGCATAGACATTTAACCACCATGCATTTGCAAGCCTGGACTAACTACCAAACGTCCCTTAAGGTTGTAGCACCCTCGGCCAATGAAGCTAGTCAGCAACGCAACATCCCTTCCGGCAGTGTAGGGCCACCATTTTCCGCACCACCTGCAGTATCTGTGCAGGTTTCTTTGCCAGGCCAAAGCCGTCAGGGTCAGGGAATCACCAGTTTCGTAGTAGGAAACACTGCATCTAGGGCACCGGTGGCAACAATACCATCTCCCACCGTCTCTCAGTCTGCCATGTCCAACGGCACCCCCGCTAGTTCCACGATCTCCAGCTCTCCAGTCCAGCTCACCCTACATGAGACTATGGTTAGAAAAAGGAAGTACTTAGCCTCGCATCCGCGTACACAGGGTTTGAACGCACACATAGCTAGACTAATCTCGTTAGAGATGATGCCCTACCGGTTAGTTGAAAGCGAAGCTTTCAAAGCCCTGATGGACTACGCTGTACCACGCTACGAGCTACCCAGTCGACACTTTTTTTCCAGAAAAGCCATCCCAGCCCTCCACCAGAATGTTAAAGAGCGCATCGTCCATGCACTCAGGCAATCTGTGAGCACAAAGGTGCACCTGACAACAGATGCATGGACCAGTAGGCATGGCCAGGGACGTTACGTGTCCATCACGGCACACTGGTTAAATGTGGTGGATGCAGGGTCCACAGGGGACAGCAAGTTTGGGACAGTTCTACCTAGCCCACGGTCTAGGAAACAATTGGCTGTAGCCGTTCGCACCCCCTCCTCCTCCTCTTCGTCCTCCTGCAGAAGCGAGAGCTCGTCCACAGACCGCAGTCGCACAACCACTCCATCCGCAGCTGCCACTGTTGCACACCAGGTCTCCCATTATGGGGCAGCTACTGGCAAACGTCAGCAGGCTGTATTGGCTATGAAGTGTTTGGGCGACAACAGACACACCGCGGAAGTTCTGTCCGAGTTCTTGCAGAAAGAAACGCAGTCGTGGCTGGGCACTGTAGATCTTGAGGCAGGCAAGGTAGTGAGTGATAACGGAAGGAATTTCATGGCTGCCATCTCCCTTTCCCAACTGAAACACATTCCTTGCCTGGCTCACACCTTAAACCTGGTGGTGCAGTGCTTCCTGAAAAGTTATCCGGGGTTATCCGACCTGCTCCTCAAAGTGCGTGGACTTTGCTCACATATCTGCCGTTCGCCCGTACACTCCAGCCGTATGCAGACCTATCAGCGTTCTTTGAACCTTCCCCAGCATCGCCTAATCATAGACGTTGCAACAAGGTGGAACTCAACACTGCACATGCTTCAGAGACTGTGTGAACAGAGGCGGGCTGTTATGTTTTTGTGGGAGGATACACATACACGGGCAGGCAGTAGGATGGCAGACATGGAGTTGTCAGGTGTGCAGTGGTCGAAGATTCAAGACATGTGTCAAGTCCTTCAGTGTTTTGAGGAATGCACACGGCTGGTTAGTGCAGACAACGCCATAATAAGCATGAGCATCCCCCTAATGCGTCTGCTGATGCAAAGTTTGACGCACATAAAGGATCAGGCGTCTGCAGCTGAGGAAGAGGAAAGCCTTGATGACAGTCAGCCATTGTCTGGCCAGGGCAGTGTACAGGACGAGGTAGCGGGCGAAGAGGAGGAGGAGGACGAGGAGGATGATGGGGATGATTATATTTTTAATGAGGAAGCTTTTCCGGGGCCACTGGAAATTGTTGGCGCGGCAAGGCCGGGTTCTGGTTTTTTGAGGGACACAAGTGACGTGGATTTGCCTGAAACTGCCCCTCAACCAAGCACAACCGCAGATTTGAGAACTGGAACTTTGGCCCACATGGCGGATTATGCCTTACGTATCCTCAAAAGGGACACACGCATAACTAAAATGATGAATGATGACGATTACTGGTTGGCCTGCCTCCTTGATCCTCGCTATAAAGGCAAATTGCAAAATATTATGCCACATGAGAACTTGGAACTAATATTAGCAACCAAACAATCAACTCTTGTTGACCGTTTGCTTCTGGCATTCCCTGCACACAGCGCCCGTGATAGTTCTCACACGAGCTGCAGGGGCCAGCAGACCAGAGGAGTTAGAGGGGCAGAAATCAGAAGTGGCGTTGGCCAGAGGGGTTTTCTGACCAGGTTGTGGAGTGATTTTGCTATGACCGCAGACAGGACAGGTACTGCAGCATCAATTCAAAGTGACAGGAGACAACATTTGTCCAGTATGGTTACAAACTATTTTTCATCCCTTATCGATGTTCTCCCTCAACCGTCATTCCCATTTGATTACTGGGCATCAAAATTAGACACCTGGCCAGAATTGGCAGAATATGCATTGCAGGAGCTTGCTTGCCCGGCAGCTAGTGTCCTATCAGAAAGAGTATTCAGTGCTGCAGGTTCAATAATAACAGAAAAAAGGACTCGTCTGGCTACCCAAAATGTAGATGATCTAACCTTCATTAAAATGAACCACAACTGGATTTCGAAATCTTTTGCCCCACCTTGCCCGGCTGACACCTAGCTTTCCTATGAAAAGGTCTTGCCTGTGGACTATTCTGAATGCCTTTTCCAATCTCGTAATTTTCAGCACCTGATTGTCCAGCATACGACATGTTTACACCTCACTAAATGGCCAAACTCCCCACACGGGGCCGTGGTATCGACACTTGGCGACAGCACCCGTGAGAGTGCAGTTTGTCTGAAGAGGTGGGTGAGCCCGCTTTTGGTCGACGGCACTGCCACTGGCTCCCTCCTAGTACAATAAAGTGTCTCTGGCGGTGGTGGTGCGCACCCAACGTCAGACACACCGTTGTAATATGAGGGGCCCTGGGCCTGTACCGCCGGCCACAAGACAGTTTCCCCCCACCCCAGCTCAAACAGTGCTCTACCACTTGCAAAATTATCTCACAGCTCCACCAATGTTTAGTCTATGCGCTGACATCCTTCAATGCCTGGCACTGACAATACCATTGTATTGACATTTTTGTTATGTTAGGCCTTCGATGCCTGTCTGTGGTCACTCCTTCCACTAGGCCTCCACTGACCACACCACTGCTGTCCGTGTACCCCTGGAACCAATTTAAAATTGCCTACAGCCATGTGTTATTATTTTAGGCCTTCGATGCCTGTCTGCGGTCACTCCTTCCACTAGGCCTCCACTGACCACACCACTGCTGTCCGTGTACCCCTGGAACCAATTTAAAATTGCCTACAGCCATGTGTTATTATTTTAGGCCTTCGATGCCTGTCTGCGGTCCATTCTTTCAACTACTACTACACTGACCAGGGCACTGCTGCCCGTGTACCCCTGGAACCAATTTAAAATTGCCTACAGCCATGTGTTATTATTTTAGGCCTTCGATGCCTGTCTGCGGTCAGTCCTTCCACTAGGCCTCCACTGACCACACCACTGCTGCCCGTGTACCCCTGGAACCAATTTAAAATTGCCTACAGCCAGCCCAATTTTTTTATTTTAGGCCTTCGATGCCTGTCTGCGGTCCATTCTTTCAACTACTACTACACTGACCAGGTCACTGCTGCCCGTGTACCCCTGGAACCAATTTAAAATTGCCTACAGCCATGTGTTATTATTTTAGGCCTTCGATGCCTGTCTGCGGTCACTCCTTCCACTAGGCCTCCACTGACCACACCACTGCTGCCCGTGTACCCCTGGAACCAATTTAAAATTGCCTACAGCCATGTGTTATTATTTTAGGCCTTCGATGCCTGTCTGCGGTCACTCCTTCCACTAGGCCTCCACTGACCACACCACTGCTGTCCGTGTACCCCTGGAACCAATTTAAAATTGCCTACAGCCATGTGTTATTATTTTAGGCCTTCGATGCCTGTCTGCGGTCCATTCTTCCAACTACTACTACACTGACCAGGTCACTGCTGCCCGTGTACCCCTGGAACCAATTTAAAATTGCCTACAGCCATGTGTTATTATTTTAGGCCTTCGATGCCTGTCTGCGGTCACTCCTTCCACTAGGCCTCCACTGACCACACCACTGCTGCCCGTGTACCCCTGGAACCAATTTAAAATTGCCTACAGCCAGCCCAATTTTTTTATTTTAGGCCTTCGATGCCTGTCTGCGGTCCATTCTTTCAACTACTACTACACTGACCAGGTCACTGCTACCCGTGTACCCCTGGAACCAATTTAAAATTGCCTACAGCCATGTGTTATTATTTTAGGCCTTTGATGCCTGTCTGCGGTCACTCCTTCCACTAGGCCTCCACTGACCACACCACTGCTGCCCGTGTACCCCTGGAACCAATTTAAAATTGCCTACAGCCATGTGTTATTATTTTAGGCCTTCGATGCCTGTCTGCGGTCACTCCTTCCACTAGGCCTCCACTGACCACACCACTGCTGCCCGTGTACCCCTGGAACCAATTTAAAATTGCCTACAGCCAGCCCAATTTTTTTATTTTAGGCCTTCGATGCCTGTCTGCGGTCCATTCTTTCAACTACTACTACACTGACCAGGTCACTGCTGCCCGTGTACCCCTGGAACCAATTTAAAATTGCCTACAGCCATGTGTTATTATTTTAGGCCTTCGATGCCTGTCTGCGGTCACTCCTTCCACTAGGCCTCCACTGACCACACCACTGCTGCCCGTGTACCCCTGGAACCAATTTAAAATTGCCTACAGCCAGCCCAATTTTTTTATTTTAGGCCTTCGATGCCTGTCTGCGGTCCATTCTTTCAACTACTACTACACTGACCAGGGCACTGCTGCCCGTGTACCCCTGGAACCAACATCAGAAAATATAAAAATAAGTATTTTGCTTACAAAAAAGAAAATACTGGAGAGATATCAAATGCAGACATTTTAACATTAAAAACAAACACACAACTAAAATCTGGTACAGTACTAAAAATGGCCACCAGCTACAATTACTTTCTCCTGCAAGTAGTTAACTGAAAGGTTTTTTAAATTGAAAACACACATATGGCATCCACCGAGTGTTGTCCTGTCGCGTCTTCTTTATATTATTGCCGAGAAGATGCAAAACAATGAAAATAATAAAATCATTAATTACCAAAATAATAGAGAAAGTCAACACCACATTGCAAATAAACATTCATTCCAAATAAAGAAGCAGGGTGCGTCCGAGGGTGAGTATATACCTAATAAGAATATAATCACCCTCGGACGCGCAATGCTTATTTCCAACAGCCTTCCTTCCTAAGAATCAGCCCTTCCGTGGTGTAGAGAGACGTTGTGTTACACTCCAAGGTGTTCCCCAGGTTGCCTTTCCTGAGCTTCGATCTTCCGGCTCTCGTTTAGTAGTTGTTGGAAACTACGCTGCATTAGGCCTTCAAATTGGGTATGGGGTGTAGAGAGATGGTGTGTTCCACTCCAAGGTGTTCCCCAGGTTGCCTTTCCTGAGCTTCGATCTTCCGGCTCTCGTTTAGTAGTTCTTGGAAACTACACTGCATTAGGCCTTCAAATTGGGTATGGGGTGTAGAGAGAGGGTGTGTTACACTCCAAGGTGTTCCCCAGGTTGCCTTTCCTGAGCTTCGATCTTCATGCTCTCGTTTAGTAGTTGTCGGAAACTACGCTGCATTAGGCCTACAAATTGGGTATGGGGTGTAGAGAGAGGGTTTGTTACACTCCAAGGTGTTCCCCAGGTTGCCTTTCCTGAGCTTCGATCTTCCGGCTCTCGTTTAGTAGTTGTTGGAAACTACGCTGCATTAGGCCTTCAAATTGGGTATGGGGTGTAGCGAGAGGGTGTGTTACACTCCAAGGTGTTCCCCAGGTTGCCTTTCCTGAGCTTCGATCTTCCTGCTCTCGTTTAGTAGTTCTTGGAAACTACACTGCATTAGGCCTTCAAATTGGGTATGGGGTGTAGAGAGAGGGTGTGTTACACTCCAAGGTGTTCCCCAGGTTGCCTTTCCTGAGCTTCGATCTTCCGGCTCTCGTTTAGTAGTTGTTGGAAACTACGCTGCATTAGGCCTTCAAATTGGGTATGGGGTGTAGAGAGATGGTGTGTTCCACTCCAAGGTGTTCCCCAGGTTGCCTTTCCTGAGCTTCGATCTTCCGGCTCTCGTTTAGTAGTTCTTGGAAACTACACTGCATTAGGCCTTCAAATTGGGTATGGGGTGTAGAGAGAGGGTGTGTTACACTCCAAGGTGTTCCCCAGGTTGCCTTTCCTGAGCTTCGATCTTCATGCTCTCGTTTAGTAGTTGTCGGAAACTACGCTGCATTAGGCCTACAAATTGGGTATGGGGTGTAGAGAGAGGGTTTGTTACACTCCAAGGTGTTCCCCAGGTTGCCTTTCCTGAGCTTCGATCTTCCGGCTCTCGTTTAGTAGTTGTTGGAAACTACGCTGCATTAGGCCTTCAAATTGGGTATGGGGTGTAGCGAGAGGGTGTGTTACACTCCAAGGTGTTCCCCAGGTTGCCTTTCCTGAGCTTCGATCTTCCTGCTCTCGTTTAGTAGTTCTTGGAAACTACACTGCATTAGGCCTTCAAATTGGGTATGGGGTGTAGAGAGAGGGTGTGTTACACTCCAAGGTGTTCCCCAGGTTGCCTTTCCTGAGCTTCGATCTTCCGGCTCTCGTTTAGTAGTTCTTGGAAACTACACTGCATTAGGCCTACAAATTGGGTATGGGGTGGAGAGAGATGGTGTGTTACACTCCAAGGTGTTCCCCAGGTTTCCTTGCCATTGCTTCGGTTTTCCGACTCTCGTTTAGTAGTTGTAGAAAAGTACACTGCATTAGGCCTAAAAAATGGGTATGGGGTGGAGAGAGAGGGTGTGTTACACTCCAAGGTGTTCCCCAGGTTGCCTTTCCTGAGCTTCGATCTTCCGGCTCTCGTTTAGTAGTTGTTGGAAACTACGCTGCATTAGGCCTTCAAATTGGGTATGGGGTGTAGCGAGAGGGTGTGTTACACTCCAAGGTGTTCCCCAGGTTGCCTTTCCTGAGCTTCGATCTTCCGGCTCTCGTTTAGTAGTTCTTGGAAACTACACTGCATTAGGCCTTCAAATTGGGTATGGGGTGTAGAGAGAGGGTGTGTTACACTCCAAGGTGTTCCCCAGGTTGCCTTTCCTGAGCTTCGATCTTCCGGCTCTCGTTTAGTAGTTCTTGGAAACTACACTGCATTAGGCCTTCAAATTGGGTATGGGGTGTAGAGAGAGGGTGTGTTACACTCCAAGGTGTTCCCCAGGTTGCCTTTCCTGAGCTTCGATCTTCATGCTCTGGTTTAGTAGTTGTCGGAAACTACGCTGCATTAGGCCTACAAATTGGGTATGGGGTGTAGAGAGAGGGTTTGTTACACTCCAAGTTGTTCCCCAGGTTGCCTTTCCTGAGCTTCGATCTTCCGGCTCTCGTTTAGTAGTTGTTGGAAACTACGCTGCATTAGGCCTTCAAATTGGGTATGGGGTGTAGCGAGATTGTGTGTTACACTCCAAGGTGTTCCCCAGGTTGCCTTTCCTGAGCTTCGATCTTCCGGCTCTCGTTTAGTAGTTCTTGGAAACTACACTGCATTAGGCCTTCAAATTGGGTATGGGGTGTAGAGAGAGGGTGTGTTACACTCCAAGGTGTTCCCCAGGTTGCCTTTCCTGAGCTTCGATCTTCCGGCTCTCGTTTAGTAGTTCTTGGAAACTACACTGCATTAGGCCTACAAATTGGGTATGGGGTGGAGAGAGATGGTGTGTTACACTCCAAGGTGTTCCCCAGGTTTCCTTGCCATTGCTTCGGTCTTCCGACTCTCGTTTAGTAGTTGTAGAAAAGTACACTGCATTAGGCCTACAAAATGGGTATGGGGTGGAGAGAGATGGTGTGTTACACTCCAAGGTGTTCCCCAGGTTGCCTTTCCTAAGCTTCTATCTTCAGGCTCTCATTAAATTGTGGTTAAATGGAACAACTGCATTTGGCGTACTAGTTGGTTTGGGGCCTACTATCGGTGTCTGCCACTCCTTGCTGTTCTCCTGGTTTCCTGTCCTGAAATTCCATTTTCAGGCTCTCGTTAAGTAGTTGTTAATGTTAGACTGCATTTGGCCTACTAGTTGGGTTGGGGCCTACTATCGGTGTCTGCCACTCCTTGCTGTTCTCCTCCACTGAACAAAGCTGTGCCGCCTGTTTACTACGGTTGCCAATTTTGAACTGCATTTCGACTACTTACTGATTTGGCCCTACTCTCTGTGTCAGCCTCTCATTCCAGTTGTCCTCCACTGCAATGCCCCCTGGTTATTCCTGTGTTACCAATAGTGTTGAGCATTCCGATACCGCAAGTATCGGGTATCGGCCGATACTTGCGGTATCGGAATTCCGATACCGAGATCCGATATTTTTGTGATATCGGGTATCGGTATCGGAAGTGTAAAATAAAGAATTAAAATAAAAAATATTGTTATATTCACCTCTCCGGCGGCCCCTGGACATCAGCGGGAGGATCCGGCGTCCGGCACGGCTTCTTTCTTCAAAATGCGCGCCTTTAGGACCTGTGGTATGACGTCCCGGCTTCTGATTGGTCGCGTGCCGCCCATGTGACCGCCACGCGACCAATCAGAAGCCGCGACGTCATTCCTCAGCTAAAGTCCTAGAATGAGCGCCTTCTAGGACCTGAGGAATGACGTCGCGGCTTCTGATTGGTCGCGTGGCGGTCACATGGGCGGCACGCGACCAATCAGAAGCCGGGACGTCATTCCACAGGTCCTAAAGGCGCGCATTTTGAAGAAAGAAGCCGTGCCGGATGCCGGATCCTCCCGCTGATGTCCAGGGGCCGCCGGAGAGGTGAATATAACAATATTTTTTATTTTAATTCTTTATTTTACACTTTAATATGGATCCCAGGGCCTGAAGGAGAGTTTCCTCTCCTTCAGACCCTGGGATCCATGAGGATACATTCCGATACTTGATGTCCCATTGACTTGTATTGGTATCGGATATCGGTATCGGCGATATCCGATATTTTTCGGGTATCGGCCAATACTATCCGATACCGATACTTTCAAGTATCGGACGGTATCGCTCAACACTAGTTACCAATTTTGAACTGCATTTAGCCCACTTTATTCTTTGGGCCTATATCTGTGTTTCCACTTCATCGTGCCCATTGCCCAGCCAGTGATAGATGAGTCTGCTGGTACATTGACCCATAACGCAACATTCCCCGTGCATGCTACACAACAACATTGTGACCCTGCTGAAAGTCAGGTTGCTCTTCCCGCATACCATACCACCTTACACGGGGACAAAGAGGAAGGTGCAGATGAAAGTGCAGGTTCCTTCATCAGGTAGGGGGGAGGAATACTAGTTGGCGACGTCACTGGCACAGGGCCTCTCATAGTACGCAAAAGTGTTGCTGCCGGTGGGAGGCGCCCCCGCCGTGCAAACACACCGCTGTACTTTGAGGGGCCCTGTGCCAGTGCCAATGCCAACAAGTGGGCCCCCCCTACTTGCTCAGGATCACAGCACTTGCAAAGTTGAAATACTTACCTCTCCCTGCTCCACTGCCGTGACGTGGTCCAGATTTCCTGGACCCACTAATTACTTGAACCAGCCCTACCCCACACAACTTTAGCCAAATGACCCCCAATTTCAAATGCATTCCAATTATTATAAGGTAAATTACGCTTGACAAGCTTCATTAAGAAGAATGGATGGTTTTGACATTAAAATGGGCACTCTAGGTGTTTTCCTGGCCCCCACTCACTGCCGACTATGCTGCCCCATTGACTTGCATTGGGTTTCGTGTTTCGGTCGATCCCGACTTTACGTCATAATCGGCCGATTTCACTCGACCCGACTTTTGAGATAGTTGGGTTTCGCGAAACCCGGCTCGACTCTAAAAAGGTCAAGGTCGCTCAACTCTAATAGTGATGAGTGAGTGAACTCATTGCACAGGTTTTCCCAAACACGCTCGGGTGGTCTCCAAGTATTTGTGAGTGCTCGGAGATTGAGTTTTTGTCGATGCAGCTGAATGATTCATGGCTGCTAGCCAGCCTGAGTACATGTGAGGTTTGCCTGGTTGCTAGGGAATGCCCACATGTGTTCAAGCTGTCTAGCAGCCGCAAGTCATGCAGCTGCGTCAACAAAAACTAAATCTCTGAGCACTCAAAAATACTCGGAAACCACCTGAGTGTGCTCGAGAAAACCCAAGCAACGACTATACTCGCTCATCACTAATTACTAATGGCAAATAGACCCTAACTAAAGATTCTATAAAGTACCAAAAAATTAACTTTTATTTGAAAATTTAATATAAATGCATTTATAAAACTGCAAGGTTTGTATTAGTCACTTTATGATTTTCTATTGGTCTTGAGAAATAGTACTTTAATCATCATTTTATAGAACCATAGATAATTTAATGCTCCACGATTCGAGATTCCTGATTTATTACGTATACCTAATTATATTACATCCACTTTGTGGTATGGTGTTAGTAGATATTGTTCTCACAATCTATTGTTTTGATATATATAAAACCTACAAGAGAAAAAATGAGCAAAAATAAGCTGACCCGAGTATAAGCCGAGACCCCTAATTTTGCTACAAAAAAATAGGAAAACTTATTGACTTGCGTATAAGCCTAGGGTGGAAAATGCAGCAGCTACTGGTAAATTTCAAAAATAAAAATAGATACCAATTAAAGTAAAATTAATTGAGACATCAGTAGGTTAAATGTTTTTGAATATCCATATTGTATCAGGAGCCCCATATAATGCTACATACAGTTAATGATGGGCCCCATAATATGCTCCACACAAAAAATATTCCCCATAAGATGCTGCACAAAGGTTAATAATGGCCCCATAAGATGCTAAATAGTAAAATATGCCCCATATAATGCTGCACGAAGGATAATGATGCCCCATAAGATGCTCCATATTAAAATATGCCCCATATAATGCTGCACAAAGGTTATTGATGGCCCCATAAGATGCTCCATAGAATATGCCTCATATAATGCTCCATAAAAGTTGATGGCCCCATAGAATAATATAACCCATATGTTGGTCCATAAAGGTTGCTGGCCCCATAAGATGCTCCATAGAAAATATGCCCTATGTGCTGCTGCAATTAAAAAAAATGACATACCTCTCATCACTGGGGGCCAGGTGCCGGTGTCGCTGCTGGCTCAGGCCCCGACACTTGCGATATTCACCTGTCCCCATTCCACCACCACGCGCCACTGTGTCTTCCTGGTCCTTTGGTTGTGACTGTTCTGGTAGAGGGTGAGCACTAAACAAGTCATAGTGCCCTCTACCCTGAACGTCACAGCCAGAGGATGCGGAAGACAGAGCCTGGCGGTGAAACGGGGACAGGTGAATATCGCATGGTTCACCCTTCCCCATCATACTCACCCCCTCCTAGCACGGTCTCTGCAGGTCACTGCTTATGCGATGGGCTCCTGTGCTGGCAGCTTGTTCCTGTGTTCAGCGGTCACATGGTACCACTCATTAAAGTAATGAATATGCGCTCCACAACTCTGGAACACTTCAACGGATCCTGGTGATTCTGACACTGTTTTCTCGTGACATATTGGGCTTCATGATAGTGGTAAAATTTCTATGATATAACCTGCGTTTATTTGTGAAAAAAATGGAAATTTGGCCAAAATTTTAAAAATTTTGCAATTTTCCAATTTTGAATTGTTATGCAATTAAATCACAGAGATATGTCACACAAAATACTTAATAAGTAATATTTCCCACATGTCTACTTTACATCAGCACAATTTTGGAACCAAATTTTTTTGTTAGGGAGTTATAAGGGTTAAAAGTTAACCAGCAATTTCTCATTTTTACAACACCATTTTTTTAGGGACCACATCTCATTTGAAGTCATTTTGAGGGGTCTATATGATAGAAAATAACCAAGTGTGACACCATTCTAAAAACTGCACCCCTCAAGGTGCTCAAAACCACATTCAAGAAGTTTATTAACCCTTCAGGTGTTTCACAGGAATTTTTGGAGCATTTAAATAAAAATGAAAATTTAACTTTTTTCACAAAAAAAATTATTTCAGCTCCAATGTGTTTTATTTTACCAAGGGTAACAGAAAAAAATGGACCCCAAAAGTTGTTGTACAATTTGTCCGGAGTACGCCAATACCCCATATGTGGGGGTAAACCACTGTTTGGGCGCATGGCAGAGCTTGGAAAGGAAGGAGCGCCATTTGACTTTTCAATGCAAAATTGACTGGAATTGAGATGGGACGCCATGTTGCGTTTGGAGAGCCACTAATGTGCTTCAACATTGAAACCCCCCACAAGTGACACCATTTTGGAAAGTAGACCCCCTAAGGAACTCATCTAGATGTGTTGTTAGAGCTTTGAACCCCCAAGCGTTTCACTACAGTTTATAACGCAGAGCCGTGAAAATAAAAATTCTTTTTTTCCCACAAAAATTATTTTTTAGCCCCAAGTTTTGTATTTTTCCAAGGGAAACAGGAGAAATTGGACCCCAAAAGTTGTTGTCCAATTTGTCCTGAGTACGCTGATACCCCATATGTGGGGGGGAACCACCGTTTGGGTGCATGGGACAGCTCAGAAGGGAAGGAGCGCCATTTGGAATGCAGACTTAAATGGAATGGTCTGCAGGCGTTACATTGCGTTTGCAGAGCCCCTAATGTACCTAAACAGTAGAAACCCCCCACAAGTAACCCCATATTCTAAACTAGACCCCCCAAGGAACTTATCTAGATGTGTTGTGAGAGCTTTGAACCCCCAAGCGTTTCACTACAGTTTATAACGCAGAGCCGTGAAAATAAAAATTCTTTTTTTCCCACAAAAATTATTTTTTAGCCCCAAGTTTTGTATTTTTCCAAGGGAAATAGCAGAAATTGGACCCCAAAAGTTGTTGTCCAATTTGTCCTGAGTACGCTGATACCCCATATGTGGGGGGGAACCACCGTTTGGGTGCATGGGACAGCTCAGAAGGGAAGGAGCGCCATTTGGAATGCAGACTTAAATGGAATGGTCTGCAGGCGTTACATTGTGTTTGCAGAGCCCCTAATGTACCTAAACAGTAGAAACCCCCCACAAGTAACCCCATATTCTAAACTAGACCCCCCAAGGAACTTATCTAGATGTGTTGTGAGAACTTTGAACCCCCAAGTGTTTTACTACAGTTTATAATGCAGAGCCGTGAAAATAAAAAATAATTTTTGTGGAAAAAAAAAAGATTTTTTAGCCCCCAGTTTTGTATTTTCCCAATGATTGTGTTGGACTTTTTCTTATAGTAAGATATTTAGGAAATTATTACAAAATAGCAAATGCAAATAGGCTACATATTAATTTATTATTAAAAGCATTTGTTGTAAATTACAAATATAAAAAGAATAATATTTATGATGCTATAATTAACAATTATCCTACGTTAGACACATGAAATTATGAGTTAGTTAAAACAAAGTGTATCTAGCAAACAATGTATCAATATACCAAAATTGTTTGAAAGAGACAGATGCTTCAATCAAATACAATTAAATTAAATTTGCATAATGTTTTTCTTCTAAATATGATTGTTTGTGGTTATCTTTGTGCTTTAATAGATTTGTATTATTTAATATTTAATTCTTGAAATTTGCAAGATGGAAGTAGAATAGTTATCATTTGAATCTTTCTCTTCCTAAGTTTCACATGTGGAGGGATCACTCCATTCTTTTAAATAATTTATTCTTTAAAGTATGAAGATTTAGCAAAAATTTAAAGGACTGATTTATTAACTCCTGACTTCGATGCTGGCCTTCATCTTTCCCGGCAGATAATGGTTGATTTGATCAGGGTGGAGTGGAGCAGAGCCCATGGCTGTTAATAACCTGTTAAATGCTGCTGTCAATCTCTGACAGCGGCATTTAACATGCATGAGCAGAGGGCACATAATTCTACCTGCCCATCAGCACTCTTACGACATAATCGTGGGGTGCCAACTCTCCTTCAGGCCCTGGGATCCATATTTAAGTGTAAAATAAAGAATCAAAATAAAAAATATTGATATACTTACCCTCGGATGCGCCTTGGTTCTCACCGGCAGCCTTCCTTCCTAAGAATGAGCGCCTGAAGGACCTTCGATGACGTCGCAGCTTGTGATTGGTCACGTGAGTGATAACATTTAGCGCAGGGCCACGCTTAGTAACCCGATGTTTACCCTGGTTACCAGCGTAAATGTAAAAAAACAAACACTACATACTTATATTCCGGTGTCTGTCCCCCGGCGCTGTGCTTCTCTGCACTGACTTTGAGCGCCAGCCGGAAAGCACAGTGGTGACGTCACCGCTGTGCTTTCCGGCCGGCGCTTACACAGTGCAGAGAAGCACAGTGTTAGGAGTCGAGTTTCCTCTGCTGCACAGGGGGAATCTCGATCCGTCTCCGCTGCGGTCTCCCATTCTCCTCCAGCCGCAGTGGAGCCTGCTCAGCAGGGACGTCGATCCCAGCGTCTCGCTCAGTCTGACTCTGTGAGAAGAGTTACTGCTGCTTCTCCAGCTTCTGCCTTTAAAGCCAATACTGGTCAGCAGCGAGTGGACTTCTCTGGGACTAAGTCCTTGTCTGCGCACACTGAGCATGCCCAGGGCAAGATCTCCCGTTGGAGATCGAGGGTCATGTGCTCAGACTCTGCAGCGCATTCTATTGGTCCTCTTGGCAGGTCTTGGAAGGGCAAAGTTTCTGTGGCCGCTTCCTGTCCTGCAGCTATATAAACTGCGCATGACCGCACGGCCATGCGCTAGTGTACAACTTTATACGTGTGTTTGTTGTGAGTGCAAGTCGTCCTTTAAATACCCCTACCCTACTGTATGATTGTTCGCGTATGGTGTATGGCTGCTATCTAGCGCCCGACTTAACACTCAACGTGTCACACACGTGTCAGCGTCCTCTGCTGTGACCGCCAGTGCGGCGCCACGCGCCTGTGTGCGCTTCCTGACCCATGTCTGGGTACTTAGTGGTGCCTGCCAGCACGGCACAGTTTGCACTTCGGTGCCTCTATTGTATATACTTTTCACACCCAGTTGTGGTGTAGTGCCAGCAAGGGTCTAATCGGACTACTATCCCTGTTGGGGTCTAGTTCGCTGACCACTTGCTCGCGCTCTATGTGCGGTACCGCGATCCTGTGACGCAACAGGATCGCTTTCTTCACGCTGGGTGAGGTTTAACCCACGCGTGTATACTTATGAGTACCGCCATATCGTCTGTCATGTCCTAGCAGCAGGTTTCACCTGCACGGTGGACCCCGGACTGCGAACGCATCCATTACATCTCTCTTGGTGCGTTCCGCCAGTCCTAACACACAGCGCCGGGGGACAGACACCGGAATGTAAGTATGTAGTGTTTGTTTTTTTTACATTTACGCTGGTAACCAGGGTAAACATCGGGTTACTAAGCACGGCCCTGCCCTTAGTAACCCAATGTTTACCCTGATTACCAGTGAAGACATCGCTGAATTGGCGTCACACACGCCGATTCAGCGATGTCTGCGGGAGTCCAGCGACAAAATAAAGTTCTGGACTTTCTGCTCCGACCAATGATGTCACAGCAGGATCCAGATCGCTGCTGCCTGTCAAACTCAACGATATCACTATCCAGGACGCTGCAACGTCACGGATCGCTAGTGATATCGTTCAGTGTGACGGTACCTTAAGGCTCGTTGCAAACCTCCATGAAACAAGTACAGTTCTTGCATCAGAAGACCCAGGCTGACTGCCGGGCCTCCCTACCTGAGCTAACTTCTTCATGGGCATATATTAAGTATTACGTTTACTGCAGTTGAGTCATATCTTTTGATAAAAGAACAGTCCATTTTTCACAAATATATGAAACAGGGCCAACAGTGAGTTAGGTTGTTTAATTTGTCATTGGGCAGTGTTTAGGGTTAACTACTTTGTAGGCTACAAAGATACTATGGGTTAGCCTGCTTTATTTTTAATCTCTATATTTGGTGTTGGTTTAATAACATAAAATCTGCTTGATTTGGAAAATTTAAATCTCGCTAGTTTGGCTCATGTCTGCCTCTCACCCCAAAGAAGCTACTGCATTCCCTGCTTCTGTTTTTATACAGATATTTCCCCTGATTGGTAGTACTATGCCATGTGATTTAATAGCTGGACTTATGAGGGCACCTGCCAAGCCATATATGATGTCATTTGAGCCTTCTTTCTTCTGTAATATGTGAAATAGTGCAGCTATTTTAGGCAATTCATGTGAATAAAATCTCAAATTCCTAAAATTTGACAAGGTTTTTCCTTGTGAAGTTGGACTGAAGTATATGCCTTAGACGTCTGTCCAGAGCCTCTCACCTAGCAAAATCAGTTCTCTCCACAAGAATAAAATTTGACTACACTACTAAACATGTGATATTATAAAATATCCAAAAACTGGCTCTAATCTATAAATTATTACATGTGAGCTATAAATCACAGTAACTTGCTGTAGTGTTTTTTTTTTAAATGGCTAATATTGTAGGCACTTATGGCAAGATGTACACACTATATCATTCTTTACTGAGAATTTTTTTCTTCACTATTAGTAAGGCAATTTTAATTTAAGTTTGACCGATAAGGCTCTATCACATTCAATAACCCAATTAAATTTGACATTAGCATTTCTGTTCATTGTAAGGAGTTTATCTATTTTAGCACATATCAATTGACTTTAACAAGCCCAAAATGTTTTTCTAGGGTAGCATCTTTATTTCTAAAAGCTTGTATTCTGTTTTATATGGACTTCAAATCCATCTAATGTGATTAAGTAGGGCAGTGAAGTAGCATCTGACACCATACTCAACATGATACATATCATGACAAAGAAATGTATGTTAGAATATCTCCTGAGGATCTTTTATCTCTTAATGGTCTTTTTAAATATTAATTTTAATTCTATATATTTTTAGAATTTAATTTCTCATCTTTTACCATTATCACCCTGAAGACATTTAGATTAAAATGATGCAATATTAACCTGTTGGATTCTTCAAGATAATCCTTTTGGGTGGCAGAACACTTTTAATGTGTGCCTAGGGGCAATGTTTAATTAATTAACATTATGCTGATTTAGGAAAAAATTAAAATATCAAGTTGCAAATTTTCTCTTGTTTTGTCAATAAAGAAAACAAATTAATGTGGAACTGAGTATGAATAACTATATACATAAAATATAGCAGGATTGTCGATATCATAAACATCCAACCTTGGATATTGTTCCTCCCCTTGAGGATGCAACTACAAATTACACGTTGAGCGCATATGTGAGGTAGTACAAACCCTGTATGCAGCTTACTTAATTACTATATACTCTATATACCTTGCCGCTGAGTCTTTTGAGGCCTAGTTTTGATTTTCAACATGATTAATATGTAGTGATTAATTACACCAAAAACATAATGACTGTGAGCCCCAAATGGGGGACAGTGATTTTGATGTCTGTAAAGTGTTGTGGAAATAATAGTGCTATAAAAATGAAAAAGGAAATAAATGAACATAAATCAAATAAATAAAAATGATTAAGCTAACATTGTACTCTTTTTATTATTTACATCTTTTGTTTGACTTTATGCATTTAAGAACTTAGCATTTATTGTTCTCAGTATGTTACCTTATGAATTATATTATTGTTTATAGTTTACAAGTCTGCATCTTAATTTTATTTAAATAATTCATGTAATATTGAGGATGCTCTTAACTATATTAACATCCACCCCCAGCATATGTATCACCTATGGGACCTTTGACATATCAACTTTATTATCATGTATGAACATAATTCTACATAACTCCCCTTTGATTTCAAGTAACATGACAACTCTCCACATTTCTAATTGATTATAACTAATATTATGCTAAAGATTATTTGCTTTGCATTTTTCTAAGGATATATATTCAGTGTTTGGAGACTAAGCTAATAGTATATTCAGTCACAGGTAGCTCTGCAGCTTAAGCCATTTTTTGTAGGATATCAACCCTGGAATACAGATAGCTGATAAAATTATGAATAGAGCTATTTTGTATGTTAGTACTGACAGAATCATAAGATGAATTGCAATAGTAAGGATCTTAAAGGGGTTGCTCCACTATATACAGTATATATATGATTTAAAAGTAATAAATATATGATCATTGGGGGTTCAACTTCTTCGACTATAATAATTTGAAGAACAGGAGTCCCAAAGTCCACAGCTTGAATGAAGTGGCAGTACACATATATGACAGATGTTCCATTTACATTTATAGAACAGATGAAAATGTTCTCGGTGTTAGGGCTAGCGGAACGCACCAAATAATAAGACTGATAGTGTATGGTGCGTTCGCAGCCCGGGGTCCACTGTGCAGAGATGGAACCTGCTGCTAAGTAACGACGGACTATATGGCGGTACTTATAAGAATACACACGTGGGTTAAACCTCACCCAACGTGAAGGAAGCGATCCTGTTGCGTCACAGGATCGCGGTACCGCACATAGAAGGCGAGCAAGCAGTCAGCGAACTTAACCCCAACTAGGATTGAAGTCCGATTAGACCCTTGCTGGCACAACACCACAACTGGGTGTGTAAAGGCAACACTTATAATTAGAGCACCGAAGTGCGAACTGTGCCGTGCTGGCAGGCACCACTAAGCACCCAGACGTGGGTCAGGAAGCGCACTACGGGCGCGTGGCGCCGCACTGGCGGTCACAGCAATAGACGCTGATACGTGTGTGACACGTTGAGTGATTTGTCGGGCGCTAGATAGCAGCCATACTCCATACGCGAACAGTCATACAATAGGGTAGGGGTATTTAATGAACGACTTGCACTCACAACAAACACACGTATTCAAATGTACACTAGCGCATGGCCGTGCGGTCATGCGCAGTTTATATAATTGCAGGACAGGAAGTGGCCACAGAAACTTTGCCCTTCCAAGACCTGCCAAGAGGACCAATGGAATGCGCTGCAGAGCCAGAGCACATGACCCTCGATCTCCAACGGGAGATCTTGCTCTGGGCATGCTCAGTGTGCGCAAACAAGGACTTAGTCCCAGGGAAGTCCGCTCGCCGCTGACCAGCACTGACTTTAATGGCAGGAGCTGAAGAAGCAGCAGTAACTCTCTGTACAGAGTGAGAGCGAGCAAGACACTGGGAGCGACGTCCCTGCTGAGCAGACTCCACTGCGGCTGGAGGAGAATGGGAGACCGCAGCGGAGACGGATCGAGATTCCCCCTGTGCAGCAGAGGAAACTCGACTCCTAACATTACCCCCCCCTCCTAGGGCCCCCCCCCTCCTTGGGCCTCGCTACGCTCGAAGGCAGCAATGAGCTGTGGGGCCCGAATGTTTTCAGCAGGCTCCCAAGACCTGTCCTCAGGACCATAACCCTTCCAATCCACCAAATAAAACTTTTTGCCGCGTACCACCTTGCACCCCAAAATAGCGTTCACCTTGTAATCGTCCGTAGACGAACCCGATGTCCCGGCAGATGACTCGGAAAACCGGGACATGTATACGGGTTTCAAGAGGGACACATGAAAGGTGTCGGTGATACCCAAGCGTGGAGGAAGAGCCAGGCGGTAGACCACAGGATTAACCTGTTCGAGAACCTTGAAGGGACCCAAGTAGCGAGGAGCAAACTTAGTGGACTCAACTCGCAGCCTGATGTTACGGGCGGAGAGCCACACCAAGTTGCCAGGGGCAAAAATCGGAGCGGGGCGCCGATGAACATCGGCGGAGGACCTCATTCTCTCCTTGGAGGCCCGAATGGCATCCTGCGTGCGATCCCAAATGTCCCGTGCCTCCACAGCCCAGTCTGCCACCCTGGGATCAGCAGAAGACACAGGCATGGGCACAGGAACACGCGGATGCTGGCCGTAATTTAAGAGGAATGGAGTCTGACCGGTGGAGTCGGCTACGGCATTCTGTCTGGCAGAAACAAAATGTCGCAGATATGTGACCAAGGTCTGGTTGGCCCTTTCTACCAACCCATTCGTCTCGGGATGATATGCCGAAGAGAGATTTAACTCAATACTGAGTAGACGACATAGCTCCCTCCAGAATCGAGACGCAAACTGGGGACCCCGGTCACTAACAATTTTGTCTGGCATACCGTGTAAGCGAAAGATATGCTTGATAAACAAGACAGCCAACGCCCGTGCAGATGGTAGCCATGGAAGAGGCACCAAATGCACCATTTTGGAAAAATGATCGGTGATCACCCAGATAATGGTGCAATTACGAGACTTGGGTAAGCCAACCACAAAGTCCATCCCGACCATCTCCCAGGGCCTGTCAGCCACGGGCAGAGGATACAGCAAACCAGCTGGCTGTTGCTGAGGAGTCTTGTTCCTGGCGCAAGAGACACACGCCCGAACGTACTCCGCGACATCACGAGCCATATGCGGCCACCAGTATGTCCTCGCCAGTAACTCTGATGTCCTTTTAGTACCAAAATGTCCACCCACCCTGGACGAGTGCGCCCAAGAGAGAACCTCCTGTCGCAAACTAGATGGAACAAAAGTCTTGCCCGGGGGCACAGACTCCAGCGAAACCGGGGCCACGGTTCTCAAACTCTCGGTGGGGACAATAAGCCGAGGCTCCTCCTCCTCCTCCGCAGATGACACAACGGAGCGAGAGAGAGCGTCGGCCCGAATGTTCTTCTCCCCAGAAAGGAAATGGAGGGTGAAATGAAACCGGGAGAAGAACAAGGACCATCTGGCCTGGCGAGAATTCAACCGCTGAGCTGTCTGCAGATACACCAAATTTTTGTGATCTGTGAAGACTTGGAAGGGAAAACGTGCTCCCTCCAAGAGATGTCTCCACTCCGAGAAAGCCAACTTCATGGCTAGCAACTCCCTGTCCCCGATGGAATACTTCCTCTCCGCTGGTGCGAAGGTCTTGGAGAAAAAGAAGCATGGATGCTTCCGACCTTGAGCATCCTTTTGGAAGAGGACTGCTCCAGCACCAACAGAAGAGGCATCCACCTCCATGATAAATGGCTTATCAACATCGGGGCGATGAAGAATGGGAGTGCTAGCGAAGTGTGACTTTATTGAGATAAAGGCCTTGGAGACCTCCTCAGACCACAATTTTGGATTCGCCCCCTTCTTGGTGAGGGCAACCAAGGGAGCTACCAAAGTTGAGAAGTGCGGGATGAACTGGCGATAATAATTGATGAACCCCATAAAGCGCTGCACCGCTTTAAGAGAATGGGGTTCCTGCCAGTCCATCACTGCCTGTAGTTTGGCAGGATCCATAGCCAATCCCTGGTCTGAGATGATGTAGCCTAGGAAAGGTAAGGACTCCTGCTCAAACATACACTTCTCCAACTTGGCATAGAGGGAGTTTGCCCGTAGGAGGTCGAAGACTTTGCAAACATCTCTCCGGTGGGAGTCAATATCTGGAGAGTAGATGAGAATATCATCCAGATAGACTACGACTGAGGTGGAAAGCATATCCCGGAAGATATCGTTCACAAAGTCTTGGAAAACGGCTGGGGCATTACAGAGCCCGAAGGGCATCACCAGATATTCATAGTGCCCATCCCTGGTGTTAAAAGCCGTCTTCCATTCGTCCCCCTCACGGATGCGAATCAGGTTGTAAGCACCCCGCAGATCCAGTTTAGTAAATACCCTTGCTCCCCGAAGCCTATCGAATAGTTCAGATATTAAAGGCAAAGGGTATTTATTCTTAACGGTGATGGCGTTAAGACCCCTGTAATCTATGCATGGGCGCAATTCCCCACTCTTCTTCTGCACGAAGAAGAACCCTGCCCCAGCAGGTGACACTGACTTCCTGATGAACCCTCTTGCCAGATTTTCCTGGATGTACTGTGACATTGCCTCCGTCTCCGGGAGAGATAGCGGATAGACTCGACCCCGGGGAGGCTCAGCACCAGGCAAGAGGTCAATAGGACAGTCATAGGGGCGATGGGGCGGAAGGTTCTCCGCTGCCTTTTTGGAGAATACGTCTGCATAAGACCAATACTGCTTGGGGAGAGAGGAAAGATCTGCGGGTACCTCTGTTGTAGCGACCTGAACGCACTCCCTCTGACACCTACCCCCACAAGATTCACCCTATCCCAGAATTCTGCCTGAGGACCACTCGATATGAGGAGAGTGGTACCGTAGCCAAGGTATTCCCAACAGGACCTCATCAATTCCCTCGGGAATGACGAGCAGAGAAATAATCTCCTGATGAGATGGCGACATGGACAGAGTAAAAGGGATGGTCTGGTGAGTTATCTGTGAGGGCAGAGTCGACCCATTCACCACTCGTACCGTTACAGGTTGAGCTAGCATAACCAGAGGTATTGCGTGGCGTTGGGCGAAGGCAGAAGACATAAAATTGCCCTCCGCCCCAGAATCCACGCAGAGCTCTACCGAGTGGGAGAATGAGCCAATAGTAATTGTCCCCTTAAAGGACAATTTAGAGGCAAACGTCGCCGTGTCTAGTGTACCTCCACCTACGACCACTAGACGCTGACGTTTCCTCGACCGCTGAGGACATCTGGTGGCTAAATGTCCAGACTGCTGGCAAACATGACAGACCTTGAGTGCACAAGCGGTCCGGGACTTAGATCCCGCTTGTGACACTTCCCTGGCCTTCATGTGACTCAGGAACCAGGACCGGAGATTCCAGAGGTTTGGCGAAAGTAGGAGCCAGCCGAAACCTCTGCCTACACTGGGCTCGCTCTAACCTCCGCTCGTTAAAACGGAGGTCAATTCGAGTGGAGACAGTTATTAGCTCCTCCAGTGTGGCAGGAATCTCCCTAGTGGCCAGAGCGTCCTTTACGTGGTCAGCCAAGCCCCTCCAAAATATGGGGTTAAGGGCTTTATCCGACCATTCCAGCTCAGATGCTAAAGTGCGGAATTGGACGGCAAAATGACTGACCAAGGACTCTCCCTGAGTTAATGCCAGCAGTTTGAGCGCAGTGTCATGGGTGACTTGAGGTCCCAAAAAGACCTGTTTCAAAGTGCTCAAAAACAGGGGAGCACTCTGCACCACATGATTGTCACGCTCCCACAGCAGCGTAGCCCATTCCAACGCCCTGTCCGACAATAGAGACACAATAAATCCCACCTTAGCCCGCTCTGTGGGGAAACGTGCAGCCAGAAGCTCGAGATGAATAGAGCACTGACTCACAAATCCCCTACAAAATTTGCTATTACCAGAAAATTTTTCTGGCAGCGGGAGGCGAGAAAATGTTGGAACAGGGGTGGCAATGGACAAAGTTGCTGCAGCCACGCTGACAGCCTGTACAGCAACTGCGGTAACATCCACAGCTGAGGTTGCGCTCTCGAGAGCCGCCAACCTACCCTCCAGCTGCTGTATATACCGCAGGGATTGCTGTTTGTCCGTCATTACTAGCTAGACCCTGGCGCTAGTGTAATGTTAGGGCTAGCGGAACGCACCAAATAATAAGACTGATAGTGTATGGTGCGTTCGCAGCCCGGGGTCCACCGTGCAGAGATGGAACCTGCTGCTAAGTAACGACGGACTATATGGCGGTACTCATAAGAATACACACGTGGGTTAAACCTCACCCAACGTGAAGGAAGCGATCCTGTTGCGTCACAGGATCGCGGTACCGCACATAGAAGGCGAGCAAGCAGTCAGCGAACTTGACCCCAACCAGGATTGAAGTCCGATTAGACCCTTGCTGGCACAACACCACAACTGGGTGTGTAAAGGCAACACTTATAATTAGAGCACCGAAGTGCGAACTGTGCCGTGCTGGCAGGCACCACTAAGCACACAGACGTGGGTCAGGAAGCGCACTACGGGCGCGTGGCGCCGCACTGGCGGTCACAGCAATAGACGCTGATACGTGTGTGACACGTTGAGTGATTTGTCGGGCGCTAGATAGCAGCCATACTCCATACGCGAACAGTCATACAATAGGGTAGGGGTATTTAATGAACGACTTGCACTCACAACAAACACACGTATTAAAATGTACACTAGCGCATGGCTGTGCGGTCATGCGCAGTTTATATAATTGCAGGACAGGAAGTGGCCACAGAAACTTTGCCCTTCCAAGACCTGCCAAGAGGACCAATGGAATGCGCTGCAGAGCCAGAGCACATGACCCTCGATCTCCAACGGGAGATCTTGCTCTGGGCATGCTCAGTGTGCGCAAACAAGGACTTAGTCCCAGGGAAGTCCGCTCGCCGCTGACCAGCACTGACTTTAATGGCAGGAGCTGAAGAAGCAGCAGTAACTCTCTGTACAGAGTGAGAGCGAGCAAGACACTGGGAGCGACGTCCCTGCTGAGCAGACTCCACTGCGGCTGGAGGAGAATGGGAGACCGCAGCGGAGACGGATCGAGATTCCCCCTGTGCAGCAGAGGAAACTCATCTCCTAACACTCGGTCTCATAGAAGTGAATGACGTATGCACACTCCCACTCCGCTTAAATGGGGATTTTGGACACTCACTAATCCTAAAATCAAGGGGCCCAATTGAACCTATGCATTGGTGATAATGTATTTAGTAAGACCATCTCTTTAAGTCAAGTAGAGTGTATTCATTAAAGAGTAGTGTTGAGCATTCCGATACCGCAAGTATCGGGTATCGGCCGATACTTGCGGTATCGGAATTCCGATACCGAGATCCGATACTTTTGTGGTATCGGGTATCGGTATCGGATCCATAGTGAGGTGTAAAATAAAGAATTAAAATAAAAAATATTGATATATTCACCTCTCCGGCGGCCCCTGGATATCACCGCGTGTAACCGGCAGGCTTCTTTGTTTAAAATGAGCGCGTTTAGGACCTGAGGAATGACGTCGCGGCTTCTGATTAGTCGCGTGCCGCCCATGTGACCGCGACGCGACCAATCAGAAGCCGCGACGTCATTCCTCAGGCCCTAAATTCCTAGAATGAGCGCGTTTAGGACCTGAGGAATGAAGTCGCGGCTTCTGATTGGTCGCGTCGCGGTCACATGGGCGGCACGCGACCAATCAGAAGCCGCGACGTCATTCCTCAGGTCCTAAACGCGCTAATTTTAAACAAAGTAGCCTGCCGGTTACCCGCGTGATGTCCAGGGGCCGCCGGAGAGGTGAATATATCAATATTTTTTATTTTAATTCTTTATTTTACACATTAATATGGATCCCAGGGCCTGAAGGAGAGTTTCCTCTCCTTCAGACCCTGGGAACCATCAGAATACCTTCCGATACTTGGTGTCCCATTGACTTGTATTGGTATCGGATATCGGTATCGGCGATATCCGATATTTTTTGGGTATCGGCCGATACTATCCGATACCGATACTTTCAAGTATCGGACGGTATCGCTCAACACTATTAAAGAGTCCAAAAACTTTTTTAGGTCAATTTAAAAAATTCAACATAAGTATTATACTATGAATGTAAAACCAACTCTAACATCCAGAAGCTATTGTAGCTCACCTATGTTTTAAGATTTAGATTTTTAAATTGAAGTAGAATGGGCTTAATGATAGAGCCAATTTTGTGCTTAATGGCCAAGCCAATTTTTACAATTCTGACCATTGTCACTTTATGAGGTTACAGTTCTGAAATGCTTCAATGGATCCTGGTGATTCTGAGAATGTTTTTTCGTGACATATTGTACTTCATGTTAGTGGTAAAAATTCTTCAATATGACTTGCATTTATTTATGAATAAAAATGGAAATTTGGCCAAAATATTGAAAATTTAGCAATTTTCAAAATTTAGTTTTTGTTCCCTTAAATCAGAGAGTCATATCACAGAAAATAGTTAATAAATAAAATTTCCCACATGTCTACTTTACATGAGCACAATTTTGGAAAGATATTTTTTTGTTGGGATGTTACAAAGGGTTAAAAGTTGACCAGCGATTTCTCATTTTTTCAACATTTACAAAACCATTTTTTTAGGGACCACCTTACATTTGAAATGAGTATGTGGGGTCAAAATGACAGAAAATACCCAAAAGTTGCACCATTCTAAAAACTGCACCCCTCAAGGTGCTCAAAACCACATTGAAGAAGTTTATTAACCCTTCAGGTGCTTCAGAAGAACTAAAACAATGTGGAAAAAAATGAACATTTTACTTTTTCACAAAAAAATCATTAATTTAGACCCAAACTTTTTTATTTTCACAAGGGCAACTAGATAAAATAAACCACAAAATTTGTTTTGCAATTTGTACTGAGTACACCAATACATTGTATGTGGGGAAAAGCCACTTATTGGGCGCATGGTAGGACTCAGAATGGAGGGAGCACTGTTTGACTTTTTGGGCCCAAAATTGGCTGGAATCAATGGTGGGTGCTATGTCACATTTGGAGACCCCTGATGTACCTAAACAGTGGAGACCCCCCAATTCTAACTCCAACCCTAGCACAGCCCTATTCCTGACCCCAATCCCAACCCTAACCCTAATCCCATCCCTAACCACAACCCTAACTCCAACTCCAACACCACCTTAACCCCAACACCACTACCGTAACCCCCACACCACAACCATAACCCCAACACCACAACCATAACCTCAATCATAACCCCAGTGCAACCCTAAACCTAGCCCCAACCTTAACCCTAGGTCTAACTACAACCCTAACCCTAGCCCCAATCCTATCCCTAGACCCAGCCTTAACCCTAGCCCCAACCCTAACCCTAGCCCAGCCCTAACCCTAACTCTAACCCCAACTCTAATCCTAGCCCCAACTCTAGCCTTACTACCAACCCTAACCCTAACTCTAACCCCAACCCTATCCCTGGCTCTAACCCCAACCCTAACCCTAATGGAAAAATGGAAATAAATATTTTTTTAAATTTTATTATTTTTACCTATGTAAGGGGGTGATAAAGGGGATTTCATTTGCTATTTTTTAATTTGATCACTATGATGAGGTCTATCACAGTGAACCAATAAGAAAAATCTCCTATTGTTGCCTGGTGCTGGCCGGCAGATCTTGGCAGGTGCACTGCGCATGCGCCCGCCATTTTCTTCTCAGAAGAAGATGCCGATGGCTGGGGAACAGAGCGAGAGGGTCCAGGGACAATGGAGGGAGGGGGGTGCTCGGTGGACCTTGTGTTTCTCTCCTCTGGTATGCTAGATCATATCAGAGGAGAGAAATAAATGGGAAATCAGACTTTCTCATGTTCTTCAGGGTCTCAGCTACCCCTGTAACTGAGACCTCAGAGAATTTCTGACTCTGAGGGGCACTATAACCTTATTTCTTAGCGCCGTTAAAAAGTGGCGCTGAGGAATAAGTACCCTTAACTGCCGCCGTTAAAAGGCGCATGGGCGGTTGTTAAGGGGTGAAAGCATAGATGGGAGAGAAAAAAATACTGGAACATAATTTCGCCATTAATCTGTTCTCTGTCTGCCAAAGCAAACTATGGATGCATATATTTGAGAATCCAAAAAGTACTGTTGCCTTATTGTATTGCTTTAAATTTATTCATTCAGAGCAGTTTTCCATCTGCTTATTTATTTTATTTCTCTAGAAAGTACTTTGGGCACTGTTATTTAACACCTTAACAGGGTGAAATATCTCCATATATTATTTTTTTTTAGGAAAAAGTACCATAGATTTATTGTCAAATTTGAACAAAATTCAACAGTAGGAGCTATCATATGCTTTTGTTTGAATTATTAGGTTTATTGAAATACTGCCTATGCACCTTCTTACAATTCTCTACGACCCAGAGATTGTATGTAATTGTATATTTATGTGCATGAGCCTTAGCCTGAAATGCCTTTTTATGTCATAAAGTTGATTGCCATACCATATACTTTAAAATAAAACATACATTACATATATTACATGACCCCAGCATCAATTTTTAGCATCTAATTGACCATTTTAATATTCGATATTAAATTGTTAATACATTTAACTGTAAATATTATTCAAGTCCGAAGAATATGTACAGTTTTATTTAGAAACGTAAGCTAGCAACTAATAGATGTTAAAATATGCATTTCCTGACATTAAATTTTCAATGCTTGGAAAGAATAGATACCATTTGCATAATTTGCTGGATCTGAATTTGACTTCAAACATTGCAAAAAAGTCACAGCCTAATGTTTTTGTAGCACAAATTATAAATGGCGTGTGTCAAAATGAGCTCATTCCCACATGTTTTTCATTAATCTAAAGGTAAAGTGTACTGATTCAAGAGGAACTTACATTTTTCAAAACAGAGAGAATGCAAAATGAGCGGGTGACCTTTAATAAAGCCCATGTTTTTTTCATGTTCAGGAAATATTTATACCTACGTGAAACTGATATGAGCACATTCAATAAATAAAAAATAAACTAATTTTGATTCATTATTTAAATTAAGTGAAACATAAATCTTTTGATAGTGGAGACACAACCAACACAAGGAGAAGAACAACACATGTCAAAAGTGTTCTTTGTTCAGCATTTCACAATTGTTCTTTGTTCAGCATTTCACAATTCATATATATATAAATATATATATATATATATACAGTATATACATATATATATATATAGAGAGATATCATTTTACAGTATATAAACATCTAAATTTAAATCTAGGTATCAACATAAATATGTTAAATGCATCATGGTTAGGGTTGAGCGAAACGGGTCGAAATTTTTCAAAAGTCGCCGACTTTTGGCAAGGTCGGGTTTCATGAAACCCGACCCCAGTGTGGGGTCGGCCATGAAGTCGGCGATCTTTTGAATCTAGAATCGGAATTCCGATACCGATTCCCGATATGTTTAAGATATCGGGAATTGGTATCGGAATTCAGATTTAAGTGTAAAATAAAGAATTAAAATAAAAAATATCGCTATACTTACCCTCTGACGCGCCCTGGTACTAACCGGGAACCATCCTTCCTTAGAATCAGCCTTCCAGGACCCTGCGGTGACGTCGCGGTGACGTCGCGGCTTGTGATTGGCCGCGCGGCCAATCACAAGCCGCGACGTCACCCGCGACGTCACCGAAGGTCCTGGAAGGGCTGATTCTTAGGAAGGAAGGCTGCCGGAAAGAAGCAGGGCGCGTCCGAGGGTGAGTATATACCTAATAGGAATATACTCACCCTCGGACGCGCCCTGCTTCTTTCCGGCAGCCTTCCTTCCTAAGAATCAGCCCTTCCAGGACCTTCGGTGATGTCGCGGGTGACGTCGCGGCTTGTGATTGGCCGCGCGAGCGGTCACATGGGCGGCCGCGTGGCCAATCACAAGCTGCGACGTCACCGCGATGTCACCGCAAGGTCCTGGAAGGCTGATTCTAAGGAAGGAAGGTTCCCGGTTAGTACCAGGGCGCGTCAGAGGGTAAGTATTGCGATATTTTTTATTTTAATTCTTTATTTTACACTAAAATATGGATCGCAGGGCCTGAAGGAGAGTTTCTGCTCCTTCAGACCCTGGGAACCATGGAAACCCAATGCACTGCATTGGGTTTCGAGTTTCGTCCGACCCCGACTTTTTTATAGGATTGGCCGATTTCACTCGACCCAACTTTTTCAAAAGTCGGGTTTCGTGAAACCCGACCCGATCCTATAAAAGTAAAGGTTGCTCAACCCTAATCATGGTCAAGCACTGCATTCATAACTCTGGAGACTTCAGAGTTCAACTTTCCTAAAATTCTGTGAAAGCTCATTATCTGTTTTTTGAATTGATTTCTATTCGTGGAGGTACAGACTTTAAATCAAACACTGCTCTGGTATTCTGATATAGAGAGAATAACTGGCCCACTGAATTACAAGAGTTCAGCTGTCCTATTAAAATCAAGCTTTATCAACTTTTTGTAATAAAGATTAGTTGAACTGTGACTTTAGCACATTTACATATTCAAAATCTAAAAAAAAACACAAATCCGCATATACACTATATATCATTAAAAGTAATAGTACATGTAAATAACGTGGGGTACTTAGTTAACTCTATTTGGATGGTCATATCTTATCTCTAGTGTTAGAAACTCACCTTGTGTCAGCGGACTCCAATGTAAATAAGGGCAGAGCAGGGTACAAGAGCAACGTTTCAGACACCTCCCCATGTGAAGCTATATAGATAAAATGCCTAGCTCAACAAAGGAGAATACATGCCCTTGTTTGAACAGAGTACAAGAAGCTACAGAAAAAAAAAACAAATTAATGAGCAGGATTATCAGTAAGTATACTGATTTTGTTTGTGAAATTGCCACAGTTTGAACATGCTTCTGTACATTGCATGTATACCGACTTATGGTCCATCTCATTTCTTTGGTTTTTCTCATTTACTCATTGAACAAAATAAGTACTACTAAATACATTTTTATCTAAATTATGACTAGAGTTGAGGAAAAAGATTCCAATACCCTTGTCCCTCAATCATGTTGGTAGGCTATGACCATTGGCCAAAAAGTTCTTTAGAAACTTCTATCTGCCTTCGTCCCCAGCATCTCTTCTGAATTGTAGGCCTGGCTGGATATATGCAAGCTGATGATGTCACGCCTAATCTACAAATCTAAAATGGCTGTTTTACCTGGGTATTTTCACATAGACAGTTGACATGAAATAGACTTGCTGCTTGACCACTAAGCTATGTTTCAAAGTTGATGTCATGTGAAAATCATTATTGCAAGAAACAATAAGACAAATATAACATTTAAAATCCTGGTTTCTGTCAAAAAATATAAACGTGATAGACCTTATATATACTTATACAAAAAGTTCTGATAAAATCTGACCTGTAGGAGACCTTTTCATTCAAACATAAAACATCATTTCAAAGTGAATCACCACAAGCTACAATTACATTTGACTACACTTACAAATTACTCTGCTGTAAATTTTGATCTCTGTTAAAATTTATAGAATAGGTCAAAAAGCATGAAAGTCATTTACTGAGAATACATTCTTCTTTCCATCATGACAACTTAGATATCAACAATGAGAAAGGCGAGAGGCGCTCAGAACAATGGACATTTCACAGGTGGTAACGGACACAGGAGGTGTATGGGCATGTAATGTTATGCACCTCTTGCCCTCTAGTGGCACAATACAAAATTTATCAATGTAACATATGTAGCAAAATAGAATCTAAGGCCTCGTTCACATGTCTGTGTTGCATGTATGTGTTGCTTCCATTTTTTTACAGATACAGCACATATCCATTATAATCTATGGTGCTATTCACATGTCCATGTTTTTTCAAATAACATGTTTTCATGCAAAACACATGGAGATTTGTCGAAATGTCTGTTTTTCCGGTAGCATTATGTGTAGTACGTTTTTAACATTGTAAAATACAGGAGAAGCTTTGTAATGTATTACAATTGTCAATATGTAATTATTGATGGTAAAAATGAACACACAGACAACACACTGATGCAAAATACTGATGATATCGGTTCCATTTCTTCCATGCACATGGTCAAACACAGATGTGCGAATGAGGCCTTGGGGTATGTGCACACATTGGGTTTTTTTGCTATTTTTTTCCAATGTGTTTTTGTCTTTTGTACTTGCCAAGTGGATGAGGTTTCTGACATCTCACGCGCATGTTGCTTATTTTTTCATTATAGGTTTTAACCCATTAACGAACTTGGGGTTATCCATTTTTGTGATTAAGTTTCTTGCTCCCCCTCTTGACATAGCCATAGCTTTTCATTTTTTGGTCAATATGGCTATGTGAGGGCTTGTTTTTTGTGGGACGAGATGTACTTTCTTTAATGACACCATTAGCTTTACAATATTGTGTACTGGAAAACATGTGGTGAAATTGCAAAAAAAGCCTGCCGTTATGATTCTCCAAGTCTTAATGAATTTGCAGATACCAAACATGTGTAGGCTGTTTAAAAAAAAAAAAAAAAAAAATCCAAAGTTTGTAAAAAAAATTGGCATCATTTTCAGAGACCCATAGTGTGTCCATTTTTCTGGATTTGGAGCTGAGTAAGGGCTTATTTTTTTGTTCACCGAGCTGACGTTTTCATTGATTCCATGTTCGAGTAGATACAATGTTTTTTTTTGCCTGTTATTACATTTTATTGCAATGTTGCAGAGACCAAATAAATGCAATTCTGTCTTTTTTCTCATGTCGTTGGGAATAATTCTTTTCAATTTTTGATAAATTGGGTGCTTCTGAATTCAGCGATACCAAATATGTGTAGTTTAAATTTTTGTTATTTCTTTTTTTTAATGGAACAAAAGGGGGTGATTGGATTTTTTAAATTTTTTAAATTTTTTTATATTTTAAAAAACATTTTCTTTTTACTTGCTTTAATAGTCCTCTTAGGAGACTTGAATCTGCATTCATCTGATCACTTGTGCTACACATAACAGGACTTCATCTCTGCCATGTGTAGCAGAATGGATTATCCACTATGAGCTCTGGCTACACGGTGGCACACGTAGCATATCAGCAATTACAACCACAGGGGTCTCTCATGGATTAGGGATGCACTTACTCCATGGTCATGGTAAATGAAGCTGCTGTAGATTGACAGCAGCATTTAGCATGTTAACAGCCGTGGGTGGATCACGATTCCACTCTTGGCTGTTAAGGGCTCAAGATATCTGATCAGATCAGTTGTCATTTGCCTGAAAACATGAGTGCAACGGAGCCCACTTGAAATGCAGGGACATGACCTATTACATATATATACGTCATAGATCGTGAAGGAGTTAAGCAATTTCAAATTTGCAGCATATCATTTCTTTCAGCATTTTTACAACATTTTTCACTCATTATATTGGGCAGCATGGTGGCGCAGTGGATAGCACAGCAGCCTTGCAGCGCTGGAGTCCTGGGTTCAAGCCCCACTAAGGACAAAATCTGCAGAGTTTGTATGTTCTCTCTGTGTTTGCGTGGGTTTCCTCCAGGTTCTCCGATTTCCTCCCACATTCCAAAGACATACTGATAGGGAATTTAGATTGTGAGCCCCAATGGGGACAGCGACCTTAATGTGTGCAACCAGTAAAGCGCTGCGGAATATGTTAGCGCTATATAAAAAAAAGTTTACGATAAGTGGAGTCATTCATACATTAAGTCACTTTATTAATTGCAAGACAAATTACATGGTATATGTGAATTTCATTTTGCACCTCTCTATGCTCTTTTTATTGGAAAAACTATTCACCAGTTTAATATTCCACTCAGGCAGCATGTCAAATGCATTTTTTTAACAATGGTTTGACAAGAATGAACATATAACCCCCCCCCCCCAAAATGATCTTTCAAAGAGATCTAATCGGATTATGCAGACTGATGATAGAGGTCCATGGGAATTAAATGACCATAACAACTTATATGTATTCCTTGGAATAATGGTATGTTCTATAATCAAAAAGTCTAAGATTTAACTATATTATCTTGCACTGCTGTAATTTGTATTGCCACAACTAGAGGATAAAATAAAACATAAGATAATGTGCTAGCAATGTAGATGAGTGGATCGATTTCTGGGATTCTGGGACAACATGTAGGTCCTGGCAGTTAGAAGGGTGACCAATGAATATTTTACATTCCATTGTCCCCGACACTGCTTTTGATCAGCCAGGGCTGGTGTAATGTCATTAGTATGACATGATGCATTCCATTTTTTGCTACGTATTTATATCAAAATAGTCATTTGGAGCTTATTTTTTGAGAGCACATTCACATTGCCATAAAGTGTGCTGAAAAACAGGAAATAAATTCTATGTGGGATGAACTGAGAATTTTTTAAAGGCTTTATGGTAATATGAATCTGTTGGTCCTTGCAATTACTGTATATACTTTCTTATTAGGATTTACTGTTTAAATGAAATCAGAACATTTTTACAAATATTTTGTTTGTGTTGTTCAGACTTGTGTAAATTCTGAAGTACTCCACAATATCACAGTGGGGGAAATGGGGCTGTTGAATGGGCAGCCAGTTCTACTCATTATTTATGGAAGGGATGATGATAGAGGAGCACTGAACGATAAACTGGGTTTCCATCAGTGGATATCAATGGATCTTACAAATAGTACCTGTTCACAGGAGACATGATCATTTTTGTAGACTGGAATACACCTTTAGCCAAAACGAAATACACATGTTCAGGGAAAACCAACAGCATTCAGTCAAAAATGCATAAGTGATGCACATGTTTCATTATACTTTTCCAATTATTGTTCCACTCCTGATTTTGGCTTTCAAATACTAATGTAAGACACTGACCAAGTACTGAACATGTGAAGGTAGCCTTAATGTGATACAGATATTTGAGTTAAAATTAATGACTATTTCATCAAGAGGGAAACACTTGGGGCAACGATAATGACTAAAAAGTACCATAATCCTTGATTTGATTCTTTCAAGTAGAATGAAAAACATTGTAAGTTTTCCAAATATATTATGTTAAATTAAAGGATAATTTCTTTACTCAAAATGTCATCTGGAAAAAGATAAATTGATGATGACAAGCATAAGGTTTACTGGAAACTATACATGACACAAATCACACAAATAACATTTTAAGAGAATTGAGTTTCTTGGCAGCAGAAAAGAAAGTTGAAGAAGAAGAAATCTACATCTTTATCTACATAAACGGTTGCGAGACCTGTCCTTCAATTACATTAAAACATGTCTCACTATATACATTAAATAGATTTTACAAGAGCATTTTGAAATTGCTTGTTAAAGTCACAGGAATAAATCCTGTGTTAGGAGAATAACACTACTAATACTGTAAAATATACTTGGTATTACATTTATTTTAGAGGTCATTGGTGGCATAAAATACCTATAAAATAATCCAGTACACATACGATTTCTATACTTCCTACATACTAAGTGAAAAAAACGTAAATGGTGCTTCCATTTAAACAAAAGTAGACACCAACTGATCAGATAGTAATACAAAAAATAAATAAATGTAGTACTCACCTCCATTAATGCAACATTAGCTTCTCACTGCTGCTTTGGTGTCTGTGTTTTGACTGCAATAATAGTGTCACAACTACAGCATGTATCACCGCTGCCACTAATCACTAAGCTCACAGGATCTGCTGTTATTGCTGGCACAAGCTGCTATTGGTTCTGACCGGCTGCATTTGTGATCCGTGCTGTATTTGTGACATCATTGCTGCAGCTATACCATAAAAAGTGGTGCAGTGTCAAGGAGCTACCAATTGATCAAGAGAGGATAAATACTATCTGTATTTTTTTTTACTACTTTCCGATCCAAAGACATGCATTTTCCTTAAAGTTGCAAACAACAATGTCTAATGTTTACTTATTTAAGAGATATCTTTTAGTTTTGTGCTTAAAGCTTCAATGCTGATCTATGTGTATACATAATTAAAAATAGAAAATATACAGCTCTGGCAAAAATTAAGAGACCACCACATCCAAACCCTGTCATGGGCAGCCCAATCTCCAGACCTGAACACCATTGAAAACCTCTGGAATGTAATCAAGAGGATGAAGGATAGTCACAAGTCATCAAACAAAGAAGAACTGCTTACATGTTTGCCCCAGAAGCAGTGTGAAAGACTGGTGGAAAGCATGCCAAGACACACGAAAGCTGTGATTAAAAATTATGGTTATACCACAAAATATTGATTTCTGAACTCTTCCCGAGTTAAAACATTAGTATTGTTGTTTCTAAATGATTATGAACTTGTTTTCTTTGCATTATTTGAGGTCTGAAAGCACTGGTTTTTTTTAATTTTGACCATTTCTCCTTTTCAGAATAAAATACAAAATTTATTACTTGGAAATTCGGAGACATGTTGTCAGAAGTTTATAGAATAAATTAACAATTAACATTTTGCTCAAAATTATATCAATAAAGAGAAAAAATCAGACAAACTGAACATTTTGCAGTGGTCTCTTACTTTTTGCTCAAGCTGTATATGTTGTCGTTCCCTTAAGTTATGGCTTATCCTGTCTTATGCTGTCTATAGAAATGAAAGTAGGCAGATGGGCCTGTTTGACTATGCACAGGGCTTGTTTGCACTCCAATACCATAAAAAAGACATAGATTGGCAAAAGATAATGTACAGACACACAAAATGTACTGTAGTTTTCTAGACTTTACTTCCTTATTTTAGATTAATTGGAACAATAGAATATTGGTTACATTGGTGTGTATAGACTTTACCTCTCTATTACCACCCAATTTGCTTAGAAACGACTGCAGTAAATCCTAATAAAATAGCATACATTAAAAATTAAAATTCAGAATATGTAATTTTTAGTATACAAAAAGATAGATTTAAGCAGTAGGACTTCTGTTATGAACAGGTAATTCAGAACCACAATGGACCTTGAAGTTCAGAGCACACAAGGTGACCTGACATTTACCAAAAACATAGGACGAGCTCTGAGACGTGGAAACTCTGCTGACCGCAATCCCTAATCCTAACACACCACACTAGAGATAGCCGTGGATTGCGCCTAACGCTCCCTATGCAACTCGGCACAGCCTGAGAAACTAACTAGCCCTGAAGATAGAAAAATAAGCCTACCTTGCCTCAGAGAAATTCCCCAAAGGAAAAGGCAGCCCCCCACATATAATGACTGTGAGTTAAGATGAAATACAAACACAGAGATGAAATAGATTTAGCAAAGTGAGGCCCGACTTACTGAATAGACCGAGGATAGGAAAGACAGCTTTGCGGTCAACACAAAAACCTACAAACAACCATGCAGAGGGGCAAAAAGACCCTCCGCACCGACTAACGGTACGGAGGTGCTCCCTCTGCGTCTCAGAGCTTCCAGCAAGCAAGAAAAACCAATATAGCAAGCTGGACAGAAAATATAGCAAACAAAAATAACACAAGCAGAACTTAGCTTATGCAGGATAGAGAGGCCACAGGAACGATCCAGGAGGAAGCAAGACCAATACTAGAACATTGACTGGAGGCCAGGATCAAAGCACCAGGTGGAGTTAAATAGATCAGCACCTAACGACTTAACCTCATCACCTGAGGAAGGAAACTCAGAAGCCGCAGTACCACTCTTATCCACCAAAAGAAGCTTATAGACAGAACCAGCCGCAGTACCACTCACGACCACAGGAGGGAGCTTGGCCACAGAATTCACAACAGTACCCCCCCTTGAGGAGGGGTCACCGAACCCTCACCAGAGCCCCCAGGCCAACCAGGATGAGCCACATGAAAGGCACGAACCAGATCGGCAGCATGGACATCAGAGGCAAAGACCCAGGAATTATCTTCCTGACCATAACCTTTCCACTTATCCAGATACTGGAGTTTCCGTCTCGAAACACGAGAATCCAAAATCTTCTCCACAATATACTCCAATTTCCCTTCAACCAAAACCAGAGCAGGAGGATCAATAGATGGAACCACAGGTGCCACGTATCTCCGCAACAATGACCTATGGAACACGTTATGGATGGAAAAAGAAGCCGGAAGAGTCAAACGAAAAGACACAGGATTAAGAACCTCAGAAATCCTATATGGACCAATGAAACGAGGCTTAAATTTAGGAGAGGAAACCTCCATAGGAATATAACGAGATGACAACCAAACTAAATCCCCAACACGAAGTCGGGGACCCACACAGCGCCTGCGGTTAGCGAAACGTTGAGCCTTCTCCTGGGACAAAGTCAGATTGTCCACTACATGAGTCCAAATCTGCTGCAACCTATCCACCACAGTATCCACACCAGGACAGTCCGAAGACTCAACCTGCCCTGAAGAAAAACGAGGGTGGAACTCAGAATTGCAGAAAAACGGCGAAACCAAAGTAGCCGAGCTGGCCCGATTATTAAGGGCGAACTCAGCCAAAGGCAAAAAGGACACCCAATCATCCTGATCAGCAGAAACAAAACATCTCAGATATGTTTCCAAGGTCTGATTGGTTCGTTCAGTCTGGCCATTTGTCTGAGGATGGAAAGCCGAGGAAAAAGACAAATCAATGCCCATCCTAGCACAAAAGGCTCGCCAAAACCTCGAAACAAACTGGGAACCTCTGTCAGAAACGATGTTCTCTGGAATGCCATGTAAACGAACCACATGCTGAAAAAACAATGGCACCAAATCAGAGGAGGAAAGCAATTTAGACAAGGGCACCAAATGGACCATCTTAGAGAAGCGATCACAAACCACCCAAATGACCGACATTCTTTGAGAGACGGGAAGATCCGAAATAAAATCCATAGATATATGCGTCCAAGGCCTCTTCGGGACCGGCAAGGGCAAAAGCAACCCACTGGCACGAGAACAGCAGGGCTTAGCCCGAGCACAAATCCCACAGGACTGCACAAAAGAACGCACATACCGCGACAGAGACGGCCACCAAAAGGATCTAGTCACCAAATCTCTGGTACCAAAGATTCCAGGATGGCCAGCCAACACCGAACAATGAACCTCAGAGATAACTTTATTCGTCCACCTATCAGGGACAAACAGTTTCTCCGCTGGGCAACGGTCAGGTCTATTAGCCTGAAATTTTTGCAGCACCTGCCGTAAATCAGGGGAGATGGCAGACAAAATTACCCCCTCTTTGAGAATACCCGCCGGCTCAGACAAACCCGGAGAATCGGGCACAAAACTCCTAGACAGGGCATCCGCCTTCACATTTTTAGAGCCCGGAAGGTACGAAACCACAAAGTCAAAACGGGAGAAAAACAGCGACCAACGAGCCTGTCTAGGATTCAACCGATTGGCAAACTCGAGATAAGTCAAGTTTTTGTGATCAGTCAAGACCACCACGCGATGCTTAGCTCCTTCAAGCCAATGACGCCACTCCTCGAATGCCCACTTCATGGCTAGCAACTCTCGATTGCCAACATCATAATTTCGCTCAGCAGGCGAAAATTTCCTGGAAAAGAAGGCGCATGGTTTCATCATCGAGCAATCAGAACTTCTCTGCTACAAAACAGCCCCTGCTCCAATTTCGGAAGCATCAACCTCGACCTGGAACGGAAGCGAAACATCTGGTTGGCACAACACAGGGGCAGAAGAAAAACGACGCTTCAACTCCTGAAAAGCTTCCACAGCAGCAGAAGACCAATTGACCACATCAGCACCCTTCTTGGTTAAATCAGTCAACGGTTTAGCAATGCTAGAAAAATTAGCGATGAAGCGACGATAAAAATTAGCAAAGCCCAGGAACTTCTGCAGACTCTTCAGAGATGTTGGCTGAGTCCAATCATAAATGGCCTGAACTTTAACAGGGTCCATCTCGATAGTAGAAGGAGAAAAAATGAACCCCAAAAATGAAATCTTCTGAACACCAAAGAGACACTTTGACCCCTTCACAAACAAAGAATTAGCACGCAGGACCTGGAACACCATTCTGACCTGCTTCACATGAGACTCCCAATCATCCGAGAAGACCAAAATATCATCCAAGTATACAATCAGGAATTTATTCAGGTACTCTTGGAAGATGTCATGCATAAAGGACTGAAACACTGATGGAGCATTAGAAAGTCCGAATGGCATAACCAGGTACTCAAAATGGCCTTCGGGCGTATTAAATGCTGTTTTCCATTCATCGCCCCGTTTGATACGCACAAAATTATACGCACCACGAAGATCTATCTTGGTGAACCAACTAGCCCCCTTACATTTACCAAAAACATAGGACGAGCTCTGAGACGTGGAAACTCTGCTGACCGCAATCCCTAATCCTAACACACCACACTAGAGATAGCCGTGGATTGCGCCTAACGCTCCCTATGCAACTCGGCACAGCCTGAGAAACTAACTAGCCCTGAAGATAGAAAAATAAGCCTACCTTGCCTCAGAGAAATTCCCCAAAGGAAAAGGCAGCCCCCCACATATAATGACTGTGAGTTAAGATGAAATACAAACACAGAGATGAAATAGATTTAGCAAAGTGAGGCCCGACTTACTGAATAGACCGAGGATAGGAAAGATAGCTTTGCGGTCAACACAAAAACCTACAAACAATCACGCAGAGGGGCAAAAAGACCCTCCGCACCGACTAAGGTGCTCCCTCTGCGTCTCAGAGCTTCCAGCAAGCAAGAAAAACCAATATAGCAAGCTGGACAGAAAATATAGCAAACAAAAAAACACAAGCAGAACTTAGCTTATGCAGGATAGAGAGGCCACAGGAATGATCCAGGAGGAAGCAAGACCAATACTAGAACATTGACTGGAGGCCAGGATCAAAGCACCAGGTGGAGTTAAATAGATCAGCACCTAACGACTTAACCTCATCACCTGAGGAAGGAAACTCAGAAGCCGCAGTACCACTCTCATCCACCAAAGGAAGCTTATAGACAGAACCAGCCGCAGTACCACTCACGACCACAGGAGGGAGCTTGGCCACAGAATTCACAACAGACTTCTACATAGACTATGGTGATGAAGTTGTGTCAATTGCAGAAACAGCACTATACTATTTCTACGTATTATCATTTTATAAGCATCACAAATAGGGATGAGCGGACTTAAAGGGACTCTTTCACCTGAATTTGGAGGGAACAATTTTCAGCCATAGAGGCGGGGTTTTCGGGTGTTTGATTCACCCTTTCCTTACCCGCTGGCTGCATGCTGGCTGCAATATTGGATTGAAGTTCATTCTCTGTCCTCTGTAGTACATGCCTGCACAAGGCATGCCTTGTACATGCCTGTACCCAACAGTTATGGTCCAGTGCTAAAGGTCGAGCACAGCGTTTCCCCTAAAGTCAATTGCACTGTTCACAGTACGGGGAAAGTCGGTGAGAGAGAATTTTGAAGTTCAAAAATTCAGTTCCCCTTCATTTTCAATGGGGTTTGGGTTCTGGTTGAAGATTTGGTACCCGAATGGAATTTTGGAATGAAGTTCGGGACTAGTACCAGAGCCCAACTTCCAAGGGTCCGCTCGACCCCAATAAATTAATAAAATTAAATAGAGTAAAAAAGAAATCTAGAATATATCATCATTGAAGGGGACAACTTATTATGATAGTTTATGATAACTAAAGTGATCTACATCTTACATGAAATTTGCTGCTATATATATATATATATATATATATATATATATAGCAAGAGCAATCTGAGTATTGGAAAGTCCTTTGGATTAAAATTGAAATATTTTAATTGTACTCTGTTTCTGAGATATGAGAAATAAATGAAGGTCACATTAAGGCATGATAAAAATTAATGAACAGAGGGTGCCATTAAAATGCTATGCTTGACTAATGGTCAATCTAAAGTCCTTAATATATTTTCAACAAGAAACAACAAATAAAACATGGCTTACATACATTTTAAGCAGTCGTATCTGATTAACCTTGCATGGCAAATTTAGTTTTGCAAACATGAATATTTTAAGGCAGACTATTTATACATCATACTTCAGCGTTCATTTTTTTTTTCCAGTTGCCTTATGGTTCCTGGTCACCTGTAGCATTTCTTGTAGAAATTGTCGATATGTCATAGAAACGTAGCAGAAATGTGCTAAAAGATTTTATTAAGCACATTGTATTCCAACACAGTCTGAAAAAAACAATCAATATGAGCCATGTTCTCGCTCACACAAAGTATTGGCGTCTAAAAGGCTTCTTGCAAAAGTAATTAAAATTCCACCAAATCCTTGAAGTTGCAGTGATTTCATTGTTCTTCGTTCTGTGTATTGGGAGAACAGGGGATGACTAAATAGCATTAGAGGTTTAATTTACCATTGTTAATAATCTGAGCTCGCTACCAAACCAGCATCATTATTATTATTATTATCATGCACCGTAACCTCAGATGCTCTGAAACTCACAACACATTCCTTCTCCCTAGAGCTTAGACATTGATCCGCAATAAAGAAAACAAGACTGGAGTATAAAAAGATCAATTTATTTAGCAATACCAACAATAATACATTGCATCAACACAGAAGAAAGCTTTCTTTTATGGGAACACAAATTAATTTTTACGCCTTTCTGACCAAAAGACTTTTAGGTAGAAAAAGCCCTTCAGGAGGTTTAGTGTAGAAAATGAATAATTCTGATGGGGGAAGTGATACTTTGCTATTGTGAATATCGTTCTTCATCCTGATGGCATTCAACTAAGGAACACAGTGTTAAGCTAGCAATCCACTGAACATCTTGTCTTTTAACACGGTACTAGTGGTAGATAAAAACAAAAGATAACAGTTTATTAATCTGTGCATTGAATTCTCAGGGGCCTGTAACCCTGTAGAAAAAACAATCAGCTGTTGTAGTTTGGGGTAATTTTTGGAAATGATGTACTGTACATCAAAATTGCAATGGTTTGTGTTCGCGAATGTTACAACTCCTTTGTGTCTTCCACAATAAAAGGGCCTACAGATACTGTCTGGAATATATCTTGGCTACAGAGGAAGGTATTAATACCATTTTCATTTGAAAACAGTAGCACGCCAATATCAACATTTGGTTTGATCAAAGATACTCTTTGCTGCATACAAATTAATTATCAAGAGAATTTTGGGCCACTTATTACCTTAATATGCCCCTGCTGGTATAATATTATTGCAGACATATAAATAATTTAAATAGTAAATTAATCATCTGAAATATATAGTAATTGCATGATTAATAATGATGTCCGAGAGTAAAACCTGTCATGTCAGGAATCTTGAGTTATACTTGTGTTGGGCATGTTGTGAGGTCATGAAAAGCTTTGGATCTAATACTAGTTTATATATTCTAATAATGTTATCATTTCACTGTTTTTACAGATTTATACCTTGTTTATAAACAGATATTATCTGCTATGTTGACAGGTTAGTGTTATTCCGAACTGAATATTTATCTAGAGAATTTTTCATCCACTATTAAAATTCTTCAGCCGCCAATTTTTTATTTTTTATTTTATGTATTTCAAAAACCAAGGCTAAAAAATGAATTGCCTTAGTATTCCTATTTTATGTAATTCAACAACTTCTCAGCGCAATTGCCTAAAACTATTTCAATTGCCCAAGGAACTATAAAATGAAATTGATAGCCAACCATTCTGTTTATTGTAAATTAATGCTGCTCAGAGCCAAATGGATGGAGTGACATATGTATTATTAAAGTTATGAGCCTAGATTCTGTTGTGAGATAATATGCAGTCAGTCACATTTTAGTACTTATGTAATGTTTCTCACACGTTACGTTGAAGATAATGCAAGACTAATCTTGAGATGGGGAGATTAAAAGGTTTGTCCACTACTGGAAAACCTTTTATTAATAGTCACATGGAGATTAATACAAGGGAAAAAAATGATACTCCCCACTTGGACCTGCCTTTTTTCTCCGCACTCAGATGCAGTGTTCTCTTTATCGTTTGGAAAAAATACTGAAATTACTAATCCTTGGAAGGATATTCGATTGACTGGTGGGGACTAAAAAACAAAAAGTCCATTATATCATTTGTTCTGCCAAAACACTTCATCTAGCTCCTAGCTTCAGCAAAAATTGGGTGGACATGCTCTGGTGAGTGATATTACCCACTCTATGCTTTCTCCAATTACACAGACTGTGGCTATGTTTATAGCAGTCTTAGGGCTTACTGCTATTTATTATCTCATGTAAGAGAATCATGCCCATTATACTAATGATTAGTGTTGAGCGATACCGTCCGATATTTGAAAGTATCGGTATCGGATGGTATCGGCCGATATCCGAAAAATATCGGATATCTCCGATACTGATATCCGATACCAATACAAGTCAATGGGACACAAATATCGGAAGGTATCCATAATGGTTCCCAGGGTCTGAAGGAGAGGAAACTCTCCTTCAGGCCTGGGATCCATATTAATGTGTAAAATAAAGAATAAAAATAAAAAATATTGATATACTTACCCTCGGACGGGCCCTGGTTGTCACCGCTGCAATCGCCATGCTTTTCTTCCTAAGAATGAGCGCTTTAATGACCTTCGATGACGTCGCGGCTTGTGATTGGTCACGTGAGCGGTCAAATGACCGCTCAGTGACCAATTACAAGCCGCAACGCCATCGAAGGTACTTAACAAGCTCATTCACAGGAAGGAAAACATGGCGATTGCAGCGGTGACAACCAGGGCCCATCCGAGGGTAAGTATATCAATATTTTTTATTTTTATTCTTTATTTTACACATTAATCTAAATCCCGATACCGATTCCCGATATCACAAAAATATCGGAACTCGGTATCGGAATTCCGATACTGCAAATATCGGCTGATACCCGATACTTGCGGTATCGGAATGCTCAACACTAATGACGCTTGGCTCAAACTCAGTCACAGCTTGAGCCGAGTGTCACCTGAGTACATGAGAGGTGCGGAGAAGATGGAGAATGTAACTTCTCCATCTTCTCCATTATCTCTCTACACGTATATCGGACTGCAATCAGATGACATCTGAGTGCAGTCAGATGTTTCACTCACACCTACAGACTTGTATGGGTGCGTGTGATCTGATCATCAGATTCAGTAACAGCGGAAAAAAAATACCATAGCTTCATAGTATAACATTGGGACGAATGCTATGCAATAAAATATTGTACAGCACTCAGCCGTGTTATACACCAGTGTGAACGAACCCTTAAACTACCACTTATTCCCAAATTTAGATTCAAAGATATACATTAAGGTGACCATCACAAATCCATCCTAGAGGGAAAGAAGATGCAAAGACTGGATATAGCTAATCTGCCTTTGTTTTATCAAGCTCAATAATTGCATTAAATATGGCCAATTGGCAAAATATACTGTAAAAATAAAGTGAAAATTAACACCTTCATGCCGCACACATTTTCATTTTTGCGTTTCTTTTTTTGCTCCACTACTTCCCATAGCCAAAACTTTTTAATTTTTCCATCAATATGGCCATGTGAGGGCTTGTTTTTGAGGGACAAGTTGTACTTTTGAAAGACACCTTTAGTTTTACCACATCGTGCTCTGGAAAACAGGAAAAAATTACAAATGAAGTGCAATTGCAAAGAAAGTGCAATTCCCCCAATAATTTTTTACCACGTTCATCAAATGCTAAAAATGACCTGCCAGTATGAGTCTACAGGTCGTTACAAGTTTGTAGATACCAAACATGTATAGGTTTGTTTTTATTTAAGTGATGAAAAAAATTGAAAGTTTATTTAAAAAAAAAATTGTGTCATGCCAACCCATTGGTGACCTACGGTCATGTGACATGGGCGCCGATGGGCAGGATTAGTGATGCGCTTCCAGTGCAATCACATTAAATGCCGCTGTCAGAGATTGACAGCGGCATTTAACAGGTTGGACATGTTAGGGGCACATGTCAGCTGTTCAAAACAGCTGATATATGCTGGGAATGATATGAGCTCAGCGCCGGAACCCACATCAAATGGAGAGACACTACAGGCGCAGTACATGGACTGTGCATATCGTGAAGGTGTTAAAAAAGAAATAAATTGTATTAATTGTGGGATTTTGTTTTGTTTATCTTTTTTCTTGTGTCAACCACCTCTACTCTAATCTTGATTCTAACGTGGAAAAATGTCCTTATGCCCCCAAAAGTACAAACCACATAAGAAGACACTAGTATTATGAATTAAATTGGTTGTAGATTTGGTATTTTCGGCCAGGAGCCTTATATTCTTTTGTCTTTCAGACTTAACTCATTCTTAGATTTACTCAAGCAGAAATTTCAGTTTGGCAAGAGAGAATTGAAGGTAAACCAGTTGTAAAATACCTGCATTTTCATTTTATGCCATTTTTTATTCAGTAAGAAATGCTAGAAATTTTTGCTAATAATTTTTGGCAATTTTTCCACACGGTTTTATTTCAGCACAATACAATTAATGCTTGGATTAGAAAGGTATGGCTAAATGTAATAGTGTTGTCATTACAGAACTGCAATTCAATGTCTGGGAATTATACTACATCATTATTAGCAGAGGTTCTCCTCTGTCTAGCTTATTTTTTATCTTTTACAAAGTAATATCATTATTTTATACTCACAATGTTATTTTACCTGAGGTCAAACCAACTCCCTGTGCACATCTCAAAACTTTGTAATAGCTTTAAGGAATAAGAAAAACCGTGCAAGAAATATTGATTCATATCAATCTGAAATACTAGAGAAATGCTTTTATCATTTTCACAAAATACATTAAATAGATTCTATATAGAGATGAGTTTGTGGTTTGTAACCAACAGATAGTGTCCAGTGCTGAATGCCAAACACGGACTTCTCTTGGAAGTTTGGAATACCTGGAGGAGAAAAAAAGAGAGAAAAAGAGGAAGAGAGGGAGAGAATTTTCCAGCTCAAAAGTTCAGGTTCCCATTGTTTTCAATGGACTTTGGGTTCTGGTTCAAGCTCTGGTACAATCTATTACCAGAACCATAATTATGGGCACCCCTGGTAAAAGACGACACATTTGTTTTGTAATTTAGGCAAAAAATTATGTGTAATTTCGTATTTTAAATTTTAAAAATTACAAAAAAGTAAAATAGGCCAATGCAAAAGTTTAGGAACGCTGCATGTTTAGTACCTAGTAGCACCAATTTTGAAACTATCACAGCTTGTAAACACTTTTTGCAACCAGCCAAGAGTATTTTAATTTTTGTATGAGGTATTTTCGTCCATTCTTCCTTGGAAAATTCTACCTGTTCTGTGAAATTCCTGGGTCGCCTTGCTTGCGCATTCAGTGATGTTCAGATCCAGAAACACTGAGGACTATTGTAAAACCTTCAACTTATGCCTTTAGAGGTAGTCTATTGTGCATTTTGATGTGTGTTTAGAATCATTATCAATTTGTAGAAGCCATCACCTTTTGAACTTCAGCTTTTTTTTACAGGTGATGTTATGTTTGCATCAAGAATTTGAGGAAATTTAATTGAGTCCATTCTTCCCTCTACCCGTGAAATGTTCCGTGTTCCATTGGCTCCAACACAACTCCAAAGCATGATTGATCCATCTCCATGCTTAATGGTTGTAAAATGTTCTTTTCCTGAAATTCTGTGTGCTATTTTGCCACACATACCTTTGAATATTGTGCAAAAGAGTTCTATTTTAATTTCACCAGTCCAGGGGACTTGTTTCCAAATGCATCAGTCTTGTTTAGATGCTTATTTGCATTCTTCTGATGCTTATTATTTGGTGAGGATGCAGTAGAAGTTTTCTTCTGATAACTCTTCCATGAAGGCCATATTTGTGCAGGCGTCTCTGAACAGTAGAACAATGTACAGTACAACAACTCCAGAGTCTGCTAAAGTCTGCTAAAGGTCTTTTGCAGCCAAGCGGTGGTTATGATTTGCCTCTCTAGCAATCTTATGAGCATCTCTCTCTGAAATGTTGATTGGTCTTCCAAACCTTATTGGGACCTCCACTGTTCCTGTAATTGCCATTTAATTACATTTCAAACTGAGAAAAGGGCAACTTGAAACCGCTATGCTATCTTCTTATAGCTTTTTCCTGCTCTGTGGGCCTCCAGCATTTTCATTTTCAGTGTGCTAGGTAACTGCTTACAAGAGCCCATGGCTGCTGTTTTTTGGCACAAGCTTAAAGGAGACTAGTTCTCTATAAAGCTGGGAAATGTGATCGCTTGGCCTTTCCTAACAATTATAGAGAACAAGCCATAACCCTAACAGGCTAATTAAGGTATGAAATCTTGGTGAAAGTTACTTGAGTACACACATCTCCAAAGAAATGACAGTATGTATTTTTTTTTTATAAAATACAAAAGACATGTATTATCTTTAACATTAGGCCATTTAGAGATCATTTCATCTTCAACCTGCTTAATTGTTCACAATAACAGTAATTTTGACCAGGAGTGTCCAAACTTTTACATGCCACTGTATGTGTGGGGACAATGTGAACCATGGTACTGTGTGTGGTTGGCTGTGAGGGGACCATGATATTCTGTTTGGAGAGATTGTGAGGAGCTTTCAAATTTTGAGTGAGTGGCTGGGGGGCAATATACGGTATGATGGATTGTGGGAGCCATCATACTGTGTTATGGGCTATCATATTATGGTGGGAGGATGTGAGGATATCATATTCTGGATGTGGCTGTAGGGGTATCATACTGTGTAAGTGGTTGTGGGGGAATTACACTGTAGATAGAAGTGGAGCAGTTGAGGCCTCATTCTCTGGGTGGGATTACAGTGGAAGCATTATACTATGTGAGGGCGTCATAATGTGTTTAGATTTTGGGGCCATCATACTATGCAGAGGAGCTGCATACTGTGGGGCATCACACTATGTTGGGGGTACTTTAAGGGCATTATTCTGTTAGGGTATATTATACTGTGTTAAAAAAGTAATAAAGGGCATTATAGTCTGTTAGGAGTCACTGTGTTGACATTATGCTTTGTAAGAGGTGTTGTGAGGGCATCAATTTTTAGAAGGTACTCTGAGAATCTTGGGTCATTTTACATTATGGGGTACTGCGGCAGAATCATAATATAGAATGGCCCCAGCTCAGTGGTTAGCACTGTAGCCTTGCAGCGCAGGGGTCCTGGGTTCAAATCCCACCAAGGGCAATATCTGTAAGGAGTCTGTATGTTCTCCCCGTGTTTGGGCGGGTTTCCTCATACATTATTTTGATAAACTTACCTGGAGCAGCCAGTGCCAGGCAGCAGCTGCCAAGGCAAACAGGATCATGGGGTGCATTAAAAGAGGTCTGGATACACATGATGAGAGCATTATACTGCCTCTGTACAAATCCCTAGTTAGACCGCACATGGAGTACTGTGTCCAGTTTTGGGCACCGGTGCTCAGGAAGGATATAATGGAACTAGAGAGAGTACAAAGGAGGGCAACAAAATTAATAAAGGGGATGGGAGAACTACAATACCCAGATAGATTAGCGAAATTAGGATTATTTAGTCTAGAAAAAAGACGACTGAGGGGCGATCTAATAACCATGTATAAGTATATAAGGGGACAATACAAATATCTCGCTGAGGATCTGTTTATACCAAGGAAGGTGACGGGCACAAGGGGGCATTCTTTGCGTCTGGAGGAGAGAAGGTTTTTCCACCAACATAGAAGAGGATTCTTTACTGTTAGGGCAGTGAGAATCTGGAATTGCTTGCCTGAGGAGGTGGTGATGGCGAACTCAGTCGAGGGGTTCAAGAGAGGCCTGGATGTCTTCCTGGAGCAGAACAATATTGTATCATACAATTATTAGGTTCTGTAGAAGGACGTAGATCTGGGTATTTATTATGATGGAATATAGGCTGAACTGGATGGACAAATGTCTTTTTTCGGCCTTACTAACTATGTTAACTATGTTATATTTGGGACAGCATGGATGCATCACACTCTACTGGTTGCTTTGCAGTATGATGTCATGAAACTGTGTGCAGAGACAAGGGGGTCAGCGGGTACCCTAATCTGCTAGCCTAAACTGCATGGACCAGGGATCATCCAACGCCTGCTCTCCTTTTAATGTGTGCATAATACTATAAGACAAAACAGGGTGAGGGTAAAACAGTGTAGGAATACTTTATTGGAGCACAAAACAGGCAAAAACACATAGAACAGTCCTTCTGCTGACTCACTAGGATAAGAGCAGCTGTGACTTCATAACTACCCCACATGTATCACGCACAGAGAGGAGGTAATGGCCAGCTTAGGAAGCTGACAGTCCATTGGGATACAAGGCCAGGTAACCACAGTGTCACATACTGGTTTCTCCAAACATCTCCATGGAGCCAGGTGACCAGTGAGTCCCAATCCAGGCATTCCCAAACATATCCATGGAGCTCACGTGACCGGAGGGGTCCAAATCTCGACTCCCCCAAATGTATCCATGGCTCATTGATGGTCAATGGAGTATATCTGTATTCTTTTAGTTGGAGCCATGATGTCATAACTATTGTAATGTAGAGTCTCTCTAAACACAGTCTGATCCTCCTTTTTATAGTTCACAACTCTCATTCAGGCATTCCTCCACAGCTTTGGGGAAAGGTGAAAGGAGGCCATCACTCACTGCTTGTGGGTTCAAACAACATGCATAGATTGCCCATTATATTTGCAGAACACCAATGGATCATCAACATATTAACAAAAATTGTTCAAATATTGTGTGCCTTTGGTTCCCAGGGATAGTAGAAAAATACTAGGACAGATACAATAGCTAATCAGCAGTCATTTAACAAATAGCAGCCATTGAACATTAATTCAATTGATAATAAGAGTCGACATTCATTCTCACATGAACAATAGCTCATGTTTCTCGGCCTAGTGAAATAATACATCTGGATAATTAAGAATAAATTCTGTGTCTTCACATAGTGTATATTGGGATAAATTTTGTGGTGTATCATAATGTGTGTGGCGGGACATTTTTATTGGTATCATATGCTATGAGGTCATGAAAAGGGTATCATAGCCAGTAAGAGCACTAAGGGACTTCAGAAGGGGCAACATTACTGTCTACATGTCCCTTGACCCTGTTTTTAAAAGTTGGCAGGTACCTTTTCCACTAAATAGATTTAATTTCTGGCAATTAGAACTTTTTCTATAGGTCCCATGATTTATATATATGCCCCTTACCATGATAGTAAAGTGATAAGAATACAAAAATAAACAAAAAGATCATGCCAGAAAAATAGCCCAGAAGAAAGAAGAGGTAACATAAGATGCATAGGTAAAATATTTAGAATAGTAAAAAAAGGTACATAACTAGGCTTAAATATAATACAAATCACATAGCAGTAATAGTAATCAAACCAATTATGTAACACACAGAGTGACCATATAACATGCTGTAAGTTTTTTTTAGAGTTTATCAACTTCTCACAGTATCCCAAATTTCCAAACAATTTATCCCAACATTTTACCATCAAACTTATCAAAATTAATGAACTTTATAGCTGTAGCGCATTCTAGTTAATTGATGTGCCTAAGTCATTAAGTGACATTAATGAAATAGGTGCGTCGAATTCCAAAGAGTCCATTCATTAAAACTGGCATGCGCAATGCCAATTGTAATGAATCAGACCTGAGACTCCCTGTAGGCACTGTAGCTAACCTTTTGTACAAGATTACAATTTTACCTTACGGATCTGATCTAAGAAGCAGTCAAGGAGCAGGGACTGCAGAAAAAAGCAGGTAAGCATCTCTTAAGTTATACAATGTCTCTTGTGCTAATTGAACACATCACATTCAAAATCCTGTTAAAACATTTTTCTAACTGCAAAAGAAATAAACAAATAATGACATAAATAAGTTAAAATCAAATATTGAGGCTTTTATAGTAGCAAAGTTTCAATTGTTAGAGTTTAACAGGGATGGGGAAGGGCAAGATCTTAATCAAGTGTTCAGAAGTCTACTTTTTTGCTTGCTTACACTCTGCAAATAAATTTTGCCCTAAGTTAAAAACATAACCATGCCCTCCAAAAACAAAAATGAGCGTTGTGGATTGCTGCTTAAAGCCATCTGTTCTCCCTATGAGATGGCATGTTCTATTCAGCAAGACCTGCTGCTATTTTGGCATCTGAAAGAAAAATTTGGGTTGCATTATTCATTATTGTTTATTTTAGATTAAAGCAGACTTTATCTCATATCTTGTCCTCAAACAAAAGCTCATTTTGCTGAATAAATATTGGCCAAAATGTTATTAACAAAATCATATACTTCTCCAAAACTGAAATGTGAAGGCTGATATCGAAATAGAAAAATGAATTGCAGCTTAAATAAGGAGCAAGACTACTCTTTACAAATCTAACTTTTCAAATTAATATCTATCACTTACATTTATTTGGGAAAAAGAGTGATAAAAAATCCATCAAGCAGATCGTTGTAGAATGCATGTACTATGTATAGCAAAGTAACAAAATGTATTGAAACCACACTTTGTTACATAGAACAGTTATCTAATACAGGGAAAAACTTTGTAATGGCCTGTCCTGTATTTGAACTCGACTTCTAGCCAAGGAAACTAATCTGTAAGAATCTTTTCTTGTAGAAAACCAAAATAAAGCTATGGAAGTAAGAATAAACTGCCAAAAAACAGAAACATTTCCTCCTTTATCCGGATAAAGTACATGAATATTCATTTGGGATAAGTATATAGTATATCCACCCACACAAAACATCCTTTTAAACTTTGATTTACAAAACAAAGGTACGGCACCATCACTGTGGATGTTTTTAGAAAAAAGTGCAAAATCTATGAATATACAGGGGTTGGACAAAATAATGGAAACACCTGGAAACATCAACAAAAGTTATTTTAACCCCTCTGTGACCTTGGACGTACTATCCCGTCGAGGTGCCCTGGGCCTATCTGACCCTTGACGGGATAGTACGTCCTGCCCTTTAATGCGATACCGCGACTTAAGTCGCGGTGATCGCATTAAAATTCCGACGCCATCTCACCTGGGGGGAGATGGCCTCGGCATCCAGGGCATTGTCGCCGCCCACCTGCCCTCTCGATCGCTGTGATTGGCTGTTCAATTCTGAACAGCCAATCACAGCCATTCTCATTGTTTCAGCCAATCGGAGCGGCTGAAACAATGAGGTCACAGGCTAGGATCGAGTACCGATGTACTCGATCCTAGGTCCGGTGCCTGGCAACGCCAGGCACCGGCAAGAACACCCCGGATTGGCGCGATCGCCGATCGCATCGATCGCGCCAATCGCAGGGCACCGCGCGGTATTACCGCGCTGTGCCCTGCCGGAATCTGCGTGGATCGGTGCGCTAATAGCACCGATCCTAGGATAGGACACAGTGCAGGCCCAGCAGGGCCTGCAGGAGCCGATTGGCGCGATCGATGTCATCGTCGATCACGCCAATCACAGGGCGCAGCGGCGATCACGCTGTGACCGCTCTGTGCCCTGCAGGTGACCTGGCTGTGACCTGCCTAGGATGGCGCGAACAGATCCGATCCTAGGCAGGTCACAGCCAGGTCACCAGGAAAGCTCTGATTGGTGGGATCGATGTTATGGTCGATCCCACCAATGACAGGTCACAGCAGCAGCATGACCGCTCTGTGACCTGTCTGTGTCACCTGCCTGACCTGTGTATGACCGCTCTGCAGGGTCCTCATTCTAGCTGAGGATTCCTACAGAGCGGTGATACTGCTGGATCTCCCTGCTGGATTTTGTGCCTGGATCTCCCTGCCGTGCTGGGTATTGTGGTGCCACAGCAGCCTGTAGCACCACAATCCCTGCTAAAGAAAGAAGACAACTAAACGTAAGTTTTATCCCTGATCCCTGCCCAATCCCCGTTCATCCACCCCAATCCCCGTTCATCCACCCCAATCCCCGTTCATCCACCCCAATCCCCCCTTCCCCCTCTTTTTACCCCCTCCACCCCCATTTGTGCCGCCTCCGTGCGCACATTTAGTAGCCGCCGAGCGTTGACAACCGTACGTTTTGATCACTGATCCCTGCCCAATCCCCACTTCCACCCCCATCTCCCTTCCCCCTCTTTTTACCCCCCTTTGCACCTCCTTCCGTGCGCCCATTTAACAGCCGCCGAACGTTGATTGGTGACGCAGTTCACCGATCAACGCTCGCGCTCGCTTTTTTTCCCTCACCCCCGTTGCGCCAACTCCGTACACACATTCCGCAGCCGCCAAAGTTTAATAAGTGACGCAGTTCACTTATCAGAGTTTGTGCCTGCCGTTTTCCTTTTTTTTTTTTCACCCCCCTTTTGCGCCACCTGACTACAACCGTACGTTTTGATCACTGATCCCTGCCCAATCCCCACTTCCACCCCATCTCCCTTCCCCCTCTTTTTACCCCCCTTTGCACCTCCTTCCGTGCGCCCATTTAACAGCCGCCGAACGTTGATTGGTGACGCAGTTCACCGATCAACGCTCGCGCTCGCTTTTTTTCCCTCACCCCCGTTGCGCCAACTCCGTACACACATTCCGCAGCCGCCAAAGTTTGATAAGTGACGCAGTTCACTTATCAGAGTTTGTGCCTGCCGTTTTCCTTTTTTTTTTTCACCCCCCTTTTGCGCCACCTGACTACAACCGTACGTTTTGATCACTGATCCCTGCCCAATCCCCACTTCCACCCCCATCTCCCTTCCCCCTCTTTTTACCCCCCTTTGCACCTCCTTCCGTGCGCCCATTTAACAGCCGCCGAGCGTTGATTGGTGACGCAGTTCACCGATCAACTCTCGCGCTCGCTTTTTTCCCTTCAGCCTTTTTGCGCAACCTCCGTACACACATCCCGCAGCCGCCAAACTTTGATAAGTGACGCAGTTCTCTTATCAGAGTTTGTGCCTGCCTTTTTTTTTTTTTTACAGGTTTTTCTTCTCCTTTTAGCATTTTCTTTTCAGATAAGTTTGCACAAATCACTATCCCCCCACACATACACATACAGTTATCAATAAAGTGCACCCAATCACCATATTCACACAAAAATGTCCCGCTCGTCCCGTTCGTCCCAACAGCGCTATTCATTGGAGGAGGCATATGCTTTCCTTGCCTCCGACACTGATAGCAAGGGAGAGGATCCCACTTTTCTTCACTTTTCTGATTCTTCATCCTCTTCCTCCTCCTCCTCCTCTTCCTCCTCATCTTCCTCCTCGGGTCCTGCGGAACCACCACGCAGACGCCCCAGGACAGAAGATGAGGCAGCCCCCACCACTCCTGAACCAGCGCTCCCCACTGCGGAACCCACATGGACCTCGCCCCCCGAAAATTACGAGCCACTGATTCCTGATTTTGTGGCAGAATCAAGAATCAAGTTTGACACCACGGGCCTCACAGAAACAGACTTTTTCAAAGTCTTTTTCTCTGAGGATTTTATTAACCTCATGGTGGAGCAAACTAATTTGTATGCTCGTCAATTTTTGGAGCAAAACCCCGGTACATCATTTTCCAACTGGTCTCCTGTAGACGCAGTTGAAATGATGCAGTTTTGGGGCCTGGTCCTCCACATGGGGATCGTGAAGAAGCCAGAAATGCGGCAATATTGGAGTGTAGATGTTTTATATAACACTCCAGTATTCCAAATGGCCATGGTTCGGAGACGTTTTGAGGCCATCCATAAATTCCAGCATTATTCCGATAATGCACAGTGTCCGGCACGAGATGACCCCAACTTTGACCGTCTGTTCAAAGTTCGGCCGGTCATCGAACACTTCAACAAAAAGTTTTCTGAAGTGTACGTGCCCAAAAGGGACATCTGCGTGGATGAGTCCTTGGTCCATTTTAAGGGGCGGCTCGGATTCCGTCAATACCTGCCCAACAAAAGGGCCAGGTATGGAATCAAACTCTACAAGCTGTGTGAGAGTGCCTCAGGGTACATCCACAGGTTTAGAGTGTATGAAGGGAAGGACAGCAGGATTGAACCCCCTGAGTGTCCTCCTGTCCTGGGAGTGAGTGGGAAGATCGTGTGGGATTTGGTGCACCCACTGCTGGATAAAGGTTATCACCTCTATACTGATAACTTTTATACCAGCATCCCACTCTACAAATCCCTCTCTGCGCGAGGTACCGCAGCCTGCTGTACTGTGCGCAAAAATCAGAGAGGCCTCCCAAAGACGCTACTTCGGCAGATGCTCAGAAAAGGTGAGAGCAAGGCCCAATGTAGCGACCACCTCCTGGTGGTCAAGTACAAGGACAAGAGGGATGTCCTTCTCTTGACCACCATACATGGTGATGGCAGAGCCCTCAGCACTGTACGGGGTACCTCTACACAGGTCTGCAAACCGGACTGTGTACTGGGCTACAACAAAAGCATGGGGGGGGGTTGATCTCTCTGATCAACTCCTCCAACCATACAGTGCTTTGAGAAAGGCCAAGGTGTGGTACAAAAAGTTGGCCATCCACATCGTACAAATGGCAATGCTCAACACTTTCCTGCTGTTACGATGTGCACGCCACACCGATACGTCGTACCTTCAGTTCCAGGAGGTACTGGTTAAGGCCCTGATATTTGGTACTCCGGAAGGAGAGGGCCCCAGTACTTCCGGAACTGAAGGTGCTCGTATCGTACCAGGCCAGCATTTTCCGGGGGTGGTCCCGCCAACCGCCAGAAAAGGTAAGCCGCAAAAAAGGTGCCGAGTGTGTTACAAAAGGGGAATACGCAAGGACACCATTTATCAATGCGACACCTGCCCCGAAAAACCTGGCCTGTGTATGAAGGATTGCTTCAGATTGTACCACACCTCCATGCACTACTAATTTACTTTACAAGAAAGCGTACATTAGTTCCAAAAAGGGGGCACATCTAGATAAGTTCCTTGGGGGGGGTCTAGGTTCCAAAATGATGTCACTTGTGGTTTTTTTTTTACTGTTTAGGCACATCAGGGGCTCTGCAAACGGAACATGACGACCGCAGACAATTTCTGCATTCAAAAACGTCACAACTTCCCTTTCGAGCCCCAACGTGTGCCTAAACAGTTTTTTCCCACATATGGCGTACCAGCGTAATCAGGACAATTTGGACAACAACTTTTGATGTCCAATTTCTCCTGTTACCTTTGGGAAAATTAAAAATTGGGGACTAAAATATCATTTTTGTGGGAAAAAATAGGATTTTTTATTTTCACGCCTGGGCATTATAAACTTTAGTGAAGCACGTGGGGGTTCAAATTTCTCACCAAACACCTAGATAAGTTCCTTAGGAGGTACAGTTTCCAAAATGGGGTCACTTGTGGGGGGTTTCTACTGTTTAGTCACATCAGGGGCTCTGCAAATGGAACATGATGCCAGCAGAACATTCCATCAAAGTCTGCATTCCAAAACGTCACTACTTCCCTTTCGAGCCCCAACGTGTGCCCAAACAGTAGTTCCTCCCCACATATGGGGTATCAGCGTACTCAGGACAAATTGGACAACAACTTTTGGGGTCCAATTTCTCCTGGTACCCTTGGGAAAATTAAAAATTGGGGACTAAAATATCATTTTTGTGGGAAAAAATAGGATTTTTTATTTTCACGCCTGGGCATTATAAACTTTAGTGAAGCACGTGGGGGTTCAAAATTCTCACCACACAACTAGATAAGTTCCTTAGGGGGTACAGTTTCCAAAATGGGGTCACTTGTGGGGGGTTTCTACTGTTTAGTCACATCAGGGGCTCTGCAAATGGAACATGATGCCAGCAGAACATTCCATCAAAGTCTGCATTCCAAAACGTCACTACTTCCCTTTCGAGCCCCAACGTGTGCCCAAACAGTAGTTCCTCCCCACATATGGGGTATCAGCGTACTCAGGACAAATTGGACAACAACTTTTGGGGTCCAATTTCTCCTGGTACCCTTGGGAAAATTAAAAATTGGGGACTAAAATATCATTTTTGTAGGAAAAAATAGGATTTTTTATTTTCACGCCTGGGCATTATATACTTTAGTGAAGCACGTGGGGGTTCAAAATTCTCACCACACAACTAGATAAGTTCCTTAGAGGGTCTAGTTTCCAAAATGGGGTCACTTGTGGGGGGTTTCCACTGTTTAGGCACATCATGGGCTCTCCAAACGCGACATGGCGTCCGATCTCAATTCCAGCCAAAGTTAGCTTGAAAAAGTCAAACGGCGCTCCTTTCCTTCTGAGCCCTGCCATGCGCCCAAACAGTGGTTCCCCCAAATATGGGGTATCAGCGTACTCAGGACAAATTGGACAACAACTTTTGGGGTCCAATTTCTCCTTTTACCCTTGAGAAAATAAAAAATTGGGGACTAAACGATCATGTTTGTGGAAAAAATAGGAATTTTTTTTTTCACGCCCGGGCGTTATAAACTTTCGTGAAGCACTTGGGGGATAAAAGTGCTCATGACACATCTAGATAAGTTCCTTAGGGGGTCTAGTTTCCAAAATGGGGTCATTTGTGGGGGTTTCCACTGTTTAGGCACATCAGGGGGTCGCCAAACGCGACATGGCGTCCAATCTCAATTCCAGCCAAATTTAGCTTGAAAAAGTCAAACGGCGCTCCTTTCCTTCTGAGCCCTGCCATGCGCCCAAACAGTGGTTCCCCCCAAATATGGGGTATCAGCGTACTCAGGACAAATTGGACAACAACTTTTGGGGTCCAATTTCTCCTTTTACCCTTGAGAAAATAAAAAATTGGGGACTAAACGATCATGTTTGTGGAAAAAAATAGGAATTTTTTTTTCACGCCCGGGCGTTATAAACTTTCGTGAAGCACTTGGGGGATAAAAGTGCTCATGACACATCTAGATAAGTTCCTTAGGGGGTCTAGTTTCCAAAATGGGGTCACTTGTGGGGGTTTTTCACTGTTTAGGCACATCAGGGGGTCGCCAAACGCGACATGGCGTCCGATCTCAATTCCAGCCAAAGTTAGCTTGAAAAAGTCAAACGGCGCTCCTTTCCTTCTGAGCCCTGCCATGCGCCCAAACAGTGGTCCCCCCCCACATATGGGGTATCAGCGTACTCAGGACAAATTGGACAACAACTTTTGGGGTCCAATTTCTCCTTTTACCCTTGAGAAAATAAAAAATTGGGGACTAAACGATCATGTTTGTGGAAAAAATAGGAATTTTTTTTTTCACGCCCGGGCGTTATAAACTTTCGTGAAGCACTTGGGGGATAAAAGTGCTCATGACACATCTAGATAAGTTCCTTAGGGGGTCTAGTTTCCAAAATGGGGTCATTTGTGGGGGGTTTCCACTGTTTAGGCACATCAGGGGGTCGCCAAACGCGACATGGCGTCCGATCTCAATTCCAGCCTAATTTAGCTTGAAAAAGTCAAACGGCGCTCCATTCCTTCTGAGCCCTGCCATGCGCCCAAACAGTGGTCCCCCCCACATATGGGGTATCAGCGTACTCAGGACAAATTAGACAACAACTTTTGGGGTCCAATTTCTCCTTTTACCCTTGAGAAAATAAAAAATTGGGGACTAAACGATCATGTTTGTGGAAAAAATAGGATTTTTTTTTTCACGCCCGGGCGTTATAAACTTTCGTGAAGCACTTGGGGGATAAAAGTGCTCATGACACATCTAGATAAGTTCCTTAGGGGGTCTAGTTTCCAAAATAGGGTCACTTGTGGGGGGTTTCCACTGTTTAGGCACATCAGGGGGTCGCCAAACGCGACATGGCATCCGATCTCAATTCCAGCCAAATTTAGCTTGAAAAAGTCAAACGGCGCTCCTTTCCTTCTGAGCCCTGCCATGCGCCCAAAAAGTGGTTCCCCCTCACATGTGGGGTATCAGCGTACTCAGGATAAATTGGACAACAACTTTTGAGGTCCATTTTCTCTTTTTACCCTTGGGAAATTAAAAAGATTATTGCTGAAAGATCATTTTTGTGACTAAAAAGTAAAATGTTAATTTTTTCCTTCCATGTTGCTTCTGCTGCTGTGAATCACCTGAAGGGTTAATAAACTTCTTGAATGTGGTTTTGAGCACCTTGAGGGGTGCAGTTTTTAGAATGGTGTCGCTTTTGGGAATTTTCTGCCATATAGACCCTTCAAAATGACTTCAAATGTGAGGTGGTCCCTAAAAAAAATGGTTTTGTAAATTTGGTTGTAAAAATGAGAAATTGCTGGTCAAATTTTAACCCTCATAACTTCCTTGAAAAAGAAAAGTTTGTTTCAAAGATTGTGCTGATGTAAAGTAGACATGTGGGAAATGTTATTTATTAACTATATTGTGTCACATAACTCTCTGGTTTAACAGAATAAAAATTCAAAGTTGGAAAATTGTGAAATTTTCAAAATTTTCGCCAAATTTCCGTTTTTTTCACAAATAAACGCAAGTTATATCGAAGAAATTTTAGCACTATCATGAAGTACAATATGTTACAAGAAAACAATCTCAGAATCGCTAAGATCCGTTGAAGCGTTTCGGAGTTATAACCTCATAAAGGGACAGTGGTCAGAATTGTAAAAATTGGCCTGGTCATTGACGTGCAAACCACCCTTGGGGGTAAAGGGGTTAATATGGTGTAGGTCCACCTTTTGCGGCGATTATAGCCTCAATTCTCTGAGGTATGGATTCTTACAAGGTGTGAATTTTTTCCAAAGGAATTTTAGCCAATTCTGCAGTTAAAACACCCTCCAGTCCTTTGAGGGATGATGGCAGTAGAAATCGATTTCTAACTTGAATCTCTAAAATCGACCATAAATGCTCAATAATGTTGAGCTCTGGGGATTATGGGGGCCAGATAAGATGCTAAACTTCATTAAAATGTTCCTCGTGCCATGCTTTAATGGTTCTAGCTGTATGAATTGGTGAATTATCATCTTGAAAGATGGCGTTCCCCTCTGGGAACAGTGCTTGAACCATTGGATGCACTTGGTCATCCAAAATGCCTACATAATCTCGGCTGTTAATTCTTCCATGAAGGGATATCATTGGCCCAGCGGATCTCCAAGAAATAGCACCCCAGATCATCACAGAACCTCCACCAAGTTTTACGTTTGGGAGAAGGTGTAACAACTCTGCAGGCATCACAGCATGGCCTCTCATCTCTCACACTATCTTACCCACTGCTCCAGGTCATATTGTGGTTTCTGTTTCTTGCCAGCTTCATATTCTGTGCCTCTGTTGTCTGCATGCTGTGTGCATAGGGGGGCGGCACCTGAACTCTCTGGTTCTTATAGGAATCAGGTGTACCTGTCTAATCTGTTCCTGACCAATTACCAAGAGGCCTCCAGTATTTAGTGCAGCTCCCCCAGTGGACTGGACCTGTGCAATGTGTTAGCTCAGTTTATGTTTAGCTTCTGAGTTTGCCTGGCCTTGCTCTGTGTTTTGCCCTCTCTAGAGGCTTTTCTCAGTGTTCTTGTCTTGGTCTTGTTGTCCGCCCTCCAGGAGGCAGAATATCCTGGTCCCTGTGACTTTGTTCTGGTTCCTTGTCTTGTTTCATTACCTTGTCTGAACTTAGTCTTATCTCGGTCTCCTTGTCTGTGACTTCCTTCCCTGCTGTGTCTTTCATTGTGTTCTCAGTCTGCTTATGCTCCACACTCTTGCGTATCTGCTTGCTCTGAACCCTTGTGACTTTGCCTGGGTTCTGCTCTCTTGCAGATTTGCCTCTGCTCCGCACTCCTGTGGTTCTGCTCCACTCTACTCTGCCCCTGCTGCTGCAGAGACCTCTTTCTGCAGCTCCTCTCCACATTCCTTGCGGTTCTGCTCTGCTTAGCCTTTCCTGCTGCAGAAACCTCTTGCTGCAGCTCCTCTCTGCATTCCTTGCAGTTCCACTCTGCTTAGCTTCTGTTGCTGCTCCATCTCCTGCTGCTTTACAATTCCTATCTGCAGCCTTGCGGTTCTCTCCTGTGTGAACTGATCCCAACCTGTTTCTTCCCATTCCATTCCTTCCTGCTTGTTTCCATACCTGCATCTTCTGTGTGAACAGGTCCCTACCTGTTCCTTCATCCTACATATCCGTACCTGCACCTCCTGTGTGAACAGGTCCCTACCTGTTCCTTCATACACCACACCAACCAGCCCTATATCTCTGCCATTCCTGCCAGCCCTGTGTCTCTGCCGTTCCTGCCAGCCCTGTGTCTCTGCCGTGCCTGCCAGCCCTGTGTCTCTGCTGTGCCTGCCAGCCCTGTGTCTCAGCTGTGCCTGCCAGCCTTGTGTCTCTGTCATGCCTGCCAGCCCTGTGTCTCTACCATGCCTGACAGCCCTGTGTCTCTGCCGTGCCTGCCAGCCCTGTGTCTCTACCGTGCCGGCCAGCCCTGTGTCTCTGCTGTGCCTGCCAGCCCTATGTCTCTGCCGTACCTGCCAGCCCTGTGTCTCTGTTGTTCCTGCCAGTCCTGTTTCTCTGCCAGCTCTGTGTCTCAGCCGTGCCAGCCTACTTGTCTGAGTTTCATCCGTGCTCATCTGCTAGTCCTGCCTGATGCCCGCACCAATCATGGAGTTCCTGTTTCTCAAGTGGGATCAGCAGCCACAGCCAGACACCACCCTAGAGTAGCACCTGGCAGTTGCCTGCCGTACAAGCCTGACCTCACCATCAGAGGCTCCAGTGAAGACCAAGGCAGCTGTTATAGTCACGCCCCTTCCAGGGTAGTCTGGTTCGTGGCACAGTGGGGCCACAAGCCAACTTGGCTCACGCCCATCAGTCAGAGCGTGAGCATGACAGAAGACAGTCTTTCGGCTGTCTCCAAACGTACAGCCAACCGGAGGTCAGAAATAAGTTAGGTGTTCATTGAGCTCAGCAGTGATTTTCAGAGCCGTAGGCTTGCGATCCTCTCTCATAATTCACTTTAGAGTCCGACAGTCTCTCTCAGTCAACTTTGACTTTCGGCCAGACCTGTGGTTTGCTGCGGACATTTTTCCTTCTCTTTCAAATGCAGTCATTACTTTGGAGACAGTACCTCTTGACACGCCAATCATTCGGGCACTTTCTGTTATATTAGCGCCTGCCATACGAGCACCAACAATTTGGCCTCTTTGAAAATCCGAGAGGTCTGCCATTGGTATCAGGTTCTCATCAATGTTCTTACAATTATGCAAAACAAAGTTAATTTACATACACATATCACATAACACAAATAATCAACTACAAAACATTACCATATGTCACGGTTTGCATGTTTATCACATGTTCAAAGATTATGATGCCAAAACTTTAGGTGTTTCCATTATTTTGTCCAACCCCTGTATGTGTATGCATAAAATATTTAACATTTTTTAATTTTCTATGAAGCTTTTTTACTTAGATAATTTCTATTCTGATAATTATTCTGTACATAGTGGTTACCCTGATACTGCTTTACAGATAAAATACTAATTATCATATTTAATAGCAGAAATATTGAGCTTTTGGATGAGTCCTATTTAAGCTACATTTCACTCATACTGCATTGAATAGAAAGAACAGTTAACATATTATTTTAAACTGCTATAGCTGTATCTCACTGAATTATTAATTGGACTTTTTCGATTGTGTCATAAATTATCCATTAATTAACATCATGATATGTCAGGTTGTTATTCTTGCATATTTATAATTTCTGTAGTTTCTATTGTAATTGTATGTTTCTAATTTCTACGTCTCAGATACATAACAAGTATGTGATCATTTTTTCATAGAAGCCAACTATATTTATTTTTAGTGTCACGACTGTAAGAGCCACTCTGCCTGGAAAATTCCAGAGATATCTCGTCATTCACCCTTTAACACTGTACAGGGGTCTGGTCTTATGATGGGGTCCAGTGGATTACAGAAAGGAAGGGTTGTCAAGCAGGGTCAGAGCCAAGAAGTCAAGGCAGGAACCGAATCATTAGCCAAGTGGATGCACAAAATTCATGTTGAGGTAAAAAAGCAGTAAGAGCCAGGAAACCAGTAGAAGCATGGAATAGAGCACAAGTCAGGTATCAAAACTAATTGACTGACAGTCGAAGTTAGAGCACCATGGGTTTAAATAGCAGACGGCCTTACCCAGGAACACATGCTGACAGGCATCATCTGCAACAAAGTTGCGGCGCCGCCTAGCAGTTGAAGCAGGAACAAAAGGGACAAGAACCAATGCCGATGTTACATTGAAATGTGAGAGGAAACCAGAGTAGATCTTGGTGGTAATCTATACACTATAGGGAACATACATTTCCATTTAGAAATTATATTTGACCAAATTCAACACAGGATCAGAATGTGTCAAGATAACCTCTAAGCCACAATGCAATATAATTAAACAATGATTCTTATTTGTCAACTACATACATACATAATGGTGAAAAATAATTAAATCTATGGTATTTAAAACTAGAGCTATGGATTATCTAAGCTGCTTTGTTGGCTTTAGGGTTATGGACTTTTCATTTTAACACAGTCACATTTTTTGTAAATTGTGAGGTCTTGTAATATATATGCCATCCAAAGATTTGTTGCTACCTTAAAATATATATTATAAGCCGAGAAAGCATAAAATATTGAATTACTCTATATATTAGACAAACTATATTATGCTCTTTTAAATGTGTAATTTTTTCAAGACCTGATGATTTTTTGTGTTTTTGCTTTTATTTCCTTCATGTTCTTTCAAGAGTCATAACTTGTATATTTTTCCATTGACATAGTCATATATGGGTCTTTTTGCGCAGGATAAGTTGAAGTTTTTAATGACACCATTTATTTTAACATATAATGTACTGGAAAACTAGAAAACAATTCTAAGTGGGATGAAATGAAGCAAACAAATGCAACCACACTATATTTTATAGGTTTTCTTTAACAGCCTTAATTATGCTGTACCAGAAACCTAGCAATATGATACTCCAGGGCAGTATTAATGCGGCAATATTAAACATATGGGGTGTTAGGACTGGCGGAATGCACCAAGAGAGATGATATAGATGCGTTCGCAGTCCGGGGTCCACCGTGCAGGTGAAACCTGCTGCTAGGAAATGACAGACAATATGGCGGTATTCAAAAGTATACACGCGTGGGTTAAACCTCACACAGCGTGAAGAAAGCGATCCTGTTGCGTCACAGGACCGCGGTACCGCACATAGAGCGCGAGCAAGTGGTCAGCGAACTAAACCCCAACAGGGATTGTAGTCCGATTAGACCCTTGCTGGCACTACACCGCTACTGGGTGTGAAAGGAATTATATAATTAAGGCACCGAAGTGCGAACTGTGCAGTGCTGGCAGGCACCACTAAGCACCCAGACGTGGGTCAGGAAGCGCACACTGGCGCGTGGCACCGCACTGGCGGTCACAGCAGTAGACGCTGACACGTGTGTGACACGTTGAGTGATAAGTCGGGCGCTAGATAGCAGCCATACTCCATACGCGAACAATCATACAATAGGGTAGGGGTATTTAAAGAACGACTTGCACTCACAACAAACACACGTATTAAATTGTACACTAGCGCATGGCCGTGCGGTCATGCACAGTTTATATAGTTGCAGGACAGGAAGCGGCCACAGAAACTTTGCCCTTCCAAGACCTGCCAAGAGGACCAATAGAATGCGCTGCAGAGTCTGAGCACATGACCCTCGATCTCCAACGGGAGATCTTGCCCTGGGCATGCTCAGTGTGCGCAGACAAGGACTTAGTCCCAGAGAAGTCCACTCGCTGCTGACCAGTATAGGCTTTACAGGCAGAAGCTGGAGAAGCAGCAGTAACTCTTCTCACAGAGTCAGACTGAGCGAGACGCTGGGATCGACATCCCTGCTGAGCAGGCTTCACTGCGGCTGGAGGAGAATGGGAGACCGCAGCGGAGACGGATCGAGATTCCCCCTGTGCAGCAGAGGAAACTCGACTCCTAACATTACCCCCCCTCCTAGGGCCCCCCCCTCCTTGGGCCTCGCTACGTTCGAAGGCAGCAATGAGCTGTGGGGCCCGAATGTTTTCAGCAGGCTCCCATGACCTGTTCTCTGGACCATAACCCTTCCAATCCACCAGATAGAACTTTTTGCCGCGTACCACCTTACACCCCAAAATAGCGTTCACCTCGTAATCGTCCGTAGACGAACCCGATGTCCCGGCAGATGACTCGGAAAACCGGGACATGTATACGGGTTTCAAGAGGGACACATGAAAGGTGTCGGTGATACCCAAGCATGGAGGAAGAGCCAGGCGGTAGACCACAGGATTAACCTGTTCGAGAACCTTGAAGGGACCCAAGTAGCGAGGCGCAAACTTAGTGGACTCAACTCGCAGCCTGATGTTATGGGCGGAGAGCCACACCAAGTCGCCAGGAGCAAAGAACGGAGCGGGGCGCCGATGAACATCGGCGGAGGACCTCATTCTCTCCTTGGAAGCCCGAATGGCATCCTGAGTGCGATCCCAAATGTGCCGTGCCTCCACAGCCCAGTCTGCCACCCTGGAATCGGCGGAAGACACGGGCATGGGCACAGGTACCCGCGGATGCTGACCATAGTTAAGGAGGAATGGGGTGTGTCCAGTGGAGTCAGCTACAGCATTGTTAAGAGCAAACTCCGCCCACGGTAGCAAAGATGCCCAGTCATCTTGTTTAGCAGAGACAAAATGTCACAGATATGTGACCAAGGTCTGGTTGGCTCTCTCCACCAACCCATTCGTCTCGGGATGATATGCCGAAGAGAGATTCAACTCGATACTGAGAAGGCGACAAAGCTCTCTCCAGAACCGAGACGCAAACTGGGGACCCCGGTCACTGACAATTTTGTCTGGCATACCGTGAAGACGGAAGATGTGTTTAACAAACAATGCTGCCAAGGCCCGTGCAGAAGGTAGCCGGGAAGCGGCACCAAATGCACCATTTTAGAAAAATGGTCGGTGATAACCCAAATGACAGTACAGCCACGTGACTTGGGCAAACCCACCACAAAGTCCATCCCGACCATCTCCCAGGGCCTGTCTGCCACCGGCAGAGGGTATAACAACCCAGCTGGCCGTTGACGGAGAGACTTATTTTTGGCACAAGAGACACATGCCCGAACGTAGTCTCCAACGTCACGAACCATATGTGGCCACCAATACATTCTCGCCAACAACTCAGATGTCCTCTTTGCCCCAAAGTGTCCACCCACTCTGGACGAATGAGCCCACGAGAGAACCTCCGGACGCAAATTGATGGGGACAAAAGTCTTGCCCGGAGGCACAGACTCAAGCGAAACCGGAGCTACGGTTCTCAGACTCTCTGAAGGGACAATGAGCCAAGGCTCGTCCTCCTCCTCCACAGTTGACACCAGGGAGCGAGAGAGAGCGTCAGCACGAATGTTCTTCTCCCCGGCAAGATAATGTAGAGTGAAGTGGAACCGAGAGAAAAACAAGGACCATCTGGCCTGACGAGAATTTAGCCGCTGGGCTGTCTGTAAATAGACCAAATTCTTGTGGTCCGTGAAGACTTGGAATGGGAACCGAGCACCCTCCAAGAGATGTCTCCATTCCGAAAAGGCCAACTTCATTGCCAGCAACTCTCTATCCCCGATGGAGTAATTTCTCTCCACTGGTGAGAAGGTTTTTGAGAAGAAGAAGCATGGATGCTTCCGACCTTGAGCATCCTTTTGATAGAGGACTGCTCCTGCACCAACGGAAGAGGCATCCACCTCCATTAGGAATGGCTTATCCACATTGGGACGATGTAAGATGGGAGCGCTAGCAAAGTGGGACTTAATAGAAGTGAAGGCCTTGGAGACCTCTTCGGACCACGATTTAGGATTCGCTCCCTTCTTGGTGAGGGATACCAAGGGAGCTACCAGGGTTGAGAAATGGGGGATGAACTGACGATAGTAATTTATGAACCCCATAAAGCGTTGCACCGCTTTCAGAGAATGGGGTTCCTGCCAGTCCATCACTGCCTGTAGTTTGGCAGGATCCATAGCCAATCCCTGGGCCGAGATGATGTAGCCCAGGAAAGGTAAAGACTCCTGCTCAAACATACACTTCTCCAATTTGGCATAGAGGGAGTTTGCCCGTAGGAGGTCGAAGACTTTGCAAACATCTCTCCGGTGGGAGTCAATATCTGGAGAGTAGATAAGAATATCATCCAGATAGACTACGACCGAGGTGGAAAGCATATCCCGGAAGATATCGTTCACAAAGTCTTGGAAAACGGCTGGGGCATTACAGAGCCCGAAGGGCATCACCAGATATTCATAGTGCCCATCCCTGGTGTTAAAGGCCGTCTTCCATTCGTCCCCCTCACGGATGCGAATCAGGTTGTAAGCACCCCGCAAATCTAATTTAGTAAATACCCTTGCTCCCCGAAGTCTATCGAATAACTCAGATATCAAGGGCAAAGGATATTTATTCTTAACGGTGATGGCGTTAAGACCCCTGTAGTCTATGCATGGGCGCAATTCCCCATTCTTCTTCTGCACGAAGAAGAACCCTGCCCCAGCAGGTGACACTGACTTCCTAATGAATCCTCTTGCCAGATTTTCCTGGATGTACTGTGACATTGCCTCCGTCTCCGGGAGAGATAGCGGATAAACTCGACCCCGGGGAGGCTCAGCACCAGGCAAGAGATCAATAGGACAGTCATAGGGGCGATGAGGCGGAAGGACCTCCGCCGCCTTTTTGGAGAACACATCTGCATAAGACCAATACTGCTTGGGGAGAGAGGATAGATCTGCGGGTACCTCAGTAGTAGCAACCTGAACGCACTCCCTCTGACACCTACCCCCACAAGATTCACCCCAACCCAGAATTCTGCCTGAGGACCACTCGATATGAGGAGAGTGGTACCGTAGCCAAGGTATTCCCAACAGGACCTCATCAATTCCTTCCGGAATGACGAGCAGAGAAATTATCTCCTGATGAGATGGCGACATGGACAGAGTAAAAGGGATGGTCTGGTGAGTTATCTGTGAGGGCAATGTCGACCCATTCACCACTCGCACCGTTACTGGTTGAGCAAGCATAACCAGGGGTATTGCGTGATGTTGGGCAAAGGCAGAAGACATAAAATTGCCCTCCGCCCCAGAATCCACGCAGAGCTCTACCGAGTGGGAGAATGAGCAAATAGTAATTGTCCCCTTAAAGGACAAATTAGAGGCAAACGTCGCCGTGTCTAGTGTACCTCCACCTACTACCACTAGACGCTGACGTTTCCTCGACCGCTGAGGACATCTGGTGGCTAGATGTCCTGACTGCTGGCAAACATGACAGACCCTGAGTGCACAAGCGGTCCGGGACTTAGATCCTGCTTGTGACACTTCCCTGGCCTCATGTGACTCAGGAACCAGGACCGGAAATTCCAGAGGTTTGGCGAAAGTAAGAGCCAGCCGAAACCTCTGCCTACACTGGGCTCGCTCTAACCTCCGCTCGTTAAAACGGAGGTCAATTCGAGTGGAGACAGTTATTAACTCCTCCAGTGTGGCAGGAATCTCCCTAGTGGCCAGAGCGTCCTTTACGTGGCCAGCCAAGCCCCTCCAAAATATGGGGATAAGAGCTTTATCCGACCAATCCAGCTCAGATGCTAAGGTGCGGAATTGGACGGCAAAATGACTGACCAAGGACTCACCCTGAGTTAATGCCAGCAATTGGAGCGCAGTATCATGGGTGACTTGAGGTCCTAAAAAGACCTGTTTCAGAGCTCTCAGAAACAGCGGAGCACTCTGCACCACATGATCGCCACGCTCCCACAGCGGCGTAGCCCATTCCAACGCCCTGTCCGACAATAGAGACAGATTAAATCCCACCTTAGCCCGCTCTGTGGGAAAACATGTAGCCAGGAGCTCGAGGTGAATAGAGCACTGACTCACAAATCCCCTACAAAACTTGCTATCACCAGAAAATTTTTCTGGCAGCGGGAGGCGAGATAATGTCGGAACAGGGGTGGCAATGGACTTAGTAGCTGCAGCCACGCTGGCAGCCTGTACAGCTACTGCAGTAACATCCACAGCTGAGGTCGCGCTCTCGAGAGCCGCCAACCTACCCTCCAGCTGCTGGATATGCCGCAGAGATTGCTGTTTGTCTGTCATCACTAGCCAGACCCTGGCGCTAGTGTAATGTTAGGACTGGCGGAACGCACCAAGAGAGATGATATAGATGCGTTCGCAGTCCGGGGTCCACCGTGCAGGTGAAACCTGCTGCTAGGAAATGACAGACAATATGGCGGTATTCAAAAGTATACACGCGTGGGTTAAACCTCACCCAGCGTGAAGAAAGTGATCCTGTTGCGTCACAGGACCGCGGTACCGCACATAGAGCGCGAGCAAGTGGTCAGCGAACTAAACCCCAACAGGGATTGTAGTCCGATTAGACCCTTGCTGGCACTACACCGCTACTGGGTGTGAAAGGAATTATATAATTAAGGCACCGAAGTGCGAACTGTGCCGTGCTGGCAGGCACCACTAAGCACCCAGACGTGGGTCAGGAAGCGCACACTGGCGCGTGGCACCGCACTGGCGGTCACAGCAGTAGACGCTGACACGTGTGTGACACGTTGAGTGATAAGTCGGGCACTAGATTGCAGCCATACTCCATACGCGAACAATCATACAATAGGGTAGGGGTATTTAAAGAACGACTTGCACTCACAACAAACACACGTTTTAAATTGTACACTAGCGCATGGCCGTGCGGTCATGCGCAGTTTATATAGTTGCAGGACAGGAAGCGGCCACAGAAACTTTGCCCTTCCAAGACCTGCCAAGAGGACCAATAGAATGCGCTGCAGAGTCTGAGCACATGACCCTCGATCTCCAACGGGAGATCTTGCCCTGGGCATGCTCAGTGTGCGCAGACAAGGACTTAGTCCCAGAGAAGTCCACTCGCTGCTGACCAGTATAGGCTTTACAGGCAGAAGCTGGAGAAGCAGCAGTAACTCTTCTCACAGAGTCAGACTGAGCGAGACACTGGGATCGACATCCCTGCTGAGCAGGCTCCACTGCGGCTGGAGGAGAATGGGAGACCGCAGCGGAGACGGATCGAGATTCCCCCTGTGCAGCAGAGGAAACTCGACTCCTAACATGGGGTTGTTTATTTTAAAGGTTAAAAAATCTGGAACTTTGTAAAATAAATTTTTATTTTCTGAGACCTGCAACTTTATTATTTTTCTATTGCTGGACATGTGTGAGGAATTTTGCAGTGCACTGAACCAACAATTTTTGGCATAACATTTATAAGTATATAATGTTTTGATCACTTTTAATTGCAATTTTGGGGGAAGTTCAGCAACCAAAAATTTCTAGCAATTCAACTTTTTTTAGATGAATTTAGCATATAGGTTAAACAATTTTATATTTTAATTGATCAGACATGATGATTCATAATATGTTATATTTTACATCTTTTACTTTTTGAAAATATGAGGAATATTTAAAATTTTCTATATTTTTTTAACTTTCTTTTTTAGTTGACCAGCAATTTTCTGATTGCTTATACTATATACTGCAATACTATTGTGTGCATGGAGGAAATTACATTCTCCTAAAGCTGTACTTCATAGCAGGTCTATAATGCCCTGGTAATCCAACCCATTACAAGGGGGGGGGGGGGGGGCAACACATTCAAAGTTTTTAGATTTAGCATTGCAGCAGGAATGAGAAAGCAGCCCTCACTCCCACCGGGTACTGTATATAGAATGTCCATAGACAGTGAGATGCTTATCACGGAGGGAGGCAGAGTCAGATTTGAGCTCACTCGCTGCTGTGTTTGAGCAATTATAAGTTTCTGGTGCTAAAACAATCATTGCAAGTAAACAATAGGATGAAGCTTGATAACAGGTATCCATAAAATCTGTGTTTTTACCCCTATCTCATGCTGTTTTTAGATAACTTAACACATACCTGCTGACAGATTCTCTTTAGCATGAGAATTTAAATGTTTAAAGATAAGTTAATTTTGACAGCCTTTTCAGTATAGTGGTGACATAAGAACATCTCATCAGACATTAGAGTCAAAAATAACAGGGAACTAAATAAATAAAATCCACATGATAATTAATCTTTTTTTATCAAATCTATACATAAATGGGCTCAACTCCTCTTGCTGTAAAACATAATGCCCATAGCTTGGATACTATGTACTTGACAGGTAGATTCACTTAAAATGGTTGTCAACCCCAGTTTATTCAATTCAGGAGCCTAATTAAAATAAACAGAGTGCATACTCACCTCTCACAACAGTGTAATCCAGCGATGTCAATGGTACTGTTCCAACAGAGGAATATGACTTGTTGTGTCACATTCAGGCTGCAGTCAGTGAATAACTGCCCTTCAACTGTAGATCATTGATATTTTGTCAAAGTAGACATCTGCTCTGATGACATAATAAAGGCTGCAGCTAACGAGCGGATGATTGTTGTCTGCAGCCTGCACTTTCCACAGTAAATTATGTCACTTTCAACTTTGCTGAAACGGTACCACTGGAAGAAGGGAGTATAGCCTATTTTTGTTTTAATTAGGGTCCTGAACTGATCAAGCTGATGTTGTCCAGTAATGGACCACCCAATTTTAATAGAGGCTCATAAAACGTTTATTACATATATCAAGAAATCTTGAATGTTGATCAATGAGGTATAATTGCTATAGCCTTTATGAATTTTGACAATTCAAATAATAAACATATAAATTCCATGTTGTAATACAGCGCAACACATAATGCCATAGTACATAATGAACATCCACTGTTTATGCTATGATATGATCCTAGTGAAGAAAATTGCTGTACAATGTATACAGTGCATGGCGGATGTAATTGTGCACAAAATACAAACACATACAAAAAACTGAAACAGTAGCTAAAGGCATTAAAAATGATCCAATGTTGAATAGGAAAAGCAACTCCAAAAAGGTGAAATATAAGTCTATGAAAAGACCTATAATGTACTTTATGGCTATAAAGGGATTGATAAATAAATCTAAACCAATTGTCAAGGCAAATAATATATATTTGTAATATAACGCCAATTCATAACTAAAGCTTTTTTCAAAAATGAAACCTGTCATGTAAAATAACACTATTACCTGCAGATATTGGTTAATATGCAGGTTAATAGCGTTCTGGCGCCGTGTGGCCACCGCACTAAAAGCTTCTCTGCTGGAAGGAAATGAACTGTATTCCTTCTGGTAGCATTTGTAGTTTAGTCATAAGGGTGGTGCCTTCATGGATTCAGTCAACACTCTGTGCATATAGAACGGTGACTATACCTACTCCCCCGGCACTGACTGACAGAAGACCTTAATGAAAAGCAGAGGGTAACGTGGCTCTCAGTGGTGGCCACACAGTGTCATAATGCTATTAACTTGCAGATTATTCCCATATCTGCATATTAATACTGTTATTTTACTAGACAAGTTTCCTTTAAATATCACTGATAGTGTCCTCATTTCTGAAGGTTATGGCTAACTGCTCTGAATTATAGGTTATGAAATTTATAATCAAATCGGCTTTAGTATTGCATGGCAGTAACCACTTTTTCAATTTTCAATAGAAAAAGGGTACATAGAATCCCAATTGTTGTACTTATGTTAATAATACACCTTTTTTCAAGTTTATATCATGTATAAAGAAAAATAAATCCAATATATATTAATACATTATACCACACAGCAGGGTTAAGCAAAGCATATCATATTTGCTATTTAATTAAAATAGTTAGCTATATGAAAGCTATTGGAAGTCAAAACATATTTTTATTAAACCAAGTATAAGCAAAATGAATCCAAAGCCATGTGTCACAAGCAATATTATGTTCATAGATAAGTAATCAAATTCTGTCTGCTTGTTCTGTATGTGTAATGCACCAAATAAACAGAAATTTAGATTACATCTTATTTACATGAACATTTGAATTTCATACTTGTATGGAATTAAGGATGCGAAGCTAATACAAGAAATTAGTTATACAACATAATTGTACAAAGAAAACAAACAGACATTGATTCATGATAAAGAGTATAAAAAGGGTGTTTAAGGTGTTGATTAAAATATATCTATCTATCTCTCTATATAAATATATATAAATATATTAAGACATAATGAGCTACAAGCGCAAGTAAACACAATTATGAAAAATTATGAAATTTCATACCATCTTTTCAGTTAGCCATTAAAAGGTATCAACCACTGAGGACTCTCAATTCTGAATATTTTTTAATTAAATTATTAGGGTTATTATTTCCTTTATTACCAGTAAAACAATTTTCACAATTTATGAACAATGTGAAAGAAATAAATGTTTAAATATATTTGTGAGAAGATACATTTTACAGTGAAAGAGCCCAATAAAAATAAATCTATGATAAAAGTAGAAATTAGGTATTGCCTGTCTTATTAACACATCAGTTATGAATTACATATACTTGTTGCCTTGTCTTGTGGTAATTTTAGACATTTGATAAAAAAAAACAGTTATAAACTTTTTAGAAATGCTTCTTTTGGAAAACACGTCAGTTTTCATTATTTATTTGTTCTTCTGTCAACTACAATGGGAAATACTATTAACAAAGCCATAAGTGTAATACAAATTGCAGAGAGTCATAAAGTTTTTCAGTTGTACCATGTAATAAAATCTCATTGCAACTTAGAAACAACATAGTAACTTGTCTAAAGCTTGAAAGAAAAATACAGGGGAACTGTCTTTGTGCATTGTTTTGACTGTTACGGCTTGTACAGATGGCTGTATTTTTGGTCCAAGAGTGATCCAACAAAATATTGGATCTCACTTGGATCAATGTTATGCTATGGGGCCGTTCACATTTCAGATTTTTTGATTGAACAGCTCCTATCTGAGGAAAAAATTGCTGCGTGCCTGAGTTCACCCCAATATTCAGATTGCACTCCGCCATGCAAGGCAATGAGTCAGTGGAAAACAGGACAGCACTGTAATGACATCTGAGCATAGTTCAATTTCCACAGAGTGACAGAATGGAGAAGATGAAGACTTTTTTATATCTTCTCATCATCTGAGAGAATCGACGCATACTACGATCACAGGAGAAAATCATATAATGCCCCAAAAATAACAAATTTTATTAAATATCATTAAAATGCCACCAACCTGTGGCTACACCACACAGAACACAAAACAAACACCACTGTGAAAAAACTAGTGTGGGAAATGGAAAATCCCTACAAGATACCTATGCTGGTGTCTACCTATCTGCGGGGTTTGGCGCCCTAAGGGATATGATTCTGGCACCCCCGCTCAGCGGCGGCGACCCTAGGGTCCCTAATCGACCCAAACAATCCAAATGGGTCCCTCTGCCCACACAAAAATGAACTAAAGGTGCCCTTATAACTCTAGACATAGATCACACCTATAAATAGGGAATCCTGTACCCCACACATGCAATAAAAACATTAGAGAACATGTAGAAGGCATTTTGATGAAAGTCAAATGTAATTTGCACAATTGCTGATTTATAAAGAAACTTATCTTTCTCATATATTATTGCAATGCACCTTAACCACAAAATATAGCTATGATATAATTCATGACCTAATACGGTTACCAGTTGGTATATATGTGATGTTATGTTGTTGCTATTAAGGTTACAGCTGTTGAGACACTCCCAACAACCCCTATCCTATATATTTATGCTCCAAATGAGCATCAAGCTCATGTCCGAGTTAGATGCCGTACCTTTCAAGTGTCACCCTTATATTAATGATATAATATCCCCCTTATGATAATTATTCATGTGGACAATGTCACATAGGTGAAAACACTCAAGGAACATGATACTCATCGCCAGTTGAGGTGCCATCAGCCTAATGTCTGTTTTGCCTCTCTGTTTTGCCTCAATGTGTTTTGCCTCTCCGGCTCATCAGGAGGCCCGATGTTATATCATATGTCTCGATGGTTTGTGATAAGTATGAATTGCGATGTTAACACCTCAGTTAAAAAGGCCCGCTAGGGCGCCGAGCATATCGTACTTCCTGTTCGTAGACCGGAAGTCTGATCACCTCATTGGTTTACTCAGCAGTCCTGTGCGCCTTCTCCAAGTTGAGCGCATATCTGTTTACTGCGTGCTGGCTACTGCGCAGGCTCACTGTGATAGATGGACATCCCTGCTTTCGGCAACGGAACGCCCATGCCAATAGCAACTGCGCAAGCGCCGAATGAAACGCATCCACGCCAGGTATGCGTACCAGATTTATGGATGCCAGTCATTTGTAGCTCCGATCAGCCTAACCAGATGATTCATTATAAAGGAATACTCCATGCAGCATGTCTCTAGTCTTTACTGGTTAGACGCTACGCCGATTCCTCGTTATGTATAAACCTCCCCCTCTATCATCACTAGATCCCCACTGTCACGTAGTGTGCACGCCTCGAATAGCAGACTTTTCTGGATCTAGATCCCCATCCCATAGATAAACAGGGGCCAATACAGCAGTCAATAAAGAAATTTTTATCAGACTTTTCCAGATCTGGATCCCCATCCCATACATAAACAGGGGCCAATGCAGCGGTCAATAAAGAAATTTTTATCATATCTGTCAAATCTTTTTATCTATTTATCCACATACTATGATCACACTCTGATCAGAATGTGGTTTGGATAATTGACCTGATACTCGCGAATGAGAGAAAATCCTGTCATCTGCAAATATCTTTATAAGAACTGATGACATTCTTCTATTAATCAGTTGAGGCTGGGCAGCTTAATGTTTTGACTACATGGAAAAGCCCTCTTATCTTTGAAAGCACATACACTAACAAATAATACAGTAGACACAGTTAATAAGACTACATGTGGCTGAGATAGGTGTTTCTAATGAGGAAGATGAGAAGGTCTTCACATTTACTTCAATAAGGAAATTCAGTAGTCAATTCATCTATTGAGTGGATAGAGTTGCCATTTTGGCAATAAATTCCTAGAAAAGTTGGTATTTCTACTCGGAGACCAGTAAAATTAAAATATGTACACCAGCAAGAGAAAAAAACAATATTTGTCCATTACAAAACGCTGCATGCACAGTCAAATTACTTTTAATTTGAAATGAATACTATCATAGATTGTGACCAAGGATTGAAACGGGCAAGTCATTGGAGAGCTAGAGGTGACACTCCGGCTGCCTGTGTATCTCCATGAATAGAAAATACAGGAGTTTATTCACTATAAGTGGTTTCACACTGTGCTGTAACTGGTGTATGCATTCATTTGGTCTTTATAAGACAAATTTACATCTATATATCTTTTTACTACTGCACGGAATAGCACAGTCTACTGTACTAAACTGAGGTACCTCCCCCAAAAATCCTATAACCCAAATGGTGCATGACCTTGTATGATGTGGGGTTTTTTTTATACAAAAGTTGCATCAAATAATAGTAAAAATAGCTCACAAGTCAAGCATGTGTAAATCATCCTGTAGGAACAATTTCTGGATGCAATTAGTGGGAACCTAATATTTAGAGTAATTGAATTGTCTTGACGATAAATAATTCCCATGCTCTGTGGTAAGCCTTGTCCCTAAATCACACCCATTTTTATTCTCTGACAGTATTTTGGGGTGAAAAGTTAGCAACCATAAGAAAATATTACGTTTTATATAAGGATTTTTTTAACTGAACTGCAATAGCTGACAAATTTGCGTGATGCTGTTCTCTCAATCTTTTCACATTTAAATAGGAGTGATTCAAAAGAGAAATTGAAATGGCTTCACATGGACACCTTTCACAGAACAAAATATGATTATTGAGCCCAGTTATAGTGTGTGCTTAAGTATGTCAGATTTCAATTTGACTGTATCGAGCAGCATCATTTTTATTTGTGTGCAGTAAATAGGATTAATATAACTCCTCTGTGTTGCTGCTATCGTACTACAGCTGTTACACCTCTTTTATTTGTTCAGCTCAATTGTATGACTTTTGCTACTCTGCATAAAATTGACATGAAATATTGAAATTGAAAATATTGTGTTAAGTAATGTGTGTAATGTTTTTGTCTAACAATGCATGAACATATTGCTTATGGTTACAGTAATTGGAAAAAAAAATACAAATAACGAGAAAATGACATTGATGCAAAAGTGATTCAACCTTAACCATTAATTTTAGAAGTGCCATGAAGTATAATTGTTTAACCTTACATACAGCCTGTTAAAAGTCCTTTTATCCAGCTCTGCTGTAATTCATTAAATCGGGGTACTATTGCCAGTAATATTAAAATATTTCAAACTGTTTTTTTGTGCCAAGGGGCAAGAGAAGTACAGAAGCCTAATGCTTCTAATGCAGAATTTCATAAGCTAGTGGTGAACATCTCTAATTTTACAGTCTATCATAAAACATCTCTTCTTACTTTTCCAAGCAATGTTTTTCACTACAACATTTTCACTGCTTAACTGAAGTGTATGAAACCTAAGACCCAGATAATTAATTTTTTATGCACTGAGAATGATGTAAGAGTCAAATAAGCAAACTGCAGCCATAACTAGATCATGCATATGAGCAAAATCTTGGTGGTGACAAAGATTTAAATGGACATCTTATGCTTATTAAAATGAATCCATAATATATATTCAGTGGTCTGAGAAGAGTAATACTGGACTATTATATCTGTGTATATGCATATATAAATGCTCAATAAATACAATAAGTCAAATTCAATCAATTTTGAAAACATACATACTATATGCCAAACATTTGCCTCACAAGATATGTGGGTTACCTGTACCAGATTTCCCAAAATGTTCACATTTTTCCTTTGAAAAAAATCTCCATTACTTAACTGCAAATGAATATGATTGTTTAATTTTATCTTTAACCCCTTCACAATATGGCCATTTTCAATTTCAAGAGCCATTACTTTTTTTTATATTTCCATCAATATAGCCATATCAGAGCTTGTTTTTTTTATACTTTTGAATGGCACTATTGATTTTACCATATAGTGTACTGAAATGCAGTAAAAAATTCCCAGTCTGGGGAAAGTGCAAAAAAAGTGCAATTCCACAAATTTTGGGGGATTTTTATTTACTTTGTTCTCTATATGGTAAATCTGACCTGGCAATATAATTTCCTAGGCCATTATGAGTATTCAGATACCAAACATGTCTTGTTTCTTTTTTTATTTAAGTGGTAAAACAAAATCTGAAATTTGTAGGAAAAGGAGTTTTTCGGCATTATCATTTTTAGTGCTCTAGGGCTGGGTGAGGGATTATTTGTTTGCACCTTGAGCTGAAGTTTTTATTGGTACCATTTTTGGGTAGATATAATGTTTTAATCACCTCTTATTACATTTTATTGCATTGTTGATCTGGCTAAACAACCATAATTTGGGCATTTTTACTTTTTGTCTCGTTAAGCCGTTTACCAATCAGATTAATTGTATTTGTATTTTGATAGATTGGACATTTCTGAAAGCAGTGTTACCAAATATGCATGTGATTTTTTTAATTGCTTTATTTTCAGTAGGGCAAAAGGGTGGTAGTTTGAACGTATGTGTTTTTTTTGTCTTCATGTCTTGAAGGTTTTTTCACTGCTTAATGTCTTCAATAATCCCCTTTGGAGACTTGAAGCTTCGATTGTCTGATTGCCTGTGCTATACTTAACAGTGCTTCAGCACTATAATATGTGTTATATAATATACTCTATTATTATTATTTATTATTATAGCGCCATTTATTCCACGGCGCTTTACATGTGAAGAGGGGTATACATAATAAAACAAGTACAATAATCTTGAACAATACAAGTCACAACTGGTACAGGAGGAGAGAGGACCCTGCCCGCGAAGGCTCACAATCTACAAGGGATGGGTGAGGATACAGTAGGCGAGGGTAGAGCTGGTCGTGCAGCGGTTTGGTCAATCGGTGGTTACTGCAGGTTGTAGGCTTGTCGGAAGAGGTAGGTCTTCAGGTTCTTTTTGAAGGTTTCGATGGTAGGCGAGAGTCTGATATGTTGTGGTAGAGAGTTCCAGAGTAGGGGGGATAAACGAGAGAAATCTTGTATGCGATTGTGGGAAGAGGAGATAAGAGGGGAGTAGAGAAGGAGATCTTGTGAGGATCGGAGGTTGTGTGCAGGAAAGTACCGGGAGACGAGGTCACAGATGTATGGAGGAGACAGGTTGTGGATGGCTTTGTATGTCATATATCTCTCTCATATATATCTCTATATATTAATGTGCAAGAATGTAAAAAATAATACTGTTAATTAGTACTCAATCCAGCGAATTCAGAATGCACACACAGGCACTAATTAATCCAAATGTTTTCACCAGAATTATTTTTTGTGAAACATGTAGTAACTTTTTGACTTTTAGGTGTTTATGGGCCATTTTTGCCCAGCTCTGACATAATAGTTGAAGCTAGGGAAGGACAAAGGCATGATGGGGTGCGCTAATCCTTGCTCATCAAACTTACAAAGAGCGGTGGCATTCGCCACTCCACAAATTATACTCTAGTCCCTTAATGGAGTAAATCATGGCATTGTGCACTCCACTTTGCACCTCACTTGATTCATTAAGAGGTTTGAGCTCCTTAGTGAATCAAGAGCCTTTAACTCCAACACACTCCCTTAAAAATTGCTGGTCTTAATGAATCAAGGTCATAGAGCCATAAATATCAGCCATAAATAGTAAACTTCCACAAGGTGTGTCACCTTCAAGTTGACAGTTGTGAGCTTCAAATGAAAACTCTTAGCAATTCCCTCCTACAATGTTTCAGAGAAAAGTGATACTATTCTATGGCTTTGGTTCAGTAAAAAGAAAACAGGGAAGATGTCTACTTTTTCCAACATATGACTATGAACCTGAGGAAGGCATTTTATCCCCCGGTGTGTTACTTGATTTAGGGCTGCACAGAAAACACATTTATAATAGGCACATTGACTGACAGAAAAGACAATTTTAATGTGTCCCCTGTTGATTCCACTGACAAAAGTGATCCATTGATAACAGCCCATTAAGTTACTGTTATCGGTAGTATGCATATAGAGACATGCAGAAAAGATGCATCATAAAATCTCAAACATTTTCTTAGCAACAACCCAAAAGCTTTCAGGAATACAACACTTAATATGAAGGCTATGTTAGTGTTTTTTTTTAGCAACATGGTAATGATTTTTTCTGTTCTCTGTTACAGTATAAGGGTAAGTTCGCACAGGGCGTTTTTGCTGCTTTTTTCTGCAGCAAAACCTGATCTTCTTGGCAGGAAAGAAGCTGCATCAAAAACGCAGGTTTAGGTGCATTTTTGGTATGTTTTTTGTTGCATATTTGTTGCATTTTTGGTGCGCTTTTTGTTGCATGTTTTTGCTGCATTTTTTCCTCTTTGTCCATGCTAATGTCCTTGAATTTTCAGTAGCAAAAACGCAGCAAGTTTTTGCTGTGTTTTTTCAACACCCATTCAAGTCAATGGGTGAAAAATGCTGAAAAAACGCAGCAAAAATGCTTAAAGAAGTGACATGCTCTATGTCCAAAAAACGCAGCAAAGCACAAAATACTGATCACACAAAAAACAATGTGTAGGAATGAGATTTCTGAAATCTGCAAAAAAAGTGCAGCAAAAATGCCCTGTGTGAACTTACCCTAAGATTGGATTTGTTGTGTGACAGTGCAATCATGGGAATACAGCAGTACCAGCAATCCCATCATGTAAACAGGCATATGGCACAATGACCAGTTTATTAGCCTATTTATTTACTTGGCCTGGATATGACAGAGTTAACTCAGGACCCTTTTACCTACAGTAAGTTAATTAAGACATTTACATCAAGATTTTAGGAGAAACATGAGTGGCTGTGCATGTATGTTATACTGTATCTGAACGGTAATATGTTCAGGGTTGTCAGGTGTTGAGTAACCAATGCAAAAGGGAATGCAGATCTGTGTTATTTTGTATTCTAAGTGATCTAATGAGGGAGAACAGGTCATACAAATTAGATGAGACATTATAATGAGATTATACCTTGTGACATCTACATTGCCTTTCTTACAGGCTATACATATATGATTAGCAGCATATACGCATGTTTGTATTTCTGTTTGAAGCATCGGCTTTGCATACTTGCTAAAATTTAATTTCTTCTTATTTTTAATTAAGTGACAGCAGAATGCAGCTCTCATTGTCAACATTAATTTTGAAAAAAAAAAAGATATAGGATTGATAGATATCTTTGTACCCTGTTAGCCAGTAGATAAAAAACACTGCTCAAAAAATAAAGGGAACACTTAAACCTCTACAAGTCAATGATACTTCAGTGAAATCAACCAATCAAGGTATGAAGCAACACTGATTGTGAATCAATTTCCCCTGCTGCTGTTGTGCAAGTGTAACAGACAACAGTTAAAATGATAGGCAATTAGCAAGACAACCCCTATAAAGCAGTGGTTTTATAGGGGTGGCCACAGACCATTTCTGTGTTCTCATCCTTTTTTGGCTGTTTTGCATTTTGTCATTGCTCTCACCCTTAGAGGTCCTGTACAGTAACATGAGATGCTGTCTACAACTCACAGAAGTTGCTCAGGTAGTGCAGCTCATCCAGAATGGCGCATCAATTCAAGCTGTGGCAAGAAAGGTAGCTGTGTCTGTCACCACAGTGTCCAGAGCATGGAGCAGATGCCAGGAGACAGGCCATACACCAGGAGACATGGAGGGGGAAGTAGGAGGGCAACAACCCAGCAGCAGGACTGCTACCTCCTCCTTTGTGCATGGAGTAACAGGAGGAGCAGTGCAAGAGCCCTGCAAAATGACCTCCAGCAGGCCACTAACATCCAAGTGTCTGCTCAAACTGTCAGAATCAGACTCCATCAAGGTGTTATAAGGGCCTGGCATCCACAAATGGGTGTTGTGCTTACAACCCAACGCCATGCAGGAGTCAGGAATGGTGAGATGAGGCCTTTTTGGAGAGCTGCACAGCCCTCCATGTGCTAGCCTGAGGTACCCTGACTGCCAGTAGGTACCAGGATGAGATCCTCAGACACATTGTGAGACTATATGCAGGTGCAGTGAGCCCTGGGTTCCTTTTGATACATGTCAATGCTAGGCCTCATGTGGTTGAAGTGTGTCAGCAGTTCCTGCAAGATGAAGGCATTGATGCTATGAACTGGCCTACCCGTTTCCCAGCACTGAATCCAATCAAGCACATCTGTCTCATTCTGTCCACCAATGCCGCATTGCACCACAGACTGTCCAAGAGTGGACTGATGCCTTAATCCAGGTCTGGGAGGAGATCCCTCAGGATAGCGCCCACGGCCTCATCAGGACAATGTCCAGGCATTGTAGGGAGATCATACAGGCACATGGAGGCCATACACACCACTGAGCATCATTTCCTTGTCTTGAGGCATTTCCACTGAAGTTGGATCAGCCTGCAATTTGATTTTCCACTTTGATTTTCAGCATCATTCCACCTCCAGATCTCTATGGGTAATTAGTTATGATTTACATTAAGGATTTTTAGGTGTTATTGTTCTCAACACATTCGACTATGTAATGAATAAAGATTTGCAACTGGAATATTTAATTGAGTGATATTTAGGATGTGGGATTTTAGTGTTCCCTTTATTTTTTGAGCAGTGTATTTAGATAAAAAAAACTATAATTTTTCCTTTCTTTTTTATTTTTTGCGGTTAGTAGTTCACAGATAAGTGTAAACTTTTTTAAGTCTGGATGCAGTTCTGTTTCATGTGGGACAAATGTAATTATTTTTTAATACTGGATATATTAGCTAGCTACTCCAAAATAGAAAAAATGCAATTTTTTGTTTTTATTTTTTTTTACTGTTCATGTTTTGCACCAAATATTTGAGTGAATTATCTAAGTGACTATGTTTTGTCGATATATAATATATGTACAGTAGGTTGTTATGTGTGCATTGAAATTTAACTTATATTTGACAAATCTGATTTTTTTTGCATTGGAGACTTTTTTTTATTTTTTCATTACTTTTTTTTTTTATTTCTGGGTGTTTTATATATAAAGCAGAATCACCTGCCCAGGAGGTGCTTCTATAAACTCTATAGTGCTCATATGTAGCTGGCAAAAGAGAAGACAAAAGTGTTAATAAACCTCTTCTGACTTCTCCTTTCAGTCTTCAACTGTGTCCAAGACCCTTTTACTCGATCTACTCATTCTAGGTTTTCAACATGTTTAAATTCTATGCTTCATATTTACAATAGCAAGAGATTAAATCCCAAGACAAATTTGCACTTGGTCATTATCAAGATAATGGCCGTCACTATAAGAAAAATATGCATTGCACAGGACTCATTTATAAAAGCGTTGACAAATTCTATTAAAAATTAAGAAAAATGGTAAAACTCTACAAATAACCAGGCATATTAATTTATTCAATGACAGTTCTAAATAGCTTAATTGACATACTACGGTACATCATCAGAAAAAATACATATACTATTAGTATTCGTAAATGTGATGCACTGCATTCCAACACTTTTGCTTCGCTCCTGTACTTAATTTCTACTTATTCCCATGCTATACTGTGCCATCCATATAAAATATGGGTTAGAATTAAGCAATGAGGTGTATAACTGGTGTTGAGATTTTCATGCATAAGTGAAATTTAGCCCTAAATTACAAATTTATTATGCTTGTTTTATCATTGTTCAATTAATGGTATGATTTTAAATTATAAAAAAATGTATATAATCATGTAATAAAATATTTTAAGATAGTATTGTTTAAAACAATGTAAAGTTTAATATATTGCATACTTTTATTTATTTTAATATAAACTTGATTTTTGTGCATTAGTTCATTGCAATAAAGATTTAAATTTCATTTTTCAGAATGTAATAGTCGGATGTCAGATATTTGATGTGCTAGTTTATAAATTTGCTATTTCTGTTATATTTTTTTTCCTCATCCTAAATGAAAATAAGTTTGTTTTTTTATTTTTATCAAAGTGACATTCTCATTAAAATGCAACATGTCAATTGAAGGCTGCTATTGAATTCTGGCAGGGTATTCAAGAGGCAAAAGCTATCCCCATTCAACAGAGAATTCTTGGATTTCTCAAATTCACATGCATTCTCTAGACCACACTTTGAATGATTTGTTGTGTTGTATTCATTTTGTTGTCCTTTTCTTTGTCTCTTTGTCTTGCCTGATGATTTGCAGCAGCGGTTTTTAAAACTTTGATATTCTGTTCTCGTCTTGGCTTTCAGCCCTTTTGTACCAAAAAACCTATTCATTACTACTAATGCAAAGGCCATAAGAGTAAATTATTTATGAAGATTAAAGAGGCGAATTTCATGGCTGTCATCTTTTTCTTTAAAACATACAAATGTATTCTTTAATAACAAGAACATCAGATAAAAGTGACTGATAAAAGAATACCGCACAATACTAGAATATGTAAAAATTAATTATCTAGACAATTAGTAACACAGATTTCAGAAAGTCTGCACTGCATTCACAGATTTAATCACCACTTATACCAGATATGCTCAGTTGTTGTATATTATGTGTTTGCATAGCTGCTAGGATACCAAGTTACTTTTGAAATACAGTATCAGCCATAACAATGAAACCACTAAAAGGTGAACTGAATACTATTGATTAATTTTTTTCAATAGTACTTGTCAAAGTTACATAGTAACATAGTAACATAGTTAGTAAGGCCGAAAAAAGACATTTGTCCATCCAGTTCAGCCTATATTCCATCATAATAAATACCCAGATCTACGTCCTTCTACAGAACCTAATAATTGTATGATACAATATTGTTCTGCTCCAGGAAGACATCCAGGCCTCTCTTGAACCCCTCGACTGAGTTCGCCATCACCACCTCCTCAGGCAAGCAATTCCAGATTCTCACTGCCCTAACAGTAAAGAATCCTCTTCTATGTTGGTGGAAAAACCTTCTCTCCTCCAGACGCAAAGAATGCCCCCTTGTGCCCGTCACCTTCCTTGGTATAAACAGATCCTCAGCGAGATATAAGTTGTATCTATATATATAATTGTCTAAGGGGTACTTCCGTCTTTCTGTCTGTAACTTGCGTAATGGAAATCCTGCATCGCTGATTGGTCTTGCCAGCTGTCTGTCATGGCTGCCGCGACCAATCAGCGATGGCCACAGTCCAATTAGTTCCTCCCTACTCCCCTGCAGTCAGTGCCCAGCGCCCGCATAATCCCCTCCAGTCACCGCTCACACAGGGTTAATGCCAGCGATGCCTATACCTATGCAGCATCAATAGTAAAAAGATGTAATGTTAAAAATAATAAAAAACAAAAACCTGCTATTCTCACCTTCCGTAGTCCACTGAGCCGCGCGCGGCCTCCACCAGCTTCCGTTCCCAGAGATGCATTGCAAAATTACCCAGAAGACTTAGCGGTCTCGCGAGACCGCTAAGTCATCTGGGTAATTTCGCAATGCATCCTGGGAACGAAAGATGGCGGCAGCCGTGCGCGCATCAACAGAGCTTCGCTAGATTGGATCTCGGTGGGTGAGTATAGAACTATTTAAAAAAAAATTTAACAGGGATATGGTGCCCACACTGCTATATACAATGTGGGCTGTGTTATATACCGCGTGGCTGCTATATGCTACCTGGACAGTGTTACATACTATGTGGGCTGTGTTATGAACTGTGTGGGCTGTGATATATATTACGTGGCCATTGTTCTATACTGCATGGGCTGTGTTATATATTACATAGTCAGTGTTATATACTGCGTGGGCTGTGTTATATACCACGTGGCTGCTATTTACTACCTGGCCAGTGTTAGATACTATGCAGGCTGTGTTATGTACTGCGTGGGCTGTGCTATATATTACGTGGCCAGTGTTATCTACTGCATGGGCTGTGCTATATATTACATGGCCAGTGTTATATACTGCGTGAGCTGTGCTATATATTACGTGGCCAGTGTTATATACTGCATGGGCTGTGTTATATATTACATGGCCAGTGTTATATACTGCGTGGCCTGTGTTATATACTACATCGCCTGTGTTATATACTGCATTGCTGCTATATACAGCGTGGGCTGTGTTAGATACTGTTTGGGCTGTGTTATATACTGCATGGCCACTGTTATATATTGTGTGGCCTGTATTAACGCATCGGGTATTCTACAATATGTATTTATGTATATAGCAGTCACATAGTATATAGCACAGGCCACATAGTATTTGTCTGCTATATAGTACATGACTCCTATATACTACGTGGCCTGTGCTATATACTATGTGGCTGCTATATACATACATACATTCATATTCTAGAATACCCGATGCGTTAGAATCGGGCCACCATCTAGTAGATATATAAGAGCAGTAAACAGGCAGTCAGTAATTCAAGCTAATATGTTGAGAACCAAAAATTATGATCCGAGTGACTTTCATGGGGTCTAAATTCTGATGGCTAGATTACTGGGTCATAGCATCTATGAAATGGCATGCCTTGGTTGAGTTTCTGGTATGCAGCTATTAGTTTATCCCAAAAGTGGTGCAAGAAGGGAGATATTGAAACAAGCATTGAAAAGTCAATAGACTCATTGGCTATAAAATGAATGCCCATTTGGAGCAAAGACACGCCCAAGTAGGCCAATCTTATGCACAAATGGAAGAAAAAATTACTGAAAATATTAAAAGGTTGTTTTGATAGGTGTCAGAATACACAATGCAACACATTTTTTTTGTACATTAACACCTTTTTGACCTTTGAACCATATTTTTGTCACTGATTGCATGGGAACTGTATAGAGTAGGCTCAGGGGTTAAGGCTGCTTCATGCTAAACAGATGCTGGTTGTGTAAAACAGCTAGCATCTGCCTGCACCAACAGCAACCAGCACCAGCTTCAATTGCTGCTGTTTAGCCGTTCAGATGCTGTGTTCAATGGACAGCATTTAACTGGTGCACTTGATTCAGCTCCCATCTTCCTTTCGAAATGTGATTTTGGAAGCTGATAGTTTGCCACAGATTAGGCTTTATAGGAGCCTATTATTTACATTGTAAACTGCAATAATATAGTATATGTGATCAATTTAATCTAGTTTAAGTACCCGAAAAAGACTAGAAGAAAAGTAAAAATTCAAAAGAAATTAAAAAAAATTGAAAAATGTTTATTTAAAAATGTAAATCATTCCAATTCTTCCTATTGAAAAAATAACAAGATTTAAAAATGTAAAAAATTTAAACAGTAGCAAGGTAAGCAGGAAAAACTTGGCAGTTGAAAGAGTTGGAAGAAAAAGCAAAAGAGCAAAAATAGAAAAATGCCAGTGAAAAATGTTGGTAGTCAAATTCACCATAGACTCTCAGGTTCGGGTGATGCAGTATAATGTTATTATAGTTCATGAAAATGGGGGATATAACAATACAAAGCAACTATATCACATTACAGAAATTTTGATCCAACATTTTGGAGTTTGAAGAAAAACCAAAAGAGCAAAAATAGATAGAAATGCCAGTGAAAAATGTTGTTAGTCAAATTCACCACAGACACTCAGGCTCGGGTGATGCAGAATAATTTTATTATAGTTCATGAAAATGGGGGATAAAACAATATAAAGCAATTATATTACATTGCAGACATTTTGACCCATCCCGGCTATTACTCATTATGACATTGATTGTTGCAGGATAGGATTTGTTCAGATAGAGTTAATAGAGGAGGAAAGGAATCTCCAGATCAGAGTAACGTAAAATAAAAATACCATAAAGTCGTCAGTGCAGGGTATTAGGTAAAGGGTGCTTGTGTACCACGATTTTGGCGGTGCTCCCGCGCCTTGCTGCCAGCAGTCGAAATATTTGTATTGTAATATAATTGCTTTATATTGTTATATCTCCCATTTTCATGGACTATAATAAAAATATTTTGTATCACCTGAACCTGAGAGTGCTGTGAACTTGAATATCTTAGTTTGGGGTTTTTCGCCCCATTACACCAGAACCTGGCATCCCAACAGAGTGCAAGCTAAAAATTTCTTACAAGTGAAAAATGTTGGTCTGCTCTGATGAATCACATTTTTCAGTTAAAAAATGTGGATGGCTGGTTGAATAAATATCGATTAAATTGGGAAGAAATGTCTAATAAACTATTATGGTACAAACTTGGAGGCTAAGTTGATGTAAACCTGCCCTGCTGAGGATGCAATATATGATAAGAGCCCAGATGCAGTGTGGACTCAGTTTTATTTTGAGGTTGTCATAAGTCTTCATCCTGATGAAGAGGTATGATAACCTTGAAATGCAATAAAAAATAAAATTGCATCCATAATGCAAAAAAGACCATTTTTTTATTTTGCTCAAATTTAGCGAGCATCATTTTGAAGAAGTTAGTGACAAAAAGAGCAACTAATATAACCAGACAAAAGGGAAAATGATTTAAAAAACCCACAAATCGTGAATCGGGGTCTGTCTATTGTAAATTTACGGGTTGCTATTTGCAGCAATGTCTAAGTTAAATAATAATGAATGAAATAACTTTGCAGTGTCATCTTAAAATCATAAACATCTGTGAAAATCAAGATAGAGCTCTTTAATAGTGCAAAGCGTTCTTGTGCAAGTACTCATTTTTTGAGCTGCAAATAAATCCTCTTAATCCCTGCTTAAAAGTATTACAGAAAAAAGGAAACTCTAAAGACGGCTTTGACGGCTTTACATTTTTCAGACTCTTGAATCTTTTAAAAATAAATGCGCCTTTGACAATAAAATTGCAAACCATATCTAAACTGTGCCTATGAAGCAAAACATATGAACTAGTAACAGTGATGTACACAAATTAGCTATCTTCCAAAAGGAGAAAATTGTATCCCTAGTTTACCTTATAGGAAATAGTTACCAATGTCTGATACATAAAAAGACTTGTAAAAAAGGCATATAAGCCAAACCATGAACCCATCTGGCAATAAATGTTTCAAGATATTTGTTTGTTTTCAGTACAGAATAAAGTATTTAATGGCTAGATGAGAAGCTGTGATTGTAGTTCTGAAAATGCTGTTTTCTTCTAACCCCTTTCTGAAATCCGACGTACTATTCTGTCGAGGTGGTCTGGGCCCCTATCACCACTGACGGGATAGTACATCATCACCGATGATCAGCTACGCTCATGGGGGACCGTGGCCGATCGCAGCCGGGTGTCAGCTGACTATCACAGCTGACACTCGCCACTATGTGACAGGAGCGATCACTGACCACTTCTAGCACATTAGCACCCGGAACACTGTGATCAAACATGAGCATTCCAAACGGCGCTCCTTCCCTTCCGAGCTCTGCCATGTGACCAAACCGTGGTTCCCTCCACATATGGGGTATAAGTGTACTCAGGACAAATTGGACAACAACTTTTGGGGTCCAATTTCTCCTGTTACTCTTGGAAAATAAAAATTTGGAGGCTAAAAAATCATTTTTGTGGGAAAAAAATATTTTTTATTTTCACGGCTCTGCGTTATAAACTGTATTGAAGTGCTTGAGGGTTCAAAGTTCTCACAACACATCTAGATAAGTTCCTTAGGGGTCTACTTTCCAAAATTCCAGTAAATTTTGAATTGAAAAGTCAAACGGCGCTCTTTCACTTCCGAGCTCTGCCGTGCGCCCAAACAGTGATTTACCCCCACATATGGGATATCAGCATACTCAGGACAAATTGCACAAAAACTTTTGGGGTCCAATTTCTTCTGTTACCCTTGGGAAAATAAATAATTGGTGGTGAAAGAGTATTTTTGTGAAAAACATGATTTTTTATTTTTACAGCTCTACATTATAAACTTCTGTGAAGCACTTGGTGGGTCAAAGTGCTCACCACACATCTAGATAAGTTCCTTAGGGTGTCTACGTTCCAAAATGGTGTCACTTGTGGGGTATTTCAATGTTTAGGCACATCAGGGGCTCTCCAAACGTGACATGACGTCCTATCTCAATTCCAGTCAATTTTGCAATGAAAAGTCAAACGACGCTCCTTCCCTTCCGAGCTCTGCTAAGCACCCAAACAGTGGTTTAACCCACATATGGGGTACAAGCATACTCAGGACAAACTGTACAACAACGTTTGGGGTCCAATTTATCCTGTTACCCTTGGTAAAATAAAACAAATTGGAGCTGAAGTAAATTTTTTGTGAAAAAAAGTTAAAGGGAGGGTGCCGTGATTTTAGTTTTTATATTAATAATTATTGATTATATAATCAATTATTTTTAATACAAAAGTAAATGTAGTACTTTAATACTTTTTTATTTATTCATTTTTACTTTTGCCACTGGAGGCCGCCATTTTCATTAGTGTGGGTGTAAGTGTCTGGGCACGACACTTGCACACCTCACTTACGGCAGCCATGGGCATAGGAGCCAACAGTCGGGCTCCGACCGCTTCTCCTGCCTCTCAGCTGTGACTTGGGCACGCCCCCTGGGCTGCTACGTCACAGCTGTGAGAGGAGATCGCGGCCATTTTGTTTTTTATTTTCCTCTGTCATCGCACACACAGCTCAGTGTGTGCGATCATAGCAGGAGCTGCCAGGGAGAAGCTGTTGCTGGGAGCGAGGGTAGGGGTGAGTATCTGCAGCCAGGAGCTGTGATTGCAGCCTGTACTTAGTATTACAGCACAGGCTGCAATCACTGCTCACTGCCGTTCAGAGCAGAGCAGGGAGATCGTCACACTGCTCTGCCCTGAACATGATTCAGCACTTCCTGGGAGAGGACTGAAGGTAAGTACAGAGTTTTTATTTTCTTATGCATCTACCACTGCTACTAGCCCCTATATACCACTGCTATCTGTCCCTATATACCACTGCTACCAGCCCTTATATACCACTGCTACCTGCCCCTATATACCACTGCTACTAGCCACTATATACCACTGCTACTAGCCCCTATATACCACTGCTACTAGCCCCTATATACCACTGCTACTAGCCCCTATATACCACTGCTATCTGTCCCTATATACCACTGCTACCAGCCCTTATATACCACTGCTACCTGCCCCTATATACCACTGCTACCAGCCACTATATACCACTGCTACTAGCCCCTATATACCACTGCTACTAGCCCCTATATACCACTGCTACTAGCCCCTATATACCACTGCTACTAGCCCCTATATACCACTGCTACTAGCCCCTATATACCACTGCTACCTGCCCCTATATACCACTGCTACCAGCCACTATATACTACTGCTACCAGCCCCTATATACCACTGCTACTAGCCCCTACATATCACTGCTACCTGCTCCTATATACCACTGCTATTAGCCCCTATATACCACTGCTACTAGCCCCTATATACCACTGCTACTAGCCCCTATATACCACTGCTACTAGCCCCTATATACCACTGCTACTAGCCCCTATATACCACTGCTACTAGCCCCTATATACCACTGCTACTAGCCCCTATATACCACTGCTACTAGCCCCTATATACCACTGCTACCTGCCCCTATATACCACTGCTACCAGCCCCTATATACCACTGCTACCAGCCCCTATATACCACTGCTACCAGCCACTATATACCACTGCTACTAGCCCCTATATACCACTGCTACCTGCTCCTATATACCACTGCTACTAGCCCCTATATACCACTGCTACCTGCTCCTATATACCACTGCTACTAGCCCCTATATACCACTGCTACTAGCCCCTATATACCACTGCTACTAGCCCCTATATACCACTGCTACTAGCCCCTATATACCACTGCTACTAGCCCCTATATACCACTGCTACTAGCCCCTATATACCACTGCTACTAGCCCCTATATACCACTGCTACTAGCCCCTATATACCACTGCTACTAGCCCCTATATACCACTGCTACTAGCCCCTATATACCACTGCTACTAGCCCCTATATACCACTGCTACCTGCCCCTATATACCACTGCTACCAGCCCCTATATACCACTGCTACCAGCCACTATATACCACTGCTACTAGCCCCTATATACCACTGCTACCTGCTCCTATATACCACTGCTACTAGCCCCTATATACCACTGCTACTAGCCCCTATATACCACTGCTACTAGCCCCTATATACCACTGCTACTAGCCCCTATATACCACTGCTACTAGCCCCTATATACCACTGTTACTAGCCCCTATATACCACTGCTACCAGCCCCTATATACCACTGCTACTAGCCCCTATATACCACTGCTACCTGCCCCTATATACCACTGCTACCAGCCCCTATATACCACTGCTACTAGCCCCTATATACCACTGCTACCAGCCACTATATACCACTGCTACCTGCCCCTGTATACCACCGCTACCTGCCCCTATTTACCACTGCTACCTGCCCCTATATACCACTGCTACCTGCCCCTGTATACCACCGCTACCTGCCTCTGTATACCACCGCTACCTGCCTCTGTATACCACCGCTACCTGCCTCTGTATACCACCTACCACTGCTGCCTGCCTCTATATACCATCTACCACTGCTGCCTGCCTCTATATACCATCTACGACTGCTGCCTGCCTCTATATACCACCTACTACTGCTGCCTGCCTCTATATACCATCTACCACTGCTGCCTGCCTCTATATACCATCTACGACTGCTGCCTGCCTCTATATACCATCTACCACTGCTGCCTGCCTCTATATACCATCTACCACTGCTACCTCTGTCCTGTGTAGCTAATCTAGTCTTGTGTAGCTAATCCTGTCCTGTGTACAGTATCACACAAGATAGGATTAGATACACGGCGCAGCACAGTATCACACAGGACAGGATTAGATACACGGCTCAGCAGTCAGTATCTAATCCTCTCCTATGCACTCCTCTCCCCCCTGCGTGTCTTTCCCCATTGTGGTTTATTATTTTTGTTGTGGGAGATGAGGGAGTCGAGGATTATGCGTTCGGTATGGTATAAAAAAGATTAATAAAGGACTTTATTCTGGCCGAGTCTTTATTTACAATACATGTGAGATCTATGTGGCGGCATTATGGGTGATCTATATGGCGGTATTATGTGAGAAGCATATGGTGGTATGTGAGAACACTGGCGGTATTATGTGTGATCTATATGGTGGTATGTGAGAACACTGGCGGTATTATGTGTGATCTATATGGCGGTATGTGAGAACACTGGTGGTATTATGTGTGATCTATATGGCGGTATGTGAGAACACTGGCGGTATTATGTGTGATCTATATGGTGGTATTATGTGAGAACTGTATGACAGTATTGTGTGATCTATTTGATAGTATTGTGTGTGATCTATATGGCGGTATTATGCGAGAACACTATGGCAGTATTATCTTCAGAAAGCGGACCCATTCTATGGTGGTTCTGGCTGAGCACCTGCACGCGGGTCTGGGGTAATAGAGGGTAAAGCATGACCTCCAGTTAGGTGTAGTCAGGGGAAGGCTGGTGAGGTAGCTGAAGAGAGGGGTCTCATTTTTATCGTTACTATATGGCTACATTTCCTTCCCAGCGTCACCCCGGACTGCGCCTGTCGCCTCGCTTTCACACATTGCCAGGACAGGATGGAGAAGACAGAATCTGAGGAGGGGAATGGGGTCTGCATGCAAAGTCTGGATCAGACCAGGCCATCAATCCGCAGAAATGTTTCCTGGATTTCTGTGGAGCAGATGGTCCATCCATGTGTATAAAAGACAGCGCTCTATGTACAATCCCTGGCTGCTCCGCGCACCAAACAGGGGGCCCCTATAGACCAGCACACTGCTCTCCTGAAATACTCTGTGCTGCTGTCACCCTGCTCCCTCCACCACATATCTCCCAGAATCCTTTTGCTGCCTGCCATCCTTGGTGACTGTCTACTTGTCAGTATAAGGCTGCCTTCACACTATCATTATTTGGTCAGTATTTTACCTCAGTATTTGTAGCCAAAACCAGGAGTGGGTGATAAATGCAGAAGTGGTGCATATGTTTCTATTATACTTTTCCTCTATTTGTTCCACTCCTGGTTTTGGCTTACAAATACTGAGGCAAAATACTGACCAAATACTGATAGTGTGACGGCAGCCATACTCTGCAGTCACCAACAAAATGGCTGCTCACTGGGTTCCTGAATATCATCCTCTCTAATCCCTTAGCAAACACCCATAAGGAGAGGAGAGGAGACATCACACAGGTCAGCAGACTCCGCCCATAATTACTGCAGTGCAGTAATGTGAGCTAGTTGTACAGTAGGTTTTTCTGAAATTTCATCAGCTGCTCCCCTAGTGTTGAAAAGTGGAAATTCAAAAACTTTTCAAATTATTTTTCATATTTTACTAAATTATAAACAAATGATAATATTTTTTAAGAAAATGTAATGATTAATTCTTCACATTTTTACAATTTCTGAAAAAAAAATTTTTTTGATGGCACCTTCCCTTTAAATGTTCATTTTTTTTCAAACATTCCAAAAATTCCTGTGAAACACCTAAAGGGTTAATAAACTTCTTGAATGTGGTTTTGAGCACCTTGAGGGATGCAATTTTTAGAATGGTGTCACACTTTGGTATTTTTCATCATATAGACCCCTCAAAGTGACTTCAAATGTGATGTGGTCCCTAAAAAAATGGTGTTGTAAAAATGCGAAATTGCTGGTCAACTTTTAACCCCTTTTAACCAACTTTTAACCCCCCCGTGCTCCGATCCCGCCCCCCCGTGCTCCGATGCCCCCCCCCCGTGCTCCGATGCCCCCCCCCAGTGCTCCGATGCCCCCCCGTGCCCTAATCTCCCCCCCTTATACTTACCCGGCATCCCGGTGTCCGTCCGGCCGTCTTCTCCCTGGGCGCCGCCATCTTGCAAAATGGCGGGCGCATGCGCAGTGCGCCCGCCGAATCTGCCGGCCGGCAGATTCGCTCCAAAGTGCATTTTGATCACTGAGATATAACCTATCTCAGTGATCAAAATAAAAAAATAGTAAATGACACCCCCCCCACTTTGTCACCCCCATTGGTAGGGACAATAAAAAAATTAAGAATTTTTTTTTTTTTTCACTAAGGTTAGAATAGGGTTAGGGTTAGGGGTAGGGTTAGGGGTAGGGTTAGGGGTAGGGTTAGGGGTAGGGTTAGGGTTAGGGTTAGGGGTAGGGTTAGGGTTAGGGGTAGGGTTAGGGGTAGGGGTAGGGTTAGGGGTAGGGGTAGGGTTAGGGGTAGGGGTAGGGTTAGGGTTAGGGTTAGGGGTAGGGTTAGGGGTAGGGTTAGGGGTAGGGGTAGGGTTAGGGGTAGGGGTAGGGTTAGGGGTAGGGTTAGGGTTAGGGGTAGGGTTAGGGGTAGGGTTAGGGGTAGGGGTAGGGGTAGGGGTAGGGTATTTTCAGCCATTTTAGCCCTAAAAAGCTTCCTAGGAAACACACAGTAAAAAAAGGATAAAAAAACGCATCAAAAAACGCATCAAAAAACGCATCAAAAACGCATCAAAAAAGGACAAAAAAAGGACCTGCGTTTTCTGCCAAGAGCTGCAGTTTTTAAAAAAAACTGTCCTGAAAAAAAAAGGATGGAAATCCTGAACGTGTGAACATACCCTTATAACTCCCTAACAAAAAAAAATTGGTTCCAAAATTATGCTGATGTAAAGTAGTCATGTGAGAAATGTTACTTATTATTTTTCACAAATAAACGCAGGTAATATCAAAGAAATGTTACCACTATCATGAAGTACAATATGTCAAGGGAAAAGAATGTCAGAATTGTCAGGATCCGTTGAAGCGTTCCAGAGTTATAACCTCATAAAGGGACAGTGGTCATAATTGTAAAAATTGGCCCGGTCATTAACGTGTAAACCACCCTTGGGGGTAAAGGGGTTAAGGAAAGTCAGCTAATGTGTTGAGTCTTACAATGTATTTTTAAAAAAGGCATTTAAATTAGCTCTCATTCAGAAGGTGGTAAATTGTCTTTTTAGTACAACCTATTGGACTAAGCTACCCTAAAACTCAATATGAAATCCTTAAATGACTGTAGCCCTGCCACATGAATTGGTATAATACATTAATAAATCATGCAGCGAGTGTCTGTGCATCGAGCAGCGTGTGTTAGCTGCCAAGTTTCTACACTGTCAGTGTGCATTGTAAGGATAAAATCAGGTAAGCAGAGACCAGCCTTGCCCTCACAAGTGATGTCACTTGCAGGAGCAGTGGTGGTCTCTTATCATTGGGTTATCTCCTTATGATGTGCACTGAGAGAGAGCGCTCTTATCAGCTCACCACTTCTCATCAGAGATAGCGATAGAGTGAACTGTAAGGGTACCGTCACACTATAACATTACGATCGCTACGACGGTACGATTCGTGACGTTCCAGCGATATCGTTACGATATCGCTGTGTCTGACACGCAGCAGCGATCAGGGATCCTGCTGAGAATCGTACGTCGTAGCAGATCGTTTAGAACTTTCTTTCATCGCTGGATCTCCCGCTGTCATCGCTAGATCGGTGTGTGTGACACCGATCTAGCGATCTAGCGATGCGATCCAGCGATGCGTTCGCTTGTAACCAGGGTAAACATCGGGTAACTAAGCGCAGGACCGCGCTTAGTTACCCGATGTTTACCCTGGTTACAAGCGTTAAACTAAAAAAAAACAAACAGCACATACTTACATTCTGGTGTCCGTCAGGTCCCTTGCAGTCTGCTTCCAGCACTGTGACTGCCGGCCGTAAAGTGAAAGCAGAGCACAGCGGCTGTGCTTTCACTTTCACTTTACGGCCGGCAGTCACTGAGTGCGGAAGCAGACTGCAAGGGACCTGACGGACACCAGAATGTAAGTATGTGCTGTTTGTTTTTTTTTAGTTTAACGCTTGTAACCAGGGTAAACATCGGGTAACTAAGCGCGGTCCTGCGCTTAGTTACCCGATGTTTACCCTGGTTACCCAGGGACCTCGGCATCTTGGTCGCTGGAGAGAGCTGTGTGACAGCTCCCAGCGACCACACTACGATTTACCTACGATCACGGCCAGGTCATATCGCTGGTCGTGATCGTAGGTAAATCGTATAGTGTGACGGTACCCTTACTGTGCATTAGATAAATATAGCGCAATGAAAAGACCCTACTTAGCATGGCATACGTCAGAATTGACAACCAAAGCATGTCAAGCAGAGCAGGAATTAGCCCAGCACCTGAAACAGATGTCACTGCTAATGCTGCATTTCATGAGAGAGGGTCTCATTTGTGTAATCAAAAATAAGGGAAGTCCAGCTCAACGAACTTATGAGCAAACTTCTTTCTTTAGTCACCAAAAGTTCTCAGCAGAGGGTAAAACAACATCAGCATTGAGGCTATGTACACACATTCAGGTTTTTTCACAGTAAAAACGCATTAAAAATGCATACATTATGCATCCTATCATTTAGAATGCATTCTGCATGTTTTGTGCACATAATGCGCTTTTTTCCATGAAAAAAACGCATCACGGTAAAAAAGCAGCATGTTCATTAATTTTGCGGATTTTCTGCGTTTTTCCCACTATTCTATGCGTTTGGGAAAAAACGCATAAAAACGTGGTAAAATCGCAGAAAAATCGCGGTAAAAACGCATGCGGATTTCTGGCAGAAATGTCCGTTTTTTGTCAGGAAAATTTATGCAAGAAGTCCTGACGTGTGCACATACCCTGACAGTTACATGATATGCGACATTGAAGCATTTCAGATGGCTACGCTCCCTTATTCATGATTAATGAATACATGGAAAATGTGTAACTTAATAATGATGTAGTTACAGAAATGCATGCCTTTATTCAAAGCAGATCTTGTCAGCCTAATTGGTTGCTTTTTAGCAAGTAGTAAGAAGAAACTTGGGCATGGGGCTCAAGGTAGAGGTAATATGTTTGCATTTTCAATAGGATTTGATAGTATTCTATATGCAGTTATTGCTCATGGTAATGGGGTGTTATAGGCTGTCGACAAATTGCCAAATCACAACAGTGTGCAATGATTACACTCCTATGATTCCTTTGCATTCCCAGCATGAGTAGGCTGTCAAGTGACTGCAAGTACCCAATTTGCATAGTTGCGTTCATGTGCCAACTAGTTTCATATCCTCTTGTCTCAATTTCTCTACTGAGAGAAGTAGAGGAGAAGCTAGTCATACAATGTAAAAAACTATGCAAATTGCATACTTATACTGGGAATACAAAAGAATTGTGATAGTATACACAATGCACACAATCACAACTAATTATCAGGCATATGGAAAAAACCTCTATATCCAATTCTTTTGCACAAAATATAGTCATATAGTCATAATAGGGTATTATTCAAAGTGAACTATGTTATACGTTGACCCTTGAGGTCTGTAATAGGACCTTTATTGCTTAAAGAGGTTGTCCAGGACTGAATTATTGATAATATATCTAAGGATAGGCCATTATTTGATATTGATGATGGCTTAACACCCAACACCCCTACCATTTAGTTATCTGCTATGGTGGCAGCTGTTTGTTACCAATGAGGAATGCTCCAGCTCCATATATTGTTTAATGGTTGTTACCAAATACTGCAGTTTATCATTCATTTACTTGTCATCAATCGTGCAGTGCTAGATCATCCCTATAATTATTTTTTTAATGACTATTTGGACATTGTAGTATTTAAAACGAGGGATAATTATGTGTGCATATATGCAGATCTTGATACAGAATAAACAGGGCATTTATGAAAACAGGGACATTTGAATCAGTAGTGCTGCCTGGACTTTCAATGGAAATGCAACTATACGTCAGCTTGAAACAGAATGGCCATATTAGAGTATATAGGTTGTGCTTTAATAGAATTTACTTGTTAGGGCTAGTGGAACGCACCAAATAATATAAAGGGAGATATGAGGTGTGTTCGCAGCCCGGGGTCCACCATGCAGAGATGGAACCTGCTGCTGAGTAATGGTGGATGAACACTTGCTCACACGTGGGTTAGACCTCACCCAGTGTGAATGGAAGTGAACTCTGTTGCTTTACAGAGTCACTTAAATGAACGCTGTTCTCTGTCAAAAATCACAGGGTGCAGCTGGTGGATGCTGGTGGGATCCCTATGATTCACCCCCTCTATGCTGGTGATTAGACTCGCTCTGACCCTCGGTGGCTTTTGAGCCCGCGCCTGAGGACGCCCTGAGACAAATGCTGAATCCAAGTGGAAGTTCCCACCCTACACTGACCAGTTGTCAGGACTAACAAAAGTTTTGCTGCCCAGAGTGCGTACAGCGCAGCTCTGGCGGACGCCACTAACCACCCTAACTAGGGCAAAGAAAGCGTGTCCAGTGCTAGATGGCACAATTTGGCTCTGGGTAGCTCAATCACCCAATTACTTTCAACAACACTAGGGATGGCAATGATTAAGGAGCTTTCACCATTTTCAGTCATGAATGCACACACACACGATTTCAGATTTATGCTAGCGCTTGGCCGAGCGGCCATGCTAGCCTTTTATAGATGTAGCCTTCTGGGACCTTCCTAGTGGTCCAATCGGAGCCACTACAGGACCTGGGCATGTTACCTCCGACCTCAAATGAGAAATCGTCCCACGGGCATGCTCAGTAGATGAAAAGCAGGACTTAGTTCCTGGAACTTCTGCTCGCCGCTGATCAATGCTGGTTACAAAGGATGAACAAAGTTTTTTTTATTTGTTAGCTAATGTTCCCAATGTGCAAACAATGTCTAGTCTGCTCTTTAGGTAAACTTTGAAATTTGTCAGTAATATTTTGTTCTTAGAAACTATTTGTTCTCAAGCACTACAGTTTATTGATTGTACATCATAGTTTCTTTTGGTGAATTATGTGAAAAAATATTGCCATTTCTCTATAGTATTGCTATTTAGTCATATGAACCTTGCAGAATGTTATGCTCACAATTTTAATGAGATATGTGGGTTATAAAAATGAGACTGCTTGGATCAATACTAAGATAAAAATCAAGGTTCTCAAGTCCTGCTCCTGTTGTATTAAAAACTGAGGTCTAATTACTATGTCTCCATCAGGGAAAAAGAAAGCAAATGCATCAACGTATTTATTAAAGATAGAAAATCCCAACCAGGAAAGGGAACTTGAACAGTTGATAAATAATGTGCAAGTCTTTACCATTTTTCATTTCGGCTGTATAACAATGGTGTAAATAATCCCCATGCAGTAGTTTCACAACCTGGGGAATAATGAACATTATGCAGTAGCTAATTACAAGCATTATTACATGTGCTGCATGTAAAAGCAAAGACATGCAATGTTCATTATTGAGATCTCAAAACGTCTGTTGACTGAAGAATGTAATGAATATTTAAAGGATTGTCCACTGAAAACAAGTTGTCACCTACATGCTGGATAGGCGATAAGTTACTCATCGGTGGGTCCATTACTGGGACCCACACCAACCAGCAGAGTGGGGGAATTTATATCTTCTATGGGATCTTTAATCTCCATTACAAATTGGAGTGGCAGGTTGTATGCCTGACCACCACTCTATTCATTCTCTATGGGGCTGACGGAAAGAGCTGATTACAGCACTCGTCAGCCTCACAGGGATTGAATGAATCAACAGTTTATGATGCACACTGCTGTCTGGTCTAACAGGTTTACAAGCTTCCTGTTATAGCAACTGATGGAAATCACTGCATTTCGACCCCCCATCAATCAACAAGTTATCAACCATTCTATAGACGGGTGATATCTTACTTTCACTGGAAAACCCCTTTAACTTTGTATAGTTAGATTGGGGACTTTTAATATAGGGTGATGTAATGCGATAATCTGGATATTACTAGAATTAATATAAAATGTAGTTTAATAAATATTTAGTTCTGTAAGAAATTTCAGGTATAATATTACATATATGTTACATTAATATAAAAATCAACAAATCATTATTGTTGTAGTCCATCATGGAAAAAAAAACCCATTATACTTACCTTCCGCACTGGCTTCATTCTAGCGATGTCACAGATAAGGAGGATTTCCAGACAATTTGCACTGCTGGTATCCCATGTAATAAATCCAAATTCAGACCAAAAGTACATGGGGTTTTTCTTTATTTAGTCAATGCTTTTCAAAGTACTCCAGACTTCTTCATCAGGACTTTAAAGCATAGCTCACACCACAATGCAGTTACATTCATAGTGATAAAAAATCAAAAGTACATGAGGCTATGAATTCTTCTTGTTAATTTCATCTAATGTGGAGGTCTGAGTTTGGTGTAACATAAGTTTAGAACATATTCACGTCCTAAGTTCAAATCCATTTTTCTTTTTTCTTTCCCTACACTTTTGGACACTGACACATCAGGTGTCCATCATGTGTCCATTTGAACGTTTATCTTTATAAATGTGATTGCATTGAGGTGTGAGCTATGCTTTTCTTGTCCTGGTGAAGAAATCTGTAGTACTTCAAAACATGTTGACTAAATAAAGAGGAACTGCATATAATTTTGGTCTGGATATGGATTTATTACATGGGATACCAGTGTATATTATCTACAAATCCTCCTTATCTGGGTGGGCCTGCAGTAGCTGGATGCATAAATGACTAAAATGTTGTGTATACAAAACTAAATCACATTAGCATAATATTATTTAAACACCTTTATCTCCTGAGATAAAACCTTATTGCGCTGTCTTTTTCTTCCTAGTTTTATTCTGATTTCGGATGCCTGCATTATGGTCACCCGATGCTTGCATGACACTGTTATGCGACAAAAGTCCTGCAACCAATTAGTGATCGCTGATAGACTGCATCAATCACTCTTTCCTTGAAAAAACTTGGATATTTGATGGAAGTCTGACAGAAGCAGCCTATCAGCAGATGCCATGCAGGTGTCGGGAGACACATCATCATAATTGTTGGAATGGTGCCAATGCAGGGAGTATTAGGTATTAGGTTTTTGCCTTTTACGTTAGGTACTCAAGCATTTTTTTATTTTTGCACTTTTATTTATCTTCACCTCCATCTTAGAGATATCATTTTTTATTTTCTTGTCAATATTGCCTTATAAGAGCTTGTTTTGTGTGGAAAGGATTGCAATTTTGAATTACATTTTTTTTAACACACAATGTACTGAAAAATGAAGAAAAAAATCCGAGTGGGAATAAATGGAGAAAAAAAATGTAATTCCAGCATACCTTTTTTAGATTTTGTTTTTACAGTATTCAATCTGTGGGAAAAATGTCTCTGAGTTATGCTGCTCCATATCAATAAAACTATGGGGATTCTGAACTTTCATAGATTTGAAAAAAAATTCAGGTGTTAGTTAAAGAAAATAAATATTGGTTTGTGACGCTATTTCAAGACTTTTTAAGGGTTTTTGTATTGACAAGCTGAAAGTTTCATTAATGCTAATTTGGGGTACATATGGCATTTCAATCGATATTTATTACTTTTGTTAGGAACTAGGGTCCACCGTGCAGAGAAACTCCTGCTGCTCAGCAATGGAGGACCCTATATGGTGGTATAACGTGATCACACATGAGTATGAAAAAGGAGATGAACCCTGTTGCTTCACAGGGTCACTGAACCGCAAAGTGAGCACTAGGACGAGACCACAGAACTCTGACCCAAGGAGTGGGGGGAAAGTCCCTCTAGACCACTAGTGCTTGGTGCTGCTACTGCGGTGCCAGGGGAAAACTAAATAAACATTTACTGCACAAGATTGCATACAGCGCCGCTCTGACGGACACCATTAACCACCCTGAGTAGGGCCAGGAAAGCACACTAATTGCGCACGGTGCCACACTGGCGGTCGCTGCTGGTCTGACACAGTAAGAATCGTGCTCTTGTGCTTGGATAGCACTGTCAGGTGCTAGGTAGCTCCAACATTCATGAGAATTCAACAACACTAGGATTGGGAATGATTAAGGAGCAATCACCAGAACAGGCATACATCCACACACACATGATAACAGGGTTATACTAGCGCATGGCCGTATGGCCATGCAAACCTTTTATAGTTGTAGCTCTCCTGGACCTTCCTAGTGGTCCAATAGGAGCTGCCACAGGACCTGAGCATGTGACCCCCGACCTCCAATGAGAGGTTTTCCCTTGGGCATGCTCAAAAGAAAAAAAGCAGAACTTAGTCCCTGGAACTTCTGCCCCAGGAGCCCCAGCTTGCTGCTGATCAGTGCTGGTTATAATGGCTGAACCTGGAAGGGCAGAAGTAATTAAATGCACAGTATCTGCCTGAGCCAGGTGCTGGGACCGACGTCTCTGTTGAGCACGCTCCGCTGCAGCTGGAGGAGAATGAGAGACCGCAGCAGAGGTGGTTCAAGATTCCTCCTGTGCAGCGGCGGGAACTCAACACCTAATACATAATAACATAGGTTTTAAGGCTGAAGGAAGACTTTAAGTCCATGTAGTTCAACCCATATCCTAACCTAACATGCCCTCACATGTTCATCCAGAGGAAGGCAAACAATCCCCATGTGGCAAACAGTAAACTCCTCATTGGGGAAAAATTCCTATCCGACTCCACATATGGCAATCAGACTAGTTCCCTGGATCAACTCTTTATCAAGGAATCTAGTGTGTACAACCTGTTATTAGGGTAGCAGAATGCACCAAATAATAAAGAGGAAAATATAAGGTGCGTTCCAGCCTGGGGTCCACCATGCAGAGATATTACCTGCTGCTCGGTAATGGCAGACAGTATATGGCGGTATAATGAGGACACACAAGGGTTAACGACACCCAGAATGAATGGAGACAGACTCTGTTGCATCTTGGGAAAACATCTCCCTGATAAACCAGGGATTACATATAGAAGGGGGAAAACTTTGAAAAATTTGGTGGCCCCCAGTAAATTAAAAAAACAGTTGGATCCAAAAAGAAAAAAACATTTATAAAAATAAGGATCAAACTTTATGTGGAGTTCTTCAAGGCACCGGAGTTTTTAAATGTAACTCCAAAAAATGTTGTACTTGTGGGATCCTAGATCATGGGGCTAAAACTATTAAATGCAATAATACTGGTGATGTCTTTGAAATCTCACAAAGACTCACCTGTAGTAGTGATCATGTTGTATATGTCATCACATGCAGTTGGGGTTTGCAGTATGTGGGACGCACTGTACAGACACTGCGGTCCCGCATTAATGGCCACAGAAATAGAGCAAAAAATGGCTTTTTAAAACATAGTCTCTCAAGGCATCTACTACTTAAACATAATAAAATTATTAACATAAAAGTAACTCCAGTGGAGCAGATACCCTCTGGAGTTGCAAACAGGAATGCTCTTTTAAACAGGAAAGAAACATTTTGGATATATCGTTTGGGAACATTATTTCCAAATAGATTGAATGATATCATAGAGAGAGTTTAAAGGATAGTTTATTTTTATTTTTTTATTTTTTATTTTTTATTTTTATTTATTTTTATTTTTTTATATTTTTTTCTTGTGTTTTTTTTTTTTTAGATATATATATTTTTTTCTTTGATATATATATATATATATATATATATATATATATATATATATATATATATATTTTGCTCTCTTTCTTGCATCAATGTTAACAAGGCTGTATCAATCAGTGGGTGTTTTCCTGAACTTGGTCCACACCCCAAATCAAGTTTCTGAGACTGGGATAAAAGGTTTGATACTATATATAAGTGTAATTGAATTTTATACTAGTAGGATTTGTACTGTGTTTTTATGATACCTGAAGAAGGATATATACTGTATCCGAAACACGTTGTATCTCTTCTATTTTAAGTGATGAAATAAAAAAATATGAAATATCATTTTTGAATGTGAGTCCTGTGAAGCGCTGCCATTCATGGGCTGGATCTGCTTTTCTTGAATTTTCTAACTTTGAATGATTATCCCTTTAATCCAGATAATCATACCACAGCAAAACATTAATAAATATCATTTTCCACATGCCTGCTTTACATCAGCACCGTTTGTAAAGTGTTCTTTTATTTTGTTAGCATTTTGGGAGGTTTAAAAATGTAGCAGTAATTTTTCATTTTTTCAAGGAAATGTGCATAATTTTTTTTTAGGGACCTATTCATGTTTGAAGTGACTTTAGGGGTCCCATATATTGGGAAACCCTCCAAAGTGATACAGCAAAACAGCACCCCCTGACATATTGAAAACTGCTGTCAGGTAGTTTATTAACACTTCAGGTGCTTTTCACGAATTAATGCAAAGTGGCATGATAGGAATGAAAATATGTATTTTTACCACCTAAATGCCTCTAACTTCTGAACAGGTTACAACAGCTGTCAAACTCTACAGCCGCTATTTGGCCATGAATTGTCATGGCAAGCAGCGATTTATGGTGTACACACACAAAGAAATTTCCATATTGAGGGAAGAAATGTGAGTGATAAAGGAAAAGAACAGTGCTGAAACAGGATACGAATAGCAATGTACATGGTATATAGAGATAGGAGTGACAATATAAATGATGATTATGAATCTGAATGCCATATTTATGGAGTAAGAGTAAAATAAGAATGAAAAGGCAAAGAAGAAAAGTGAAAAAATATATCAGAATGGATAAGTAGTGGGGGTCCTAGAAAGTCAGCACTGTACCCCTACAGATGGAGGGTATGTAAAAAATATATGTGGTGTTGTATAATATTAGGGACTCAAAAACAAGTGCCAACAAATGAATATCTAATATATAAAGCTGAATGTGTGTGTGTGTATGTGTGTGTGTGTATGTATGTCCGGGATTGGCATCTGCACCGTCGCAGCTACAGCCACAAAATTTTGCACAGTCACACATCTGGACCCCGAGAGCGTCACAGGCTATGTTGTGAGGCAAAACTTTAACCCCGCGCGTTCCAATTCACCAAACAATTTTGCCCCTATCTACATAATGGGGAAAAAGTGAAAGGAAAAGTGTTGGAGGCAAATTGACAGCCAGGAGGAGATGGCATACAGGTATATACTATATACAGGGGAGATGATATACAGCTATATATTATATACAGGAGGAGATGACATACAGGTATATACTATATACAGGGGAGATGACTTACAGGTATATCTAATATACAAAGCTGAATGTGTGTGTGTATGTCTGGGATTGGCATCTGCACCGTCGCAGCTACAGCCACAAAATTTTGCACAGTCACACGTCTTGACCCTGAGAGCGTCATAGGCTATGTTGTGAGGCGAAATTTTAACCCTGCGCATTCCAATTCACCAAACTATTTTTCCCCTGTATACGTAATGGGGAAAAAGTGAATGGAAAAGTGTTGGAGGCAAAATGACAGCTGCCAGATGTGAACAAGGGGGACTTAAAGAGTGAGAGTGATGGCGCCAAAGAGTATACACTGTACAGTTGCTAAGGTGGGGCCCCGACATGGGATACTCACCACACACGGGGATATGAACACACACACAAAATGGGCCACACACTACCACGTGCTTGAACACATATCACCCTCAGCACACATTTCACCACACATACACCAACCTCGCCACATAAAAGTCGAAACACAAAAGTCACTGCTCAAAAATCGCCACGCGCAAGACTCGCCACATGCAAAACTAGGCTCATGCAAAACTAGCCACACGTGCAAAACTCACCTCATGGAAAACTCGCCACACGCAAAACTTGCACACGTGGAAAAATTGCCACATGCACAAAAGTTGCAACACATGCAAAAGTTGCCTCACACAAAACTTGCACATACTCAAAACGCACCACACATAAAATTCACCACACGCAAAACTCGAAATGCGCAAAACTTGCTGCATACAACTTGCTACAATAACCTGTCACATGCAACTCGACACACAAAAAGTTGCTACACGCATGTTGCCACACAAAACTCATCTCACAAAAGTCGCTACATGTATGTCGCCACACGCAACGCAACACACACAACTTGACACATGAAACTCGCCCTAAAGCACACACAAGTCTGGTGTTATCCTTCAAAAATAAAAATCTGAATAAGCAGACAAACTACAAGAGCAACAACTGTATAGGAAATACGGCAGCTGTCAGTCACATGACCTGTCTATTATGTGTATGTGTGAGCTAATATATACTGCCAGGGGGGAGGGCTTCCTGTTGGCTGGGGATTTATCCGGCTGCCAATTTAGCTTACAAATACTGAGGTAAAAATACTGAGCAAATAACATGTGAATGAGGTCTAACACAGAAGGAGATGACACACAGGTATATACTATATACAGAGGAGATGGCACACACATATATACTATATACAGGGGAGATGACACACAGGTATATACTATATACAGGAGGAGATGACAGACAGGTATATACTATATACAGGAGGAGATGACACACACATATATACTATATACAGGGGAGATGACACACAGGTATATACCATATACAGGAGGAGATGACACACTGGTAAATACTATATACAGGGGAGATGACATACAGCAGGTATATACTATTTACAGGGGAGATGACATACAGGTATATACTATATACAGCGGAGATGACATACAGGTGTATACTATATATAAGGGAGATGACAAACATGTATATACTGAGGGGAAAATGAGAGGTGTGAGGTGAAAATGAAAAGGTGTGAGTGCAAAATGAGAGGAGTGAGGGAAAATAGTGGAGTGATCGGAAAATGACAGATGTGAGGTCAATATGACAAGTGTTAAGGGGGAATGAGAGGAGTGAGGGGGGAATGAGAGGAGTGAGGGGGAAAATAAGAGAAGTGAGGGGGAAAATGATAGGTGTAAGGGAGAAAATGAGAGATGTGAGGGGGAAAATGAGAGGCGTGATGGGAAAATAAGAGAAGTGAGGTGCTATAACTAACCACAGATATTTACTATGCCCAGGCAACGCTGGGTTCTTCAGCTAGTAAAACATAAATGACAAAGTAAGGAATAGTTAAAGAACTCCACCTACACAGCCATAGTCAATTCTGATCATATGGCAGGTTCTCAAATCCAACACAGTATACAATCAGAAAAATAACACCAGAAAGAGATTAACCATAAAAGATAACTTTTATTAATACTCAAATGATTATACCAAAGATACAAAAATATATATAAAAACACGGCAAAAGGGATAGTACACAGGGAATCCGGGCAGGGGCCCCTGGGGGGTAGAGCAATATTCCTAACACCCCCTGGTAAGCCCTGGAATCTGATGGCCTATCTGGCAGCAGAGGTTGGTACCCTACATATGCGATGTGGCACCCCCGCTCCATGGTGGCTGTCCCTTCAATTCCTGGGAATTCCTTAATTTAAAAAAAGAATACAGAAAAACAAATGTATACAGATCTAACTAGATCCATTGCATTTGTCCTAAACACTCAAAAAACACACCTGACAATAGACCAATAATTTGTATATAGTCTAGGTAATATCGTAATAAGATCTTGGTCTGGGAGCTAAAGAAATATGTTTACTCGAAACTTAATATGGCTATATAATGAGCATATAGATAGTTTACTGTGCAGATGTATAATAGCTTTATCTGCTAGTACAGTACAGCCACACTCAGTCGCACTCACGCAGTGCAGCCACACTCAGCCGCACTCACGCAGTACAGCCACGCTCAGTATAGCCGCACTCAGACAGTACAGTCGCACTCAGTATAGTCGAAAACATGCAGTAAAGCCACCTTCAGTATAGCCGCACTCAGGCAGTACAGCCACACTCGGCAGATCTGCACTCAGGCAGTAAGTACAGCCACACTCACACAGTACAGCCACACTCAGCCGCACTCACACAGTACAGTCGCACTCACACAGTACAGCCACACTCACACAGTACAGCCACACTCACACAGTACAGCCACACTAAGCCACATGCAGTACAGCTACACTCAGCCGCACTCACACAGTACAGCAACACTCACACAGTACAGCAACACTCAGCAACACTTGCACAGTAGAGCCACACTCAGCTGCACTCGCATGGTAGAGCCACACTCAGCCGCACTCAAGCAGTAAATCCACACTCAGCCACACTCACGCAGTACAGCCACAGTCAGCAGCACTCACATAGTACAGCCACACAGTACAGCCACACTCACACAGTACAGCCACACTCAGCCACACTCACACAGTACAGCCACACTCAGCCGCACTCACGCAGTACAGCCACACTCAGCTGCACTTACATAGTACAGCCACACAGTACAGCCACACTCACACAGTACAGCCACACTCACGCAGGACAGCCACACTCAGCCGCCCTCACATAGTACAACCACACTCAGCCGCATTTACACAGTACAGCCACACTCACACAGTACAGCCACACTCAGGCAGTACAGCCACACACCCGCACGCACACAGTACAGCCACACACAGCCGCTCTCACACAGTACAGCCACACTCACACAGTACAGCCACACTCAGCCACACGGAGTGCAGCCACACTCAGCCACCCTTACACAGTACAGCCACACTCGCACTGTGGAGCCACACTCAGCCACACGGAGTGCAGCCACATTCAGCCACCCTTACACAGTACAGCCACACTCACACTGTGGAGCCACACTCAGCCACACTCACGCAGTAGAGCCAAACTCAACCGCACTCAGCCGAACTCACGCAGTACAGCCACACTCAGGCACACTCACACGGTACAGCCACACTCAGCCACACTGTGGAGCCACACTCAGCCACACTCACGCAGTAGAGCCAAACTCAACCGCACTCACGCAGTACATCAACACTCAATCGCACTCACACAGTATAGCCACACAGTACAGCCACACTCACGCAGTACAGCCACACTCAGCCACACTCACGCAGTACAGCAACACTCACGCAGTACATCAACACTCAATCGCACTCACACAGTATAGCCACACAGTACAGCCACACTCACACAGTACAGCCACACTCAGCCACACTCACACAGTAAAGCCACACTTAGCCACACTCACACAGTACAGCCACACTCAGCCGCACTCGCGCAGTACAGCCACACTCAGCCACACTCACACAGTACAGCCACACAGTACAGCCACACTCACACAGTACAGCCACACTCAGCCGAACTCACGCAGTACAGCCACACTCAGGCACACTCACACGGTACAGCCACACTCAGCCACACTGTGGAGCCACACTCAGCCACACTCACGCAGTAGAGCCAAACTCAACCGCACTCACGCAGTACATCAACACTCAATCGCACTCACACAGTATAGCCACACAGTACAGCCACACTCACGCAGTACAGCCACACTCAGCCACACTCACGCAGTACAGCAACACTCATGCAGTACAGCCACACACCCGCATGCACACAGTACAGCCACACTCAGCCACACTCACACAGTACAGCCACACTCAGCCGCACTCGCACTGTAGAGCCACACTCAGCCACACGCAGTGCAGCCACACTCAGCCGCCCTCACACAGTACAGCCAAACTCGCACTGTAGAGCCACACTCAGCCGCACTCATGCAGTAGAGCCACACTCAGCCACACTCACACAGTACAGCCACACAGTACAGCCACACTCACACATTACAGCCATACTCACACAGTACAGCTACACTCAGCCACACTCACACAGTACAGCCACACTCAGCCGCACTCACGCAGTACAGCCACACTCAGCCGCACTCACAGTACAGCCACATAGTACAGCCACGCTCACACAGCACTCATGCAGTACAGCCACACTCAGCTGCACTCACACAGTACAGCCACACTCAGCCACACTCACACAGTACAGCCACACTCATGGAGTACAGCCACACACCCGCACGCACACAGAACAGCCACACTCCGCCGCACTCACACAGTACAGCCACACTCACATGGTAGAGCCACACTCAGCCGCACTCACACAGTACAGCCACACTCAGCCACATGCAGTGCAGCCACACTCAGCCTCCCTCACACGGTACAGCCACACTCGCACTGTAGAGCCACACTCAGCCGCACTCATGCAGTAGAACCACACTCAGCCACACTCACACAGTACAGCCACACAGTACAGCCACATTCACACAGTACAGCCACACTCACACAGTAAAGCCACACTTAGCCACACTCACACAGTACAGCCACACTCAGCCGCACTCGCGCAGTACAGCCACACTCAGCCGCACTCACACAGTACAGCCACACAGTACAGCCACACTCACACAGTACAGCCACACTCAGCCGAACTCACGCAGTACAGCCACACTCAGGCACACTCACACGGTACAGCCACACTCAGCCGCACTCACACAGTACAGCCACACTCACACAGTACAGCCACACTCATGCAGTACAGCCACACACCCACACGCACACAGTACAGCCACACTCAGCCGCACACACACAGCACAGCCATACTCACACAGTACAGCCACACTCAGCCGCACTCACACAGTACAGCCACACTCAGCCTCACGCAGTGCAGCCACACTCAGCTGCCCTCACACAGTACAGCCACACTCGCACTGTAGAGCCACACTCAACTGCAGTCACGCAGTACATCCACACTCAGCCGAACTCACACAGTACAGCCACACAGTACAGCCACACTCATGCAGTACAGCCACACTCAGCCACACTCATGCAGTACAGCCACACTCATGCAGTACAGCCACACACCCGCATGCACACAGTACAGCCACACTCACACAGTACAGTCACACTCAGCCGCACTCACACAGTACAGCCCCACTCAGCCACACGCAGTGCAGCCACACTCAGCCTCCCTCACACGGTACAGCCACACTCGCACTGTAGAGCCACACTCAGCCGCACTCATGCAGTAGAACCACACTCAGCCACACTCACACAGTACAGCCACACAGTACAGCCACATTCACACAGTACAGCCACACTCACACAGTACAGCCCCACTCAGCCACACGCAGTGCAGCCACACTCAGCCGTCCTCACACAGTACAGCCACACTCACACTGTAGAGCCTCACTCAGCTGCACTCACGCAGTAGAGTCACAATCAACCACACTCACGCAGTACATCCACACTCAGCCGCACTCACACAGTACAGCCACACAGTACAGCCACACTCACACAGTACAGCCACACTCACACAGTACAGCCACACAGTACAGCCACATTCACACAGTACAGTCACACTCAGTCGCACTCACACAGTACAGCCATACTCAGCCACACGCAGTGCAGCCACACTCAGCCATCCTCACACAGTACAGCCAGACTCGCACTGTAGAGCAATACTCAGCCGCACTCACGCAGTAGAGCCACACTCAATCACACTCATACAGTATATCCACACTCAGCTGCACTCACACAGTACAGCCACACAGTACAGCCACACTCACACAGTACAGCCACACTCACACAGTACAGCCACACAGTAGAGCCACACTCACACAGTACAGCCACACTCAGCCGCACTCACACAGTAGAGCCACACTCAGCTGCACTTGCACGGTAGAGCTACACTCAGCCGCACTCAAGCAGTGAAGCCACACTCAGCCGCACTCACGCAGTACAGCCACACTCAGCTGCACTCACACAGTATGGCCACACAGTACAGCCACACTCACACGGTACAGCCACACTCAGCCGCACTCGCACAGTAGAGCCACACTCAGCTGCACTCGCACGGTAGAGCCACACTCAGCCACATTCAAGCAGTAAAGCCACACTCAACCGCACTCACGCAGTACAGCCACACTCAGCCGCACTGACACAGTACAGCCAGACTCAGCCGCACTCGCGCAGTACAGCCACACTCAGCCGCACTCACACAGTACAGCCACACAGTACAGCCACACTCACACAGTACAGCCACACTCAGCCACACTCACGCAGTACAGCCACACTCAGCCGCACTCACACAGTACAGCCACACTCACACAGTACAGCCACACTCATGCATTACAGCCACACACCCGCACGCACACAGTACAGCCACACTCAGCCGCACTCACACTGGGGCCGTTACGGATGTGGCGATACTAAATATGTGTACTTTTATTGTTTGTTTTTTATTTAGATAAAGAAATGTATTTATGGGAATAATATATATTTTTTTCATTATTTTTTTTACACATTTGGAAATTTTTTTTTAACTTTTTTACTTTGTCCCAGGGGGGATCTGTCAGATCAGCGATCTGACTTACAGGGCTGCAGGCTTACCAAGCGCCCGCTTGAGCAGGCACTTGGTAAGCCACCTCCCTCCCTGCAGGACCCGGATGCCATGGCCATCTTGGATCCGAGCCTGCTGCAGGGATGGAGGTAAGGAGACCCTCGCAGCAATGCGATCACATCTCAAGGTCTCAAGGAAGCCCACAGGAAGCCCCTTCCCTGCGCGATGCTTCCCTGTACCCCCGTCACAATGCGATCATGTTTGATCACGGTGTGACGGGGGTTAATGTGCTGGAGGCCGTCCGTGACTGATCCTGGCGCATAGTGCTGGATGTCAGCTGTGATAGACAGCTGACACCCGGCCGCGATCAGCCACGCTGAGCGTGGCCAATCGCGTATGACGTACTATCCCATCGGTGGTCATACGGGCCCACCTCACCTCGACGGGATAGTACGTCTAATGTCAGAAAGGGGTTAAACATACATATAGGGGTCCTGAACATATTTTCTGTTCTGTAGTTTCTTTACATTTTGTTGCCCAGAAAAAAAGCAGATGACAGTAAAGAAATAGCATAATATCATAAAAAAATTTCTGTCTCCTCTCAGGGATCTAATTGCATTGAACGCAAACTTGGCATGGAAAGCAACTAAATGTGTGACATTCTGACAAATTTTGCACTTGAGACTAATATAACAAAGCAAGTTGATTACTACTAAGCTGAAAAAAGTAAATTGCAGTTTAGTATCAATATGTCTATTGTCTGTACAAGTCCCCTCTATAATTTGTAAAGCGCTGCGGAATATGTTGGCGCTATATAAATAAAAATTATTATTATTATTATAATATATTAAAAGTGGCATTTATTTACTAATTTTTGCTATGATTATGAAATCAATATCATTTGCATTTTATCAGAGGACATACCTTATGTTAATCTACATATCACCTCATGTAGGGGAAATTAATATACACATAAACTGAAAAGATTATATTTAATTAGTAAAAGGAAAAAGGTCAATATCCATCATATATACAGTATACATATACTGTATATATATGTATATATACAAAATGTATATATATATATATATATATATACATATTAAGCATAGTAACCTTTTTAATTTACTTACATATATATTTGCTACTTTTTTTTGTTATTCATTTCATGTATGCGGCAATTTGCATTTCCAAAAGAAAAAATATCACAGACTGGAAAAGCATACAAATGGAGATGGAGAGGCAATATAGCAACTGGGAACAGTTTGTCATTCACCTGCATACATTTCCATCAAAGATTTGCTTTGCAAACTAAAAGTTCAAACATAACAGCATCTAAATCTGCATATCAACTCACAGCTGCTCTATGACATGGCAAAGAACGTATTCTAAAAAGCTTTAGCACTGGACCATCTGCTTCTTCAAAGACATCAGCTTATATTCAACCTTTATTCCAATGAGCCGCAATTATAGCAGTACCATCATTGTGGATATTTAGGTATTTTATATTATCACAAAAAGCAGCATATCACATGCCCTAAATGAAGTAGATGATGTTTGCAACATTATTTTATATTGTGTCTCCAAAATAGATCATGCAAGTTTAAAGTATTTCATTAGTGGTGAACTGACCCTAGAAAATGTTTTAAAATACTTTAAAATAATCTTTAAAACCTGCTCGAATTTTCCAAAATTTGTGGAATCAGGTGAACCCGATGTTTAATGATTCACTTTGCACAAATCCATTAAAAAGGCAGCAGAATTCCAAGGGTTTGTCAAGGGGATAAAAAACAATAAATGCTTATACTCACATCTCCCTATCTCTCCACCACCACTCTCTATCCTGTCTTATGGAAAACCTGTCCCACCTCTTTTTCCTTCAGAACAAAACATCCCACATCTTTCCCCTGTATTGGCTCCCGATTATTTATTTACTAGATTGTGGCCCGATTCTAATGCATCGGGTATTCTAGAATATGCATGTCCCCGTAGTATATGGACAATGATGATTCCAGAATTCGTGGCAGACTGTACCCGTCGCTGATTGGTTGAGGCAACCTTTATGACATCATCGTCACCATGGCAACCATTATGACATCTACGTCGATACTGTGCCCGTCGCTGATTGGTCGAGGTGAATTCGCGGCAGACTGTGCCTGTCGCTGATTGGTCAAGGCAACCTTTATGACATCATTGTCGCCATGCTGTGCCCGTCGCTGATTGGTCGAGGCCTGGCGGCCTCAACCAATCAGAGACGCGGGATTTCCAGGACAGACAGACAGAAAAACCCTTAGACAATTATATATATAGATTTATCATAATATTTATTATGGTCTTGGGTCAAAACACCATAAAGCATAATAAGAAACATTTGATTCACGTTGAATACTTTCGATGAAAATCAAATATTCTGGCCAAATTTTAGTTAACTACTGAATTCTAATCTATAAACTGGTGTTAGTCACTATTAAATCATTTTTGTTAATTTTCCCAGTAATTTTCTTTAAAAAAGGAAAATATATGCCTGAGAAATACTATTATTGCATGCAGCATTCAAAACGTGTTGGTAATAACTACATTGCATAAAAAAGAGACTTAGAAAAAAATGTTTTTTAAACAATAAAGCTATCTGGGCAAATCTTACACTTTTTCAGCATTAATTAAGGGTCTAGCAATGATGAAGTCTTGGGCTCTACAGAACTAAAAAAAGCTTGTGACCTCTATCTACTGTAAATTAATTACTAGTCTCAAAATATGGTTAAACATCAACAAGTGCAGGATACCTTAAGGTACCTTCACACATAACGATATTGTTAACGATATCGTTGCTTTTTGTGACGTAGCAACGATATCGTTAATAAAATCGTTATGTGTGACAGCGACCAACGATCAGGCCCCTGCTGGGAGATCGTTGGTCGCTGAAGAAAGTCCAGAACTTTATTTCGTCGCTGGACTCCCGAGGACATCGCTGGATCAGCGTGTGTGACACCGATCCAGCGATGTCTTCACTGGTAACCAGGGTAAACATCGGGTAACTAAGCGCAGGGCCGTGCTTAGTAACCCGATGTTTACCCTGGTTACCATCCTAAAAGTAAAAAACACAAACAGTACATACTTACCTACAGCTGTCTGTCCTTGGCGCTCTGCACTCCTCCTGTACTGGCTGTGAGCGTCGGTCAGCCGGAAAGCAGAGCGGTGACGTCACCGCTCTGCTTTCCGGCCGCTGTGCTCACAGCCAGTACAGGAGGAGAGCAGAGCACAGCGCTGGAGGACAGACAGCGGTAGGTAAGTATGTACTGTTTGTTTTTTTTACTTTTAGGATGGTAACCAGGGTAAACATCGGGTTACTAAGCGCGGCCCTGCACTTAGTTACCCGATGTTTACCCTGGTTACCGGCATCGTTGGTCGCTGGAGAGCGGTCTGTGTGACAGCTCTCCAGCGACCAAACAGCAACGCTGCAGCGATCCGGATCGTTGTCGGTATCGCTGCAGCGTCGCTTAATGTGAAGGGGCCTTTAGGTGTAAAATGTTAGTATCTTAAAAGTAGCTGCAGTAGCTAATATACAGTAGCAGATGAAGAGCCTTTCAGCGTAAACTCAGCATAGACAAGTTGGTTCTTTTCTGGTGCTGATTGACACCACCACTCAGCTAATAATTTGTGACAGGACATCCTATTGCCTCAATCCTTTTTCCATGACAAGATTTTCCACCTTGTTTGCTAACATAGGTTATTTACAGTAGGAAGAACATGATCATGGAGGTCAACCCTTCATTGACCTAGCGGTTTGATTTGAAGGAAGTCAAGACTCTCTGGGCAATTGTAAACTATGTTGCCCCATGGGGGAATGACAATACTTTCTGACCTTACCTTAGACAAATAAACATTTAACATGTTAAAAGAGACTGGGTTTCTTTTGTTGGAAATCTGATTCACACAGAGGCATCATTTAATTACAGCACAGCTGGTAAGTATTCAATAATCTTTTCTGCAATTTTTAAAAAAATGTTTTTTTTTTCTGTAATGAAGTTTTTATTAAATCATCGAATTGCTATAATGTGCAATGGGTGTCATGTGTGTAAACATAAAATGATGTACGTCATTTATTCTGGCAAAAGATCTTGCTTTAAATTTCAACCTGCTGTGCCCATATTACATATTACGCAAAATTGTTTTATGGTTACCTGCTGTTCAAGGTTTTGATGCACACAAAGACAATCACAAGGAAATAAAGACATATTTTGCTTTAATTATAATAAGGCTCATTAATATTTCTATACCTCGCAGGAACATCTGTTGTTATTATTAACATAAAACATTTCTTGACTGTACCAAAGATGAGATTCAATGACCTCTGAGTAAAGTAGAAAGCACTACAGTATAGCCCGACATTAATATTCCTGCTGTTTTATAGTTCAAGAAACCAGTTTTAGCATACAAATAGATTGAAAGGAATTATTGGCTCCACAGTGTAGTAAATACCAAGCATGAAGTAAATATGGTGATGTTTAAATTAAAGAGACGTGCATCAATTTAGAAAATTTGATTTGCATCAATTTTTTTCTACGCAAAACAAATTAGATGTTTATTATGCTCTGATTTCTCTTCAGACTCCAATGCATTAATAAAATGAGGACCACAGCTACCTAGTCCTCCACGGTTGCTTGCTCCATCTATCTGGCTCAAGTTTTCTCTTCCATCTTTAGCTTCACTCTTCAGGGCCACTGGCTCTAATTAGACTTTTAAGGGGTATTCCCATCTCCAAGATCCTATCTCAATATGTAGTAGGTGTAATAAGAATAATAGTAGCAAATTCCTTCAATTAGAAACCAAGGATAGTTCTTCTGATTCGCAAAGTTGCCTACCCGATGTGCAGGGCATTGCAGTAGCTTAGGTATCCATAGTTATGGCCACTCATATAGTGACAGTTAGTTAGCTATTAGTGGTGATATCCATGGTTACCTAAGGTAATGCAATGCCCTGCACATGGGGTAAACATCATAGTGAATTAGAAGAACTATACTACAATTCTATTTGGAGTTATATGCTAATTTTATTATTATTATTATTATTATTACATCTAGTACATACTGTGATTGGATTTTGAAGATGGCAATACCCCTTTAATCTACGAGATTGACTTCATGATGTCACGTGAGGCCTAACCACTGACTAGGTCTCACACAACAGCTAACTACAACTCAAGTAACAATTATAATGTCATTTTTAATTTTTATGAATAAATTCATCAAAATTGTGCTCCTGGTGACTGAGAATTTTTGTGAAATTCAAAGTGAATTGGCTCATCTCTAGTAAATGCAAATGTTAACCATACAGATGTTAACTATCTCTGTAACAATACCATCCATCCATCTGATTTGTAGAAAACTGCAACACAACTACATCATATTAATTGTCTCAATCTGCAGAGGGGGTCAGCAGAATAATCACTATAAAGGGATACACTAATTTAATTAACCCTGTACTGCTATAAAACAGCAGGGATTGATTTTCTGCTGGTTTTCAAAAAGTTTGTCCTTTTTCTATTTAATACTAAATATATAAAAAAAAGTCATTTCTTGTGTTTCAACAATTTATCAGCATACATTAGCCAGTTAAATCAATATCAGTATGTAGTTCTACCTTAAGGCCATGTTCACACATTCATTATTTTGTCAGTATTTTACATCAGTATTTTTAAGCCAAAATTAAGAGTGGGTGAAAAATGCAGAAGTGATGACGTGTTTCTATTATACTTTCCCTGTGATTGTTCCATTCTTGATTTTGGCTTAGAAATACTGACGTAAAATACTCATCAAATACTGAACGTGCAAATGTAGCCAAATTCAATCTCACATCATATCTGTGCATAAACAGACACTGGTTGGGGGACAGACTTGTACAGCTGTGCCCAATTTATGTAAAATATGGCTAGACCATTGTGCAAAACAAGAAGATTTTTTTTTGCCATTCTTATTTTTTCATAGAATGTAAATTCTTACAAACCAGATCCTTGTACTTCATTTTTAAATGTTAGTTGCATAATTAAGGAAGGTTATTATTAGTAGTATTAGTGTGCAACCATATAAATGCATACTACAAGATTTCTAAAAATTCCAAGTAAATAAAAGTTCTGAGCATTATTGACCACAAAAAAATACAAAGAAAACATATTTGTGAAAACACCTTTTTTCTCATTGGGAACATGGTTATTGGACTTTTCATCTCACTCTTGCCATCAGTAGTGCATACTAAAAATAGCAGGTATCGTACATTCATAACATGAATTATTCTATCGAACCTTTTAGCTTGTACTGAGCTACAAACCTTTTAATTTCTATTGAGCTGCCAAGTAAGATTATACGACTTACAGAAAATACTCAAGAGAACAATTTCACCATCTTTGCAAAAGACTGGACACAATAATTGTTTACTTCTTTGCTCAAGGCAAAAGAGCATCTCTGCTCTTAGGACCTTGCACAAGATATATTTTAATGATAGCATAGGGGTCGAATGTATTATCAAGCCTCAACATAATGCATGTTTTATTAGAGAAGGAACACAAGTTTAATGAAAAGCTTTTTCTTCACATATAGAGCATGATGAATGTGGAAGAGTGTAATTATTATTTTAACAGACATACATGGCGAGAAATGAACTTAATTACTTAGCTCTAAAGTAGCTAATTATTCTGTTATTTACTTTGATATGTATGTAATTTATAATATATAGATGGTAAAAAAATAAATTAAAATATACTAAAGTATTTTATATTTCAAATATCTACATTAGGTCTAGTGATGAGCGAGTATGCTCGTTACTCGAGTTTCTCCGAGCATACTCGGGTGTTCTCCAAGTATTTCGGCATGCTCGAAGATGTAGTTTATGTCGACGCAGCTGCATGATTTGTAGCTGCTAGACAGCTTGAATACATGTTGGAATTGTCTATTTGTTAGGAAATCCCCACATGTATTCAAGCTGTCTAGCAGATGCAAATCACGAAGCGGCGTCAACATAAACTAAATCTCTGAGCATGCTGAAATACTCGGAGACCACCGAGCATGCTTGGAGAAACTCGAGTAACAAGCATATTTGCTCATTACTAATTAGGACATTTAATTATTTTCTGCAAAATAAATCAACCATAAACTGTATTAATCTACAGTAAACTGTTGGATGGTGACCATTACAAACCACTAGATGCAACTAATATGCTGCACCAGTAAGATAATTATTATCAGATACATTAAATACTGTACTTTCAGTGGGGTTACTGCTACTGGACAAAATATAATATTTTTTTCGAATTAGTCAAAAAATGAAATATTGAAAACACTTTTTTGGTCTGTTTTGGGCTTTGAATTGCAATACAATTTAGTAATTGTATAATATACATAAAAAGCAGAAAACAAGAATAGATTCAAGGAGCAACCATGTAACAATGCATGACAGTAAATTAAAGAATATGCAATGAGTAGAGAATGAACATTAGCATCTAATCCAGTGTTCCCCAACTCAGATCATCAAGAGCCACCAACAGGTCATGTTTTCAGGATTTCCTTAGTATTGCACCGGTGATTGAATGCTTGCCTGTCCAGGTGTTGCAATTACCACCTGTGCAATACTAAGGAAATCCTGAAAACAAGACCTGTTGGTGGCTCTCGAGGACCGTAGTTGGGGAACACTGATCTAATCAAAGTACAGCTTATATAAGCAACAAGGTAAGTATTCAATGCATTTGTAATTTCCTATATACTCATTTACTAGGCATAACTAAGTTTAAATCATAGAATCATGGAATCTTAGAATGGTAGAGTTCGAAGGGACCTCCTGGGTCATCTGGTTCAACCCCCTGCTCGAAGCAGGATTCACTAAATCATCCCAGACAGATGTCTGTCCAGCCTCTGTTTGAAAACGTCCATGGAAGGAGAACTCACCACCTCTCATGGCAGCCTGTTCCACTCACTGATCACCCTAACTGTCAAAAGATTTTTTTCTAATATCTAATCTGTGTCTTCTCCCTTTCAGTTTCATCCCATTGCTTCTAGTCTTTCCTTGTGCAAATGAGAATAAAGATGATCCTTCTACAATATGACAGCACTTCAGATATTTGACAGCTACTAAGTCTCCTCCCAGTCTTCTTTTTTGCAAGCTTAACATTCCCAGATCCTGTAACTTTTCCTTATAGGACATGGTTTGCAGAACGGTCACCATTCTGTTCGCTCTTCTCTGAACTTGCTCCAGTTTGTTGGTGTCTTTTTTTAAATATGGTGCCCAAAACTGGACACAGTATTCCAGATGAGGTCTGACCAAAGAGGAGTAGAGGACAATAATGACTTCACGTGATCTAGACTGTATGCTTCTGTTAATACATCCCAGAATTGCATTTGCCTTTTTTTGCTGCTGCATCACACTGTTGACTCATGTTCAGTTTATGATCTATTAGTATATCCAAGTCTTTTTCACATGTGCTGTTGTGTAGCCCTATTCCTCCCATTCCTCCCATTCTGTATATGCTTTTTTCATTTTTATTGCCCAGATGTAGTACTTTGCATTTTTCCTTGTTAAAAAACATCCTGTTAGTTGCTGCCCACTGCTCCACTTTATTTATATCTTTTTGAATCTTCCTTCTCTCTTCTCTGGCATTAGTTATCCCTCCTAGGTTTGTGTCATTAGCAAATTTATTATTTTTGAGCCAGGAGATAAAGGTCTGAGAATAGTTTAAAAAAAACAAAGTTACATTTAATTTAGACTTCATTTACTGTCACTAAAGGTTTGGTCAATGTCAAACAGATTCATATAATATTTGTGATTAATGGTAGTTTAAAAATGTCCAGACTAACAGTCTGCCTTTCTAGAGTACGTTGTAATGCATTATAATTCTTAGTCATGTCAATATAAAATTCCTTGAAAAAATTTTCATAAAGTGTGAACTTTTCCATATTACACCCACAAACATAAATTTTGAGAGGATTTTATGTGATATTCCAAAACAGACTAGCAAACTTTTAAGAAGTGTAAGGAAATGATATGTAGTTTTCTAATAATTTTAAAAATATTAAGTTGAAAATTGTAACATGCATTTCTATTCAATACCCAGCAGTTTTATACCGCTAAATAAAATTCTGAGCGACCAATTGCCTCCAGAAATCACATAATTAGTAAATTGAGTCCACCTGTGTCCTTTTATTTTCAGTATAACTATAAGTGTTCTGTGAAGGCCTGATATGTTTGTTTAAGAAGATTAAGAATGAAATAGCAGTATGAATGCCAAGGAGCACACCAGACATGTAAGGGATAAAGATCTGAAGAACAGTAAATAAGGGTTAAATTATACAAATAAGCAGCTAAAGCTCTGAAGATCTGACAGAGCACTTTTCAATTCATCCGCAAAAATGTAAGGAGTAAGCACAACTGCAAATCTACCAATAAATAGTCGTCCGCTTAAAATGACATCCCAAGCTAGGAGAGCACTAACTAGAGAAGAAGCCAAGAGGCCCACAGTCACTCTGGAAGAGCTGCAGATATTCACAACTGAGGTGGGAGAATTGGTCCACAGGACTATTATTAGTATATTCCACACATCTTTATTTAAGACTGGCAAGAAGAAAGCTATTTTTGAAAGCAAGCCATGAGAAGTTCCAATTGCAGTATGCAAAAAGCCATGTAGGGGCATAGTTAGCATATTCAAAAAGGTGATCTGGTCAAATGAGACAAAAATAGAACTTTATGGGCTAAATACAAAATCCTATGTGTTGCAAAAAACTATCATTGCACATTACACTGAAAACAACATTTACACAATAAAACATTGTGGTAGCAACAGAATGCTGAGGGGATGCTTTTCTTTAATGGGGCAGAAGAGGTGTTTAGAGTAGATGGAGTGATGGATGGAGCTAAATATTTAGCAAAGCAATAAGGAAAATCAATAAAAAGCAGTGAAACACTTGAGACTGGGGTATGTTAGGTGTCGTGTTCCTGACCCGGCAGAGGGGGAATCTCGAACTATGTCCACTGTGGTCTCCCATTCTTCTCTAGCTGCAGTGGAGCCTGCTCAGCGGAAATATTGGTCCCAGCACCTGGGTCAGACAGATACTGCACGTTTGGTTACTGCTGCCCTTCCAGGTTCTCCTGGGACTAAGTCCTGCTTTTTTCCTTCTGAGCATGCCCAAGGGAAGACCTCTCATTGGAGGTCGGGGGTCACATGCTCAGGTCCTGTAGCAGCTCCTATTGGTCCACTAGGAAGGTCCTGAAGAGCTACAACTATAAAAGGTTCACATGGCCTCACGGCCATGTGCTAGTATCATTTGTGTTTGGCTGTTGCCAGTAGATACTCTATCACTCTGTATATATGTGGTGTGAGTCTGTTTAGCTTTGGGGCTGTACACTCAGGCAGGCAGCTAGCGTCAGTGGGGGCAATTAGCCTTGCCTTAACTTCTGGTTCCTTCATGTGTGCGGTTAGCACAGAAGAGTTCCAGAGCAAGCACAACCCTAGTTAGGGTATTAGTTTCTGTGTACAGCGTGACTCTGTGAAGCAAAAGAGGTCACTTACGTTTTACATGGGGTGAAGTTTAACCCACGTGTGAGCTCAGTGTCCATCCACCATTACTTTGCAGCAGGTATCGCTGCATGGTGGACCCCGGGCTGCGGACGCACCTCATATCAATCTCTCTATTACTTGGTACTTTCCGCTAGAACTAACAGGAGTATAGGCTTAAATTCCAGCAGGATAACAACCCTTCCAGACCTACAATGGAAGGGTTTATACCAAAGCATATTAATGTGTTTAATTCTAGACATCAATCCCATTGAGAAACTGTGGTAAGATTTGAAAACTGCTGTTCACAGACACCCTCCATCTAAACTCACTGTGCTAGAACTAGTTTGCACAGAAGAATGGGCAAAAATTTCAGCATTTAAATGTGCATAGTTGTTAGAGACATATCCCAAAAGACTTGCAGCAGTTACTGTGGTCCTACCAATTATTGACTCAGGGGAACTTAATTCAAATGGTTGTCACAATTTTTAAATTTATATTTTTTAAATGTTGAGAAAACCATGCATTATTTCCTTTAAACTTCACAAATTCTTGCTACATAGTGTTGGTATTTCACATAAAATAAAAAAAATACATGTAAGTTTGTGGGTGTAACTTGAAACAATGTGGAAAAGTTAATTGGATATGAATACTAATTCAAAGCACTTCATCATAAATATGTCTTGTAAATATACAATATATATATAACTTAGTCTTATATCTTGTGGACTAAATGTCATACATCGCTTAGAAACTATACCTTGTCGCAGTACAATGCACCAAATTTATTAAAAGTTATGTGCAACTTCTACCCTTCTGGGCTATTCTTACAACACAAAATTAAATTTATACTTGCTATATATTCTTTTTAAATCTGCCCCCTTGAAAATGACCTTTTTCTATGAGTGGTGTTTTTGCACATTTTTGTCATATACAACAATTTTAAATAATGTTATGAAACAATTCAAGCCAATTGCAGGCATAAACCAACTGATAACTGCCCATCAATGTGTTCCGAGGTTTCTTGACAAAATGCCAATATTGATGATAAAAAGATTGTATAGAATTGCATATTCTATATCTACAGACAAGTTCTTAGTAGGCCAATAAGGTACAAACAAGGAACATAAGCCATTTATGAAAATGTTACCAATTGCTACTGAGTTTTACATAGTTTTGCATAAATCACTTCAAGACCATAGAGATTTTGTTCAAGACTTCCAGGCCTGCAATTATTATTTTTTAAGTAGGGAGAAGTTTTCCCCTAAAGGTTTGGATTCTTTTACTGATTGAACAATCCAAGATTGCCCTTTTCTGTTTAAAAATTTAACAAATGTGTTAGCCTAAAGAAAATGTTATCTGGTTAAAGAAAAGCTAAATACATCTGACATGATGAAAAAATGGTTTTCTAAAGAAAAGTTTATACTTTTTTAGTTCTTTAGTTCTTATTTTCTTTTTTTACATATGTTCAAGCTAGAGATGAGTGAAATTATTTGAATGGAATTTAATTGCAATTGAATTTTTCAAAAATCCAAATTCTCCAGAATACAGATTATTGTAATTCATTCCTCTGAAATTTCACAATTGTATGGCAAGCTGGACACTGTTTTGTTCTATCATAAAGGGCAGGCAAAAGTTTTTACAAAATAAAACAAATAATACTCTCTTCATCACTATGACTGACCCCCACTGCTCACATTCTCCCATCAGGTCTTCAGTGCCTCTTTTTGCCATCGCCTTACACTGATACCCCAGGTGTCTTCAGGCTTAGCCAGAATTTCCATCACTAGCCAGTACAATGATGTTCCCAAGCTTGTGTCCCTTTGTGACCCAACATTGCAACATGCACATGGACATCTTGGCCTAATTTTGGCCAGAAGACGCGGTTTTTCAGTGCCTGACGCCGGTAAAAAGAGATGTATACTGAAACATTTAGCAGCGTGAACAGCTGAAGAGTTGGTTGATTTTATTCTACATCTTATGTTTATTAAGTTCTAGGTCCTAGAGAGATCCCAGAGCATAAGAAGGGAAGTTAAATTTGAGGAGAAAAAAAATCACTGTTTATTTGTAGATTTGATCATCTCTATATTTCCATGATATACAAGGATATTTGCTTAAATTTGACATTTTTTATTTGTTAAAATATTAATTGAGCAAGAACATTTTATTGGCATTTCATCATATAACAACTCAAGCTCTTTTTTCAACGCTATTTCAAAGTTACTATTGAAGGACATTATTGCGGACAATGGTATAAATAAATTGCCCCCTAAGTGATAAATAGGAATTCACTGAATCTTAAAAAGTTCAGCCATAGCCATAACATTTCTAGTCAGTTAAAGACATGACTTTGACAAAGAAAATTCCAAAATTACAATTTAAAATTAACTTTTCAAAGTATTCATGCTTTTGTGTTTGGATCAGTGTTTAGCTGAATAAACTTGGAAGACAATGACCAGCCATTCACATAGCCATAAAAATGTGTTTGGAATCTAAAATATTTGAACACAACTTTCATAATTTTGCTATATTTAATTAGCAGTGTTCTGGTAACTACAAATTGCCTGATGACTATATCCCTTGTATGATTTGTTTTCCAAGTGCTAAACTGTATATGTATATGTATAGAGGGAATAAAATGAAGATTATCATTAAATAATTGGTTTAATATAAGTAAAGATAAGAAAGAAAGTGAAGATAATATATTTTGTAAAACATATTGACAGTGAAATCTGTTTTTTTATCCTCTTAGACTGATCATTCACTTTAAATTCAAGGTAACATTGTCTTCAGTTAAATTTTTACATTAAGAGATATGAGATGATGATTCCTGCTCATACAATTTCATGGACAGGGAGGGTAAAAGAAGGGCATATAAAGTAAAAACAGTCTGCTGATTAATTTTATAAAATAGCTTCAAAGTGAATAAAGCTCAGTTTTCTGACACAGAGCTTAAACTACCTTGCATTATTATAGATGCTATAGGGTGCTTGGGTATCTACTGCATGAGGTTAAAATAATTTGGACCTAGCAGACAATAATATAAAGGTGAATATTCATAATATTATCAGAAATACTGAACTCTATGAACTGCAAGTTTCAGAAAAACTAGTCAACAAATATTCATATTTCTCTGGTGTTGTCTTTTTAAAGTGTAATTTTGATTGCATTTATGCATGTTTGGAAACGTTTGTCATCCTTCTTTTTAGATGTTATGCTAAGAAGCATGGACATAAAGTCATTATTTCAAAATATCAATACTTACACCTGATACTCTCTGTAGGAATTGGATTGAATTGGAATGGGTAAGACTGAAGCTTGAGTAATTTTTCTTTTACTCAGGTGGAGACAAATGATCTGTTTCCAAGTAGGTTCTTAATAACTGAGTATGGATGGCCCTAACAACACACCGTGCTTGCTCTATATAATCACACACATCACTTCCAAAGCATGTATTGGTGAAGGAGTTCATAATGACCAACAGTTTGTCACTGGCTTGATCATCTCCCATTAGCTTGTACTACAAGGCTTGAAAGGATTGAAACTACACACATTTGCTCTGTACAAGCAGAATTGGGTCTATATGGATTTATTTTCAACCCAATACTCATATTATCCTAATATGTTTTAAACAGTAGTATAATGAGTTGTCATTTTACAAGTGGTAAATTTATTTAATTTAAGACTAATTGCAATAAAAACTACTCTGCAACACATATTTTATATAATTTGCTAATTATCTTTCTTCAACCATCATTGATTAATTAATCATCTCTGACCGGATTCTACACAATGCAAGCAAATAACATATTGACTTCCCTTAGGATGAATAAAATGTGATCAACATTGCTTGTAACAGTCCAGAATATTAAAGATTGAAAAAAATACAGAACAAACTGTGTGATGATCTACAAATCTAAAAGTATATCCAGAAACAAACAGTTATATAAGATTAAAGGAAAATACATAGGAAAATATGAGCTGTTGGCATTATATTTTGCTGCAACTCCTAGGACTCCACTGAACCACAAGTGTCATTATCTCTATGCAGAGAGGACAACAGTGGAACATAAGAGCTTCTTCTCTTGGGTGCTTGACATGTTGGCATAAAAAAAGAATTCCAGACCTTTGCAGGTCACAACAAAGTTCAAAGTTTGCAATGCATAAGAGATTGGACACATACAAGTTCCTGAAGAACATAAAACCACTTTGTTCATCTAAATACTATATCAAGTGACAGGTTAGGCTCCTTTCACACTAGCGTCGGAATCTCCCCGTCGCAATGCGTCGGGGAGAGATTCCGACGCTAGTGTTTGCTGCATTGCACAATGGGTGCAGCGGATGCATTTTTCTGGCGCATCCGCTGCCCCATTGTAAGGTGCGGGGAGGTGGGGGCGGAGTTCCGGCCGTGCATGCGTGGTCGGAAAAAGCGGTCCGTCAGGAGAAAAAAACTTTACATGTAGCGTTTTTTTCTCCCGACGGTCCGCAAAAGCACGACGCATCTGTCGCTCGACGGATGCGACGTGTGGCAATCAGTCGCAAATGCGTCGTCAATGCAAGTCTATGGGGAAAAAATGCATCCTGCAAGCACTTTTGCAGGTTGCGTTTTTTCTGCAAAACGACGCATTGTGACGGATTAAAAAAAACGCTAGTGTGAAAGTAGCCTTAGTTAGCTATGGAATTTATTAGACAACAGTCAACACATGTCACATTCTGTTATATTGAATATAAAGAAAATACAATATTTGATACTAAGAACAACATAGCAACAGTAGACCATGATTTAGAGACATCTGAAAGCTCTGTTTATCTAAATGTTCAGTATTACAAACTTCTATATACTAAAATTAAGAAATGCTATTGATACTAGTTACTTCAGTTGCCAATATTTCTACAATATAGTTTTTATGCACTCATAAAAGAAATGCATGATGATGGGGCATGTGCAGGATATTATTCAAAGGCTCAACTCCCTGCAAATCTACACTAAGAAGTCCTCGACACTCTGTATGCCAATGTATGCTTTAGCATATGGTGTTTATAGAGCTAGTAGCTCCATAATATACTGAGAGATCCACACAGAATCTAATAAAGATTAAAAAAAATAAAGGACATAAGAAGGGTCATAAAATTCTGTGGGTTCTAAAATGCATCTCTATTAGATATTGAGATATTGAGATATTTAGGAAACCCCCTCCCTGTGTACGCACTCCTTATCCTTATAATTGGTAATAGAGATTAGCTTTAAGTAAAGGAAGAGAAAAAGCATTTTTGCCTGCATTTTTCCAATAGCCACAATATTTGGCAGCCACACTTGTGCACGTTTAAGATTTTATACGTTCTGTTTTGGAGGGGACTCCTCTCATGTAACGAATAATCTATCTCATTATACTGAATATTCTTATTAGATGATTGTTGGCTCATCTCTCCCGTTACCATTTGGAGGTCCCTATTTTGTCTCATATATTCCCCATCCCCCCACCCCCTGTTTTTAACAATTGTATTAATAAACAGTTATTTTTAATCTCCAAATATCGTTCATTTCACTTCTTATCCTCTCAATATACTCCGTAGAGGATTATGTACAGTGGGGCAAAAAAGTATTTAGTCAGTCAGCAATAGTGCAAGTTCCACCACTTAAAAAGATGAGAGGCGTCTGTAATTTACATCATAGGTAGACCTCAACTATGGGAGACAAACTGAGAAAAAAAAATCCAGAAAATCACATTGTCTGTTTTTTTAACAATTTATTTGCATATTATGGTGGAAAATAAGTATTTGGTCAGAAACAAACAATCAAGATTTCTGGCTCTCACAGACCTGTAACTTCTTCTTTAAGAGTCTCCTCTTTCTTCCACTCATTACCTGTAGTAATGGCACCTGTTTAAACTTGTTATCAGTGTAAAAAGACACCTGTGCAAACCCTCAAACAGTCTGACTCCAAACTCCACTATGGTGAAGACCAAAGAGCTGTCAAAGGACACCAGAAACAAAATTGTAGCCCTGCACCAGGCTGGGAAGACTGAATCTGCAATAGCCAACCAGCTTGGAGTGAAGAAATCAACAATGGGAGCAATAATTAGAAAATGGAAGACATACAAGACCACTGATAATCTCCCTCGATCTGGGGCTCCACGCAAAATCCCACTCCATGGGGTCAGAATGATCACAAGAACGGTGAGCAAAAATCCCAGAACCACGCGGGGGGACCTAATGAATGAACTGCAGAGAGCTGGGACCAATGTAACAAGGAGTACCATAAGTAACACAGGACGCCACCATGGACTCAGATCCTGCAGTGCCAGACGTGTCCCACTGCTTAAGCCAGTACTTGTCCGGGCCCGTCTGAAGTTTGCTAGAGAGCATTTGGATGATCCAGAGGAGTTTTGGGAGAATGTCCTATGGTCTGATGAAACCAAACTGGAACTGTTTGGTAGAAACACAACTTGTCGTGTTTGGAGGAAAAAGAATACTGAGTTGCATCCATCAAACACCATACCTACTGTAAAGCATGGTGGTGGAAACATCATGCTTTGGGGCTGTTTCTCTGCAAAGGGGCCAGGACGACTGATCCGGGTACATGAAAGAATGAATGGGGCCATGTATCGTGAAATTTTGAGTGCAAACCTCCTTCCATCAGCAAGGGCATTGAAGATGAAATGTGGCTGGGTCTTTCAACATGACAATGATCCAAAGCACACCGCCAGGGCAACGAAGGAGTGGCTTCGTAAGAAGCATTTCAAGGTCCTGGAGTGGCCTAGCCAGTCTCCAGATCTCAACCCTATAGAAAACCTTTGGAGGGAGTTGAAAGTCCGTGTTGCCAAGCGAAAAGCCAAAAACATCACTGCTCTAGAGGAGATCTGCATGGAGGAATGGGCCAACATACCAACAACAGTGTGTGGCAACCTTGTGAAGACTTACAGAAAACGTTTGACCTCTGTCATTGCCAACAAAGGATATATTACAAAGTATTGAAATGAAATTTTGTTTCTGACCAAATACTTATTTTCCACCATAATATGCAAATAAATTGTTAAAAAAACAGACAATGTGATTTTCTGGATTTTTTTTTCTCAGTTTGTCTCTCATAGTTGAGGTCTACCTATGATGTAAATTACAGACGCCTCTCATCTTTTTAAGTGGAGGAACTTGCACTATTGCTGACTGACTAAATACTTTTTTGCCCCACTGTATGTTTCAATTTATAATTTAATGTTGTCTGTAAAACATTTTGGATTTAATGGCACTATAAAGACAAATTAAAAAAATAATGTTTTTTTGTGAAAGAGCCCTTACCTTTTAGAGGAGCTCATCTTAGAGAAGATTGTGAACCAAGATATTATTTATCTCATGTGCTCAAGCAATGTTAGTATTTGAAGCTTGACATCACAATGATATTTCTTTGCAATGGACACAGAATTGTCACACTAAGCTTTGTGTTCCGTCAGTAGTACAATTATTTTATTGGTTTATAGTAAATGGTTGTTGTCTATTGTAAAGGGCAGGGTCATAATATGCCTCTGGGGATGTTAACCTAGCAAAACACATTTTTCATAATATGAGCTCAGCTTCATAAATTTAATAGTTGCACTAAGACACAGTAGGTAACAGATTTATTCAAGAGAAAAACAGTAGATAAATAGATAATAAATATCACAAAATTAATGTTGAATCTTCTTACTCTTATCATAAATGTATGGCCATATATAACATAGACCATATTGCATTGCAAGTGGTTGTGAGTCATAGCCTAGCTGAAACTCTTCTTAATTGCATTCATTTTTACTAAGTCTTACTTATTTTACCATTTTATTTTACACAGTACTCCAACGATAAATGAATGATATTACTTTTAGCTTCAGCAGCCTTATATTTTGCAGGTGCTTCGTAATTATCAATATTGTCTCCTGAATATTTAAACAGCAATCAACCTGAAGAATTCAACAGATTCTCTGGGGAAAACTTTGGTATATTGCAATAATTTAGAAAACTATGTAGATGTAAATGTTAGAAAGTTAAATAAAAGTAGAAGATCTTTAGCAAATTGATCACAATAAAGACAAATATTTAAATACTAAGTAGATAACCATTAGTAATTATGTACTTTCCCATAATTTGTGTATAAGAATTACTAACTTGTTCACATCAAATATGAAATTACCTACCTGCTCTATATTATCTACATATGATCTGCTGAATTTGTACCCACATCTGACTGGGTAAAGTTTTTTAAGTAAGCAAATAATGGTACAACTAAGCTTTAAATATTCATATTTGGCATTTGTACTAAGTGGTTACCATGAAAAAAATTACAATAGCCCCAATTCAATAAGGTGTTTGTACCAGAATTCTGGTATAAAACAACTTAAAAAGTTGCAAAATGGTGACCTAAAATGTCAGTGTAAAACAATTTTGAACATTTTGAAATTTCAAGTCAGTTTTGGCCAACTCCAGAAATGTGGAAAGAGTTGGGGTGGAATAGGGGCATCGTAACACCTGCATATCTAATTCATGATCAGTTGTGGTGTATCTTAGGCTAGGTTCACACTCCGTTGTGTGAACCCGCTTAACAGATTATGTTACACCGCGGCATAACGCGGTGTAATGTAGTCCATTAACACCGCCATTGCTTGTAATGGCGAAAGCATCGCTAGCGCACACCCACATTGGGCGTGCGCTAGCGATGTGCCGTCATTTGAGTGACGGAACTCGAATGCTGCTTGCAGCGTTCGCGGTCCGTTCCTCACTAGCGCAGATCAGGCATCTGTGCTAGCGGGATTGGCAAACGCGATCCCTTTTGGGACATTGCGTTAGCGCATTCCATAGCGCTATGCGCTAACTGGACTGCCCTAACGCAATGTGAACCTAGCCTTACACAAGAAATCTTACTTCACTGACAGCAGTAAGATTTCTCATGAGACCCCAGAAGAACATACTATTTGTAAAATGTACACCTCTTAATGAAGCAGCTGTCTCTTATCTCAAACTGTACACCTTCACTGAGACTGGTGGGTACAACATAAGTGTTAATGAACTGGGGGCAATGTCTTGAAATCAGGAAATCTGTTTACTTATGGAATATCTGGGTCTTGAGGTCCCACTCTCTGACCACAACCTTCTTTCATTCTCTATCAAGAACTGCCATCCCGCTCAGGTCACCCCCACTTTCCACACTTATAGAAACATACAGGCCATTAACACCCAGAAACTTATGAAGAACTTGCAGTCCTCATTGGCCCTAATCTCCTCCATCTCATGTCCTGATTCTGCTCTGAAGCATTACAATGAAACCCTGCAAAGTGCCCTGGATGAAGCTGCACCTCCTATACATAGAACAACTCTGCACAGACGGCGACAACCGTGGCACATGCTGCAAACACGTTTCTTGCAGCGGTGCTCCAGGTGCGCCAAATGTCTGTGGAGAAAATCTAATCTACTCGAAGATTTCATCCATTATAAGTTCATGCTAAAAACATACAACTCTGCCCTTCACCTCTCCAAACAAATCTATTTCAACACCCTCATCACCTCACTGTCCAATAACCCTAAACGTCTCTTTGACACTTTCCAGTCCCTACTCAACCCAAGAGTGCAGTCCCCAAACACGGATCTCCGCGCTGACGATCTGGCCAATTACTTCAAAGAAAAAATTGACCACATTCGACAGGAAATCATCTCCCAATGTCTTCATACCATGCACTGTCCTTCCTCCCCCACTGCATCTAGTTCACTCTCTGACTTTGAACCAGTTACAGAAGAAGAAGTAAGCAGGCTCCTTGCATCTTCTCGCCCGACCACTTGCACCAGTGACCCCATTCCGTCACATCTCCTCCAGTCCCTTTCCCCGGCTGTCACCTCTCACTTAATAAAAATATTCAACCTTTCTCTCTCTTCCGGTATTTTTCCCTCCTCATTTAAGCATTCCATCATACATCCATTACTTAAAAAACCATCCCTCGACCAAAACTGTGCCACTAACGATAGACCTGTCTCTAATCTTCCCTTCATCTCTAAACTCCTCGAATGCCTGGTGCACTCCCGTCTTACCCGCTATCTCTCAGATAACTCTCTTCTCGACCCTCTTCAATCTGGCTTCCGCTCTTTACACTCTACTGAAACTGCCCTCACTAAAGTCTCTAATGACCTACTAACAGCTAAATCTAATGGTCACTAATCCATGCTAAATCTCTTGGATCTCTCCGCAGCATTCGATACTGTAGATCATCAGCTCCTCCTCAATATGCTCCGCTCCATTGGCCTCAAGGACACCATTCTCTCCTGGTTCTCCTCCTATCTCTCTGACCGATCCTTCACTGTATGTTTTGCTGGTTCCTCCTCCTCTCACCTTCCCCTTACTGTTGGGGTTCCTCAACGATCAGTCCTAGGCCCCCTCCTCTTCTCGTTGTATACTGCCCCTATTGGACAAACAATCAGTTGATTTGGTTTCCAGTACCATCTCTATGCTGACGACACCCAATTATACACTTCTTCTCCTGTTATCACGCCGACCTTTTTAGAAAACACCAGTGATTGTCTTATCGCTGTCTCTAACATCATGTCCTCCCTCTATCTGAAACTGAATCTGTCAAAAACTGAACTCCTCATGTTCGCTCCTTCTACTAACCTACCTTTGCATGATATTGCCATCTCGATGTGCGGTTCCACCTTTACCCCAAAGCAACATGCCCGCTGCCTTGGGGTCATCCTTGATTCCGAGCTTTCATTCACCCTCCACATCTGATCACTGGCTCGCTCTTCTTATCTGCACCTCAAAAACATTTCTAGAATTCACCTTTTTCTTACTTTCAACTGTGCGAAAACTCTTACTGTTTCACTTATTCATTCACGTCTGGACTATTGTAACTCTCTACTAATTGGCCTCCCTCTTACCAAACTCTCCCCACTCCAATCTGTGCTGAATGCTGCAGCCAGGATCATCTTCCTGACCAACCATTACACTGATGCCTCTACCTTGTGCCAGTCATTACACTGGCTACCCATCCACTCCAGAATCCAGTACAAAACTACTACCCTCATCCACAAAGCACTCTATGGCTCAGCACCACCCTACATCTCCTCTCTGGTCTCAGTCTACCACCCTACCTGTGCCCTCTGCTCCGCTAATGACCTCAGGTTAGCATCCTCAATAATCAGAACTTCCCACTCCCGTCTCCAAGACTTTACACGTGCTGCGCCGATTCTTTGGAATGCACTACCTAGGTTACTACGATTAATCCCCACAGTTTTAAGCGTGCCCTAAAAACTCATTTGTTCAGATTGGCCTACCGCCTCAATACATTAACCTAACGATCCCTGTGTGGCCTATCATGAAAAAAACCCAAAACAAAACAAAAAAAAAACATAATCCGGTTCCTCGTATCATGTTCTCATACACTTTATGCAGTTAATAGCCCTATGTGTCTGTACTGCTACATACTTAGGCAGTTAACTGGTTCATGCAGCTTTACATGAACACCCGATCCTTACACTATGGCTGGTCCGAATAACTAAAGCAATTGTTACCATCCACCTCTCGTGTCTCCCCTTTTCCTCATAGTTTGTAAGCTTGCGAGCAGGGCCCTCACTCCTCTTGGTATCTATTTTGAACTGTGATTTCTGTTATGCTGTAATGTCTATTGTCTGTACAAGTCCCCTCTATAATTTGTAAAGCACTGTGGAATATGTTGGCGCTATATATATAAATTTATTATTATTATTATTATTATTATTATTACAGCTTGAATAAAATTAGGAGTTGACAGATACCTTTTCAAAGTTATTAATATTTCTAAGAATTAAACAGATAAATCGGACCTTTGCATGATTATTATTATTGCAGTGGAAAATTATTGCCTTCATTCGCAAATCTAATTTATAAAATTAATAAAAAATTTCATCACCAGGATTTTTTACTATTTATTCCCAAGCACTGGTCGAAGGCCAAATTCTATTGCAACGCTGGACATTATGGGGGAGCAATGGGTATTGTCAGCTCTGTACTTTCTGATTATCCTACACAATAATGGGACAAAAATATGTACTGAGTGGCTATCTAGAAGATATAGCTATTTAAACTAAAAGAATGGTAAGGCTCAAATTTAATTCACAAATTTCACAAAAATATCCTCATTAATATCAATGGACATTGAAGAGTTATACTACGCATAATTGTTTTTTAACAATTTATTCTGCACATGTTATTACAAATAAAACAACATAATTGACAGTTATTCTCTGTTTTGCAAGAAAGTTATGAGAGAAAAACATATATGGTTATTTTTTTTCACAGGAATGCATAGTAAAGGATATGTGTCCTCATGAAATAAGACCCCAGGCATTTACACACTGTAACAACTGCACATGTCACAGCCTTTTTATCTGGCTGATGGATGACCATCCTTTTTCCAGCAAGCAACAAAGATTGCATCTCTTCACTATCTAGAACGCAGCACTCAGTGATACATCAGCTACATGTCCCAGGGTGATTTTTATGTGCTGCCAGTTACTCTTTAGTATTAGATTTGATGTTTATGTTTGAGGGATACTTTGTTACTTATTCCTTCAATATCTACTGGACAAATACTTTAGATTTGGGAATGGACTTGAATGATAACTGCCAATATTTTCTAATAAACTAGACTATGTATATAAATATGAAATTACTGCATAATTTATCCTGGGATTTCAATGAATTTGAGTTCAGCAAACAAATAAATGCAAATACAACACTTTGAATCTTGTTGTCTTGTTCTACTGATAAATTTGAAGGCGGTCATGATGCTGGATTGCTTAGCAAACTGTTTCATAAAAATGTATGCTGCTTTACTGAATGCATTTTATGGGAGACCAGCTAATCATGCTCTGTCTTTCATTACACCTATACCGCAGCCACAATGAAAAGCACAGCATGAAGTCTGGAATTGTCTTTCTCCACGTATCGTAGACTTCTATCATACTGACAATGCAACTCACACTGAGAAAATTGGGCATTGGAGGCAAAAGAAAAAGAAATGCTAATAATGCTATTTTTCAATATAACATTTTTGAAGTTGAGTTGTGAAAGTGACACTGTCATTTGTCTAGAAAAGCTTAGGTGCTTTTTCCGTAGCGTCGTCACTTACATCTTACAATTACTCCAAAATGAAAAGCTCTGACATGAAGAATTAGAAATACTGAGGCGAAATTACAGTGAAGTAATAATCACACAAGGTGGCATTACTATAGAAAAATAAAGTCAAGGCAGGCGGTACTTGAGGTGTAGCATGTATTATGCCTACACTTGACATCCCATCAACTCAACTACATTGCATTACTGTGTTCTAGTCTGCTAGAAACACTAATTTCTTTCATATTAATGTCATTCTGTTATTAGTGCAGAACTCAGGGGTGTTTATGACATATTAAAAATAGATGATGGCTTATGTCTCTATTAGTGAGGAGCAAGTATACTAGTTGCTTGGGTTTTCCCGAGCACGCTCGGTTGTTCTCCGAGTATTTGTAACTGCTCGGAGATTTAGTTTTCCATGCCGCAGCTGCATGATTTGCAGCTATTAGACAGCTTGATTACATGTGGGGATTCCCTAGCAACCAGGCAACCCCCACATGTACTCAGGCTGTCTAGTAGCCACAATGCAGCTGCGGCAAGGAAAACTAAATCTCCGAGCAGTCACAAATACTTGGAGACCACCCAAGCGTGCTCGGGAAAACCCGAGCAACGAGTATACTCGCTCCTCACTATTCTCTATAGCTTTATTGCTTGAAAAGGATTATTTTGGTTCTATAGACTTCCATATCAGAACCTGAGCATGACTATGTAATATCTATTCATACCTGCAAGGGTGCCTGCACAATTGACAGTTATCTCGCACCTGTCATATTCTTTAGAATAGCACAGGTACAAGATACCTGCGGATAACATTTAAAAATACCGTGATTATTGATGTATAGCTATCAGTGCCAATTCCCAGTGGTGTAACACAGGCATTATCTTTTTGATATTTTTATTAACCCCTTCATGACAGGAGGCATTTTCATTTCTGCATTTTAGTTTTTTCTCCCCTTGTTCCCATCGCCATAACTTTTTTATTTTTTCATCAAAATGGCCATGTGAGGGCTTGTTTTTTTGCGGTATAAGAAGTACCGTATATACTCGAGTATAAGCCGACCCGAGTATAAGCCGACCCCCCTAATTTTGCCACAAAAAACTGGGAAAACTTATTGACTCGAGTATAAGCCTAGGGTGGAAATGCAGCATTTACCGGTGAATTTCAAAAATAAAAATAGATAATTATTTCCCCATAGCTGTGCCATATAGTGCTCTACACCGTTCATATTTCCCCATAGCTGTGCCCCATATAGTGCTCTGCACCGTTCACTGTGCCCCATAGCTGTGCCATATACAGTGCTCTGCACCGTTCATTGTGCCCCCTAGCTGTGCCATATACGGTGCTCTGCACCGTTCACTGTGCCCCATAGGTGTGCCATATACGGTGCTCTGCACCGTTCACTGTGCCCCATAGGTGTGCCATATACGGTGCTCTGCACCGTTCACTGTGCCCCATAGGTGTGCCATATACGGTGCTCTGCACCGTTCACTGTGCCCCATAGGTGTGCCATATACGGTGCTCTGCACCGTTCACTGTGCCCCATAGATGTGCCATATACGGTGCTCTGCACCGTTCACTGTGCCCCATAGCTGTGCCATATACGGTGCTCTGCACCGTTCACTGTGCCCCATAGATGTGCTCCATATACGGTGCTCTGCACCGTTCACTGTGCCCCATAGATGTGCCATATACGGTGCTCTGCACCGTTCACTGTGCCCCATAGATGTGCTCCATATACGGTGCTCTGCACCGTTCACTGTGCCCCATAGATGTGCTCCATATACGGTGCTCTGCACCGTTCACTGTGCCCCATAGATGTGCTCCATATACGGTGCTCTGCACCGTTCACTGTGCCCCATAGATGTGCTCCATATACGGTGCTCTGCACCGTTCACTGTGCCCCATAGATGTGCTCCATATACGGTGCTCTGCACCGTTCACTGTGCCCCATAGATGTGCTCCATATACGGTGCTCTGCACCGTTCACTGTGCCCCATAGATGTGCTCCATATACGGTGCTCTGCACCGTTCACTGTGCCCCATAGATGTGCTCCATATACGGTGCTCTGCACCGTTCACTGTGCCCCATAGATGTGCTCCATATACAGTGCTCTGCACCGTTCACTGTGCCCCATAGATGTGCTCCATATACGGTGCTCTGCACCGTTCACTGTGCCCCATAGATGTGCTCCATATACGGTGCTCTGCACCGTTCACTGTGCCCCATAGATGTACTCCATATACGGTGCTCTGCACCGTTCATTGTGCCCCATAGATGCTCCACATTAATCTGTTCTGCCGCTGCTACTGCTGCAATAAAAAAAAAAAAACACATACTCACCTCCCTTGATTGCAGCTCCCGGCGTCTCGTTCCGGCGCCTCCATCTTCCCGGCGTCTCTGCTCTGACTGATCAGGCAGAGGGCGCCGCGCACACTGTATGCGTCATCGCGCCCTTTGACCTGAACAGTCAGAGTGCAGACGCCGGGAAGATGGAGACGCCGGGAAGATGGAGCGACGCCCGGCGGCTGGAACGTGGACAGGTGAATATAACATACTCACCTAGTCCTGGCGATCCTCGCGCTGTCCCTCTGCCTGGTCTTCGGTGCCGCAGCTTCTTTCTCTATCAGCGGTCACCGGCACCGCTGATTAGAGAAATGAATAAGCGGCTCCGCCCCTATGGGAGGTGGAGCCGCTTATTCATTTCTGTAATGAGCGGTCCCACGTGACCGCTGAAGAGAGGAAGAAGCTGCAGCGCCGAAGCCCGTGGGACGGCAGGGACAGCGCGAGGATCGCTGGGACTAGGTAAGTATGCCTCAGCGCCCTCACCCCCTCACCAGCCGACCCCACCGCTACCGTGACTCGAGTATAAGCCGAGGGGGGCACTTTCAGCCCAAAAATTTGGGCTGAAAATCTCGGCTTATACTCGAGTATATACGGTACTTTTAAACAACACCATTAATTGTAACATATTTTGTGCTGGAAAACAGAAATAAAATTCCAAGTGCAGTGAAATTGCAAAAAAAGTGCAATTCCACAGTTTTTGTTTTTTTTACCATGTTCACAAAAGGCTAAAACTGACCTGCCATTATAATTCTCCAGGTAATTTTGAGTTCATAGACACAGACATGTCTAGGTTCTTTTTTTATTTAAATGGTGAAAAAAAATCTAAACTCTGGCAAAAAAAAATGGCGCCATATTCCAAGACTTGTAGCATCTCCATTTTTTGTGATCTCGGTTTGGGTGAGGGTTTATTTTTGGCTTGCTGAGCTGATATTTTTAATGATACCATTTTGGTGTGGATACAATCTTATGTTATTGCATTTTATTGCAATGTAGCGGCAACCAAAAAAGTAATTCCGACATTTTGAATTTTTTCTCTTTACGCCATTTAGCGATCTGGTTAATTCTTTTTTATATTGAGAGAATGGGACATTCTGAAACCGGCGTTACCAAATATGTGTATGTTTGATTTTTTTATTGCTTTATTTTGAATGGGGAGAAAGGGAGGTGATTTGAACTTTTAAATTTTTTAAATTTTTTTATGTATTTTTAAATTTTTCTTACTTTTTGCATGCTTCAATAGTCTTCATGGGGGACTAAAAGCTGTAGTTGTCTGATTGCCTCTGCTACATACAGGCGATGATCAGATCACCGTGTGTAGCAGAAATGCTCACTTGCTATGAGCGCCGACCACTGCAATTCAGCTATGACAAACATAGAGGTCTACTGAAGACCTCTGCTTGATATGCCAACCCATAAGTGACCCGCGATCACATGACGGGGTCACTGATAGGTGAAATTTCCGACATGCTTCCGGTAAGCACTAGTTAAATGCCGTTGTCAGAGATTGACAGCGGCATGTAACTGCTGCGGGTGGATCGCGATTCCACCCACGGCTGTTTAGAGGCACATGTCAGCCATTCAAAATAGCTGATATGAGCTGGGAAAGATGTTGGCTTAGCGCCAGAGCCCACATCAAAGGGAGGATTCCAAAATGGTCATATTATTACGATCAACATTGGAAAGGGGTTAACGACTGTATTGAGGGTTTTCAGAGTAAAATTACAATATTTGCAGATGATACTAAGCTCTGGAAGGTAATCAACATAGAGCATGATGATCATTTATTATTACAATGGGATTTGGTGAAGTTGGAGGCTTGGATAGAAAATGACAAATTATGCTTGAATAAATATAGAGTCATATACTTACGCCAAGGAAACAATTATATATTTAATAGTGAAATAATACTGGTACATAAAAAATATCTCTGGAAAATACAGAGATATTTCTAATTTGTCTGATATTTGTTATTGTGACAGTGAAAAAATCTGTCATTTAATATTGGGACTGAATGTCTTTCTAAGAAAAATAAGATGACTTTACAGTGTGTACAAGGAACAGTCAATGAAATTTTTGAGGTTAACTAATAATAATAAATGATTATAAGTGATAGAGGGAGGTGAAGGGCACAGCAGACCCATCAAGTCCTAGTAGAGAAAGTTACACATGTAAATAGGAATATTGTGTAATTTAAAGGATTTGGGTAGATTAGGGTTGGGCCAGAGACTAGCAGGCCATGTTAGAGCACCAGGAGAACCAGATCCAATCAAAGGTGTACTGTTTTGTTTGTATTCCCAGGTGACCATTTTCTCTATTCTGCAAATTTAATTAATTTTGATTAACCATGCTGCTATGGAGGGTTATATTGTGACATCCAATTTAGTTAGATGAGTATTTTAGGTGTTGTAATCATATGTTTTGTTAAACTTACCTTACCTGTGGTAAAACATGGATATGGCAAAAGAAATTGAAAAAAGCAGAAAGATGAAGATGTTTTCTACATACTTCTTTGATTTGAGAGGTGACAGCAGACCACAGTGGTTTAATGGTTGCAGTAGTCACATAAGATATTGGATGGTGCTGCAGGAATTCCCACAATGCCAATATATTTATGTCTTTTTAAATATTATCTGTCACTTGTGCATCATTTTATACAGTAGGCAGATTAAATAAAGTAGCACAGTAAAAAATACTGGTGCAATGATGGGTGCAGAGGTTTGCAATGTAAACTCTTAACCTCAGCAACCAGTACACAGAGCAGTTAGAAAAAGCTTGCCTATAGGAAAGATTAAATGATACACTGACATATCTGGGGTGCTGCTGGAATGATGCTTTCTCCTACTATTCTAATTTTTTCATACAGTACATGTCATTAAAATATGCATATAAAACGATTGAAGCTATATCACTTAGCTATCACATTAAAACCATGTAAAGTGAATGGCACAGATTAATTCATTACAATAATAATTATCAATGATATGGCATAAATAAGGCTGCATGAGAACAGTCAGATATTAAACCTGATGTGTTGGAAGCAATTAAAATATCAAAGCATAAGCATCTGAGAGACGTTGATATCAACCAAATTATGATGAAAAGATGATTGGTTGTGAACATTTACAAAAATGGTAGGTCTTGTGGGATGTTCCTATTTTCAATGGCTAACACCTACCAAAAATGGCAGAAGGAAAAACAAACACAGGGTTATAGATGGCACTTTGGTCGTACAATAGAAGGTGGTGGGTGAAAGGTTAACTTTACCTATGGTAGCGGAGGCAAATAACAGGAGAGACCTTGCACAGAAGAAAAGGAACTTCACCATCCAGTAAAAAAGGTTCAATACCTTGTAAGTTACTTTTGTTAGAAGTTTACGGTACTTAGTGATCTGTGCATCATGTATAATAAAGGTAACTCATATTTCGATGAGTATTGTACCTTTTTACAGGGCAGCACACTGACTTCTTGTTGTTTTTTCTAGTAGATGGACAATTGTCACTGATGTTTGTTAGTAATGAAGAGTCACCTGTCTAATTCAGTCCCTTAGAAGAACTTCTTCAGCACAAATTATTAAAAAGGTTAATGCTGAATACACATTTCAGCTTTTGGTGGATAGGGGTGCACAGAGCCGACCAGTCAGAGTGCCTATGTAAATCCTTTACTTTGGGAAAACCTTAGAACTTTTTTTATAAAGTCACAAGATTGCATATTATGAATACATTCTAATATAAGTTAACAAATAGAATATCTGTACTATCAATGCTATATGTGTTACATAGTGCTCCACTTTGTACAACTAGATTAAATATAACTAAAAATGTTGTATTGCATATTAATATTAAAGTACAATTCTTTATGCTCATCTATTTTATAGCACAACTATAGCAATGCAGTATAAAACAAATATTAGGTTAATTTCTCACTAATGACAAACACTTATGATTTAGTAACATATTGATTAAATACAAATCAGTTCTTTTACTGTGTAGCTCCAATTATTTCATTTAATAAAGCAATGTACAATGACTAAACGACTACAAGAAACACAACATTTTAACGATTTAACATGATCAAAGAATGTTTTGTCAAATTCTGGATAAAATTACATCTACTTATCCAAATTATAAAACCATCTCTAGCAGAAAGTTCTGTCCTCTCAGTGCAAATTACACAATACATGTCTACAGTACCAATGGGGCACCGCAAGCAAAAGTGGAGATATATCTTCTATCCCAGTGGTAAATCTGCCTGTGCCGCAAAAACCACAGTCAATTAACAATGCAGTGAATGTGTACACTTCTTCTCTAAATGTTTTATGAACTTTGACAATGTCTATCGGTATTTTGCTGTTTTCTTCTCTTTTGGTAAAGACTTTTACATCTGGATGAGCAAATGTAACACGACAGATGAAATTAGAAAATAAAATAACACTATTTTATTGCAACCTTTTCGATAAGGTGAAAAGGATAAATGGGCTAGACATATTGCTTGTTGAATTATTAATGTTTCTCTGTCTCTCAGTGGGAATCCAATTCATACAAAAATTGCATAAATAATAATGACCTACTTATTTTTATTAATGAGAAAATAGTCAAGCTGGTACTTATCCGAGGTGATGTTTTTTTATTAATGATTCCGACTGACATAGACGCAGTTTTCGCAAAGTTCCTGATCACCAAATTATTATATTGTGCCGTAGGTCTAACCTTGATTGCATAATACAGATATTAAATAAGAGGTAAAGAAGAGAACATAAATAAGTGAGATGATGAAGAATAAGAAATAGAAGATGGTGAAGAGATAGAGAAAGAAATAACAACAAAGGCAAAGTAGCACATGTGTACCTAACCCCAATATAACCCATCCATGGGCGGAACTGCAATAAGTGCAGGAGTTGCAATTGCACCCAGGCACCGAAGCCTATGCCTCTTACTTAGACCTATGTGAAAACACCAATACTAAAGAAGACTTGTATCAATTAGGGGCCCTATTGGAGATTTTTTATTGGAGCCCGAGAGCTTCGAACTTTGCTACTAGACCCGTCATTTATACCACTGGTTTAGAAAGAAGAGAGAAAGTAAAAAATTAAATAAACATGATAAAGAGGAGATAGTGAAGGGATAACTAAAGATGAAACAATGAAAGATAACACACTAAGTGGATATTGTATACTTTATATCTATCAATCTTTGAATATATATAAATATATTTATATTTGATTAAATATACAGTATATACATAACAAAACTGCAGACAAGATTATCTGCTTCCAAGAGTTAGCAGCGTAGAACTCACTCTTATTTTAAAGAAAATGATTTTTTTTAAGGAGAAGCGCATAGTTTAGTCTTTTCAGTCTTCCAAAGCTGAATTAAATATTTTTCAAGAAATCTCAAAACATTAGATATTTGAGACGTTTATAAAAAGTTTTTTTGTTTTTGTTTTTTTAAAGCCCTATTTATCCAGGGGCCAAAATGTAAAAATCTGGGAATATTTTATGAAATCTAGGACACTTGAGAGCTTGACATAAGCCATTTGTACCACAAATTATTTATATGGCTCTAGGGTGGTGCAAATTTCTTAAAAGTAAAATGTTGTCGTTTGACCCATTCACTGCTGTATCCATAAATGATGTTTCTAAATAATGCATCTACGTGAGCAGCATATTCTTTCAAAAATCAGGAAGACTATGTTGTAATGTGAAATTTATTTTATACATTAAACCCTTATTAGAACAAATTAATATCAAATAGTCATCTTATATTTCAAATTACTTTCAAGCTTATCTGCTATTTTTCCGGAGCCAGGTCGAAAAGAAGCCAGGTCCCTTTGGTTCTCAGATGCTGCCAAAAACTAGCAAAAAAGTGCCACATTTTTAACAAGAGTTTAATACCCAGGTCTATTTGTCATATGTATGTCAATTTTTAAATATATATTTCAAGTACAACATATAATTGACCTGAAAATTCTTGATAAATAGATATGTAGTAAAAAAAATTATAATGCATCACTATTGAAAAGATAGCTATTGATAACCTTTAGGAAGAAGAAAATGGATATATTTTTTCACCTGATGGCCTGAGAATGAGTCTGTTCAACTTCATTTATGGGTAATGGATGATATGTCAGGAGGATACAGAAACTTCATGCCGTTATATAAACAGCACATTACTAGTATGAGAAAAAGCATTTATCTTTTTCTGTGCCTGTAGCACTTACTGCCAGATCACTGAGCAGAAGGGTACAAGCAATTGTCTACTCAAAAATCTAACTATGTGTTAAACCTTTACAAAACGTTACATCAACCAAGTAATTTACAAAATAAAATGGTGTAATATACATTTTAGAGAATTATAAAAATATACACCATATGAGGTTAATATGGAGTATTATATGCAAATAGATCTATTCAATTTATTTATTTTAGAAATGGTCTTTTTGTAGCAATTCACATTTTAAAAAGGCCCAAAATATTTGTCATGTTTCAGATATGATACAGTATAATCGAGAGAGGCATAGCATCCAACAATTACAGTACTATACTTTTACTGTTTTCTACATTAGTTAGGCACTTTACATTACCATAACTTCCTATAATTCCAGAAGCTGTAAAGGGAAAAAAACATGGCACCCTACTGTGTTTCTTATTTTGGACAGAGGCATGCAGAGCTTTTTTTGTCTGATTTTCTATTCTGTACTGGATTCATAGAATTTTAAAATAATGCTCATTTTTATATTAAAATAATTCAAGAAGCATAGTTACTGATCAAAGTCTGATCCAGACGATAGACTTGCAGTTTATGAACTTTGGGCTGCACTCGTAACGCAAGATCAAGTTAATGCAACAGCAAAACTTGATTTATGCCCAAACCCATACTGATACAATACCAGTGTCCTTTTTTTTATTTTTCATCTTCTCCTCCTGTGTATTGTACATACAGTACAGACCAAAAGTTTGGACACACCTTCTCATTTAAAGATTTTTCAGTATTTTAATGACTATGAAAATTGTACATTTACACTGAAGGCATTAAAACTATGAATTAACACATGTGGAATTATATACTTAACAAAAAAAGTGTGAAACAACTCAAGTTATGTCTTATAATCTTGGTTCTTCAAAGCAGCCACCTTTTGCTTTGATGACTGCTTTGCACACTCTTGGCATTCTCTTGATGAGTTTCAAGAGGTAGTCACTGGGAATGGTCTTACAATGGTCCTCCATCTTGAAGGAGTTCCCAAAGATGCTTAGCACTTGTTGGCCCTTTTGCCTTCACTCTGCGGTCCAGCTCACCCCAAACCATCTCGATTGGGTTCAGGTCTGGTGACTGTGGAGGCCAGGTCATCTGGCATAGCACCCCTTCACTCTACTTCTTGGTCAAATAGCCCTTACACAGCCTGAAGGTGTGTTTGGGGTCATTGTCCTGTTGAAAAATAAATGATGGTCGCACAAAGTTGGAAAAACGCACAAAGTTGGAGGAGTACCTCATAATGATAGAAAGTAATTAATTACACATAGTCAATGCAAGGCATCCGCAACCAAGTAATGGGACAATCAGGACCCACCAGACTTCACTATAAGCAACCACATAGAAAAAATGGTGGAAACGTCCACAAAGTACACAAAATAGAAAAAACTTAATTGTTAAAATCTACATACACAGGATAAAGACAGGGACAAGACCGGACAAAGCGGCACAGCACATTAGAACATCAAAGATGGGAGACCACACATGATGGTAAACGGTCACCAGCGCAAGTGCGCAGCATAATCAATATAATAAAATAGCAGCATGTTAGCGTGACCTTACCTAGTAACGTGCAGACCAGACACGTGTGGGCTCCCACCCTCCCCGACGCGCGTTTCGGAAGTAATACACTTCCTTCCTCAGGGGGCATCCCTGTGTATGTAGATTTTAACAATAAAGTTTTTTCTATTTTGTGTACTTTGTGGACGTTTCCACAATTTTTTCTATGTGGTTGCTAATTTTCATAGTCATGAAAATATATAAAAAACTTTAAATGAGAAGATGTGTCCAAACTTTTGGTCTGTACTGTATAACAACAAAGTTACATGATTATTACTGTTGAAAACAGGTAAATGTCCATCAAGTTCAATTGAGTGATGGGAAAGGACAAAGGGGCACTTGCACAACCTCAATGCATGATCTAGCCTGTTTCAAAAGAGCTAATCTTTCCCTCATGGGATGAGCCCAAGAGAGGTACAATAAGCCATATGTTGAGTTAACCTGATGCTGTCTCTTGGGAAGGGCAAAGATCTGCAACTGCAGCCAGATCCTGTGCAATGTATGGAGATGGAAGATCATTTGCCACACGGGACTAGGATGTCTTACAACCCTGCTGGATTTGAAGACTGAATATAGAGACATTTGTCCCATATTTCTTGGTGTCGGATTATTGGGTGGCGGCCCCGGATTTGCCCTTTTGCGTGGCCACTTTGCAGACTCTACGGAATCAACATTTGGTGTTATATTTCCCCATCTCAATAAAAGTTGCTGGATTGTTCATCAGCCTGCTGTCTCTGTCTGCTCTTTCACATACCCCATCACAAACACACACGCACTTCCATTACTGTTCACACTATGCTATTATTTAGTTGCCTTTTCTTCCATTTAAATATAATATGCCCATCATTTTAATATGATGTTTAAGCAGTGTTGTAAAATGAAATAAGTAGCCCCATGCACTCCTTCTGAGGAAGAACTGCCTAAACGTGCATTAAGGGGGTCCACTGTTGTAGGTTGGAGCTCTGGTAAGTATGCCTGTCTGTATGCCTATAATGAGTTTTGTCTAGATATCTGCTTAGTAAACCATATTAGTTTCACTGCCTCTGGTCTGTTTGCTTACAGATGGTTAGAAATCATGCTACTATAGCCTCATTTCTAATATCCAAGCCGTCTGGTTTGCACCACACACCTGGGACAGTCTCCAGCATCTTCCAGCATCATGTACATGTGTTAAGCACTCGGCACCTTGTTTATTGCTTATTAACTCTTACTGTCTTGGATGTTCATTATGATGTATATTGCATGGCTAGTGTGATTGGGACTGCAGTATATATTTCCATCAATATTAGGTTCTTACTAGTTTACAGGCTCTATATGTATAAACCCCTATACATGAAGGGATTCTTACTATAACCTCATCACAGTGTATTTTTGGTTTTCTGTTTGTATGTGCTGCCGTCTCCTTTTTTTTAATTTTGTCCTTTTTTAAATAATTGTTTAATAAAAATCAATACTTTTTGGACACTGATTTGTGTTTGGAGGATTCTTCTTTTCCTTATCGGTTCATAGTTTTTGCGGTCCTCCTTGATACTATTTAGGGCACAATAGGCTCTTAAACATTTTGGGAGTTGCCTGCCATGTTGGCTACTGGCATTACTGTGATTGGCTGGCCGCATAGAGTCATTAGGTCTATATAAGACCTGATCATGCCATGCTTGGCACATTCTAATAATAATAAAAATCTTTATTTTCATATAGCGCTAACATATCGCTTTACGGTTTGCATACATTATCATCGCTGTCCCCATTGGGGCTCGCAATCTACATTCCCTATCAGTATATAGTAGATATTGTCCTTGGTACACCGAAATAGTGTAGGGAGTGTTTCTGCTGGAGATGTGAGAGTGTTATAACGTTTAAGCACCTGCTGGTGCAACATTAAACCAACAGTCCTTTTCATGGCTAATTCAAATAGATTCTATTCTATAATAATACCACTGTTAGCTAGAATTAGTGTAGGGTTAGCTGCTGGATAGCATATTAGAGGCATATAGTCAGGGATTATTGCCTTACAGTTCTTGGTGCTGCCATATACAACCAAAAGTACTTTCAGGGCCAATTTAAATAGATTATATTCTACTAGATGGCAGCCCGATTCTAAAGAATCGGGAGTCTAGAATCCATATATACTTGAAATTCGGCAGGAGCTTGAAGAGCAACGTCACTGGGCCCGCCTCCACGCAGTAGAAACTTGCTGTGAGGTAAAAATTCAAAAATCACACCAAAATGGCGGGCGGAGTGTGTCACAGTACGGCACGTTTCTGATTGGTCGCTCGCAGCAGGCGGCAACCAATCAGACACTGGACACTGTTGACGTCACTTATCTCCGGACATTAGCTCCGGACATTAGCTCCGGACATTAGCTCCGGACAAAGCCACGGAAGTTGGCACAAATTGCAGGAAGTAGTATTCTAGGCAATTATATATTAGATAATAATACTGCTCTTAGCTACAATTAATGTAGGGTTAGCTGCTGGAGAAGGGATAGCATATTAAAGGCATCTAGTCAGGGAGTTTTTGCTGGCGTTACATTAAAACAAAATTCCTTTTCAGGGCTAATTTCAATATTTTCTATTTTCTAACAATATTGCTCTTAGTTGCAATTAGTATAGTGCAAGCTACTGGAGTAGGGATAATGTATTAGAGGCATTTAGGCAGTGATTATTAACTTACAGTCCTTGCTGCAAAGGCCAAAAACAAAATTCTTTTATAGGGCCACATCTTTTCCATTCACTATTAAAACAGCTGTTAGCTCCAATTAGTGCAGGGATAGCTTATGGAGAAGGGATGGTTGTGCACTAGAGTCATATAGGCAGGGTTTATAGCCAATAGGTACCGTCACACTGAACGATATCGCTAGCGATCCGTGACGTTGCAGCGTCCTGGCTAGCGATATCATTCAGTTTGACAGGCAGCAGCGATCAGGATCCTGCTGTGCCATCGTTGGTCAGAGCAGAAAGTCCAGAACTTTATTTCGTCGCTGGACTCCCACAGACATCGCTGAATTGGCGTGTGTGACGCCGATTCAGCGATGTCTTCACTGGTAACCAGGGTAAACGTAAAAAAAAACAAACACTACATACTTACATTCCGGTATCTGTCCCCCGGCGCTCTGCTTCTCTGCACTGTGTAAGCGCCGGCCGGAAAGCAGAGCTCAGTGGTGACGTCACCGCTGTGCTTTCCGGCTGGCACTCACAGTCAGTGCAGAGAAGCACAGCGCCGGGGGACAGACACCGGAATGTAAGTATGTAGTGTTTGGGTTTTTTTACGTTTACATTGGTAACCAGGGTAAACATCGGGTTACTAAGCGCGGCCCTGCACTTAGTAACCCGATGTTTACCCTGGTTACCAGGGGACTTCGCATAGTTGGTCGCTGGAGAGCTGTCTGTGTGACAGCTGTCCAGCGACCACACAGCAACGCTGCAGCGATCGGGATCGTTGTCTAGATCGCTGCAGCATCGCTAAATGTGACGGTACCTTTACAGTCCTTGCTGCTGCAATCTAAAAACAACAGTCCTTATCGGGGTGAAATTTATTCTATTCTAGGACCTACTATTACCACTGTTAGCTGCATTTAGTGTAAAGATAGGTGCTGGAGGAAGGACAGTTTTGGATTAGAAGTGGAGGAGGCCTAAAAACATGAACAGAGACCATGAACCGTATACCCTTTTTTTGGGTGGAATAGGAATACACTAGAAAAAAAGTACACCTAAGCCTTAGCCTGGAAATTTGCGGCTTGTGTGTGCTCTGGGGAACAGTTGTCTGCCTTTTCTGTTTGGTGACCCGATTAGGGTTCAATTTTGTAATGGCATAGCATCTTATATTTTTTATGCAACATATTTTTATTGTCTCCAATTCATCCTGAACTATGGAGTATTATCAATTTGCAACTATGTGATTTGCCCTTATTAGAACTTTATTTATTGGAACTTATGGAACAGAGCAAAAAGTTTCTTTATCATAGTAATAAAACAAAAAATGTTTTATGTTATCACTTGGTAAAAAGTAGTTCAAATGTAATGCAAAAAGTTCACCAAATATAAAGATTTCTTTGAAGTAGCAAGTAAATTTATTCTAGACTGAAGAATTGAATTCCCTTGATACACAGTACATACCATAGGCAAATCTTTTTTTTTTTTTTTTTTAGGAAAATACAATTGGGATTTTCCCAAAGGTTTTAAATAATGCAAGGAAAAGAAATCATATATTTATATCTGTTGATTTTCAGGAATGTAAAGACATCACAGGATTCAGAAGAGCAAGTTTTCTCCTGATGCCTTGGGCTGATCTCATGGAACAGACAGCTTTCAGAAGGTGCAGTCATTCAGTGCAGGCACTTTATTATAATGACCATAACAAATAAATGAAAAAAGCTTAAAATGTAGTTATTATGTAATGTGTATTATGAAATAAAAATAATAATAATAATAATAATAATAATAATAATAATACACAAATATCATTGGCTTACCTTGGCAGGAACGTAATGATTTTACATTTTTGTTTGAGAAAATTGTAGTTATTCTTTTATTTGTTGCAAAGTCAATTTAGGAATTTTCTATACACAAAATTTTTTAGATTTACTATAAAGAAAAAGCTATTTAGTGGTTACATTATTTCTGGTCTTAGTTGCTAAGTTAAAGCCTTATTCTCATAATATTCAATCGGTATAATTAGACAGCATGAAAATAAGCAAGTTTGCATTTTACTTGCTTTTTCTTTCTGCTGTTATTCTACTGCTATGAGAACTTTTGTCGTCCATTGTTAATAGCTAATTGCAAAGGATACTGATCATCAGAGTGTGACCAAGCATGTATGGTAGCTAGATTAAAGACTATAATTTCTCAGGTAACTTCTGAGATGCCAGTAATATCTGTCCACCCCATTCAAGTTTATAAAGCACATTGACAGAGCAGCTTACCCTCCTTGCTAGCTCCTGACCTGTAGCTACTGTTAAACGTCCTTCAAAATTAAAAGCCATTTTCCTTACCCATTGGCTTCAAATAATTGCTCTCATTCCCCATGAGCTGTTGAACCATGTGCATGTTCAAACACACTGCTGTCTTTATACTTAAATGTCAAGATAGCAGTGCAGACTTTAAATCAAGCACACTCTCAGTCACAGCAGCACATTCATGTCAGCAGATTATGCTGCTGAATCAGAACTGTTCGTAAAGGTGGAGTGCTTATACCTGCAGCAACAAGGAAGCCAGGAGGCTGCAGAGCAGTGTGCACCTGAAGACACATGTTGAGATTAACTATTTAAATAATTAGTTTATGTTATTTGATATAAAATGAAGACAATGTGACGGCGGTGCCACTCATGCACTGTCAATGATGAATCCACAGTGTATCCAACGAAATATATTGAATGATTTATTGAATAGGTTTGCAGAGTCAAGGCGTTTCGAGGCCACGCGTGACCTCTTTATCAGACTCTGCAAACCTATTCAAACCTTTTCAATAATTCATTCAATATTTCATGTTGGATATACTGTGGATTCATCATATGCAGCACATGAGTTGCACCTCCGTCACATTGTCTTCATCCAATTTGGTCCTTTCAAGACCAGTGTCTTTGCAGCAACCATGTGTTAGGAGTCGAGTTTCCTCTGCTGCACAGGAGGAATCTCGATCCGTGTCTGCTGCGGTCTCCCATTCTGCATCGGCCGCAGTGGGGTCTGCTCAGTGGAGGCGTCGCTCCCAGCGTCTTGCTGGGACTGATTCTGTGCAGAGGGTTACTACTGCCTTTTCTGGCTCTCCTGTTGTACCCTGCACTGATCTGCGGCGAGCAGGCTTCTCTGGGACTAAGTCCTTATTTTCACACACTGAGCATGCCCAGGGCAAGATCTCCCGTTGGAGATCGAGGGTCACATGCTCAGGTACTGCAGCACATTCCATTGGTCCTCCAGGAAGGTCCTGAAAGGGCAAAACTTCGGTAGCAGCTTCCTGTGCTGCAACTATATAAACTGCGCATGACCGCACGGCCATGCGCTAGTATTGTCTTGTAAATATGTGTGTGTGTTGTGAGTGAAAGTCGCTCTTTAAATAACCCTCCCTATTGGATGACTGTTCGCGGAAGGTGTATGTTTGCTATCTAGTGCCCGACTTATCCAACAGCACGTAACACACATTACAGCTACCAGTTGCTGTGTCCGCCAGTACGGCGCCGTGCGCTTGCTCTGCGCTTTCCTGACCCAAGCCTGGGTGGTTGGTGGCGTCCGTCAGTGCAGCACCGCACGCTCTCTTGTGCCTTTATATCATTATTTATGTTCCTCTGACACCCCAGTGGCGGTGTCGAGGGCATGGGGTCTTCTGAACTCAAATCCTCAGTCTCGGGTTTGAGATTAGTGACTCCTTGCTTGCGCTCTATGTGCGGTACCGCGGTCCTGTGAGGCAACAGGGTCGCTTCCTTCACACAGGGTGAAGTTAACCCATGTGTGTATTCTTATAGTACCGCCATATAGTCCGTCTTTACTAGCAGCAGGGTTTTTACCTGCACGGTGGACCTCGGACTGCGAACGCACCTAGTTCCATTTCATCTTGTACTTGGTGCGTTCCGCCAGTCCTTAACATAATACTAGCGCCAGGGTCTGGCTAGTAAATGGCGGACATTCAGCAATCTTTGCGGTGTATCCAGCAGCTGGAGGGTAGGTTGGCGGCTCTCGAGAGCTCAACTTCAGCTGTGGATGCTACCGCAGTTGCTGTACAGGCTGCTAGCGTGGCTGCAGCAACCTTGTCCACTGCCACCCCTGTTCCGACATTATCTCGCCTCCCGTTGCCAGAAAAATTTTCTGGAGATTGCAAAACTTGTAGCGGATTCGTGAGTCAGTGCTCTATCCATCTCGAGCTCCTGGCTGCACGTTTTCCTACAGAGCGGCTAAGGTGGGATTTATTGTGTCTCTCTTGTCGGACAGGGCGTTGGAGTGGGCTACGCCGCTGTGGGAGCGAGGTGATCATGTGGTGCAGAGTGCTCCGTTGTTCCTGAGCACTCTGAAAAAGGTCTTTTTAGGACCTCAAGTCACCCATGACACAGCGCTCCAACTACTGGCATTAACTCAGGGTGAGTCCTTGGTCAGCCATTTTTCCGTCCGCTTCCGTACATTAGCTTCCGAGCTGGAGTGGTCGGATAAAGCCCTTATCCCCATATTTTGGAGGGGCCTGGCTGATCACGTTAAGGACGCTCTGGCCACTAGGGAGATTCCTGCCACACTGGAGGAATTAATAACTGTCTCTACTCGTATTGATCTCCGTTTTAACGAGCGGAGGTTAGAGCGAGCCCAGTGTAGGCAGAGGTTTCGGCTGGCTCCCACCTTCGCCAAAACTTTGGAATCTCCAGTCCAGGCATCCGAGTCACATGAGGCCTTAGAGGTGACACGAGCGGGATCCAAATCTCAGTCCGCCCGTTCACATTAGGTCCGTCATGTTTGCCAGCAGTCATGACATCTTGCCTCCAAGGGTCCTCATCGGTCGGGGAAACGTCAGCGTCTAGTGGCAGTTGGAGGAGGTACACTAGACACGGTGACGTTTGCCTCAAAATTGTCCTTCAAGGGGACAATTACCATAGGCCCATCCACTCTTATGGTCGAGCTATGCGTGGATTCTGGGGCAGAGGGTAACTTTATGTCTTCCGCTTTTGCCCAGCGTCACGCAATACCCTTGGTGATGCTCGCCAAGCCAGTAACCGTTCGAGTGGTGAATGGGTCAACACTACCCTCACAGATTACCCACCAAACCATTCCTTTCATGCTTTCTGTGTCTCCATCACATCAGGAGATAATCTCCCTATTAGTCATTCCTGAGGGAATTGATGAGGTCCTGTTGGGGATACCATGGCTTCGCTACCATTCTACTCATATTGAGTGGTCCTCAGGGAGAATTTTGGGATGGAGTAAATCCTGTGAGGGTAGATGTCAGAGGGAGTGCGTTCAGGTTGCTACTACACAGGTAGCCGCAGATCTTTCCTCTCTCCCCAAGCACTATTGGCCCTATGCTGACATATTCTCCAAAAGAGCTGCGGAGACCCTTCCGCCTCACCGCCCCTATGACTGTCCTATTGACCTCTTGCCTGGTGCTGAGCCTCCCCGGGGTCGAGTCTATCCGTTATCTCTCCCGGAGACGGAGGCAATGTCTCAGTACATCCAAGAAAATCTGGCAAGAGGATTCATTAGGAAGTCAGTGTCACTGGCAGGGGCTGGGTTCTTCTTCGTACAGAAGAAGACTGGAGACTTCCGTCCATGCATAGACTACAGTGGTCTTAACACCATCACCGTTAAGAACAAGTACCCTTTACCCCGATATCTGAGCTGTTTGATAGGCTACGGGGAGCGAGGGTATTTACAAAGTTAGATCTGCGGGGTGCTTACAACCTGATTCGCATCCGTGAGGGGGATGAATGGAAGACAGCTTTTAACACCAAGGATGGGCACTATGAATATCTGGTGATGCCCTTCGGGCTCTTTAATGCCCCAGCCGTTTTCCAAGACTTTGTGAACGGCATCTTCCGGGATATGCTCACCACCTTGGTCGTAGTCTATCTGGATGATATTCTCATCTTTTCTCCAGATATTGACTCCCATCGGAGAGATGTTGGCAGAGTCTTCGACCTCTTACGGGCAAACTCCCTCTACGCCAAGTTGGAGAAGTGTGTGTTTGAGCAGGAGTCCTTGCCCTTCCTTGGTTATATCATCTCTGCCCAGGGATTGGCTATGGATCCTGCCAAGCTACAGGCTGTAATGGACTGGCAGGAACCCCATTCTCTTAAAGCGGTGCAGCGTTTTATGGGGTTCATTAATTACTATCGCCAGTTCATTCCACACTTCTCAACTTTGGTAGCTCCCTTGGTTGCCCTCACCAAAAAGGGAGCAAATCCCAAGTTGTGGTCAGAGGAGGTCTCCAAAGCCTTTCTCTCGATCAAGTCTCATTTCGCTAGCGCTCCCATCCTACATCGCCCCGATGTTGATAAACCATTTATCTTGGAGGTGGATGCCTCATCTGTTGGTGCTGGAGCAGTCCTTTTCCAAAAGGATGCTCAAGGTCGGAAGCATCCTTGCTTCTTCTTCTCCAAGACCTTCACACCAGCGGAGAGGAATTATTCCATCGGGGACAGGGAGTTGCTAGCCATGAAGTTGGCTTTTTCAGAGTGGAGACATCTCTTGGAGGCAGCTCGCTTTCCCTTCCAAGTCTTCACTGACCACAAGAACTTGGTATATCTACAAACGGCCCAGCGGCTGAATTCTCGCCAGGCTAGATGGTCTCTGTTCTTCTCCCGGTTCCATTTTACTCTCCATTTTCTCTCCGGGGAGAAGAACGTTCGTGCCGACGCTCTCTCCCGCTCCGTAGTGTCATCTGAGGAGGAGGAGGAGCCTCGGCTTATTGTCCCTTCTGAGAGCCTGAGAACTGTAGCTCCGGTTTCGCTAGAGTCTGTGCCCCCGGGCAAGACTTTCGTGCCAGCTAACTTGCGACCGGAGGTTCTCTCTTGGGCTCACTCCTCCAGAGTGGGTGGGCATTTTGGGACCAAGAGAACATCTGAGCTTTTGGCGAGAACATACTGGTGGCCGCATATTGCCCGAGATGTCAGGGACTATATTCAGGCGTGTGTTTCTTGCGCCCAGAATCGGTCTCCTCGGCAACGGCCTGCTGGGTTGCTTTACCCTCTACCGGTGGCAGACAGGCCCTGGGAGATGGTCGGGATGGACTTTGTGGTGGGCTTACCCAAGTCGCGTGGCTGCTCCATTATTTGGGTTGTCACCGACCATTTCTCTAAGATGGTGCATTTGGTGCCGCTTCCTCGGTTACCTTCAGCACGGGCCATGGCGGTGTTGTTCATTAAGCACGTTTTCCGATTGCATGGTATGCCTGATAAGATTGTCAGCGATCGGGGTCCCAAGTTCGCGTCTCGGTTTTGGAGAGAGCTCTGCCGTTTACTCAGCATAGAGTTAAACCTCTCCTCTGCATACCATCCTGAGACGAATGGGTTGGTGGAAAGAACCAACCAGACTCTGGTGACATACAGTGGGGCAAAAAAGTATTTAGTCAGTCAGCAATAGTGCAAGTTCCACCACTTAAAAAGATGAGAGGCGTCTGTAATTTACATCATAGGTAGACCTCAACTATGGGAGACAAACTGAGAAAAAAAAATCCAGAAAATTACATTGTCTGTTTTTTTAACATTTTATTTGCATATTATGGTGGAAAATAAGTATTTGGTCAGAAACAAACAATCAAGATTTCTGGCTCTCACAGACCTGTAACTTCTTCTTTAAGAGTCTCCTCTTTCCTCCACTCATTACCTGTAGTAATGGCTCCTGTTTAAACTTGTTATCAGTATAAAAAGACACCTGTGCACACCCTCAAACAGTCTGACTCCAAACTCCACTATGGTGAAGACCAAAGAGCTGTTAAAAGGACACCAGAAACAAAATTGTAGCCCTGCACCAGGCTGGGAAGACTGAATCTGCAATAGCCAACCAGCTTGGAGTGAAGAAATCAACAGTGGGAGCAATAATTAGAAAATGGAAGACATACAAGATCACTGATAATCTCCCTCGATCTGGGGCTCCACGCAAAATCCCACCCCGTGGGGTCAGAATGATCACAAGAACGGTGAGCAAAAATCCCAGAACCACGCGGGGGGACCTAGTGAATGAACTGCAGAGAGCTGGGACCAATGTAACAAGGCCTACCATAAGTAACACACTACGCCACCATGGACTCAGATCCTGCAGTGCCAGACGTGTCCCACTGCTTAAGCCAGTACATGTCCGGGCCCATCTGAAGTTTGCTAGAGAGCATTTGGATAATCCAGAGGAGTTTTGGGAGAATATCCTATGGTCTGATGAAACCAAACTGGAACTGTTTGGTAGAAACACAACTTGTCGTGTTTGGAGGAAAAAGAATACTGAGTTGCATCCATCAAACACCATACCTACTGTAAAGCATGGTGGTGGAAACATCATGCTTTGGGGCTGTTTCTCTGCAAAGGGGCCAGGACGACTGATCCGGGTACATGAAAGAATGAATGGGGCCATGTATCGTGAGATTTTTAGTGCAAACCTCCTTCCATCAGCAAGGGCATTGAAGATGAAACGTGGCTGGGTCTTTCAACATGACAATGATTCAAAGCACACCACCAGGGCAACGAAGGAGTGGCTTCGTAAGAAGCATTTCAAGGTCCTGGAGTGGCCTAGCCAGTCTCCAGATCTCAACCCTATAGAAAACCTTTGGAGGGAGTTGAAAGTCCATGTTGCCAAGCGAAAAGCCAAAAACATCACTGCTCTAGAGGAGATCTGCATGGAGGAATGGGCCAACATACCAACAACAGTGTGTGGCAACCTTGTGAAAACTTACAGAAAACGTTTGACCTCTGTCATTGCCAACAAAGGATATATTACAAAGTATTGAGAAGAAATTTTGTTTCTGACCAAATACTTATTTTCCACCATAATATGCAAATAAAATGTTAAAAAAACAGACAATGTGATTTTCTGGATTTTTTTTCTCAGTTTGTCTCCCATAGTTGAGGTCTACCTATGATGTAAATTACAGACGCCTCTCATCTTTTTAAGTGGTGGAACTTGCACTATTGCTGACTGACTAAATACTTTTTTGCCCCACTGTATTTGCGTCATTTCGTCTCTGCTAGGCAGAACGACTGGGCATCTTTGCTACCTTGGGCGGAATTTGCCTTGAACAACGCCGTAGCCGATTCCACTGGTCAGACTCCTTTTCTCCTTAATTACGGCCAGCATCCGCGTGTCCCTGTGCCCATGCCCGTGTCATCCACCGATTCTAGGGTGGCAGACTGGGCGGTGGAGGCACGTGACATCTGGGACCGCACACAGGATGCCATCCGGGCCTCCAAGGAGAGAATGAGGGTTTCGGCTGATACACACTGGCGCCCCACTCCGGTCTTTGCTCCTGGCGACTTAGTGTGGCTCTCCGCCCGTAACATCAGGCTGCGAGTTGAGTCCACTAAGTTTGCTCCTCGCTACATTGGCCCGTTTAAGGTTCTGGAACAGGTCAACCCTGTGGTCTACCGTTTGGCTATTCCTCCACGCCTTGGTATCACCGATACTTTTCACGTTTCCCTCTTAAAGCCCTTTCGTTTGCCCTGGTTTTCAGAGTCATCTGCTGGGACATCGGGTTCATCCACGGATGAGTTTGAGGTGAATGCTATTGTGGGGTGCAAGGTGGTACATGGCAAGAAATTTTATCTGGCGGACTGGAAGGGTCACGGCCCAGAGGATAGAACCTGGGAGCCTGTGGAGCACATTCGGGCTCCGCTGCTTATTGCAGCTTTTGAGCGTAATGAGGCTCAAGGAGGGGGGCCCTAGGAGGGGGGGTAATGTTAGGAGTCGAGTTTCCTCTGCTGCACAGGAGGAATCTCGATCCGTGTCTGCTGCGGTCTCCCATTCTGCATCGGCCGCAGTGGGGTCTGCTCAGCGGAGGCGTTGCTCCCAGCGTCTTGCTGTGACTGATTCTGTGCAGAGGGTTACTACTGCCTTTTCTGGCTCTCCTGTTGTACCCAGCACTGATCTGCGGTGAGCAGGCTTCTCTGGGACTAAGTCCTTATTTTCACACACTGAGCATGCCCAGGGCAAGATCTCCCGTTGGAGATCGAGGGTCACATTCTCAGGTACTGCAGCACATTCCATTGGTCCTCCAGGAAGGTCCTGAAAGGGCAAAACTTCGGTAGCAGCTTCCTGTGCTGCAACTATATAAACTGCGCATGACCGCACGGCCATGCGCTAGTATTGTCTTGTAAATATGTATGTGTTGTGAGTGAAAGTTGCTCTTTAAATAACCCTCCCTATTGGATGACTGTTCGCGGAAGGTGTATGTTTGCTATCTAGCGCCCGACTTATCCAACAGCACGTAACACACATTACAGCTACCAGTTGCTGTGTCCGCCAGTACGGCGCCGTGCGCTTGCTCTGCGCTTTCCTGACCCAAGCCTGGGTGGTTAGTGGCGTCCATCAGTGCGGCACCGCACGCACTCTTGTGCCTTTATATCATTATTTATGTTCCTCTGACACCCCAGTTGCGGTGTCGAGCGCATGGGGTCTTCTGAACTCAAATCCTCAGTCTCGGGTTTGAGATTAGTGACTCCTTGCTTGCGCTCTATGTGCGGTACCGCGGTCCTGTGACGCAACAGGGTCGCTTCCTTCACACAGGGTGAAGTTAACCCATGTGTGTATTCTTATAGTACCGCCATATAGTCCGTCTTTACTAGCAGCAGGGTTTTTACCTGCACGGTGGACCTCGGACTGCGAACGCACCTAGTTCCATTTCATCTTGTACTTGGTGCGTTCCGCCAGTCCTTAACACCATGTGATAATTATATGTGTGAGATATATTTTGCTTTGTAGCAACCTTCTGATCAATATATAGGATATGTCCAGATTGAGATATTGATTGGATATCATAGACTGTGTAGTGAATATGCATGCACAGGCACATCTATAGCGACAATAGATCTGGCTTATTGATAATTAGTGTGCCCTGGGCACGCGCCTCCCGTTTTTTGCACAGCATTCTTTCAATTGCGTCTCTCTATTTCACTTCCATAACCTATGTATGATGATGTTTTTTAATAATAAAAATGTTTACCGACTGATATTTCTTGGACTCAGTAGTATCATCTTTTTCACTGTTTGCTTTGTAGCAACCACGTTAGATGAGTGGATTCCCTTCCCTTACACCTCATGTTTATCGGGACCCTATTTTTACTCTCTTTTTCCAGTTTTCTCTACTCCCATTCAATATTCAATGAAAGAGTGTTCCATTTTTAAACAAATATATAGCAAGTGAAATTAATTTACAAAAGCTCAACATTAGTGATGAGCGAGTATATTCGTTGCTCGGGTTTTCCCGAACATGATCGGGTTGTCTCCGAGTATTTGTGAGTGTTCGGAGATTTAGTTTTTGTTGCCACAGCTGAATGATTTGCAGCTGCTAGACAGCTTGAATACATGTGGGAATTCCCTAACAAACAGGCAACCCCCACATGTACTCAGGCTGGCTAGCAGCAATAAATCATTCAGCTGCTTCAACAAAAATTAAATTTCCAAGCACTCACAAATATTCGGCGACCACCTGAGCATGCTCTGGGAAAACCTGAGCACCGAGTATACTCACTCATAACCACTCAACATACCTCACGTTTAGTCTAATAAAGATATAAATTCATCATTAAAGGGAACCTGTCACCCCGTTTTTTGAGATTGAGCTATAAATACTGTTAAATAGGGCCTGCGCTGTGTGTTCCTAAAGTGTATGTAGTGTACCCCGATTCCCCATGTATGCTGAGAAATAACTTACCAAAGTCGCCGTTTTCGCCTGTCAATCAGGCTGGTCAGGTCGGGAGGGCGTGGTGACATCGCTGGTTCTTCCTCAGCTTTACGTTGGTGGCGTAGTGGCGTAGTGGTGAACAAGCAGCGCGCGATCTGCGCTGTAATCCCTTGCATCGGTGGGGGCGGCCATCTTCCTGGGGCCGCGCGTGCGCAGATCGAGTGCTCTGCTGCACGGGGCTTCAGGAAAATGGCCGCGGGATGCCGCGCGTGCGCATTAGAGATCGCGGCGGCCATTTTCTCAAAGCCGAGATGCAAACTCGGCTTTGGGAAAATGGCCGCCGCGATCTCTAATGCGCACGCGCGGCATCCCGCGGCCATTTTCCTGAAGCCCCGTGCAGCAGAGCACTCGATCTGCGCACGCGCGGCCCCAGGAAGATGGCCGCCCCCACCGATGCAAGGGATTACAGCGCAGATCGCGCGCTGCTTGTTCACCACTACGCCACTACGCCACCAACGTAAAGCTGAGGAAGAACCAGCGATGTCACCACGCCCTCCCGACCTAACCAGCCTGATTGACAGGCGAAAACGGCGACTTTGGTAAGTTATTTCTCAGCATACATAGGGAATCGGGGTACACTACATACACTATAGGAACACACAGCGCAGGCCCTATTTAACAGTATTTATAGCTCAATCTCAAAAAACGGGGTGACAGGTTCCCTTTAAGAATATCACATTTTTGTGTAGCAGGACACTTTTTATTCATTTTTTACACTCTTTGTTAATATGTTTTACTTATCTTGATTAATCACAATGAAAGTATGCACTGAGCATACTGAGCAGCCTATTGTGAAGCTAGGCTTCATGCTCCCACAATTTTTCATGAAATGTACAATAAAACAGGTGCAAAATGAGAATGGAAAATCATATTCCAAAGTGATCATGGTTCAACTCACCACACTATGTTCCTGGAAAAATGGGTGAACAATACGTTAACTTCTTGGAGTCTATAAATATAGCTAGAATGCATTTAAAGAAAGATAGCTTTAGATCAGCCCATAATATTTCATGGAGACAGCAATGAGATCAGTTTCAATTCCAGCCCTAATAACTTCTATTCCTAGAACCCCAATAGTTGTTGCACAAGTGGCCAATTTTAGCCTATTTCATAATTACATTGTTAAAAATGTTGTCCATTATCCAAATCGCAATTACACACAAACCAAATTAGCTAAACTGATATTTAGGTCCTAACGCTGTGTTTTATTGAATTATTCATGCTAAAGATAAGCAAATAAAATCTGCTTTGGTTTAAAGAAAAATCGTATTTGCCTAATTTTTTTGAGATCGGATCAGCTTACATCAATAAAAATGGTGGCCTGTTAGTTTTATAGGTTTTGGGGGGAAAGAAAGGGATTTGAAAAATATACTCGCTGCACTTTTCAACTGTCCAGGAACTGAAGCTCACCGCTCAGTACTATGAATTTTTTTCTCTCCGGCTTCATGTTTCTCTTCTGTCTTCACTAAGTTCCTATAGTACTGTATTGTTTTCCAGTGATATTATGGAGTTATGGGGTAATGCATGTTATGACTTGACTTGAGACATAGCACTGCTGGCACCAAAGAGGAAGACTGGAGCTAAGGAGTAATAGATCAAGAGGAAAACCAGGCATGGAGCTGTGATGCCAGGACAGGTGAGAGGCCAGGTGAGTATAATATTTTTAATGCTTGCATTTATAGATGGCTTTTTAGAGAAATCAAATTTTGTCAAATTTCCTTGATGAATTCATGCAAATCTGGCTAATCAAATTTTGACAGATTTGCTCATCTTTAGTGCACACTCTGCGACGTTAGTGCACTTTGAAAATGATAAAGCCACTCTTAAAATGATTAAGAGCAACAAACTGTGGACAAATTATTAAATTGTGCTAACTACATACTGTACTATATTAGTGATGCAGTAAGAGTGAGGAACTAGAACGGACATTTAAAACACACAAAAATACAGGAAGGAGTTAACATCTGCAAAATCTTTTACTTGGAAAATAAAATACATTCCTCTTGTTGAATAGTCCATATGTCTTGTATTTTTTTAATACCTTCAGCTACAAAAATGATCTTGACATTGAAATCCTCTTATTGTCTTTGCAGAAGTGTACAGTATAATACAGCTGGTGATGTAGAGTATACAGACCATGAAGCCAGTAAAATGCCCAGATTATTGAAAAAGATGACAAAATAGCACTGCACTATCTCAAATACATCCTTCCAGTACGCATCTTTCATCTGTTCTCCCTATTGCAGATACCAGTGGGAACTGTAGGTAGAACTCCACTTAATAAATACACGTCTTCCATCTCCTTTCAGGACCATTAATTTAAATGAATAATAAGATGTCTTGCAGGCACTGTAAAGTTTATCATGTCTTTGCCTTAAATGCTGAATCATGGGACATCTTCATTTACTGCGGGTTATGCAAAACAATGTTTTGTTTATAGCTCCATCATCTTGTGAAAAAAAATCTGGCTATGTTTTATATCTGTGCCTTCCACATCCAAAAATTCAAAGAAAGACTGGTTAAAAAATGCTCATATTTTAAAACACAGCACAGTCTTATATTTCGCGATATTTTACAGCAGTCTTAAATGGATATAAATATGCTCCAAGGATTCTGCGTTGTAGTCAAATGGAATTTTTAACCCCATGAAATCATATCGTGAGACATAAAAGAAGTATAATTATCTTAGGGAGATTAATGTCTGTTATATGTTGTATAGCCTTCTATTGTAGCATGGAAGAGTTTCATAACAACAGTCGTTAATTTGTTTTATAATCCTGCTGACATTTACACACACTTTTAAGCAGTGTAGGTTGCTAGTTCATGCGGTTAACTGTTTGCATAAAACTCACATCTTTAACAGCTGTGTTAATTGCATATTATACTTTCTTTCGCTTTTGTTACACCTTTTTTCCACTACAGTAAATGTGTTGATCATCATAGCCTATTATAAATAAAGGTAATAAATAAACATATTACAACATGCAAATATAGCAGATGGAGCAGCTAATTACTTTTCCGAAAGTTTTTATCATTTTATTTGCATAGAGAGGAGATGCTAGACTTCAATTATGGATCTGTTACTAAATTTATTTTTATTAAAAGATAAAACACAGATCAAGAGAAGAAACTGAAAAGCTTTGATCATGCGATAATAAATGTTCAATGCAGAAGTATATTAGAGAGAACAATATAATAAATGACAACAAGCATGAAGGACAAGTTGTGTCTAACCAACACACTGAGTTTTTATAAGGCGGTAAGAGCAAATCTGAATGTTAGTTGTAGTGCAATGGTGAAAAGAGATTGAAACAAAGAGTCATTGTACATTCTCTAGTGGGGCTAATGTCAGCAGTGGGGATCACAAGGTCCAGTGTTGGGTCCTATTCTTTTTACTGCTAACTAGGAAAAACCTTTCTAAAATATAACTTTTATTGAGTTTGAATACAAATATCAATTCCCACTGAGTGAAGGTGCAAGAGGGCTTGAAGACTGAAAAACAAAAAATGAATAATGTATGTGTTAGGTCTCGAGTTCCAGCTTCTGCACAGGGGGAATCTCGAGCCATCTCCGCTGCGGTCTCCCATTCTCATCCAGCCGCAGTGGAGTCTGCTCAGCAAGGACGTCGGTCCCAGCATCTTGGTCAGTCTCACTCTGTACTGAGAGTTACTGCTGCTTCTTCAGCTTCTGCCATTAAAGCCAGTGCTGGTCAGCAGCGAGCGGACTTCTCTGGGACTAAGTCCTTGTCTGCACACACTGAGCATGCCCAGGGCAAGATCTCCCGTTGGAGATCGAGGGTCATGTGCTCAGGCTCTGCAGCACATTCCATTGGTCCTCTTGGCAGGTCTTGGAAGGGCAAAGTTTCTGTGGCCACTTCCTGTGCTGCAACTATATAAACTGCGCATGACCGCATGGCCATGCGCTAGTGTACAATTGTTAATGTGTGTATGTTGTGAGTGCAAGTCGTCCTTGGATACCCCTACCCTATTGAATGTCTGTTCGCGGAATGTGTATGGTTGCTATCTAGCGCCCGACTTAGCCTACAGCACGAATCACACGTTACAGCGTCCAGTTGCTGTGACCGCCAGTACGGCGCCGTGCACTTCCTCTGTGCTTTCCTTACCCAAGCCTGGGTGGTTAGTGGCGTTCGTCAGTGCGGCACCGCATGCACTCTTGTGCCCTAATATTGGTATTCAGCTTCCTTACACACCCAGTTGCGGTGTTGTGCCAGCAAGGGTCTAATCGGACTTCAATCCTAGTTGGGGTTGAGTTCGCTGACTACTTGCTCGCCCTCTATGTGCGGTACCGCGATCCTGTGACGCAACAGGATCGCTTCCTTCACGCTGGGTGAAGTTTAACCCACGTGTGTATACTTATGAGTATCGCCATATAGTCCGTCATTACTTGGCAGCAGGTTCCATCTCTGCACGGTGGACCCCGGGCTGCGAACGCACCATACTCTATCTGTCTTATTATTTGGTGCATTCCGCTAGCCCTAACATTACACTAGCGCCAGGGTCTGGCTAGTAATGACGGACAAACAGCAATCCTTGCGGTATATCCAGCAGCTGGAGGGTAGGTTGGCGGCTCTTGAGAGCGCAACCTCAGCTGTGGATGTTACCGCAGTTGCTGTACAGGCTGCTAGCGTGGCTGCAGCAACCCTGTCCATTGCCACCCCTGCTCCGACATTTTCTCGCCTCCCGCTGCCAGAAAAATTTTCTGGTGATAGCAAATTTTGTAGGGGATTTGTGAGTCAGTGCTCTATTCACCTCGAGCTCCTGGCTGCACGTTTTCCCACAGAGCGGGCTAAGGTGGGATTTATAGTGTCTCTCTTGTCGGACAGGGCGTTGGAATGGGCTACGCCGCTGTGGGAGCATGGTGATCATGTGGTGCAGAGTGCGCCGCTGTTTCTGAGCACTCTGAAACAGGTCTTTTTAGGACCTCAAGTCACCCATGATACTGCTCTCCAACTGCTGGCATTAACTCAGGGTGAGTCCTTGGTCAGTCATTTTGCCGTCCAATTCCGCACTTTAGCTTCTGAGCTAGATTGGTCGGATAAAGCTCTTATCCCCATATTTTGGAGGGGCCTGGCTGACCACGTTAAGGACGCTCTGGCCACTAGGGAGATTCCTGCCACACTGGAGGAGTTAATAACTGTCTCCACTCGAATTGACCTCCGTTTTAACGAGCGGAGGTTAGAGCGAGCCCAGTGTAGGCAGAGGTTTCGGCTGGCTCCTACCTTCGCCAAACCTCTGGAATCTCCGGTTCTGGTTCCTGAGTCACATGAGGCCAGGGAAGTGTCACAAGCGGGATCTAAATCCCGGACCGCAGGTGCACTCAAGGTCTGTCATGTATGCCAGCAGTCGGGACATCTAGCCACCAGATGTTCTCAGCGGTCGAGGAAACGTCAGCGTCTAGTGGTAGTAGGTGGAGGTGCACTAGACACGGCGACGTTTGCCTCTAAATTGTCCTTTAAGGGGACAATTACTATAGGCTCATTCTCCCACTCGGTAGAGCTCTGCGTGGATTCTGGGGCGGAGGGCAATTTTATGTCTTCTGCCTTCGCCCAACGTCACGCAATACCCCTGGTTATGCTAGCTCAACCAGTAACGGTACGAGTGGTGAATGGGTCGACACTGCCCTCACAGATAACACACCAGACCATCCCTTTTACTCTGTCCATGTCGCCATCTCATCAGGAGATTATATCTCTGCTCGTCATTCCTGAGGGAATTTATGAGGTCCTGTTGGGAATACCTTGGCTACGGTACCACTCTCCTCATATCGAGTGGTCCTCTGGCAGAATCATGGGATGGGGCGAATCTTGTGGGGGTAGGTGTCAGAGGGAGTGCGTTCAGGTTGCTACTACTGAGGTACCCGCAGATCTTTCCTCTCTCCCCAAGCAGTATTGGTCTTATGCAGACGTGTTCTCCAAAAAGGCGGCGGAGATCCTTCCGCCCCATCGCCCCTATGACTGTCCTATTGATCTCTTGCCTGGTGCTGAGCCTCCCCGGGGTCGAGTCTATCCGCTATCTCTCCCGGAGACGGAGGCAATGTCACAGTACATCCAGGAAAATCTGGCAAGAGGATTCATTAGGAAGTCAGTGTCACCTGCTGGGGCAGGGTTCTTCTTCGTGCAGAAGAAGAATGGGGAACTACGTCCATGCATAGACTACAGGGGTCTTAACGCCATCACCGTTAAAAATAAGTATCCTTTACCCTTGATATCTGAGCTCTTCGATAGGCTTCGGGGAGCAAGGGTATTTACTAAACTAGATCTGCGGGGTGCTTACAACCTGATTCGCATCCGTGAGGGGGACGAATGGAAGATGGCTTTTAACACCAGGGATGGGCACTATGAATATCTGGTGATGCCCTTCGGGCTCTGTAATGCCCCGGCCATTTTCCAAGACTTTGTGAACGATATCTTCCGGGATATGCTTTCCACCTCGGTCGAAGTCTATCTGGATGATATTCTCATCTACTCTCCAGATATTGACTCCCACCGGAGAGATGTTTGCAAAGTCTTCGACCTCCTACGGGCAAACTCCCTCTATGCCAAGTTGGAGAAGTGTATGTTTGAGCAGGAGTCCTTACCTTTCCTAGGCTACATCATCTCTGCCCAGGGATTGGCTATGGATCCTGCTAAACTACAGGCTGTGATGGACTGGCAGGAACCCCATTCTCTTAAAGCGGTGCAGCGCTTTATGGGGTTCATTAATTATTCTCGCCAGTTCATTCCGCACTTCTCAACTTTGGTAGCTCCCTTGGTTGCCCTCACCAAGAAGGGGGCGAATCCCAAATTGTGGTCTGAGGAGGTCTCCAAGGCCTTTAACTCTATAAAGTCACACTTCGCTAGCGCTCCCATCCTACATCGCCCCGATGTTGATAAGCCATTTATCATGGAGGTGGATGCCTCTTCTGTTGGTGCTGGAGCAGTCCTCTTCCAAAAGGATGCTCAAGGTCGGAAGCATCCTTGCTTCTTTTTCTCCAAGACCTTCTCACCAGCAGAGAGGAATTATTCCATCGGGGACAGGGAGTTGCTAGCCATGAAGTTGGCTTTCTCGGAGTGGAGACATCTCTTGGAGGGAGCACGTTTTCCCTTCCAAGTCTTCACAGACCATAAAAATTTGGTGTACCTGCAGACAGCCCAGCGGTTGAATTCTCGCCAGGCCAGATGGTCCTTATTCTTCTCCCGGTTTCATTTCACCCTCCATTTTCTTTCTGGGGAGGAGAACATTCGGGCCGACGCTCTCTCTCGCTCCTTTGTGTCATCTGCGGAGGAGGAGGAGGAGCCTCAGCTTATTGTCCCCACCGAGAGCTTGAGAACTGTGGCCCCGGTTTCGCTAGAGTCTGTGCCCCCGGGCAAGACTTTTGTTCCATCCAGTTTGCGACCGGAGGTTCTCTCTTGGGCACACTCGTCCAGGGTGGGTGGACATTTTGGTACCAAAAGGACATCTGAGTTACTGGCGAGGACATACTGGTGGCCGCATATGGCTCGTGATATCGCAGAGTATGTTCGGGCGTGTGTCTCTTGCGCCAAGAACAAGACTCCTCGGCAACGGCCAGCTGGCTTGCTTTATCCTCTGCCGGTGTCGGACAGGCCCTGGGAGATGGTTGGGATGGACTTTGTGGTGGGCTTACCCAAGTCTCGTAACTGCACCATTATCTGGGTGATCACCGACCATTTTTCCAAAATGGTGCACTTGGTGCCTCTTCCACGGCTACCTTCTGCACGGGCGTTGGCTGTCTTGTTCGTCAAGCATATCTTTCGCCTACACGGTATGCCAGACAAAATTGTTAGTGACCGGGGTCCCCAGTTTGCGTCTCGATTCTGGAGAGAGCTTTGTCATCTAGTCAGTATTGAGTTAAATCTCTCTTCGGCATATCATCCCGAGACGAATGGGTTGGTAGAGAGGGCCAACCAGACCTTGGTCACATATTTACGACATTTTGTTTCTGCCAGGCAGGATGACTGGGCATCCTTGCTACCATGGGCAGAGTTTGCACTTAACAATGCCGTAGCCGACTCCACTGGTCAGACTCCATTCCTCCTAAATTACGGCCAGCATCCGCGTGTTCCTGTGCCCATGCCTGTGTCTTCTGCTGACTCCAGGGTGGCAGACTGGGCTGTGGAGGCACGGGACATTTGGGACCGCACGCAGGATGCCATTCGGGCCTCCAAGGAGAGAATGAGGTCCTCCGCCGATGTTCATCGGCGCCCCGCTCCGACCTTTGCTCCTGGCGACTTGGTGTGGCTCTCCGTCCGTAACATCAGGCTGCGAGTTGAGTCCACTAAGTTTGCTCCTCGCTACTTGGGTCCCTTCAAGGTTCTCGAACGGGTTAATCCTGTGGTCTACCGTTTGGCTCTTCCTCCACGCTTGGGTATCACCGACACCTTTCATGTGTCCCTCTTGAAACCCGTATACATGTCCCGGTTTTCTGAGTCATCTGACGGGACATCGGGTTCGTCTACGGACGATTACGAGGTGAACGCTATTTTGGGGTGCAAGGTGGTACGCGGCAAAAAGTTCTATCTGGTGGATTGGAAGGGTTATGGCCCGGAGGACAGGTCATGGGAGCCTGCTGAAAACATTCGGGCCCCACAGCTCATTGCTGCCTTCGAGCGTAGCGATGCCCAAGGAGGGGGGGCCCTATGAGGGTGGGTAATGTTAGGTCTCGAGTTCCCGCTTCTGCACAGGGGGAATCTCGAGCCATCTCCGCTGCGGTCTCCCATTCTCATCCAGCCGCAGTGGAGTCTGCTCAGCAAGGACGTCGGTCCCAGCGTCTTGCTCAGTCTCACTCTGTACTGAGAGTTACTGCTGCTTCTTCAGCTTCTGCCATTAAAGCCAGTGCTGGTCAGCAGCGAGCGGACTTCTCTGGGACTAAGTCCTTGTCTGCACACACTGAGCATGCCCAGGGCAAGATCTCCCGTTGGAGATCGAGGGTCATGTGCTCAGGCTCTGCAGCACATTCCATTGGTCCTCTTGGCAGGTCTTGGAAGGGCAAAGTTTCTGTGGCCACTTCCTGTGCTGCAACTATATAAACTGCGCATGACCGCATGGCCATGCGCTAGTGTACAATTGTTAATGTGTGTATGTTGTGAGTGCAAGTCGTCCTTGGATACCCCTACCCTATTGAATGTCTGTTCGCGGAAGGTGTATGGTTGCTATCTAGCGCCCGACTTAGCCTACAGCACGAATCACACGTTACAGCGTCCAGTTGCTGTGACCGCCAGTACGGCGCCGTGCACTTCCTCTGTGCTTTCCTTACCCAAGCCTGGGTGGTTAGTGGCGTTCGTCAGTGCGGCACCGCATGCACTCTTGTGCCCTAATATTGGTATTCAGCTTCCTTACACACCCAGTTGCGGTGTTGTGCCAGCAAGGGTCTAATTGGACTTCAATCCTAGTTGGGGTTGAGTTCGCTGACTACTTGCTCACCCTTTATGTGCGGTACCGCGATCCTGTGACGCAACAGGATCGCTTCCTTCACGCTGGGTGAAGTTTAACCCACGTGTGTATAGTTATGAGTACCACCATATAGTCCGTCATTACTTGGCAGCAGGTTCCATCTCTGCACGGTGGACCCCGGGCTGCGAACGCACCATACTCTATCTGTCTTATTATTTGGTGCGTTCCGCTAGCCCTAACAGTATGGAAGGGCGAAAAAAGGGCTAAAAAAGCCTAGGGGCAAAAAAAGGATAATGAAATTTATCTCACTAGGGTATCCGTATTGCCAAATTCTGGTTAATAGACATCTTTCTGTGAAAAATTATACCACGCAAACATTAGCCCATACATCACAGTGTCTCAAAAACTGATCCTAAAAAACCAGGGTAAATAATGAATAGCTCACTTCCTAGAATAATATGTCATAATAGTGATATCCTTTCCCAATCTTCTCACTCAGCCAATGTGCAGAAATGAGTGATCTGGCCCTAGACACTTCCCTGTCTGAACATCTACCTACATGCGGAGTTTGGCACCGTAGGATTGCGAGAAATGGCGCTCCAGCTCCGCCGTTGACTCTCCCTCCACTCCTATATAGTCAGAAACAGAAGGCCATATGGCCTGTATCCACTGACAGGTTCATCAGGAGAGATTGATATTAAACAACATGGCAGTGGAAAGTTGTCCATCAGATGAGATGGAGTACAATATATCTTAAGGACTTATGGTCCGCACTATGTTATCTGTCATGTCACTTTATTCTTAATTTATATTGTGGTACCCCTGTGCTTTGTTTACCATTCCCATCAGGGAATGTCTTTGATTATATTATCTGTGATAGATAATTGTTTCTGTTAGCACCACTTTATTGGCAGATCTCATGCCTCTCATTGTATACCTGGAGTTTTTTGTGGTGCGTTTTTTAGGACTGTGACATCAGCAGACTAATTTATTCCTATTGTATACCAATGCTTACTTTTATATATTGATGCGCACTCCATTATCTGTCTTGTTTGGCTTAGGAATGTAACTATCTGAACCATATCTTTTTCTAACACATATATTTTCTTTTTTCTTCCTTTTTTTGCATTAAACATTTTTTATATGTGATTTCACCTATATGCAGGGTGTATAAAAACAGTGGATACAGGCCATCTGGCCTTCTATTTCTGACTATACATCTTATAGGGTGAAAAAGGAGCAGAGGGAGAGTCGATGGATGAGCGGGGTGCAATTTCTCGTAATTTTAGGGTGCCAAACTGCGCATCTAGGTAGATGTACAAACAGGGATGTGTCTAGGGCCAGATCACTCATTTCTGCACATCGGCTGAGTGAGATAGGGAAAGGATAACATCACTTCTGTTTTGAGCACAATAGAGTATCACTAGTGTTGAGCATTCCGATACCGCAAGTATCGGGTATCGGCCGATATTTGCGGTATCGGAATTCCGATACCGAGATCCGATACTTTTGTGGTATCGGGTATCGGTATCGGATACATAGAGATGTGTAAAATAAAGAATTAAAATAAAAAATATTGATATATTTACCTCTCCGGCGGCCCCTGGTGAGTCCGCGGGTAACCGGCAGGCTTCGTTGTTCAAAATCAGCGCTTTTAGGACCTGAGAAACACGTCCCGGCTTCTGATTGGTCGCGGGCCACCCATGTGACCGCCACGCGACCAATCACAAGCCGCGACGTCACCGCAAGCTATTAGCGCGCTCATTTTTGAAAAATGAGCGCGTTAATGACTTTCAAAGACGTTGCGGCTTGTGATTGGTCGCGGCCACGCGACCAATCACAAGCCGCGACGTCACCGCAAGCTATTAGCGCACTCATTTTTGAAAAATGAGCGCGTTAATGACTTTCAAAGACGTAGCGGCTTGTGATTGGTCGCGGCCACGCGACCAATCACAAGCCGCAACGTCACCACAAGCTATTAACGCGCTCATTTTTAAAAATGAGCGCGTTAATGGCTTTCAAAGACGTAGCGGGTTGTGATTGGTCGCGGCCGCGACCAATCACAAGCCACGACGTCACCGCAAGCTATTGACGCGCTCATTTTTAAAAATGAGCGCGTTAATGGCTTTGAAAGACATAGCGGCTTGTGATTGGTCGCGTGGCCGCGACCAATCACAAGCCGCTACGTCTTTGAAAGTCATTAACGCGCTCATTTTTCAAAAATGAGCGCGCTAATAGCTTGCGGTGACGTCGCGGCTTGTGATTGGTCGCGGCCACGCGACCAATCACAAGCCGCTATGTCTTTCAAAGCCATTAACGCGCTCATTTTTAAAAATGAGCGCGTCAATAGCTTGCTGTGACGTCGCGGCTTGTGATTGGTCGCGGCCACGCGACCAATCACAAGCCGCTATGTCTTTCAAAGCCATTAACGCGCTCATTTTTAAAAATGAGCGCGTCAATAACTTGCGGTGACGTCGCGGCTTGTGATTGGTCGCGGCCGCGACCAATCACAACCCGCTACGTCTTTGAAAGCCATTAACGCGCTCATTTTTAAAAATGAGCGCGCTAATAGCTTGCGGTGACGTCGCGGCTTGTGATTGGTCGCATGGCGGTCACATGGGCGGCCCGCGACCAATCAGAAGCCGGGACGTGTTTCTCAGGTCCTAAAAGCGCTGATTTTGAACAAAGAAGCCTGCCGGTTACCCGCGCTGAGTTCAGGGGCCGCCGGAGAGGTAAATATATCAATATTTTTTATTTTTATTCTTTATTTTACACCTCCCTATGGATCCCAGGGCCTGAAGGAGAGTTTCCTCTCCTTCAGACCCTGGGAACCATGAGAATACCTTCCGATACTTGATGTCCCATTGACTTGTATTGGTATCGGATATCGGTATCGGCGATATCCGATATTTTTCGGGTATCGGCCGATACTATCCGATACCGATACTTTCAAGTATCGGACGGTATCGCTCAACACTAAGTATCACTATTATGACATATTATTCTAGGAAGTGCGCTATTCATTATTTACCCTGTTTTGAGGCACTGTGTTGTATGGGCTAATGTTTGCGTGGTATAAATTTTCAAGCAAAGATGTGTATTAACCAGAATTATGCCATATTGGCAATACGGATAGCCTACTGGGATAAATTTAATTATCTTTTTTTCCCCTAGGCTTTTTTAGCCCTTCCATATATTATATATTTTTTGTTTTTCAGTCTTCAAGCATGCTTGCACCTTCACTCAGTGGGAATTGATACTTGTATTCAAACTCAATAAAAGTTATTTTTTAGAAAGGGATTCCCTAGTTAGCAGTTGTTTTCTACCCTTCACTTTACCCAATTTTGTAAGACTGTCCTATTATTTTTAATCTTATTAATAATCTTGTAGATCAGTGTACACCTGCCTGTAGCTTGGAAGCCACATGTAGTCTGTGGGCCTAAAATGTGTGTCTCAGAGTTGTCCGCCAACTTTATGCATTAGCACCTCGTCTAGTAACCAGTTTTGAAGAGAAGGTCTTCTGATGGTGACTTTTATGAGTAGGCCCACATTGAAGAGAAGTTTTGGATGTGTGTATACTTGCATGGGGGAGGGGAGAAAAATAAATATAGTAAGCTGAAGATAGGCTGAGACTGTTAGAGGGAAGTTTGGAGCTGGATGGGATCTGATAGTGTCAAAGGTATGCTTGATATGAGAATACCAAATGAAAGTAAAGTGGAATCTCTTGGATGTATTTACTCTTTCAATTTGGGCACAAGGTCACAGTGTATGTTGTGTTGGGAAGCCTTGGCTGTCACTAAGGTGAGAGGATGGGCTTGGATGTGGTTTGTGACCATCTTTCAGAGTTATTTGTGGCTCCGGAAGTAAAAATGGTTGGGGACTGCTGATGTAGATGATATTGAGAGCAATGTATCAGTTTTTAATGATGGCACAAATGTTTGTAAGATAATCAAAACTGACTTAGATTGTCTAAAATTACAGAAAGACATAGATTAGCTAGTTGCATTGGCAAAAACATGGCAGATGAAGTTTAATGCTAATTAATGTATAGTAATGAACCTAGGTCACAGGATGCATATTGCTCTATATACATTAAATGGGAATGTATTAGGGATTACAGAACAAGAGAAGGACATTGGTATTATGGTATCAACAGTACTCAATAAATGACAAGCAGAAGCTGCAATAGCAAATAAGATTTTTAGGTTAAAGAAATAAAACCTTGTGAAATTCAAAATCAAGAGGTTTGGGGAATTCTTCAAAAAATAGTAGTAAGTTTTCTTGCCCTGAAAAGGTGTGTAAAATACTGTGAGGTCTCCTAGGACTGTATCCAATACCTTTAAATCTCTTGCATGCAAAACAGATTTAGTAATGTCAATGTGAACTCACGATAGAAATGGTAATCCAATAAGAACCAACAGACCATTAAATAACAAAGTGCCCTGATATACTTCATGTATTTTAAAAAATGTTCCTTTCAATGCAGAATACTGAATCATACTGATGGTGTCATTGTTTAAGGCAATCCTTTGGTGACTGAGACAAGTTATGCTACATTTATTCCATAATGACCTCTAGTTTTTCACCACTAGTATGATTGCCAGAGAAATGGAGGCCAATTGTGGCCGGTATATCCATAATCAATACAACAATGTAATGTTGAAGACAGAAAAATAACATAATATAATAGCCTAAAGAAATTAATAAAATATATTATATATGAAACATACATATAAATAAAAATATCTGTAACTTTTGAATATAAAAACTAATATAAACTGCTCAAAAAATAAAGGGAACACTTAAACAAGAGAATATAACTCGAAGTAACTCAAACTTCTGTGAAATCAAACTGTTCACTTAGGAAGCAACACTGTTTAACAATCAATTTCACATGCTGATGTGCAAATGGAATATATTGAAGAAGACAGCCGCACTCAGGTTTTGGATTTTTGAATGCATAACAAGAGCAAAAGTTTATTCAAGTCGCCAAAATATTAAGGCAATTTGGAGAAGGTCTCCGTAGTAGGTTTAAAGTAGGTAACGTTTCGACCCTGTGATGGGTCTTTATCAAACCTCACTTAAGAGAAGATAAGGGGAGAAAAATGGAGCTGTAGAGAACAAGGAATCGGGAATTTTTCCCAGTACGGACTATAGTCAATAAACGTATGGATCCGGTATGGCACGGAAGGGGTATGTCCCTGAGAATGCTGGGAGGACTGGAGTGGTGCCTGGTGGTGACATGCATTGAAGGCATTGAAGCTATGGACTGGCCCACCTGTTCCCTAGACCTGAATCCGATTAAACACATCTGGGACATCATGTCTCGCACCATCCACCAATTGACACCACAGACTGTCCAGAAGTTGGCAGATGCTTTAGTCCAGGTCTGGGAGGAGATCCCTTAGGAGACCATCCGCTGCCTCATCAGGAGCATGCCCAGGCGTTGTATGGAGGTCAAACAGGCATGTGGAGACCACACACACTACTAAGCATCATTTCCATGTCTTGAGGCATTTCCACTGAAGTTGGATCAGCCTGTAAATTCATTTTCCACTTTTATTTTGAGCAGCATTCCAACTCCAGACCTCCATGGGATATTAGTTGTGATTTACGTTGATAATTTTTAGGTTTTATTGTTCTCAACACATTCCACTATGTAATGAATAAAGATTTACAACTGGAATATTTCATTCAGTGATATCTAGGATGTGGGATTTTAGTGTTCCCTTTATTTTTTTGGAGCAGTGCAGTTTAATAAATTGCCATGGGTCCTTGAGATGAAATTGAGATAGAGCAAACAAACTATTATATTTATATAATAATGTAGCCAAATAAAGCATACAGTTTTAGAACAGTGTGAAATTGGCAATATGCCATGTTGTACTTTAATATGTCTATATTGTGATTGTGCTAAATGTTTTTTGTGTTTTGGTTGCTTGGACTCGTTTTAGTTATATCCCAAATTAGAATGTTGCATACTAAATGCTCCAATAATATATATTTCAAGAACTTTTTTGAACAAAATAAACCCAATTGAGCATCTCTGCAGAGACCTGAAAATGGCTGTCCACCAACGTTCACAATCCTATCTGATGAAACTGGAGAGGATCTGCAAGAAAGAATGGCAGAGGATCCCCAAATCCAGGTGGGAAAAATTTGTTGCATCATTCCCAAGAAGACTCATGGCTGTACTAGCTCAAAAGGATGCTTCTACTTAATACTGAGCAAGGGTCTTTTTATTAAATTTGCAAACATTTCAACATTTCTGTTTTTTTCAGTTAAGATGTGGTGCAGAGCGTACATTGATGTGAAAAAAATGAACTTTTTTGAATTTACCAAATGGCTTCAATGAAACAAAGAGTAAAAAATTTAAAGGAATACTTTCCGTACCCACTGTAAATATATATAGTTAAGTGGAATGAATCTTTTTCCTCTGCAAATGTTTTGACACATTTAGATGCATATTTCCTTTCCCAGGCACAAGCCCTTAATTGCTTGCAACTTCATTCCACAAGTATTATGGAGATATCAGGAAAACCTATTCATTCCAATATTAACACAATGTTAGTCTAGCAGAATTCTAAAAGAGTGATCAGTCATCAAGAGACGTGTTTCAAGACCTCAAGCGTCTCATTTGCAATAATCATACTAACGTCCTCTGGCTTAGTTTTTAAAATCTGAAATAGGCCAGTTGTAAACTTCTGGATTGGACGACCTCAATATAAACATATATAAAATATAAAAAGCTACAAAACAACCATAAACAAAATTTAAAGAAGAATGCAAATACTGGAAAAAATATAAGGATACATATATGCATGCCTATATACACATACGGAAGAATATTTAAACACACATGTATTTAAATGCACAGATACATAGAAAATAAAGTAAAAACAATTAAACAAGACACATACAGATGATTGGGATTTCTTATTTCTACTTTGATACACACACACACACACACATATATATATATATATCTATATATATATATACAGTTGTGCTCAAAAGTTTACATACCCCGGCAGAATTTTTACCTTCTTAGCCTTTTTTTCAGAGAATATGAATGATAACACCAAAACTTTATCTCCACTCATGGTTAGTGGTTGGGAGAAGCCATTTATTGTTAAGCTACTGTGTTTTCTCTTTTTAAATCATAGTGACAACCGAAAACATCCAAAAGACCCTGAACAAAAGTTCACATACCCTGGTGAATTTGGCCTGACAACATGCTTAGAAGTTCACACAAATGGGTTTTAAAGGCTACTAAATGTAATATCCTCATCTGTGACCTGTTTGCTTGTAATTAGTGTGTGCACATAAAAGCTGATTGAGTTTCTGAGGTCCAGACAGACTCTTGCATCTTTCATCCAGCCACTGTTGTTTCTGGATCATGAGTCATGGAGAAAGCAAAAGAATTGTCAACGGATCAACAGGAAAAAGTAGTTGAACTGTATAAAACAGGAAAGGGATACAAGACATACCCAAGGAATTGATAAGGCCAGTCAGCAGCGTTCAAACTGTGCTTAACAAATGGAAAATCAGGGTCTCTGTAAAAATACAACCACGGTCAGGTAGACCAACAAAAATCTCATCTAGGACTGCCAGGAAAATTGTTCAGGATGCAAAGAAAAAACAACAAATAACATCAGCTGAAATACAGGACTCTTTGAAAACTAGCGGTGTGGCTGTTTCAAGATGCACACTACGGAGGCACTTGAAAAAGAATGGGCTGCATGGTCGAGTCGCTAGAAGAAAGCCATTACTGCGCAAATGCCACAAAGTATCTCTCCTACAATACACAAAACAGGATCAGACAAGCCTCAAAACTTCTGTAATAAGGTAATTTGTAGTGATGAGAACAAAATTGAACTTTTTGGCCACAACCACAAACGTTACATTTGGAGAGAGGTCAACAAGGCCTATGATGAAAGGAACACAATTCCTTCTGTAAAGCATGGAGGTAGATCACTGATGTTTTGGGGATGTGTAAGCTAAAAAGGCACAGTAAACTTGTTCAAAGTTGAAGTAAAGTTGAATGCAACATGTTATCAGCAAATACTGGAGGCAAATTTGCACTCATCAGCGCGGGATTTCTACGTCGATGCTGTGCCCGTCGCTGATTGGTCGAGGCAACCTTTATGACATCATCGTCGCCATGGCAACCATTATGACATCTACGTCGACACTGTGCCCGTAGCTGAATCAGAAACGTGGGATGTCTACGTCCTTTATGACATCATCGTCGCTGTGCCCGTTGCTGATTGGTCGAGGCCTGGCGGTCTCGACCAATCAGAGGCGCGGGATTTCCAGGACAGACAGACAGACAGACAGAAAGACAGACAGACAGACAGACGGAAAAACCCTTAGACAATTATATATATAGATATATATATATATATATATATACACAGTATATAAATATACATGTATATAACTCTTTGTGGATGTACCAGTTTACCTAGGCATTGCATTCCATATTATTGGTTGTTCTGTCTCATAATAATGCCAATATTTACATTTGCAAATTGTGGCCTTTACTTGGTTGTACTGTTGCCAGGTTGGTTGTTGGCCGTGATAGCGGTGGTGAATCTGTTGCTAGCTTCTCTACATTATTAGTAAAATGTGGCAGTAGGCTGCATCGTGTGGCTTGTACAGTTGTCAAGTTTGACTTGTAAAGCAAGTGTACAAAAACAAACATTCACAGTTAAATGTCTACATTTTATACTATTTTATTCTATTTTTTTAAATGAATGAAATCGTTTTCTAAAAAATAATGTAATAAGAAATGCTAGTTCTAGTTATGCACATGACCAAAAAGCTAGCATCTGCAACAGAGCGCTGAATTAGTCTGAGGTGAATGGATGTAACATTTTTCTAATCAAACAGATATGCAAAATAAAAAATTGTTTGTGACACACTTTGCGAGATAGACATTTGTCAATTAAATGTCTTGATTTTGTGGCATTTTCTTATGTATTTTGAAATAATAATTTTTCCCCTTGAATAAAACAATTGCAAGAAAATGCAAAAACATAATCCAGTCGCTTTTTACAAGCAAGAACATTGATTTCAGTTTTTTATCTGTAAAAATAAACGTGCAACTGTAATTCAAATGTAGTAGCACATAGGTCAACTTTACTATATCACTGATCAAGTACACAGCCAGGTACTGTTGCTGGCAACTCTTCTAACTCCTCCATGTCTCTCTCCCTATTAAGGCCTGCGTCACACTGGCATTTTAAACGGCCGAGTGCAATAAGATAAAAAATCGCATTGCACTCGGACCAATGGTAAGCTATGGGGCAGCTCCCAGCAGACAACTTTTTGTTGGCCATATTCCTCAGTCTGAGACAATCGCATCATTTTGCGATTGTCTCGGACCGAGGAAAACTCTCGGCTCACTCGTACCCATATAAGCCTATGGGTGCGAGTGAGACAGCGCACACCACTCGGATATCATCCGAGTGATGTGCGCTATAAGCGGACCCCAGCAATGGAGGAGATGGATAAATTCATTTCTCCGCCTCCCCCGCAGCTGTGCTCCGATCCTCCCTGTGCGAGAGAATCGGAGCACAGACGCATGAAACTCGGCTCCTGCTCTACTGCGAGCAGGAGCCGAGTGTCATTAGCATATCGCATCCGATGTTCTCACATCGAATGCAATACGCCAGTGTGACTCCGGCCTGGGACATCATGTCTCGCACCATCCACCAATTGACACCACAGACTGTCCAGAAGTTGGCAGATGCTTTAGTCCAGGTCTGGGAGGAGATCCCTTAGGAGACCATCCGCTGCCTCATCAGGAGCATGCCCAGGCGTTGTATGGAGGTCACACAGGCATGTGGAGACCACACACACTACTAAGCATCATTTCCATGTCTTGAGGCATTTCCACTGAAGTTGGATCAGCCTGTAAATTCATTTTCCACTTTTATTTTGAGCAGCATTCCAACTCCAGACCTCCATGGGATATTAGTTGTGATTTACGTTGATAATTTTTACGTTTTATTGTTCTCAACACATTCCACTATGTAATGAATAAAGATTTACAAGTGGAATATTTCATTCAGTGATATCTAGGATGTGGGATTTTAGTGTTCCCTTTATTTTTTTTGAGCAGTGCAGTTTAATAAATTGCCATGGGTCCTTGAGATGAAATTGAGATAGAGCAAACAAACTATTATATTTATATAATAATGTAGCCAAATAAAGCATACAGTTTTAGAACAGTGTGAAATTGGCAATATGCCATGTTGTACTTTAATATGTCTATATTGTGATTGTGCAAAATGTTTTTTGTGTTTTGGTTGCTTGGACTCGTTTTAGTTATATCCCAAATTAGAATGTTGCATACTAAATGCTCCAATAATATATATTTCAAGAAGTATTTTGAACAAAATAAACCCAATTGAGCATGCAAAAATAAACGTGCAACTGTAATTCAAATGTAGTAGGACATAGGTCAACTTTACTATATCACTGATCAAGTACACAGCCAGGTACTGTTGCTGGCAACTCTTCTAACTCCTCCATGTCTCTCTCCCTATTAAGGCCTGCGTCACACTGGCATTTTAAATGGCCGAGTGCAATGTGATAAAAAATCGCATTGCACTCGGACCAATGGTAAGCTATGGGGCAGCTCCCAGCAGACAACTTTTTGTTGGCCATATTCCTCAGTCTGAGACAATCGCATCATTTTGCGATTGTCTCGGACCGAGGAAAACTCTCGGCTCACTCGCACCCATATAAGCCTATGGGTGCGAGTGAGACAGCGCACACCACTCGGATATCATCCGAGTGATGTGCGCTATAAGCGGACCCCAGCAATGGAGGAGATGGATAAATTCATTTCTCCGCCTCCTCCGCAGCTGTGCTGCGATCCTCCCTGTGCGAGAGAATCGGAGCACAGACGCATGAAACTCGGCTCCTGCTCTACTGCGAGCAGGAGCCGAGTGTCATTAGCATATCGCATCCGATGTTCTCACATCGAATGCAATACGCCAGTGTGACTCCGGCCTAATTGTATTTCTGTATTTTTCTTTAACTGCCACTTTTATCTTCTTCACTGCTGCAATTATTCAACATATTACTGTTGGCCTATTTGTCCAATGTTTTAAGGCTTTCTCTTCCTTTCTCTATTGCTAGGAGCTCTAACTTTTTCTCACTATACTAAAATCATCCTAAAATTGCAATGCATGCTTAGGCTTCTTTTATACAAGCTATAAGTCCCTCTAATTGGCTGCGCAATACCATGTGATGGCTGTCAGGCATTAAGGGCAAAACCTTGTGTTAGGGCTAGCGGAACGCACCAAATAATAAGATAGGTAGAATAAGGTACGTTCGCAGCCCGGGGTCCACCGTGCAGAGATGGAACCTGCTGCCAAGTAATGATGGACTATATGGCGGTACAATGTGAATACACACGGGTTAACTTCACCCTGTGTGAAGGAAGCGAATCCTGTTAAGTCACAGGGCCGCAGTACCGCACACAAGAGCACAAGCAAGAAGTCTCTGAGCTCAGTCCAAAGACTAGGGATCTGAGTCTGTGAAGACTACTTGCGGTCGACACCGCAACTGGGGTGTCAGCGTAACCAAAATAATAACAAAGGAATGCACGAGAGTGCGTGCGGTGCTGCACTGGCGGATGCCACTAACCACCCAGGCTTGGGTCAGGAAAGCGCTGTGAAAGCGCACGGCACCACACTGGCGGACACAGCAACTAAACGCTGTATTAGTGTGTAACATGCTGTTGGATAAGTCGGGCGCTACATAGCAAACATACACCTTCCGCGAACAGTCATCCAATAGGGAGGGTTATTTAAAGAGCGACTTTCACTCACAACACACACACATTTACAAATGTACACTAGCGCATGGCCGTGCGGCCATGCGAGCCTTAAATAGCTTCAGCACGTACCGGACCCTTCAAAGAAAGACCAATGGAATTGCTGCAGTACCAGAGCATGTGACCCTAGATCTCCACTGAGAGATCTTGCCCTGGGCATGCTCAGTGTGCAAAGCAGAACTTAGTCCTAATACCTGCAGGACCTTCCGTGAGAAGGACCAATGGAAGTCGCTGCAGTACCTGAGCATGTGACCCTAGATCTCCACTGAGAGATCTTGCCCTGGGCATGCTCAGTGTGTGCAAAGTAGGACTTAGCCCCAGAAGCGTCTGCTCGCCACTGCCCAGCACTGGCTTCAATGGCAGAAGCTGGAAAAGCAGCAGTAACCCTATGCACAGAGTGAGACTGAGCAAGACACTGGGACCAACGTCTGCGCTGAGCAGACTCCACTGCGGCTGGAGAAGAATGGGAGACTGCAGCAGAGATGGTTCGAGATTCCCCCTGTGCAGAGGTGGGAGCTCGACACCCAACACCTTGTTAGCACAACTGAGGTCATGTCAGCCAGCTGTGACTGATTTAAGCTTCTCAATGTTTTAAATGTGGTGTGCTTTTTTTGTGATTAGAGTGAATGGAATCATCAATTGTTCAGCATGAATCAAATTAATTCAATTTTCTCTATTTAGTGTGTATTAAAAGAGATATATGAACTCTTGATCTTAATGTAAAATTATCCCTTATAAATCTCTTGTAAGATCACAGGATTACAATTTAGGCTGATTTAACCCTATTTTCCATTTTTCATTCTTTCCTCTTTTTCTTCTAAGAACTATATATATTTTTTTATTTTTTGTAAATATTGCCATATGAGGACTTGTTTTTCCCTAGACGAATTGTACTTTTGAATGACACCATTTATTTTTTCATGTAATGTACTAGAAAGCGGGAAAAAGATTTCAATTGCAGCAAAATTGCAAGAATACTGCAATTCCCCAATTGTTTTTTGGACTTTACATTTACCATGTTCATTATACAGTAAAAATGATCAGGTTAGATCCCAAACATGCATATTATTTTATTTAAGAGGTGAAAAGAAGAAATTTTGTAAAAAAAGCAAAATTCCATTCTGTCACCATTTTCTGAAACCCTGAACATATTCATTTTTTGGATAATAAGGCTATGTATCTGCTTCTTTTAGCCTCTAACTAGAAATATTCCATTCACTGCCTCAAGACTCTATACATATGACAGTTCCAATAATGCATCTCAATTAGGATGGCAGCTATAGTTTTGAAGACTATTACTGTATTTTTTGGACTATAAGATGCACCGTACTATAAGGTGCACCTCAAATTTTCAGGAGGAAAATAGGGAAAAAAATAATGCGTTAAATGGGCACCTGTCTTGCAGTTCGAATTCAGTTTACTGGCAGGGGGGTGGCTGCGGTGGTGAAGCGGAGTCACAGTAGGTGTTCAGAGGGGTGATGCTGTGAGTCCCATCAATGGCCGGTAGAAGGGGGTGTTTGACATTGCTTGGCAGTACATTTTGTGAAAGCCCAGAGCCTCTTCACTTCCATGGTTTCAATGTGGTGTACTCCGAGAAAATGGATGCCAGATGCGGCGAATGGCCAGAATTCAATCTCAGAAGACAAGATTTCAATCTGTGCATGCACCATCTCTGACGGCCATTTTCACTGAGTCCACTGCATTTAAATCAATAGAAGTGCCGGGGCTCTGGGCTTTCCAAAAATGTAGGTGGAGCCTCCGCACCGCCGAATACCCATTTCCTACAAGCCTGGAACTTGCAGCATCGCCCTGCCGCATCACACAACCGAACATCCCCACAACCTAGCCTATGGCCTACAGTATCCTCCACAGTATTGAATGACTTCTGCCACCATCCTCCGTAAGCTATATTTGGGTTTTAAGACGCACCCCCATTTTACCCCCAAATTTTGGGGAAATAAATGCTTCTTATAGTCCAAAAACTATGGTATATATCAGTAAAAATTCAAAGTATGATTTCACTAAGAATTATTGTTGACCCTCTATTCTAGCAATCAGCATGGGTCACCAATGACATTTTTCGCCATATCTTTTTGACATGATGGAAAATATTCAAAGGTAAATTATCCCTTACTGAATCCTGTACAGAATATCCCCAATACACCTTAACCAAGTTCTTCAAATAGACATAAAAGAAAATGTATATGCATGAAATATCTTAAAATATTTTTATTTTTTAACATGCACTAAGTAAATGTCTTTGTTCTATATTTGTGTCATAGCTCAAATTTAAATGTATATTACATTAAAGGTTCAATTGCCTGGAGTGAGTATTTTATGTTTTGTCAGCTACCAAACTTGTTCATTTTTCGTTTTTATATAATTACATGAGAAATTATATTGAAATAAATTGGGGCATTTTATTGGCATGACAGAGAATGCCTCAGGAATTAAAGATAATAAATGGAACATACTGAAACAGCAGCCATATTTGTGTTGCATGCCAAAACCCCAAAATTACATAATGAAAAATAAAAGGAAACATGCTACATTGATCATATGAAGCATGGCATGAGATTTTGCATCACTGCTCGCATGCATTAAAGGAAACCTGTCACCCCGAAAATCGGGGGTGAGGTAATCCCACCGGCATCAGGGGCTTATCTGCAGCATTCTATAATGCTGTAGATAAGCCCCCGATGTTACCTGAAAAAGGAGAAAAAGACGTTAGATTATACTCACCCAGGGGCGGTCCCGCTGCTGGTCTGGTCAGATGGGCGTCTCCGGTCCGCTGCGTCGCCTCCCATCTTCTTTCCATGACGTCCTCTTCTGATCTTCAGCCACGGCTCCGGCGCAGGCGTACTTTGCTCTGCCCTGTTGAGGGCAGAGGATAGTACAGCAGTGCGCAGGCGCCGGAAAGGTCAGAGGCTCGGCGCCTGCGCACTGCAGTACTTTGTCTGCCCTCAACAGGGCAGAGCAAAGTACGCCTGCGCCGGAGCCGTGGCCGAAGATCAGAAGAGGACGTCATGGAAAGAAGATAGGAGGCGCCGCAGCGGACCGGAGACACCCATCTGACCAGACCAGCAGCGGGACCGCCCCTGGGTGAGTATAATCTAACGTCTTTTTCTCCTTTTTCAGGTAACATCGGGGGCTTATCTACAGCATTATAGAATGCTGCAGATAAGCCCCTGATGCCGGTGGGATTACCTCACCCGCGATTTTCGGGGTGACAGGTTCCCTTTAAAGAAAGATGAAATGATGACTTTTTTTATGCATGGCATTTGTGATGCATTTATAAAATGATTCTTAGTAATGCAATAAAGCTAATTTGGTTTTTAAATTATGAGTTCATACAATGTATCAAACCTTTTAAAAGAAATATAGTGTCATATGAATAAAATTTCAGCAATACAGAAAATCAATCAACCACATTACCAAGAGCAGAATATGCATAAATGAAGTGATGAAAAAAGTGTTCAAAATCTGTGTGCATAGCAATTATTATGGCAACAGTAAAAACAGAGAAATTAACCTTATAAGTCATTTCCTTGACATATTTTAACCTTATTTCTTGAGATGCTTTGCCTAATTGCTGCAAACTAAATATTTTAGATTGAATATCATAATAAAATTATTCAATTTATTTTGTGATTTGATGTCATATTTAAAATGTCTTTTTTGTCTTTTTTTTGTAAGTCATTATTTTAAATACATCATCTAATAGCATCCTCTTAAGTTTAAAGGGACTCTGTCACCTGAATTTGGCGGGACTGGTTTTGGGTCATATGGGCGGAGTTTTCGGGTGTTTGATTCACCCTTTCCTTACCCGCTGGCTGCATGCTGGCTGCAATATTGGATTGAAGTTCATTCTCTGTCCTCCATAGTACATGCCTGCACAAGGCAAGATTGCTTTGTGCAGGCGTGTACTATGGAGGACAGAGAATGAACTTCAATCCAATATTGCAGCCAGCATGCAGCCAGCGGGTAAGGAAAGGGTGAATCAAACACCCGAAAACTCCGCCCATATGACCCAAAACCAGTCCCGCCAAATTCAGGTGACAGAGTCCCTTTAAGAGCTTTTGTGGGGATCCCGTGCTGATGTTTTTTTGTCCTAAGGAAAAAGTCTATATACTTCGAAACGCATAGACAAAAATCGCAAACCCATTTGTGTGTACATGGATCTACAACTTTACCTAGCAGCAGCATGTGATCGCCACTAAACCTCTTATGTAGAATCTCTGGTATAATGCTCATCGACGCGCAGCAGCTGGGATTCCATGCTTTAATGTCATTGTGTGAATGGATAATCTTTATTTTATTCTTCTGTCTGACCAGATAAGACCCTATTGTGCTTTACTCTGGTCCTTAGATATTTCTTCTCATCTAAGAGCTTCACACTTGTCCATGAGCTCTGGTAATGCAGATTAAAGTAATATTGGCTGAACAAATTTAACACAGAAACCCCATGGGCAAGAGTTATGCCATTTGTAGAGAAACAAAATTGTAAACTTCATTGTCCCTTGTTTTTAATTTTAGGTGAATATACTTTTTTTGTTAAAAATATCCATATCCTATGGGATGTTTTAAATTTTAGTTTTAATTTATTATTTAAGTTTATGGATTTTGTAACAATTTTTGTATGTAGTCAAAGTGATGCCCAATTCAGTTAGTGATAATGGGTTATTTTAGCACAAAACCATGAGTGTATACAAAGGATAGTAAAAAGAGAAACCTATTATTACTTTTTCTTCCTTTTGTACCCACTACCCACTTTGGCAAAAAAAAATCTATAATCTCTATAAGCATGAATTCAGCTTTAGTCTTTTTGTAATCTATAGTTGGGCATTGTGCCCATATATCCAGGATAGTTTATGACTAGAGATGAGCGGATCTTTTGAAATTCAAATTAGCAGACTTTGACAAATTTTCCCAGTAAAATTGATTTGCAGCCAGTAAATATACGCAAATATTGGCATGGGAAAGTTTATAATTGCTTATAAAATACATTTGGGTAAGAGGAGAGATACAGAGATTGAAAGTTTAGGGGCTTACACTTACAGGTAAGAGAGAGAGAGATAAAGCACCCTACTGACCATAGGAGCAAGCACGCAACAGAAGAGACTCACTCAGTGACACTGGAGAAGGATAAAATTCTGCCGTAAAAACTGTGCTCCATTGAATAACACTGATTTATGATTGCCCAGGTACTGACCACTACTGTGTATGATTATCTGTAAGATGTTTATTTTTTTGGCAACATACAAATTGAATCTCAAGATATTTGAATTTGTTCAAAATTGCAAATTTTAGGAAATTTGACTCATACTTGATCCGCCATGGATCGATACACTCATCTCCATATGTGACATGATTTATCCCAAAATTTATGGGATTTTCCTCTGGCATCTATCAGAATGAATCAGAAACTGGTTGCAAGATTGTAGCCAGGTATGTTTTACTTTGATATCTTGCTATATTTCATAGCAAACCTACTTTAAAGAGATGAGGGACTATGTGTCTCGGCTGACTAGTGCAATGCCCTTACCGATCCGCTTCTCCCTGGCCCTCTCAAGTTGACTAACAGGTCATTTTTATTTTTGAATAAAGGGAGACATTTGTCAGTCATAGAGAGCAGGACAGGAAGGAGCCAGATGTGGACTGGATTGTACTAGTCAGCCAAGACATACTTCACGGTCATCTTTTCAAAGTATAAAACCATCATATTACTTCAGAGTAAAGCATTCTTGGCTTTAATTAAGCAACCAGTGTTTAATTCATACACCCTATAGTTCTAAGAGCATGAATCTGAGGACAGGTTCCCTTTGAATGAATCTGACTCAGGCAACTGGTTAGACTCAACTAATATGTTTGATCCTCATTTTATTAGCTACAAAGATGATCACCAATATATTTTCTAAAACTTTTTTTTATTCTCTTATGCAATACAGTGGTAGGATTGCAAAGTTAATTTTCTTCGCATGAAGAAAGTAGAACATATAGCTTTACTTCCCAAAAAGTTTTTATTTGACACAATCATCTCATAGGAAGACTAAACATCCAGTCTAAAAAAGGCACTTTCATTATACCTGTTGATAATATATATGATATGAACTTGGTGTTGTAGTTTTAGGAAATGTATTATCACAATGTGATCGTGTCTCTTATTTTCGGATAGATCATCTTTGCCTCTGATGAATTAGTAAGCATATACTTCCTGCACAACTGACAGGAATGAGAGCTTGATTGAAGAGGACAAACTGTTGTACACATTTGGACAGGAAATTAAATTTTATCATTATTTGAGTTTGAGAAATTAGGTCAAGGCTTCATTGAGGAACATCTTTTACAGTGATGAATGAAGTCACAGATTTCAGTACAGATAGAATACAGGAAGACTGAGGGCTATTTAACAGATCGATACAGCCTTTACCTAGGCCTACAGTCAGATCAAATTCTCAGTTCATGGTCCCAATGAATCAAATTGAGCAGCAGTACAGGAATTTTTACAATATTAGGAGACATTTGGCAGAGTCTGAAAAGAGTTGCATAAAAATGAACAGAACCATTCCGTTTGAAGTGATTAGAGAACAAATGATTGTTACATACAATCCAGTATCTATGATGATGAATAAATTACAGTAAAATACCCATAATTTTTTAAAGAATTAGAACAATTATAGAAAAAATATTCTCACCTTTAAAAGGTTTATATTCAGTTAATCCCAATACAGGTGTTTAAGGCTGGTTTCACACTTGCGTTTTTTGCCGCTGCGTTTTAGCGCAAAAAAAGCATGCATTTTTTTCCTATATTTAACATTAAAAACACATGCGTTTTTTTGCATGCATTTTCCAGCATTTTGATGACGCATGCATCGTTTCTATGCATGCGTTTTGTTACAGAAATGCAACATGTAGTAATTTCTAGCGGCGTTTTTTTGCCACAAAAAAAAACGTATTGCTGTCTATGTAAACGCATGCGTTTTTAAGCACATGCGTTTGCATGCCTTTTTAAACGCATGCGTTTTAATAGAAAAACATAAGAATAAACACTGATAAGCCACCCCCCAACCCTAATCCTAAGGGATCCTAACCCTAACCCTAAAGGTACCGTCACACTTAGCGACGCTGCAGCGATACCGACAATGATCCGGATCGCTGCAGCGTCGCTGTCACAGGGCCGCGCTTAGTAACCCGATGTTTACCCTGGTTACCATCGTTAAAGTAAAAAAAACAACCACTACATACTTACCTACCGCTGTCTGTCCCCGGCGCTGTGCTTCTCTGCTCTGACTGTGAGCGCCGGTCAGCCGGAAAGCAGAGCGGTGACGTCACCGCTCTGCTTTCTGGCCGCTGTGCTTACAGCCAGTACAGGAGGAGTGCAGAGAAGCACAGCACCGGGGACAGACAGCGGTAGGTAAGTATGTAGTGGTTGTTTTTTTTACTTTAACGATGGTAACCAGGGTAAACATCGGGTTACTAAGCGCGGCCCTGCGCTTAGTAACCCGATGTTTACCCTGGTTACCAGCGAAGACATCGCTGAATCGGCGTCACACACGCCGATTCAGCAATGTCAGCGGGAGATCCAGCGATGAAACAAAGTTCTGGACTTTCTTCCCCGACCAGCGATATCACAGCAGGGGCCTGATCGCTGCTGCGTGTCACACTGGACGATATCGCTAGCGAGGACGCTGCAACGTCACGGATCGCTAGTGATATCGTCTAGTGTGACGGTACCTTAACCCTATAGGATCCCTTAGGGTTAGGGTTAGGGTTAAGGTTAGGATCCCTAGTAACCCTAGGGATCCTAACCCTAACCCTAAGGGATCCTAACCCTAACCCTAACCCTATAGGATCCCTTAGGGTTAGGGTTAGGGTTAGGATCCCTAGTAACCCTAGGGATCCTAACCCTAACCCTAAGGGATCCTAACCCTAACACTAACCCTATGGGTTAGGGTTAGAATCCCTAGGGTTAGGGATAGGGTTAGGATCCCTAGGGTTACTAGGGATCCTAACTCTAACCCTAGGGATCCGAACCCTTACCCTAAGGGTTAGGGTTCGGATCCCTAGGGTTAAGGTTAGGGTTAGGATCCCTAGGGTTAGGGTTAGGGTTACTAGGGATCCTAACCCTAACCCTGTTTATAGTGAGTTTTCTTGTTGATTTTGATGATTGGCAGCTGTCACACACTTCTCTTCATGCGTTTCAAAAACGCAAACGCAGGAAAAAACGCATGGAAACGCGTCAAATTGCCGCGTTTGCTTTAACACATGCAAAAATACATGTGTCTAAAAAACGCAGCGTTTAAACGCGTTTAAACGCGTTTTTTTTCACTACATGCGTTTGCGTTTAAAACGCTGCGTTTTCAAACGCTAATGTGAAACCAGCCGAACAGGTTCTGATGTACTGCAATAGTATCAAGGTGTTTGCTACACCTCTTTCTAAATTATTGTGCAAATTCGATTTAATGGTCATAAATATGTAATTTTTTGTTTTTCAGACAAACTCATATATAGTATTGTGCCTCAGGGCTCTTTAGATTGCTATCATAAATCTCAAACACCTGTGATTGAATTAGTTTGCGAAGTGAGCCCAATTAACCCTTTAACCCCAGAGCCTGTTTTGACATTCATGATCAAGCCAAATTTTACATTTCTGATCAGTGTCACTTTATGAGGTAATAACTCTGGAAAGTGTCAATGGATCTCAGTGATTCTGAGACTTTTTCATGACATATTTTACTTCATGATAGTCGTAAAATTTCTTTGCTATGACTTGCATTTATTTGTGAAAAAATCAAAATTTCGTGAAAACTTCGACAATTTTCAAACTTTTAGTTTTCATGCCCTTAAATCAGGAAGCTATGTCACACAAGACAGTTACTAAATAACATTAACCACATGTCTACTTTACATCAGCACATGTTTTTAAACATATTTTTGGAAGTTAGAAGGGTTAAAAGTTGACCAGTGATTTCTAATTTTTACAACAAAATTAACAAAACCATTTTTTAGGGACCACATCATATTTGAAGTGACTTTGAGGGGTCTATATGACAGAAAATATCCAAAAGTGACACCATTCTAAAAAAATGCACCCCTCAAGGTGCTCAAAACCACATTTAAGAAGTTTATTAACTGTTCACGTGCTTCACAGGAATTGAAGCAATGAGAAAGATAAAAATGAACATTTAACATTTTCATAGAAATGTTACTTTAGACCCCATTTTTTTATTTTGACAAGGGTAACGAAAGAAAATGGACCCCAACTTTTTTGTGCAATTTCTCTTGAGCATGCAGATATACCATATGTGGGGGGAAAACTAATGTTTGGACGCACGCAAAGGAAGGAGCACCATATGACTTTTTGCATGCAAAAAACTGGAATCATTAGCGGAAGCCATGTAACTTTTGGAGAGCCCATGATGTGCCTCAACAATGGAAATAACCCTCAATTGACCCCATTGGAAACTAGTCCCCTCATGTAACTTATCTAGATGTGTGCTGAGCACCGTGAACCCCCAGATGCTTCAGAGATGCTTATAACATTGAGCTGTAAACATAAAAAAAATCACATTTTTCCACAAAAAAATTTTACCCCACATTTTGCATTTTATCAAGGGTAATTTGAAAAACTGCACCATAAACTTTGTTGCGCAATTTCTCCTGAGTGAACCAATACTCAATATGTGGAGGAAAATTACTGGTTTGATGCATGGCAGTGCTTAGAAGGGAAAGAATGCCATTTGACTTTTTGAATGTAAAAATTTCTGTAACCATTGGCGGTTACAATGTTGCATTTGGCAAGCATCTGATGTGCCTAAATAGTGAAAAAAGGCAAAATTGACCATATTTTTTGGAAACTAAGCACTTCAAGGAACTTATTTAGATGTGTGGTGAGCACCTTGAACCCTTAGGTGCTTCACAGAAGTTTATAACGTTGAACCGAGAAAATGAAAAAAATCAAATTTTTACAACAAAAGTGTTTTTTAGCCACTTTTTTTCTTTCAGAAGCATAACAGGAAAAAAATGGACAGCAAAATTTGTTGTGCAATTTCTGCTGAGTACACAGTCACCTCTTATGTGGGGGAAACTACTGTTTTTGCACACGGCAGGGCTTAGAAAATAAGAAGTGATGTTTTAGAATTCAGATTTTGATTTAGTGGTCTCCTGGTGTTATGTTGCCTTTGGAGAGCCCCTGATGTACCTAATCAATGGAAAACCCTTAAAAGTGATCACATTTTGAAAATTAAACTGCTCAAGGAATTTATCAAGACTTTTCAAGAGCACATTGAACCCACAGGTGCTTCACAGATTTTTACAATGTTGATCTGTGAAAATGAAATAAAATTATTTTTCCCAAAAAATATTTTAGCACCCAAATTTTTCATTTCCACAAGGATAGCAGAAGAAAATGGACCTCAAAATTTGTTGTGCAATTTCTCCTGAGTACACCGATACTCCATATGTGGTCTAAAACTACTTTTGAGGCACAGTGCAAAGCTCAAGGGAAGAAGCACCATATAGGAGTTCAGATTTTTCTGGACTTGTTTGAGGGTGCCATGTCACATTGCCAGAACAGCAGAGCCCCGTAAGTGACCCTATTTTACAAACTACATCTCTCAATGAATTCATCTAGGGGTGCAGTGATCATATTGGCACCACAGGTATTTAACATAATCTTATAGCATTGCTGAATATCTTTGAGGGGTAAAGGGCGATAGAGCTTTTCTAGAGCCTTTGTACTACCAGTAATGTAGAAACCCCTATATTTCCAATAACAGATGACAGACCTGAGAGGGGACTTGGTTTTTTATGGATTCAGTTGAAGCTTTTATTGGGAACATTTACATAACATTTGGAATCACCTTTATTCGGCGATGTATGCCGAGCACTTATATCAGGTTTTCCATGTATTCTCTGAGTGATGTGATTCAGATGAAACCCCCAAGGGTGTCACTCACTATGATGAGGCAGCAGAGTAAGACTATGTTTCTACTTAGCATATTTAATGTGGATTGGATGCTGCGTACAGCCACAGTGTCCAATCCGCAGCATCCAGATGTTACAGCATAGTGGATGGGATTTTATGAAATCCCATATCTACTATGCATACAAAAACACAGGTGGCAGTCCTGCGTATACACACATGCGGTGTGTCTTTATAGACTGCAGCCTGTCTATTTATCTGGCAGAGATGCACAGTCTCCGCAAGATTAATAGCACCATTCTATGCATAGGATATGGTGATTCCGCATGTGTTCAATGAAAACATTTGGAATTACCGGTCGTGGAAAAGCCTGCAGCGCTTTGGACAGAGTGGGGATCTGCTGCATTCAAAGTGCTGCTGGTACGCTGCATGGAAACATAGCCTTACTATGGACTCAGTCTGACTTCTCTTCAATGTTGTCCTTTTCAGATGTGCACTAAACTGTGTCAGACCATGCTTTTATGCACGCCTAAATGGATGTACAACACCAAATCACAAGTCAGACGGGTCCACAGTGCCTCCTTCTGTCTTATTATAGGGAATCTTCTGTTGGGAGTTCCGTATGAATCATTTATTTCAGAGATTTGAACAGAAACCCCGATGTAAGCGTCCAGCTTAGAGAGCAGGATAAATGTGAGCCGAGTCATACAGCGAACTTTGTGAAGCAGAATGAACTAATCAACAGCAGGTGAAGAATTGGTTTTATTTATTTTTTACGCTGTTCCTTGTGCTGTATACGTGATTAGATGACTTTATTGTTCATGTCTCTGTGATTACAACAATACCAGATTTATAGCATTTTTTTTTGTTTTGCTGCTGTCACACACTAAAAGACTATTTTTATTGCAAAAAGAAAAAATTTTTGTATCCTCATATTTTCATATCTGTAAATTTTCCATACTTTGGCTGACAAAATCATCTGAGAGCTTGTTTTTTGAGTGACGAGTTGACATTTTTATAGGTACTTTCTGAGGGGCACATGATATTTGTTTGATCACTTTCGATTCTGATTTTTGTGAGGCAGAAAGAACAAAAAACAGTAATTCAGGAATTGTTTATTTTTTGGCTTCACTTATGCCATTCCGTGTTTGGCAAAAATTGATAAGGCAGCATTATCCTTTGGGTCAGTATGATTACAACAATGCCACATTTATATCTTTTTTTATGTTTTGGCATATTTTACACAATAAAAACTATTTTATACAAAACAATTATTATTTTTGCATTGCTTTATTCTGACAACTATAACATTTTTATTTTTCCGCTGATGGAGCTGTATGGTGGCTTTTATTTTTGTGGAACAAGATGATGTTTCAGAGATAGCATTTTTATTTACATTCAAGTTCTTGATTGCGTTTTATTCCACTTTTTCTTTGGCAGTGTGATGGTAAAGCATAGTTTTTTGCCTTGCTTTTTCTTATTTATGGTATTCACTGAAAAGGTTAACTAGCAGGTCAGTTTTATAGGTTGGGTCATTCTGGATACGGCAATACCAGTTATGTGTAGTTTTATTGCTTACTATTGTTTTCATATAAATAAATGTATTTATTAGATTAACATTTTTTCTATTTTTTATGTTCTTTATTTTGTGATTTGTTGTATAATATATTTTTAATATTTTTCCCTTTTTTCCTTTTTTACATTGTCTCAGAATGGGACATCAACCCTTTCCTGATCAATCATCTAATGCTCTGCAATGCTTTTGCATTGCAGAACATAAGATCTGTGCATCGGGGGCAGGGTGGGGGCGTGTTAGCTCCTGCTCTGACCAGTAGCTTAAAAGCCACTGTTCCTGGGTGTTCCTGTGGCCGTCTTTCAGCCCAGAGGCACCATGGAGACCATTGACACAACTCGATCACATTTTTGTGCCAAAGGGAGAGGCATGCTCCTCGATGTTGCTGTCACTATTGACAAAGGCAATAGTGACAAAGGGGTAAATACATGTGATTGGTGCTAGCACAGATCGTGGGCGCTTCTGCAGAGTTTCAGCTCTTATTTAGAGCTGATGGCTGAATTTGATCATGGCAGCGCTCAGCATGAGCCTGCACAATCATAAAGCAGTATACAGTGGGGAGAAATGTATTTAGTCAGAGTCCATTCCTGCAAGTTCTCCCACATAAAAAGTTGAGAGGCCTGTAATTGGCACCATAGGTAGACCACAACTATGAGAGTCAAAATGAGAAAATAAATCAAGAAAAATCACCTTGTCTGATTTGGCAAGATTTATTTTGCAAAATATGGCAGAAAATAAGTATTTGGTCACCTAAAAGTAGGCAAGATTTCTTGCTCTCACAGACCTGTACAGTGCCTACAAGTAGTATTCAACCCCCTGCAGATTTAGCAGGTTTACACATTTGGAATTAACTTGGCATTGTGACATTTGGACTGTAGATCAGCCTGGAAGTGTGAAATGCACTGCAGCAAAAAAGAATGTTATTTCTTTGTTTATTTTTTTTTTTAAATTGTGAAAAGTCTTTTCAGAGGGTCATTTATTATTCAACCCACCAGAATTCTGTTTGGTTCCCCTAAAGTATTAAGAAGTAGTTCAGGCACAAAGAACAATGAGCTTCACATGTTTGGATTAATTATCTCTTTTTCCAGCCTTTTCTGACTATTTAAGTCCCTTCCCAAACTTGTGAACAGCACTCATACATGGTCAACATGGGAAAGACAAAGGAGCATTCCAAGGCCATCAGAGACAAGATCGTGGAGGGTCACAAGGCTGGCAAGGGGTACAAAACCCTTTCCAAGGAGTTGGGCCTACCTGTCTCCACTGTTGGGAGCATCATCCGGAAGTGGAAGGCTTATGGAACTACTGTTAGCCTTCCACGGCCTGGACAGTCTTTGAAAGTTTCCTCCCGTGCCGAGGCCAGGCTTGTCCGAAGAGTCAAGGCTAACCCAAGGACAATAAGGAAGGAGCTCCGGGAAGATCTCATGGCAGTGGGGACATTGGTTTCAGTCAATACCATAAGTAACGTACTCCACCGCAATGGTCTCCGTTCCAGACGAGCCCGTAAGGTACCTTTACTTTCAAAGCGTCATGTCAAGGCTCGTCTACAGTTTGCTCATGATCACTTGGAGGACTCTGAGACAGACTGGTTCAAGGTTCTCTGGTCTGATGAGACCAAGATCGAGATCTTTGGTGCCAACCACACACGTGACGTTTGGAGACTGGATGGCACTGCATACGACCCCAAGAATACCATCCCTACAGTCAAGCATGGTGGTGGCAGCATCATGCTGTGGGGCTGTTTCTCAGCCAAGGGGCCTGGCCAACTGGTCTGCATCCATGGGAAGATGGATAGCACGGCCTACCTGGAGATTTTGGCCAAGAACCTCCACTCCTCCATCAAGGATCTTAAGATGGGTCGTCATTTCATCTTCCAACAAGACAACGACCCAAAGCACAAAGCCAAGAAAACCAAGGCCTGGTTCAAGAGGCAAAAAATCAAGGTGTTGCAGTGGCCTAGTCAGTCTCCTGACCTTAACCCAATTGAAAACTTGTGGAAGGAGCTCAAGATTAAAGTCCACATGAGACACCCAAAGAACCTAGATAACTTGGAGAAGATCTGCATGGAGGAGTGGGCCAAGATAACTCCAGAGACCTGTGCCGGCCTGATCAGGTCTTATAAAAGACGATTATTAGCTGTAATTGCAAACAAAGGTTATTCCACAAAATATTAAACCTAGGGGTTGAATAATAATTAACCCACACTTTTATGTTTAAAATTTATAAAAATGTAACTGAGCAACAAAACTTTTCGGTTTGTAAGATTTATGCATCTGTTAATAAATCCTGCTCTTGTTTGAAGTTTGAAGGCTCTAACTTATTTGCATCTTATTAAACCTGCTAAATCTGCAGAGGGTTGAGTACTACTTGTAGGCACTGTAACTTCTTAAGAGGCTCCCCTGTCCTCCATTTATTACCTGTAGTAATGGCACCTGTCCACAACCTCAGTCACACTTCAAACACTACTATGGTGACCAAAGAGCTTTCAAAGGGCACCAGAAGCAAAATTGTAGTCCTGCACCATGCTAGGAAGACTGAATCTGCAATAGGCAAGCATCTTGGTGTGATAAAATCAACTGTGGGAGCAATAATGAGAAAACAGAAGACATACAAGACCACTGATAATCTCCCTCATTCTGGGGCTGCACACAAGATCTTACCCTGTGGGGTCAAAATGATCACAAGAACAGTGAGCAAAAATCCAAGAACCACATGGGAAACATTAATGCTGATCTCTCCTTCAAACCACTTATCCAAGCCCTTTCCACTTCCTGGCTACTTCAACTCAAAAATATTTCATGAATCCGTTCATTCTTCATCCAGGAATCTGCAAAAACCCTAGTCCATGCCCTCATCATCTCCCGCCATGACTACTGCAACCTCCTGTTCTGTGGCCTCCCCTCTAACACTTTCGCACCCCTCCAATCTATTTTAAACTCTGCTGCCCGACTAATCCACCTGCCCCCCCCGCTATTCCTCAGCTTCTCCCCTCTGTCAATCACTTCACTGGCTTCCCTTTGCCCAGAGACTCCAGTACAAAACCCTAACCATGACATACAAAGCCATCCACAACCTGTCTCCTCCATACATCTGTGACCTCGTCTCCCGGTACTTTCCTGCATGCAATCTCCAATCCTCACAAGATCTCCTTCTCTACTCCCCTCTTATCTCCTCTTCCCACAATCGTATACAAGATTTCACTTGCGTATCACCCCTACTCTGGAACCCTCTACGACAACACATCAGACTCTCGCCTACCATCGAAACCTTCAAAAAGAGCCTGAAGACCCACCTCTTCCAACAAGCCTATAACCTACAGTAACCACCGTTTGACCAAACCGCTGCATGACCAGCTCTACCCTCGCCTAATGTATTCTCACCCATCCCTTGTAGATTGTGAGCCTTCGCGGGCAGGGTCCTCTCTCCTCCTGTACCAGTTATGACTTGTATTGTTTAAGATTTTTGTACTTGTTTTCATTATATATACCCCTCCTTACATGTAAAGCGCAATGGAATAAATGGCGCTATAACAATAGATAATAATAATAATTCCCAATCTATACTGATTATCAAGAATGAATCAATCTACTCTTACATTCTGGCAAGACATTGCTTGCTGTTATTATTGGTATTAATTGACTTTATACTGCTCACTTTCCCTTACTTTCACCTATGATGCACATTATGTGCCTTTTCTTCTCAGTACACTACCCCCTCTTCAGTGCACTACATTTGATTATGAGGTTGTTGCATACGTTTTACAATCCTTATTATTCTAATCATATTGTACACTTTGTTCTCTTTTTATTTTCATCTTCTACATGATTATTTCTTTTTCTGATGTAAAAGATTAAATTCTGTCCTGAATACTTTTATTGCTATACTTAAAATTTGTATTCCTTATTTTCAGCACCTATGCTGATTTTTTGTCTATTTGTTTTGCATCGCAGCTTGATAAAGGACATTTCTGTCTAAAGTATTTCTGCCTGTATTTCTAAGTGACCTTGGAGCTTCAATACATTTATGCACTTTTTACATCACTCAATTTCTGTCCTGTCCCACTATTCTGTGACTTATTATGCTCACGTATGGAATATCTGCTCAACTACAGCAGTTCTTCCATGTGTTCAAAATAATTAATGGGTCAGCTTTTCCTGACAAAGCATCAGTTTCAACAGCTGCTATACCACCCTGATAGTAGGAGTAGAAGTCAGCAAATGCTATAAAAATGTTTGGATATTACAGACTGTTTTTAATAGATACCCCCTGCAAAGCCACTAAAATATGGCAAAAGATGACAGTTTGTAACTCTAATGGTTTACAATATTTGAAAGTTATATCCATTATGAATATTTTGGTGCACTTTAAGACCTCATTCATACATCAGTAATTTTTCTTGTACATATTAGCACATAACACTTCACATCAGTGTTTTGGATTAGATTGTCACCAGTATTTGGTCAGTGTGTCAAGTTTTACCATCAGTGTTAGTGATTAGTTAGTGTTAGCATTAGTGATTTTCTTGTATGCCAAATAAATAAATTGCAAAGCTTCTATCCTGTGTGAAGTGCACACAGATAGTACTGAGTGTTTCCTGGGATTTTTCAAGGACTTATTGACTTATATTGATTATTTAGATCTGAAAATCAGATAAAAAATGAACAAATCACCTTGATTTTCTTGTGGACACATGATCCACAAAAAAAAACAAAGACATCCGAACTGCCACTTACAGTTGTGTGAAAAAATGTATTTTGTGGTTACTTGTGGTATCTTTGACTAATGTTTACGTTTGTTTGGTGATCTGAAACATTTAAGTATTACAAACATGCAAAAGAATAGGAAATCAGGAAGGGGCAAACACTTTTTCTCACAACTGTATACTATAATACATACATATTACAGACATACATATTAATACATACATACATAATATAGTACATGCCATATCTATGAAAATCACCTATAGAATAAATATGTGATTTACTGATGTCTGAAGGAGGACTTAGTGCAATATCTAATTTTTTTATAGTTCACTGCCAGTTATAGTAGCGGTACACTAAGGGCTTCCGTCCGGGGCATACCACCCATTGCTAGTAGCTTTACTTTAGCAGAGATATAATAACCATTTTCTACCAGGAAAATCTTGGTGTGGAGGATTTTTACAAGACAGGATTATTCAAATGATTCTGTATCATAAGCAGAGTTTTATGGACAATGAAGCTGTCCATTACTCCTTACAACTTTTAAACACCACAGCAGTAATGGATGGGAAACTAGGTCCCCATTCTATAGAAAGGTAGGGGTTTCAGAGACCATATCAACTATGCTATGGGTATGTGACACATGTTGATAACTGGAATACTACACTAGGCAGGCTAATAGTTTCAACCGGTACATCAGTAAGAATTTCCTTAGGAAACCTGAGGTACTGCAGGATAGTACAGGGTAACAAAATTCTAAGGATACCTATTCTATCATCATTTAGCACTTCATTGTGCCAAAGTTTGGGTTTTATGTATATGCAAATTAGGCTTGCAAGTGCACTAGTGGGCACTTCAGTGCACTTGCAGCCCGTGGCTCTTCTTTGCTTTTCCCCAATGGTGCACCCCCATTTATTGATTGGCAGAGAATATGTTGACTGATACCTCTGCTTTCCACTGTCAAGTAAGCAGATATTGACAGTGATAGCAGGGAAAAGCTAACAGGAGCTGAGGACTTCAAGTGCACCGATATGTTCCCTTGTGACTCTAATTTTCATATGAAGTAACAATGGACTTTAGCACATCGTGGCACCGGACGGTGACAGATCAATTATCTTAGCATGTGCATTACCCTATCCAATCCTACAATAGCTCAGGTGTCATTGATACCTTTTTTTGCAAGTTTTTCTTTTATTTGGTTAGGAGGGATTTAAAGAGAACTTGCCCAAAACCATAGACAGCATGAAACAGAGCCTGACTGAAAAATCACTGGAGCGTTTCATGGAAAATATACCTGCCGGGGACCATAGCCAGAGAGGTGACCTGTCTAGCACAGCCTCTGATGCATTTTCCCATCATTGCTCCAGGTGTTCAACGGGTCTGTAGCTATGCGAGAAACCATTCAATCATCTGCAGTGGAACTGGGAGAAACCAACCAGGGGCCCTGCTGGATGCAGATGCATTTCAGCAAAAAATATGGTTCTGATTCATACTGCCAATATGTGGGCAGCATGAATCAGCTGAGAAGTTCCTTTTAACCCCTTAATGACCCCCAATCCGTCTTTTTATGGACCTGAGATATAAGAGAATAGCATCCCCATACAGCTGACAATCCAGCAGCTGTTGGCTGTACACTATAGCTGACAACTTGCTGCATCAGCCAGGATCAGTGTTAGCACCGTCCAAATCTGTTTAACCTCTTAGATGCTGTTGCCAAAAGTTACTACATCTTGGTTAACATAAATGGTTAACAGAATGTGGCTGCTTCCTCTTTATCCCCATTGGTACCCTGAGATCATGATTGTGCGGTCCTGATGTTTGTCATGGCAATTCAAGAACAAATAGCGACCTTAGAGTCTGCCGGCTATAGAGGCCTGTTCAGAAGTTAACATCAATCAGGTGGTAAAAATACATGTTTTCATTCGTGTTATGTCACTTTGCATTAATTCCTGAAAATCACCTGAAGTATAAATAAACTACCTGACAGCAGTTTCCAATAGTTCAAGGAGCTCTGTTTTCAAAATGGTATCACTTTTCAGGGGTTTCCAATATATAGGACCCCCAAAATCACTTCAATCTGGATTAAAAGAATAATCATTCAAAGTTTGAAAATTGCTATTTTTTTACATTTTTGACAAAGTTCTGATTTTTTAACAAACAGACACAAAACATATCGGCCTAAATTTACCATTATCATAAAGTATAATGTGTCATGAAAAAACATTTCCAAATCAGTGTGATCCATTGAAGCGTTCCAGAGTTATGACCACATAAAGTGACTCTGGTCAGATTTAAAAAATTACAGTATATTTTTGAATCATTCTGCTTTATTATCTGCAAGGGTTTTATTTCAACTTTTCAAATCATTTATTAATGGATTAGTTTTCACTTTTCCTTTTATGTGATATAAAAATCCATGCAATAGAGCTGCATAGTTTACAATATTGTACAGTCCAAAAATGTGTTTCTTTTTGGTTAAAGTTAGCAGTCTCTGGCTTGTAATTCCATCACAATGAAGCACATTACTGGAATGTGCTGATTGATTGTTGCAAAGCACGATTAACGCTTTTTTTTTGTGGCTGTGAATTTAAGTAACTGACACTTGCAAAATGGAAATCTATGCATATAATGATCTTAAGTGATTTCTCATTTTTGGTAGCCTGAAGATAAGCTTTGTATAATGACTGAACATATATTACTCAACTGTCCCAACTGTACATATGCTATAATTCTTTACATTTCTGCTTGCATGCTGTACTTATAAATGTTAATTTACTGCAAATTGTTTAAGATAAGAACAGAGTTCACAAATGAACAAAAAAGGTAGGGAGTTTCAGAAATGGATAATTCAACCAGAACTTACCAAATGCCAGTTTCATTCACTTTACAGTAACAGATAAAAAAACAACTACATTCCATTTTATTTTTCCAATGTTAATAAACAGATTGTCTCATATGTATTCTTCCACAATTCTTTTTAAATGATCTAATAGTATTACATATAGCACAGTAGTGTCTACTAATGTTTTGATTGTTCCCTTATGTTTCATGTCATGTTTGTTTACGTGCTGCCCCCAATGCATTTAGTCCTCCCCCTACTCTCACTGTGGGTCACAAACTCCCCAGAAGTCCCAGCCATCTCTCCCCTTTTACTGTCTGTTTCACAATGTCTCCAGCAGTCCTATCCATATCTTTTCTTTGTATCAGAATATACCAGCTGTCTTTGCCATCTTTTCTCTCAGGCCGGGGTGACGCCATCGTATATTCTCTCATAGTAGTGAATCGGACCAATTATGCTTATATCACTGCGATGAAACTCTGATCAGAATTTGAATCATGGCATAGGTGAAGAGAAGATGAAGAACATGACTTGTCCTCCATCTTCTCCGTTGTGTGAGTTCATGGAAATTGGACTACAATTAGATGTAATCCGAGTGCATTTCAATGTTTTCCATGCATCCATAGACTTGAATGGGTGAGTACATGCTGTATTTTTTTCTTCATAAAAGGGACACAGATAAACACTGCCCAACTTAATGACATTGGCCCGATAAAACATCAGATAACATTTGTCTGATGTATATCCTCCCGTGAGCGAGCCCTCGTTGTGACAAGCTCTCCGCAGCAGTCCCAGCCATTTTTCTGCTCTGTGTGTGTCAAAATCCCCACTGCAGTCCAAGGCATCTCGCTCTGTTCTGTTTGTGTCACAGTCCCACCAGCAGGCCCAGCAATCTCTCTACTCTGTCTCTCTGTGTGTAGTGTCTCCTGGCAGCACCCCACTTCTCAGAGAAAAGAGCTGACATCAGGGATGATGTTATGTTTCACACTACTCATTCTGGGAGTTTCAAACGGAACATCATCAGAAGGTGAAAGCTGAGCTAAAAACCAAAAATGGATTCATCTAGCCAATGGTAGGGATTTTTCTTAACAATATTCAATTGCAAAAGAGCGTAGATCTAGAATTGGGGTTTAAAATTGGGGATAAAGAGATTTTGGTACCAGATGACTCCTAATAGAAAGCAGGGAAAATCTGTTAATTAAAGAAGATGTGAGCTTTGGAAAATTCCTGACAAATAAGTATGGTCCACTGCTGGAATCTTCTGTGACTAGATGAAATCTGAACAAGTATTCAGTTTCTAATATCCTTTACATTATATAGAATAGAAAAGAATTACCACTGAGACCTTTTAAATTATATCCATATAGTGCATTGCCAAAGTAGGTCATCTCTCTGGCTAAAATCAGGGTCCTTAATCAGGGAAGCTGACGCCGGGGGACGCGACAGACACCGGAATGTAAGTATGTAGTGTTTTTTTACATTTACAATGGTAACCAGGGTAAACATCAGGTTACTAAGCGTGGCCCTGCGCTTAGTAACCCGATATTTACCCTGGTTACCAGTGAACACATCGCTGGATCGGCGTCACACACGCTGATCCAGCGATGACAGCGGGTAATCAGCGACCAAATAAAGGTCCTGATCATTCGCAGCGACCAACGATCACCCAGCAGGGGCCTGATCGATGGTCGCTGTCACGCATAACGATTTCGTTAACGATATCGTTGCTACGTCACAAAAAGCAACAATATCGTTAACAAAATTGTTATGTGTGACGGTACCTTAACTTATGTTATATTATAGGTTTCATTTCATAGGTGTTGTAAACCTACACTCTTGTTATAGTGTTAATTAATTTGTATATCACATTGTATTCTGCCTTACATTCTTCTACCTTACTGAGACTTATCCCATTTCAGAAGACTATTTACTTTTGATATCGGAAATGTCAACCCCTTTTTGTTAGAATGTTTCTCTGAAAGAAAATGAAAGCATGATGAAAAGTACAATGAAAGCAATGGGCATTTTTGCCAATTACACAGAGTACGGAATAGAATGGTTTTGAAATAGATTAGTAGCTGCCTATAGTTGGAACTGTAGGAGATGTAATTCCACGTGTTTTCCCATCTAGCGTTGCCAGTAAGCCCACATTTAGCCGAGCTAAACTTTACTCTGCAGCGATGAGGAACATAGACCCTAATACAGTGCAATCGAGTTTGAGCAATATTCCTAGCCATACTTAAAGGTTCTCTGATGGACATTTACAGTCTAATTACTTGTACTATTGGTGGTACTAAAGACATCTTAAGGAGAAAAAGTTTGCAGACTTTTTTTCAGGAATCATTGTAAAACGTTCTATACTATTTGAATCTATAGAAAATAGATAAATAAGATATACAGAAAAAATGGTAGCACTCCATATGTGAGATAGCGAAAAAACTGTAGTTTTTATTCACCCATGTATGTACACATTCATGGGTGAATAAATGTACACATACATGGGTGAATAAATGTACACATACATGGGTGAATAAATGTACACATTCATGGGTGAATAAATGTACACATACATGGGTGAATAAATGTACACATTCATGGGTGAATAAATGTACACATTCATGGGTGAATAAATGTACACATACATGGGTGAATAAATGTACACATTCATGGGTAAATAAATGTACACATACATGGGTGAATAAATGTACACATTCATGGGTGAATAAATGTACACATTCATGGGTGAATAAATGTACACATACATGGGTGAATAAATGTACACATTCATGGGTGAATAAATGTACACATACATGGGTAAATAAATGTACACATACATGGGTGAATAAATGTACACATAAGTGGGTGAATAAATGTACACATTCATGGGTGAATAAATGTACACATTCATGGGTGAATAAATGCACACATACATGGGTGAATAAATGTTCACAAACATGGGTGAATAAATGTACACATACATGGGTAAATAAATGTACACATGCATGGGTGAATAAATGTACACATACATGGGTGAATAAATGTACACATACATGGGTGAATAAATGTACACATACATGGGTAAATAAATGTACACATGCATGGGTGAATAAATGTACACATACATGGGTGAATAAATGTACACATACATGGGTGAATAAATGTACACATACATGGGTAAATAAATGTACACATGCATGGGTGAATAAATGTACACATACATGGGTGAATAAATGTACACATACATGGGTAAATAAATGTACACATACATGGGTGAATAAATGTACACATACATGGGTGAATAAATGCACACATACATGGGTGAGTAAATGTACACATTCATGGGTGAATAAATGTACACATTCATGGGTGAATAAATGTACACATACATGGGTGAATAAATGTACACATACATGGGTAAATAAATGTACACATACATGGGTGACTAAATGTACACATAAGTGGGTGAATAAATGTACACATAAGTGGGTGAATAAATGTACACATTCATGGGTGAATAAATGCACACATACATGGGTGAATAAATGTTCACAAACATGGGTGAATAAATGTACACATGCATGGGTAAATAAATGTACACATGCATGGGTGAATAAATGTACACATACATGGGTGAATAAATGTACACATACATGGGTAAATAAATGTACACATACATGGGTGAATAAATGTACACATACATGGGTAAATAAATGTACACATACATGGGTGAATAAATGTACACAAACATGGGTGAATAAATGTACACATTCATGGGTAAATAAATGTACACATACATGGGTGAATAAATGTACACATACATGGGTAAATAAATGTACACATTCATGGGTGAATAAATGCACACATACATGGGTGAATAAATGTTCACAAACATGGGTGAATAAATGCACACATACATGGGTGAATAAATGTTCACATGCATGGGTGAATTAATGTACACATACATGGGTAAATAAATGTACACATACATGGGTAAATAAATGTACACATACATGGGTGAATAAATGTACACATACATGGGTGAATAAATGTACACATACATGGGTGAATAAATGTACACATACATGGGTGAATAAATGCACACATACATGGGTGAATAAATGCACACATACATGGGTGAATAAATGTACACATTCATGGGTGAATAAATGTACACATACATGTGTGAATAAATGTACACATACATGGGTGAATAAATGTACACATACATGGATAAATAAATGTACACATACATGGGTGAATAAATGCACACATACATGGGTGAATCAATGCACACATACATGGGTGAATAAATGTACACACACATGGGTGAATAAATGTACACATACATGGATAAATAAATGTACACATACATGGGTGAATAAATGTACACATACATGGGTGAATAAATGTACACATACATGGATAAATAAATGTACACATACATGGGTGAATAAATGCACACATACATGGGTGAATAAATGTACACATACATGGGTGAATAAATGTACACATACATGGGTGAATAAGTATAAATGTACACATACATGGGTGAATAAATGTACACATACATGGGTGAATAAATGTACACATAAGTGGGTGAATAAATGTACACATTCATGGGTGAATAAATGTACACATACATGGGTGAATAAATGTACACATTCATTGGTGAATAAAGGCCACAGTTTTTTTCACTATCTCACATATGGAGTGCTACCATTTTTCCATATGTATATGAAGGACACTGGGTCGGTACCCTAAGGCTTGCACCCATTTGCAATATTAGATATCAATAGATGGATAGACACCAAAGAAAAAAGATAGGAAAACATCACTTGAAAATTATTACAATTGCAAAGAGTGATGACTTTATTGGCCTGTTGCAATGTTATATAGTTTGGATTTTTTTCAAGCTTGAATTATTTTGGTGTGCTGGTTTCTAAAGATGAGTTGATGTGACGAGATTCAAATTCGCCAAACCCCGTAGATTTTACTGGGAAGCTCGATTTGCAGCTGATGTATTCTGCAAAAGTAAATGTTTCTAATATATTGACTGTCACTTCTGACATCATGACCTTACAAAGGCATGCACGGAGACGTCACTGAAATGCCAGTGACCCAAAGTCCCAGCTTAACATGAAAAAAGCCAAGGTTTTCAGAACATGGTGGCAGTTAGAAAATGTGAGGACCCATGGGGCACAGAGAGCACTGATGATGTACCCAAAGATGTAAGTGGTGAGAGGAGTATTTTTGTAATCATTTTTTTAACCTTTTCCTGACTCTCAATGGTTTAGTGACTAGTCAACATTTGGCCATTTGTCGATCAGTATGATCTTCTTTTGTTTTTGTTTTGTGGATTTGTCAAGTAAGGATTTATTGAAGTATAGCTTTCCTTTTCTAATAATCTATATATATAATTGTCTAAGGGTTTTTCCGTCTGTCTGTCTGTCTGTCTGTCCTGGAAATCCCACGTCCCTGATTGGTCGATGCCGCCAGGCCTCGACCAATCAGAGACGGGCACAGTATCGACGTAGAAATCCCACGTCCCTGATTGGTCGAGGCCGCCAGGCCTCGACCAATCAGCGACCGGCACAGCGACGATGATGTCATAAAGGACGTAGACATCCCGCGTCTCTGATTGGTCGAGGCCTGGCGGCCTCGACCAATCAGAGACAGGCACAGCGACGATGATGTCATAATGGTTGCCTCGACCAATCAGCGACGGGCACAGTCTGCCGCAAATTCTGGAATCATCATTGTCCATATACTACGGGGACATGCATATTCTAGAATACCCGAAGCGTTAGAATCGGGCCACAATCTAGTCTATATATATAATTGCCTAAGGGTTTTTCCGTCTGTCTGTCTGTCTGTCTGTCTGTCCTGGAAATCCCCGCTCTCTGATTGGTCGAGGCCGCCAGGCCTCGACCAATCAGAGACCGGCACAGCATCGACGTAGAAATCCCGAGTCTCTGATTGGTCGAGGCCACCAGGCCTCGACCAATCAGCAACGGGCACAGCGATGATGATGTCATAAAGGACGTAGATATCCTGCGTCTCTGATTGGTCGAGGCCGCCAGCACATGTCTGCTCCTTCCAAAGCGCTGACGGCTTTTGTACGCGCTGTTATTCCTCTGTGTTCATTGAACCATGTGGAATCACTGCGTCCTATACATTGGACTGTGATATTTTGACATGCTGTGATCTATAAAGATGCATCGCACGTGCGTATATGCAGGGAAGTCGGAGGCATCCCTGCACGCATAGTGAAGATGGGATTTCATAAAATCCCATTCACTATGCTGTAACAATTGGCCGCTGCGGATTGGATGTTTACTGACAGTGGAAACATACCCTTATTCACAATTTAAAAGCTACCAGGAAAGATAGACAGGATGATAGATAGATAGATAGATAGATAGATAGATAGATAGATAGATAGATAGATAGATAGATATGTGATAGAAAGATAGATA